>NC_133934.1:56232724-57482724 GCF_031877795.1 Strix aluco
ACCATTTCTCCTTTCAGTAACTCACACTGAGACCAGAAGGAGGATGCTAACATATCAGTAACCAGAAGAAAAAAAAAAAAAAACAAACCACAAAACAACAACAACAACAAAAACACAAAAAAAACCAAACCCAAACCAAACAAAAAGCAACACAAAACCAAAATCCGTAACATTCCCCTTTCTTGGCTTGGGCTCAAGTGAAAACTATCAGGAAAGAAAATAAGTTGGTAGAGAACAAAACATTGTATTGCCCCTGCTTTCCACTCTTCCCCTTTCTGCAGATTATCCCTTCCTGAAGCACTTCTGCTAATGTCATGTCATCACCCCCCCCAGTAAACATCTGAAAACCTGAATAATAGTCCACAGACAGATGTGAAGAAAGATGTTCATAAGTCATTTAAATTTAAATTTACAATATAGTTTTTTTTAAACACAAGTCAAAATAACCAAAGGCTATACAGGCAAGGTGAACCTTAGTCATGCATCCCATGAGTCAATAACCATTAACTACACAGGGATCAAACAAATGAGAGACCAATAATGAAATGGTCTGAGTGAAGTTATGCCCAAGACATGTTTGTAACACCCAGGTGGGTTTTTGGGGTTTTTTTTGGTTTTGTGTTTTAAGGTTTTTAAAAAAACGAAACAATTTCTGGTAGATTTACTATAAGAAAAATAAAAGTCCATATTGGATCATATTCTGCACAAGAGGAAATTAAAAGTGATTCATAACAAATCTTCCTAGCTGTTTTACAAGGTATAAGAGTGAACAAAACCAAAAGGGAAGCCAAAGGAATACCATTGACCTCACTGCACTTTCCTCCTGGGAGGACTAGTGGGCTTGCTTCCACTATTCTTCAAGAAAATCTTGAGGTAGTTTATGTACATCAACATACAAGAGATGACCTTTGGGGGAGGGGACTGGACTCCAAAAAAAAAAAAAAAAACCCTGCAAAATGGAAAATTCTCAAGACAGGTGAAAAAAAACCTGTTAAAACCTGGTCAGGAAGACAGACTGCACAGCCTGGCAGTGCAGGCCAGGTGAGTCAGTCAGGCACGAACTGAGAAGTCCTGGTCTCTGAAGGAAGACAAAAGCTAGACGGCCACTTATATGGGCATGATTTGTTTCTATCGCTACTTGTTTTCACTTCTTGTTCTTACATCGTCCTTCTTGCTGGAGAACCTGAACCGAACTAAACAACAATTAGCATCTGCAACATGAGGTCTGAACTCTTTGCTGTTCCACAGAGAGATGGGCAAGCAAAAAAAAAAAAAAAAAAAAAAAAAAAGAAAAGAAAAAAAGCTTTAATGCTTTATTTTGGTGGGAGTTACATCAAACCACCCAGATTTTAAACAGATAATAGATTGCACAAGAAAAGGAAAGATAAACACATCTTACACAGGTGTACAGAGCATAAGATCTAGGACCACCCTTCATCCCAGTGGAAAGAGAGACTGGATTCCACAACTTCAGCCTAGCAATAAAGCAAAATCCATATCCTCTTGCTGTGGGTACTCCCCTTGTGCCAGAGGAGCAAAACCACTTACAAAAGCCTCATTTTGGAGCCCTAAGCTCCAGCATAAAAGATTCTACAAGATCCTCAGCAAGAAGCAATCTAAGAGGGAAGTTGCTTCACCTATTGCTGAGTAGGCACGTTCTTTCATGCTGCCTCCTCCTGGGCAGAAAACAGATGCCTGGCAATCCAGTTACAGGAGAACATCTTCTATTAGTGCCACCAAATCCTCTCCAGTTTCATGCCCTGGACTCAATCCAAGATATGCCCAGTTTAAAGTATGGGATTCAATTAAATGAGTCTGTAGTCAGGGTTTAGAAGGTTTTCTGTAAACTCTGGCCATCAGACAGGAAACATTACAGCTGTAATAGTTTGGGGCTACCTTATTATTTCCCATTGGACTATCAGGGTCTGAAACATGAAGTAGAAATTGCTTTCAAAAAGGATGGGCACCAACTGTTCACAGCTCTTCTACACAATAAAAGTGTATTGGACTACTGAGCCTTGCCCTGAAACTCCTCCACATCTCATACCTACTAAGTAACATGGGTGGGCAGTTAGTTATTCATAGGCTGATCCTGGGCATCTGAGGTGTCCTTAAAAACACAGGGGCCTTTCCAGAAAATCCTTTCCAGGATTTTTACCCCTGCTGCTCAATTCCATTTGCTGAATCCATGGAAAGGTTTGAGTCTCTTGACAGACAAACCCCTGACAACAGAATTTGGCAGGTTCAGTACACATTTGAAGGTTTGGTTTTTGCCTGTGAAAAGCTTCAAACATTGCATGATTGCTCCCTCCTGCTTATCTCACTAGGATATTTTATAAGTGTCTACATGGCAAACCTCAGACAGGAGATAAAGAAGATTGCATTTTATTCATTTTTGCCAAACACCTTAGGTTAAAAATCAAAAAACAAGAATAGGAGCCTAACCAGGACATAAACTTGAAAGGTAAAAATATGTCGGACAGCTACACTGTGTGTGCATGTATATGTATATAAGAAGTTTTACAATAACCACAGTATTGTAAATATTTCAAGTACCTTGATTACAGAAGTTGACAACATGCATTCCAGTCATCACCAGTTTCTTGGTATGACATTAGACAGGCCATATGAACAGGTTTCATAGCAGCGAGGTCACCAAAGCAAGAAAACATCCTCCTTTTCAAGAATAGTCCATATATTGCATATAAAGAAAAAAAAAAATACATGTACAGATGCATACATTTTTCTAAGATGTTTGGTTGGTTTTGGTTTGTTTTTTTTTTTAAAGAATCAAAAGGCATTCATTTGGGTTAACTCAGGAACAAATTTATTAATTTTCACTAAGACTTAGCAATCTGGGACCCAAGACTTTTCTCCGGTAAAAAACCTGAAGTTTTCTAAAGCATCAAAACCTAGACAGTACATAGCACAAAATATTAATTAATGCTACTGCCTCTGCAAGACCTACCTGGCCACACAAGTACCCACAGTTATTTCACCATCTAAACTAGAAGTTAAAGGCTGAAGAGGGAATTGGTGGGGTTTCAAGCAAAGAGATTTTAACACTTACCTTTCCTTTATACACCAGTTCAGGTTCGAATATTGTCTCTTCTGCTGCAATGCCAGTGAACCAGAAACGGGTACACATACACAGACTGGGGATGCTGTTCTATCAGAAACAAGCTTGTAGCATGCCCAGTATTTACCATTCAACAGAAAACATCCAACATTTTTCTATTTCCAGTTCTGACGTAAAGGTTGAAAGTACCCGTTGATCTCAGTAAGAGGTTTGCGGGATGTTACAGTCCTGCCATGTACAAACACATCACCCATGTCGACCTGTTTTCTTCTAGTGGCTTCCTTCAAGAGAAACCAGCCCCTTGATGGAGACTTCTACAGTGCAGCAGATACATAATCATGAATAAATAACTAACT
The DNA here is from genome assembly GCF_031877795.1 of Strix aluco. Classification (NCBI taxonomy): domain Eukaryota; kingdom Metazoa; phylum Chordata; class Aves; order Strigiformes; family Strigidae; genus Strix; species Strix aluco. The sequence goes on from NC_133934.1 coordinate 56,236,160, forward strand.
ATCCTCTTTGGTCCATTTATCATACTCAGCACTCATTACTAGCGAAGGTTAATACCAAATGAGATTTGTCCTTTGAATTACTTAAATGTAAAGTTTACACTAAATAGCACAATACCCAAATAGAGTGTTCCAAGGCGAGCTAGTACAAAATCACTTTCTTTAACTCAAAAATGCAAAAGCATGGCCTGCTAGGTTTGTAGAAAATATTTACACTGTTAGTAGCATGGTAACAAAGCAGACAGAAGGCATAAGGATAAGCCTCATACAAATGCTGATGCAGAAAAGGAAAGGTAATTCAAACTCCACTTGTGTTTTTCCCTAGCTCTGAGCAGCATCCTTTCTAACTGCTGCTGTGTACTGCACCAGTAGTAAATTCAGCCTGTTACTTTCTCAGCCTCCTACAGCATGGAAAGTTTGAGCTAACTCATCCTGCTCCTCCTTAGGTCCCTAGTACCCTGAAACTTTCAGAAGACTCAACTGACATAAAATAAATCTGACAAATCTTGGCAGATACTCATAAAGAAATACAATTTCACATGTCTAGAAGTTGAAGAAAAAAAACAAGCAAACATTGCTTTCAACAAGGACTCCACCAATGAAATTGTTGCCATGTATTATTCCCATGTTTATAGACGACTGTTTGTAAATGCTGTTATGCTTTTTTAAAAAAAGGTATCTTTTCTAAAAGACTGATGCTCAGGAGGGAAGAGGAACACTTTGAAAGGAATGATTTTCACCAAAATAATCTATGGTACTGGATTAACATAAACTCAGGCAAAGGTAATGCACTCTGTAGTTAAAATACAGTTGTGAAAGGATTTTATAGCATTCTCTGGCTAGACAGGCCATCTGATCTCACTGACTCTTCCAAGTTCGTTCAGCTTCTCTGCACGTTAGAAAGTGTTATTACTGCCACCAGTTATCTTTGAACAAAGATAAAACCTGCATTTTTGAAGTAAAAAATGTTTCTTCTAAACCTTTAGGGATGCAGTTAAAATTCTGTCCCTGCATCAAGGTGTGGGAAGAATCCACTGCGCTCATACAGCCCTTTATTTTCTGAGAATCATGATAGAACCAGTGTTCAGTTTTGCCGATTTTGTTATGTTAAGACTGTAGGCAAAAATTTTAAAAGCCTTATGAAACCATGGTTTTGTGTTAATAGTTGCTGATAAAATTATTTATTAGAAGCAGCTTACATCATTGGTTCAGATAAAACATGGCACAAACTGAAGTCAGCTTTTAATCTTGCCCAATATATCAGAGCATCAGGATACAGTAGGTTGTTAACAACAAATCCCAACATCATACGTTTTCCTTCATAAAAACATATTTTAATAGCTATACAGTAACTTTTCCTCCACGGTCACTCTCAAGAAGTTTTTCACTAATATAACCCATAGAAACATTTTCCTCTGGTGATTTATTTGTGGCTATGACAGGTGCTCACTGTGCTAAAAAAACCTTCTCTTTGCATGGCCTGTACCTGAGCAGGAGATGAAGGCGTAACCATCAGAGAGCCCTTTTGGAAGAAATGCCCTGCAGCACAGCTTGAAGAGATATTCCTGGAATAGCCATTCACACTTCGGGTAGGTGAACATATGCTATTACCAGCACCTGTGGGTTGTTGGGGTTTCTCATTTGCTCTTCATTTCCATCTATTCAAAGCACCTCTTCAGCTCCTTTGGTGTATTCAGTTGCCAGGAACATCCTTCCAGGTCATGATATCTATGTTCAACTTGTCTTTTCGTTTCCTTTCTTTAAGTATCTTTAAGGCAACTCTTCGACATTCTACTTGCCTTTTTGCAACCAGAAGTTCTCCAGAACAAGGGATCTTTTGACATAACTTTTCTAATTACAAATAATTAGGCCAAAGATTTATTAGCTGCACTAGTATGTCCACTTCCCAGTTGTTGTCCAGAATGTTGTAAAGACAGTAAACACATTTAAACTTCTTTCATAAGGATGCATGCTGCCCCAAGTTTTTATTATACAGTATGATCTATATGAGCACTGAGGTAATTCACAGTTTCTGTCTATCATTTTCCTCAAATGTATCTAGTCACCGAGCAACCCTGGAAGCTGCATTTTTACTACAAAAAAAAATATCTCCATTATCCAGATTAATTATCCACGAAGGTCATTCCACCTAGAAAACTTGTTCAAAACTTCTAGTGTGGTAGCTCTACTAACTTTTCTAAAGCTGTCAGCATACTTTTGTCACACTCACACTCTTCTAAAATGCTTATTTTCATTCCCTGTCACCCACATCAAGAGATTACCTTATCACAGGTTTGATTTTACTTTTATACTTGCAATATTCAGGTATTTCCTAGTCAGCTTTACAGGGCAATGTGCATCCTCAGAGGGAAATAAAAAAGCATGAGAAAGCAGTGAAGAAAAAGAGAGAGTATTAGAGCTGAAAGACAATTGCCATCACCCTCAGTTTTAATCATCATGCCACTATGGAAATATCAGATGAACCAAGGACTAGTAAAAGATAACAACTCCTTTCAGTAATTAGAAAATGGACCTTTCTGATGGTCACAACAGAAGCGTTGGTAATAAATATGAGAAATTTATATAAAAGCTTTCTTCCATTTCTCTTACAATTGCCCAAAGCAAAGTACAGTGGGCATACTATCTGTCCCTGCTTTCAAGGTACACCAAACCTTTACTGTTGTTTACCTTGACTTTACGTTGTTTATCTTGACTTTAGTGAGACCTTTGACACCATTTCCCACAGCATTCTCCTGGCAAAACTGGCTGCTCGAGGCTTGGATGGGCACATGCTTTGCTGGGTAAAAAACTGTCTGGATGGCCGGGCCCAAAGAGTTGTGGTGAACGGAGTTAAATCCAGTTGGCGGCCGGTCATGAGTGGTGTCCCCCAGGGCTCAGTTTTGGGGCCACTCCTGTTTAACATCTTTATTGATGACCTAGATGAGGGGATTGAGTGCACCCTCAGTAAATTTGCAGCTGACACCAAGTTGGGTGGGAGTGTTGACTGCTCGAGGGTAGGGAGGCTCTGCAGAGAGACCTGGACAGGCTGGAGCGATGGGCTAAGGCCAACTGTATGAGCTTCAATAAGGCCAAATGCCGGGTGCTGCACTTGGGCCACAACAACCCCCAGCAGTGCTACAGGCTTGGGGAGGAGTGGCTGGAGAGCTGCCAGTCAGAGAGGGACCTGGGGGTGTTGATTGACAGCCGGCTGAACATGAGCCAGCAGTGTGCCCAGGTGGCCAAGAAGGCCAATGGCATCCTGGCTTGTATCAGAAATAGCTTGGCCAGCAGGGACAGGGAAGTGATCTTACCCCTGTACTCGGCACTGGTGAGGCCGCACCTTGATTCCTGTGCTCAGTTTTGGGCCCCTCACTACAAAATGGACATTGAATTACTCAAGTGTGTCCAGAGAAGGGCAGCGAAGCTGGTGAAGGGTCTGGAGCACATGTCGTACGAGGAGCGGCTGAGGGAACTGGGGTTGTTTAGTCTGGAGAAGAGGAGGCTGAGGGGAGACCTCATCACCTTCTACAACTACCTGAAAGGAGGTTGCAGAGAGCAGGGGACGAGTCTCTTTTCCCAAGTAATAAGCAATAGGACAAGAGGGAATGGCCTCAAGTTGCACCAGGGAAGGTTTACACTGGATATTAGGAAGCATTTCTTTACAGAAGGGGTTATTAGGTGTTGGAATGGGCTGCCCAGGGATGTGGTGGAGTCCCCATCCCTGAAGGTGTTTAAGAGTAGAGTCGACATAGCGCTGAGGGATATGGTGTAGCTGGGAACTGTCAATGCTAGGTTAATGGTTGGACTGGATGATCTTCAAGGTCTTCTCCAACCTAGAAGATTCTGTGATTCTGTGAACTCCAGAGCTACACATGCTCAGGAGATTCTGCAACTTGTCAAGAGTGATTTGTGCAAATGTTTTGCCAGCAACACTACCAGCTACATATGGATGCGTCAACTAAAAAAAAAACCAATATAATTTCCCAATGCAACATGTCTTGTGCTATTTCAAAGTATATGAATGTATGGTGGATCCTCATAATCATACAAAGCATTCTTTTTGTAGAATACCTCATTAGCAGAGATAGCCTTTCATTTTTAAAGGGAGATTTCTGTATTCCATGTTTGGTCAAAAGGTCTGGGAATTGATAAACAGCATTTTAATTATCCATTTAAAAGTGTTCAGTAAAACATGATCACAGAATGGTTGAGGTTGGAAGGGACCTCTAGAGGTCATCTCGTCCAACAGCCCTGCTCAACAAGGCCACCTAGAGCCAGCTTCCCACAGCCACATCCAGATGGCTTTTGAATGTCTTCAGGGACGGAGACTCCACAACCTCCCTGGGCAACCTGTGCCAGTGTTTGAAAATCAGAAAATTCACTTACTGTGAGAGATGCCAATTTGTGCCCGTTACCTCTTGCCCTGTCACTGGGCACTACTGAGAAAAGCCTGACTCCTGCTTCTTCGTTTCCTCCCACCAGGTATTTATACACAAGGATGAGATCCCCCTGAGCCTTGTCTTCTCCCAGCTGAACAGCCTCTCCTCTTATGAAAGATGCTCCAGTCCCACAGGCATCTCTGTCGCCCTGCACTGGACTTGTTCTAGTATGTCCATGTCTTTCCCATACTGTGGAGCCCAGAACTGGATCGAGCACTCCAGGTGTGGCCTTACCAGTGCTGAGAAGAGGGGAAGGATCACCTCCCTCGACCTGCTGGCAACACTCCTCCTAACGCAGTCCAGGAGGCTGCTGGCAAATTCTCTAAAATGACCTATAATAACCTTTGTCTCCTTCAACTCCCATAAATCTGAGGGGGTGGGAGGGGGAAAAAAAAAAAAAAAGGTCTAATATATGTTCAGACACCATAGCAACCAGATTATAACCTAAAAGATATCTGCAGAGTAACTTTCTGACTAGTAGTACTTCTAAGATTAGCCTAGGTTATACAAACAATATCCTACAGTGAAGTATTGTCTGTGACAATAGGATACAAGATGTGAGGTTAATACTGTACAAAAAGTTCACACAGAGTTAAGACTTTTGTTAATGACAGCAATATCCCTCATCTTCTATGTGGTAAACAGACAGTATTTACATGTGATGTAGCTGTCACCTGAGATTCAATGCTCCAGGGAAGCAGCAGTACCTTGTTAAAAAGAGTAAGAGTGTGCTACTCCCTAATATGCAAGTTCTTTATATGTATAAATTAACATTTATTTACTTTTAGATTTCACACAGAAACTGTGAGATACAGTGCAACTGCAGAAAGTCCAGCAAAGGGCCACTAAGATTATTTAAGGGACTGAGGTATCTCTCCTATGATGAAAGGCTGAGAGAGCTGGGACTGGATCAGATGACCTCCAGAGGTCCCTTCCACCTCAACCAATCTGTGCTTCTGTGAAGTTGTCAGAGCTCATACTTTTTAGTTATGAGTGATTGAGAAAGCATTTCTGACATCATTTATAAAAATTAAGGATACTCTGTTTCTCCAGTGGAGTGGCGAGCAGAAAGTTAAATAATAAAGAAAACAACCCATACCTGTTAAGGTAGTCAACAGCCCAGAAGCTAAAACTAATCTCTCAACTGAAATGAATGCAGGTTCATCCTCTTTTGTAGTACAAATATGGTTTTTTTGAGTTCACTCCTCCGTCCCTCCCTCTACCAAAAGTAATCTCATCTCAGTATGCTCAGAAGATAGCATCTCAAAGTCATTTTCCCCTCCTTATTACTGATAACATAAGGACAAACAGCTTAAAAGTTGTTACAGTTAACAGAAACTATAAGCACTTTATCTCAGGAAACTCTTCTTAAAGATGCAGAAAGATCATTCACTGTTAATCCAAGCTAAACTTAGGTTTATACACACAGAGTATATGAGTAACTAAAAATTTCACCAACTGCCTTTGCCAGTTCTCTGCTTGTTGATAGTCAAGCTCCTTAGTAGCTACCACATAGCTTCTCGCCCTGCTGCACAGACACCACTAAGATATTCACCTGAGCCAATATAACTCATTAGGCAAAGCACTCCTAAAACAGCTCTCTGCTTCTGATTTCCAAACTAGATACGATTCTCTAAGTAACGCTTCACTGCACCGAAAACACACACCCTTGCCCACTGTGCTCTTCATTTCTTCTTTCCAAACTCCTCAGCTTTACACCCAATGTACCTTGATTATGCCATTAGGCTCCTCTCTAGTAATCACAGACTGATATCACCACTTGTGACACAGAACAGCACATCTCTCAGGGAAAAAAACAATGCGCTGATGGAGATCTGGTATGTACATCTTTAGTACTACCAGTGTGATTTTAATATTAAGTCTTACTCTATACCAGAAAAATAAGTTAAACAGATTTTACTTAAGGCAACCCAGATGTGTTCATTACTGAAGAAAATTTATTTGTAAGGGGACACAAAAAAAATTATACATGAGAAAGGCTCCTACTTGTTTTTGCAACGATAAACATGGAAAATGTTTTAGACTACACTTGGGAAGACACAGCAACAAAACAGCAAACTATTTCTTGGGAAACCAGCCACCTACAAAGAGACAAGTCCCTTTCCACTTGCTAAATGAGAGCACTGCAAAGTAGAAGTGTACTTTGCTCAGTGTTAAGAGCTAATGCTGTCCTGCCCTAAGCTGTGTAAGATCAGATATAACAAAGCAGTTTAAACCAAAGAGAAATCATGGACTGAAAAGTAAGGCCAAAATTATAAGCCCTTGGATGATGACTTGATTCACAGTTTACTCAAGTTAATGACAAGACTCCAACTCCTGCAGATTTCAGTGGGTTATGAAACAGGTCCTGCAGAGGGAAATGTTCCAAGTCACAAACAGCATGGCATATTTTGATACCTAATTGCCACCACTGCCTATGAAGAAATCCCTGGTGTAAAATAGAGAACAAATACAATAATCTTGCTTTCTCATTTTAAAAATGGCATGAAAGGAACAATAAAAGAAAGTTATTGAAGAGAACTAGATTGTTCCCAGCTGTTATCATAAAATACTACAGCTGTTCGTGTCATTGCAGCTAATGACCAGTTGCACTTTTTCAAAGATTGTAACACAGTATGACCATTGTAATCTACATCAAACCAACACTTGGCAAGCATGATGGAAAAGAGACTAAAAAATTATTTAAATTCTGTTTTGATTTTTTTTTTTTTTAAACTTTCTGTTCATGGGTTGCTTTTTGTGTTTGGGGGGATAGGAAGGGATTTTGTATGAATGGTTCTGCATTCAAATTGCCAATTATGTTAAACTGCTTAAAAAATGATGGTAAATAAATGGTATTAAGTTATTAAAATTGTCTTTTCCAGTAATAAAAGCAGAATTCAGCCAAGTAATCCTGAATTTGTTACAGAAAAGAAGTGTGCTGAGTAAAACTATCTCAAGGCCAAAGTGGCTGATAAAACATCTTTTCTCTGAAGCCAACAACAGGGTGAGCTTCCCTATCTAGAAGATTTTAATTGTTTTGTTTACTGTACTATATGTGAACCAAATCAGATTTTTTATAAGAATTCAAATACAAAAGCAAAGAAAAGGTTAAAATAGAAAAAAACCCACATATATAAGCACAAAGAATTTTCAGATACAACTCTCTCTACTGGAGCATTACTCCTTAACAGATGAAGAAAAAGCCAAGGCAAAGTATGTATTCCTACATCAAGTCTCCACAGTACCTGGAACATACTATTTCAGGTAATTTCATGTCACTTCTAGAGAAAATAGATATATGTTCCCCTCCAGCCATGTGCCTTCCCCTCAAAACTCACCCATACAGAACTATAGACCAGAACAAAGTCACCAGTTCCTGCACGTTTTGTTGGGGTTTTTTTTCCCCTAGTTACCAAGGAAATCACTAATTTATTAAGAAAACTAGCATTCATGTTACCAGTTTCTCCACTTCAGGACAGAAGAGCACTTCCAGAAGAATTCCAGACACTTCAGAAAGACTACCACCTAATCATACACAGCATACATCCATTTTCATAGGAACCAATCTGGGACTCAATAACAAGTAACAAATACAGTCACAGCAAAAGAACAATAGAAACGAAGCATCCCTATCCAAAGAAAGAGAGAAATAATTGTTAAACACGTGCTCATAACCAAACACAGCAACGGAAAACATGTCAGAAGCCAGGCCTCTTTTTCTCGCTTTGGGCCATCTATCTAGACTGCAAAGGATTTCTTTCCAAATGATGGTTACTTCAAAACATGAACAACTCAGGAACTTTGCTTTATGCAGCCACACAATTACTGAGCTGTCACTATCAGCAAGTTAAGAAAAAAAAAAATTAAAAAGTCACACAAGCTACCTTCAAAGACACTCACAAAAGCTTAAAATTAAAAATTAAAATCTAATCACACACTAAATTAGGCCAAAAACCTGTAGTTTGGATTCTATTAATTAAGCCTATTGAACAATGCCCAGAATGAGTGTTAAAGACTGTCTGCAGCATCACATCTGCGTAACCCATTATTAACATATGTTATTTCCACCATTCCAATCAGAAGTTCAAAGTGCACTTCCTTTCTTGTGGCAACACTGTGCAGGCTTGATATTTCTGTATAATTAGCAAGTATCACAGCCAACATTATAGCAGAATTTGCTCCATAGCAGGTTAGTTATACTTTTTCGCTCCATCTGTTCTATATTGTGCAACAGTCAGGACGACTCAAGGAAAGTATTTTTTGGCCAATGCAAATCCAATGCAATAAAATGCCTAAGCTGCATGCCTCTAAAAGATGGGATGAAGAAAAATAATATGGTGTAGAATACCCGTATTGTTATACCAATACCTGTCTCCATCAGTACATGTTTAATCCCATTACAGCACTTCTCAATTTTGAAAGTCCTGTAATGCAGCAGACTTCAATTATTTTATTAAGTCATATGTGCCTACCTGAAAGATGAGAAAATAGCTATTACTACTGGAAGACTTAATGCAACCATATTTTAGCATAGTTCTTTCTTTACCACAAAGATTTTGCAGAATCTCTATACAGACTAGGTTCTGCACCTTTTATGCTTAGAGTTTAAGCTGGCGGTTTTAAAGCTCACTCATCTGTGGTGAACTTCAGGGTATTACCAACTTCACCAAATACTGCCTTCCTAACTTCTGTGTCTGATTGCAAAGACACCAAAGCATGAGTGCTTATACTGTCTCTCCAAGTTAATGAAAACACACCACTGTCTATGCTAGCCCTCAGAGATTTTTGCAAACTACACAAGTTAAAACTAACAGTCACGCTGTGAGTTTTCCACATTACTGCTAAGCAACCTGCAAGCTGCAGCTGAACTGCAAAACAGAGACATCCTTCTGTGACAAGTTGGGTAGAGCTTGAGCAGCACACCGATAGTGGAGCTATTCACTGAAACGAAAGCTAGAGTCAGCAGCTGGCTGCAGAATTACAACAGAAGCCTGAGGAAGGGGCAGAATATACTTCCCCTGTTCTCACATGCTTCCCCAGGCACCTACAGATGCCTATAGATGCACCAAAGGAAAGACACCATGTTCAGTGAACTTCTTGCATTAGGTACACGCACCCAAATCACAACTACAAGGCAGCACTTACACTGCTCAACATACTCAGCAGTAAGTATGAGAACAGTAAGGAGAAAAAAGTTTGTAGGAAAGGAATAGGCAGGAAAAGAAAGGACATATTGAAACACGAAGACAACTCACCAAAAACAAAAGAAAGCTGCAACAGAAGTTGAGTACAGCACAGCTTTATTTCTAAGTAGAAAGAAGTTTGAGTGGTAGACAATCCTCAGACTAAATTTTTTTCAAAAAATTCATGAAGTACACCCTAAAAGGACATAATAGCATTCATCTACACGTTAAGCACATGCTTAACACCCAGACATGCAGACACCCAGAAATTAACTTCTAACTAAAACCACCATTTTTGAACTCTGGTGCCCTTCCACTCTGCTCCTTCCCTCTCCAGCTCCAAACATAAATGGTATTAGTTGGAAATTAGTTGGAGATTGTGTTGGCATCATAATTCAATCTTAGATAAGACAGTCATGTTCTCCTCATACAGCAGCGTTGCCATATCAACGTTAACATGACTAACTTCGCTTATAAATATAGATATCATAGTCCGTTTAAAATGCACGTAAATTACTGTCAAGGAGGTACTACTCTGGAGGTGTTATTTCAACAGTAGTGGCTTTCTGGTAGAGGAGTAAGTAGGGTAGGAATAAGTAGTTCAGATTTTTATCTTTAAAAGAAAAATTTACCATCATAGCACTTATTGTCTCCCTGTTTCTCCACACACGCTCTTCTATCTCTTCCTTCATTCAATAATTGAAGGAAAACAACAAGAATGTACCTGGGGTACAACCTTCAGCAATAACACATCTGAATCTACAACCTGAGTGACAGATCGCTCAATGAGCCACGCACTTACATGAACCAGGCTGCACATAAGCTATAATATTTTTCAGAACTGGGATGATACTTTCCACCATTATTGACTGAGTAGCCATAAAATGATATTTTATGGGAGAAAGTCAAGGTAAATGACTGATAATCAGAACAGGAAGTTATTTTAAGTGTTCTGCTCAAGAACCATTATGCAATAGTAACTTGCATTTGACTTGTGAAACCACATACAAAAGAATATAAGAAGGCACCTTTTCATGAAGATGATTTGAAGTGGCTTTTACTTCAGAAACTTGTGGCTTCTTTTATGGCACGCTTGAGAAGTGTTAAGCAGTATCTTTGTATCTTAAAATACTCTTAAGGAAGTACTTTTCTCCACATTCTTTAAAGGTCCAAAGAGGGAACTACGCCACTACATGCTGCTTCAACATTACTGGGAAGCCTTGGACACATTAACATTCATATTTAAAATGAAGTACTGAATTTAAATTATAGTCCTGCTTTTGTCCTTTAAGTAGGAACCACTCAGCAAAATAGAATGAACTGAAAAACAGGATGAGTTTGGAGTATCCAAGCTACAGGTACTTATTTATTGACATTACCCAAGATGACTTTTGACAGAAAATCCCTTCAGAATACCAGATGGGAAAGAATGTGACGAGTTCTGGAAGTCATGGAGCTACAAAAAAATAATTTAAAATATCAAGTTATGTAATCAAAGGCAAATATATTTTGCATTTGATCTTCCTGCCACAACCTGCATAGAAAAGCAAGAATAACCATGCAATATCTATCATCTCTAAGTGGGATGCATGCAATGGAAGTAGATACCATTGAATTTGGGAATGGATAGCAGAGAGGAAACAACTGTTCCATACAACATCCCCCTATGGAAAATGACCTCAACTGTCTCATATTTTCCAATTAAGTTAAATGCTGATAACATCCAGCATGAACTTCTCTTTCAAGTTTCTCACCACCACCGGTGGTATCAAAAGCACCAGCTCTCTTGATAGGCTCGGCCAAAAAGAACAGGTAACAGAAGACTGCTTTAGCCACAGAAACAAAAGCAATTTCATCCCTCACCTCGTATCAGTCCTGAGACAGCACACTCAGCAAGCCACTCTCATAATATAGACCATGAGAAAAGCCTCCCACCTATGCAGTACAGCAAGAACTACACAAGAAAGGCACCCTTCAGTGTGAGCACGATTCTTCCCCTACACCTATAGAGCAAAAGACTTGTTTTGCTAAAGGGCTTATTTACAAAATGATCTTAATGACTAAGAGGCTCAGTGAGTTCACAAATCAAAATAAATCATCAGCTTTATTACACAAGCATAACTGTCAAGCACAGTACTTTGGTTTTGTTTCAGTTTCTCATTACTACATTCACAATCCTTTAGAAGTGTTATACACCCGTCACACATATATACAGGTTTACACAGCGTAAAATACACAAAGACTGCAATACCCAAGCAACATCCAACTGACAGAACCCACTGGTCTTACAAGTATTAACTTAGTTTTGACCATGAGATAAGAACAAAGTAGCTACATATAAGAAAATAACAAGCCAACCTAATTTTTTTTAATAAGTAACCATAAGCCTATGCAAGTATATTCAGTTGTTTTCCGCTCTCAGCTGCACCCCATATTGCTTGCTCACCAAGGTACCAGAGGATCTGCAATTACAGAGTTACCAAAACTGAGGTGGAGGAACACCCATTCCTTCAAATGAAGGTAAAAGTGGATGGAGAAGATCAGATAATCCCCAGCTGTACCAGTGCCACCGTTCTGACAGAGCTGAAGGTGGATTCTCTAGTTAATAACACTCTTTAAACCCAGATGCAGGCTTCCTCAGAGCAAGCAAGCGCATTCCAGAAAAACAGAGTCAGCTTTCCTATGCCAGAGCAACTCCTTCCTTTCCCTTATGAGAATCAGGCAGATTCTGAATCTTCAGCACCCTCAGAATAGGGGCACATAGCCATTTACTCTACTGTCATTAGACAGCTATAACTATCCCAGTAACACTGATCCTTATAATACATTTCCTAACACTCAAATTTACACCAAAATATATATCAATTTCACCAATGCTACTGACATTCAGGTCATCACACAATTACTCAAAAAAATCACAGAAGGGCAGCCCAGCACTTGCAGGATACATCTATGCTGGAAAAACTCCGCTTGATTCAGAGCAAGACAGAGACAGGCTTCTGCAATACACCAATACTGGATTTCAGCCTGGAGCAAAAGCCTTTGGCAAGTACACACAAGTCTCCCTGGACTAATGGAAACTCTAAACTTCATTGCTAATTCCCATTATTGACAGCACTTCACCTTTCACAAATCTGAAATTAACACTGATGGCTAACATATTGATCGTGAGCTGGCATTCATATTATATTACAAACAACCAACAGCCTGAACATTAGAAGACCATTAACAATGACACAGTTTAAAATCCAGAGACAGCAGAGACCAGTGTCTAGTTTTTTTGGGTGTTGTCAATTGTTGATATAACTGTGTACACCTCCGCATGCAACGCACAGAGGAAAAGGAGATTGCCAACACCAAGGTTCACAAGCCATGGCAGGAGCCCATCTAAACAGCCAAGATGGAAGGATTGCCTTAAAACTCCACTTTCCTTCAAAGAAAAAAAAAAAAAGAAAGAAAAGAAAAGAAAGCAGGAAAAAAACAACCAGAAAACCAAACCACTCAAAAAGCGCATAACCATCTGACGGGCCCAGAAGAATCAAAACAATCGTTGTATCTAGCTAACAGCAAGATTTCCAAGAAATACTGACTTCACTTCTTTGTATGATCACTCCAGTTCACTTTCAGTTTTTGTTTAGGATGACTCTGCTTTAGATCAGTATTTCTAGAAGGCAGTAATGCAACACTGAATATTCTGAAGAGGTCAAGTAACACGATACACAGCTTTTCCCTCCAGGTCAGTGGGGTTCAAATCTTACTAATGTCAGTAGTGACCAAAAGCTGTTGACATCAGACAGCTGGTATGTGACCCATGAGGAATGAGCTAGTATCCTCAATCCAGTTTTTCCTGGACAGGTATTCCTACCTTCACAAGAACAACCAAGCCCAGACTGGCTGTCAAGTCTCAGGAGTTAAAAGCAGCGTGTATAAGGAGTAGCTTTCTCAGTCCTGAAGGAAAACAAGAACTTAAAGACAGCTCTGACCAGGTGAAGACTGCATCATACCTCTAACAAAAAAGCAAGAAATTTCAATTAATACATATGTCAAGTCAGCATCTGCTGCAACAGTATGTTGTCCTGAGCTTGATCCTACAAGATTCTAAATGTACAGGTTATTGTATTTGCAGCCAACAGACCAAAGTATTGCTCCTCCACAGGATCACAAAATCCAGAGAGCAATGGTGAATTATCTAATTTGCATCATAACATATGTACCATCTCAAGGAGAACACAAGAGTAAATCAAAAAAAGCACTTCTCAAACCGTAACTGCATCCTCTGCATTCACATACTTTTCCTTTAGTTCCGCAGAACAGAGTTTTGCCAACTTCAACACGAGTTAGTCTGCTTCTGAAAACTTAACAATACACAGACTTGAATTTCTTCTATACGCTGCTCATTGCACGACAGTGTCAGAGCCAAAAATTTCACTCCAACCACCAAATGTAATTGTGCATTAGCTGCATAAGAGAGGTGGGAGAAGACCAGGACCTTACAAGCATTAGGGGTTCCTAAGGCTTTTTCCCCTTCTCCCAAAAGCATGTTTCATTTTTGATTTAAATCACTCTAAGCACAGTTCAGGCAATTCAACACAAAGCAAAATGAGTGCGAGATGAAGTCCTCAGCTATGCAAATACCCCACTTCCCAGAGTATTTGAGTTTTTTAAGCTGAGAAGACAAAACAAAAATCCCAGAGCAACTCCCTGAAGAGGCAGCCCTCAGCCACAAGCAATCTGCATGAAGCTGCCGGAACCGTAACCTCCCCAAACCCACCTGGCCATTACATAACAGTGCCCAGCCAGGATTTTCACCAGTCAGCCCAGAACTGTTGTTAGAAGGAGACATCTCCTGTCACACACCAGCAAACCAAAAAGGTTTAAAAAAAAAAAAAAAGCCAAACTCAATAAAAACAAGCAAAAAACCCCACACAAGCAAACAGAAGAGAGAGTTTAATCCAGAGCCTTCATCCATATACTAAAGACATTTCCTTTCCAAGTAATGTTTCATATGATATTCTAACTTCAAAAAATAAGAAGTTGTTTTCACAGGTTATATCTCACCAACATCAGATTATCTGTTTTTCCTCTCTAAAATACCAAGGTTCTCCAACTACTTGCATAGGTGCTTACAAGATGCCTTTTTATTTTTTCAATTATTCCTTATCCATTGAACACTGCAAGCCTATTTCAGTTGTTCGTCTCCAGAAGGTACAAATCATGTCCTATAGGAAAGAAACAACAACATAATCTTTTCCTATCTCTATTATTGCCACCAATTATTTTCTTACTCGATTTCCTTACAGTGTATACGAAGGCAGTGTGAAGTGCCTATGATACAGCAAAGAATAATCCTATTAAGATTCAGTTTACTGTGTACTACTCTCTTTGGATGCTATTTTAAGACCTTAAAGAGATTTCAATATTTAATAAAGGACTGAACCAGTTAAATCTTCACATCTCCAATGAAGCACTGACACTGTGAGACAACAGTTACCAGGTGAGATGGACACCTAAGCAGCATGTATGTTCTTTTCATTCAATAGTTTAACTCAGTTAAACAAAGTTGATTTCTCTTTCAGTCGCACTATAAAAATATGTAACCATACATACTGCTAAGTTTTCTTAGAAATGGTAATTTCAGATGTTTGAGATGCTACATGTGTGAAAAATGCAAAAGGCGATTACTGACAAAATAGATTGAGATGTACTGAAACCATTTAGGGGTTTGTAAATACAGACGTAATTCCTATTCATGATGAACATCAACTTAAGCCAAAGGAAGTTCTGCCGCAGCAAAGATCAGGACATTTGGTCATGTGCTATGACCAAGGCAGATTTTAAAAAAAAAAAAAAAAAAAAAGTTATGCATCCCATAATCACGAAGAAGTCTTCCCAATGGGATGGTCATTTGTTGTTTCTACAGAAGACAAGCATCAGCTAAACATAGCTGTTCCAGGCTTCTAAAGCCTACTCTTAGTGTGATATAACAGACTGACTACTTAAACAAGCAGTAAATATTCCAGATATTAGAAGATAAAGGTGAATCCAAGTAATTTTTAAAAAAATATTTATCCTGCTTGTAATTACATTTCTTGCAACATCTGAAGATCTACAATTTCATTTGGAGGGAAAAAAAATTAAGAGGGGGGAAAAGGCATAAGAAGGTTAGTGTAAATATAAACACAAAAACATAAATAATATGCCTTTCCAAATAATATTTACATTGAGTGTTTAGTTTCGGTGTACACTCATGTAAATACAAAAGTGTATATATTCCAAGGCCATTTCAGTTTCCAGCCTCCTGGTTTCTGGAAGGATGGATACTGCATCTAGGACCTGTGCTCTCCACCACAACCTGTACTGGTATGGGGGTTAGAACCTAACCGGATGCAATACACTGTATCCAAGTGCACCCAGCTATGTGGCCGGGGGTGGGAAGGGGAACACGAAACCAAACCGAAAAAACAAACCCCTAAATACACACGCACTCCGCACGTACCGAGAAACGCACGTGTGCAATTTATATCAGGCACTGCCCCGGTAAATAAGATCTTGGTCTGTACTGCAGGGCACAATGTGTCGTTCATCCAAACCCTAGTTTGTTTACACGGCCGAGGCTCGCAGCACACGGATACCTTCGAAACCGAGCAAAAATCATGGAGCCGATACGTGTTTGCGCCGAGCACCCCCACGCACATCTGCACGCACACGCGGGTGCACGGCCACGGTACGCCTGCTGGATAACTTCACATCCACGCAGGCCGGGCCCTCAGTAAGAGACGGCGATGGAGGAGCAGGAGGAGGAGGAGGAGGAGGAAGCTGCCTTCGCCGCCTCCCACAGCACCCGCGGCCCATCGCCCCCCTGCGCCCACGGCCCCTCACCCCCCGCCCGGCATCCCCGCCGCGGGGGCCGCGGGGGCGGCCCTGCAGGGAGCGGGGGGGGTTGGTTTGGGGAGAGCGGAGCTCCGGCTGTCGGCGCGGGGAGGTTTCCAGACATCCTTGCTGCATGCGGGGAGCCGAACGGCAGTGACAAGCGGCGGCGCAGCCTACGGGGGGGCTCCGGGGAGCGCAGTCCGGAGAAGGAGGAGGAGGAGGAGGAAAGGGGGGATGCCCGGAGGAGCGGGCGGGCTGGGGGAGGGGGCCGAGCCCTGCCCCCCTCTCCCCCAGGCACTGGGGCTGGCGAGGAAGCTGGGGCTCCCCCTCTCTCCAACGCCAGCCCTGTGCAGCGCCTTCAAGGCGGAGAAGGGGAGGCGGCGGGGGGGGAGGAAGGGGGGGAAATGCTGCAATGTAGCGCCGGGCGGGCAGGCGAGGGAAAACGCAAACCCTCCACCGGGGCCCGGCGCAAGTCCCCGGGCCGAGCCTGACGCTTCCAGCGGCGGTGCCGCCGGCAGCCCCGCGGTACCTGCCCGGGGCGGGGAAGGGGCGGACGGACGCGACCCCAGCCGGGGCCACGGCGGGACGACCCGGCCGAAAGGGCGGCGGGGGGGGGGGGGGGGGGGGGGGGAAGGGCGGGGGGCGCAGCACCCACCTTTCACCACCCTGTCCGTCGTCGATAACTTGGGATCAACGGCCTTATGCTCCGACATATCCGGCGGCCGGGGAGGCGGCGGGGCTCTCCCCCCTCGGGCAGGGCAGGCGCGGGCTGAGGCGGCGGCCGCCGCTGCGGTCAGGGCTCCGGCTTCTCCGCTGCGGCCGAAGTTGCCGCGTCCCGCCGCCGCTCGCTGGCTCGGCTGGGCTCTGCCGCGCGGTGCCTTCCTCCTTCGTCTTCCTCCACCCCCGTCCTCCTCCTCCTCCTCTTCCTCCTCCAGTTAATTATTGCTCGCTTTCAATCACGCCTCCGGGTCGGTTAGGACGGCTGGCTCTTTCCCCCCCCCCCCGCCAAAGCCCCCGGCGACAACACCCGCGGCGGGCGGCTGTCAGGCAGCGCCGGCAGGAAAAGCCGCGAGTGGACGCGGGCAGCAGGAACAGCCAGGTTGCACACGCAGCGGCCAGCCCTGCGCTTCCTTCCTCCACGGCGCGCCGCCGGCTGCTCCGGCTCCTCCCGCCGCCGCCACCGGCCGCCGCACCGGATCGGGATCCGGATCCGTCTCTCCCCCCCGCCCCCCGCAGGGTCTCTCCCCTCACTCGCACCGACACCGGCCGCGGCCCCGCGGCGCTGCACACGCTCCGCGGCGCAGCTCCCCCCTCCCCCCCCCCCCCGCTCCGCGCCGCCCGGCCCCGCCCTCCCGGCTCCCGCTTCCCCGCGCCGCCATTGGCTGCCGCCGAGCTGCCAATCACTGTCAGGTAGCCCCGCCCAGGTGCGCCGCCTGCGCCCACCCGCGCCGTGGGGACCGGCGGGGCCATAGCGCGCCGCGCTTCCCCACGGGGCCGCGGCTCGGCGGGCGCGGAGGGACCGCGGGGCCGCAGGCGGGGCGGGGCGGGGGAGTCCGCGTGTGGCCGCGGGGGCCGCTGCCACTTGTCACTCGCTCACGGCGGCGGCCGCACGCCGGGGAACCGCGCCCGGGGGCCGCGCCTGCGTGCCGAGCCCGCCCGCGCTGGTGCGAGGGGGCGCGGGCAGCCGCCGAGCACCGGCGGCTCCAGCCGCCCACCCCCAGGGGGTGCCTGCCCCAAGGGGGTGCCGGCCCCTGGGGAGGCGGCCCCGGCGCGGTCACACGCAGGCAAAAGCACCGCCGGGGCCGGCCTGCGCGAAAGGGAAACTGCTTGAGTGACGTCCTTCAGTGGGGGGGGTTTGCTAATCCATCCCCCCGGGACGAGACTCTCCGTTACAGATAAAACTAAAAATGCGTCCATCTCCCCAGGCGTGCCCCTTGCCCGGCGCACCTGGCGCAGGTCAACTTGCCGAACGGGCTGGCGCGGGTTGCAGGGCTCGGCCTTGCTGCTGGGGCCCGTCCAGCCTTGCCATCTCCTCAAACTGCCCAGCGAGGACAAACGCAATGGTCAAACACAGGGTGTAAAGTGTTCGTTGTCCCCAGTTGGAAGACCACAACTCTTTATGTTTTTGGGGGACTGGAAAGTAATTTACTCTTGTGACAGTGTCCCCCATGGCTCCAGACAACATAAATGTTGTTTACGGCTTGTTTATACATGTAGATGTTCAGGAGGAGCTATTCCTGACTAATTTCATGACTAATTTCCAGAATAAGGCTGAGCTGTTCCGGTTTAGTTTAACACTGTGAGTTTTAATTAAAGAGGAAAATAGGGCACACCTATTCTGGAAGAGGGATGTTTACAGAGTTGTTGAATAACTTATGTGTAGATGAGCCAAGAATCAACAGACACCTAACCCAGCTTCCAATTTCCCTCCAGGGTGATGTACAAGTTGCTTGCTTAGCAGATACTATTGCTTAGAAAGCCACAAAGAAAAGAAGATGGCAGTTATGACACATGTTCTCTGCCTTGATTTGCCTGACATTTTTAGGGGACATTTTGTTGGCTGTCCTTGTGGTATTTTCACTGAACACGGGAAGACATTGTATGTAACTGACATTCAGTACAACAGCATGAGTTCTCAGCTTGTTCCGACAACCGTGGTGAGCTCCATGTGGTGGGACCATCCTTTTGTCCCACGAGCACAAACTCGCTGAGTAATGAAGTTGCCATCTGAGATTCCTAGCCTGATGGTAACACAAGAAAAAGAAACAGAGCTAGTGCTCTAGCAAGGGTATTTTATATATGCCCAAACAAATCCTGAAGCCCATGACAAGTATGCAGAAGGCTCCCCATATGTTAGGCATACTTCATGAAGCACCAAATGCATGGAAGAATCTGGGCAGAAGAAACCCTACATCTTCATTCCCGCTGCTGGGAAGCGCTGCTTAGCGGCACTCGGTGCTTGGACACAGAAGGAGAAGCAGCATGTTAGGAATGCAGTATGGCCAGTCAATTCAGGTATTGCCTACACCTTGTGGGCCACAACTTCATGAGACGCGGAGGACCAGTTTGGATCCGTTCTTCTGTGACTGCGGGCTGTTTGCATGAGTCACCTGGATTCTTCTTGATAGGCTGCCGTAACAGAGACTCTGGGTCTCTCCAGCTTACACTTGCTCCCCCATTAGTCATGGGACAAGACTTCAGCTCTGATTTTTTAACAAGAAAGTATGATTATTGTTGCTGCTATATAAGGACATTTAGTGTCACAACTCCTGTATGTTTATATTAATTCTGAAAGCTATCAACAACTTTTTTTTTAACAGTTTTCCTTTGCTTCTAAGTTTTCAATTATGCCATCCAGGCTAGGTAAAGTTCCTTCATTTTATCTTGTGGAGGGTCTTGATTATCCATCTGTTGAATGCATTTAGTCTTCCTTTCCAAGGTAGAATTCCCATTTCAGGTAATTTCTTCTAAAGAAGAGTTTTCAAACAAGCTGTCATAAGACAAAGGTGAGTACCACTGCCAAATATCACGTATCATACCACTTCTGCAAGGTATGATACAGCCAAGATTCAGATCACAAGTATAAGACCTCATGACTACTCTGTCATGGTGTGGTGCAATCCTAACCCCATGACTTGTTTCAGGAGCATTTGCAAAAGCCTCATCTTTTCTGTGAGGGAGGGAAAGGAAGACAGAGAAATCACCGAACATCGTTTTTGTTCTCCCATAATGTTAACAGAGTAGAAAAATTCTGTATTTCAGATCTATGTTAGTAGTAAAGGTTGTATAACTATTCCTTATTACTGAAATCTGTCCTTTTTCCCCCATCTACACAGGTGGTCCTTTAGTTTTTTCTCACAAAGATCTTTACCATAGATGGATTTCTTTTTCATGGGATCAGAGTCCTACTAGATTCCTTTTTCTCATTCAACAGTAGGAGGAGACCATGAAGATCACATCTTTGAATGGAAAGAACACAGTCCGTGGATTCTGGGAAAATTCTACCACCACTTGACCTCTTGCATCACCAATCCCTAGTAGCATCATTAGTCATTTCATCCCTTAGTAGACTAGAAGCCCAGCATGATACATTGGAGGCTCTGATCTTCTGAAGAGCAGTCACTTCTGATCACAGATTTTGGAGACAACATCTGTGAGAGCTGGGGGAGAGAGAATTTTTTCAAGTCTGAGATAAGTCAGTCCCCACCTCTTTGCCTCAGATGAGTGATTCTTTTCCATTTTAGCTGAGACATGACAATTCTTTTAAGCACACAGCAGCTTCAGAAAGCAGCAGCATCCAGCTAAAGTAGACGGAGGAATAAATGCCCATACAATGAGAAGGCAGTAATTTTAAGCCAGAGTTTCATAAAGACATACAGACTAACGGATTCCAAAATTTGTCATAGGTCCCATGAAAAATTAGCAATCGAGTTGCCTGGACTTTATTTCAGCAGCAAGATGAAGATTATCTTCTACAAATATAACCATATGTTGCACACTGACTCAACCAATTAAGATACTGTTTTACACTATTGATTGTAAGAGATAGCATTTAAAATTTTAATCATTATTATTAGAGAAAAACTGTTCTAGCTACAGGGAGTCTGTCCTTCACGCATTAGCTTTTAGCCCCTGGAAGTTCTGGCTTCACATGTAATAAATGCAAGTTTGACAGTATCTTGGAAGTAAAGGGGAGTTAGAGAGTGTTCTTGAGTATAATGAAGGCTGTATGGAAAATATGTGCAACGAGGTTAGTCTGGATATTGGTGCTGCCTTAACTGATTATTTTCCTGTTTTTTCTTTTAAGACAGATTTGTAATTGTTTGTTTACTTCCTTTCAATATAAAAATTAATGGGGATTCTTAACATCTGTGTATCTAAGGCTATTGCCTAGGCCATAATCTCTATAACACAGTTGTCTACAAGATTAAAACCACTATGTACTAGTCTATGTGGCCAGTGCATCTTCAGGAGATGCTCCACAGTGGAATCAATGTTCTGTTACAGCCCATGCACACAGCACTGACTACAAGCACCTAAAACTTCCGAAAGAACTATGTTTGTCTACATCTGACCAAAATAAATTTCATAGTAAGTGCTGTATACTAGCCTTCGAAAGAAGATACAATTTATCAGTACTTCACATGCCATTTGGTTCCATCATATCCAAGAGAGGAAATTCACCTCAGTGTAGAGCACCTATACAATTAGATCTCCATCAAGGGGCATTGCCTGAGCATTCTCTTGACAACTGGTTTCCCACTCTTCTTCCGCCTCAGTACACAAGAGGGAGCTAGATAAAGGCCCTGTAGCAGGTAACAATTCTTTGTATCATCCAAATGCTTTCTGGCTATGTTTGCAAAGGGATGGGAAGTTCAGACGGCAAAACATAGCCACATAATCCATCACCAAATGTATCTCCTCTTTTCCCCACACGTGGTCTTCATGCATCCACTGTGGGCACTTAACCTGTTGCATTGTCAGCCGCTCTGGAGCTTTGCATGTTTTCCCCTTCCATACATCTGTCAGGCTTTTGGCTCAGATGTTTATACAGGTTCTGGATTTAGTCTTGAAGCTTTTAGCAGAATTTATACACACTGTTAGTGATACTGTGCCTGGTTTAGAAAGCAAAGCAAAATAGATAATTCTACACAGAGTCATGGAATGGATGATATCAAAATGAATTGTGTTGGAATAAAATGCAAGCAATGGCATCCAGAATACTGGAGAGGAAAAGCAGGTTAGCTCCAAATTGCAAGATGCTGAATCAACATGGAACACAGTAACAAATGGTGCCATGAGCAATTATACAGAGCTTGACTGACATTTGAAAAGTCAACAGATAGTAAAAGAAAAGAACACAAGTGAAAGAAAATAACCTTGAACCCTGGAAATAGTTATACCCCCTGCCAAAACTGGCCTGCTTACAACAGGTTTCAATACAAAAGAAGCATAACTGGTCTTCTAAGGCTGCGAATGAATATTTGCATTCAGATTAAGCCTCTGGTGCAAAACTGATCCACAAGTCATGCCTGTAATCCCTAACAGCATGCAGACTCAAAAGAAATCATGCAAGGGACTCCCACATCTGTCCTTTTCCAATACTGCCGAGAAGCAAGCTAACGCAAGTTTCCTCTGCTGCAGTTTCAGATTTCTTAAGAGGCACGTACTTTCATTAGACTACTCTAGTAAGCCCAAAGGTGAAGACCAGGTTAGAATTAAGTTTGGAGACAAGTACTGAAGCCAGCATAAGAATAAATCAAGACACCAGAGATGCAAAGAGTCATGCCAAACTGAAGAGCACAGTCAGAATGTCATAGAGCCAGAAGTTTGAAAACCAAAGAGTCCCTATTATAAGTCAGGGCTGGAACAAGGTGAGGTATAGGAGCACAACACAAAGGAGACAGTAACCAGGGATCAAGACTAAGCAAACAAGAATGAAAAGCAAGAGAGTCAGAAGCAAAGCTACAGCCAAATGGCACTGCAGACTGCCAAGAGCAACTGGTGGAGTTGCCTGACACATCTGCTATTAGAGGAAATTGGCCAAGCCTTAGCTCCTGCACAGCTGGGCCACAGTCCCAGTTGCCCTATTGCATCCAGCTGCAGGGCCAGTAGCCCAGGCAGAGCCCAACAGTGGATAAATGTGCATTGACCTACAGGAGTAGCTTGATCCTATGAATTTACTGGTGCAAGCAGCAGATTTAATTCAACTTATGTATTCAGTAGAGCACTGCACCGATTTGCCTAAATGTGCTTAAAATTATAGCTTTAATTAAGCACTGCAAGTTTGTGCAGTGGAAATGCCGTAGTGTAGAAGAAATAGACGTATCTGAAGGCAGGCAACAGTGCCAAGGTTCCCAGAAGTGGAAAGACATCCCCTCATCTCCCCCTGCTGGTGTGCACATCCCCGAGCCTCTCCGCAGAGTGACAGGAGCATCTACCTCCTCTGCTTCGTCTATGCCAGGACTTCGTGAAAACTGAAAGAAAGGACCTTTGGGAGCAGCTTCCAGCATCGAACTGTTCTCAAGATGCTGGCAACAGCTTGAAACCACAGTCCTGCTATCAAGAATTAGTCATTTGCTCCCAGAGAGTTCATCCTGCAGGCTTTGGTTCTTAATTAGACATTGCTTTTAATGGGAGACTA
This sequence comes from Strix aluco, assembly GCF_031877795.1. Lineage (NCBI taxonomy): Eukaryota > Metazoa > Chordata > Aves > Strigiformes > Strigidae > Strix > Strix aluco. Next base: position 56,259,796 of record NC_133934.1, read on the forward strand.
CAGAATAGAGATTTCGCAACGGGCTTTAGGATGTTATCCCAGTGAATATAAAAATCTTCCAGAAAATATAAATTAAGAAAGGAATGGAAGGAAAGCTTTTTTAAGATGTTCTTGCAGTAGAAAATGTCATGACAGACCAATGCCTGTTTAGAAAGAAAGGAACAGTATTTGAAGGAAATGGAAACAGCAGAATAACGAGATACACGTTCATTTTGTATTATAAGTATCTAACATATAGCTAATTTAACTCTGGTGTGTTATTAAAAACTACTAGTGGCAGGAGCAGCTGAAGAGATCCTGAAGTAAGACGTGATACTCAGTATGTTTAATACCCAGGATGCTTTTCTGTCTCCTTTTTCAGGAGCAATGCTGTTGTCAGAGACATAAGAACAAACAGGAACGTGCATAATTGTTTTTGCAAGAGTAGAGCCTTATTTGTTTTCATAAAGATGCCACGATTTATTATTTATTTTTGCTGCCTTTATGGCCAGAAAACAGTATAGATTAAATCCCTGCTACTTTAAAGGTAACATGCATGGAACACATCCTGGAGTAAATGATTTATTCAAATGCCATCAGTGCCAACTGAGGGCTCAGTGGTAACAAACAGACCATAACTAGTGTTAGGGGTGATATAATTAATCACAATAAGTTAATACCCAAGGAACAAACACTGAAAACTTTAATTCAGTTGCCAAAAATTCTCAGAATATAAAGTGTCTTGTGATGTATTATTTAAAGAAACATAGTGAACATGAAAAGGAACAATGGACTAGAATGTGTTTTCCATACTGACCTCCTCTGCTATGTCTTTTCCTAGGAACTTTGGAATGAAAAAAAAAAGGACAGAACAACCTGATCTCTGAATGTGTGTCTGTAAAATTCCCAAATATTTACAAAGCAAAACATGGAAACCTGGAGATTACCATACAGTTTAAGGAGCTCTAATGAATACAATTGTTATATTGAATTAAATGTAACTAACTTATTCAAGTTGGTTTAGTGGTAGCATTACAAAACATAAAAATCTTCAATTAATTTTCAGTCGGACTGGCCATAATTTATACATTGGGAATCCAGATTCTCACTTATCCCAAGGCTTTAAACTGCTGTAAGATGCAAAGCTGCTTTATAATGGTTATAAGTTACACTTACACTCACTTAAAATCCATTTTATATTCCCGGGGTGATGAAAAGCAGCCCTAATGTAAGGCAGAACCAGGTTTCTAATTGACTACAAACATTCTCAACCAAGGATGCAAATTCAGGGCTGCCATTTTAACCAACTGCTGCAAAGGGACTCCTTCACTGTAGCAGTGCCCTACTAGTCCCACAGGGCTTTCCTGCAGGACAGCTTGCAAGATTAGGTGTTAATATCCTTAAAAATACAACAGAAATATCAACAACCAAACTCCCTCCTTCTCCCCCATGCACCTATGTCATTTAAAACCATCAGCCTCAGGCATGCCACAGAACATCCTTTCAATCATATTTTAATCAAATTGCTTTTCAGCTTCTCAAGTTTTATGTAAGAAGCACATGAGCTGCTTTAATCTTTCCTCCTCCTCCCTCACTCCTCAAAAAAAAGTTTCAGTGCTCTGTGCTTACTCAAAGAATGGCATTCAGCACAGCAACAGACACATAAATCTTCTGAATTGCTAAAAAAGTGCTACCCAGAGGCTGGTATGGCTCTAGATGATGACAATCAAGTGCACAGGACTGGAGAATGCAGTTGAAAAGCACTCAGATAATATATTTTCCTTTTAAAAGATCCTTATTGGTACAGCGCACATCCATTCTATAAATAGATGTGCTCTAGATGTGCTCTACAGGATGGGGCAATTTCATCATCTTGACTTTAATGGTTTGTGAAAATAATTTAAACCATAAGCAAGGAACAGACATTAACATTATTCAAAACTATGAAGATGTTGTTTATTGAGTGTAAGTAAATATTTTTCAGTTACTCTTGCTATCTTAGCATTGCCAATAAGCCCAGCACTTGTGCTAGTTGCTTTATATGACACTGCTTTCTGCCTAAGAAGGAAATATTTCTCTAACTCTCCTGGAGTTCACAGCTATCCCAAGAGTAATGACTTCTTCCTGGTTGTCTTCCAAAGGATGTTGTCAGCCCCTCAGTAGTTCATTTCGGGTGAAAATAGCCCTTGTGACGAGGCCAGGCCAAGATCATATACCAAATAAGTCCCATTAAAATCTTCAGATAAGGCTTAAGTGATATTTAAGTACTACAGTGCTGGCCTTCTGCTCAGTAGTGAATTCATCTGCAAAAACAGGTTTGCTCTGAGTTAAAAATTAACAAGGGGGATATGGTGAGACTTCCAAAATTGAGTAGCCCAGGAAATGCATGCTCTGCCAGATTCTCAGGAGTTTTCCACTTAAATACATCAGCTGGCAGAGGGCTGATCACAACTATACCAGTGGACGATCTGGATGCTGTTGCAATACATTGGTCCCTGGAGACCTGACGGCGAGGACCAGCCCTGACACTGTGATTGGTGCCAAACACAAGAGTCACAGAGAGTGCTAGCACCATGTGCTTGCGCCATGTTCCCTCAAGCTGGGAAATACGGTGCTAGAGGATGTAGTCATGTCACCTCATCTATGTATCCACTTATTTTAGTAATGAAGCTTTCATCAAAGAGAAAGCAGCAGGAGATAAGACATAAGAAAGTGATTGTTGCTATGCAAATATACAATTAAACGTGGTCTACCAAGATCCTACCAGATGGCAGATGACCTGACCTCCATCATTTCACTAAAATGCTTTCCTTTTGCCTCTGTCTTGTCCAGACCTAGCTTGAGCTGACACCTTTTATTCTTGCTCCAATTTCTTTTAGATGTTGGGTCAGCCGGAAAAAAGGTCTTGTTCATACTAGAAGGAAACAAGACAAATGGATGTTTCCAGCACTATATAATTAGTGCAAAGCATGGCCACAGATAAAATATAGATGCATGTAAAATATGGGAACCAGACCTTCTGCCTTACTAATGCAATTATTCATATGCATGGCAACACAAATATGCTGTGGAAGGGAATCTGTGTCAGGGATAATGTTTGCTCAGATATTCACTTGCATATTCATGGGCTCAGACGGAGAATATGCAGTGGGGAATGACTGGTTCACCTCCTTCCATATCTGTGTCCTCAAAATTTTCCTTCTTTGTTTTCCTTTCTTCTTTTCTCTCTTTTTAGTCTGAATTTTTTATTCCCTATCCCCTCATTTCAGAAGTATCTGCAACAATATTTCAGAAAAGTTTTATAACAGCATGTTTCCTCTTAATGATGTAGATTGCACCTTCCAGTACCATACATATTCCCTTTCTCTTAGAAGAACCTTTGTAATACCCACTGAGAGCTACTGGCCCTTCTCTCTCACTCTCACTCCCCTCCCCCCCCCCCCCCCCCCATCCCCTTTTTCTTCTTTCCCCTCATCTACTTAGCTCTGTTGTAGCCAACGGTGGGCAGTGATAGGCAGGGATGGATAAATCCCTGCTGTGACATTTTCCAGTGATGCTTTCCCAGGAAGGAGCCATTTCACAGCATTCCCAGAATATACTCTCATAGTGTCCAGAAACACCTTCCAAAGTATTCTGGAGATTCTTAAACTCTATTATTGCAAGCGGTCTCCAATTTTTCCCTATCAGAGCATCTACTTTGAATGACTGCAAGCTTTCTCTGGCCATTCTCTTTGAAGTATCTACCACCTAAATACATTAGGGTAAAATCTGACTATGTTACTCACAAACAGAGGTAAGCTTAGTAAATCTATTGTTTTCCCATTAAAAAAAAATAAATTGCTAATACTGCTCTAAATACATAGTCACTGCCAACAGTAACACACATAGCAGCCAGCTTCCATCTGCACTGAGATTTCCCAGACAAGCTGCACAATATCACTCCAGAAACTGCTACGCCTTGGCAATAATCAAAAGATTGGTGGGGAGACACTGCAGAGACATTGGATAAAGTTAATCAGGCAGGCCAATGAAATAAATATTAGCACAAAACTGAGGAAGAAGCAGCTGCTGACCCACTCGGGACAGACACCAGCCTTTTACTCTGATGTTCTGCGTATTTTGCATATCATTCATATATAATGTTCACATTATATGAAGATTGTATATGAAAACTTGTATGAATTAATGCTAAAAAAATTACATTGACTTTCTCTTAAGAGTATGCTGAATTCCCAAATGAGGGAGGAAGAAGAGAGAAGGTTTATAATTTCTTGGTATTTAGCAGTAAACAGATGCCTTCTAGCCTTTCACTTACTTTCTGTTAGACTAAAAGCATATATTTATTTTAATTCAAGGCCTCTCCTATTGCTCCTGACACTACCTGCTAAGGCTTATCCTTTTAGGGCAAAAGCCACCACATGGCATCTTTCATAATTGCTTATGCAGAAGGGCAGGAATGCTAACACCCTTCTGTCCACCCTACTCACCAACTGCAGAGAATCGTTTCCTTTCCTTGTGCAGATAAGCTGTGTAAGTAATCAACAACAAGAAGGTTTCACATTTCACATTCAAAGATGCAGAGCCTGGAAGCTGAACTCAGCAAAATTCAAACTGGAGACAAGACACACATTTTTAACAGTGTGGGTAATTAACCATTGGAATTGCTTGCCCTGGAATATGCTGTGACACTTGGAGTTTTTAAATCAAGTCTGGATGTCTATAAAAAGATGCTGTCTGCTTCAGTTGCAAGATGCTGAACTCAGTGTAGAAACCATTGGCCTTGCTATGCAGAAAGTTAGACTAAGTAAGGTCCTAAGGGCTTTAGTGGCTCGGAAATATACTCAAAACACAGTCGAGTGTAAAACAACTTGCACAAATACAGGTAATGCACACTATTTATGAATTCACTTTTGCTGAGAAGATCAAGCACTTGAACTTAAAATTAGCTTTCTGTGGGTGCACTAGTCATACTGGAATATACAACATAGACAACAGAATGTGTACAAGTGGAAGAGAGTGTGGCTTCAAGTGCAACCAAACCAAAATTCCCATAAAATGTGAACCCTGTGTTTGCACATTTTTGTTCCTGTATGTATTTTTTTCAGCAGTTCTTTTTAATAGCCTGAAAATGAAGAACTGTATTCCTGTAAAAATAACAGAGTGACTGGCTACAGGTAGAGAACAAAAGGGTAGCAGTTCGGCAAAGTCATACTGCTTAACCCTGCATTGACCAAGACCAAGCTGCTGAGACTCCCAAGGCACTGCAGTCTAGATTTCTTCTTATACACCTATATATCTTCATCATCCCAGTAAAACTGAGCATAATTACAGATCTGTCAAACAGTTTTAGTCCCCTGCAAAGCAAAATACTTGTTGGAGAGAGCAAAGAGAAAAACTCTGCTCTCACCAGCCATTGTCACAAAGAAACTTCAGTCCCCACTGATGAAGCTTTCCCTTCGAGCACTGGTCACGGCAGACCAGGCAGCAAGAAAGAAGTGAAGCAGTTTCCACAGCTCATGCCTTTCTGGTTTGCATAAAAATTTGGCTTCTATCCAAAGAGCTAGAATCCATGGCAGCTTCTCATTCTTAGGAATCACATATTTGAATGCTGGATGCCCTGTGTCATCCTGCCACCTCCAATTAATTCAAAAAGTTCTTTATGGTATTTTATGCCAGCAAATTTATCAATCCAGCCTGCTGACTATGTGGGTCTTTTTCCTAAATACTCCACACTGAGTACCTGTAGGCAAGTAAAATATGCCATGCATGAAAACACAGAACTGTTTGTCTTAGAAGCTCAGTGACAAAGCCTCTTACCTGGCTGCTTCATGGCACTGACCCAATGGGACATCTTTCTAGTGATACTAGTACAAGTTACTCCTCATAGTCCATCATTACTTTGCGCAACTTCATCCAATTATGCATTTGATTGCCAGATTAATTTCACCACTCAGACTACTTAGATGGAATATTTTAGCCAGAACTGTGCCCTAAAATGCACCTTGTTTATGATTTTATATAAAAAAAAAAGAACACAACACACAGTCCATTCAGTATGTGCATGAAAACCACTAAAGCCAGTGGTTTTACCTTACTCCTTAATTAGTCCATCTATTTCAGTGAAGCTCCACAAGCTTCCACAAGAGCTAAATATGTCTCCTAGGATATTTTTACTGCCCAGTGCAATTGTGCAATTCAGAGCCTCCTGAGCCAGCATCAAAGCGAGGGAACATGGTGGTCTCAAAGAAACCAGGCCTCTTAGGTGAGATGTCAAACTGAGGTCCTCGGGACTGCATTTCCAGCCAGTAAGACTAAACTGAACCATCTGGGGACATCACAGTCCTGCCTGCATAGACCTCCTGTAGCCACAAATGAGCTAGTTGTTTGTCATTTTGCAACGTAAACTCTCCTACAGTGTTTCTGCATTTTTGATTTCAAGAATTGACAAGGAAAGCGTGGAGCTTAATGCTTTTTCAAAATGCAATACATGCCAGACGCGTATTTGTCCACCACACAGTTATGTAAGAGTGGATCAACAAGTCTCTCTGCCTCTCCTTTCCCATGGCACAGCAGAGATGATTTAAATCCTAGTCTGCAATGTTTGCTGTGTGCTGATGGCTTTTCATGTGAAAGGTTTGAGATGTCACAGGCCACAGGACCACAGGTAGGCAGCTAGCTATCAGTGCTGTAAGTTTTTCCTCGTCTGTGGCTAGATATTAAATAGCTATAACAAGAAAGCCCACATAGTCTTTCCTTAAAGCAGAACTCTTCAGGCCTGAAAATTACACAGTAGGATTCTGTCAGAATTGATACCCCCCAAAAAATTCAACAGAATTTTAGGAAATTTTGACCTACGAATAAACAAAAGTTACAGAGTAAGAAGAGACATACATGCTTTGATTCTTCTCTTCTTTCTCTTTTCTCCCTCTTCCCCCTATTTATATGAGTTTTTAAATCTAGACGATCAAAGCAGAACCTATTGTAGCAGTACAAGAAAAAGAACTCTTCGCTCTAGGTGGTTCAGGCCCACACACTAATGCTGAGGTACCATTCTGATGTCCTGTTCTGGCAACTGTGTAATTATATCTCAAGTAGCACAATTAGATTCACTGTGCACACTCAGTGAAAGGGATAAACAACTGCAGTGGCTTTCAAGATAAGATTTTTATACTGATGCTCTTTCTGCCGCTGTACCAAAATTGTTGTGGTGAAGTCAGTGAATCACAGTAATATATAAGTGTTGACAGCTATTTATGTTAGGTCCTTTTGAATTTGTAAACAGAATATGACAGAACTAAAGCAAACGCCAAGAGGTTATTTTACACTCTGCTGAACTATGTGAAGTGATATAAAGCCATTTCAGAGAAGTTTTACAGAGCTGGGGGAAAACGCAGCACTGTAGGACAAAAATTCAGAATTGTGTTGGAGAAAAAACCCTAACATGGTTCCTACAATGAAAGTTCATCCTTGTAACATCACACTAGTTCACATTAGCTTCCTAACTGTATAAAGCAGATAATTAACAAACCAGGCGTGCAGAGTATTAAGGATGTGGTGCCAAGGCACAGTCTCTCTTTTTATATCAGATACATAAGCCATTGTGGCAGGCATCGTCTAAGGACCTAGCGCACACACAAAAAACAAAAAAAAAAAACACAGGGTGTGCAAGTTCTGGCCTAGCCACAGGCAGGATGTAGACCACAGAGCCTTTCAGCAGCCAGCCACATCCTCCTCCACTGCTTCTTTTTTAGATTTTATGGGAGTCCCCAGGATCTGCATGTGAGCAACACTCATTTATTCTTCATTCTGCTCTTTCCCTCAAACTTCCACTCTCAACCCACTAGAAATCACATAGGAAAGAAAAATAAATGAGGACCTGGGTATAAGAATGTGAAGAACTTGCTTGGTGAAGCCATAGACAAAATAGATTTGGAGTTAAAATTCACAAGAAATTTCTACTCTGCATCCTAGCTCTAGTTTTCAAACAGCTGGCCATGACATATTCACACTTTTGGGGTCCTTTGGGGGGGGGGGGGGGCATATTTCTATTTCTGAACACACTTCAAGGCAAAGGAAGAGAGTACTTTCATGCAATCAAGCCCAATTCCCATTTGATAATGCAATGACTTCCAGCGAGGCTCAGGCTGACCCAAGGTATGGTCAGACTGATCTGGTGATATCGTAGAGGGATGGAGATGATAGGCATAAACAAATTAACACAAGAACTAACCAGCCTGGCAGCATGGATGCCTTCACTGCTTCAGTTCTCTATTTAATTGCACAGCATGCCCTTCCATCTTCAAGAGCTTTTGTTTACTTGATTCTTAAAAAGAAATAATATGGAACCCGTAGGGAGGGGCAGTGATCCTCTAAGTTCTAACAGGTGAAAAAATACATCATTTTTGTTGCACACAGTCATTTATAAGTTATTTATGCAGCATTCTCATTTACTTATGCTAGTATAAATCAGGAGTAACTCAGTCACTCAGCATGAAGCAGTTCTCAAAAGTGAGAGATCTGATGTTTTCTTAGCTCAGAGGGGGTCACAATATTTTGTGTGAATATCTGCCGTCACTTCTGCCCTCCACACAAGAAAGCCCATTTCCTGCTAGCTACAGGAAAATGCTTGAAAGTGCAAGCACTTTGGGTTAAGAACTTCTAAATGTATTATTGCTTAAAGCGTTATCTCTTTCAAGCCTATTTCATGATTTTGAACACTTGGGGTTGGCAACTAAGCAAGTTGGAACAAATGAGGTGGAATGCTAAGTGAGGCCAACAAAATATACACTGCACGAAGAGCATCATTGTCCCCAGTTGTCCACTGTTCTGTTGGCTGACCTCTAGATAGTATGTGGAATGCTACTTACTGAATATTGCTTCAGTAACCTCTGTCCTACTGCCAAAATCAATACTCCTGTTTGTGGTAACATGACCTGTTATGATACATGTTATTTAGACATGAACTGATCATAAAGAACCTGATGAAAACTGGAAAGATTGAGGAAACAGACAATGTTTTCAGGAAAAAATTATAAGACATGGAAAATTTTACTTATTTGGGCAGCTGAGCACAGCAGATGGCAAGATCTTCAGGGAAATAAACACAAAGTTTGGGAAAGCAAGAGTTTGTTCTAGCAGTTGCCAGTGATCTCATGCAGCAGGAAAATCAGTCAAAAATCAAATAGACACTCAGTAGCACCAGTGTTTTGTCAACATTTTGTAAAGAACAGGGACTTGGCAGCCAGAGAGGATAGGACAGAGAAGGCTGACTGGCTTCGGGGGCCAGTGTTTGCAAAAAATAACTGTCAAGATCATATGGTATTATAACTTTAGCAATCAGGAGTTTTTAATGGAGATTCATCAATTGTATATCAAAGAGTGTGCAGCTATAAAACTAAACTAAATGTGCATCTGCTACAGTCCACTCCCAGGCTAGTGACTGTCAACTGATCAAACAAACCATGAGCAGGAACTGAACATATTACATGATGGAGCAAACAATATTGTCCCAAGGAAACATTTTTATCAATTGATATGGTTCATAACTATGCTTATTAATTAATATGGTTTATACACATATGAATACGTTTATAAATCCATGTTATTCCATAGAAGGCCCATAACCGTCTCTTTCACTGAAATACTGCACAATATCTCACCCAGTACTTATCCTTTCTCCAGTCGCTGCTACTCAGATTTCACATTTTGTATCTTTGGGATAAATAAGGAAGGTAAGATTGGCCTATTATGTCAAACTGAATTAGCAAGTGATTTCATTTTAAAATAAGAAATTACAGATGGCCAGAAATATCCATCATTCTGCTTGTGTTTCAGATTTAAATCTCTACTCAAGGTCTCTTTGTACATGAGATTCCTTCTTAGGCCTCATTTTAAATTACTACCAGCTACCCAGCTGCCAAAACTTAGAAAAAGGATATCTATGGATACAAGGAAAAGTGATTGTGGAGAGAAATTATACATGCTTTCTGTACATAGGCCCTAGAAGTGTAATCATTGTGGAACTGAGATGAGTTGATCATCATTTACAACCATACAACTTCCGTAATATCTGCCTCATGACCAAATATCAATTAAAAGAGAAAAGGTTGGGTATATAAACAAATTAGAGAAAGCCTTTTGCATGCATCTCTGCCTACATGTGAAACTTATGTCTGCATGTATATATCTGAGATTGGAAGGGAGCAGGCAATAACTCTGGCAATAACACTGGAGAAGACCACAGCATCGATACAGTTCCTTAACCCCAGAATTTTATCTGGGTACCAATTTCTTCCTTCTACCCTCAGGAAGCACCTTTCTGCCCATGAAGTTGATAGTCCCTGGTTTAAGTTTTCAGATGAGATGAATTAAGTGTTCTCCATGGTAAAGTTGAGTTAGTTACTTTTTTTTAAATAGAACTTACACACCCAATAACAATCCTGCACTAATGAACTGGGTAAATTCCTTACTGGTGTCAGAGGTTTTCCCTTCAGAAAGAGGAAAGGATTTCAGGTAGCATATTTAAAGGGCTGAATCAAGTAAAATGATGCATGATATTTGTATGGATGTGGATATCTTAGGCTTAAATCTAGATACAATAGGACCATGACCATTACCAATAATAACTTATGAACTCTATCAGGAATCATGACCAATTTATAGTATTTTGGTAATTTACATCGCCTTTGAATCTGGTTTTAGGTATTCCCAGATGCCTAACATTAAGACTTGCAGAAAACAATCCCTTTCATTTTTGTTGATTTTGATATTAATTGTATGTTCCAGCAGTTTAAAAATCTCACTAGAGTCTTAGACTCCCAAGTACTTAAAAACATTAAGGCACACATCTACTTCAAAACACTGGGCCATGAGAAATCAAGATTTGATTTCAAGAATGATCTAGTCCAGTATTTTGCTATTAATACAGGCAAAAAATTACACAGTGGACAATTTTTGAGACATGTCTCCAGAAAAAATTTTCTTCCAAAATTTATTAATTTGAAATGCATTGGTCCTCTGAAACTTGACAGCTGATTATGTACTTTCTGTGCATTTAATATTATAATTCTGAATATATTTGTTTTCTAGGTATTTTAAAAGATTCTTTTTTGTACCCAGATAAAGAAGCTGACTCCAAATGTAACTTCCACTACTGAATCCAATAGTCTATTTTCCATTTACATGGAAAGAACAGTCTTTCCATCATTTCTGCATTTACAATTGTTGAGTTACAATGAACCCAGCTCACCCCTTGGCCAGACAAATTGAAGTTTTTTTATCTGCCTTCTGTAGACCTTTTTTTTTTTTTTTAAATTATACATGCATGCACTTGTTTTTTCTTTAGTATGAGTGTTTCAAGTCTAAACATTCTGTCTCTCCACTGGTTCTAGCAATGACAAGGCAAAGGCAGTACAAATGTCTTATCTGAAAGCAACCAACATTTTCTTCTTTGCTTTTTGTTTTTTCAATAAAAGGACATTTCTAACTCTCCCCCAAAATTATGTATAATATGCAGAATGTTCTCTCAAAAAATTTCTGTACCCAGTTGTCACCCAGCAGACTGAAATCTCCTTCAAAAATTATTTGTAATAATCCAGTCAACCACCTACCTTGTCTCACTGATGTCTATCACCAGACAAATGAAAAACAACCTGTGCAAAGGTTTATTCCTCAGCCAGTGTGTCTACAGACTTAATATACCTGTGGAATTCAATGGATCTTAATGTCTTTCCTATTAGGATCTGTAACATCCTGAGCAAATTCCAAGATGAGAAAAAAAAAAATTCCCTCCCACTGATTCAGTGGGAGGGACTTTAAGACACTCCTCATCTCTTCTGCACCTTCAAAACCTCACAGGATAAAACCTATGAGTCACTGAGCAGGGATCTCATCTTTATTTATGTACATCTTAGTGGCAATAAATAGCTTTCATTGTTTATAAACAGGTAAGTACATACCTATAAACATACACACATGCATGATTCTGGCATATAAAATAGGAGACAAATAAATAACCTGTGCTGTCAAATGTATGGAAAGTAAGTCTGAAGTGTTACAGGCTACAGGTATTTCTATCTTCTTAGCTTGGTGACAATTTTCTTCACATTTAGCAATGATTTTAGTCTTTCACCATGTCACAAACATCTTTAAGATATACACCTTATTTACATGCTGAAGGAAATCACTTTTACAGCTGGATGTGTTCCTGGTCAAATATCATGGTTCAGTCAGGACAGACAGAGCATATGCAGTGTGGAGAGGCTACCTCATCTTAATGATTAAGACTGTATTACTTAACATCTAAACTTCTATCTGTTTTCTGGTTTGCAATCCAACAACACTCAAAACAAGCACACACATGACTAAGTTTGTAGCCTTCTCCTCCTACCCCCTTTAAACTTTTGATTAAACATCCTTGTAATGTTTTTGATGAAACATCCATCAAAATATAAAATTTTAACAAAGAAGTTCTACATCATTTCCTGTCCTAAATCCACATAAAGGCCCAAATTCATGGGTCTAACGAGAAGGAGGTTTGGAGCAGAAAGTCTGCACTGTACCTTGCCTCCTGAGGGAAAATGCAGTACATGTTGATGGCAGAGTAAGCCAACCATAGCAGGAAGCGAATGTAGCTTTTCAATGTGAAATGTCAAAATGACTTTTCATTGTCAGTCCAGAATGTCAAACATAAGTTCTGACAATAAATCAATTTACAATTTGGGTAGTTGTACTTTCATTCTCTGTCACAAAAAGTACTGCATTTGTTTACACTTAGATTTCATCTCAAGTTTATTTGTGGGTGTACCAAGAAGGTGGGGTTTTTTCACATCTGCAACCCATTTGAACTTGTAATAACAGCTTAAACTTTTCAAATAGATCCAGGAGTCCTGTCTGACTAAAGATGGTTGAAATCAATACTGCTGGCAGATGATACTCCTGGCAACCATAAGAGCACGGTTATGAAAGATTCAACTTTTCATTTGTAAACCTATCTTACAAGTTATTCATTTTTCTCTGGATCATATTTTGCAACACAAATTCATAGCTATGTTTCTCAACTCAAAGGTAGTGTAGAAAAAAACCAAAATTGGATTCTGAGAAATCATCATTATTACTAAAAAAAATTAAAGAATTTTCTAACTATTTCAGTGGATATGTTAACCTGCCTTTAACTGTAAAACACTTTGTAACCTGGCAGGCTCTTTCCCGAAGTAGGGAAGTAAACACCTTGACTGTGTCCTTTAAAGGTCCTTGCTTCACAGGACAATTTATCATTTGAATACAGAGACATAATACAAACCCAAAACTACTCAACTGATAAGTATTAGCTTTAAGTGGTTTCCTCTCTTGCCTTCATGTAGAAAACAGACAAACCCTGGCTTGCTTTGCTTCATGGGTTAGCTCAGACAGATAGCCACAAACCTCTCTGGACTGTTCCTTCACTCTTTCATATGCCTGGGTTCAGCTACCTGGTTCAGGCAGAAACTGTATCAAATCCAAATACCATACGTGCAATCATGTCGTGGACAACCAGTTTTATCTTTTGAGCAGTAAAGAACAATTTTCAATGGCAAGACTGAAGCTAAACTGTTAGATCAATATAACAGGTATTCTTTTGCAGTGTCTATTCATAAATACATCTGTATCATAGCAAAGCTGTTATGCACTTTCTAATTCTCTAACATATTTTCATACGCTGGTGATTATTTAATGAAAGTACAATGGTAAAAGGAATTATCGCCCACTGATTGCTTCTAGTTTAAGCCTAGGAGGGTGGATAAGCCTTCACATTTACATTCTGTTTCTTCATTTAAACATACAGGGCTTGGTCTGTAGATCTGTATCATGTTAAATACATATGTAGCTTGTGAGGTGGTCATAGTGCTGGGATGAGCAAATCCAGCTTTGAAGTCTACAACTCTTCCTGTTAATAAATAGAGTCCTGAATGTTAAATATTACATTGAAGCAGATGGTACCTGCCAAAGGAAGCCATTAAATAGCTTTAATTTTACTGTATCCATTGTTGTACATGCAAGTAGAAAATGCATGCACATTTATGTGGACAAACATGCAAATTGAGTCTCATCCTCACACTTCTGACAAGTCTCTAATGTTGCAAAATCTGTGTTTTTCATAGCATAAAAGGGCCCTTCACCCTATTAGGAACAGCACATGCCCTTTAAGCCTTACACAGAGATAGTCAGGTGCACACACGCACTGGTTACTGTGGCTGGGAATAGACCCAGGAGAAAGCTGCGCTCCCTGGCCGCAAAGGCCACACCACCCCACCTGGGCACAGGCTCTGCAGCCTGCTGTCCTGATGCAGTCCTGAGCTGCCCTGCACCATCTGCATCGCCCAGCATCAGGACTTCACAATTAAGACTTAAAACAAACCAACAAAAGCTATCGAGACTTAGTCAGCAAGTATCTGAAGTGATCCTTCTACATCAACTGCAAACAGACTCAGTACAAACATTACAAGTCTGATAAAATAACTGTGTTTAATGGGGCATGGCAAAATTAATTCTGAAGTCCAGAGGCTCCTTAATGGCTGGAGACTGGAAAGGCAAAGCGGCAGAGAGGTGGAGAGGCTCTTGGAGCCACAGCCCGACAAAACTGCAAAAGTAACAGCAAAGTGTATATAACCAAATCGACAGACACAAGCTCCAGGAATCAAACTACAGAGAAATGTTAATGGTGCTTGATCTCCAGTGAGCTATTGTAAATGAAGATGACTACTGCCAAGCGTGTTGTGCAATTAAAAGAGACAGAGCGCGAGAGACAGGTATTTCTAGATCAGTCAGACTGGATCCTAAGAAGCTAGAGAGTTGCTTCACTTGTGAAGAATGCTGGGTAAAACAATGTACTGTAATAAAAGTTTAACACTATATACTGGAACAATCTTGGGAAGCTAAATTCCCTTTCTTTTCCTGGGAGATTCCACAGTATGATTGTTTCTTTCTCTTTCAAAGTCTGTTTGATGTATTCCACTTTCTCCCTCAGGAAATAACATTTTATTTATGCTGCTCCTTTCCCGTATATTCAAGAATTTCTGGTTTTATGCACTCAGTTACGCTGAGGTTTCTGGCACCTTCTGTGCTGCAGGTACAATTTGTTCAGTACTCTCTGTGTTGTCCTCAGGCATCACTGGGCAACACAGTAATGTTGTGATATCAGTGTCTGTCACAGGTCTGGCTGACAATCCTAACCTCTCCCTAAAAGTACAAATCTAATCCTCAATTTGCTAATGCATTTTTAACAAAAGAAGGTATTTTGTTTGGAGTAAGCCATGCAATAATTACTTATTTTGAAGCATTCAAGCTACTTCTGGATGCTAATTAAGTGCTTGTGACTATTAGACTCCCTGTAGTTACAGTAGCGTAATTATATCCCCATCTTTCACAGCAGAGCTCATTTGTGAAACCCTTGCATAAAAAGTGTCAACTACCTAATCAGAAAATAAAAATGATCCCATGAGATTTAGGTGACTAGCTATGATAACAAATAAAAAAGCACAGTGAAGGTGAGTGATTCCCAAACATACCATAGTTTTTAGTGGGACTACCTGGGTAAGCATTACGGATAGTGAAAAAAATCAGAGGGAACTGAAACTAGGTCATGAATAATTGTTTAACCAAAACAGAGCTAATTAATTATTTAAAAAGAACTGTTTGACCTGGAAAGCACTGTACAAAGAATAATTGTTAAAGAAGCTCTGTAAGTTGGGAGATATTTTGAAACTACAGTAGGTGTGGGATGTGTAAACATAGAAGTACTTCTACGTTATATGGAGGATGAGCAATGCACTCAAGTTGCCCATGGATGTGTTGATAAAGAAAGTCCTTCAAATCAGAGATCTTGGTTCCACGCTTATGGAAAACCTTCAGCAGAGAACACAGTTCTGGAAATCTGCATTTCAAGCATTAGGGATCTGAATTTGCTTTGAGATGCATCATTTTCAGTGAGACATTGAATATGTTACATATACAGAGGACCAAAGAGGAGTTGCTCCTAATTGTGTTGGGATTATAACAATATATGATTTTATGCACTTTAATTTGCCATAACAATCATTAACTAGATTTGTAGCAGTTGGCGTTTTCCATGAAATTAAGATGATCGGGTCAGTAATGAAGGGTTTGTCATGTCTTTGCAGCTGGGATTTTACTTGCTTTATCAGAATTTTCATGTTTCCACCATACATGTTTTTCTCTACTCTAGTGAATCTGGCTGCTTTGCCAACTGAGCATTGCTTCAAAGAGACTGAAATTGGGAAAAGTCTTCAACTCTTTTTTGGTTTTAATTTTTAAAAAAAAGCTTCTAACCTCAAAAGTTTGCTACATTAACTAAAAATATTACTGATAATTGGCTACATGCTGCAAGTAGTTTTTCCACATCTGAGCAACAAAATGAGAGTAGGACATTCCATGTACGGTGCAGAAGGAGGCATTATGTTGATTACAGTCCAAGGCAGAACCAAATCAATCTCTATCACTTTTGGTACTACCTAATTAGCAAGATTCTTCTAAGTATCATAGGAATTCATACAGAAAAGTAATAATGTAGAACTTACTCCAGCAGGCAAAAGTTCCCTCATAAGGAATCTGTGCATTGATAGCAATGATTTATCATGATATAAATCTAGGGGGGGGGGGGGGAAATCTAAAATGTATTTGCCAATCTGGAGAAAATAACCAAACAAATGACATGCCATTCCACATCACAGCAGCACAGGAAGCATGGAAGGTTTCATTCACAGTGTCACCAATACCTTGTTACATATGAGACTGAGAGAAATTTGAGTCCTCTCTGAAATTCTAGGGGAAAAAAAGCCTTGCCAATGCCATACACATGACCTTCAACTTTGAGCACTCAGAGAAGTTTGCTTACAACTGTGTTTGCAATCAAACTGCATAAAGGATTGTGCTGGGCTTAATCCCTTGCCTCTGGCCTTAATTAATCTACAGTGTATAGTTACCAATCATAGCATTGATTTTCCTCCATCGCTTTCAAATATAATGTGCCTTCAGACTCTCAGGCACAATATCAAATAGAATTCCACTCTGCTCTGTTCTATTGGCATGTTGTTGAAATCAGTGAAATATAAGCATAAGCTTGGAGAAATACAGTGGTGACAGAAATGCAGTAAATGACTTTGTATACAGGGTGTATAAATTGGGCAGCAAATGAGTTATAGTTACTTGTATCCATTTAATGCTTAATAGCCATGCAAAATTGATGTAACTACATAGATTTATCATTTGCTGGGTTCACATTAAACCCTGAAGCTGGAGGAACATGTACCTAATAAAGTTACCCAGAGCTGCTTTTGGAGCTTTGAGGAAGGTCAGTCACGCCTTAAAGCATGTGATGTTGAGGAATTAACTTTCATATTTAAGCATGCATACTCACTAAAAATCGACCTGCCAGGAACTTATAAGTACTTAACGTATCTTCTGTCCAGCCTGCACCCAATATTTAGCTTGTACCATATATTTTCATGGTCAGTCAACATTTAATTTTCTGTACCTAAACTAAGGAGCAGGGACCAGAGGCCCTATAGGTGAAAACAAGTTTTGCTTCAGTTTTTCTGCCATTGCTCATTCTAAAAACTACTACCTACTACTACCTACTGCCAAACGATTATTAACTACCAAGTGATTCAGTTCATTTTGAAAGAGTTCTTTAAGCTGCAAATGGAGCTGTCCTTAGAAGTGGGGAAAAATATTCCATCCACTCTAGCAACACAGTTATAGCATTAGAAAATGTATCCATCACTAGCAGTTCACCATCACAGGAAGGAACGTTGAAGTCTTTCCTGGATTAGAAGTGATGATGAAATGACTCCAGTTAATAGCACAAATTTAAAAATCATGGTGTCTGCAGAAAGTCTGGTATTTATGAAGTGGGCTTTTTCAATCTGAGTCAGTGTTTTCTGCTACTAAACGCAGCTCTAACTCTATAAGAAGACTTACTCTAGAACTGCAAGTATTCAACAGTTGATCAAGGTAAGAGTGACTTTGACAGGACAGTCTCTCTACCTCATCACAAACGCCAGTGCATAGGCAAAATGAGAACCCATGTGCTGGTCTAAATGAGAATCCCATCAGATGGTAAAAGCCAAGAAAAGGACATAAAAATTAATAGTTTTTCAGTGTTATGAACAGCTTGTGTTATGGAAAATCACAAAGTTCAGGAAAAAGGGACATAAAGACAGCTTCATTCGGGTGCAAATCCCTCCAGTTTGACTATCCACTCTTTGCCAGTGGCCATTAGCACTTATGTAGGGAAGAAATGCAGGAAGAACAATTAAGAGATCCATTCTTTTAAATACTTCTTAACCAGTCATTTAAGAACTTCTCAAGCTGAAAACTGCACCTGAAAAAAACTTTTAATAGCCACTGACTGACCTGTCTCCCATAGGAATGTCTAGACCTTTCTTTGTCACTCAGTACTTTGTCTTCACACTGTCATGAGTTAACAAGCTGCACCAATTCACTCTGCCTTGCCTGCACAACTACCTCCATTTGTATGTTTGAAGTCACTTGATAGTGCAGGTGTAGAAGCCTTTTACTGTAAAAAACAGTGAGTAATCACTGCCTACCTGCTTCCTCTGAACAATCTATCACTTTAGGGACCCTTAGACACTTCCTTTTCATAATGAAGGCAACCATGCTACAACTGTTAATGGGGTCAGTTTTCCCTTTTTTTCCTTATCACATCAATTTATTTCCAACCGAAAGAAAACTTCCAACAGAATAAAGATACTATTTGTAACTGTAAGCCAGGCTCCTGCCCTACCCTGTTCCTTGCAAAATAAGGTGATACTTCTATCCTACTTTTCCAGATCAATCATAACTTGCATAACACTTACTAAATAACTTCATTAATCCTTTAGATATGGTAAGTGTAGCAGTACGTGTCTTGTTTTTCATGGAGGCCTAGAAAAGTCAAAGAAGATTGTGTGTGGTTCATGTGTCAGATAGGTGTGCACAGTCTCATTTTACAGCAGGGCAGTAATTACAGAAGTATCTGTGGTCAAGGAATTCTTCATGCAAAGTATCTGAATGCATTGGACAGTCTGATCGTCTGTAGGCATCAAAGAGCAGTTGATCACATTGCATTTGGGAGAAGAGTGACTGCTAAATTTTAACACTAAAATTATATAACAAGAGCAAGATTTCTGTAGTATATGTTTCTATACATATTCCAAGAGAGACTGTAAAATATCGCTTCAAAGAGCTCCACACCCCAGAGTTGCCTAAGAGTCAGTAAGATCTATGCAGCAAAATCACCACCACACCAAGGAAAGATGTCTGCAAACATTTTTTTTTAAATCTTTGTCTTCAGACCATTATAATCTCTCAGTAGCAGGAGGTAATAATTGTCATCTTTTCTTAATTGCTTTTTGGTAATTAATTCAGTCCTTGATCCTTAGTATCTCTGCATCCCTCTCCTTCCTAATTTGATGCTACTTTGTCCTAAAAATGTCAGCCTTTGTATAAATGGACTAAAACCTCCCTCTCTTTGACTGGAACTAGGGTATTTCCCAGCTACCAGGTCTGCAAGGGCAAACAGTGTGCTGACCCAATATGATGTTCAGACTCACACCCTCTTCCTGGCCTTTTGCACCCAGACTGCCTGCGGAGGAAACCCAGGTGCAAGCAGCAGGCAGTAGCCAAAAGGAGCTTGGTGACTGAGGCAGGACTGCAGGGTATGTCACGGAACCAGCCTGCTCCAACCCAGCCAAAGGCAGGTAGCACTAGTAGAACTGAAAGTATGTGGTCAAATCTTAAGAGATACTGAGGGTGGATTTTGCCATCACCCTCTCCAAATTGTGAATATTTTCCTTGTTTCTTGGAAGATGCACAAATACTAAAAACAAGCACAGAATAACAGTGTCATATCAAATATCTTGGTTTTTTTCTTTTCCCTTCTCTTATAAACAGTGTTAAACCTTTGGGACAATTTTGTGTGCCAATTCAAACTCAAAGGATGTGAATTCCATGATCAGCTGAGAAAAACAAATTGGTAAAAATTTACATGATTCTGTGCTTTGTCAACAAGTTATTTCATAATAAACAAACGTATGGTTTATTTGTATATTATTTTGAATTTAAGTTCAAAACATTGAGTAACTGTACGAGCGTTACTAATGGCATTTACATGCCTCACCAGTGTTCCAGAGTACACTGAAATTCCTGTTCTACTGCCTAAAACCAATCTAAGAACTTGATGTGAACATTTTTTTGAAAAAATAATTAGTAAACCAAACATTGGCCTGACAAGAGCTGAAGTTTGGTTCTGCAGATCAAACTTACAGTGGTACATTTTCAATTAGGCATAATCAAAATATGACTACTGGAAGTGTTTTACTTTGGTTTCTAATATTTTATGTGTAGATGCTTAGCTATGGATAGGAAGAGCTCAGGGAAGAGCTTCAGGGACCAGAGTCCCATGTATTTTTTCATGATGACTTTAGCACCTAAACACTTTGGAGAGTCTGAGTCTATTCCACAGAAAAGATGCACAAGGGAGTTGTTTGAGAGCAATGAGACGAAAGACATTGGAAATTTTATTTCAAGATTTAAACTAATGAATTGCTTTATTTTGTCAATGTTTTGTGCTCAATCAATACATTGTGTTGCCAGGCTGGGCATCAGAATAGACTTGAGTGTAGTATTGATCCATATTCTGCTGGTGTTTTACACTGTTATAATCCAGATGGGCAACTAAGGGAGTAATTATTCAGTCAAATCTGTGTTGAATCTGGTTCTGTGCCAGAGTAAATCAAGCTAAACTTTTAAATAGCCAGTGGAGTTAATTACAAGGAAAAATAATTGTGCCAGGGAGATCAAAATGAAAGCATTTTGACGTGCACAACATTGTAAGCATTGGAATAAGAAGTGTTGTGCCTGTGCTGCATGGCCACTCACTGCTTTCTGTTTTGCCAGGGGCAAGTATATTTCATTAGGTTTCTGAATCTTAGTAGCTTGTGAAGTACCTTACAGTTCGCTGGGATATGTGACACTGTACGGAAGTACTGGCAGCTTAATGCGCTACCATGTTACAGGCCTCTGCTAACTATACTATAAACAGGTTGTGCCCATGTAAAAATTGAATCATCCTAACGAAGATTTCTTATATAGATTTAATTTGCATTTATACCTAATTTACAACTGCATTCCCATATATTTTAATTGAAATAAAAATGTTTCACTATTTCGTATGATAGACCCGAAGTCTGTCATTAGATTTTTCCTTCACACATGGGAGGCCCATTTTATACTGAAAATCTGTGTTTCCTGTGAATGTTACTGAAAGATGAAATCATGCATGGTTTGGACAATGAAGCAGAAAAACTGTGTGGCTGTTCTAGGGAGATTTCAACATAAATAGGCAATATACAATAGCAGTGTAAGTGAGGTTATTTATAGATGCATATTATGCCATGCAGATAGGCTGTGATGAGACAGTAATAAAACAATTTCTCAGTTATACATATTTGATAAAGTTGTTCATACTTTCTATTTTCAATGGAAAACTTTCTGCTCCCTTTTTAGAGCACATATTTACCGGATTTTCTTTTGTGTTAGTATGTAGTGATCCACATCTTTGGTAGCTTTTAAATTTACCAAAGATAAATTGTTGTATTAAACTAGAAAACAATTTTTTCTGTGTAGAGTGCCTTCTGTTCCTACACCTGTTTTTTCTGGAGTATGGAAATTCCCAAACAGAAATTGGGGAGGAAGGGGGGGAAGAAACCCCTTTCCAGGTCCCAGGGTTGATATAAGCCTAGCTATATGTTTCTGCATTACATTTTTTTAACATTTACTCATAGAGCTGCTCCTCTGATAAACTTTAATTCTTCTGAGTGCAGTACCACTAATTATGAACATTCAAAACATGACCAAAGGGTGCGTAACATACAAGGCTGGTTTAAAAACATGAGAATTCTTGAACTTTGGAATTTTGTTTTTTAATATTCTTTTTGGACCCAAAGCTTTGGGTTTTATATTCTTAAGATGACTTTGACAACAATAATGGGCAGAAACAGTATCTTGTTTTCATAAATGAAAAAGGAGACTTCCAGATAATTATACAGATACATGGATCCAGGAGACTTGTAGTAGAAATGCTGGTTTGGGAAAAAAAAAAAAAAAAAGGTGCATGTTTGATGACTAGATCATTTCTGAGAGCTGCAAAGCAGAGTGGAAAAGAACAAAAAAACTTCAAGAAAGGAAAAATACATAATAGAGTATAGAAGACTGATGATCAGAAATGTATAAAATGAGTCTTTTAATATTCTGAATTGTTGATTCGTATCAGTGATGACAGAGTTATTGATGGCATTTCCAGATTTTTGGCATTATAGGCAGAGTGTTTTCATAAATTTTTATCCTATTTTGCTAGATATTCTTCTTGTTATTCAAGGGAGCAAGTCCAGCCTTTTTTAAATGTAAACTGGATAAAGGATCCACTTGGGTTTTTTGTGAATCTCTGTGAGAAGCGGCTGTACTTAGCTACTCAGGGATATTTTAATATCATCCAGGCAAGATGGCACATTAGTTCTAGTAGTGTTAGATGTTCCTTGCTAAGAAAAGTTCCATATGACAAATAAAAATGAAAGCATGAACTTTTTTTAACAACATGACACAATTCTTCAAGTTGTAGAAATAGTTCTGTTCTGTGGTTTGGGGTTTTTTTTTTCCCCTTACTGTTTGTTTAGTCCTAGATTATTTTTATGCTAAGAAACCACAGAAGGCTACGTAGAATCTGTTGTATTCATGGTGTCTGGTCTAAAAGCATTTCTCTAAAAATATCAGAGGATTATGGGTTACAGTAGGCAAGTTTCAGAGCTGCTCGAAGTTAAATAAACATTTTTGCATTTGTTTTCTAAAATAACATGACAAACCAAACCATATCAACTTTCTTGAAGTTATAGCCAATTGAAATCAAACTTTATATACATCTGGAATATTTTGGGTTATAACTGTGAGAGCATGTATTTTGCACAGTGCTGAAATTTGGTTGTATTTAATTCCATGTAATTTTTAGACCTAAACATAGTGCTTTTCACAGAGGTTGGTTTCAAAGTATTGGAGAATGCTGTTCATCGGGTGGGTACAACACAAACTGCACAGACAACATATGCGGAAGAACCATGGTCAGACTGAGACTGCAACTTTGCTGTTAGACCCTCTCCCTGAGGCTGCCAATAAGGCACTTACATTAGCAGTGCTAATGGGTTTTATGCATGCAGGTAGTTTTCTGCGGAAGTTCACTCATTTTTCAAAAGCCAAAAACAATTCTAAAAAAAGTGACAACAGCTTCTCTGTGATTTGAACTGGAACAAATACAAAATTAACATGTTGAAGGTATTTCAGGACTTTTGTTCCCAGTCTCCTCATCCTTACTCCCACTGTCTGCATTTTTGCTTAATAGGACCTTTTTTTAAAAGTTGAGTGCAGTATCCTCAATGGTAAGTCCATCAAGATTTCCACATGTCAAGAGAGTCAAAGGAGCTCTCCTCCACAGACAAGGAATGGGGTGAACTGAGGGCCCTTTCATGATGGACTGAATCCAATCACACACATTTCTGCAGCAGCAGTAGCTGCTTTGGCTTTTCCCCATGCTGACCTTTGCAGAGCCTGCTTCTGCTCTGTGCAGGCAGAACTTTCCTCATGAAACTCCTCCTGAACTCACACTCATGCTGTCTTTACAATGTAAAAGTTAAAGACCTCTCTTTCTTTACAGCAAGAGCTCCCAAAGGTGAGGCATTTGTTCAGTAATACTCATTCAGGCACATTCAGCACACATATGCAAGCAAAAGAATGTAAACACATTGTTTTTTCTGTGGATATGGAAAGGGGAAATTTAGATTTATTCTTAATGAGCATATTTCTTAAAAGACATCTAACATCGGAATAACAAATTGAACATACAGAAGAAGGGTGGTTGCCTCACATGCTTCCTCTCTCTGCATGTGCCTCTCATATCACAATTTCTTTCATTTACTGCAGTCAGACACCTACATTGACTTTTAAAAACTATTTCTTCAAACACCACCTTTGCAAAATTCAAGAGAAAACTCATTATTAAAATCTCCTTCTCCAACGTGGTAAGAATGTCATCACAGGGAAATCAGAAACCAAAGCGCTTATGGGATGACCAAGAACTGAAAGGATGAAAAGAAATTCTAAAATCCATAAGTCTATGAGAAAAGCAATCTACTCTGGAGCTTACAATGTTATTTACAATGACACTTTCCCAGACTTTTTGCCAATTTCTGTGATAAAGGCTGAAGAATGATTTTTGTATCTCTCTCCCTTTCCAAATGGCTTCATTCAAGCAATTCTCTTGGCAGTTTCATCCATTCCCTCCCTATTAGAAAGAGAAATAGAAACTTCTGAATTGTTTATACAGCCATAACACTTCATAAGTATGATCTATATCTCTTTCACTTTTTAATTAATTCCCACCTGATCAGTTTATTTGAATTAATTTCAACTCCTGAGTACTATCCTCTTAGGAGACTGAACCTATCCTCTTGATTTTCATTTCAGCCTCATTCCTCAAACTTAGTGTTAGTCACTTTTATGCAGGGATTAGATGTCCTATTATACCTCCATAGGGTTTTTAAACTCTTTTTCTTAGACCATCACCTCAGCCCAGTTTAACTGCAGAGGAGTACTGGACTTCTATTTGTGCTCTAGATGCATCACATTATTTTTGTGGCTTCTTCCCAAATAATACATTAACATTTCCCAGATAATGCTAAAACAA
The DNA here is from genome assembly GCF_031877795.1 of Strix aluco. Taxonomy (NCBI): domain Eukaryota; kingdom Metazoa; phylum Chordata; class Aves; order Strigiformes; family Strigidae; genus Strix; species Strix aluco. The sequence continues at coordinate 56,284,562 of NC_133934.1, forward strand.
TCATGCTTCTACAGAAAACAATAGAAGGAAACTTAAAAGTAAGATTCTGGAAATTGTTTAAAACCACACACACACACACACTTACTTATATCCCTTGTTGATATATGTGTATATATGCTACAAGATGAGTAATTTCAGTGTTTTTAATTTCTATGTCTTGTCTGATATCTGAACTGCCACATAATTTTGCTGTGTTATCCTTCACAATTTCTCTTATGTTTGTGAAGATGCCACATTGTAGGAGATATAAAAAAGTAACTAAGACGAAAGGACTGAAAAAAAAAAAGGGTAAATCAACCAACAAACAAAAATGAACCAGCCAGCTGAACTAAAAATCTTCTTTATTCCAACTTTTGTTTAGTTTCCCACTGCCTCCTTTCAAACCACAGGCTCTGCTCCAGCTTCAAGAATGTTTCCAAAAGCTCTGAATTCGCAAAGCATCAGCTCAATTTGAAACAGCCCGGTATATAGGCAGCTCCAGGATAATAGTACAGCCCATCTCCAAGGCTGATTACCAGAACATAGCGGTGCACAGTATGGGTTTGCTATCCTTGTTTCTAAATGTGTGAGGTTTATCAGTTAACAGCTGCTGACTTCTCGTTAGTATTACTGGCCTGCAAGGTTGTGCATGTGAGACGCTTGTCTAGGAATCTACGTTTGACTTATAACCTTGAGAGACATACACCCAGTTGGGGCTGAAAGGCACCCCAGCCAACTCCACAATGCATCTCGCGACAAGATCCCTACACGGCAGGCACGCTGGATGTTTGTGTCTGTCATGTCTGGCCAGTTGCCTCCCTGCATGGGCGGGTGGGTGAACTGAGGCTGGCTCCAGTGTTTGTTCCTCACTGTCTGCTTTCAAGCTCAACCCTTCACATTATTGCAATTCATTGCTTGGTGTGAGACTGTATCAAAGCTCCATCAGATCCTTGGGTGCTTAATACCTATTTGTCATCAGGCTTTTTAACAGGCAAAGAAAAAGATGAATCGTCAGTCCCTAAACCAATTGTTTCTTTAAAACACACCAGGACTGAGCCCTTCTGTATTGGTGGCTACCATTTGCAAAAGCCCGTGACTCCCTGCCTCATTTTATGAGAAAAGTACACAGCACTGTGTAGCAGTGGTTCAGGCACACTGAACTTTCAGTATACATGGAAGAGGGACATCTTCCAGACAGAAACACAGAACTCCATATTTCTAAATTCCCATTGTCAAAAAGCATCACCAGATGCAAAATAATGGACACATAACAAGGAGAACCTAGTAGGAGCAGAAACCTTGCACAATGCCTTCATTTGGCATTCCTGCCACAGTTACAGGCTGATTATCTCCAATTCCGGTATTGACAATTCAAGAAGGATAATGAAAATGATGCAGAAAATGTATAGAAGAGCCATGAGAATGCTTAAAGGATTACAAAATGTCCTGCATCAGTGAAAAACTAAAAACTTAGTCTATTTAACTTACAATGGAAAAGGTTAAGAAGCAACTTAACCCCTCTCTTGAGTAATAACATGAGGAGTAAAAAGCCATTTGGATTAGCAGACATGAGTGTAACTGGCTAAAAGGTGCAGATGAACTGGCCTAGATGGGCAATAGAGAGCTTTTTCTGTAAGTGATGATAGTTAAGCACTGGAACAACTTGTCAAGGGCCATGGTGAATTCTCCAAGGCTGGTAGTTTTTGAAAAAGGAGCTGAGGTTTTCATAGAAATTATGCTTTGGTTCTAATGGCAATTATTTTGGGGAAATTCTAAGACCAGTGTTATGGAGGGAAGACAAGCTAGAGTCTCTGTGACCACTTCTGATGTTGTAATCTATAGATCATTGTATTTACTTTAAAGAATCAACAAGACCTTTGTATGACTCTTTGTTTAGATGTCTTCTGTGGGTTAGGTACTAATCACTTACAGGTTTCCTGTCTTTAGATGGTACCGCAACAGTCAAAAAGGGGAGCATTTCTGTAGACTTGTCTGGAGATTCTTCATGGTAGTTATTTAGGTCCATAAAGAGAACATATTTGGGGTTTTGATCATAGGTCCCATTTTTATTGAAGCGTTTCACAATGACTAGATATACACACACAGCATTAGCATGTGCAAGTCTAGTTTATTAATTAAAAAAAATGTTGTATTTTAAGAAGTGCTTCTGCAAGCATCTGTATTTCAGCATACACTTTATAGATAAGACAATTATCAGTATCTTGTCTGAACAAAGGCCAAAAAATCAATGCAGCAGGATAGCAGACCCCCAAAGTAAAAGAGCACCACTCTTGTTCGCTTTCAGTTTGCACTTTTCATAAGGAAGAAATTTAATAATTTCCACACTGCTATGTAGGATGGTTATCCTAGCATTGCTAAGGGTTTTTATTATGTGGTCAGTTCCTAGAAGTATTCAATAACTGATAAAATTATTTTTTTGTAGCTTTTAGGTCCATGATTTCTACATCAAGCCATTTGCTGATAGAAGGCTCTCAAACTGAGTCTTATAGTCCAATTTGGCAATTTTATATCTGAATATATATTTGAATCAAAGGTAGCATTTTAGTTAGTCCTATTAATTTCTTTTCTAAGGACACTGGACATCTGAAGATTCAAGAAGAGTTTCTTGTGGTCAGAAATGTCTACAAGAGAAAGGTTGTTCAGAAATATCTCAGCTTAAAAAGTATAACTGAGGGGAAGGAGGGCCTCTTCCACTCAACCCCTTCTTTCTCCAAAAGCATAAGTGAGGATACAGCAGAGGGAACACAGTCCCCTGAAAATGATTTAATGGGCCCACAAGTAGAACAGTAACAGCATTACCGCAGAGTAGCCTCTGAATGTATTGGCCATTGTTGTCCTCATTATGACACTGAGACACCAAACATTTGAAGTCTCTTCCTTACTTAAAGACATTTGAATTTTTTAATGTGCACTGCCATAGTCTTTTTATTAAAAAGAAAACTCTTGATAAAAGGCTTTAAAGCCCAAAAGAAAGCAGCAGCAGCAAGCACTGGCTTCATTCAGTCACAGGAAACAGCTGGTAGCTAGCTTTAACTGAGAGCTGCCAAGAAAAGGTTGATTGTCATATCTGGCAGTGAGGATCCTGTGCCTGACCTTGCCAGGCAGAGAGCAATGGGGCAGGGGGATTTCCAATAGGATGGGGCTGAAACTCAGCTGTAAAGCAGTGATGCAAACATACAAAGCAGCTCTGCTTTGAGTGTTTCAGTTTAAGTTCAAAGGCAGATTTGAGCCCTGCTGGAGCCCAGTCTGACCTTCCAAAAAGTTGAAAGGCATTTCAGCGTGGTATTCGTTTTCTTTTCAATAAAGATCTAGCTATTAATCTTCACTGTTACCTTACAAATTGTGTCTACTTCCACTCAAAAGGAAATGGTGGAGGATCATGTTACCCCTTATGGCTAGCTGGTACAAAAGAATCTACTGGACACCTGCAGGTATTAAAAAGGTCTTACTTACTGGAAAGCAAGCTGTAATTAACTCTTTTATGCTAGTCAGCAACTACTTAGTTTGCAGAGGGGTTATTTAAGCACTTTAAACCTTTTCTCCTCTGTACACATTAGAATTTTCATGCTATTTTCAAATAATACCTGGTTTTCTGTATTTAGTGTTCCCTCATATTTCATGAGACAAAGCATTTTGACACACTTTGCTCTGCTGAATTGAGAATATTACAGAATCACAGAATCGTCTAGGTTGGAAAAGACCTTGAAGATCATCCAGTCCAACCATCAACCCAACATTAACAGTTCCCAACTACACCATATCCCCAAGCGCTATGTCGACTCTACTCTTAAACACCTCCAGGGATGGGGACTCCACCACTCCCTGGGCAGCCCATTCCAATGCCTAACAACCCATTCGGTAAAGAAATACTTCCTAATATCCAGTCTAAACCTTCCCTGGTGCAACTTGAGGCCATTCCCTCCTGTCCTATCGCTTATTACTTGGTTAAAGAGACTCATCCCCAGCTCTCTGCAACCTCCTTTCAGGTAGTTGTAGAAGGTGATGAGGTCTCCCCTCAGCCTCCTCTTCTCCAGACTAAACAACCCCAGTTCCCTCAGCCGCTCCTCGTACGACATGTGCTCCAGACCCTTCGCCAGCTTCGTTGCCCTTCTCTGGACACGCTCGAGTAATTCAATGTCCTTTTTGTAGTGAGGGGCCCAAAACTGAACACAGTCATCAAGGTGCGGCCTCACCAGTGCCGAGTACAGGGGTAAGATCACTTCCCTGTCCCTGCTGGCCACGCTATTTCTGACAAAAGCCAGGATACCATTGGCCTTCTTGGCCACCTGGGCACACTGCGGGCTGACTTTCAGCCGGCTGTCAATCAGCACCCCCAGGTCCCTCTCTGACTGGCAGCTCTCCAGCCACTCCTCCCCAAGCCTGTAGCACTGCTGGGGGTTGTTGTGGCAGAAGTGCAGCACCCGGCATTTGGCCGTATTGAAACTTCTACAGTTGGCCTTAGCCCATCGCTCCAGCCTGTCCAGGTCTCTCTGCAGAGCCTCCCTACCCTCGAGCAGATCAACACTCCCACCCAACTTGCTGTCAGCTGCAAACTTACTGACAGTGCATTCGATCCCCTCATCTAGATCATCAATAAAGATATTAAAGAGGAGTGGCCCCAAAACCGAGCCCTGGGGGACACCACTCATTACTGGCTGCCAACCGGATTTAACTCCATTCACCACAACTCTTTGGGCCCGGCCATCCAGCCAGTTTTTTACCCAGCAAAGCGTGTGCCCATCCAAGCCACGAGCAGCCAGTTTTGCCAGGAGAATGCTGTGGGAAACGGTGTCAAAGGCCTTACTAAAGTCAAGGTAGACAACATCCACAGCCTTTCCCTCATCCAATAAGCGGGTTGCCCTGTCGTAGAAGGAGATCAGGTTTGTCAAGCAGGACCTGCCTTTCATAAACCCATGCTGACTGGGCCTGATCATCTGGTTGTCCCGCATGTGTTGTATGATGGTACTCAGCATGAGCTGCTCCATCAGTTTCCCGGGCACTGAAGTCAAGCTGACAGGCCTGTAATTTCCCAGATCATCCTTCCGACCCTTCTTATATATGGGTGTCACATTGGCCAATTTCCAATCTGTCGGGACCTCCCCGGTCAGCCAGGACTGCTGGTAAATGATGGAAAGCGTCTTGGTGATCACCCCAGCCAGCTCCTTCAGCACCCTCGGGTGTATCCCATCCAGTCCCATAGACTTGTGTGTGTCTATGTGATGCAGTAGGTCACTGACTATCTCCTTCTGGATTGTGGGGGGGGTCGTTCTCCCAGTCTCTGTCTTCTGGCTGAGGAGGCTGGATTCCCTCAGTACAACTAGTCTTGTTATTAAAGACTGAGGCAAAGAAGGCATTAAGCACCTCAGCCTTTTCCTCATCACTTGTTACCATATTTCCTCCTGCATCTAGCAGGGGATGAAGGCTCTCCCTGGTCTTTCTTTTGCTGCTCACATACTTATAGAAACGTTTCTTGTTGTCCTTGATTGCTGAAGCCAGAGTAATTTCCAGCTGGGCTTTGGACCTCCTGATTTCCACCCTGCATAGCCTCACAGCATCTTTGTAATCATTGTGAGTGGCTAACCCCTTCTTCCAAAAGTGGTAAACTCTCCTTTTCTCCCTGAGTTGCAGCCAAAGCTCCCTGTTTAGCCAGAGTGGTCTCCTTTGTCGCTGGCTTCTCCTACAGCACTTGGGGACTGCCTGCTCCTGAGCCATTAACACTTCCTTCTTAAAGAGTGTCCAGCCTTCCTGGACCCCTTATACCCTTCAGGAGATCCTGTCAAGCAGGTGCCCAAACAAGACAAAGTCAGCCCTTTGGAAGTCCAGGATGTCAGTTCTGCTTCCCCCTCTCCTGGCCTCCCTAAGAATAGAGAACTCTATTATTTCATGATTGCTGTGCCCTAGTCAGCCTCCAACCACCACATCATCCACCAGTCCTTCTCTGTTCACAAAGAGGAGATCCAGCAGGGCACCTTCTCTGGTCGGTTCACTCACCAGCTGTGTCAGGAAGTTATCTGCCACACATTCCAGGAATCTCCGGGACTGGTCCTGCTCTGCTGTGTTGTATTTCCAGCAGATGTCTGGGAGTTAAAGTCTCCCACAAGAACAAGGGCAAGCAATCATGAGATTTCTCCTAAGTACCTATAGAATATTTCATCCACCTCTCTGTCCTGGGTGGGTGGCCTATAGTAGACTCCCACTACAACATCTGCCCTGTTGGCCTTCCCCCTGATTCTAACACAAAGACACTCCACCCTGTCTTCACTACACTTGTACTCAAAGCAATCATAACAGTCCCTGACATACAGCACCACCCCACCACCTCTCCTTCCTTGTCTATCCCTCCTAAAGAGCTTGTAGCCATCAATTGGCGCACTCCAGTCATGGGAGACATCCCACCATGTTTCTGTTATAGCCACTAGATCATAATTTTCCTGTTTCATCATGGCTTCAAGCTCCTCCTGTTTGTTACCCATGCTTTGTGCATTGGTATAGATGCACTTCAGATGGGCTGGTGTTTTGCCCCCTTCCCCCTTCAAATCTAGTTTAAAGCTCTGTCAATGAGCCCAGCTAACTCCTGCCCCAAGATCCTCTTCCCCCTCTGGGACAGGTGCATCCCATCTAATGCCAAAAGGTCTGGTGTCCTGTATACCAATCCATGATTGAAAAATCCGAAGCCCTGACGGTAGAATCAGTCTTGGAGCCACAAGTTCATCTGTTGAGTTCTCCAGTATTCTTCTTCATCCATCTGCCCAACTGAAGGGATGGAGGAGAACACAATTTGTGCCCCCAACCCCTTAATCACTTTCCCCAAGGACCTGAAATCTCTCTTCATCGCTTTAGGACTTCTCCTGGTAATGTCGTCGCTACCTACCTGAAACCCAAGAGAGGGTAGTAGTCCTTGGGTCTCACTAGAGCGGGGAGTTTTGCCATGAGGTCCTTGACGTGGGCCCCAGGGAGGCAGCAGACTTCCCTATGAAGCAGGTCTGGTCTGCATATTGGGCCTTCGACACCCCTCAGAATGGAGTTACCCTCTACAATGACTCTTCTGGGGTTCTTTTTAGAACTGGTCTTAATACCTGGTCCAGAATGACCCAGCCTTGGTGGACCTTGGTCTTCCTCCTTGTTTGTCTCATTTTCTTCCTCCTTCTCTTCTTCATTCAAAAGTTCCAGGGCCCCGAATCTATTGTGAAGGGACACCATGGAGGGTGAGGGAGGTTGGGAGAGGATTTTCCTGCCTCCGTGAGCAGGGACCTGTTTCCAGCCTCCCGCATCTCTTAGGTCCCCTCCTTCTGCCTGGTAGCAAGAGGGTGAGGGATCACCTGCCTCGTTTGCAGCCTCCATTTGCTCGTGTTGCCACATAAGGTAATTTTACACTACCCCAACCTTGTGTTGGGGACACAGAACATAACAGAATCCTAGTGGAACAGAACAAGTTATATTCCTTAAAAAGGACAAATAACTCAGTACCAAATTATCACTTTTTTCTTGCTCTCTTGTTGACCAAATTTTCCACAGATGCTTCTGTCCATCTGTATATGTATTGCAGTATAAATGACCTTTGCAACAGGCTCAGCTCATGTTCACATGTCCATGAATCATCTCAGAGCGACATCAGCCTGTCACTAGGGCCATGTCAGGAAGCATTGTACACCTACATTGCTTGTGTTGAGTATCAGGCTTAATGGAATTTTGTCCAAGGTTTGGGCACACGTACGAAAACATCCGTTTGTGTCACCATGTCAGTCCGCACAAGCTCTTCTTTTCAGGTGGATCTAATCCCACATAATATATATTCGTACTAAATCACACAGATCCCAACAACTATGCAGAATAAGTTGTATATACAGTCATGGGCAGGAATTTCATAAAATTGCATCATGTACTGCCATCTGTTAAGATTTACCCATGGTTTCTACTGACAGTCAACCTTTATTTTCAGAAATATAACTTTCTAGGCAGAAATTGCAGTTTCTAAGGTCAGGACCGAGTAAATTTGAACTCGCTGAACGTAAAATTTCTTTGCTAATGAAAAAAACCACCTCAATCAGATGCTGAAAAAATGAAAAAAGGGTTTAAAAGTAACCAAAGTAGGTTAGTTTTATTTAAAGAATAAATCACTGTGTTTATATGAGGAGATGAATGTCAAATTTTCATTTCTCTAGTAATCTTGTCTCTGCATGCAAATCAGTAGCAACTGAAATTACTAAAACCTTCACGTCCAAAATACGACACTCTTCTCATCTCTAAACAGGATTTCTCAGTGCCGGTCCAATTCTGAACCAGGCAATGACAACAACGCAAAAAACCCCAACTTGGTTAACATCACATAGGGCAAAGTAAGAGAGGATGTGAGCCATTAAGCTGAATACTAGTTCTAGACAACATTAACTTCATACAAAGTGTCTAAAAAGAAAACATTATCTTTATATGTATATGTACACATATATAAAACAATGTTCTTTTCATTTTATGACTGCCAGCTTTGCCTCAGCTCTACCTGAAATAACGTATGAAAAATACAAGTCATAAAGAATTTCTTCCATAGAATATGCAGGCAGAAGAATGCAAAAAGAAGCAGTAGCTGGCATTAAAGAGGAGAAGGCAGTGGCACTGCAAGTATTGTGTAAGAGGCCAGGGTGTCACTGACTTAGGAAATGACTGTATCATCAAACTTGGTGTGATGGCTTAAAGGTCTTTTTCATGGGAAGCTCTACCAAATCTGCACTCCCAAGAAGCCTTCCAACTCTTTGGTACTTGCTAATGCTAAGAGGCTGCCACTGTTCTGCTAATTTGGGGTGGATGTGAGCCTGTACTATAGCCGTCTTTTACTGAGAATCGCTTCTTCACACAGTAGCTGCTAATATAACCCTTGATGGCTATTAGAATGATATAATAGGCTTCAGAAATCTGAAAGCTCTTCACTAATGCTTCTGTCTAGCCATGGAAATATACTCTTTAAAGCAGGGTTGGGAAATATTTTCCGTAATGGAAACCAACCAGACAGGAATCTCAAGTAGCTTTCTGCAGACCAACCATAAGGCTACATCTTGGTCTTATGTCCCCATTCCCTGCAGCTCTCCATGTTACACTGTGGTCCTGCATGGCCCACAGCCCTGCTGTGCCCTGGCCTTCCAGCCTCCTGTCTCCAGAACCCAGCCAGCACACAGCACTAGCTCAGAGTCCCCACCAGCAAGCTGCCTGGGGTTTTGCCACTGCACCAGGATCCTTCCACACCCCATGACAAGCAGCCCCATACCACCACCACTGAACACACCAACACTGTTGTGCTCACCCCGTACTCAGGCTTCCCTAAGGACTGCCCACAGCATCTCTCAAACATTGCTCAAGTCCTGCACAGAACATGCAGGACTGGTTTGGAAGGTCATCGTCACAAATGGACCAAAAAAAATTAGAGACTCATGAGCAGTGTGGCTATATGGCATGCTAGCAATAAAAGCTTTGACTGACTCACAAACCAATTTCATCAGTAAATACCTGCTGGGATTTGTTTCCCCAGATAAGTACTAGTATCTTTTTCATGCACATACACAGTACAGTATTCCAGCCCATTTTTTCTTATTTAACTCATTTACCTTTTCCCAGCATATTGTACAGTTTTTTGCCATTTTCTATCCATGAACTTCACGGCAGAATGGAGAATCAGGCCAGACATATCTGATGCGTGAAACTTGTATGTCTTCCAAAATGGCTGAACAAACTTTATCCGTAACAATGCCAAAGAGCAGAAGGTATCATTAAACTATATATTAGTATTTGCAGATGTTAACAACACCTGGAATTATGTACTCTGAATTGTGAGATAATTTCTAATGAACAAACACTGATTTCAGTTGTGATGTATTGTCCCTCTAAGCCTCTTTATAAGAAAATGGACATCTGTTTGAATAAATCTCACTTTCCTGCTGACCTTTTTTCTACTGCTAGAGAAGTTAAGCTTGTTGTTTTTTAATTTGTCTCTCAAACATGAACTCAGTTTATTAGAGACAGAAGTAAATTTGGTGTTAGAGATTATGTTTAGCTTTGCAATTCTGGTATTAACTCATTCTTACAACTAATCACAAGGTGACATAGTTTTACTTTCTGAAGAAGCTTGATCTCTTATTAGCATATACAGTTACTTTAAGAGTTGTTGCCTGAAGGTGAACTGCTGCCTTGGTAGCAAAAAATGAAGTACAGATGCCCTCTAGGCCAGAAGAACTAAAACACTTAATAGAGCTGCATCCTGTACGCTTAAGTTTTGCTGTTAAACGTTAACACATACAGTCCAAAGCAGAGAATAACAAATGCTGACCTCTGCACTCAGGCATTTGATTTTAACATTTACACCTCAAGAAGATTCAAACAGCTAGCAGAAACCTTAACATGAAAAACATAATATATGAAAGACATGAAAGATGAGAATAAATACAAACATGAAATAGAAGTGCAACATACATCCTGGTGCAAGTTCTGAGTATTTATAGTTCGAAGGATACTAAAACATACAGCTTCTGTACCTGTGGCAAAGGATGGTTTCTGTTACTGATCTCTGCTGTGAACACTAATTTGTGCTGTGCCATATGCCTGTATGGTGATGTACAGCCCCACCCTTCGTTGTCTTGATTAATGCACAGTATTCAAAGACAGTAGTTACTGTTATGTTAAATACCTTGTCTCATGTATCTGTCTTGACTCTGATCCTGGATGCAGAAGTCTTTTCAAAGTTTTCCTCTGTGGCCTAATGAGGTCACTCTTTGGCTTAAGAGGTTAGGGTGTCTCTGGGATGTTGTCACTTTCCGCATTACCAACATATAATGTATCACATACACTGGCCCTTGGCATCAGTGTGACATTCAAATCAGCACGTGGCACAGCTCATAACCCTTTTGTATTTCTGGACACTAGCCCTAGATATTTTGCTGTGCCATGTCACCAAAGAGCCAAACTTTGTGCAGTAGTGACAGGATTTCCTAGTGTGTGCCCTGTATATTGAAGGTGTTGCTGAACTGCAAAGAGTAAAAGCATATACACATAAACTATCATAGCTATCTTGTTCATAACAGTTGTGCTTCAACTATTTTGTTCCTATTTTTTTTATTTCAGTGAATTAGAATAGCTGTCTATGTATGTTTAGAGAAGTGTATTCATTTATGCTCAGCTCATCTTTGCATCTTACACCAAATACACAGTGACCAAAATATAAAAATTTACACAAGATTTTATAGAGATCATAGTATGATGCACAATCCTGAAAGCATTCATTCAATACGTAAGAAAGATTTTCATTTAATCTACTTTGGCAGGGGAGGCAGGGGGGGAGAGACACAATGTGCCTCTTCCATAAACTAAATTAAATTGCTTTTCATTGACTCAGGTTACCCTGGGCACTGCTCATTCTAATGCAGCCTTATTAAATTCAGGGAAAGCTGCTACAGTGAAGTCTGGGGTAAACTAAACAGTGTTCAGATGCTACACTTTAGATACATATTTCAGATGCTGTCTTTGAAGAATGACATGTAATGGAAACAGTGCTTAACTTGCACCAGGAATGCATCTTTAAAAAGTCTTCTGCTGTCTAATTACAGCAACTCAAAGACATTTAAGCTAGAAAGGTCATTAACATTTTAAACATACACTACGCCATGACTACTGCATATTTCCTGACATTCCTATAAAACCTAGTGCTCTTGGGAAACTGATGGCTCACAGGGTTGTTAATGAGTGAGAGACCCTTTGCCTCTTGATCACTGGTCCGAATTTTGTTTAATCTGGAAGCAGCAAAGAACTGTCAGTGGCTGATGATGTTTATGAATTAATCTGATAACTACTTTTGGTTTAGACTGTAGCAGGGAAATGTCCCAATTTAAAAACCTTTTCTTACCTTCCTTGCCCCCTTATTCATTAAATCATCTCTGAGGTGTCTGGATCAGCATGGCACAGAGAACTACAGACTCCTACAAAAGACTGCGCAGACACGATGTCAGTGGCCATACAGCTTCAGCGCAACTTGCTGAGGTGACTGTATAGCTCACTGGATACACAAAAGGTGCAGTATAGACCTACTGACTCCAGGTCAGATTAAAAACTCTTCTTTCTTCCCAAGGATACTACTGTGTTCTGGGAAGAAAGATTCTCCTTTATGAATGAGTAAGATCAAGTTACGGGATTTGTTTTAAGGATTGTGCTGGGTGCTTCTGGAAAACATGAGGGCATTTTCCCCTTATTACCTCATTTGCTTGTAATGAAGGTTTCCTCTAAAACATGTTTTTGGTAGAGATGGTTATAAAATCCCTTTTCCTGCAACTTGCCAGACACACAACCCAGACATGGCCCCAACAGCGGTATGTTTCCCTGGCATATGGGACTTTAAAATGCATTAGGGAAGAAACATCCTGGAGGTGTAAGTAACAGAGGTGGCACTCCTCTTACCTGGCAGACCGAGGCAAAGACTCTCCTCCCTTTCCGCTTCCGCTTCTCTTTCCTCTCTTTTTGTGCCAGACCTGTGAAAAAATAGTATGAATTACAAAGGAAGAATGGTCTGAATCAGACAAGGTATCACCAGATGGTTCCCACTATCTTTCTACTGCACATCATTCTACTATTTGCTTTTCAGCCTGGTTAAAGCACCTTCCTAATGTGTTGAATTAATACCTTCCTATGACATCTAAAACAATGAGCATTATTAGACCATCTATGAAACAGCAGTATCTCCAGGTAAAAAGACGGATCCATTATATACGATATATGTTATATTCATTATATAACTATATAGGCTTCTCCATGTATTGGTACCCACCCTTCATTCTGAAGACAGAGATTCTCTTAGGCTGCGTCTGAAGTGATATGTGGATATGTGCCATGATGTTGTCAGGTGTCCTGTGATCATCCAGACTACAGACAAGCTCAGAGCAGACCAGGATTTCTATCCATTCCATATGCCAAGATTCCCACTCAGTAGAAATCAAGGCACCAAGGAGTGGAGAACCTAATGAATGCTTGAGTTTTACCCAATATGCAGCTGGGATGTGGCTAAGTGGGACACACCAACTATATATATCTAGTCTCCAAAAATGTACAGCAAGTGATTTTTTGAGTCTTTTTCTGTTAACCTGGTAGAGTTTTAAGTACTAAGAAGGAAATTCTGACTCCACTAGAGACTATGATGAACCTCCCATTGACTTAAGCAAGGATAGCACATTAATTTGGTAACAGCATTGCTTAGCTTCTCACTCTTCTAAAAGTTCTTCCTGGTTCGTCTCTGATCTACAAGGAGGCCACAGTTTACACCACCCACAGCTCTGCAGTCCCCAGATCAAAATATTTTGCTTCTGTTTTCTGACATTATCTTACTGTAGTTAAGTCTAGCAGCTGCCTGCTCAGAGAGACAGAATGGGAATAAGTGTGATAGAATGTAAAACATTGCTAAGTCTATATTGCTTCTCACCTTTTCTTAATTACAGGATCAGTAGAGAGAATCATTCCTCACCTAATTTTCCTGCCCCTTCATCTGTCATATGCAACTGGCTACAAAAATCAGCTCACTAAGTAACTATATGGGGCCCAGCATCAACACTGATTCCACAGTGATCTGAGATTAATATTAATGACTATTTTTAATTAATTTGGTATAGGATGGAGATTGTTGAGAACAAACTCAAGATGCTATAAACTGGGAAGGGATGACAAATTATTTAAGGATAAGATTAAAGTGCATCACAGTGAATGAATGAGAGAACCAGACACAATCAGTGGGGCAAAATATGGGTAGTAGCTGAGATCCCAGTAGAAGATGGAGTATCCCAGCCTTCTCGGTGGCTCCTATTCCTCAGGTACAGTTTGTGAGAAACCAGAGAAAGTCAAGTGTGTTAGGGAGGCTTCTTGGTCATTACCTGCTGTCTAAAAATGGTTCTGAATTAGCTCGAAGTTGTCGTTATGTCTGCATAAGTTTGCCATGTGTCTAAACAGGGCATGAATTTCAGCACTAGATCATGACCATTTATATTGGTCTAATTGTTCGCATGCTGCTTTGCATGAATTTGGTCCATACCAATTAATGCTCCGCCAGACAATGCTACAGCATGGCTCAGCAGAAGGACAAGGTCCATCTTCTGTAAGTAGCAAGGACAGATTATACCAGAAGACCTTAGTCATATAGTTATAAGCTCTGACATGACTCTGCCAGAGACCAGGCCATGGCATTATAATGTTTATTAGCATAAAGAGATGCAGCCCACATGTTTGCACTGTGGCATGCCTCTGGAGGAAAACCGCATATGCAACAAATCTATCCATTTCCCCCCTTTTTAAAATAAAGTTGTTATTGTCTTTGAAGGAGGACCAGATATTGCACAGAAATACTGAAAAAGGAGATGGCTTATGTTACTTCAGACTATACAGACAATAGCCTCACTGTATGTGTCATAAGAGCTGTAGAAACTAGCTCTGCAGAAACTAACTAGTGCGCGAAGCAGTATGGGTGTTCCCCCAGCCATGAGACATTATCCCAAACATAAATGTCTTTTTATAGTTAATGATTCCTTGTGAACATGTATTTGTAGCTGCAACAATAATGATAGAGCTGTGTCTGCTGGATCTTGAAACAATACATTTCTAAAGTCTCAACCAAAAGGACCGTATTGCTAAGGTGTGTCATTCCCAGTCATCACTGGGCGTATGCAAAGCACCACAGTGAAAAATGTGGGCAATCCCTTGTTCAACTATAACATGGCCAGAGTCTGGCACCCATTGTTATCCTCAGCTGAGGAACAAGCCTCCTGCCTTCTTGCCTCACGTCCACAAAGCCAGACTGTTGACCTTCTTGTCCAAGTTGTTAACCTTTGGGTCTTTCTTCAGGCTGGGTTGTTTTTCCTGATCTCTGGGGGAGAGATGCAGTTTATGATGAGTTTATGAGGTTTTGGGGAGATTCTGGTTGTAAGATGTGCATTATTTTGGTGACAGAGTTACTTTTGTAATGCATAGTATGTCTAGAACATGCAACGGGCAGGGTTTTTACATTTCTTTTTATGCTGGTATGTTTAAAAGGTTTATTTTTCCTGTCAAATTTAGCTATGCTTTCAAAAGCGCAAACATTTCTTGATAGGACAGCAGACATACTTGCAAGAAACTCCAATTTGTTTCCATCGCCCACTCCCCATTTTAGATCATCTTTCACATGGGAACAGCTTCCCTCCTCCTCACGCACCTCCTCCTCCAAAAAATTTCTGACATCTGTTCCTTTACCTCTCTAGCAGCCACCCTCCCCTCATCATTTGCCTTTTATTTTATGGTACCCACTTGTGCACTTCAACTCTATGCTCTTCGGGGTACTAAGCTGTTATGTGTGTTGCACTTCTAACCCTTTGTAAAGCATCTTAAATATTGTAGACATTTACAGCACAATGTAAATGATAATGTAGTTAGACTGGAAAGGCAATTCCCTAGTTAACACCTCCCACATGTGGTGATTAAGTACTAGGCTCAAAAGCGTACAGCAAACCCAGTGCAGATACATCTCTAGAAAGAGACTGCAAATTCCTAACTCCAGATGGTCTGCAGTTGGTGAATTATTACATGGATTGTTTGGTGCTTCACTAATCAATCATGACAGCAACAAGGAGAAAAAGCATGTCTGGTAAAGGAAAATGTCCTTTGGATAAACCCCAAGTTATCATTTTGTGCATTTGATCTGCTCATCAAACATAATTTTTTTTCCCCTCTTCTGGTCTTACGCTGTTCTTAATTGTTTAAAAATAAATCAAGAAAAAGCAGTTGGTTTTTTTTCCTATAAAATACACAAGAGGGGAGGCTGAACAGCATCAGCATGACTGCAAAGCTCCATTGTATTTCACAGACTGCAAAAATTATAAATGGGAGAGGAAGAGGAAGAAAATTCATCTCCTGCATTAGGTTCTTGAGACTTCTCCAACTATTTCTGTAATATCAGCACAAAACCTGCAATTTAGGATGTAGAAAACAAGGATTGAAAGGGAGAATGCCAATCTCCAAATTTCTTCCTCACAGCATGAGAAGAGTTTGATTTTAAACAAATAAAAGTAATTATCTAAATCAGATCATAAGCGATGAATATAGGGCCAGCTTTAATTGAAACATATAAAACAAAGTCCAACATTATCTTGGTTACATACTGTCCAGTTTAATTTGATTGCTCTGTGCATCAAAAGGAGGGACACAATATAATTAAATACATAAAAGATAGAAAGGGTGGATGGAGATACTGCAGGAGTCAGAAGTAGATTAGGTGGTCTGGGGGTTTTATTTGGGGGGGGGAAGGGAAAAAAGTACTAAAAAGTCCAGTTACCCCACTGAATCTGTTGTTCTGAGTGCAGATATCTTTGTGGTTCCTTGCACTTGTGTACAGTATTTTGCAACCTAGTATGTGCAAATGGCCCCAGATAACTTAGAAAACCTCTATTTTCTTCCAAAGTAGTAAGTCTTGAAGAAATGAACTGCATGGCAGTAGACACAATAAATTGTAATAAGCATGATAAACTGTGTGGCTGTTGTTCAAAGTTTGGACATAAGAGCAGCAGAGAGCAGAGACACAATGTGCTGTATTTCAATCTGTCTGGATTTTCCATCAAATAAGCAAAACTGGTTTTCAGTTACTGTAGGCATGACTCAGAAAAATATAAGTGGGCAATATAGAAAGTCTGTGAAAGCAGTGAGGTAAAAAGGGCAGAATAACTGGATTTCCAAGATCTAAAATTGCAGAAAATTTATCCATATTAAGGCTAACTACTGTTTGTCTCTCTGTACTACTTCATTAGAGTCCTGTAGCATATACCTAACCTGATCTTCTTAGGGAGGACAGTTGCCAGAAGGTGTATATAGTGCACACTGATGACATTAATACTTCCTTCTAGTACCAGCCTAAGTAATTTGGAATGAGATCTATATAAATTATGTGCAGATATTGCTGGTGGCAGTGCTTTAGCTGATGTTTTAGAAGGTATGCCTGCAACACAGGCTAAGCTAACAAAGTACTTATCCATGTACAACGGGAAGAAAATTAGGTGAATAAGCTTTTATCTGCTCTTCTTTTCTTCATTACCTTGGACTTACAATGTGTTGAAAAAAGTCTAAAATAGAACAGTTACTCATAGAATCATAGAATGGTTTGGCTTGGAAAGGACCTGGGGGCCCCAGAGCTGGACACAGTACTGCAGGTGGGGTCTCACAAGAGTGAAGGGGGAGAATCCCCTCTCTTGACCTGCTGGCCACACTTCTCTTGATGCAGCCCAGGACACAGTTGGCTTTCTGGGCTGTGAGCACACATTGCTGGCTCACAGTCAGTTTTCCATCCACTAATACCCCAAGTCCTTCTCCACCGGGCTGCTCTCAATCCACTCTTTGCCCAGCCTGTATTTGTGCTTGGGATTGCCCCGACCCACATGCAGGACCTTGCACTTGGCCTTGTTGAACTTCATGAGGTTTGCACAGACCCACCTCTCAAGCCTGTCCAGGTCCCTCTGGATGGCATCCTTCCCTCCAGCGTGTCGATCACGCTACACAGCTTGGTGTTGTTAGCAAACTTGCTGAGGATGCACTCAATCCCACTGTCCATGTCACCAACAAAGATGTTAAACAGCGCCAGTCCCAATATCAACCCCTGAGGAACGCCACTTGTCACTGCTCTCTACTTGGACATTTTGCTGTTGACCGCAACTCTGAGTGCAACCATCCAGCCAATTCCTTATACAACAAGTGGTCCATCCATCAAATCCATGTCTCTCTAGTTTAGAGACAAGGATGTCATGCAGGACAGTATCAGAAGCTTTGCACAAGTCCACGTAGATGATATCAGTTGCTCTTCACTTATCCACCAACTCTGTAAACCCATCGTAGAAGGCCACCAGATTTGTCAGGCATGATTTGCCCTTAGTGAAGCCATGTCGGCTGTCACCAATCACCTCCTTATTTTCCATGTGCCTTAGCATAGTTTCCAGGAAGATCCACTCCATGATCTTGCCAGGCACAGAGATGAAACTGACTGGCCTGTAGTTCCCTGGGTCTTCCTTTCTTCCCTTTTTAAAAATGGGGGTTATGTTTCCCTTTTCCAGTCATCGGGAACTTCACTGGACTACCACAACTTCCCAAATATGACGGATAGTGGCTTAGCCACTTCATCTGCCAGTTCCCTCAGGACCCGTGGATGCATCTCATCAGATCCCATGGACTTGTGCACCTTCAGGTTCCTTAGATGGTCTCTAACCTGATCTTCTCCTACAGTGGGAGGTTCTTCATTCTCCCAGTCCCCACCTTTACCTTCTGTGAATTGGGTGGTGTGGCTGGAGCACTTGCTGGTGAAGACTGAGGCAAAAAAGACATTGAATACCTCAGCCTTCTCCAGATCCCAGGTAACCAGGTCTCCTGTTTCCTTCCAGAGAGGGCCCACATTTTCCCTAGTCTTCCTTTCATCACTGACGTACCTATAGAAGGTTTTCTTGTTGCCCTTGATGTCCCTGGTCAGATGTAACTCTGTCAGGGCTTTCTCCTTCCTAATCTGATCCCTGGCTCCTCAGACAGTTTCTCTGTATTCCTTCCAGGCTACCTGTCCTTGCTTCCACCCTCTGTAGGCTTCCTTTTTGTGTTTGAACTTGTCCAGAAGCTCCTTGTTCATCCATGCAGACCTCCTGGAGGTCTTACTTGACCTCCTCTTTGCTGGGATGCATCACTCCTGAGCTTGGAGGAGGTAACCCTTGAATATTAACGAGCTTTCTTGGGCCCCTCTTCCCTCCAGGGCTTTATCCCATGGTACTCTGCCAAGCAGATCCCTGAAGAGGCTGAAGTCTGCTCCCCTCAAGTCCAGGACAGCGAGCTTGCTGTGCGCCCTCCTTGCTGCCCTAAGGTTCTTGAACTCCACCATTTCATGGTCACTGCAGCCAAGGCTGCCCTTGAGCTTCACATTCTCCACCAGCCCCTCCTTGCTGGTGAGAACAAGGTCCAGCATAGCACCTCTCCTTGTTGGCTCCTCTATCCCTTGGAGAAGTGATAATCTTTTATTGTTCCAAATGACCAAAGTTGCAATAAGTTGCTTTTCTTACATTCATTTGCTTACAGACCACTATATGATCTATTTCACTATGTGTCTTGCTCAAAGAGGACTCATCTGTAAACAATGGTTTTTAAGGTGGCATCTAAAGCAAGCCACTGAGAGGCTAACAAGAAATGCAAGAGAGTTCAGAACTGGTCAACTCTGAACAGTAAAAGAAAAAGCAAGGGATTTAGCTGGGAACATTTCTGACAGAATTTTTAGAAGGCTTCTTGAAAGAATGCATTGTTGAGATGCAGAATACAATACAGTACATGCCACCTTTCTGTATCATTCTAGTTGTTCCCATCTGGTACAAAGCACAGTCATTCCCTCCTTTGTAAATCTCTCATTCTCTCTTCTTTATGTCTTAAGCACTGATACCCAAGTTCATAGAATCACAGAATCGTTTGAGTTGGAAGGGACCTTAAAAATCATCTAGTTCCAATCCCCCTGCCATGGGCAGGGACACCTTCCACTAGACCAGGTTGCTCAAAGCCCCGTCCAACCTGGCCTTGAACACTTCCAGGGAGGAGGCAGCCACAGCTTCTCTGGGCAACCTGTTCCAGTGTCTCACCACCCTCACACTGAAGAATTTCTTTCTTAGATCTAATCTAAATCTACTTATTTTCAGTTTAAAACCATTACCCCTTGTCCTGTCCCTACACTCCCTGATAGAGAGTCCCTCCCCATCTTTCCTGCAGGCCCCCTTGAAGTACTGGAAGGCTGCTATAAGATGTCCCTAGAGCCTTCTCTTCTCCAGTTGAACAGCCCCAACTCTCTCAGCCTGTCCTCGCAGGGGAGGTGCTCCAGCCCCCTGATCATCTTCGTGGCCTCCTCTGGACCCGCTCGAGCAGGTCCATGTCCTTCTGATGTTGGGGCCCCAGAGCTGGACACAGCACTGCAGGTGGGGTCTCACAAGAGTGGAGTAGAGGGGGAGAATCTCTCCCTTGGTCTGCTGGCCACACTTCTCTTGATGCAGCCCAGGATATGGTTGGCTTTTTGGGTTGTGAGTGCACATTGACAGCTCACAGTGAGTTTTCCATCCAGTTGCTCCTGCTTCTCTCTTACAGAAGATCATTCCTATCTTTCAATATTTCACAGAATCTCAGAATCACAGAATTGTCTAGGTTGGAAAAGACCTTGAAGGTCATCCAGTCCAACCATTGACCTAGCACTGACAGTTTCCAACTACACCATATCCCTAAGCGCTAAGTCAACTTTACTCTTAAACACCTCCAGGGATGGGGACTCTACCACCTCCCTGGGCAGCCCATTCCAATGCCTAACCACCCATTCCATAAAGAAATGTTTTCTAATATCCAGTCTAAACCTTCCCTGGTGCAACTTGAGGCCATTACGTCTTGTCCTATCACTTGTTACTTGGTTAAAGAGACTCGTCCCCAGCTCTCTGCAACCTCCTTTCAGGTAGCTGTAGAGGGTGATGAGGTCTCCCCTCAGCCTCCTCTTCTCCAGACTAAACAACCCCAGTTCCCTCAGCCGCTCCTCATACGACATGTGCTCCAGACCCTGCACCAGCTTCGTGGCTCTTCTTTGGACATGCTCAAGTGATTCAATGTCCTTTTTGTAGTGAGGGGCCCAAAACTGAACACAGTCATCGAGGTGTGGCCTCACCAGTGCCGAGTACAGGGGTAAGATCACTTCCCTGTCCCTGCTGGCCACGCTATTGCTGATACAAGCCAGGATACCATTGGCCTTCTTGGCCACCTGGGCACACTGCTGGCTCATGTTCAGCCAGCTGTCAATCAACACCCCCAGGTCCCTCTCTGACTGGCAGCTCTCCAGCCACTCCTCCCCAAGCCTGTAGCGCTGCTGGGGGTTGTTGTGGCAGAAGTGCAGCACCCGGCGTTTGGCCTTATTAAAACTTCTACAGTTGGCCTTAGCCCATCGCTCCAGCCTGTCCAGGTCTCTCTGCAGAGCCTCCCTACCCTCGAGCAGATCAACACTCCCACCCAACTTGCTGTCAGCTGCAAACTTACTGACAGTGCATTCGATCCCCTCATCTAGATCATCAATAAAGATATTAAAGAGGAGTGGCCCCAAAACCGAGCCCTGGGGGACACCACTCATGACTGGCCACCAATCGGATTTAACTCCGTTCACCACAACTCTTTGGGCCCGGCCATCCAGACAGTTTTTTACCCAGCAAAGCGTGTGCCCATCCAAGCCGCGAGTAGTCAGTTTCGCCAGGAGAATGCTGTGGGAAACGGTGTCAAAGGCCTTACTAATGTCAATGTAGACAACATCCACAGCCTTTCCCTCATCCAATAAGCGGGTTGCCCTGTCGTAGAAGGAGATCCGGATGGTCAGGCAGTACCTGCCTTTCATAAACCCATGCTGACTAGGCCTGATCCCCTGGTTGTCCATTATATGACTTTTAATGGCACCCAAGATGACCTGCTCCATGGCCTTCCCTGGCACTGAGGTCAGACTGACAGGTCTATAGTTACCTGGATCCTCCTTCCTGCCTTTCTTGTAGATGGGTGTCACATTTGCCACCCTCCAGTCCAATGGGACCTCCCCATTTAGCCATGACTTCAGGTAGATCATGGACAGCGGCTTGGCGAGCACATCTGCCAACTCCCTCAGCACCCTTAGGCATAACCCATCCAGTCCCACAGACTTGTGTGCATCCAAGTGGTGTAGCAGGTCTCTGACCACCTCCTCTTCAACTGTGCTGACGTCAGTCTGCTTCCCCTCCCCATTTCCCAGCTCATGAGGCTGGGCGTCCAGGGAACAGCCAGTTCCACTGCTAAAGACTGAGGCAAAGTAGGCGTTGAGCACCTCAGACTTTTCCTCATCCTTAGTTACCATGTTCCCCTCTGCATCCAGTAGGGGAGGGAGATTTTCTCTAATCCTCCTCTTGCTGTTGATGAATTTATAGAAAGATTTTTTGTTATCCTTAACAGCTGCAGCCAAGTTGAGCTCTAGCTGCGCTTTGGCTCTCCTAATGTTCTCCCTGCATAACTTCACTACATCTTTATAGTCTTCATGAGAGGCCTGGCCCCTCTTCCAAAGGTGATAGATTCTCCTTTTTTTCTTGAGATCCAGCCAAAGGTCCCTGTTTAGCCAGGCCAGTCTCCTTCCCCTCCTGCTTGTTTTTCAGCAGACGGGAACAGCCTGCTCCTGTGCCTTTAAGACTTCGCTCTTGAAGTCTGTCCAGCCTTCCTGGACTCCCATTTCCTTCAAGGCAGCCTCCCAAGGGATTTTGTTAACCAGTCTCTTGAACAGGTCGAAGTTAGCCCTCCGGAAGTCTAACGTGGCAGTTTTACTAACCCCTCTCTTTGTTTCTCGAAGGATCAAAAATTCGATCATCTCATGATCACTGCACCCTAGACAGCCTCCAACCTTTACCTCCCCCGCAAGCTCTTCCCTGTTCACAAGAAGCAGGTCCAGGAGGGCACCTTCCCTGGTCGGTTCACTCACCAGCTGTATGAGGAAGTTATCCTCCATACATTCCAGGAACCTCCTGGATTGTTCCTTCTCCGCTGTGTTGTGATCCCAGCAGATATCCGGGAGGTTAAAGTCCCCCACAAGAACAACGGCAAGTGACCGCGAGATTTCTCCCAACTGTTTGTAGAAAGCTTCATCCACCTCACTGCTTTGGTTGGGAGGTCTATAGAAGACTCCCACAGCTAGATCTGCTTTATTGGCCCTTAACCTGATCCACACACTCTCAACCCCATTATCACTATACTTGATTTCCGAGCTATCATAGCATTCTCTTACATATAGGGCCACTCCACCACCTCTCCTTCCCTGTCTATCCCTCCTGAAGAGCTTGTAGCCATCAATTGCTGCACTCCAGTCGTGTGAGGCATCCCACCACGTTTCTGTTATAGCTACTATGTCATAGTTCTCGTGCTGCATTATGGCTTCAAGCTCACCCTGTTTGTTGCTCATACTGCGTGCGTTGGTATAGATGCACTTGAGATGAGCTAATGAATCCAACACCCTCTTGTGAGCATGGGCCCCATTCCCTACCAGACCCTTCTCAGGTGCTTCCACGGTTCCTGAACATCTTTCCCTTCTCTCAAATGAAGTGGCAGAGGGAGAGTCCTCACCAGTCCACCATCCTTCAAGCTTTGGCACGTTTCCCTTAAGCTTGTTCCTAACATGCCCAGTTATCTCCTCGTCCCCCCTCATATCTAGTTTAAAGCCCTGTTAATAAGCCCTGCTAACTCCTGCCCCAGAATCCTTTTCCCCCTCGGGGACAGTTGCATCCCACCTTTCTCATTTGTCGCCAGCAGACCAGGGGCCTTATAAACCTCACCATGGTCAAAGAACCCAAAATTCCAACGGTGGCACCAGTCTCTGAGCCACGTGATAATCAGATACATTGTCCACCCTCTATCAGTGGTTTTCCCTTCCACCTGAGGGATTGACAAAAACACGACCTGAGCTCCCGAGCCTTCAATTAGCCACCCCAGTGCTTTGAAGTCTTTTTTGAGTGACTTAAGACTTCTTTCTACCACCTCATTGTTACCTGCCTGGATAACCAATAAGGGGTAGTAATCAGAGGGCCGTACCAGACTAGTGATTTTCCTTTTAATATCTCTGACCCGAGCCCCAGGGAGGCAGCAGACCTCTCTATGGTATGGGTCTGGTCCACATATTTCTACCAAGCATTTTTATTCTTTTCTATCTACAATATGCATACAGGTTACACATCTCAGATGTCTTTCTGTGATCAGGCTTAGTTTCCTACAATTTGCTTCTCCAAGCCAGTGTTGAAAAAAATTAAGCTTTTCACCTGTTGAACCTTCATACTTTTCTAAATGCTTCTAGGGTTTCTCATGCTTTTCTCTGTGAGAAGATAGAGCTGAATCGGATATCTGCCTCCACTTCCCTTTTAATATCTTTGTGGTTGAATGTAAAAATTTCCAGATAACGGAACTTATCTATTGCTTCTGCAGTTGATCACTAGGTAATGTTTGCTTGCATACTATCTGTGATAACTGAGTCAGGATACAGGCGTTTCATTCCCTCCCACATTAAGGTCCTTAATGTACTTTTTGTGGTTTTCACCAAGTCCAGCATTTGCTGCCTGTTATCTAGGACTGCAGTATGCCTTGTTATCTCATCAGCACATCTGACTTGTTCCCCAGTTGGGGGGGGGGGGGGGGGGGGGGGGGAAGGGGATGGGATGGGACATTCTATTCCTTTTTAGTTTGCAAAGCCTTTCATTCTCTCAAAGCAGTTTCTCTATACACATTGAAAAATTCTGGGCAGCATATGTTACTGTTTCACACACCATCTAATCAAATGGTTGCTTGCTGCTCTTCACAGATGCTCAGAGTCCAGTACTGACTTATCAGGAGGTGTTTATTGGTACCTTGCACTTGGCAGTTTTATTTCATAGCCCATTTGGATTAACTGACTACTCCCTCATGGCAATACCACCAACCTCCTCTGGATAGACATCACATAGATTTTTCTGCCTCTGGACAAGAAGGAATGGGCTCCTGAATATCGATCTTTTGACATTCTAAAATCCAACAATTGATCTTCCAACTCAGAGTGTTCTTTGCTTGCTACATGTTCATCTTTCAGCATCACTTGGCTCTTAGCTACGATACCATACTCATCTGTACAAATATCTTGGACATTCAATTTAGGTGTTAAATGAAGAATGAATGAACATGAAAGCAACAAAGTTCAACCAGATGCCTCTTTCATTCAATAAACCAAGATGAGTAGTCATTTCCCATTACTTCTATTGGAGGGCTCATACATCTGACAGCCAAACTTTCACAGTTAGGTCCCCAGTTGCAAGGGTGATAGCTTTTCTTCATTTTTAATGAATGTCTCTTCAAGCTGTTGATAGAACTCATCAACTGCGTCTTTGTCATCTGCTATCGTAGGAGTGTTAATCTGTATGATCGACATATTGACTGGATTTGCTAGAAAAAGAACTGTAATGATTTTATAGCTGATTGGATTATATCCAAGCATATACTTTGATCTCCTCTTGGATATGACAAACACAGTGCAAGTTTCTTCTAATTTTTCTGAGCTAAAGCAGCACCCTGAGTAGCTGTTCATCATCGTAGAATGACACCTATTATTCCACTGTAGCACTGATTCTATATTTATCTACTTCAGATTTTTCCCATTCTTTTGTCACAATAATGCACTTTTTTCCCCACACATTTCATGTTCTTACATTAATGCTTGATCTGCAAAAGACTGGTGGTATAACCATCAGGAATTATCTCCCTAAAGGCTTGGTAGAGCCACAAATACTCTGTATGACCAAGGACTCTATATGACCAGATACTCTATATGAACTTCTTCTGAGCTGTAGTGTCTTGCATTCCATCATGGGAGAAAGATAAGAGGATGGGTCTGTTGACCATTGCTCTGCCATACTCTTTTCCTAACCCAGCAACCTCTCCAGTTGTCATCTACCCAGTCTTTCACATCCTGAAGTTTTTCAGTTTACCTGTACCATGATCAGCATTTGGAGTTCGCATACTCTACTGATCCTACAAGTAATGAACTGCTTATCCAACAAGAGCCAGGTGACTTGGTGAATATTCGATCCAGAAAAAAGACTGATGAAAGTGGAAGTAGAAAAGGGATGGATTTGGTAACTGATGGAGTGGGTCACAGAAGTTGGAGGAAGTACAGAGCATTTGAAAACCAAATGGAGAGTCTGAGTATTGAACAAGTTACTTTAAGTAATGCATATATAAGTGTTGTTTAGCTGTAAGTGCAAGTTGGGTGAGCACTGTGAAACCTCCAAAATGTAGTAGATGTAGTTGACACACCTATGCTCAATCTTGTTTTGCATCTCATAACATTTTGTATTTATATTTGATCTGGAAACACAGCAAATGTCAAATTACTTTAAATCAGAACACTATTACAACTAAAGCTATGGCTCAAGTTCATTTTTAAACTCATTTCATGCTTTTTAGAGCATGTTTCTCTTTTGAAGGTACTCCTTTGCTACAGAGCACAAAATGGTAGCTTAAGGAAAAACTAAAAAAAAACAGAACAACTTCCTAGTCTTTCTTGAATGCTTACGTAATATTTTAAATGTGTTTTTCTGAACTGAAATAAATTTTACTTCTAGGGAGAAACCACCCACTGACGTTCCACTAAACCATTTTACTTTTCTGGGGTGCAAGTCAAAGCAGAATTTGGGGTATTTCTGGGTCATCTTTGTAATTTCGCATTATATTCCTCAGTGGCTTTTCTGGCTTCATCTTCAGGACTTCTCTCATATTCATTTTTTTAATTAACCTTTTTCTTCCTTCAGATACCTGTGGATATGACCTTGCAGAAAAAACAGTGGTGTCAATATTTTCAGTTCAGTCTGTAATTTCTTCCATCAATCCCTCTTCATGAGTAAAAGAGACAAGCGAATGGCAGGGTCGGAGACTGCCTTTTATTGATCATTATGAGATGTCATTAGGACAGATTGCTTGCTTTTTTTTTTTTTTTCTGTTTACCTGAACATACTAGAATTTCTCTTAAGGATTTGTTGACTCTAAGCTGTGATGCAGATATTTTAGGAAACTATATAAATCACCAGAAAAAATTATTCTGATTGAGTCCACCCACTGGTCTAACCCTCTGTCACACATCTCAGGTTCAGCAGCTGCCTAGAGGCTCTCCATATGACCACAGAAACCTTTAGATGATGACAAAAACATTGCAATGTGAATTTGGACCTGGAGCTGGCAATCAAAGTAGAATCCGTTTAGTCTGTTCTTCTCAGGTTCTTCATGTACTTCTCTCCAGAGCAATCCTGTAATGCAAGAAGTCCCACTGATTTAAGTAGACTCTTTTGCTTGGAAAGGCTGCACATGAGATTTGAAAAGTAAAAAATTGTTACATCTAATCTTCTGTCAGAAGAATTTCATAGATTTATGTAGCCACTTGTTTAAACTGCTTAGAATTATATCCTGGTACTCTGAAAAAATGTTTTCAATACGTATAACATAAATCCATAACCTTTACCTCAGATTTCTGAAATGTAGAAAAGAACTATTTTTTTCTTCACATTTTTGCATTATAGTAAGAAATCATGATCTTTTATAGATAGATACTCACTCACAGTCAACAAATCATTATCATTTTCATTACCACCAATTAAAATACAACAATCATTTCAGATACACTTCATTCTTCTCAGAGTCTACATCCTTGTAGCTGCAGTATCATAAAAATCAATAGGAAGTAAACAAAAATGCAAAAATATGAATGAGGATCAGTAAAGAACTCAGAGAAACCACCTGGCTGGATCCTATCTCAGGAGAGTTTGAGTGTAGCTGCAGTGTTGTCAAATCTTACAGAACTCATTTTGTATAGCCATGTTATCATGCGCTTTATTATTTTTGTTAAATTGTGGGTTTGGGTTTTTTTAATTACTCATGAGAATATGGAGAAGAGTCAGTTAGCAAAAAGAAGTCAGGTTAACCATTTTATTTAGAATTTAAAGATTTTTTTTAAGTTGGCCTGATGACATCCCATGTGTTGTCAATGTTTGGGAAGCCTGTATAAAAGACACAGTGACCAAATCCATACTGCCAGCATGAAGTATGGTACTGACCTACAAAGCCCCTTGGCCGTTATTTAATTTCTGGCGTGGACAACTGACTACGATCCATCCTAGTATGAAATATTAGGTCTGCTGTATCTGCAGAAGCAGAGATGACAACTTTCTCTTTTCCTGTTGCTATTGCAGCTCATAACTGGTATGTTCTGGTGCACCAGTAAGGAAACATCTTTGTCTACCTTTACCCATGCAGATGTACTATTCCTGACTTCAGCTGCACAGACCCTATACAGGATATGTGTCACATTATGTTGGAGGATAAACTTTTAGAACAATGTAGCAATATTATGCTTAGGTCAAGAAAGTGTTCTTTGTATATGTTAAAGCCAAAGGCATCCCTAATCAGAAGAACAAGTAGATAGCCTTCTTTGAGCAAGGACATCCGGGAGCCATTAGACCCTGAAGAGGATACACTGCCAACTTGGCAAGCAAACTCAAGGTCCATGTATATACAGCCCAAAAAGTCCCATTGGTGTGCTTGATTTGTTGGAAACCACCGAGCACCTAGGCTTGCACAACACTAAAATAAATAAGCAATGTCTCTCCTGAGTGTGTGATTATTGACCAGGCAATAAATCCACTTTTCGGACAACAATTATGCTGGCCTCTTGACTAAAAGTCACTTTCTGCCCAGGGGAAATGCCAGCACTAGGAAAGTAAGCAATAACACAGTATTTTGATCAAAGTCAATATGCACATTAGGGCTTTTCAAGCCACACCTAAGAAAGCAAGGATGATTTAGCTGCAATGGTAGCAGGAGTTGGTGCAGAAAGTGTTCATTCCCTGTTTTGCCCCACAGTTCTGGTGTGACTTTGAGCAGTGATGGAATTACAGAGCTTAGGCTAGGAAAGAGCTCATGAGGTTATTAAGTCCATCTATCTGCCCTGAGGCAGGATCAGCTGCATCTCTGCCAAGTTTTGTCTAACTGCTCTTAAAAAACACTCAGTGACTGGGGCTCTAAAACCTCTATGCAGTCTATTTCTGTGATTAATTAATCCTTACCTTTAGGAAGATTTTTTTTTCTCCTAATGTCTAGCTTAAACCTCCTTTACTACAATTTAAGCCTGTTACTTTTGTCTTATCCAGCATAGACTGAGAAATATTTTCCTTCTTTTTCAGCGAGTTATTAAGCATTTGAAGAATGTCAGTGAATTTCCACTCTTCTCACCTCAAGTCTAAACAGTATGTAAACAGTTTAGGTGTGTAAACCCATGCTTCAGAAATTACTTAGCTGGGTGGCACACCACACATATCCCTTCCCCAAAGGGTGTTCAGACCCGCAAAGCCATTGTTAATATCAGATACTGTACTTCTAGGAACAGGACTGTTGCAGTTGCCAACTTCCACCAACAGTCTTTTCAGTAGTCTTTTCATTAACAACTTCAGCTAGAACACAATGTTTTTGTATTTAAAAGTCAGCCAACTCAGCTGTTTACCACTGATATGCAACAGGGACAAATGGACAAGTGCCAAAAGGACTATTTAGAAGTGAGATTATGATTGTAAGATTTACCTAAGCAATAAAGTTCCAGAAAAAACATCCAGAGACTCCTAAGTACAGTTTGTGGAAGCCCTTCAGGAAATCTGCATATTGAAGTATTTTAAGAAACATGAAGAGCTTGTGGGGGTAGCAAGTTCAGAACAAGGCTTCCTTGTGTTCAAGTGGGCTGGAGAATAAGAAAACTGAAACATGCTAACTGCTTTCTAAATACTGACAAAAGAGATTTGTTCTAATGGATTTTCCAATGAACAATCTTGAAGTTCTTACCCAGAATTTACATTTACCCAGTTTCCAAATTTCAGTGAGATCTCTACAGAAGGAATAAGGATTTTCATGTACAATTTATGCTTGTACGCACGAAACATACCTCATATCAGGAGGGCACAAACTGTTAAGAGGAAAGTACGGTGCAATGTAAAACAGTAAATAGAGGCACTGATAACCAGAAGGCTGCCTGATAAACCAGAAGGCTGCCTGATAACTCAGCAGAGTTGTGTTCCTCTGTGCTTTGTACGAGTAAGGATCCTTCCCCTCTCCACCTCCAGGGACAACTGTTCTTTCAAGAAGAGAATTTTGAATAGTAAGAAACGTTTTCAAGTAGAATTGAAGGGAGGAGCGCAAGAGGGAAGTGATTCATTACCATAACTGAAGTAGAAGAATAACCCATTCATATGCAAGGTCATCTGTTGTTCTATGTCATTGTGATAATGAATCACCGTTTGTTTATACACTGGGAGTAGTACCTTGCCAGTACAGAGAGGAAACAGAGATATTTGCAGCAGGGATTATGCCAGTAATTTTAGTGAAAACTTCTGATTTCAAAACACCTGGCCGAAGAAAGGGCTGTATTCATACCTAAACCTGCAGAGACTTCCCCACTTCTTTGGGCTGTGTGAGATTTCAACATATTTGTCCTAGTGCCAGATCTGTGGCCATCTGATCTGAAGCAGAATCTGACAGTGCAGACACTGATCTACTATGAAATGCCAAAAGTACAAACTAGGGAGCACAATGTTTGTGCTTCTTCTACAACTGAAGTGTTCATTAGTGGTTTAGAGGAGACGAAAAATGGAAAGGCTGTGACAAGGAATAATTTTACTGGCAATATGACTAATTTATGCTTTAATTTTCCATCTAAAGGTCTTACGAAATAAGTTACATCAACTATGAGCCATTTATTCCAATAACTCTTAATCTGGATATTTAGGAATTTTTCAGTATGTTCAAATGTTGCCAAAGAATCTAAACAGAGAGAATCTCTTAGCTAAATTCCCAAGAGGTGATCTCTTGATTTGACTAGACCAGTTCAAGGGGCTGCTCTCTGAAGAGGACTGTTTTCTGAATTGGTTTTTGGATATGAAAACCTATGATTTGTTGAATTCCAGCCAAAGCCTAAGTGACAAAAGACATATCAATGAAGTTTAGGAATATTTTTCTGATAAAACTATTTTTCTTCCTCAAATTAGTAGATTTCTCAGTATAAATAACCATTTTTTTTCCTTGATTCACATGATTTGACGATTCCTCAGGGCCAAATTCTGAGGCCAGAATGCAGTTCTTTGAACTGAGCACATTCTTGAGAATCACTGTGGGATCAGGACGCTACCTGTCTTGGATGAGCTGGTTGCAATGTTCAATCATAATCATCACAGGCCAGATTTTGTCAGCCATCCTCAATGGAGAACTCTTGCATTAAATGCCCAACCGGGTTGGAACTACATAGGTAAAGTCAACCTTTGCTTTAGGAACCTGTTTTCAATCATGGTCAGTGTATTTGGGAACCCCTCACCTAAAAGGATACAATGGCATCCTTTAGGGGCTTGACATTTCTGAGATTCTCAGACACTTGCAGCATTTAAAGAAAAAAAAAAAAGTATGATTTAAATATATTTTTTAAGGTTTGGAAGGAAAAGCCTTGTTTACTAGCCTGATATATAAAGCACAAAGTAATCCCACCCCCAGACATAAATTGTAGAAACTCCAAATGTTGGAAAGATTAATAATTACACATTTACAGGAGAATTACAATTAATGGCATTGCAAAATGCCTTTTTTATCCCACTCTGTCATAGGAGCCCACTACATGGATGCTTATCCTAACTTTATCTGAAAGTCTATAAAACAGAACTGGCAAAAAACAGGAGTCTGGATTAATTCGAGGACTTTCATGTACTTCTCCTTCGTTACTGTTTAAATACCATGTGATGGATGAGGAGTATGTGTGGAGCACAGTTTGTATTTTTTAACAATTGTTCTGAAACCTGAAGGGGGTCACTTACATGCTTCGTGAGGCACAACCATGGGCCTCCCACTGTATTTCACTTCCTGACATGGAAAAGTAATGCAAGATTCAACAATAGATTCCTTCAGACCTCTACTGATTTTCAGAGAGAAAAAAAAAGCACCCAGGAAACAACTTCTGTACAGATTCTCACACCCTTGTGAAAACTGAACAACACAGGTGGTACTGCAGTACTTCAGCTTTCAGTGCCAGATCTATGAGCAATGGACAAATAACTACCCTAGCAGGAACAGAGTAGAGACAGGAATGAGACAGATAGGTACTTCATTTGCTACTCCGTAGAGCCATGTACCTCTGAAAAGAGCCTGGCACTACCCATCTGTCTGTACCCGATGAATGCTCCACAGCCCTTCAGACCTCCTAGTTCTTACAAGGGATCAAGCTTATGTTATTGTCCAGCTTTCCATGTGAGCTGTAAGCCCTAGATTTGCTTCATTACTCCTTCCTCTAAATCTCTGGGAAATGAAAATGCAGAGAACTCCCAGGCTCCTGGTGATCAAGTCAGACATCCTATTACAAGAAAAAGCATGGAAGATACTGTATCCAATTAAAGACACAAAAAAGCCACACAGCAACAACCAAAAATGGCACCTTGGATTGATACCCAGGGAAAGTTTCAGATATATCAGTACATCCATAAAACTGTAGTTCTTGTTATGAATTAAAAAAACAGAAAGAGTATGGTTTAGGGAATGGTAGGAATAGAGATTGTGAGGGAGTTAGAACAGATGAAAAACATTTTAACGTTACCTTCAGGGGAGAAACTGAACGGAATTTTTAATAGTTTCATAGTAGGCAAATGGTAAAATTATTACTAATAGACCCCTTCTCTAGTTGTAAATTTATTCAAAGGGAATAACAACATTTTCTTTTTTTTTTTCCCCCTAACATTGCAGGGGAAGTTATTTGGTATGCACTTCGCAAACAAACAGAAGACAAGTAGTTGTGCTTGTTGCTTAAGTTTTTGATGCTTAGATATAATAACTACTTCACAATTTTATAAACTTAGTTATAGTTTCACCTAAGTTTAAACACCTGCTTTACTTTGTTACAGCTGTGGACTAATAACGTTTGTAAATAGCTCAAAGAAGCTTTGCCTTCCTTTTCTTTTGTTTGCTTGTTTCTCTGTTAGACTGTCTATCCTATAAGATGTTTGCAAAAATCAATTCAGAATGTAAAGGAAGAAACCCACTATAATATCTTCATCTTCCGATTCATGGGAAGATGGGGAAGAAAACAGAAAAGACAAATGACACAAATGACCTTATCTGGATAAAAACTATCTGAGTTGTTGATAAAGATTTGGAATAACCTGGCTAAACTCTATGGGCTTGATATGTCAGCTCTGCACAATACCATCAGAAAGTTCAAGAGGAAGAACAGGTCATGCTCAAACATTACAGGGCTGAAGGAGTCGTCGCCTCTTTGAAGAAATTCCAAGAGACTACTCAAAATCTCAAGTATTTAGCCTTCTGCTTCTCTCCAGGATCTACTTAATCATAAATATACTATCATCAGCATGGCTTGGGTTATCCACAAAAAATAAGCCCTAATTTATGTCTTGAATACCAGAAGATATTGCTAACTCTTGTAACTGTAGTTGAACCTTATCTTTTCACATTAACTAGCCACTATACTGCATATGTTACACACAATAAAGTAGTTCATTAAATAAGTCAGTCAAACGAGGTAATCAAAAAAGGTAAAGAAGAATGAGAAAAATATGGGGGCCGTCTTCCCCCTACGCTCTGAACCCACTCATAAACTGTGGAGAAGACTGGATTTCTTTTGGGGTAGAATAATTCCATACTCTTCCTGTCAGGTCAATGAGAAAGTTACAAAATTAAGTCTATACTAATAAATTAAGCAGTACCAGAGTATGTTTTCAAGCTTGGCACTCTCTCATCTCTACAGCTGAATTACTAAAACTGTCCCTGGCACAGGTTTGTCCTGTACCAACTTGTGCTCTTCTAAGCATTTCCAGGGATGTTTAAGGTGTGAACACAGACCCAAAGCCACTTCCAGTAGCAATTTAGACAGAATGACAAATATAGATATGGCCTATATAGGGCATGCATACCAGTATGCACCTTATGGATCTCTTCAGACTACAGGCACAAGCAGCTAGAAAAGCACATAAAAAGGTTAGGGCATCTGCATAGACATAAAATGTCTATCCCATCATGTATTGGGCCACAGACACCTAAGTATTAATTACAGACGTATTAATTTCTCTTGGCCATTCTTGCAGAATGGGCATACATAATATCCATTTCAGGCAACAGTGTTCCACCTTTTTTTGATATGTGTGATGTAAGGCAGTTATTAGAACATGTATGCAAGTTTTATAAAGGACTGTGCCAGAGTTCACAGAACAAAACTCTACCATTAAGTGTCTCAGAGTAACACACATTTGAAAATCACTGAACTGCAAGATAATAATGCTTAGTAGGCCAGCGAAGCATAAACACATGCATTGCTAAAACCAGTTTCTTTTAATTGGCACAAATAACTATGCAGTTCTTATAAAGAACTCACCTACCGATTTGGAGAAAAAGACCTGTTCAAATGTAGCTTGATTGAAAGGGATTATCTTCAATTTCAGTGTGTTACAGAGTAATTATTTAAAGAGCTGAATTCCTCATTTTTCCCCTACTAGGGATGTTAATCAGTTCCTTGATGTGATATTAGTTGCATTTAACTTGAAAGGAGATGGATTCACTCATGCTTACATGACTAACTCTGTTAAAACATCAACAGAACAGATGATCTACCACCTAGATTTTAACTGGACTATACAACTAACAAAGGCCACACTTTAAGATTCAGGGCCCTAAAATGTCAATAATCACATTAAGTCTGTGACAAACAAAAACCAGTAAGAGCAAAGGATGACACTCTTAATGTGTACTTAACTGAAAAGGTAAAAAAGAATATACACCATACCCTTTATTACAATTTAGCCCATATTGTAAATGTTTTCAGAGACACAGCTGTCTATTCCAAGCAAATCAAGTGGCATTTAAGCAACCTGAACTTTATATAGTCAGAACCCTGAACATTCCACAAATTAACAGATGTTAATTTTACCAGGTACTTCACTCCTTGGTACAGACTTACACTTTGGACTTAGACCTCTATCTTGACAAAGCCTTTGATTTGTTTTGACACAACGGAGACTATTAGAAGGGGTTAACTGTACCCTGATGTGTAAGAAGATTCAGAGGACAACTCTGACTTCACTGATGGAATACAGTTGATACCATTGGGGACTAGTGAACTCAATCCCACCATTTCTTTCCACCCTGGTGTCTTCCTGATTATGCAGGGCAGAAAATGTTTTTCAAAGGAAGCAGAGCAGAATACATTTCTCATAGAGGTCCAGTATTTCCCAAACCTCTGGTTTATATGCACTAGGTGGAAAGAGGTTCAGGAATTATCATCTGCAGAGAGTGATAAACTATCTTTGAGAAGAAAGACCTTGCCACCTCTCATTCTCACAATAAGTCAAGGAATGGAAAGGCCATCAGCACTTCCAAACAGTTTTCCCTGGCAGCTCTGCTAATACAATTTGTTGCTGCTAACTCTAAAACAAACAAACAAACAAACCACCCCAAAAACCATATTTGGGCATGGGAGGGTACCAGAAAAAGATATTATCCAAAATAAGAGACAAACAATTCTGTGTTCATTTATTTGGTTGATTTAGTCAAGTTTTCTAATCACTAGAGTGAGGTTTAAGGATCAATATAAAGACATCTTTTGCCATGTTAGATGCTTTAGAATATCTATTCCCCACTAGCCTCTAGCTTTCGTTCCAGAAGGGTATAAAGCTCTTGTAGGGTTTGTGACATAACTCATCCATCTAAATGTATAAAACGGCACTAGATGCCTTGGTTTAAGCATCTGCACAGAGGTAAATTACCTAAACTCTGAAGTATTTGAAGTGGTTTTCTGTGGTGGCAAACTGGATTTGTTACAATTCAGATCAAATTAGGTGCACCACACAGGCACTCTTCCCTTTTTCACTGATGAATAGGTGGCTGAACTAGAATTTTCCTCAGGAATTCTTCTTTTTCCTCTCTCTTCATTACAGCTCATTATTACAAGAAGGTTGTTACAGAGGCCAAACATG
Organism: Strix aluco; assembly: GCF_031877795.1. Lineage (NCBI taxonomy): Eukaryota > Metazoa > Chordata > Aves > Strigiformes > Strigidae > Strix > Strix aluco. The sequence goes on from NC_133934.1 coordinate 56,320,141, forward strand.
TGTCCTGAAGGCATTCGAGAAGGCTATCATATCTTTTGCAGAAAACACCCTGATACACACACACCCCCACTTCACTCCATCAGTGAGTTTTGTCCTTCTTAACCATGGCTAGAGGCAGCTTAGGACACCCTGGACACAAAGTCAGGGTTTGGTTTGGTTTGGTTTGGTTTGGTTTGGTTTGGTTTGGTTTGGTTTGGTTTGGTTTGGTTTGGTGGGGTTTTTTTAAAAAGATCAATAGTAGGAGTTTAGATTTCATTGTCTTCAGGCACACTGGAAACCAGAACCCCAAATCAACATGCTGGACAACCTGCTTGGTGATAAATAATCCATCTTCTGGATGTGGCATGAGTTACTGAGGTTTCACAGTTTAATTGTTAAGATAGTATAATCATGTAACTAGAAATCAATGTCCCAGCCTAGTAATTAAAAATATATTGATCGTAATTGTGTTTGAAAGAACTCACTTAACAGATTGAAGATAGTTTTATTTGCTATTACTAATAGGTCCCTACCAATTCTATGTATCCAAAGTCACAACCTTTGAAAACACAGCCCCTCACCTGACTAGTCAAGCACCACAACAGACCTGCAATCTGTTTGCAATAGCCTGCCTCCAGTCAATTTACAGAGTGTGCAGTTTGTTTCATTCTAGTTTAACATTTTAATCTAGAAATAGACCAAATCTTTAAAATCAGAGAATTCTGCCTGGGTTATTAAATCAGTAGTCTAGATGAATAAAACTAAGAGTAGGTAATACATTCCTTATTTAAATAATCCCAAATTCTCTCTCTCTTTGGCTGAATAGATAGTCAATACTTCAGTGGACAATCATGGGTGCCCCAAATACTTAACTCAAAACACAGATACTTTAGGATTTCTACCTCCTAGACTGTATCACAGTGCTACTGTGAGACAGTTTTCCTTAATTACAACAAACTACTAAGACTGACTTACACTGCTATGGAAAAAACAATGCATTCGTGCTTGCATTTCCTTCCCCTTAAACTCCAACCATGGTTCTTGGCAGGCAACACTGGGCCCTTCTAAGCACCAAGGGCTGTGGTCTCTGAGGTTTAAAGGAAATAGAAAATTGGTACTCCTGGATCACACTCTTTGGCTCAGGCAGTCAGCTTGCACCAACCTGAGCTGAGCTGGAATCACTGCTTCCAACAGGACTCTTGGTTTTGCCTTCTGAACTCCCACAGTTGCTAATGCCAACAGGACCCACACTGGAGTTCACTAGGCTAGATATCTGTTTCCTACCAGTGATATCGTTTGGTTACATGCTGTAAAACACACAAGCAAGAGAACAAGCCAAAACCTTTTTCTGGAGGCACAGTTGCTGAGGAAACCATCTTCTCTCTGTATTCAGTGCTTCAATAACACTTTAGCTCCAATAAAACAAACAAACAAACCATGGTCAATTTGCCTAGGAGCATGCATAGCATTAATGCTATTTTTTTTGTCTTGCACCTCCAAGGCAACTGCTTTTCCTTTACAAGTTGTACTGGTTGATAAGCCTATTTTCTAGCTGTCACTGTATTGCCACACTTATTTTTGAACACAGATGTAAACCAAATATATACAGTCTAACACCATTCATACTAGTTTGCTTCAGAAAAGGTAAGCTGCAGAGTTTGTTTTAGCCATTACAAGAGAAAAGCCTGTGTACCTGTAAGAGCTGGTGAAGTGAGTGAGGAAGCAGAAGCAGCAGAAGGAACCTGACAGATGAAAATGGAAATGGTCTTCCTAAGAAATCTTGCAGCCTGATTGCCCCTGTTTTACAGTTTTACTGTTGGTCTCAGTGATTCTGGAGATATTATCATTTAAGAAACACTAACCCTTCCTCTAGCCTCAGCCAGTGTCAATTGCTTTAAATTGCAGTGAATGAAACAGGTCAGGTTCAAGCCAGCAAGAAACCGTCACACATTTGAAAATTTTTCAGAGGACCACATGCTTATGTCTGTAAGGCTGTTTGACCTGACTGAATCCTCTGCAAGATCATGGCTCTGCTTTGCATCTCCTTACTTCATGAGCTTAATGTGTCTTCATATGAATCTAAATTTTGTCTTCATGTTATAATAGAACTGGGGTATTTATTTGAAATTATTTCTTACTCTTTAACACTGCATAAGCAGTACTGTGTTTATTTACAATGGCTACTGCTATTAGGTTCTTGAAAGCCACCAAACATAAAAAAAAAATCTTCCTAATATTGTAGATTTTGAGTAACCTCTGTCAGCAAACAGCATGACCTTAGAGTAGGATGCATTTATAAACTTATAGCAGTGAATGAAGAATTTTATAAACATGCTTAAGAATTCTTGTCCTGATTTTGCAAACTGCAATTATTGCTCATCTTAAATGCACATGAATTTCTCCGTTAGGTTTAACACCAATACTTCTTTGTAATTGTAAACAGTTGGGTTATTATTTCATGCCCTCCCCTGAACTTATCTTCTGAAAATTATTTTGGAAAAAAAAGCACAACAAAACCTCATCCCAAATGCAGATGTCAAGAACAAGAGGAGTGCAAGCTGAAATAATTTGATTTACAGTAACAACAGACTGGAGCTACCCACTACTTGTTTTAACTACAAATCACTATACAGAACAACCATCAGTTATGCAACCTGAGATGAAGCCCATTTTTCCCGCTATATAAAACAGACATAAATGACCAAAATGTATGATGAGTTTGTTAATTAAAACAGTGGCAGCATTCCAGTAGGACCACTTTATGAAGTTTATTATAATATAAGTTCTTTTGAGCCTAATAATGAATGGTAAATTACCATATAATTTTACCAGTTTGCAGAAAGGATGATTTTTGCCTTTTAATAACTGAACATGAAAAAGTTCTTCCTAGTTCAAGTTAGTCTTACTTACTTCATTTCTTTCCTCTCTTTTTGTGAAACATTAACCAAGACATTTAAAGTTCTATCCAAGAAACTATTCCTTTCCATTCCTTCCAGGGTGAAATTGTGCATTGCATGCTAGTCTCTCAAACATTATGCAAGAGTTTATATGTAGGATTACTGCAGTGCATGGAGAGGATACAGCAACAAGACCTAATGGGCTGCCTGTTACCCAGATGTCTCTTTACATTTTGCATGTACTGCAGCGAGGGCTCAGTGCCTTCAGCCATTCAGGAACTGCCCAGTTGTGCAAAAAACAAAGCACATTTAGCATGTTTGGAGCAAATTAATATTGCAAATCTCATTTTGCCAAACAGAGCAAGAAGACAAGGGAACCAAGGCCTAGCTAGGCTGAAGTTTTAATTACCTTCATAAACCTGGAATTATAGCCACTAATTCTGACCAAAGAATTACGCTGAATGACTAACTGTAATGAATGTGATTATTCTCCTATAATCTGGACCTTTCATAATGTTTTTGCCTATCTCAGAGGCTGTTCTTTGTATAAGTGCTTGGGAAATGGTAGGAACACCTTCATGCCAGCCAGGAGGAGTGCAGACTCCCATTCCACAGCCCCTGAGGCAAGGGGAGGTCCTCTCCCATATTTCATCTAGCAGGAAAATGACACCTCTCCACAACCTTCTGTACAATGCACCTTCAAGTATGCATCATCACCTCCTCAACACAGCTTGACACAAAACTCTTTGCCAGGACCTGGGTTACTGAGGGAAAAACCACTAAAGCCTCCCAAAAACTTGAGCTAATGAAAACATCTCATTCCTTGCTGTAAAACATTTCCAGCATGAGCCCAAGGAGAAGATCCCATAGTCAGTCCCACCCCAGCCAAACAAGAGATAAGAAAAGGCTGCCATTGCAAAACAACACTTAGATAGCCAGGCTTACAAACCCTTTCCTCACGTGCAGGAGGCCACAGCATTACTAGCTGGCAATATTCCTCCTTAGTGCTCCCAGATTCATGAGGTGGCTGAGCATATCCAGGATGGCATCCTTTTTACAGAAAGGCTTCTTTTTCTTGCTAGCTCATGCTGTTGCCTCTTGCATGAACTGTGAGCTTATACATCAGCCTGAGGTGGTGTCAGATCTTTGGTTTTATTTCTTCATTAGAAAACTGTTTTATACTGCTTCAGAAACTCTGTTTTGTACTTACATTCTCATTTGTTCTCTGGAGGAAAGTATCTGCTCCTTGTGGGATTATTCTCTTTATGCAATTTATTTGGCCTGCAAGGTGAGCATGCTCCATAGACTACCCCTTGTAGACCTTTAGTATTTTGTCTAAAAGCCACAAACCACCCCATTTTATCTTGTTTTATTTTTCTTTCCTGATCTAAGGCTCCTCCAAGTATTTCCTTAATCCTTTTAAGTACTCTTGCTAAATTACTTGTGCTAATCAAGTGATCTAATTGCTGACAGAGAATGAAGTGGTCTCCAGGTTAGTTTACCAAATGCTGATCTTGCACATATACCACAACTTCTAACTGGGAGCCAATATGTCTGCTGACAGGTGGTAACTCCTCCAGGATCTGCTCTCCTGGACCTCCTGAGTTGTTTTCTTGGCTTATTCATTTATTTCCTAAAGAAAGAAATAGGATCCTTCATAACTTTTGCTTGTTAAGCCTGGCTCATGTGCTCTCTGTGGCTTTGGCCAGGAACCATGTGGTTGGAGGATTTATATGAAGTGAAAAGGTTGTGAGTCTAGTAAGAAATCCACAGGACCCATCAGCTATGATTTATTGGTCCCTACAATGACCTAAAAATATGTTGAATGGCTATATTCTTTCAGTCAGTGCTCAGCATCTGAAAACAACACTTTTCCAGGTGATGCAGGGATGCCTTCACATCAATGCACTGGGGAAAAAAATCTTCAGTAATGATTGTTAATTTCTATAAGACATGCACTGTAAGGCTATTATGATGAGTCATGACAAAGTCTTGTCTACCTGATACTTCTGCTCATATTTTTAGGCTTTTATTGACATTACTGCAAGTCCATTGCTTAAAACAATCCACTCCTAGGGCACATAATTAATAAAATCAACCTGTCTACTGTGGGCATACAGCTGTCATAATCAGAGAGCTTTTATATTACATTCCTTTACAACTACCTGGATATTTACTGTCCCTGTCCCCTTACTGCCACGTCCAAGTGTTTTCCAGGCAGTATGCAATGTCTCTTTCATGATGGAAGGAGAGGGTAGACATCACAGAAAGACGAAGAAGAAAAAGGGTTATATACCAAAAAAAAGAGATTAAGTTTTCTAAGGTGCATTAGCAGAATTTAGGAGGATGTGGCCAAAACCAGTCCTGAAACCTAGCTGTCTGTCAGCAAACTCCAGAGCTTTTGGCCTTTCAGTGCTGTCAGTGTCAAAAGCTCTCTTCTATGAATATGTCAAAGCCCATCATCACTGCATAGTACATACTTCTTCAGCCTTCTCTTCCATCTTTGTCTCATTGTGTGTTGGAAACTCAGTGGCTGTCACCTACATTCTTGAACATGCTTGATATGCTCATCAGACACCCCCCTCTCCTAAGAGTGCCCTGACCACCATGCTATTGACAGCTCCTAGCACTTGTATAGTTGACTGCTTTCTGCACACTGTCACATCTTCAAAATACAGAGAGAGAAGGAGAAAACAGAACAAACACAGTCCCGCAGCAGTTACAGGCCTAGTCCCTGCTCAAAGGACCAATTTTGCAGTTTTCTATTAAACATTCATCAAACCATACAGAATTCTGTGTAGAGGGACTAGAGTCCAGGTTTGCCTCTCCTTTCCCTATAATAAACAGTGCTCTATCTATTAGGCAGCACCTCTTCCTTCCTGTCATACAATGTTAATTCAGGGAAGGATGAAGTCCTGGATATAGTAGAAGGCAGAGCAAACAAACAGTAAAACACTCTGACAGCAATTTTTTTTGGCAAATCATGTAAGTCTGGAGCTGCCACACAGCAACTCAGTTCCTCCTCAGAAATACCCTCAACCAAGCTGCTTAACCAAGCATTCTCCAATGCCACTCCAGAGGCTGTGCAGCAATCAGAAGTACTTATCCCCATGCCAGTTACAGTGACCAGCTGATGCTGTTATGTTACTAGGAAAAGACTACTGGACCAGCACAGCACAGCATTTATATCCCCTTCTCATCCCCGCTCTTATATCCCCAAACAGCCCACATTCCTAGCCAATCAGAACATTAGTCAGGAAAATAACCTTTCACAACGCAGTACAAAACACAAAACCTAATGTTCTAATAAAAATATATTACCTTTCACTTTTTCATGCTCTTCTGTTAATAAAGTCCACACAAAAAAACATGTTTATCTATTTCAACTCCAGTACAGCTGCTAAATTCATGCAGTGATGCGAGTGCTCTGTCTTCCAGCTTTTCAGTGCCTAACATGGACTTTTCAAAAGATCAAAGCAATTAAAAAAGAAATGAGTGTATGAAACTAGCTTCAAAACTGTCTCAGTTCTCCTGCTGTTCCTGATGTTTTTTAATGTGATTTCTTCTGCTTTCTTCTTTCTACATCTCTGTTCACCGAGTGAAGAGCTATGGCCACACACAGGGTTTCCTTAAGAAAGGTTTCTATGTGGTACAGATAAGAGGAGAGTTTTCCTTCTGTATAAATTGTATACAGGTTTTTTAATCTCCACTGAGAATTACTTTTATATTAGATTATCAAAGAAGACATTCCCACTCTATCTGGACTGTGATTTGAATTTGATTTGTGTTGCAAGAGCAGTTAAATAAGTTACTACACCTAGCTGAGCTGGAGCTGATAGCATTCACTCTCATAAACAGTATGAATTAGATACAACCCTTCACAGAGGTCTCTTTCTTTCTGCTAGCATGCAGAAGAGACTTTAAAATTTACTGGAAAAGTTCACTTTTGAATTAAGATCTGTGGACCATATTCAGATTCCTGTAGTTTGGCTGTAGCAAACCAGCTCATTTTTCTATAAGATTTTGTGGACCTAGGAGCTACAAACAGAACTACAGGTGGTCCCTAGCTGAATAGTTTTCTGGAGCTCACAGTCAGTTTCTTTGAACCTTTTGAATAGTGAAGTAAATATATTAGATTTTACTTTTGCCGACAGACTTTTAAATGTCAGGAGATCTGTTATTGTGAAAATGTAAATCTCACTGAGGAAGTCTGGGATCTATCCAGAAGCTGCTGAAATTGGTGGAAGTCACCTGAATGATTTTGAGATGCAGATCAGACTTCATGTGGATATAGGAACATCACAGAAGATGATCCTTTACCACACAGAGTTGTTGCCTCCTTTGTTTTAAGGAAAGGAGGATATCAAAAGTTTTTCCTTTATTTTTGACACAGCTGGACACAGTGGAGACTTACTTGCTTCATAGTGTCATCTTTTTCAAAATAGTCAGGGAACCAACCAGAGACCTTTTAACATGCTTGGAAACAAATTTTCTCAGCCAACATACTCTAAAATCTTTGGCAATGTTCATATCTCATCCTTTTACACTGAAGAGTTATTTCCCATGCTTAAATATGAAGCAAGAGTTTTTAAAACAGTATAGTTCTAAATCTGTTTGTTTAATTCTCTTTGCGTAATTCAAAATAGAGTTTGAGAGCTAAGCAGAATTCTCATAAAACAAACTTAGACACATTACAGAAACACTACAGCATTTACAGACTCAAAGAAAATGTCATATATACTCTGTCAGGTTTTTTTCCCTAGGATTTCTTTTAATGAATGTTTCATAAAACCTCAGGATTGCTCAGTCCGGTTTATGGTTGGTCCTTACCTCAATTTGATTAACCACAATCAGAATTTTGGCATCATTTCACCAATGAACTCCCTGAAGTTGTATCTGCACACCGAAGAAAAATGTGCTTTCAGATCACTCATGATACAAGGTAACAAATTAAGAGTTGTATGCCCTATACTATGTAATTGTGAAAAGAGGTAATTTGTGCTTTTTTTTTTTTTTTTACTTTTGCTTTTCTAGATGACAGAGAGGAGAAGGAAAGATAGTTATAATGGCAAAGGTAGCTGAGTTGTCCTCACACTTACAAAAGCGTAAGCATGCATGGTGCAGTGCAGCACCAACTTGTAGGCTCAGGGCTGGTGATTCTGGATGGCAGATAATCACTGGGGTGAATTCCATTGAATATGGGCAAAAGTCATAAATTTTATGCTGTTCTGAAAGAGCTGAAGCTAGTGCAGTGTCTCAGTGCAGTTGTCCGTTAACAGTTCTGTCATGCCCTTGAGCCTGTTTACCTCGTCTCGCCCTCATGGCAGGCTGAGCATCCCTTCCCAGCAGTGCACTACTACAGACTTCCTTCCACTGGCTGTGCTGGTTACAGTAAAGGCAGCAAAAGTACATTCTTAGTAGGACACTGGAGTAACATCATCAGTTTTATAGACATTTTTTAAAAAGAAAAGCAACTACAAAACATCTTTCACTAGGTTAAATTGCTTTTCTTGGACCTTGGACTCCTGACATTTTCTTGGAATAACACGTACTTCTTGCTGTTAAGACTGAATTTCTGTTACAATTGCCAACACAGCATTTACAGTTATTAAGAAAGCATCCATTGATACAACGCAGTATATCAGAGGGTCTGCAACATTGTTGACTTTTATCCTATTATATATAAAGAGTGAAAGTAAATTATGATAATAAAAAATAACCTATTTTGTAATTTTAAAAGCATGAAGGCAGGTGAACTTTTTTCTGTTCTGAATCTAAGTTAAGTACAAGCATGATTTACCTCTGATGAAGACCATGACTATCACTGCTGTTAGTAAACACTGGATTAGCCTAGAAAGATAACAAAAGAAGTGGTTCATAGTTCACATTCAGTCTTTCGAACTCTGCTGTTAAAATTTACATAACACAAGATATAAATAACAATATTAGAAAATGCCTTGTAGAAATGAAAGCATTCAAGATGCCCTGATATCTTTATCTTGGTAAATGGTCAATACTGCCATGCTCTGCTTTACAAAGCATGTCTTATCTGTGCAGCAAACTGTGAACAAGTGAGGGGTCGTCCTGGTTCCCACTCATAGCCCACCTGAAGTAGGAAAGAAGAAAAAGGTTTGTATGTGGTCCACACAGCTGCTGTGCAGAGGAAAGACAAAAGCTCAAACCTGCTGATATGAAGTCTAAATGACTAAACTTTCCATCTTTGCAAAGCATAATAGCAAATGTAAAAGAAGTGAGAACAGCATCTGGAAAGAGGGAAATGTGAAACAGTGGCAAGATGGTTGTTTCTTTTTCAGCCCTGGTATCAGTGCCTGATGATCAAGACTGCTAAAATGAACTTTCCTGGTCTTGCAATCTTTGAAAGAAAGAAACAATGCTTGGCTTTCTGGTTAACAACTAAGATGCCAAAATATTTCTAAATGAAATAGGAGTTTTCACTTAGAGACTGTTAGAAAATCACAAGAAATTTAAATTTATATGTTTATATTTATGTATATATATTTAATACTTAATTATATTCTATGATTATATAAATTTATATTATTAATGATAACCCACATAAATAAAAAGCCAAATATAAGAACTAATCTATCAAATTCCTATGTTCTGCCTCCCTAATACTAAAATTATTTCTAGGCCGGCCAGTGGTAGTTGGCCACCAGAGGGAGCCTGCACAACTTCAAAATTTGCAGAGAGACAGTAAGATTGACAAAAGAAAAAATGTCTATGTGTTTTGTACAGTGACTAGGAGGGTAAGTGAAGTCTTTTTCAGGTTCCACGGAAACGTTGCACATAGAACCCAGGCTTCATGTGACATTATTTTGCTGCTTCAGCGTGGAAAATATAGGAAGCTATTCCAAGTGAATGAAGATACTGAAAAAACTTGCAGTAATCATGTGAGAAAGGGGACAATAAACAGCTAACCAGTTCAGCTTCATATAAAACGTGTAAAATAGGAAAATAATGATTTATAATGTTAATTCCATCATATTCCTATCTCTGTTCTGTTTGTATAGGGCCTTATCTGCCTACAGTGGAAGCCATTTCAGAAAAGGAAGTCTCTCATTTCGTATTGGCGCAAGTATGGACAATATGGGTACAATGAATAAAAAACAAAGCAACAGACCGTCTGTACTTGTACTTCTCCAAATATTTGATATTGCTTCAACAAATGTCTTTATGAATGAGAAAAAATACTTCTGGATATTCTAAAAGTAAAAAACTGCACATCTTGAGAACAGATTTACAACTTTCATCATCCACTGGTCAGATTTGCTTCTCTGAAGAAGATTACTGTCCCTTTGGATACCTTTTAGTTATAGTCATAACATTCTAAACACATTCAGTGATTTCTTCTCAAGCAACCCTGTGAAATGCCAGGTTGACGTTTATGAAAGTGGTAAGATTTATGAAATGCTCATTCAGAACAAATTAGCAATTTCCTGTGATGTCTTTATTGGAAAAAGATCAAGGAAACATTTCTCTAATAATATTGATGTTGTTATGATGGTAACTGTGTATTTTCCTGCGGGACACGGAAATGAAAAAACATCAAAAGGGAAGTGGGGAAAGTGGGCAACAGATGAAACATGGAAGGGAAATGAAGGCAAATGGCAGAGTGATCAATCTAGGTAATCAAACTGTCCAGAAACTACGTGCAGTGGTAAAAGAGGAAACAAAAAAGGCAACGTGTATGTGAGATGTCGGCATCTTGAATTCAACCTATTACACAACATCCACCAGTGAAACTATTAGCAGCTCCTGACACCTCACCAGAGAGGTCTGCTGTCTTCTTGAATTACAGCTTCAGTGCCAATATGACTATTCCTGCTGACTGCAACAGATGTAATATGAATAGATGGCCACATACTACCTCCCTGCTTGTCACAGAGGGCGATTAAGCTCATTAGAGGCCTACATCCAGGCTATGATTTCTGCTCAATCCAGTAACTGCTGGAGGTATGGCAAAAGTCAAAAAACATATGTCTTGGGCCTGACAATTAGTGGGAACAAAAATACTGCCATATCCTACAGTCAAGTGTCTTCACTCACAACTTTGACTCCAGCTACTGGTAGGCTACCATAACATTGTGCTTGCTTACACTGTTTTTCTAAATTCTCAAGTCCTTTATATATCTTTCCCAATGTCATCCCACACTATGTCTCAGGTAATTGGAAAAATTGCCACAGGTCATAAAAAATTGGAAGGTTTGGTTTCTCATTTCTACATTTTTGAAGAAATAGCCACTATGATTAGGCCAGTTTGCCAGTTATGAGTTTCAATCTGTTAGGAAACTATAATTTCAAGCATATTTCTTCCATTTCTCACCACCTACAACAGCATATATTGGCAGAATGAGCAGTACAGAGAGCTAAGAAGCTTCTATTAAAAAAAAAGGTCCAATATTACCTCATCCTAACTACAGGACACCCCTTCTGCAGTGACTAGAACAGCCTGTTTAATTGCTCTCCAACTTTGGCAGTTTGCTGTGTTACTGGAAAATTTTATAGTATTTGATTTTTTTTTCTTTTGGGTCAAGTATTGCAGTCAGTAGAGCCCATGAGAATCTCAGTTTTCACTTTTAAAGAAACTGACGCTTCTGCATGGTGCAGTTCTGATTTACCTCCAAGGGCACCCAGTATCAGAAAGTAATCAGAAGAATCAAACAGCTCTTGTGCATTTTAAGTTTCATATGATTATTTGGGGCCAGACACATTTCCTCTCTGACTGTTTGATTTTCTGATGATTTTCAGTTTTCATTGTTGGAGGTGGTGATGCAGGACTGATACAGCACTGACAGCCACATGGACCTTGTTTTACCCAAAGCAAGCCAGGGTTCAGACCCTCAGAGTGTTGGCAAACACCACACAGAGGATTTCTTAAGAGTTTTTCCTTCTTACACTTCTGACAGACTTTTCAAGTGGCCAAGTTACAAATGAAAAAAAAGCACTCAAAACTTTACAGAAAACATAAGAATGCAGGCATGGGCTTTGCACTGAACATTTTAGTTGTTGCATCGGAAGACCTTATATCGTTCAGATAAATAAAAGATTTGACTCGGAGAAGTCAGTGGTATCTTCAGTTCCTACTTTCCTAATCCAAGTAATAAAAGAACTCAGAAGGCAGTAAAGGAGGTATTTTAAGGGGCCTAAATCATCTGAATAGAAGTCGGGGCATTTGGAATCTGACATCATGGCCACTTTGCAGTGAGGCATTCATCTCTCTTCACCCAGATGCTTCTTTGCACATTTAGTATGTTTTACAAGGTTCTTTTGTTCTCTCCCCTGCACTAAGACAGACACTGAAATGTTTCACAGTGTCCCACATAACATACTATCTAAGTGATGTTCTATACCCACCTGCATTGCTACAGTCATGCAACCCACTTAAATAAAAAGCAGCATTTTTCAAATAGGAAAAAACAGCAAGAAGTTAATTTTAAAACTCATTAACTTGGAGCTTCAATTTAATATTCTTTGTTACCTGCAATGTTTGAATAGTCAGATTATCTCCTGAGGCCTGCAGTGGTTTCACATTACAAACTGCACTGGTAAATCAGGACTTCGGTTGGAGAGATGAACTCTTTAAGTTTAAACCATTCACACCACTTGTGAACTAAGTATCTCAGTGTGCTGCTATGTTTTGATATCAAATTGTATTCGCATGTATTTTTAGTATTTATATGAGAATGTCCAACTGAGATGCAATGTTTTGTTAATAGGAACATCTGCTGGGTTCCATTTCAACATGCTAATAATGGGAACATGCCTGCTATATTTTAAAAATGGATTTATGTGTATCTGTGGATACTGCATAGATGCGGTGTACATATACTCACACAGGATTTTCGATTACACATACTGATTTTATGTGTCTCTCCTGTTTATTCTCTAAAAATTGAAGAGGCAAATAATTTTGGGTTAAGCACTTAGAATTATGTATATGGTAGACGATTATGTTTGAGTAGAGATCTAAAAATGAGAATACATGAATGCTATAAATATTGACCATATTTTAAAATGAATAGACAGCACTCCATCCCACATCCAAAGCTGCCACTTTATATTTGGAAAGAAAAGTGATACCTTTATGAAGCATACACATGCATCTCCTTTGCTGCATTACCTCCTTATTCAGCAAAGACCATATTCTCTTCACTTTCCATTCCAATTCAACTGTAGGGAAAAACTATATGTACATGGTGTTGACCTTTTATAAGGAAGAAAATAAATATGTAAAGCTGCTTAGAAGGGGTCAAGTAAAAAACCCACCACATCTAATGTATTTAAATTCTGAACTGCCCTGCTTTTATTTAATCAAATACATAGGAGGAAAACAATCTGTTACAAGGGAATACAATACTTTCAAGGTATTGCACGAACATGTGTAGCCAAGATATGAAATAGGTAGTACCCGTGGTGTGACATGAGTTTAGGTGGCAAGAAATGCACCAAATTATCCATGAACAGCATAGCAGTTAAAGCATAACAAATGACTGCCACTAAAACCACTATTCTGCAAACACAATTTACTCTACACAATTGTTTCAGAAATGTTTTAAGAAAGTTTATATGTGTGTGTGTATAAGTATTTTTAATACATACATATATATATATTTACATTTCAACATTTAATTTTGCATCCTTCTGCATCTACAGCCAGCTACAGGTCTAAAGAACCAACCCAATATCCACTAATGCTGGCAAGAATCTTTCCACTGTTTTCAGTGGACTTGGTTAACTGGTTTCAAAAGGAGAGAAAAAGAATGATCAATAAAGCACACCAAAATTCCAGAAAGAACAGTTGCCCAGAACACAAGAATGCCATTGGTTTTTGGTTTAATATTGCCTGGCTTTTTAAGCTAAATCTTTCATTTCTAGTTGCTCTAGTCAAACACTAGGAAACAGACATTGCACCATAGCTTCCACCTAGGCTGTCTGCCTCAAAAATAATTATTGTTCTTTATCCTAAAGCAGCACTAGCCACAACCACAGACAAAAAACATATGACTAAATGGCTCCTCATTGTGCACCATAATTCTAATTTTGGTGATAAAAACCTGACTCTAACTCTGAGGATTTCAAATATACAATACTGCGCATCACGTGTCATCTTCCCTGTTCTGCAGAAACATAATGTGTGAAAGGGCTCAGAGGAACAATTAGGAACAATTGTTTGTTTTCTACACCATAAAAGTCAGCAACTGACTGCCTTCACTTTGTAGCTTTTATTGCATTACTTGCTTAGTGTCCAATAATCCCTATGAGCCATGACGCTGGAGTTTCACATCTCTGCGCTACTTTCACACAGCCCACACACCACTCGGCATCCTGCTGCCACAATAGTTATTTCCAAAAACTTGTTTTGAAACAGTATATTTAAAAGGCAAGTCCCATAGAACTGCACTATACTAGCAGAAAGCACAGCACAATTTATTCTGAAGCATGGGAACATGATAGGAAAGTCAGCATTGCCCAAAACCTTTGATTTTGTATCAGCACATGCACCATAAAACTCTCCACATGAGACTGAAAACTGCATAAACTGTTTGCTTACTGCTTAGGATACTAAAGTAGGTGGGTGAGAAATATGGCTCCATTCCAATACTTTTACTTGCAAGAATACGTGTACGTATTCCTGCATATATGAACTGACGGAAGAAGGTATGATGTATTACTGATAAGGGAAGAAAGCTAACTTTTGTTCTCCCGTGGAGCACAAAGAAGCAGGAGAGAAAGGTGTCGGAGTCACCATTAGCCAGGGTCCTTATTTCTCCATGCGGGAACAGAAACGACGCAACACCAATGTGATGATCAGGTCGTCCATCTTTTTATTATATATTATTGTGGTTTTTTTCTATTCCTTTTCTGGTTACATTTATACTCTACTAAGTTCCGTACACGCACTCATCTATCTTCTAATAGGCTACGGGTCATCTACACGCGCTGTTCACGCACCTCTACAAGCATTTGCATTGGTTAATTGCAATTAGCACGTAAAGCCCAAAACTTGCCAAAACTCCCTTATCTCGTACCCTGTTTTGCTCAGACTTGTGTGCTTTTGCTGACCACAGGTGTTTCTCACTTATCTGCTGTCTTGTGTGTTTTTGCCAGCCTTATTTTGCTGGCCTTGTCTTCGTCCTTGCATTCTTCTGTCTGCACTAACTTTCTCCCAGCGCGGCCCAGACTCCTACAGAAAGGTACTGTAATTCTGTATTTGACTTTTTGTGTATCCAGTCCAGAATATTGCCCCTGATAGTAGTTAGCATCAGAAGTTTGAAATAAAGGTGACAGAGACCTTCCATCATCTATATCTAAGGTCTTGTCCTAACCTCAGTATCTCATATTTAATCTCACTTCCAAAGTTTTTATTTCTAAGTACCATAACTTTGGATTTGTTTCCAGCAGTCTTCAGATCTGCATAATTTTTGACCTTGATACCACTCTGTTTAGCTAGAAGCTGCATAAGAATTATTTAAGGAAAGTCATTTTTTGTGAACTACGACTCAGTGGTGTAGCTCTGAATCACTGTGCCCCTGAGGGTTACTCACAGGGTATGACAAGAACAGCTTCGGGCAATGTGGGCTTCGAAGAGCTTGGAAATATAAAAAGGTCAGTGGTTTCCTTTCCCCTACAACACCACATCCTTTTTCACTTTGGCACAGCCCATACCATGCCCTCTTCCCTAAGCCGTTCATACACTCATGCCCTGGTCCATTAGAGCTTGCTCTGACTCTGCATGCTGCAATGCACTGCAACACTCAGGGTAGGTCAACGCTGGTAGGCCATGACCTACCAGTTCCAATAAAAGGCATGGGAAGGAGGCAGCAGTAAAGAAGGTGATGCAGAGGGGTGGAGAGTAGTGAGGGATGGAGACAACTATCATGCTTGGTCTGTGGAGGCCTTGGAAATCCTGGGGTTTTGCCTAGTTGGGGCCCTCCTGTTGTCAACTGCTGCTGCATGCGGATACATTGCAGGTCAGTTAAAAGTCAACTGAAGTAGCATTACAGGGTGATTACATTGCTCTGACAGTGCTGATTGCATGGGCAGACCGCCATCAGCACAAACCACAACAGCAACTGCTGAATCAGCTCCTTCTCTAAGGCAAATAAAGCTAGGCAACCTATAAATTCCAGCAGCTATCCCACTACAGTCTAAGGGGATCATCCCCACCACCACCATCCTTTCCTTCTATTTTCATTTAGTCAGCAATGAAATGCAGGGAGATCATTCGTTGGAAAATAACTCACTCAAATATTCACGAGGGCTGTTTGGTAGCTGGACTCCAATTCATACATAAGATGCCTGCATATAACAAGGAGCTCAGTAAGGCAGCTACTTCCAAACACAAGAGTGCCAGATGATGGGGGAAAAATTATTTGTCTGATCATCAGTAGATGATACCTATTTTACCTTCTCATCACTAAAAGAAAATAAATGGTTGTTACTCTCATTGCCTGAGACAAGTTTCCCTGGGCCATATCCTTAAAGACATCAGTTTTTATTTTAATTTATCATATATGTACTTCGGAGAGTTGAGTCCTGCTGTGATAATTCCCCTGGAGTCTTTGGAAACTTGGCTTAAGGAAGCTGTGACAAGATCTGGTTTGTGAGACAATAAACACCTCAGATCTGTGCAGGTTTTGAAGGAAGTCCATTCCTCAAAGAATGATTTCTCTGTGTCCACTGCAGGAGTTATAGGATGTGTGAAACTCTCATTCTAGTCTGTTTTTTGTAGCTTGCATTTATCTTTATTTGTATTGTCTGCTTTTTGCATGAGATTCATAGCTCTTCTGTATAACGGTCCCAGCCTGAACAATTCTGCCAGCAAAAATGAAAAACTACAAAAACATGTATTACTGTAGAAGTTACAACTGATTCATAGGATGTAAACAAACATGCAACCATCTGTAGGTCTCCGTGTAAAACAAGTTTAAAAATGTTAAGTGCAGAACTGGACAGACATATTCTGATTGCTGTTAAATTTGTGATTGTAGATGTGCCAGATATTAACTTTTATTGTATTTTGTCTTACACAACAAATTCAAGGCTATTTGTCAATTATGGCACATCCTCCTCAGATTACAAAAAACAAGCAATGGACATTCCCCAAGTACATTCTTCAATACAAAGCTACAATCGTTAACCAACATCTCAGCCATCTATGATGGGCTGTTTCCATTTTAACATAAAAGGAATTGCTGCTGACCGTGGCTTGCTGGGATTAAGTGCTTTGTTATGTATCTCTTTGATTTTACTTTAGAAGTACATTACAAATATCAGGCAATTTTGATTGTCTTCATCATTTGTCCTCTAAACCTGTAATTGAGAAAAAAATCTAACAGGCAACTACAGCACCCATCAAACAACATTAATATAAGTTGTAAAGAGAGGGGATGGGAAGAGGGAGTGAGGGACAGAAAGAGAGATCTCCTAGAGCACACTGTGCCATGTGGGAAATTATATAATCTAGGCAAAGCATGATACAAATACTTCTTTTTATGTGTGTCTGTGTGAAGGAAAATATAACATCAGCTTCATTCTTGTTCACGCCTCCTCTTCATAAGCAAAAAACCTGCTGTCCACGGTAATAGGAGGTGGTTCTGGGCATTTTGTGTACTGAAATGCTACCCATAAACAAGAAAAAGGCAGCATTTTATTGTATTTTGCCTGGGTTATATAGTCCCCAACACTATAATATGTTCTCCAGTGGCCTAGAGATCAGGGTCTAACTTGAATGTAGATGAAGATCTTTAGCTTTTAATTAATAATACATAGTGAAGAATCTGAAAGGCAATCTATAATTTATGTATCAGTGTCTCAAAAGCAGTCATTCATAATTATATATTCAGACAGAAAATTATCTCGCTTTTATTCTCCAATAAAAAGTATATTAAGATGTTACTATGTACCCTCCAAAATGGATCAGTGCTACCCAGAGCTTCACAGCTCTCAAAAATGCCAGGTTCCACTGGGTGCTGTTTGCTAGAAGAGGCTGAATGTGCAGAAGTATTACTGACTGGGCATCTCTCTCTTCTGATGGGCTTTTAAAAACAATCAAGCCATTTCTTGTATATGTGCTAATTTAACCATAGAGGGACAGATAATATGAGAAAAAGAAGTTTATAAAAAGGGAAGGAAATGATTTAACAATAAGGGGTTTCCAAACTGGACTTTAGAAAAACTGCTTATGGTAATATATCACAAGACTCCTATAAAACAGAGGAAGAAAAAAGTCATTTTTTAAATACAAGTTTATGCAAAGCTATTGCATATAAAGTATGTTTAATATTAACAGTCATCATGCTGTCCTATTTTCTAAGCACCCACCTACTTATGGGCACTTTAAAAAGTAAAAATAAAAAAATGCATACTGTGTATGCCAAACATGCAACTCTTAAAAGTTGCTTTCAATGCTATATTTTCACCCTCTCTCTATCAAGCCGCAAAGCCTAAAAATTCTGTATTTCCTCCCTCTTTCTATCAAGCCACAAAGCCTGAAATAGTGATACTAGGCTACACGGTGCAAAGAAAGTCAGTCTCTGTTACACCTCAGTCTTTGTCACACCACTTTTATGTGCAAAACAATGTAGACAAGATGCCAGCAGGATCAGTCAAGTCCTCCCTCCTGCCTCAGGTGCTGCAGAGGTCATTTCTGGGTGGCTCGGAGTCCCAGCTATCTGACAGACTGTCTGAACTCGTTCAGTCCAGGACAGAGAGAAAGGAGTCACAGCTCCACTTGCTTTGCTGCAGCTCCACCACAGCAGATGTGGGACCAGTCAAACTATGAGTTGTGTTTTTTTCAGACTTGCCCCTCTTCCATGTTCTACACCTCTAAAAAACTGTTCACTTTCTTCTCCTAAAGCACCGAAATAATCCAGCCTCAACAGCGACTTAGTGTAACTGAGATAAGAAATATTCTCCAATCTCAAAAGGGCAAGGAGATGATTAATTAATATTTGTCATGCATCTGGATGCATGATGATTTGTATGTAGTGAGACAGTGAGGTAGGAGATTAAAATTCACAAGACAACTTGCAACAAAGTGAGAAAAGGAATATGAACCCACACAGAGGGAAGGTATAAAAATTATCATTTTTTGAATGTGGATCTAAATTTGCCATCTGAATTTAATTTCCTCAGTACAATAATATTTTGGAGAAAACAAACCAAAACAGTTCAGTATGACCTACAAGCAAACAATCTAGAAGGGAAATATAATTCCCTGAGATTCATATACTTCACTTTCCTTTATGAGTGGAGCCAAGCATTAAGATGCTCCTGCAGTTTATGTCATGGGGGAAAAGACTGGTCATAAATATTTTTGGGTTAATCCTACCTTTCCCTCTCTACCTAGCACAACACAAAACCAGTTTGTGCGGTATGTACAACTAAAATTATCACCTCTCAGAATTTAAATTTGGGGATGGAAGGACTTTTGAGAGACATTATTATTAGTAGACTAAGGTGTTATCAAACAGAACATTTAACTTGGCTAGTCTAAAATCATTGCATATTTTTCCTTCACAATTTGTAGCTCAATAATTAGGATTACCAACTGGCTCTTAGCAGTTATTTTGAAGATTATAGTAATTACTCTTCAATGAATTTCTTCATAATCATCTGCTTCTTGGTATAATAAAATTTTAGAATATTACTGTGTATGAATTAGCAGGTAGTTACCACAGAACTCTGGAATACAGCAATCCAAATCCACCTCTCTTTGAATTTTGAAATATTATTTCTTAACCTTGTAAACTGTCCACTTTGGTGGTGAACAGTTTCTAATTTAGTTTTTTTAATCTCTGCTGCGAATCTTTTGTTTCTATTCTGTAAATTTGCATCACTAGGTATTTTAAATAATCTTACATGCTTTTCCTCGTGGGACTCTAATGACAGTTTTTGCATGATGATCTATGCTACAAAGTTGTATTTCTCTGATATGAAATCAGTAAGAGGAAAAAAGACGCTGAGAGAAAAAAAATCTATTTTATCACATTTATCAACCATTCTAAAAAAAGCTTTAAAAAAGCCCTGCGAAACCTCAAACTAAGGCAAATATGAGAAAGAACTGTATCTTTGCAAGTAGTTAACTGCAGGCAAATGGCAATGTAATGTATGCTGAAATTGCTTCTGCAACAGGAACTGTTAGATTTTCTCATTAGTTGAAAAGTAAAATATTGGCAAATTAGACTATAATTTCAGCAAAAAACTCTTAGGTCACATGGTCTATTTCTTCTATTCTGACAGGACTGAGCTGTTAATTTTGAAATGTTTTGTACAACCTGGTTTTGAGTAACTCCAATTAAAAAGTGAATAAAATCATTCCAGTGAAAGGTTCTTTATAATTCATTTGCCACCTGACAAGTTGTCTTTGAAAACTACCACAAAGTACTTAAACTTCATGCTATTAGAAAATACTCCTTAATAGACACATTATTGGTTTCTTCATAATGCTTCAGTTGTATCTGAAAAGGTATTTCTGACTTGAAGTATAATGCCTGTAATCTGGACTAAATTAATTCTATGGTCAATGGTCAAAGGTATGCACATCACTAAATCCACAGGAAGAGGCTGTAAATCAATGTTGTTTTAACAAAACATTACAGGACAATAATTACATTCTGAAAAACTACAAATAGTCCTCAACAAATCAAATGCCAGAACTACATAATGTTACACGGAGAAGAAAATAATATCACCTTAGTCTCTCAGGCACATACGATCAATAAGAAGCGAGTGCTGAGTATTGGTCAGGAACTGTACATCACCTTTGCTCTGGTTTCATTATTGGATATCTCTCTTTGCAATCCCAAACACTGAAGTCAATAACCTCATTGGTTTTAAATCTTCACATGTTCCTACGATCCTATTAAGTCTTAAATTAGTCCTTCCCTGATTGCAACATGTACATTTACTATTTTTCAAGAATGCGATTCAAGTGTCCCCTTCCTTTATCTTCCAGACCACTCTTAACAATTGATTTTAAAGAGGAGCCAAGCATTACTCCTGTGTGGTTCAAGCAGTCACTAGTTTGCTAGACATACTGGCAGATATTTCACTAATTTGAAAAGAACATACAATATGATACAAAGGAAGAGTGATGCACAGGAAGGTATGTCCATAGACTTTGAGGAGAGTGAAGAAGGAATAAACCTGACTTGCATCAGTCAAGAATACAGCCCAAAGTCAGTGAGTAATCTAGGTCTAACAAATCCAGTATGTATGAATCCAGCGATACTTTCACTGAAGCAAAGAAACACAGTACTCTGCTAGTGGGGGTATGAACTGACTTGAACAACTCTTTATTGCCTCTCTGGTCATTCTTTTGTTTGTGGGTTGCATATGGGAAGACAAACCAGCAGTTCATTTATGACCAAGCTTTACTTATAATCCATAAGACACTCTGTTGTCTATTTTATGGGATTTGAGTCCAAATCAATTAAATCTAAATTTTTCTAACATCCTGTTGGGCACGGCATCAAGTGATCTATTAGCGGTGTAGTTCTTCAATACAGATTTTCAAATAAAGGTATAAACCAAGAATGATGGCAGGCATTAAAAATTCATATTTACCAACAATTATCATGACATAGACAAGACACAAGGCATTACCTTCCCAAGTATGCAAGAGTACCTTGTTATATAGCATTATATTGCGGCGTTGACTTTCTTATGCTGTAAATGGCATTTGAACTGTTTCCTAATCACAACATGATTAATTCAGTTGGTTACCACTGAAGGCTTAAATGTCACCCAATTCATAGATTTTTGTTAAGCAAAATCTTGAGGATTAACGTGACCTGTACATGCATACCAAAATTTAAATCACAATAACAGGTAATTCTACATGAAGTTATATTCCATAGATTGGAGGGGGCCGGGGGGGGGGGGGAGGGGGAGGGGGGAGGCAGAATTTCATTTCTGCTCTCTGATACACCTGCAAAGAGACTTTTCTAAAATCCACACAGATGTATAATGTATGTGAAGTTTCTTCAAAACTATATAAAACTCTATTGTGACCACTAAGGACACTATGGGAGGAAACAGAAATTTTTTTTTTATATAAGAACGAAATTAAAGAATTACACAAATAATTTTCATGACATATTGGTGGTTTTTTTATATTCCAGGCCACCTATTTTATATTCTCTATATTTCATCGCTGTCATTAACCAATTTAATCATAATGGTACTAGAGAAAGAAGCTATTAGATTTGTCTCACTTGACTCATTTTTTCCTTAACTGACAGTGTTACTGTGTACTGTAACATTTTCTTTTGGACTCATGTTCCCTTCTAGATCTGCTTTATTATCATTTTAGTAGGCGTGAACTTAAGTAACAGAAGGAAGATCTCAAGCACTATTTTCTTGCTTCCTTGAAAGCTATCATACAAACTGAGTAACACTCTTTAATTCTTTTATATCTCTTCATAAGATTTATCCAATATTTAGAAATATATCATGTACTTAGTTACTCCTTTTTTTTCCACTACACAAGAAGAGTGGACACTCAGCTAAATCCATGTTATTTCCTATAGGAAAGTCTGATACCAAAATGAAGTATCTGTGTGCATGGGCAGATAAACTAACATGACTACAGCATGAATTTAAAAAAACCCACATGCATGCAAAACCCTGCTAAAATAGAAAACCAAACAGTATCACCTGAAATGCAATACTCCCAACTGCTTATATTAGCGATTATAGCAATATTACCTGTATTGTAGTATAACCCAGCAATATTATTTTACAATGAAAGCGGCAAGTAAAATTAAGAGTTAATAATGAACTGTGAATAAATCTTTCAAGACCACTTCAAGCTCTTTAACAGACAAAAAGTTGTTCAAACCTTAGCAGACCTGTAGGAAACAAACATGTAATATATGTAGGAAATTATACTGGCAATGTATTGAATATTAATTATATCCAAATGAGAAGCCACTATTCCAACAATAGCAGTATATTATGAAGGGGAAAAAACCCAACAGTATTAGCAAGAAATTCATTTTGAGGAGATCAGTGAGAAACTAAAGCTAAAAAGCATTATAGAAGTATATAATTATCCCCAAATTACTGTTATGAATCTAGGATGTTTGGAGGTAAGCTTAGCCTTGAAGTAAATTTATTAAAATTGAAGTTTGAAATTCATATTGAGGACACCCAGATAACTTGAACACAACACTGACATCATTCCAAAGATGTGTTTTTCATGTTTTAACATGGATTTTTTTTCTTTGTTTTCCAATATAGCACCACTTCATGACAAGCACTGAGGTTGCTTAATAATTTAACTAGTTTTTTCTTGCCTAGAAACAGTGAGTGTTCTTACACCTCCAACATGAATTATAAATTCCTTGATTTTATGATATATACAAAGTGCAGTCATTAGGAGGTTGAAGAACTGGGAAAACCTAATTCTTCTGTTGGGCTTGTAGAGAAGACCTCGATGTGAGAGATTTCACAGCAAAGTTCATTTGTCAGCAGGAGTCTTTGCTGGAAATGGCATTGGCAGTAATATCTACTCATATGCAGACATTACACCTCACCAGAGAAAACTTTCATGACTGGGCTGGTATAGGAAGAAGTATAAACTGATAGCAATAACCCTGCAGTTAGAAAATTCAGATGCTTTGTTCTTAGAAATAAGGCTGCTGGCTGTAGGCCTCACTATACCCAATACTGTCTTGAGTTGCAAACAGTCAGAGACCAGCACCATACCCCCGTTCTCATCGTTGTCCTGGACAGGCCAGCATCACTGTCTCAAAAGCTCTGATGGGAGCACCATAGCTCAGGAAAACTGTGTTCAAGTGAACACTAGTTCAGCTCAGTAGCAAAGGCTCAGTCAGGTTCAATTAAAAGCACAGACCCAACACATTCAGCCTGTCATCAGGTAGGGCTTAAAGTGCACAGACCACGACAATCTGCATTAAAACTGCCTCAGTCCTCACCAAGTTTTATCTTCCCTTAAAGTGTGATCTAACAACACAACTCCTGCATTATGTTCCATCTCCACCTTCTCAGCACCCTGTCCTAGATGGTCTCCTTCCAGCCTTATCTGGACCACCCTACACCCTGCAGCATCCTTCCTTTTTCCCCCTGGATGAGAACACACATTTTGCCCATACCATTGCAAGCCTTTGTGCATGCCATGTGCATCAACTAACGCTCCAGCAAGGCCTCCATGTGGAATGGAGCTTCTTGCTTTTGGACTCTGCTGAAAGCTTATCTTTCTAGGACTAGTAGAAGCCTGCCTGTTTGGTTTAAAATCTGAGTAGAGCAAATCTTTCAGGACTCATTTCCACAGTGCTGTCTTACTTTCCTTTCCTCTCAAAATGTAAATAGTGGGCCTATTACAATTCCATTTTGTCCATCATCCCAACACCCTGGAAAAACTCCCGATTTTGCTTTATTTTTACTGGAATGAGAGAGTTCCAAGTTCCATTTTAATTATTTTTATATTTAAATACATTTATACTTAATTATCTTTTTTTCTTTTTATAAATTATTTCTACAGTGAAGATCATCACAGTTCAGACTGCTAAATCATCCCAACCACATCCAACCACATTATCTAACCTGTCTTTTAAGAAGCAGCAATCATTATTGCCTTGGCAAAATAGTCAGATACAATATTTCCAAACATTTTATCTTTGACATATTGCTTCCTCCATTATAAGGTATCTCTTTCCTGTTCATCCTGCTCACAACTCAAGACTACTGACTCTGTAGTGCTGCTGTCCCTGTGTCCAAAAATACAGTAGTGGAGTGAGATATTGCCTAGATACCTGTCACTTCAGTGAATGAAACCTGAAGGGAAAAATGAGCAGAAATGAACAATGGGAGGTATTCCAGGCTCTTCTCAATGCTCATGGGGACTGACACGATTGGATCTAGTCTGGATTTTCCCTGTGTATATTTAGCTACTCCTCTGTGTGTTAGGCCAGGCCAAGACAGAGATTCACCAAAAACACCCACTCAATGGCAAAAGCATAATAATAAAAAAACCCCCAACACCATCATAACAAATAAAAATCAAGTATCTACCTGTGTAATGACAGAAACAGGAACAGCTTATGATGGTTCAGCTTTTCACATATTTCAGTTCAACATGGTCCCTGCAGTGTGCAATGGCTTTACAGATGTAGTTTTTTGACTGTCCAGGCTCCTGCAGATTTGTGGTTTGTGGCTGATTGCAAACTGTGGGGGTTTTGTCATGCTGAGCCATCGATAAAGACTGCCTCTATGTGTTTTTTTCTTTTTCTAATACTGTTTGTATTCACTCTTCAGCCTTTCCTTCAGTTCAGGCAGAACTGAGCACTTGTCTTCTCTATTTTGGACACCCACATTCCTGAAGCTGATACTTAGCAACTTCATCTTTGAGATCTTTAAAACCTTTGACAAATTTCACTAAAATCAGCCACAAGGCATTTAAGTTCTGGTAGGGATGGGGAACACATAAGTTCAGATGGGTGAGAAGCATGCATCCGTGCACGAAGTGCAGTTGAACAAGCTTTGCTTCCTTTGGAAACCAACTTAATACTTTTTTCTTCCAGCAAGTACTTTTGGTTTTCCTGTAATCCTATTTTAAGGGGCAACTCTGGCTCCTCGTGGTGGGTCTGGCCTTTAGTTTGAATTTGGAAAGATACTACCTTGATCAATGGCTCCTGACTAAATTTGACAGCTAGCATTTCAGTGAGCTGAAGCGTTTGCAGCCTCTCTCACAGGCTGCTTTGTCTCATCTTTTAAAGTTTTGATTTTCCTCTGTGCCACGTCAAAAAATAAATAAATTGCATAGTACCGTGGAGGTGTTAAATCACGCCACACCCTTTCCTGGCAGGGCACTGCAACTGTGATGCTATGAGAGATCTCTGGGGAATATCGCCCAGGCACCCTTCGTCCTCGGCGGGCTTTCCATGCAACATGGCGGCTCCCTGGGATGGCCTGTGCTCCCTGCTGCTGCCTCGTACCCAACTCTGAACCCTGCAGAGCTGGAAAGGCTCCATTCCCTCCTCAGTTTCTCTCCACAGCCAACCAACTTCGACGGTCGAGGGCTCTCACCGCGTCTAACGGAGGGACGGGGCTTCAGCGGGGGTTCCCCTCACACTCCTGCCTCAGAGCCGGGCGGCGACGCTTCCCGCTGAGGCATACGGAGGGCCCGGGGCGGGCGGCGGAGCCCCACGGCCGGGAGGAGCCGGGGGCGGCCCCACGCTTCCGGCCCCGGCGGCGGCGACCTCAGCGCCCGGCGGCAGAGAGTAGCGGCCTTGGCTTTGGCGGCGGCGTTGGCGCCATGCGCCCGGCAGGTCGGTGAGGGCGGCGCCCGCCACGGGCCGCGGGGTGTGAGGGAGGGTGGGTGCGCGCCCAGCCGAGGGCAGGGGCTGCCCCGCCGCTTGCCCTCCCCGGGCCGGGAGATGGCGGCCGTGGCGGGGCTAAAGCCCTGCAGGGGCAGGCGTCGTGGATGAGAAGGTTACTCTAGGGCTCGGCGGGAAGGAGGGTTTCGCTGCCGGAATGGATGAGGCGGGTTTCTCCAGGGCTGCCCGCCGGGGCTCCCGGGGGGAGCTGTTGGTGAAGGGTGGAGGCAGTGGTGTGAGGGGGGATTCCTGTGGAGAAATGGGATGCGCTGCTCCCCGGGAAGTGCCTTTGCTTCCCCAGGGTGTTGTCCAGGTGTCATGGTGGAGAGTGGAGAAACCTACGTGAGGTATTCTCTGCCTTTTCTTGATAAAGCGGGGTGCTTAGTGGGTGTGTAACCTGTTAGCATGGCTAGTCCAAAAGATTTTTTTTTTTCTTTTGATATTTCATCTTATGTTCGTTACCTGTTTGCATGTTTTCATGACAAATTATGCCAGAGTTTTTATTGAGGCAGCCGTTCTTAAAACCTCAAGACAGTTTTAGATAACTATTTCTTGAAAATAGTCCTCAGTTGCAAGTGGTATTCAATGCACCTATTATTGTTTTGCAGTACACAGTGTAACTTTTCTGAAGAGTGGGAAATCTGCACCAAAAAGTTAGGAAATGAAAGAATAAAAGTTGTATGAGCAATGTTAATTCTGTCCTACATATATATCCACTCTGGGATAGTCTTAATTGGCTAATCACATGCTGTGTTATTAATTAAAAATTGATCATCCTTTTTCAGTCTCAGCACTGAGAATGGGATCTAGCCTTATTTTATACTGTACAGCAAAACCCTGCTAGGTTTTGCACAGCAATATTCATTTCCTTATTTATGTTTTCATTGGTCTTTGTCGCATTATCTCTGTGCCTCAAAACTGTTGGTGTATATTTTGTTACTCCCTTGGTAATATTGGAATGTATTATCATCCCATTTACTGGCAGAAAAAATTGATGAAAAGATAAAATTACTTACAAAGGTCACATGTAAATCAGAAGCAGTCCTGAATCTGAACCAGGAACCCCTGACTCCTTGTCCCTGTGTTCATGCTTCCCAGTCCTGTTTCCTTATTCACAGAAATACTGTGTATTTACTGCTCCCATTTCCTTCACATGCATCTGCAAGGCTCAGCAACAATTTAATCTAACCAGTGACTGCGAAGCTGGGCACTCAATAAAGGGGAAATAAAAGATGTACAGCCAGATGCCAGAGGTTTGACTTGCTTGCAGCAGGGAGCTCACCTTTATCTTTGTGACTCTTATATTAGTTGGGATGATATTTTATCCTCATTTTATGAATGAGGAATCAAGAAAGAGAGATCTGAAGGCCGGACTCTGCAAAGGTGACTCAGTGCTTTGGTTTACTGTTCTGGTTCATCATTTTAAATGACTGCTTCAGATGTCAAGACAGGTTTTTTCAGAGTACCTAATATTTTGTATCATTTTATAACATCCAAGTAACCATATTAGATGTTAATTATCAAATGCAGCATTCTAATGACATTAGCGTTGCAAGGCATCTCTACCTACTACTCTCATTATACAGAGAAAAAAGGCAAAGTGACTTTCCCAGCTGTTGTGTAATAAGTTAGTTGTAGATAAAATATCAAAACGTAGGACTGATTTGCTTTCTATCCAAGGCTGGTTGTAAAATGGGTATAGTTATCGTACTAGTATCTAGCCTTTGACATATGGGATTTTCTATCTAGGCTCGACCTGCAGTATTGCAGTCTTTTTTAAAGAAAAAAGTAGTGTGCATGAGCAAAACCACATGTTTAATAGCATTTCAAAATATGCATGTACTATCCCAGTTATTAGGCAGACAGATATTTCTAGATATGAACAGTCAGTTGCATTCTGGTAATCACAGACGTTTGCTTAGTGATCATTTTATATAAATGACAGTATGCAATTGTGCATGCCCTGGGGACATCCAGTTTAAAGTCTGGCTTATGGTGAATAAAGGCAGTCAAATCCTGCGTATGCATGTGAAATTGCTGGGGTAATTGCTGAGCAAATACATAAGAGCACCAAAGAGGGATGGCGGGTTTCCCAGCTGCTTGCAGCCAGTTCCACACATTGGCATTGGCAGGGAAACAAGTAACTGTAGGTTCAGCCAGCAGTGAATGTGCTGGCCTTCTACTCTGTCATCATTTGTCTCTGTCATTTTTTTCACGTATTGCTCTGTGCAAGCCTCCTCCACTTGGGACCTCCATGCATAGGCCCCTCTCTTGCAGTTTTACCACAGCACCAAACCTTTCTTTCCACAGTGCCAAGAGGTCTGTTTTCTCCTGATGGAACACTAGCTTTGAGGTATTGAAGTTGCTTTGGGTGAATTGCCCAAGGCCTAGTCTAGCTCAAATCTGAAGACTGTTTGGGATGTTTGGTGGGAGAGACAGACTTGTTGCTTGTCAGCACTTTGTACAAAACCTTAGCTTAGATGAACATTTTTATGCAAATTCTGTTAAACATGCTGTACCTAGTAGAGTAGAGATAAAACATCCGTAGTGCATGATCCTTGATGACATCTGTCTTCACTTGAGACAGGAGGCACTGGCAGGATAACGTGTTAATGGCTATGCCATGTTTGAGTTACCACTCTTCTCGACACTCATGAACAGAAATATCACCCCTGAAATCTTCCACTGTGTGCTCTTCCTTTACATGATGTACATTTTTGAGCCTCCAACTGTTTCTGAGACAGTGTTTACATGATGGACGTTCTGCGGGGGAATCGAGCCAGTGAATAGACACAAATAATACTTGATTTTTGTTTTTCTCAAGAATTAGGGATTGCTTGAATTTTTAGTAGTCTTAAAAATTTCTAAGCTCCTTGACTTTTAGGAACAAAATAGGTTTCAGACCATGATTTGATTCAAAATCAAAGGGGTCTAGTGGTGGAGTTTTGAAGCAGATCCAAATAACATTATAATATGAATAATTAATATTACTAATAATAATGTATTAGTAACTTGAGTATCAAATTACTGTCATCTGTTTACAGTCTTATTATTCTGAAAGGGAGTTCTTGTTTTTTGTTATTGATGAAACACTTTGATATTTCTGCAGTGAGAAACAAAAATGTAACATTCAGATATTTTAAAGCTGAAATCTGTGTCCTTAAAATGTAGAAATGGAAATCTTCACAGTGGATGAAGAAGTTATATACTCCATTTTCAGACGAGTCTGTTGGCTAGAAAGTAGAATTTTATATTTTAAAAAAATACTGTATGAGAAAAAAGAAAAATAGGATCATTAAGCTTTGAAACTCAAGTAGCTTATAAGTAACACAAAACTATCATTTGTCTTCAGAAGCATTGGGTTGCTGAGTCTGATTCAAAAGTGGATCCTAGCAGGATCTTTTCCTTCTAATCCTCTCCCATTTGCCATTGTTGGAAGCAGTGGTTACTGAAGTTTGCATATAAGCAATTGACCACCCACATTAGAAACACTGTATCACAGATGCCAGAATAAAGATGAAAGAAAAAGCAGCGATCTAAGTTTCTGAAAAGAAGAACGTTCGTATCCAAGGAGTCAGGAACCACAGTGTCACTGTTTTCTTGTCTGTATATCTCTTGAAGCTGGTCTTGGAGCATTTGGTTAGCTTATATGCTCCTTTATTTCCTTGTAGGTAATAAAGAATGTTTTAACCCCTCTAATAAGCTTAGTGCCACAATGCAAAGAGCAGCAATAGCTTGTGATATAATTATATCCTCCTGGGAGGTCCAGTCATTTCTGGCTGTCATTTAAAAAAACAAAAAAGTTGCCCTGACCTTTTGTATAAATTAAAATCAGACTATTACAATGTGATTTGTGATTAAACAGGTAGGTGTTATTAAATGTAAACAAGCAGTAATAAGTTCAGAATGGTATTTTAAATATCTGAGCATTTTGAAACTGACGTGAAGATAAGAAGGGAGTCACAAATACCAAGATCTAAATTTGAAACTGGGATCTATTTCATGTGATAATATTGATGATTATTTAGTGTTTATTGGCTCCCTGCATAGTAAGAAAGCAAGGCTTTGTATTAAGCCACAGAGTATAATTTATGCTATCATGGGCCTGACACTTAAAGGAAATTGGTCTTAGGCAGTTCCATCATTACTTTCTTTTTCAATGTTTCTCTGAGTCCTTCTGTACGATTAAATAAGGTTTACATGTTTGACATTGAGATAGTTCAAGCAGAGGTATAGCTGAGTTTGGAAAGCACCCTTTTGCTTTCAGATCACATGCTTAACAGCTGTAAATGACTTGAAACTTTATACAGGTGTTTATAAATAGCTACAGTTTGTGGTTATGGTTCATTGCTTCTTGTAAGCTTAGGGGTGATGGGCAGTCGTTTTTATTATATGAGCAATTGTTAATTAATGACTCTTATTAAAAACAAATTTACAACAGTACAATTAATTTGCGCAGTATCTTGAAGTTACTTTTATGATAAATGAGAACTCACAACATACCTATATGAAATATAGTTACTGCCTGAGTATAACCTACTTGGAATATCAGCATTCAGTAATACTCAGTTACTGCTGTCATCAGAGAACAGTGTTTTACTGGTAGACCATCTGAGCACTGATTCAGAGCATTCAATCCCTGAAGTACACAGTAATGTATATTGCCATTAGAAAAGGAAAGCAAACTTCCTCCTTCCTTCCTTTTTGATCGTGAAGATGGTATCAGTGTACTTAAAAAATATAAGTAAATGACAGATGTTATTAAAAAATATGCCAAGCATGTAGTGCCAAGTAGTTCCCATTATTTTTAGGAGATGAGCTTTTCTGAATATTTGGAACAGACAGTTCATGGATAGATTTTTCTGAAATGTCCACATGTTTTTTAAGAGCCTGTTTATTTACCTTCCTTGAAGTACTTGTGATTTCTCTTCAAAATGCTTAGGAATTGCTGTTATGCTTTATCACAGGTAGAGTACTCAGAGTGAGAGTACTCAGTCTTTTTGAAGGGAAGTCTTGGATGGGTAATGCGGATACTGAAAATATGCAAGTCTTCAGTAAACCTAAATGTTAACTGATCAGTTGCATGAGAACTTCCAGGACAGTACCCTTCAACATGTGGGGAAACAAAACATTAAAAGGATAAAAATATATTTATTTATTGATTGATTTCTGTATTTATTATGACTTGCTTCTGTGGCCTGTTTATAAAATTGACTTGAACATGGTTCTTAGAGTGGTATCTCTCTTATTTGCATATAAAATGCTGGAAAACTGTAGTTAATGTTCAGGCATATGTGAAAGGCACATTGGTGTCCTCTATCAGGTCAGAGCAAAAATCGTTGTCAATACACTTAATTACAGGTCCCACACTGTTTTAAGCAAATAAAATGTAATTCTGACGAGGGCAGAAAGAATCAAATATTCAGGGTGCTGTAATAGTTTGAAAAAAGCGAAGGGTAAGTCTTCATACAGCAGTTGTTTGCTGTGCAGATAGCACAGGAATATGTTTGCATATTCCCAAGAATATGATAGTCCTAGGAATAAGAATTCCCTTGGGTGGGATGCTGCACAGAAGGATTTTGTTCTTTTTAGTATCTGATAGAATCATAGAATGGGTTGTTGGGTTGGAAGGGACCTTAAACATTATCTAGGTTCAACCCCCCTGCCATGGGCAGGGACACCTTCCACTAGACCAGGTTGCTCAAAGCCCCGTCCAACCTGGCCTTGAACACTCCCAGGGAGGGGGCAGCCAGAGTTCCTCTGGGCAACCTGGTCCAGTGTCTCACCACCCTCACAGTAAAGAATTTCTTCCTTAGATCTAATCTAAATCTACCCTTTTTCAGTTTAAAGCCATTACCCCTTGTCCTATCACTTCATGCCCTTGTAAAATGACCCTCCCCATCTTTCCTGCAGGTGCCCTTTAAATACTGGAAGGCTGCTATAAGGTCTCCCCGGAGCCTTCTCTTCTCCAGGCTGAATAACCCCAACTCTCTCAGCCTGTCCTCACAGGGGAGTTGCTCCAGCCCCTTGATCATCTTTGTGGCCTCCTCTGGACCCACCTGAGCAGGCCCATGTCCTTTATATGTTGGGGGCCCCAGAGCTGGACACAGCCCTCCAGGTGGGGTCTCACGAGAGTGGAGTAGAGGGGGAGAATCCCCTCCCTTGACCTGCTGGCCACACTTCTCTTGATGCAGCCAAGGATATGGTTGGCTTTCTGGGATGCAAGCGCACATTGCCGGGTCACGTTGAGCTTCTCGTCAACCAACACTGCCAAGTCCTTCTCCACAGGGCTGGTCCCGATCCACTCCTCGCCCAGCCTGTATTTATGCTTGGGATTGCCCCGACCCACATGCAGGACCTTGCACTTGGCCTTGCTGAACTTCATGAGGTTTGCACGGACCCACCTCTCAAGACTGTCCAGGTCCCTCTGGATGGCATCCCTTCCCCCCAGCGCATCGACCGCACCACACAGTTTGGTGTCATCAGCAAACTCGCTGAGGGTGCACTTGATCCCACTGTCCCTATCGCCAACAAAGGTGTTAAACAGCGCTGCTCCCAGCACCAACCCCTGAGGAACACCTCTTGTCACTGCTCTCCACTTGGACATTGAGCCATTGACCACAACTCTTTGAGTGTGACCTTCCAGCCAATTCCTTATCCACTGAGTGCTCCATCCATCAAATCTGTGTCTCTTCAATATAGAGACAAGAATGTCATGTGAGACAGTCAAAGGCTTTGCACAAGTCCGGGCAGATGTCGTCAGTTCCTCTACCCTTTTTTATGGTAGTTCAGTGAAACTTGTTATCTTCATGTTGAATGACTCGCTTTTAGACTACAGTACTCAACTTTCTGCAGTCTTTTTGAGCATCTCTGCAGAATTTGGACACAGTGGTGGTATGCAGTGTGCAGTGCAGGGATTAGCTTTCCTGTTCAGAGAAGCTCTTAGAGGATACTGAGATGAGAAAGATGATGGTTTGACAGGCTTATATTCCACCTTCACAGTGGTCAGTGCAGTAGCAGATTCCTCAAAGCAGATAATAGTGGGCTTTTCTCTAAATGCTGTTTCTAGCATATCCAGCTGTCATGATGTACTACCCCATAGTTTTATTTCTACAGCTGAGATCTATGTTTGTATCACGCACAGATTCATATGCAATATTTCATTGTTGCTATTGATAAATACAACACTAAAATGGGGAAATAAAAAAAAAAGCAAAAGAAAATGGGTGAAAAATTGTTAGAACTTCATTGGTGATCTGTTGGTATTTTAAATACTTCCTTTGTATGTGGTTAGTGTGATGGGCGTGTGTTTGTGTGAAAATGTGTATGTATATACCTAAGGATGTTTAGGAAGGGGAAATGGGGATTTTTATAACTGCCGTTGCTTCTTTTTAAGAACTAGAGAGAATTCATGTAAGACTATGAAGCTGAAATGCAATACCTTTGTCAAGTTTTGTATTTTTCCCTATGTACCTACTGGTAAACTTATTTCAAATGAGTTGCTTAATCTTGCAGGTTTTCATAGCTAAAAAAAAGAACTGCAAATGTCTTCCCCTTTTCCACTAGAATATCTTAGTAGATATTGTTATTTCTTAATTCCTTCATCTTATAAGAAAACTTTTCTTCCTCTGCCTCTGAAGTCCATTGGTCCTGCAAACATTTCTTGTTCTTCTCTTTGCCCTTGTGAAACATGGTCTAGCAGTTTCCTGATTTTATGCATGAGTTTGGAGTAAAGAATTTGAAAGGAAAGAAGAGACTGTATTCTTAGAAGGTTCTCTATCTCACTCTCTCTATTTAGCAAAACCTCTTAAAACCACAAGGAAAACATCCATCTCATCAGCCCCTACATGATCTTTATGGCCATGTCTGGTCTTTCTGCTGAAGTGTACCACAGCTTCTGTCCAGCTCACATTCTTGGATTTCCTTTCTATGGAAGCCAACATCAGAGGAGGGAAGGAAGAGAGAGGTTTTCATGGATGTCCAAGTTTTGCCCTGACACCAAGTTAAGGTGCAACTGAATAGTGCAGCTGGATCTAGGAGCTAATAGCTGATCCTAGATCCTCTACTCTAGACAAACTGCATTAACCAGAGAAAAAAATCTGCTTACAAGAAATAATGTCAGACTGAAAGATAAACAACACCACCCCCCCAAACCTGACTGGGATCCTGTCAAAGGCTCTCTAATGCATTCAGGTCCCTCTGTGAGAATATGCATATGGTTTGGTTCATGCCTTAATGTACTTCAGCCTCCAAGTTTCTCAGTGTTGGGGCCGTGCATGTGTTCTGTCTCTCGAACAAAGCAAGCTATTTTCCTATCAAAATGCAATGAAGTAATGATATTTTCACTTGCTATTTATCATTATACTTTCCTCCAAATAACAACCCCCACCGAATATTACATTTTTTAGTTACTGTCTATGGCACAGGGGGAATATTAACTCATGAAGAATAAATAATTCAAGTTTGTTTACTATAGTCAATAAAAAGTGGTGGGGTTTTGTTTTTTGGGGTGGGGTTTAATATCAGATTAGAGGTACGTTTGAAACAGTAAGCATTATTTATTTTCTAATGGAAAATATCAAAAATTCTAGAAGCTTTTGAAAAAATAGAAAAATGTATGGAATGACATTTACGAATTGAACTGTTAAGAAATTGAATAATATATATGTTAAACATATTTTCATATAGTGCACTGTTCTACTATTCATCATTTTC
The DNA here is from genome assembly GCF_031877795.1 of Strix aluco. Lineage (NCBI taxonomy): Eukaryota > Metazoa > Chordata > Aves > Strigiformes > Strigidae > Strix > Strix aluco. The sequence goes on from NC_133934.1 coordinate 56,355,101, forward strand.
ATTTATTCATGAAACGTTTACAGCTTAAATAGCTGAAAGGAAAAAATATAGTATGCCTGGAGTGAATTGAACAAGGACAATTTAGATCCATTTGAGGACTGAAAATAAAAGTCCCCATCTTAAACAACGCTAGTATCTTCTGTAAAAATGAAAGGCTAAATAAAGTACAGGCTTCAAAGCAGTTTAATGCTAATGTGATAGTGCGTACTAAATGAAAACAAGCAGTACTTTTATCAGAAGCCACAAGTGTGGTGTTCCTCTGATTTATTAAGATTTATGTGATTGAAAAGACTTGGGCACTTGCTCTTTGTTAAACTGTAATATGCATGACTGATAGAAACCAATTTTTTTTTAGTTAACAAAACCATGCAAACAGCAAAACACACATAACTTCTGTCTTTGATTAGCTTCCTTTTAAAAATATGAAATACAGTGGGAAACTGGTAGGTATGCAGTATTCAGTATAAAATCCTTCATCCCATAGTGATTTCTCTAAGGTTTTGTTATTAAGATTTTTTTTTAAAGTATTTGCAATAGCATTCACGTAATTTGGTTATGACTAATAAGCATGTAACACTAACCAGGAGTGTATGCTTGAGCATATGTATGAAAAATCCTAAGAAGGTGGCCAATGCAGCTAATGGTATAAGGACTGTGTCTACCGAGAACAACTTCTTCCCGTTATAAAGCTCAGTTTAGCTGAGCATTTAAAGAGAAGCTGGCTCAATCAGATCGAACACGTTTACAACTTTGGAGATGACTTTAAGAAAAAAAAAAAAAAAACAAAAAACCCTCTGGAAAATGACTGATCATTATTTCTCAAATGCCTTTTGTTTGTTCAAGGGAACTGAAATGAACAATCCATGCGATTTATGAGTCTCAATTCACATCTACTTCAGAACAAGTTGATTAGACCTTTGAGTAAACCAGATAGACCACACAACATCTTTATGAGTGTCTAAATGATTTTAGCTATGTCCAGAAAGTAATTTCTAGCAGCTTAATCTTGCTTTTACTATCTAAAGGTAATTTACATGTAAAATTTATCTGAATCTTTTAAACAGTATTTTTAAAAGGTAGGGCTACATTACCAGAAAATTTAATAAAGATTAAATCAAAGAATAGAAAAAGTCTTGCTTGGAAAGGATGTTCAATATCATCTAGAAAATCCAATAAAAACACAGAAAAGTTAATATACCTTTTTTCCTCCACCCCCCCAAGATGTTTGCTGCTAGAGCATTTCACTGAATCTCCAACTGCTATATGCTTCCTCCCTATAAAAATGTAAGGCTAAATCCCCAGCCATTCCTGTCAGAATAGCTCTATTTAATCAATGAAGCCTTGTTGCTGTGCACTATCAAAGGAAATTTTGTCAGTGTTTTTAATCAAAACTTTTTAAGGTTTTCATACTTGCATTCTGGTTTTGTAACACCATAATCTTATTGTCAATACTTCCAAACTTGTTTCTCTCCCTTATCAATTCTGTTCCCTGTTCAAGATTAACCATTTTAGAGGAGGCCAAATCTAATTTTTGCTTTGAATGCATGAAACAACCTGTAATGATTGAATTGGAGAAAGGATACTTTCTGTGAAAGTTTAAGGCAGATCCTACATTTATCAGTATGGAAACAGAAGTATTTTCTGCTTACAGGGTACATTCAGGACAGCTTCATTTAAATTTTCTGTAGCGGTCTTGCCAAGCTATTGTCAGTTGGTTTTCTACGAAAGTTTAAAAACAGCTCTGTTCCACTGGCAAGCTTGTAGCCTATATTTCAACACTGAAGCTTATAGAATTCACTAAAATGGCAATCCGTATTCCTGTATTTTAGCTTGCAAGTAGGTAGTGTATACCATAAATTTTGTACTCCCACCTGCTGTTAAACTCATATTGTTCATTGTGGATGACATGTATAATAATCATTATTATTTATTTTGTACACAACCTCTTCTTTAAAACATGCCTTAAATAACATATAAAAAAGGCAGAACTATCCTTTGATGCTGTGACAATGTGTTAATTGGATTTAAAGTTTTGGAGACTTCTGTGAAAAGCTAGTCCTTGAGAAATCAAGGGTTGAATATTAACCATATTTAAATATTTTGAAAGTCAATTATACTATTTTATTTATCTTACCAAAATTATGTCACAGATGGGCATTGTAAAATTTAAATGGCCAAAATGTACATACTTTCCCCGAAACAGTCTGTTTTGCTTGGTACACTGAAAAGAGCAAAGTTTTCACACTTACCTTGCTGAAACAATCCAGTACTGGATAAATGATAGTTAAGAATCTATGTCTTTATTAAAGCAGTAAGAGTCTTTAGAGGAGTGTTTCCAAACTTAAATTCCTCTCTTTTTATAGGTTTATGTTTCTTACTGGAAGATCAGATGGATGAAAAATTTCACAAGAGGTTTAAACAACTGTCATTTTTTGAAAATGACTCTTGAACATGTTTTCTTTCTGGATATTTCCATTCTTAGTATATTGTTAAAGTCTTGTTCACTGAATTTTAATTTCATAATAAGCATTTAATTTAGTAAGTGTTTCATTTTGTTGTAGTCCTAATTAGCCAATCCAGGTAGCTGTAAGTGCATTAAATACTACAGGATCATATGGCATTGCAGTCTGTACCAGCTATGAATTCAGTGTTCAAAAGTGTCGCTTGAGGAACCTGCTTTGGTACAAGTGTGCAAGAGTGAGCGGGAGCTTAGATGCACACTCACGTTACTGTGCTTTATCATTGAGTGGCTGTGGCCGAGTCAGTGAGCACTCTCACGACTTAGTTTCCCAGATGCTGTGGGGCTGCTTCCACAGTGGTAAATAGTGCTCCCTACAGAATAGGATTTGTCAAGGCCAGCAGCAGGTGCTAAGGACCTGACAGCCGTGCAGGGTACATTGAACGGAGCTTATTTTGAACTCAGTCTAGTCTGGTCCTGTGGCACTAGCAGGTAGCACGCATTAGGTGTGATTCTGTAGCACGGGTTCTGCTTTGCTTTCAGCTGAAAGGTATGCAGTTTATGTGCTCCAGGGCCAGTCAGTAAGGTGAAGCAAAGCCTGGTAAGTGAAGACAATCAGATGATTTGTTTTAAAAGTATACTCATGATCTTAAGTGAATATTAATGTTGACTCACTCTAAGCCATAGCTGTTGCTGCAAGTGGCAATCTTCTCCTCCCATTAACTTCAGAGGCTTGAATTTATCCTATGCCTTGTTTTCCCTTTTGTCAACAGAAGTGTTTAGGCAACTGCAAGGCAAAGCAGGCTGGGGAGATGATTGAAGTGGCAAATAAAAAAGTTGCCAGGATGGGTATAAGCAACTGTAGAGTAGGGATGTGTAGGACTGCCCCTTCTAGTAGTGGTGAGATTTTTTTGTGTGTTTTTAAGATGTTTGTGCAGTTATTGTAGTAATCTGCAGTAAATGGAAGATGGAGCATGGGCAGTATAAACCCATGGAGGTTGTATGGAGGAAATGTAGACTGCACATTGTATTTCATATCTATACCAAACATGCAATCAGTTATTGCTGAGCAGCTGGCATGTGGTAGCAGGTTAAACTGTGGTATCTTGAAGAGTCTTAGATTAGATGCTAATAAAATGTATGTACAAAGAAGATGGTGATAGACCTATGACAGCATCAGCCTGATTTTTTTCAAGATTTATCTTTTTCTAGATATTCAAGAGGAAAGTGAAAATTTGGTTATATAGATTTAGTCAAACAATGAGGGGCTTGATCATGTAAAAAGCAGGATGCTTCATAATTCCTTGGTCCTGTCCTGTCCCCTCAAGCTTCTGAGTTTTACTATAGATGAACTACATAGGTTCTCTGACTGTAGTGAGATAACATTTAATCTCATCTCAGAAACAGTTCAAGAAGGATTTGTTTTCACTTTCTATTCTGTATGTTTCTAACTAGAAATGGAAGATAGTGTGCTTGAAAAGCTAAAAGTACAGGTGAGATAGTTTTCTTCCAGTTTACATAATTATGTAGGCATAGTTTTCCTGTTTCTATGCAACAGTGGGAATATATGGCAATGACAGTAATGTATGGTAGGTAGGTATGTATGGTATGGTAAATCCGTTTGCAAGAACGTGAACATACAGAACTTCCAATTGGTTCATTTCCAGGAAGCAACCCTTTTAGTCAAAGGCAATTAGTTATATTAAACCTTCCTGTGAGGGCTGTCCTCTAGAGGAGTACCCAAATTCATACCCCGGTAACTCTCCAATTTGTTCCTATTGTAGGACTGGTAGTCATTTCAGAATTTCTATTTTGCAGGGGGAGAAAGATAATTGCATGTGTTAAACTTATACTGAGGAGATATGCTGGCTGCAAAAATGTCTTTTGAATCTCATGTAAGCTTTAACGGTATTTGGGCATTGTGGTTGATTTTGCAATCCTATGGGTGACTTGTGCGAAGGCAGGCTTCCACTCATATGACTAACTCGATTTCTTTCTGTCTGATGGACAGAAATAAAAGTAGTTTGTTATATAGCTACTGTCTAGAATCTTTGTCTTAAGGCAGTAGAGAAGAAGATGAGATGGGTTTAATACAGAGAAGTCAGCTTTCTACTGAGGTAGTTGCTGAATATTTTATTTAGCTTGGTTTCTAACTCACTGTTGGCTGTCATTGCTCATTTTATGAAGATAGACGTTTATGTAATGATTTTCTACTTCATTTACTTACTTCTGTGTGCATCATTAGCATGAATGCTGTTAAAAAGGTCAATACAAAAATATAAAGTGTTTGTCCAACACTGATTAGATATTTGCCTTGGGTTTTTGTTGTTGTTGTTATTGTTTGGGGTTTTTTTTGATGACTGTCAGGTATTTGTCAGAAAGGGACAAAAGAAAAGAGCTGAATCCAGAGGACACTTTCTTCAACAGCCTCATAGTTTAGATGTGTTATATATCAAATAGAAACTGCTTCTCACACTTCCTTTAATTTCTGGGTGAATGCTCAAGTGAATGAGATGCATAAAAAATTGATTAAAAACCAGTCTGCAAAAGCAGGAGAAGATCAAGCCATTTGGTTTATGAGGTGTCGGAAGCCCTCCCTGGATACTCTGCTGACTTGTAGCAATGGAAACATAATAGTTTTAGAAACATAAAGAAGTATAGGTGAGACACTGGAACAGGTTTCCCAGAGCAACTCTGGCTGCCCCCTCCCTGGAAGTGTTCAAGGCCAGGTTGGACGGGGCTTTGAGCAACCTGGTCTAGTGGAAGGTGTCCCTGCCTGTGGCAGGGGGGTTGAACCTAGATAATGTTTAAGGTCCCTTCCAACCCAAACTACTCTAAGATTCTATGACTGCTCTAAGAGAGTTCTATCGGACAGATTTCTTGCATCAGTGATAATCTGTAACTTAGAAACTGTTGGGATGTCATCTATGGTTAATTCAATGTATTTGACCACGTTACAAATTCAGGGAACACAGAAATCTCTGAGCAGAAATTGCAATAAATGGTGATATTTATTGAAAAGCATTGTCATGTAATGGTGATTGATGATCAGTGTCTGCCAAGTCCCTGTTGTACAAGTTACACTACTTAATGTGTAAGACATCTTTCTTGTGTTTGATACAACGGTGCTACTGTGTGACATCACCATATCACAGCCGTTGGAATCACAGCAACTTGCCCAAAGTGGTATTGCTTGCAAGATCAGTGCTTTCTGTTTTGTTGTATATGCACGATTTTCTGTGCTATCTACTCTTGTGATAGAGGTAAATGTACTGGATTTCATGAGACTGTTTCCCCTGGTGCTAATTAATATCTGCAGAGCATGTTTTCCATTCTCTGTTTCTCATTTCAAATGAATTAGAGATAAGAATTTGCGAGAAACTGAAGTAAAAATGAAATCAAAGGTGGCAGAGAAAAAAGCAACAGAAGGCAGAAGAAAAAGCAAAGAAGCTGAATTTAAACAAGAAGAGTTTGAATGCGATCATAAATCCAAAAATCCCCAGGGTAAGTCAGGATGGACGCATCTAGAAAGATCCTGCTAAGAGAAACACTGGCAATTTAAAAAAAAAAAAAAAAAAGTGCACTTTGGTCTACCCTAACAGTGAAATTTTGAAATTTAGTGGTTTTTAAATGTTTCATGTTTATACAACTATAGTTACAGTGGTAGTGTAAGTAAACAGTAAGGGACAGTGTAAGTTCAGGTGGTGGTTGTTTCTAGTAGTAATAGCATCAGTTAAGACAAAGCTGAGACATCTTGTTCAGGTTTTCATGTGACCTTAAAGACTTGTTCCACAGCAATTATAAAAAAAGTAGGGTGTTACTTCAGTTCTTTATACTGTCATTATGGTGTATTTTTCTCTTCATGATTTGTTCATGTCTAAAGCATTTCTGAATTATCTGATTGTATTCTGCTAAAATCTACCAAAAGTGTGATTTCCTCTCAAGGAAGGGAGTGTAATGACACAAAATTTTGCCTCATTGTGATGGTGATAAAGGAGGAGGTGTACCTTGAGATAGAGAACTGAGTTCTGACCTTTATCTTGTTCATTAGAAATGGGAGCACCTGTCCATCAGTAGGTATTCAGCTGTGGATGGACAAGGCCTCCACAGGTGAAGATGCTGTGATAATCATTACACTTGTGTATGCAGGACAGATCAGAGAGGGCTAAACCAGGGAATAAGGCCATATCACTCTTCAGGAGAAACAGGTTTTGGGGCATAATGTTAGCTTTGTCAGGTATCTTTCTAGTCTATCTGGGTCAGGTCAGTGCTGTGGAACAGTACCCCAGGAACTTATTTGGTTCTGTGTTCCCATTGTCACTGTAGAGAAGGTCAATGGAATTTCTTTGCTGAGAAAGCCCACCAGATCAAGCGAAAATTCATCCCATTCTTAGAATTATTCCCCTGTGTAGAACCTCATTTTGCCTGTGCCAGACCTCACTGAGCTTAGTGAGAAGAGTGACGAAGATATGAGGCTTGATTTTATACAGCTAGAGCAAGTATTTGTTTTCACACACAACTTAGCAATTAGCAACAGAAGGTACATAAACGATGAAAATGTTCTTATTACATGCTAGGTAAATAGGCATTTGAGAATAGAAGTGCAGCCGCTCTGCTGGCTGATACAGAGATGGCAGGAATGTCCCATGCTTTAGGATAATTGCTTTAATTGAAACAGGTGTGCCACTGCACCGCAGCAATTTAGCTACTTTGTGATCTCACTCTAAAGTTTACAAGCAGGCTTTTATAATTTTCACTTCCATTAGTGGAACATCTCAGAGAAGCAACATGACTTACTTGAAAACATTTTCCATTATTTGGAAGTAGTTCTAAAGTGCTTTCTGCTGTCCTTCCCGTGATGAATCCATTTTGGCTTGCTTCAGGGGATTTGCCTTGCAGAATTCCAGCAACCAAGAGCTAGAGATGCATTTTGAAATACATTTACTGGATGTGTGTCAGGTGTGCTGACTGGGAAAATTAATGCTTTCTGGATGGGTGAGGGGCAGTTCATTATGCTAAGGCCACTGATTAGTGCTGAATTAAATGTTCTCATTCTGTTTCCAAACGTTAAATTGCAGGGGTTGTTTGAAGTGCTAGTGAAACTTTTTCCATAGTTCCTTATTATGTCATTATAAGTGATCAGGGCAAGCAGTATGAAGAGATGGATGGCTGAATCTTTGTGAAAAGATTGCAAAGGGGCCAAGAGACTAAAGGTCTTTTGTTTCTGGAGTCTCATTTGAACTAGTATGTATGCTTGCCATTCTCATCCTACATACAGCCCAAATGGAAATGAATCTTCTTAAGAATTGAAGAAAGGTTTTGCAAATTTCTGAGCAAAGACAGGAGTCTGGATCTCTTATGCTTCCTTACATTTCCCATGCTCCATTGTTTGTCATTGTGTCATGACCCTTGACTACACCCATAGTTTTATCCTACACGGTGAAAGAATGTGGGGGAAAGGGAGAGCAGAGGAGCTGCCTCAGAGGGAAAACGACATTTTTCAAACCCTCTCAGTTTTAAAAACCGTGGACTTAAGACTCTCGAGATGAAGAAGGCATGTTTCTGTAGAATGGGAACTCATCACAACGTTATGCATTCATCTTGCGTGACATTTCATTTGGACAGTGAAACTAGAATCTTAAGATACGTAAAAGTCTAATCAGATGAGTGTGATTGGCTTCTAAACTCTTGGATTTCCCTACCCTGGCTCTCCTTGCCAGGAAAAAAATACTATTCTTATTGTGTTAAGTTCTTTAGCATAGGAAGATACTCATGGTAACCCTGGAGGGTGTAGTCTGCTATTCACAAAAGAATTAAAGATGCAGTGGATGTCATTCCGTATTGCTTATGTTGCCCCAATTTTTCATCAGTATACTATGAGAAAGTGAGCAAGAACTTCCATTCTGTGCTTTTCCACCTCTCCTTTGAGATATTCAGCAACTGTACTTATTTTAACAAATTTTTGCTGATGGACAGTAGCTCATTACATACTGACAGAGTTCATACACTTCCTTCTCAGATGTCTTTCCTTTTAAGACTGCCATTTAAAAAAAAAAAAAAAAAACAAGACAACCTCCCCTTCCCCAAGTGAGGACATCTGCGATAGGAAGAAATAAAAGGGGTGATTTTTTTTTTCTCTAGCAGTTGATCCTCTCATTTCTCATCATAGTGTCTGAGAACAATTTGAAAGGGAAGTTTTCACACAGATATCAAAAGCTAATGCGATTGAGGCAAGGATTGTAAACAGACTTGGATTACTTTTTCATTAGGGTTGACTGCAGCAAGTTTGTTGTGTGGTTGTAGGAATTCCTGGGCAGCTGAGTGAACAACAGGGAATGACTTTGTTGTGCTCCAGTGCCCTAACTGGAGAAGGCTGTTGATGACCACGAGAAATATAGTGATCCATCTTTTGGTTAAAACTTGGGTAAACAATGATGTTTAAGTGTCACTTTTTTTTTTACCAAAGCGTGCTAAGGCAGTGGGACTGTAGAACCAGTTTTTAAACCCGAACCTAATTGAAATCAGCCTTATTTAAGCAAACAAAGTATGTTAATGCTGATTTGCTGGAAACAACTGTAGTAAAATGCAAATATCCAGAAGTAAAGCACATCATCCACAAACATTAAGCCTTTAAAAGAGGGGGAATAAGTTGGCGTCTTTGCAGAGAACTTGCTTTTCTGAATCTATCAGTGTTATCAAAAATGAGTGTTACCAAGTACTTCTTGCTCACTTCTAAACACACAGAAACTATCTTTTCCAAGATTGCAAGATTCATAAACTGAGATACCTGTTTAAGAGTAGCCACCAGACGCCAATCTTTGATTTGTTTCCTTTGCCTTCTTGATGTGTTTAGTGCATTACAGAGTTCTTGAGATTTCCTTTCACTTTCTAATATACTTGCTTTTTTTTTTTTTTCTCCATACTATACATTTTAATTGTTGCCTTAAAAAACATGTTCTTTCTCCTTATATGTGCAAGTTTTTGGTTCCTGCTTGGTCACACTAGTCTGCAAAGATGTTCTCATCTTGTTTGGTTGTCATAAAATTCACAGGTTTTTTTTCAAAGGAGGCTTCAGATGACATGTTTCACGAGATGTGCTTTTTTGGGCAACCTCACACCAGTAACTGGAGAATAGTTTTGCATGTCAGAAGAACCCTTTCAGGTTATGGATGACTGCATAAATTCTCTTACTGTTTCTCATTGCTGAACTAATAATACGTTTTATTTCTACCTTTGAGTCAGTTTCCAAGTAGTTGAAGCATGGCTTAATTTTGTCAGGGTATGATAGTTTCTATTACATTAACTTTCAAGAGAACAAAATTAATCTCAACATTATATTCCAAGTGCAGTAACTTCAAAGAAATATTCAGTGAGAGATGAAAGTAATAGAAGGGGAAGAAACTCTAGTTGAAAAGTTAAGCATTGTTAATGTGTGTTCGATATTGGGTAATGTTGCATTAAAGCTAGACTTCAACTTTTGTTGATTCAGGTTAAAATGATACTGTTTTGAAGGCAGAGTTTTGGGTGGGCTTTAATTTTCAAGTTAGCTGCATTCAAGCATCTACATCTTAGTAAAATTTCTGAAAGCAAACACGTGTAACAGGAAAAGCTAAAGGCACGTGGAGTAGATTTTGGATAGGGGCCTTCTTAACTATTCCTAGGATAAACTTTGACTCTACATTTAAAGTCAGGCAGGCATTTAAAAATAGTGATATTTCATCTTTTAATACAATTTTGGAGAGGTAAGATGTCTTGCATTCCTGCTTAACATCAAAGTTAACTCTCAATCTAGAAAGCAGATCAATGGCAGAAAACAACCCCAACCATATAATTCGAAACAAACCCACATTTGGTTTCCCACAGGTAACTTGATAGCAGTAGCTGCTTTCTTCAGACCAATAAACATTGCAGCAAACTGCAGCATGAAATAGCTTGCTTGTATGAGACTCCTCTCAACAGTATGACTTCCCTCTATATATAGATAGAAAAGACAAATTAGATATGGCAGCCATATTAAATTAAAGTTTTATGAGATGTATGTTGCAGAGCCTTTCTTCCATCAGGTATGGTGTTAGATATATTTCACTCCCTTTTCTTATACCAATAAAGCTTTTTCTCATATATAAAAATAAGTATAGTTAAAAAGAAATGCAGTTGAGCCTTCAGTAAACATCTTAAAACCCCTTTCTCATTCACACTTAGCTAAGATCAAAGCTGCAGACTTAGGTGCAGATACACCGTATGGAAATAGAATTACTTCATCTTTTATCATTTCAATGCAACTTCCTCACTTTTTTGTTTAGAATTTCTTGAGTACTCAAGCCTTGTATTGTCCATTTGCACAAGGGTGAAGTTTATACCTTATGTATATTTTTATTATGAATGTTATATAATGTCAGCCCTTTAAGAATATTTCTACCAAAGGACTTACTCCTCCACGCCCAGCATGCAATGAGCTCTTCAACAGTGCCTGAATAATTGGGTCCAGCAGTTCTTTCCGGCTCTGGGATATGCAAATGCCTTTTGGGTGCTTCTAGTCTGCATGGGGACGAGGTGCAGTTGTACACCATTCCTTACCAGTGTTCTTCTACATGGAGAGGAAATTTAGGATCTTGGCCAAGTGGGTACTGTGGAAGACACCAGTAGATCCCTCTTCTGCACAATTAGGACACCAGGATTCTGTGAAGCTCTAAAAATGTATCATTCAATTTAAACATGCTTTTTTACCCCAAACGCAGCTGAGCATGAACTTAAAATGAGACCTTTTAACTTAAAGACTGAATTTGAACTTTCCGTGCATATCCAAGGTAATCTCAAGTGAGATTATTTTAGTCTTCCCATACATTGTATGAAAGAACTCCTACCCTGTATACAATTTTGGGTTCCTCAAAAAGTATTTTAAAAGGGCAGGAGAGTTCGCAGAAGTGCAGAAAGAATGGTAGGAGTTCTACAAAGCCTCTCTTGTAGCGGGAAGAGTAATAAACCCAGTTTACAAACTGTAATGAAGGCAAGGCTAAGAGTCACTTCAGGAGAGTCTTGATGACCTTAGGGGACAGATTTCTGGGAGCAGATACTTTTTTAAGCTTGCAGAAATAGATAAAACTATATTCCATGGTTGGAAGTTGAGACTAAGCAAATGCAAAGAAAGTATAAAGAATGAATTCTTAAATCTTCTTCATGGATTAAGTATCCTCTTTAAATCCATATTTTTAAAGGACCACTGTGGTGCTTTTAGTAAATAGGGACTGAAAATGGAAGGTGTTTGGTAATTCCATTTCCTGTGATATGAAACAGTATGGTCAGACTGAAAGAGCTTCTGACCTTACAGCTCTGTTAATATAATTTCTTCTCTTGAAATCGTGCAGCAAGCTTCATAGCTTTTTGTTTCTGCTTTTTTGCGTGTGTGAGATTTATAGAAAATCAGATGATTCTGAAAACAAATAACATTTCAGCATTGCAGCAAGTGGCTTATCCTAATGTCATAAAACACATAACTTTCCTCTGAGTTAAATGAGAATACACTACAATTTATTTTTACAATTAAACTTCAGCATTTCAGCAGAAACAGGCATTTTTCAGAATGCTTTTACCATGGAAAACATATCAGTCACCTTTCCAAATACATTTTGACAAATATTACCCTGTTCTAATGTATTGGTCAGGGTCAGTCATCTTGAAATATCATCATCCACTACCATATTAAGCATGGCTCTATATGATTTCCTATGACAGAAGACTTTTTGGAAGGATGAGTGTTCACAAATGTTTAAAAGATGGCAGCTATCCTCCAAACAGTTTATAGACATTTAGTGAACTCAGGAGACTAATCTATAGTGTCCCTATTCTGCAAGTTTCAGTTAGCCTTCAGCTGGGTAAACTTTGTTTGAGAGATCGCCTGAGTAAAGAATGAATGAAAAAAATTTAGAAATAAGTTCTTCAAAAAAGAAGGGAAGTCCAGTAATTAAAGCAGTAATCCTGGACTGAAGATTGAGGTTCAGTTTCCTTTTTCTATACAAGGACTTACATGGGATCCTTGACAAGTTTTCTGTCCTCCTTAGCTACATCTGTACCATGCTTCCAACAGTGCCTCCCATTCTTCAGATCCATTGTGTGCCCAAGAAACATTTTAACTCTCTGTATGCCCACCATTTCCTTAACTCTTAATATTCACAAAGTAGCTTAGATACTCACCTGCAAAGAAGCTCTGGCGCACTGCAGACAAGTGCGGGTCAGGTTGCCTGACCCATCAGGAGCCTGGGAGACACAGTGAGGTTTAGTGGAGGTGAAGTGCGGCAGCTGTATCTATTCCCGTGTCTCCTATTGTTGCTCCACAGGGCTGTGATTGTGAACTATTCCAGGGGTATTAAGCTACCCTGGCATTTTAATGTTTACTGTATTGGTCAGCAAATCACAGGTTTTTTTATGGTTTCACAGAATCACAAGATGGTTAAGGGAACCACGAAAGGGACACCTGGAGGCCATCTTGTACAACCGCCCTGCTCAAACAGGGCCACCTAGAGCCTGGGACCATGTCCAGGCACCTTTTGAGTAGCTCCAAGGAGGGAGATTCCACAACCTCCCTGGGCAGCCTGTGCCAGTGCTTACAGTAAAAAAAACGTTTCCTGATGCTCAGAGGGAGCCTCCTGTGTTTCAGCCTGTTGCCTCTGTTTCATACTGTCACCCTAGTAACACTGTGGAAGAGTATTAGTCTTCTTACTAGATTCATGTTTTACATCTTAAAAGGAAAGCAGAACTAAAAAAAATGTAGTTCTAGATTTATTTTTGTCAGGTTCTTAAGTAATTTTCTTAGAATAAGGACAGTAAAGAAGGATCACTAATGACTATCCTAATACCACGCTGCCAAAATATCCTGAACATACCAATCCTGTTTCTAATGAAGTCAGATCATGTCCAGTGTTCAAACATACGTTTTTTTACTTCTGCCATTAAAAGCTAACTTGCATTTTTAATAGTATCACCTATTTGTCAAGAATCTAGGAGTGAGCAGAATGCATGAACACACTCTGCTTTCTAAACTGCAATTTCAGTATTTATTCTGAAATACTAGTTGAAGCTGTTCTGAACATAAAATATTCTGAGCTATTTTATCAGCATTTCTGTGGATGATCGTTCTGCCTTGGTCTAGAAATAAGCAGATGGTTGTCATTTCAAGGTAATGACCTGTCCTGTTTCTTCAGCACCTGAAGTTTTTAAGAGGGAGGAAAAATAATGATCTGTCTTCTGATATTTATAATGGATTCAAAGTGCATTTGATTATTTTTTAAAAAATGTTTTCTTCTCTCTAGAAAATACGAAGGATATTCTCGTCATATATGAACAAGAAGCAGAAGAGTGGGCTCTGTATTTAAAATCTCTTTTTGGACATGTAGTGAACGAAGGAGGAATCTTACTCTACAACCTAAAGACTTCGTCTTTCAAGCACCAGGAGCTATTCTCTTTACCCTGTTATAAATGTAAACTTCTGATACTATCATGTGGACTTCTTAACTGCCTGAATCAAAAGAGAAGTTATTTTCTGGAGCAAGTTCTAAAACCTTCGAATAATGTGGTCATCCTACTTTGTGGGGTGGAGAATTCAGAGATTCTTTATGAGATAGTGACCTTAGATGAAGGCAGCAAAGAGATTTCCACTGATCAGGAGCCCGAGGAGTATCTCTCTGTTGTTACTGGAATTATTCAACCAGGTAATCTAAAAATGAAAATTTTGTATGATTATTAAAAAAATTTTCTTAGCTGTATTATCATTTGGAAGAGAAAAAAAAGTGATAATTCAGATTTTCTGGAGAAACTATCTCTTCAGCTTGGTCCAGCAGTTTTAGTTTGATGATGCATTTGTCACTGAAGTGTGATGAAACTGTTGTACTCTTAGTCCAGCTTCCTTTTCACAGGGAAACAGCTCTGGAAAGTTTAAAAGCTGCCACTGACACCTGTGAACCTACTATTACTACTTCATGGTAAGAATGTTGAGCTGACATACGCTTGTTTCTCTGTTTCCTGAGTTTACAAATCTCAGAAACTGTGCAAAACTATGGGTTTATGTTTCAGCTCTTTCAAAATGCTCTAATGTGACAGTGCATATATCTTTTTAGATAGATCTGACAAACTGAAAAATAATTACTAAGACCCAGTTTTGTGGATGGCAGCATTTCCCGAGTGACACACAAAAGCTGTAAGAGCAGAAGTTCCCTTTCCCTTTCACCAGCCCAAGTAGTAAGTCTGTTACTGGAAGGACTAAAACTATCCAGCTTGTATGCGTGTGCACACCCATGGAAACTACAAAGAAGCATTGATGTAAAAATAGCACTTCTGGGATGTGAGAAAAACCCTTCTCCTGAGGGTGAGAGGTACTGAAATGGCAAAGTCTGTGCACATGGTTTAGTTTAACCCAAAGTTTAATTTTGCCAGGCTGCACAAACGAAACCAAGAAATAGCTTTAGAAAGACAGATGCATGGGCCACTTTGGAATGGCGATGTAAGTTGTGCACAGGTTTGGGGTAGATGGTTGTGTGTTTTCCTTTGAGAGCATATTTGCTACTGCTTCTTTGTAGTCTCTAGATCTCTTACCTCCTCCTAGCTCTTACTATTTTGTCATGATAATCGTCTACTAAGCAGAACATTGTGCTTCTGTCTTTGTTACCTGTAAGCTTGTGTTTAAGAAAGTTCAGGAGTTTTACTCAGAAATTAACCTGATTTGGGATGCAGATGAACAATCAAGAATATTCTTTTGAACACCAGGGTAGAGAGACCCCAGCTGGGTTAGAGTGACCTAGCTGGATATGCCTGCTGCCTTGTGCTTGAACAGATAAGCTTAAGCATACTATAAGGCTTTCAAACCTGCCCAGAATGTGTGTACACACAGTCTGGCTATATCAGATCAGTGCTTTCAAAACTAAGTTTTAGACTCCTCTTTCCCAACCATCTCCTGTTTTAACATTTCTTACTGTTCAGTATTTATTAACATTTTCCTCAGTATATCTTTTTTTGAGCATCTCTCAGACTTAAAAGTTTTGGGGCTAATTACAGTTGCCTGGTTTGGCTTCAGGAGGTAATGTTTTCAATTTCTGACTGTGTCTGATACGTAGCTTCAGATTAAAGTTCCTTGGCAGCTTTTTAGTGGAATGAAAACAGTGGGTCTATACTATGCGTGTGTATATATAGGAAGGAACTGGGCCCAGAGACAGTTAGTTGACTCGTGCACAGGAAATTGCAAACTTTTCTGCAAAGATAAACAGTTTCCTAGAAGACAGATGATGATTCTTTGCTTAGGTCTGTGCATTCACAAAAATATTTATTGCATCTGCCCTTGGGATTTTGTTTATATTGTAATCTCAAATGATCTTTTATTTGGCAGTGGTCAATATCAGCATCTTCAGAGATGAGTACAAAGCTGAATTAATGAATAGTTGTTGAAGGCCTCAGACAGTGTGTACATCTTTACCAGGGATGCATAGACTGTGGCTGGGATCAGGCAAGTTCAATTGATTGAACTAGATCCAGTACTGGGAGTAGTGTTGCTGCCTGATGCTTCAGGCTGTAAGCCCTCCTCCATACACATAGCTGAGAACTGCTCTGGCCCTGTTTTTTCTGTTCTGGTGTGCCTTGGCCATCAGGCAGGCCAGCTCAGATCAGTGCTTGCTAGGGGACCTCTGCACTGCTCCCTGTTGTGCAGTGAAAGTATTCTAAGCGCAAGGTTTGCAGTCTCCTGGGTGTCGATTTAAGGTCTGAGGAATGAAGATGTTCATGTCTTATTGTTATTTACCTCTGCTTAAAGATAATGGTGACTCTTTGTAGTGTCTGTACTTATGATGCTGTTTTATAGAATTAAGCTCTTAGCCTTTGTGATATCTGTGCAGGGATTTTGACAGATTACGCATCGGGGGAAAAGATTTTCCCCTTGTATTTAAAATGGCTTGCAAAGGGGTTATTAAGTATACTTGGATTATTTTTCTTTTGGAGCAATTTTTTTATGCCTTCAGGACTGTGCACTCACAAGTTTTCTCATCTCTCTTCATATGGATCATCATCTTCTGTCACTTTTAATTGTTTTCAGTGCTTATCCCTCATCCCTTGTATTTCTGCTTTTGGAGACAGTGATGAAAACACTTTTGTGTATGTTCTTCATGCTTTTCTGTTCCTTTTTTTTTCTCTAAACTGTTCATTGCTGTTAACTTGTTCCTCCATGCATTTCTACCTTCTTGTCTCCTCAGTATTAACAAGAGCTATCACTCTACCGAAATCTGAAAATTAATGATGTGCTTTATTTACGATGATTACATGGCACCACGCTGTTGTGCACTACCGCAGCTAAATTCTGTTAATCCCTTAGGACAGCGGGCCATCGAGATCCTAGGTCTAATTGATGCCAGGGCTCAGGAGTGGCTTGTGGGTAGTTAGAACAACTGAAGATGGATGCTAAATCAGGTTATTACCTCACAGTCCTGAAGTGCTAATAACGACATAGTTTAGGTGCTAGTAATCACCACCCTTCCACTGCAGCTTTCTCCATACTCTGCAGAGTTCCTAGGCAAGGTAAGTTCTCAGCTGTCTATTCTCTCCTAGATGCTATTCTCTTTGCACTGTCTCTACAGTCTGAGATGGAAAGAGTGCAAAATAAATCTAATTTTATATGCCCCCTGAATTATTTTGCCAAAACCTTTTGCCTACCAGACGGTGCCAATTTCATCATGTTGGAGCAGGTAGGGCTCTTTATCTGTTAAAACTTCTTTCTACCTCTAAAGTAGTATGTATGCCAAAAATTCTAGGCAAAAGTACTAATTAAAATGCTCAGTAAAACTAAATAAAATGAAAGATGCAGTGGTTTTGTACCCAGCAGAGAGCTTGTTTGCCCTGTAATGTGATTCAAACACAAAATCTGAAGGGTTTGTCGTTCCTATTTGAGCATGTTCTTGGAGGAGTAAAGGGAGAACTGGGACATGGAAACTGGCCTTTCTAACATATGTTTCCTGGATGGTTACAAATTTTATTATATTCACCTTCTGCATGAAGAAAAATGCAGATATTTTTATTGTTGTCAAAAGATTCCTTTAGTAGTACTTGTTCACAAAATACCTCACTGTTTGAAACTGCTACGTTCAGATTTACAGTTGGTTTTGAATTTTGTGTAAGGGCATGTTGTCCTAAAAAAAGATAAATCTCTGGGAAAGAGTAGAACACACAGAAATTTTATTATTGCATGTTAACATCTAAGATGGCCCAATATGACTCTAGAATTCTGACTTTGTGTACTGGGTCTGGCTGAGCCGGAATTGGTTTTCCCCTGTAGCAGCCCTCATGGTGCTGTGTTTTATGTTGGGAGCTGGCAGGGTGTTGATAGCACACTGGTGTTGCGGCTACTGCTGAGTAGTGCTTACACAGCACCAAGGCTCTTTCCAACATTTTCACCCCCAGTGGGACGGGGTGGGCAAGATCTTGGGAGGGGACACAACCAGGACAGCTGACCCGAACTGACCAAAGGGATATTCCATACCATATGACGTCTGCTCAGTATAAAGCTGGGAGAAAGGAGGAAGGGGGTGGGGTCACCCTTGGTCCTCCGAGGCAACCACTACGCGTGTTGGAGCCCTGCTTCCTGAGAAGGCCCGACATCGCCTGTTAATGGGAAGTAGAGAATAAATCTGTTTTCTTTTTTGCTTCTGCGCGTGGACCTTTGCTTCACTTTGCTTAAAACTGCTTTGGTTTTGCCCACAAGGGTGTGGGTTTTTTTCCTATCTTATTTTCTTTCCCCTGTTTGCTCTGTTGAGAAAAAAAGGGGAAGGGGGGGGAGGTGATAGGGCGACTTGGTGGGTACCTGGCATTTAGCCAAGGTCAAACCACTACACTTTGCTTTAACAGCTTTCCCTAATATTGCTTAAAGTAGAATCAGGAACCACATTTTGTTTGCACCTGTCTTTTCCTTCCCCTTTTTCTTTCTACAGCTTCCCCTTGGTCTGCTGAACTGTGTACCCCTTTTTATATTGAATTGACATGCTTTCAGTGTAATAATTCAGGACCCTGGGGGTTTTTAGCCTAGACATAGCCGGGTTTTTTGTTTAGTCCTGAAACACTTCCACGTCAAATTCAGGCTAGCCATATGTTTAAGCAGAGGATTTGTAGATATAGATAGATATTTGCAGCTGGATATAGTTACTTAGATCTTTAAATGTCCTGAATTCCTCCTGTAGTTATTTGTGCCTCAGCATTGATGATGCAAAAAGAGAACAGGTCTTATCTAATACAAATGATTTTCTGTGACACTGTTTCTAAACTGTGCTTACACTTTTATGAGACTTCTTGGTGGGACTTCTCAGTACAGCTCAGAAGTCGTAAGTATCCGTTAGTCTGCTTGCTGTTTTGTTAGGTTTCATTGTTCACAGCTTAACAAAACAATCCTTGTCACTTCCACTTGAAGCCTTTTCTCTAAGCAGTGGTATCCTCTTTTTTTTTTTTTCCAAAATAGAGAAAGAAGAGAATCTGCTTCTATAAAATTTGATAGTTGAGAACTGCTCAACAAACCTACATGTATCCATTCATTATTGCTATTGTACCAAAAAATGAGAGGAGGTATATAAAGTAACATAACCAAATAGAAAACTGTATCCACAGTATTTGACAGCCCAGGAAAGTTTATCAGAATTAACATGTAACTTTTACCTGAGACAGCAACATGCCATTAATTTCTGATGGTTACCTAGAAAGTATTCAGTGTACCTGCACCCAATTTTCATCACCAAGAAGAGTAATGTTAAGAAAACTACTTTTGCAACTACTAGTAAGCTACAGATCTGGAATAATGAGATAGTCGCATTGGGTATTTGTCTCTAATAAGTAAATGTAGGACAAACAGGCTGGGAGCTTAAAATAGGGCTTAACATATGCAGATCTTCAACCCGCTTAAAATATGGTGTTAATTTCCATTGTACAGGTCACAGAAAAGATAAATAAATAACTATATTTTTACCATAAGCTTTATGTTATCTGCCTCCTGTTTTATTTGTAGTACAGTGGCATAGATTTTATTGGAGTTGTACCAGGAATTTGGGTATAATGTTGAATAGTGAAGTAATACTTCACATTTTGAATCCACTGCTTTGCTTGTTCTCCTGTAAAATTGTCTTCACATTGGTACTCAAATGAGTAACCAATGATGATGCATTTTCTTAGGCTGTCAGCAATACTTGTGCTGATGCACTAAAACCCATAATTTAAGCAGGAACTTTACCATTGTCTTCAATGAGCAAGTGTTTCACCTAGATTTTGACATCGACTTGGAGTCTACGAAGAAATGAAGCTAAAGTGCTAACAAGAACCAAAGTTGAAGGGGAAACAAAATCACTAGATTATTTGGTTTTGTTTGTGAATAGCGAATACAGCATGGTTTTGTGTGTGTGTGAACTAAAGTCTTGGTTGTAAGGATTTCTCACATGGACACACAAAATTGAGTAAATAGAGGGAAGCTGGTAGGGAGGGGAGGTTGCAGTAGATGAGACCACACAGTTGTGCCTCACTTTCCTCCTTCCCCAAGACAGTGCATATCGCTGTTGGTGCTTTTAAGGCAGTGAGGTCATCTGCTTATGGAGGAGCACCTCAAATGCCGATTAAACTTTTTTATTGAAATTAAAATGAAAATAACCTGTATGAATTTATTGCAAGCAGAAGAGCAGAAGGGGCATTTTGTTAGCTGAAGTGTGCTATGGTATAGTCCTCATTTCAATTTTGCCCTGCCAGAACTGCTCTGCAGAGACTGCTGCTAAGATTACCAGGTTACTGAATCTTCCTGAGAGGATGTGTTTCTCCATCTCCACACAGAATGATCGCTGCGATGCTAGGGCAGTGATGAGGATTTGTAACAGGGATGACTGTCACAAAAAAAATGTGGTTAATGTCACTAACTTGTTTCATCTGGCATGTGATCCTGGCTATTTCAGACCAGAAGAAAAACTGAAGTGGCAGCCTGGAGGTATCAACTGTAGATAGGATGATGAGACTGCCATCCCCTGCTACTTAAACTGTTTGAGTTAGTTCTTCCTTCTCTTATTTCTGAAAAATCCAGAGAAGACTTTATCATTATATAATCAGGTTTCCTAGCAGCTCATGTTTTGATCTGTCTAGCCAGTCATGGTGACCTGTACCCTTGCATTCTGAAGTATGCATCATGTATGTGATTTTTTTTCCCTCTTATTTTTGACACTAATTGGATGAAAACTGCTTACACCTGGAAAAGTGAATGCACTGACATCTTAAAGTGAATGTTTTTTAACAGCGTTTAGGACAAGCTCATAAAAAGTTTTATTAATAATAAAAGTCAAATGACTAGAACATAAACATTACTGCAACAGCATGTACTAATTTAAGTTAATGTACTGTGATTTTACTGTTGTTTATTTAGGTTATAAATTTTTTATTTTTAAAATGAATTAATGGATTTGTCATCATTAGTCTGCTTTTTCAAGGTTGCAAGTGGACACCATCCAAATTCATGTCTTGTTTATGGCACAACAGTCATCAATCAGTATTTAGTTGCAGTTGTGAGGCTATTTCTAAAGCTTACAAGTAATTTAGGATTTCCAGGAGGTATTTTGCAGATAGAACTGCAAAATGGCTGTGTGAATCTGTAGTCTTGCATGTCCTTCATATAATGTTTTATTGACTCTTGTCAGGTTTTGCACTGTGGTTACCAATCACAATTACGGAAAAGTTATTATTGGAAGGTGTCTAGAGAAGTCCTCTGGAAATGCATTCTTTGTAAATTTTCTGGCACACAAGTGTTGTTATAACAAAATTGCTATTTGTAGTTTCACCATGATGTATTTATGTTATGTTAGTGTCAGCTTCCTGGAAATAGGATAAAATAAGGGTGGTGGTGTTTTCCAGATTAAAAAAATTGCATCACCTATCCCTGAAAAAATGAAGTGTAGCACATATTTAAGTTCATACTGAAAAAGAAAAAATCAATATTACGATAGCAAGAGAACAACTTTTATTGTATAGAATCAGATTTTGCTCTTGGTAGGGTCTCTCTTCTACTTACCTAAATGGCTATGAGGACAGAACTTGGTCCAGAAAATGTTATTACGGTTACAAAGTTAGGTGTTCAAAAGTCAAAAAGTTACAGGTACAAAGTAGCTTATTAAACTTTAGTTACGACCCTGCGTTCATAGCATTGATTGCCTTTAATTATGTAAGTGCATTCTTCCCACCCCCCCGCCAAGAACCTGCCCTCATTAGTACACAGGATAAATAGTGCTCAGTTAATTAGCAGTTATCTGATACTTTGTTTTGTGTTTGAGTTTGCGGTTGCATTATTTATGTACCGAATGCCATTTAAATCCTTTTGAAAAAACAGAATTATTAATTTCCTAATGTGCTTTCCTGTAGAATTCTTTTCTGTATTGAGTGCTGTCCAAACATTATTTTATTTTATCATTGTACATACTAGTAGTTAGAAAGATTAGGGTGAAGCATTTCTTCATTTCTGATACCACTCTAAGACATTACTTTTCATAACACTTATGACTATGTAGTATTTTTAACATCCACATTCAAACTCCCTTTAATTTCAGATGCATTTGTGACTGCTCAGATGTCTGCAGGTCAGCTGTAAGGTCTTTCACAGAAAGTGCAATACAAAACTAATGAGCGCTTCTGAAAAGCATGTTTTAAAAGCCTTCTAGCTTTTTGCCTCAAAACTTCAGGATGAAATTACCTGAATTCTCTAGAGTAGCAATCAGCTAATATCACTGTCCTTCCTCTCACTGGAATCCTCTCCTCATTCACTCGACGCTTGTTATTACAAGAATAACTGAATCAGAATACAGTGAACAACACCTTCCTTAAGTACAAAACCACAAGTCCATGCCAGAGTAGGTGTAACTTGTGCACTGTCCACGGTACAGATCAATTTAAAAGAAATAGTCAACAATATACTACAAAGGAGAAAGACTGCTTTTGAGTGTTTGAGGTTTTATGCAATCTTAATAATCCCAGGCTCTTCATCCTAGCCTTGGCGCCTTTATCCAGTGACTCTTACTTTTCAGTCTTGGTCCCTTGTTGTAGTATTAGTTATTAATTCTGGAGTACCCAGCAATCAGGGTCCCACAGATGCTGTACAACAGCAGGTTTGTTGAGTTAGCTGGATCTCACAGTATGGAACTCAAGCAGGCCTTATATCTACTATGTCAGTGTTACCTCAGATATGGAAAAACAGCCGAGAACTTGATCCAACATAAAGAGTGGCATAGACAGATATTGCATAATATGACAAAGTCTCCTGGTAGTTATTAAGCCATCAAAATAATTTCAACAAATCAGAACTGACAGAGAGTTTTTTTCGTATTTGACCAGTACTTTAGATAACGTGGCCATTGCTTTTTTGACCCAATACTGTGAACTCTGGAGCCAGATTTATTGTATTATCAAACACAGCCCTGCACGGTTGTCTTGTCTTCCAAACCCCTGCACCCATTTTCCATTTCTCATTTTCCTGCACATGATTCTATTCTCTTTCCTTTTGCTTAACTCCTCTCCCACTGTTTGCTCTATTTACTTCCAGGTAAACTTCTCTTCTTCCTCAAGCCCATATTTCTTACCTGCTATACTAAATTGAAAAGGTCAGTCACAGGGATGTTTACTGAAAAGGGATAAAAACTGTTCCATCTAAAGATCTCTCTAGGCTTGTTCCTCTCCACTAGCCCTTGGATTTTATTTTTATTAATTATTTTTTTTCTATCTGCAAAACTGTAGCTTTAAAATAGCTCTATCTTACATCTAAAATAGCATACAGAATTTCATCTAAAAGAAGAAAGTGGAAATCGGTGTAATGGTATTTCCTTATTTCTGAGGTTTTAGGTTGCTTGTCCATTTGTTTTCTTAACTGTTTTATTTTGACAGTTTTTCCTTTTTTTTTTTTTTTTTCTCAGCTTGATTTCTGATGCCAAGATCTTCCTTAGAGTAAGCTAAACATTCTGTGAAGCAATCAGTGAAGCAATGATCACTGTCATCAGAGTTGATGACCAGTTACAGATATTTACAAGTTGATACCATTAAAGAATTGTTCTTTTTTCCTAGGTAAGCCACAGAATGAAAATTCTGAAGACTCTTTGTCTTACATCTATGAAGCAGTTCTTGCAGATGGTGAGTTGAATTCCCCTTGCATTTACTCAAATAAAGCCAGCACTCTTCAGAAAATTAAATTTGTTTTCTTACATGTTGTCAGACATGAAAGATAATAAACTAACCTTACCATAGCATACAGTTGTGTAGAGGAACATGCCTTGTTCTCAAACATCCACCCACACATCTATACCCACACATTCTTGTGAGGGGTGTGAAATGGGGAGGAGATTCAACAGGGAGGTTTCCTTTTCCATTTAATTTCAGAGTAGAGAAAAGGGAAGAGATGGAGAGCTTTCCTTTTCTGCTCCCAGCATAAGGAGTTTTGCTTGTAGTAAAGAGAAAGCTGATTTGAAATTTCAGATGGTTCAGTCCTACTCGCATTACATTTGCAGCATCATTCGTTGGCAGCCAGTGGTTGGGAGGAACTCTGCATCATGTCTTCAGCACCTGTTAATATTTGCCATTCTGGTTTATTTATATTTGTGAAAACCCATAAAGAGTCTTAGTAGGGAAAACAGACTGGCAAAATATCCACCTGCTTTAGTAAAGAGCTACATAACATGTTTCCTATCCCCAGTTCTTACTTAAATAATTTTATTTCTGGGTTGACACTGTTGTGAAGTGATCGGCTTAACAGCACCAGCATGCTGACTGATGAAAAGGACAAGTAAGTTATTTCAGAATTCCTGGCATAGCAGTTCTGTGCTGCTGGACTCTAAGGTTACTGGCTCTGTGGGTCTGTTTTGCTGGCAAGGTGTAAGGGAAGAAGGATGCTGCAAGCTCACTGGCTCTTCCTTACTGGCACAAATTCAATATACATGTCAGTGATGTATGGTGTTTAGAATTTTAGCTTCTTTAGTTAATTTCAAGACATGAGCATCAACCTGTGTGCTTTTAAATACTTCAGTTATTCCAGCTCACCATGCTTTGATTCACAACGCATAACAGTCTTGGAGCATGTGGATTGGATGGATTCCTTTCAGATAAAACTAAAAGGGAAAGTGCACTCAGGGACCTCACTGGGTGCACATCAGGCACTAAAAGGTGTACATTCTACTGTGCATTCTGGTCTGGTCCAGACCAGAACTAGTTGGAAATATGCCCCTTTAAAATGTGTATAGTGTGGATGGGAGTATTTAGTACCAACCGTTTCTCTCTACTGAATCTTCTCCTATTAGCCCCTGCTCCTTTCGGATAGGGACTGTGTGTGACTCTCTTGGCATCTCGCATGTACTAGTGGGATCTCAAGCAGAAAGCTGCTGTAAAGCTGCACTGTTTTATCCCTACAGACCTATTGTTAAGGTTTCTAAGGATGTCTCTTTTGGTCCTGTGTTGAATGTGCCATGGGTCGGTACATTGTAGAAGTTCGTTGGTAGAAAGAAGGCTTTTTGTCATTACTGGCTCATCATCCAGGTGCTCAATAAGCTGGCATTAATGTTCCTCTCATTCAGGATCGTGATGTCCAAAAAATGAGACAGTAAAAGGGTGAATAATCAGAGAAGACAGATAATCCCAAGAAAAGAAAGGACTGGGGCGATATTCCTCCAAGCTACTCCTGCTTTAAACCCTGACTCTTTTTATATTAATCCTTTTCTGCTTTTATATGGGAACTTGAGGAGCAGCTTTAAGTCCAAGTTTCCCATCAGCTGAATGGTTGATGTTGTAATCAAGTGAATTGAGGATTTTCCAGCTAAAAGTCTTGCATTAAAAGCAAAAATTTCACTTGAAATCTTTGCTGAAGTTGCCTGGACCCCAATTCTCAGTCAGCTTTTGGCAGTCATCTTGATAGCACTGATTGTATGTAGCCTCTGCTGGTTAATGATGTCTAGTTATTGCTAAGAGGACCAAAGCAATTCTCAACTGCTGTGATGAGTGAAAGGACCAACTAGAAAAGAGGGATCTCCAATAATTGTATCCTGTATGTAAGGTTAAAACTGACTACTGAATGAGTGTAAGGAAATATATGGTCAACATTTCTTCTGTGGTGGTGCAACAGGGAGCAGTTATCTGATACTACTGCAGAACTTTGGAGGGAAAAGAAGCCCAAGAAGTGAAATGATTGCAGTTTCCAAGATTCAGTATGTCAGTCTTTACAAAGTGAAGAAAGGTAAGACAGCAGCTGCAAATGAGCCAGTGTTTGTGCCCTGCAGAAAGTAGGTGAATCTTCGGGTAACCAGACAGGATTTGACTTTGGGTGAATTGTGAAAAAATGTTTCCAGGGACTCTCTCTTCTCTTTGCTTCTTCCTTAGAAGGAAGTGTATGCAGTGCTAAATTTTATGTGTAACACAAAATGGAAGTGTCAGGAGAAATTATAAACCAAGAAAGGATTTTTGCTAGAACCCTATAAAATCACAAAAGAACAGCACTTTGTGTAAGGTCTTAAGTGGAGACTGTCATGCTGAAAGCTGAAGTTTGTTTTGAGTACACAGATATTGTATAAAAGAAAGGATAAGTTGAAAGAAGATGGAGTTTAGACTTGAACTGGAATGGAAGTTGAACAGATCAGAAGTATAAAGCTAAATGAGAAATCTAAAGCAAGAAGGGTAGAAAGAGCAGCAAGTGGATGACAGGACATGCTAAAAAAAACCCCTGACAAACGTAAACAAACTATATACGATAAAGCAAAGATAGATGGGGAATGAGCAAGCGCTAACAATCAATGAGAAGTGATTGACTGAAGTGAATTGTGCAAGGCCTTGAGGGAAAAGGTCAGACAGTACATTGGAAAATGGAAAACCAATATGATCCGTGAGATCCTTTGGGGAAATATGAGCTACAACCAGATGTGAAAACAATTGATTTGCTAGTGAGTGATGGAAAAGATCCAGTTGTGGAATGCTAATCACTATGACATGAATGTATGAGAACTCATTCCTGTAGGTGATAACTGAACAAATCGTCTCTTTAACTACTCTTTAACTGCAGTGTTATGCGTTTACTTTATTTCTGGTTTCTATATAAGAAGACTTGTTTCTATTACTAGAAATCTGTATTTTGAGAAATTCCCTTCTGGTTCCTTAGGAAATTTTCTGCTCCCCAAAGAATCATTATTTATAATTTGTAATAAGGTTGGAGAAGTGAAGCAATCTTAGTAGGATCTGGGTATACAGCCTTGTAACCACACAGAGAAAATGTGAATGCCTTATTGTGGAACTGGCATTCATTATTTTACCTGCAAAATAGAGCTAACATCAGAATTAGATACCCATTAGGTGATGCTCAGCTTCAGAAAAGGCTGTTCCCCTTCTGCAGAACAGCTTTGTCTTTTTTAACATTTACCATTAAGGCTTGTATCCTAGCACTAATTAACTGAAGCAATTAGGGATGGGCAAGTGGAGCACAAAAAGATTATTTGAAAGTGTAATAGCTGTCTGCTTGTTCAGTTTAACAGCAGACATCTTTTGGTCCTGCTCAGAGGTCTCATCAAACTAACATATATGTGCATACTGTTACATGTATCCTTTATCAAACTAAGCTAGAGAAAGGCCAGCACTTAAACAAAATAAATGGCATCCCTTCTGCAGGTAAAGAAGAGCTATCAGAGTACCTCTGCTGAGCTATTCTTTCCTATACTGATATCTGAAATCCTGTTTTAGTAAAATGTGCCGATTCTGGGGTCTAGGTGTTGGATTAAAAGATAAAGAATTTGGATTATTTTCCTATTCATAACCCTAACAAAAGGAAAATAATCAGGAGTTAGAAAGCAAGCATGGTTTTCAGATGTGTCTAAAAATACCACTCTTGATTGTGTTCCTGAGAGAACAGTGTACCTTTTAGCCCGCTTTAAGGGTCAATAGATCTTAGCTATTTCAAACCAAAGGTGGGAGTAAATTGCAAAGCAGCCTGTCCCCTAGTAAGTCAGTCTTGCTGACAATTCACTTTTTTTTTTTTTCCTTCTTTAATACCAAATGTGTCTGGCATGAGTCTTTCTGCTGACAGCAGCTGTGGCAGCATGGCACGGGGAGACGTGGTCCCTTAGACAAGTCCCATGTAATTTAGAGCTGTACAGATCAAGAACAGCATCATAAATTTCATCCAGGCGTTGATAAGAGCCCTGTGCAGGCATTGGAGCTCTGCTGTCATACTCAGACTAAGATACGCTGTTTGGTAAATGGGCTGCTGCAGTCCAAGCTAGCTTCTGTTACCAGATTGATTTAAAGGATGCTATAACATGGAGTATATTGTCTTGTGTTAGTAAATGTTTGGGTGCTATTAATGATGTGTATCCTGTACTTTGAGTAGGGTGAAGGCTGAGAATGCCAGCCACCAGTGTCTCTCCCCATAGCCTCTCCCGATGCAGTTGTTTAAGGACTTTTCAGATATGTTAAACTTCATGACCTTTCATCCATGTCATTTTATTTAACTTTGTTGTCTGTCAAGAATATTCTCCATCAAGACAATAGCTTCAAACATGGCCAAGAGGGGAAAGTTTGGCTACTTACTAGTAGTTTCTTGAAGGTGATACCTGTAAAAACTTAAACCAGGCCTGAAATCTGAGCATCTCTCCTGCCTGCCAGTTGTGCTTCCCTGAAGTAGAACTTGATTATAAAATGCTCCTCTCTATCTGTGTTCTTTTTTATCTATATAATTCAGAATGTGGCCACGTGCCACTTCTGTGTCCAAGCACAGTGTGCAATTTGTGCCAGGCCACTTATAAGAGGCTTGAATTGTAGTTTAGAGATAATAGAGTCACTAGGCAGCTGGAGCTGGCCCCTTTGGAATAATAAGGAAGTTGCAGGACTATTTTATCAGGCAAACAAATTTTGTAGGTCTTATCACAACCTTTGGATGCCTCTGCTATCAGTCCTTTTGTCTTCAGTGGTAATTTGAGTCAGCAACAGGAGGATAACCTATCTCTGTTGTTGTAACAGCATGTCTCAGATTTTGGGCAATGTTTAGTGCTGTATAATCCTTCACTGAAACAGAGGTGAGATATGTGTGTGCTGATACCACAGAGAAATGGAACAAAAATGCCAAAGTGTTTTTCCTGTGATAGAACTCCAGTAGCTCTGAAGTGGATAGATGGACTCTTTAATAAAACATTAGGCTTTAATAACTGCGAACTGCTGGTACACACAAAGGGCCAGGCTTCAGTTTGCTTCTCCCTGGAGAAGAGGCAGGATGAAAGTATGGAGAATGTAGAAACTGGAAATAACAGGCTCGGGCTCCAACAACAGTTCTGCTCAGCACCTAAATGACCTCAGACAGGTAGTTATTTTTTTCAAACTAATCAGTGTGCTTAATAGTTTAGAAACTCTTTGTGACAGTCAGTATGTGTCAGAAGCTCAGCAGAGTGGTTATATTATTAGTGCTGCTGCTGCAGCTGAAAATCATTTATTTGATTGCAGTGAAAATAATAACATGAATTGATATATAGTAAAAGATAAACTTAGTCCCAAAAAGCCTCTAAATATATGCATCCTAACCAAAGCACTGGTTGCTGAGTTTAAGCCAAATCTTTCTTCCAAGCCACAGACCAGTTAGGAGCTGGTTGTCATAGCCTTAGATTGCCTCTGAATATACAGTTAAAATCATATGAAAGTGTGTGTGTGTGTATATATGTGTAATGGAACACCTACAGTTTCATGCAAATTATTTCTTAAATATTATTGGTAAATTCATAGTAAATTACTTTTTGCTGTTTTGCGGTTGTTTGAAGGCAGAATATTTTGGTTTTACTATCAGATCCAATATGGCTACACGTAATAAGACTTTTATATTGGTTTTAGATGCTTTTACGATGACTCCATTAGGCTACAATTAAATCAGAGTGGTAAATAGTTGTGTACAAAACCATACCTGATAATAGAAGAACAGGTGGGTATGCACCTTGGAAATCAACTCAGTCTTTGCCTAGATGTATATAGTAATGCATAAAACAATAGATGTGGGGGGGTTCCAGGGATTGCTCCATTTTGGGAGAGAAATAGACATGAATGAAAATTGCAGCACCATCCATTGCTAAGATGACATAAACACCTACTCCAGATGTTCAGAAAAGGAAAAACTGTTCTTCATAGCTTTTAAAGGAACTGTCAATTTGATGCTTATTTGCAAGAAAAATTGTTCACCATAAATAAAGTAATAGAAACATTTTGGAGACATGGGCAAAATAGGCCAACTCACAGGAAGCTACTGTTTTTGACAAGAACTCAACCGTGCAGGAGAAACTGAGACTGAGAATGCTTTTGAGAAAAACAAAGATAACTGACAACTGTATTTGCAAAAGACAGATGATTCAGCATAGAGAGAAACATTATTTAAAGCTTGTTCATTAATGAATATGTTTACCTTGGTCTGGAATTTATACATGATAGAAAACAAATGTAAGAAATTAAGATTTAAGTTAGATGTTTGTATGTTTGAGTATGTATTTATTAATTTTCTATGATTTTTAGAAAACTTTCTATTCCTAAGCTGTCTCTCACCATCAATAAAAGAAATCTTTTCAGCAGAGCAGAAAAGGGGATTTGCTTTGAAATCATATCTTAGAAAGGGCTTATGGTAAAAATGAACAAATCCCATGCTCATGCTGAGGAAAACATGCTCACTGAATGAAACCCAGTGTGGTAGATGTTTTCTGCCTCCATGTTTCTCACAGCCTTTCTCAGGTCATTTATAGAGCAATTTATGCAGTTAGAGGCTGCCTTTCAATCCCACTCTGCTGCACTCTCTGCTGAGCTCATACAGCATTTACAAATACCCATACTTTAAGAGGATTAACTTTGATAAATGTCTATGGTAAATTTATGGTGGATTGCAGGAAGAATATGATGTGCATAAGTATTTTTTCCTGATTTTTCCACATTGCAGAAGGTTACTTTGTTTTTTTCTGTATGACTGTACTTTCATCCATACTTCTGCAGAGCGCTCACACACGTTTGACCTGAAGCTTTTGAACTGCAAGGAAGTCACTTGTACATGAGCACCTTTTCAATTATACCTCACAGAATCCAGTGGGACTGCCTCTGCCTTTACTTCACATTGTGCTGGGGAGTGGTCCTACCATATTACATGAGATGACTCGTACACTTAAATGATCTGCTGAATTTAGCCTAAGAGCTCTTCCTTGTAATCCCCTTTATTTTAATCTTTGACACTGGAACACCCTATCTTTTCTTTCATGTGTCAAGTTTGCCACATGTTCTTAATTACCTTTCCATTCCTAGACATCTGCCTAACCTGATTTGCCCATATTTCTCATTCTCTTGATATAGGGTTAAATGAGGACCTTTTTTGTAATGCAGTTTCAGTTCTTCAGCTAGCCTTGCTTTAGCAAGACTTGAGGAAGAACTGAAATTTGTAAAGCTAGCAGGCATTTTGCTTTTGTAAAACCAACTAAATTTTGGCAGTGAGATTCATTCCATGGGTAGCCTTAGCAAACACATAAATCTTTCATAAGTTTATGTTTTCTGCTATTTTTAATACCCCAAATCTGTCACATACATTGTTGACTCAAAACATGTAGCTAGTACCAAGTAATCAAATACAGAGACAATTTATAATGCTCATGTAGACTGCAGTAGGGATAGCTAAAGAGTATATTTGAAAAGTTAGAAATTGGGGGCGGGGAGGTGGTTGATTGTGGCATGGAAGTTGTTCAGAAGCCATGGTGAGGCATTAATTGTTGAATCCACAAGAGGCTAGAGAGGCTTCATTAATATTTCTCAGTTTATACAAAGGAATGCAATTTCAAAGTCATTTCATGAATTTAGTTAAAAATGTTAAATTGAAAGCAATAATGCATTTTAAAAGGTTTTGTGTAAAATATACCAACTTGATGTATTGAAGTTACATGACTTGAGAGCACATTGAAGTAAAATTTAAAACATCAGCACTGTACCCAATTAAGTGAATAACTGTTACAGTAAATATGTGTAATATTTTATTATTTAAATATGAACTTAAATTTCAGATCAGTCCTTGCAATGTGACCATCAGCAGTAGATATTTGTCAAAAGTAAGCCAACAAAAGTAACCTGATGGAAATAGAACATTACGCTCTCTAATAGACTGTAATTCCCAGTAGCACTGCCCTGAATATTCAGGGGACAATTATCAGAGATTTTCCTTTCTTTTTAGCTTCTAGCTCATAGTACTGTCTAAGCATCATTAGATACGGTTAATAATTTCTTATACTTCGATCCTACAAGAAAGGGTCTGGTTTTATTCATCCATTATTTTAATCGTTACTGCTACATTTTAAGAACCTCACAGATAGGTCACCATTATATAAAACATTAAAAGGACACATTCACCAAACCACAAATACCGTTTAATAAATCCTCTCTCTTAGATATTCCAGCATTATAATGATGTTCCTTTTATGTTTCTTTTAAGCTAATATTCACCTACAGTTGTAAATTCTTGTTAAATGATAATTTTTCTGAGAGCCTTAGCAATTAGTGAAGCTCCCTAGCCATTGCTTTCAGGGTAAAAGCAAGACTGTAAAGAGGATTCACAGTGAAGATGTCCAAAATTTAAGTGTTCAAAAGACCTGTACATTAGGCGACATCTTCTGCCCACACTAAACAAATGTTGTGTATATATTGCTTCATTTGTATTATTAGAATGTTATTAATGTAGTATTAAACCCTTATGAGCTACATTGTTTTAGTTAATGCCATCAAGAGAAGGCTTGCTTAATCTCTGGTGTGTTTCTTGTTCAGCATTTACAAATAATACTTCACATGGTTGTTTCATGTTCCACATTTTAGGACAGATAGTGTGCAACTGCTGGTAGGAGTCTGAGTGCTGGAGATGGTGGCTCTGGAGTTTGGTTATTAAATATATTGTAGTGATAATATAGATCCTTCTTATTCTTGGACTGCTGTACATGGCTTTCATTGATTATCAGGTAGACCTGACATTTAATGAAAGAGGTCTTGCTTGATGGTTTTTAGCTAATAAATTGCTAACCACTTTCACAGTCAGCAGGGGAATCCCTCATTCTCTTAAATATCCTAGTCTTTGATGTAAGAGCCACATTTCTTAATAATTTGTGTAAACTCTAGGGCTGTGCAGTCCCAGTACTGACTGGGTTGGAGTTCTGATATTGTAGTTATATGTCACTAGGCATAATAAAAATATTAAAATGGAATTAATGTGGGAGGAAAACGTTATCCTAATTTAAACCAACTTGTTAGCACTGGCATTGACTTTCTCAGTAAATGAATTACTGCGGACATGAAAAGGCGAAAGTAACTACTGTCGCCTTCTATAAGTAGAGTGCAGACTGTAGAAATAAAGCTGCCATTAACTTCACGTAGATTAGAATGCATCCTTGAAGAATAATCACTGACAGAAAACTGACATCTGAGAATCCAGTGCCTACCAGATCTATTATTCAGTCCTTCTATTTTGTCAATCTAATAATGTTTCTTGTCTTTGCAAGACTCCTTTTCCTGAAGTGACAGAAAAAATTTCAGAAGCAGCTTGCACCTCATATGAGTTGTCTTCTGAAGCAAATTCTCTGTGCTTAAGTATAAGATTTATGAGTGACTTAAAATATGAACACATAATATTCCCAAAGTATGTGCTGTGGGCATACAGTATCCTAACTGTTTTCCTCAGCAAGGATTCAGGCCTTCCATTTTCTGAAGGGTGATGCTAAACAAAGTCTAGCCTTCACAGTGATAATCAGAGGAATTAAAGAACTTACTTTTTGAGCTGGATTAGTTAAACTGCACTGGACTGTGGATGGATTCTCATTCAGAATCAAAATCATCTTTGTTCAGTGTAGCCTATTTAAATTCAAAAATAAATTAAAGCAAATGGAATTAAAACTATTCCAGTAAAATATGACTACACATAGGTTCAGTGTAATTTTACAAATCTACACTGAATTCACAGCTTAAATTCAGAATTAGTTTGCCTTAAAGGCATAATATAAGCAGGAATAGTCTGGGAAGATTTTACTAGGTGGTGATGAACACTGAGCCTGCCCACCTTAGGTGTTCGGAGAACCTTTAACTTCCTAAAGAAACATGGACATGATACTTCTTTTTTTGTTGTTTTTCTTTTCTTTTTCTGAGATCTCACTAACAATCAAAGCACAACTTTGGGAAGAAAAAATAATTCCGCATCAGACATAGCATACCCAAGTTTCTGTACTACATTCCCTGGCGTAACTTCACTTAGCAGGCACATTTATTATAGAAGAAGTTTATTAAATCTGTGTCTTCTTAAGCAAGGCAAGGTTGGTAAGAAAAGGGAACACTGTATCCAACAAATTGGTACGTATAAGGGAAATCAAGGCAAGCAGAAAGTTAGAAAACTAACTGTAAATTACCAATACTGATGCTGAATTGAAAGAGTTCTGTGCTGCTTAGAAGCTCGGTGTGGCTTGTGTACCTCAGTCACTTGGGCACTTTTGGAAAAAACTTAAAATGGCTGTGGTACTTGTTTGAGCAAAAGCAAATTGCTACTGTTCTGTATTCTGCTCATCACTAATTTATATTAATATTCTACATCCATTTAAGAGCAAAAGATGTGCCTTAAAAGTTGATTGTGTCCTTGAATGTAGTTGACTGTGAGTGTTCCATAATTTACAGTAATACAAGATACCGTTGATGTCTCTCAGGATATTTTCTCACCAGCCAGTCAAGATTTTTCAACTCTGAGCTGCTTGGAATGATATCATTAATCTAACTAGGTGACTGCAATATGCTGGGTAATCCTGCGTGATGAAGAGCTGCTGCAGTCCTTTGAGATGGGTGGCAAGACCGTTTTGTACAGGGTAATAGAGTGTCTGGAAAAAAGTAGTAATGATACAGCTGAGAAGTAGCAGGTGTGAAGAATAGCTTATCTAAAACACAGGCTTAGTCAGAGCTCTGCAGAAGCAGTTGTCAGTTCTTTTATATTTCCTCATTAAAATTCTGTGATTTGGTGAAGGATTCACTATGGCTCCCAGGCCTTTACTGGTACAGCAAAACAGAAAAGAAA
This sequence comes from Strix aluco, assembly GCF_031877795.1. Lineage (NCBI taxonomy): Eukaryota > Metazoa > Chordata > Aves > Strigiformes > Strigidae > Strix > Strix aluco. The sequence continues at coordinate 56,389,636 of NC_133934.1, forward strand.
CTGGTTGCAAGCTATCTGTATGACTGGCATAGCATTTGCAAACCCAAAATATCCTACACAAAATAGGTATGCCTTCAGTCCATCATTCTGTCTATGAAGGAAGGCAAAGACTTTGGAGTCTGTGTCAAGGAAATCTGTGTCTACTGTCATAGTTACCTGGTCACAGGTATCACTGTCCTCACATAAATCCTTACTGTACACAGGTGGACTGATGTAAACATGTAGCATGTTCTTGTTAACATATAGGGAAAACAAGACTGGTAAAAATCTGTGTTGGGTTTGTGAATTGCTGGGATTTTTGGTAGCAGAGGAAGGAGCTACAGCAGTGGCCCCCCCTGTGAGAAGCTTCTTGAAGCTCCCCTGGCCCTGGGTCAGATCCATCTCTGCAACAAGACCAAGCCAATTAACAATGGTGTCTGTGCCTCTGCGATAATGTATTTAAGAAGGGGAACCTGAACAGAGAACTGGGAGTTGTGAGGAGAAGTTGTGAAGGAGACACCTATGCAAACACCGAGGTCAGTGGAAGAAAAGAGGAGGAAGAGGGGGAGGTGTGCCAGAGCAGAGACCCCCCTGCAGCCCATGGTGAGAGGGCAGGGCCTCCCCTGCTGCTGCCCATGGAGGTCACCAGTGGAGCAGATGCCAACCTGCAGTCTGTGGAGGACCCCACACCGGAGCAGGTGGCTGCGCCCAAAGGAGGCTGGAACTCTGTGGGAAGAAGCCCCCGCTGTTGTAGTTTGGCGGTGGGAGGATTGCAACATGCAGGAGGGATCCACGCCAGAGCAGCTCTGGAAGAGCTGAAGCCCGTGGGAAGGACTCATGAGAGAAAGATTGTGGAGGACTGTCTCCCGTGAGAGGGACCCCACACTCAGAGCAGGGGAAGAATGCCAGGAGTCCCACCCCCCCCCAAGGAGGAAGAAGCGGTGGACTGACTGTAACCCCTTCCCTGCCTCTCTGTGCTGCTAGAGGGGTAGAGAATCTGGGAGCAAAGCTGAGCCTGGGAAGAAGGAGGGGTGAGGGAAAGGTGTTTTTAAGATGTGGTTATACTTTTCACTGTCCTGCTCTGTTTGTTAAGTGTTGTTGTTAGTGTTTGAATTAAATTGATGTTCTTTTTCTTCCCCTAATGAGTCTGTCTTTTGCCCGTGACCGTAATGGATGAGCCATCTCTCCCCATCCTTATCTTGATTCCCGAGCCTTTTGCTTTATTGTCTCCGTCCCATTCCTGAGGGCGAAGGGGTGAGTGAGCAGCTGCGTGGTGCTCAGTTGCCCTCTGGGCGCAAACTACGACAAAATCCCAGTTTATTCCAGTGTCTGAGAGTTTGTTCTTTTGAGACTACAAAACTGGCTGATCTCTGTGACCTCGTTGGTCACAATGACTTTGGTCTAAAGTCCACGTCCCTTTTGACTTTATCAAGACGAAGCATATGAGCAGAACTTGTTCGTATAAATAAAGGCTGCAGGATCAGAACTTCAGAGGCAAGCTCTTTATCAAAGGGGGAAACCTCACCACATTTACATGAAGAGGAATTTTGCCAGGCTTTCATGCGGCACCCTTAATGTGTCTCCAAATGCCATATGAGTAATAAGTTAGAAACCACATCATTGCCATGTTTTGTTGATCTGGATTATTAACAATGTCCTCATTCCACATTATTTATTTCAGATCACCAGACTAGCTCTGATGTTAACTTGTCAGATGTCAGGGGAGCATCAGAAAAAACAGACCTCAGTTCTAAAACAGAGGTACTTTCTGAAACCTTAGAAACTAACGAGCAGTCGATAATGGTGCTTCCAGGAAGAATATCATGTGAGGTAAGGTTTTTGGATGCTAAAATCTTTGGGATAAGAGTCAATGTTCTCCTCTTCCTGCTGCAACCTCATTCATACTGTAACAGTTTTGAAAACAAATAGCAGATAAGGGGCCAAAATGAGAGTGTCTCTGTGTCATTTAAAATACTGTTTTAAAATATTGTTAGGTAAGCTGAATTTAAAACACTACATTAATTGTGTCATTTATGTCAGTAAAATGCTAAAGGATAACACTGAGATGGCATCATGTTTGGGTATTATGATTATTTTGTATGAAGCTGTTGGTAAAGGAACTTTCTTTCCAACTTATGTTTTGCATTTTACGCTTTCAGTATAATTTTCTGAAGGACTAATGGGAACCTATTTTCATTTTATAGAACCCTGGTGAAATATTCATTTTGTTGAAAGATGAAATAGATGACGAAACTTTAGAAATTGAATTCATAGCAGATAGTCAACGAATTAGGACACAGCCATCCTCCTGGAATAAGAATGTCAAGTACATGAAAGCCTTAGGTAAGAAAAACATTCTTTACCTTTAAGTAAACAGAAAATTTTGGACTCCCTTCACTTTTTCTGATAAGTAGTTTCACTTCCCACTATTTTGTAGCTGTTTCCTGTACACAGGTTTTGCACACAGTACATTTATTAATAATGCAGAGAAGCAAGGCCTTGTGATTTATGGGAAACTAGGTTCTGTTAGATTGTTTTTGTGTGGTTAAATGGCAGGTGGCAGACTTAAAATGTCATTGATTAGTCACAGATTAACATTCTTCAAAATCACTGCCATAAAATGCAAAGCTAATATTCTTTTCTTACTACTCTATTACTAAAATGTTTCATTTTATATTTAATGCAGTAAACTTGGTTATACTTCTCTCTATAATTCTTACTGACACAGGAAATAATCTCTTTTCTTTGTTCATGTCCATGCCTTTTCTCTGTGTCACTCAGCTCTGCTGGTTTCTAATGATTTTTTAAACTGCTCCATCCATAGCTAGTTGCCAACAGTTTCAACTATTTAACAACAGTTTCGCTTAGATGTGTGCAGATTTAAGGGCCACACGTATCCCCACTCACTTGATGTGAGTTAAGATTTAAAGAATTTTTCACCTAAGTATTCAGAGTGTAGCTTGCTACTGCACTGCATGCTGTGAATTCCCAAAGGAACTTATATTTTATTCTAAAACCATTGCAATATAGCATCAGATAGGAAGAATTATATATATATGTGGCTACAGTTTTCAACAGTGGCTTCTTGGAGCTACATTTGGGTAATTCTGTGGCCTGATTTTCTTCCTAAACCCTGTCCTGAGATGATGGCCCCATATGGCCTGAGAGTTCTTTATCACTGTGATGGTACAGAGAGTTTGTTTTTAGAGACCTGATTGGGAAGTACTTGGTCAACAGGAAACTTTAATCTGTAACTGGATTTCAGAGAAGGAAAGCTGAAATCCTCATTCACAGATCTTAAAAGATTCTTCCAGAATTATTCTGTGAGAACATTGTTTATCACAGGAAAGTTTCTATAGTGGATGGAGAAATAAAATATGAACAGTAAATGAAATATTATGAAACGTTTGGCAGAGAGCTGCAGCCCAAGTTTGATTTTGTTTCTTCTATCATTTGTATTTAATGCTTCTCTCTGTAGGCTTTTTTCTGTTTCAAAATCTGGAAAAGCTGGACATTTGGAAGTCCTCTTTTTTAATAAGGGTCCAGCTGATCTGATGTTATAAGAAAAATAGGGGGTTTTTTATTAAAAAAAAATAAAAAGGCATTTGGGCAGTTTCCACTGAAGTGATGTAAGGTGATGTCCTATTCATTTAGTTTCTTTGGCCCTATTACTCTTCTCCATTTTCAGGGTTGCCCATTTTTATCGCTCTTTTGTGGGCAGAGTTAGAATTTTAAGAAAACCGTGCTAGTGCTGGTATGGTACAGCAGGATGCCTGGCACAATGAATACTAATGAATTATAAAATGTGCTCATAAAGAGGGCTTATGCTGCATACACAGAGCAAGTCATACTTAAGTAACAGACTGTACAAATGCCGCTTTCCTTTGCTTTTACTAGGTAAACAACTGGAATGGAAGTAATTATACTGCAATTGCTGCAGCCTAGTTCAAATCCAATTTTGAGAACCTTGCCTGCAGTTAAGAAAAATGTTTCAAAAGATGAATAGCAATTCCACTATTTGTAATAAATGAACTTTTCCTTAATTTGTAGGCATAAGGGAGCTGATTATAGGTCATCAATCTATCAAAGGAAGGTTGGAAATTTGAAGCATACCGTTTTCATCTTTCTAATGTGAAGCAATACAATAGCTTTGTTTTATACAGATGTACAGATATATATTTTCTTTTGTCAGATTTTTAATGTTAGACTGAAAGACCTGGATAAAAAACTATGCTGAATCATCTGCGAAATGCAGATCCAGTTCGTTGACTCTATGCATTTTCTGTTATATTTTCCTGTTCTTTCACTCATTCCCAAGACCTCCGATCTGGGACTGTAAAATATTTTCAGCTACTGTTCTGATTTGTGTTTTATAAGATTTTCCTGCTGGCCTTGTATATGTAAATGTCTACTCTGGGGGAGTCATTAAGACCACAGCGCAGATCGAGTACTATACTTCAGTAGAGGAGATTGAGCACATATTTAAGAAAGTGGCTGACCCAATAGCTTTCACTTGTCAGGTAAGTTGACTTCTGCATTTTTAATAAAAAAATAGAATATAAGTGCCTATATGAGCTAAGAGATAACACATAGTCTTTTGATTGCACAGTAATGAGTAATGGCTCAATAATAGGCACAGGATTACAGAGGCCTGTGTTTGAGATGCCTAGTTGTAAGTATGTCAAGCAAGTGAAAATAAATTTTCTCTCTTCTTTTGCTTTTGTTTAGAGAGTGATATAAACATCCTCTGTGCTGTATATGCCCAGTGAACAACATCCTGCACTACACAGGATGAAAATAATAACAAACAGTAGCAATGTCACTCTCCATGTAAAGTGTTCTTTTTAGTATGTTCTAAACCCAATAGAAGCAACTAATCTTAAATCACATTGTATTTGGAGGATTATTACTCATTCACCAGAAAATGGGATTTTTCTGGAATAGCTTGTGTGGAAGACAGTAGGTTGCTGTTCATGTAGAGTCCATTTACAGCTGCTGAATTATCATTCATGTGGTTTGCTGGTTGCCATGCAGATTCTTTGCATATATTTAGAAGAATTCAGGTTTTGAACTGGGTTTCAAATCAGCACAGCAGGCTGCAGTGCTCTGCAGCAAGTCCTTTGCCAATGGCATATACAAAATAATAAGAAAAGAAAGCATCTATTAAGAAAGGATGGAATCTCAAGTATCATTTGTTGAATGGTGGGTAGCCCAAGCAGACTTGTCATGATGTCTATATTGTAATTGCAGAGCCAGAACAAAAATAATAGTCTGTGTTTCCAGTGCAGGCAGTCTCATTTTCCTGTGACAAATCTACCTTATCTACCACCTAAGGCATTACACTCATAACGAAAGGATTAATAAAAAATGATGTATTACATTATTAGTGTTCTATTAAGGATGGGGGTAGATTTCTTCCAAGTACATGTCACTTCTGTTCTAAAGAAACAGGCTGTTGCACAAGAATAGTGCAGCCTAAGTACAAGTCCGTTCTTAAAATCTTTATAGTATCCATCATTCTTTAGTCTGTATTTTGAAGGACATTGAAGTAAGCTTCTAACAATTTTCATTTAAAATTTTATGCATAAGAAGTGTGTCATAATGATTAAAAAAATTATAATTAACATGGTAACCTAGATACGTACAACACAGCTGGTATTTCCACTGGAGAATTATTTGCGTTATTCAGGAGTTTGACCCTTCATTTAACCAGCATGACTAATATTTAATAAGACACATGCAATTCAAATTATATTCAAATGCAAAAATAATTCTGTGCAGAGCAGTAATGCACACCAGGATATACAGTTGTAGTGTTATGCCTATCAGGTATGTTTAACAGTTTCCTCACCTTTACTCATCTGGATAATAAGCAAGAGTTTAAATGAGGAGACACTGTTTACCTGCTCTTAATTTTATTGTTTTGGCAACTGAAGAATTAATGCTGAGAAAATTTTTATAATTGGCTAAGTTTTACAATCCACACAGTATCATGGCTGCTCTGTGGGAATGTATACTAATGGTAATTCTTTTGTAAGTGTACATATGGGTTGGAAGGTTTGTCATCATTTAATGGTACCTGCTGGACCACGGACTGAGGTACACTAACTAGCTAAGTAAGCTAACCTATATCCACAAACTTTTAAAATACTTTAGGCTCTGATGTAAACCTGATTTAATGGCAATAAGATAGGTTGTAAAGATGCAATTTACAGAACATGATTTAACTTAATCTTTAAAAATATTTTCACACAAGGAAAGACAAGACTTGATACTAATTAGAATTCCATCAAGTAGCAGGAGTAGTAGTAACTTTTATTTAACCAGGATAATTAAAACCTTTGAGACTATCATCTTATTTGCAAAAGTATCCTAGGGCAACAGTGGTTTATCTATACAAAGTAACAATCTAACACAATAGAAAAAAAATTAAAATAAAATAGAAAAGTTTACAGCAATTATTGATCAAAGCAAAATCACTCAGTGGTTCAAAAAAGTTCAAGATTTTTACAAATGCTTGCAATCTGAGAAGTATCTCCATATTAAAATTCTGTGATGAAAGCAAATTGCTACAATAATGCATACCAAAACCACAATGGTTTGGTAAAATGCTTTCATTGTATTATATATTGTGTTGCCAATCCTTCCAGCTACTTTGAGATGCTATCATTGTTGAGATTATTGTCCCCTTCTCCACTTTGTCCCCCAATAAAGCCAAACAGATAAACAAAATACAACAAATAGGCTTACAGCTATCCATTCCTTTTACTGATGGTCAGGTCAGTTCATGTATCTTAGTGGGAGACCAATGAAGTATGGTACCACTGCACTTATGAATTCCTCTTTTTAGAGAGGAATTAAAGATTAACACTAGCCATATTTTAGATTAAACATATTCTAAGATTTTTACAAATCATGTTTTTGGATGAAGTTCTTTGCCACATCTGATAGATTGTAATTTTCTATGTTCCAAATTTGTCTGAATTTAAAAAGCATTTACCAACATTACCAAGACATTTTAAACAACCAAATAAACATTTAAAATGTAAGGAGATAAATAGAGTAAAAAATTAAATAAGTTTCTTTGCATAAATTTTCAAGGAAAAATACCTGACATTTTATAGTCAAGTATGAAGAGTTGGGATCATAATAACTGAATCATAACGCTGAATGAACTTACTATCAGAATATATGAGGGTGCACGTTGGCTAAAGGCCATGAATTTTTTTGTTCTCTCACTCTACTATAATTCTACGTTAAAGAAACTTCCTTAGGGAGTTTGTGTTCTTACAGTAACCTGGTCCACAGACTGATTTTAAGGTTCTCATAATTAATAAATGAACTTTTTCATGTTTTATTTTGTAGTTTTCATCAACATCTTATTTCAACATTCTGCTGGATTGACATGCTGTGTTGATTTTTCTCTCACACTTTCTACCAAATGCTTTATACCAGATGATTCAATTATTTAGTGTTAGGGTTTCCTGGTAGTGATTTCTTAGGGTTTCAAAAAAAATTGAAACTAAGATCATATCCTTATTACTGAAATTGATGGGTTCATATTAGTTTGAGTGACTGAGAATATCTAGAGAGATGCAGGAAATCTTTATGACAAACTTTGGTTGAATAATACTGTGATGATTCTGAGAGACTTGGTATCTTAAAGGATGTTTTTATCATAGTCATCAAACAGGATTCCAGTTGCAGTGTATATTGAAGAAGAATGAAAATAAACTGCAGCCTTTTCTATGAAAACTTGCAAGAAATAGCTATATGACTTATGTGGTGATACTATGTATGTGCCTTTCCCTGCTCCCCAGAGATATTTCCTTTGAAACTGTTTTTAATATTTCAACCTTCTAAGCTACATCAGCAGCTCTAATTTTAAAATGTTTCTTTCTTTTCCTCTAAGTATGAAATCTCTCCATATTCTGTCACTGGCTAAAATTGTCAGAAACACCTAAGTGATTTTAAGCCCAGCCTATTCTATTTGGCAGAAGTAATCTAGATATTGAAGTGCATATAAAGTAGTGTCTAATATATAAGAACTACAGAAGAAGTTAATCTTTATGTAAATGTAACTTTGTTAGTACTGCTAAAGCCAGTAAGAAATATGTTAATTTATTGGCTGTGTATGCTCTGTTTCAGTGGTACACCTTTTCAGGGCTTTGTTAACAGCTGTTAAAGAATGTAGATCATCTCATTCACAAAAGTTGCAAAATATGTGCTTGGTCTTCTCCCTTTCAAAGATGTTTTTGGAAGGCCGGGTGTGATGCTAAGCATTTAGGGCTTCTCTGTTGTTCACAGCTGTGTCCTGTTGCTCTGAAAAGGAGGCGAGGGAATGGAGATAGTGCCTACACCTGGGGAGGTGATACTGAGCAAGGACAAGTTGCTGGTGATGAGTTCTGGGGCAGGTAGTAGTGCTTGCAGAAGGACTAAGATTGAAGGGTGGAGTAGCGAGCAGCTGGCTGTGCTTTGGAGAGCATGGGAGAATTGCCTACAAACTCACTAGCTTAATTCTGAGCGGCTCCTGGAAAGAACTTGCCCGCAAAGACACAGGAAGAAGGTGGTACTTTTATTTCTTTTCTGTCATGTTTTAAATCTTTATTCAGATAAAATGTGGGCTCTTTCAAACTCCCTACTGGTTCAATGTTCACACAGTGTTTGTTATTTTAAGTGCTTAACTTTAAATACTTCTGTGGGGTTTGGTGAAGCTTCAGCATGAACTCCAGGTGTGTAGAGTTGGTGGAATTTCCTGGGAAGATTTCATGGGCCTCTAGAGATCTCTGTAAGGTACATCAAACTATGTAAGTGCACCATACTTAAAGTCTGTGAGTGTTCTGGAGCAGGAATGGGCAGTAAAGTAAAAGTCTTTAAACTGAATTTCTTCTTGGGGGAGGTGACCTTTATGTTAGTATGGAGCTGGATAGTACTGGGTGGTCCTGTTGCTAGTTCTCTTTCACTGTTATTTCTGCTATTATTTTCACATAAGTACTGTAACAGGTGCCCCTGTATGTGAGATAAAAGATGTTAATGTATACATTCTTTTTAAAAATAACTAAACTAGATTTTCCTGCTGTGTCTGTTGTAGAGTAACAGAACAAAGCTACTATGGTTTAGTTAACAAGATAGCTTGTTAAATCATTGCTTGGGCCTTCAGATTTTAGACCCATGGAGTAAGAGGAAAAATCTGAGGTGGAAAACTTGAAGCAATTTGCATTGATAACTCTTATAAAGAGGTGTATTGTGCCTGACTTGGAAATCATAGAAATGGATAGGCTGGTCATTGGAAGGCAGGCCTATTAAAGCATGGGAAATTTAGCTCTAATTTAATCTGTTCTCTTTGAGAGATCAGACAGCCTAATTTCTGTCTCAGCAGTTTGTAAAAACTGAGCCTGCTGTGGTTAAGCCATGCAACTGTTTATGGCCTTGAAAGTTTTGCTGCAAGTTCTTGAAGTTGGGTGGTATTCTCATTTCAAGAACTTGTTCCATCTCAGTTTGTGAAAGAATTTGATTGTCTGAGTGCAAAGTAAGAGCTATACGCTCTTAAGGTACTCCTCCCCCAGATTTCTGTCTGAATAAAAGGGAGAAGGAAGGATTCCTGCGTCAACTCATATTAAAAAGCAGAGGAGCTTTGTAGGCAAGATTACCCTCAGTCCTTGCTGAAAAGAGACTGTGGAGTGTTTATTTGGCTTTCATATACAAGGTAGTCTGAAATGGATTCTGTCTGAAATTGCTTGGGCATTTCTGGACAGATGATAAGAGGCAGGTGTTGCTGGGGGGTGTGTGTGTTCATTTTCTTTTGAACAGAGAGGGCTAGATAGGTAGCAAAATGTGTAAGGGGTGTCCCTGCCCTTTTAAATGGAAATTAAAAATATAACTTCAGGTTTAGTTTGTCTAGAAGCCCACCTATATGTTTATTCTCTATATAGTGGAATTTCTGCTCTACAGTTGCTTCAGTGAATACCATTGGTTTTGAGCTTCTTTCTTCATGGCACAATATCTGCATATACACTCATCTGACCTAGTTCCAGTGTTACTACTTTTTTTTTTTTTTGTCCTATTCTAGATTGAACTGTATTAAGGTAGTACCAATGATGATACCATATCTAATAAGATCTACTTGAAATAAGAGAGAATAGTACAGTTTCCTTACTGAGTTTTAATGTTCCTCTTAATAATTTTTAAATTTAATGTGGTTATTCATGGGGGGGGTGATAGATATTCGGGAGGTTTTGCATAACCTTTCTCAATTCACACTGTAAATCTGGTAAGGACAAGTATTATTTGTGGGAAAAATAAACAATCTTATTTTATTATTGGTAGCTCCCTACCTGCACAAACTTGTCTTCTAATTTTGGGTAGGACTCAGATGAAAATTACATCCTGCCTGTGTACTCAACGTTTTCAGATCATGTCTTACTTGTTCTCTTATTCACTTTTAACAGGATTGGGAATTAAACTTCATGTTTCATCAGTAGAGCCCTCTGTCCTTTTCTCCTCCTGTCAGTCACAGAGTTTCTTTTTAAGTTTATATGCTAAGTGTGTCTGCAGATATTCCCTGTTAGTGATCCCAGAATTGTCTTTACCAGAAACAGTTCAGCTATGGGAAGGCAAACTTTAACGCAGGGCTGCTGATATCTGAGTAAGCCAACTCCTCCTGAGCACTTGTCTGCTGTGGCTGAGCTCTTTTTGGTGCCCAGTGCACCACAGACTAGACTAGCGCCATAGTATTCAGCGTAAAATATCCTTACTGTTCAAATCTCTGTAGTCTTGCTTCTCTTGTCACACCAAGCAAAGAAACACCATTAGGAATAGATCTTGGCCTTCTGTCCAGAAAGAAGCAATCAAACAATGGTAGTCAGTGAGGATTTCCCTTGTCTGAAGACTATGTATTTAGTAGGAAGCTAATCTAACTGGTTGCTATCAGTTTCTTAATCTGTTAGCAGTGTTATGCCTTGCCTGATGGAGCTGTAGCTGTTTCCTACCTAGGAAAGTACGCAATCTTAATGTAAAGATTTTGGGTAACAGAGAGCTACCGTAGTCTTTAAATGCCTCCTGAATTGCTGCTGTAGTAAGACCTTGGATTTATTGGTACCTCGCATCTGTCAGAACAGTTGCTGGTTTTTACATTGCATTGTTGTAGCTAAATCGAGAGTTGATGAATACAAATCTTCCTGTCCTTACCCTTCATCCAGAAGTTTTTGGTCACAGCTAAACTTCATAAGTTATAATACCTGGTTTTCTTCAATTGGATCATGTTACCATGATCTTTCTATATTAGAATATTTCTTCTGTAGCTTTCAAAAACTATGCTGCTGTTACTAAGAGTGAGTTTGTAATAATACTGTTTTGAGTAATTTGATTCACTAGCACTCAGGATAAAGTTAAAAATACATGGGGAACAAATGCCCTAATTTTTAATTTTTTTTTTCTTTTAAACAGGCTTTTAAATTTTCTTCTGTAGAGAAGCTGGACAATGTTCTGACTTTGTTACTGAAGAGCAAAATATCTGCTTATGAATTCAGCCCATTCCAAAGTGAAGAGGAGCACCATCAACAAGCTAGTGAGTCACTTCTTGTATGCATTGATTTTTATTACTGATGCTATGGTTATTACTTATAAATGTTAATAAGATGATCTTTTAAGTATTTAAAGCCACTAGTGAAGTGAGGAATCCACAGTAAAGACAACGTAAACAGAAAAAATGGGAAGAATATTTCTGTAAATCATTACTTCGTGACTCAGTACTATGTATTTATACTTCTCTGGATGTTTGATCAGCTTTGGATTAACTGCAAATTGACAGCTTTACAGCTGAGCAAGTGTATACTTACAGAGAAAACAAGCAATAAAAGACATGAGGAGGAGATGCCTATACATTATATATTTTTTTACTAATTGCTCTTCTGCAATACAGTTTAAACTTCACTTTCTCAAAGTTTGGTGACATAAAAAGAAAATCAGAAAGATTTCTTTATCTGAAGAGAATGGATGACTTTTGAACCTAAAACAGCACTGAACTCCTCCATTTGCTTTCATGCCTATGCACTTAATAGTTTCCATTGCTTCTGGCCAAAAGATAATTATATTATTATTATTTTTTTTAAAAAAAAAGGCATCCCAGTGAGTTAAAATAGGATTTGTCTATAAAGTAGGTACACTATTGAATTATGCACAGTGTATCAATAGAAGCTACTGTTTAGTACCAAATAGAGGATCCTGGTTGAATTCATTAACCACTTAATAAGGATTCAAACGGATTTGCAATAAACCAGGAGTGTGATTATTTAGCTTGTGTTTTGAAAGCATCATTACAATGTTATTTCAGCTGTGCGTTAGACCTCAGTTTTTCTAAGAAATTTTTTGGGAAAAACAAAAGCCAAGAAAATGCATTTCTCTTCTGAAATAATTGAGAAAGATGTGTTTGAGTTGTTGCCTGACTCCTGTTTTGTGTACGTGGACTATGATTTTGAGAGAAAATAAGCTCACTACAATCAAATACAACATAATACTTCTTATAACCAAATATAACAAGTTTTGAAGGTAGCCCTACTGTAATCACTATCATGGGTCCTTTCTTTTCAGTAAGGTTTCTTTGATGATGGAATTCAACCCTCTGTACTAGATAAACATGATTCCACTTGTATTTTAATAATGAGCTTAAGTATGAGTCAGGGTTAGTGAAAGCAAACAAGTAGGGTGTTACAAGTAGGGTGTTAAATGAGGCACCTGCCCTTGACATTTTCCTGTGCAAGGCTGCAGGATGGGGGTGTATGGGACACATTAAAGACTCATTCCCAATGTGAAATGTTAGTTCTGATGAATGAAAGATTTTCTGCTTCTCTAGTAACCAGTTAGATCTGGGCATGCTTTTGAATATTGAGAGTAATGCTTACCAACCTGCAATCCGTCCCTAAAAGGCATGTGTGGTTCAAGAGCAAGTTGACTGCTTGTGAGCTTGAGCCAAGTAGTGACCTTCTTAAAATGAACTGGTTTGATATACGGCACAACAAGAAAGTACAAAGTTAGACGCCTAGATTCTTCATGAAAGAAAGATGTGGTTGCAGAGCTGAAAGCACACAGAATGGGGGAGGCCTTTGGCTCTGATCCCCCTTCTGCCTGAAAGGTAGTTTAAGAGCGTCCCAAGCAGGCATTACACATATTGGGTCTAATAGAGGACTGGCATCTCCTTGTTCAGCCATTTTTATAGCATTCTATTCCAAGCACCAGTTTTTCTTCCAAAGACAAAATATCAAAGAATAAAAACTAATTAAATACTTTTGGGAAGGAAATGAAGCTATCGGAAGAAAAGCTCTTTAGCACTGAGATGAGTTATTCTTGTGTCTCTGAACAGGCAGATGAATCAGTCCTAATTTCACGATTCCTGTATGTGGTCAAAATAGGCTAACATGCCAGAAATCCAGTTGTCTGTTTCCAGGGGGAACACAGACACTTTGCATTGAGACATATTTGGCTGAAATAGAAGCATTAGACTTATTGACATGCTTCTCAGTGACTACCTGTATGTGATTCTACAGGATTCCTCTCCGCTTCCTAATTTTGCTTCTAAAGGCTTCAAAACTGATTGAACTCAATAAAGCTTCTGATTAGACTTGGTATCAAATGCTTAGTTCATAAAGCTTTGAATATGTAATTTTTTTTCAAAAGCTGCAGTGAGTTTTTTGTGCATCTAGCATCTAATGGACTGTACTTAATCTTCTGTCTTTCCAGCCTGGGTGTAATAGCTCTAGCTTAACAATAATACCTCTACTCAAAGGTAGGTGCACTCCTTGGAAGCTAGGTGCTTCCAAAGTAAAGATGCACCCTTTTCAGCCTCAATGCTAAAAAAAGTTTGTATCTCTTTAAAGCTTATCCTTTGGAGACTGTTTCATGACTCCAGTCACTGGCATGACTACAGGAGGTCAATCCTGCAGCATGAGGCATAGATAAGAGAAACATTTCTCAGTATAGTTTTACCATGATGCATTATTTTAACATTATAACTAGCACATCAGGGTATAGCTGATAAATTGCTGTACTTCAGAGTTCTCAATATGAACTAAGTGAACAAATAATGAAGAACTCATGATTAATTTTATTGGATAACTAATGAATTGCATAGTTTGATTTCTCTCAAAGTATGTAGCTGTGTGATTAAAAACTTAGGACTGTAAAAAAATATAAGATCTAATAGGAAAAATGTATGTGATGTAATCAAAGAAAAATGCAATGTGATGCTTGCCTCTATTAACAATGGTTTAGATAAAGACATCACCAGATGCATGATGCTTACATAATTTTTCAAGAGCCACTCCCTTCCCCGGGATGGCTGTTCAACAATTTTTTAGTATGATGAATGCAGTACTTGCAAGAGGTTGGTGTCTAGGCTGGCAATGTCAAAATAGATGACAAAAGTGAAAAAGGTCCACTCTGATACCATCTTATTTTCAATGCATCTATTACAAAGGTCTGAATAATCCTCTCAGCTAGCACTTCTTTGCTTGGTTCACTCTTCAGTGCGTAGTTTCAGGTTGCCTAACTTAAGGCAATCTTATAACTGTCTGTATTTTGAATGCAGAATTTCCACCAGAAATGAAATTTCATCATTCTAGGTGATAAGAATGAAAGTATGTACATGATGCTGCTATAGCTCTCACTGTGTATTTCCTATCATATACATACATGATCATATTTACAGTCTTTTTTCTTACAAACCCTGAGGCTGTTTACTTGTCTTTCAGTTTACATTTATTCAAATTAAGTTGGAGACTTTGAACACTTGATGACAGGCCTTATGTGTAGTTCCTTGTTTAATACGGTCTTTTCTGAATGGTCTGTTATACCCAGTCTAGTGTATCAATATAACCAGGTCTCATATACATGTGTGATTACCTGTCTCTATACTAACATATGTATATGCAAGCACGCCTATAAATAAGATGTGCGTAGGGTAAAATCATCCATTGTTAATTCCCTGGGGTAGACCCAGCTGGAGTATTTTCACTATTCCTATTTCTTTTAAACACTAATTAAAAAAGCAAGACATCCTGACAAACTTACTATGTTACCATCTAACAGAACAACTTTACTTGCTTAGAATAGGGATAGCAATGGACTTAATGATTTCTGATAAGGGAAGTTTTTCAAAAGATGCCATGGATCACAAATACGTATTCTGGAAATTTGAATCTCTTGCCATCAAAGCAAGGAGAACTTTTTTAGCAGCCCACCAGACTTGGAGAAGTTCCTTGCAATATGAAAACCTATGGCTATAGCCCTGCAAGCACTTTAAGATGTGTGTAATATTCTTTCTTTATGGGATCTCACTTGTTGGACTATGTGCAGGAAGGAAATTACATCTCTACTTAAATGGAGGCAATGATGATGCTATATCTTTACTTGCTGTTTGACCTCCTCTTCAGTTTGTCAGTATTTTTCAAAAGAAATTGGTTTATAAAAAAGCAGTAATTGGAAATGGTAAAAATAGAAATTTGTGCTGACTGTTTTACAAACCATGGTTTCCAGTGATAGCCATTGGAATGTATTTTGCCATGCCTAAGATGGCATTTGCCTGCTATCCTATTGTAATAGTTATCGTAGTAACCAAAAAGTAAATTGTGAGTCTCTACCAGAAAAATACTGTTGGAACTGCTGTATATATAAAAGTTTGTCAGAAGTAAAGTGCACACTTCAGACCTGAACTGTGCCTTTTCTTGTTTAAATTGCCTTTTTTTTTGTTGTGATAGTTTTATGTAATTCTAAAGAATATAGACATATCTGAACAGTGTCAAAATATATTTAGGATTATGCATGGATATTACCTACTAGCAGTATAAAAGAATTAAGATAAAGACTTTTATTCAGCTTATCAAGGGGAAGAATGTTTTAGTAATGTGGGATATTTAAAGAGATTATTATGCAGTCTCTGAAGGGGAATACTGGAAGCCCAATCAGATAGGAAAGCTAAACACAGACTGAATAGAACCCCCTGGAAAAACATTGTGTTTAACAGCAGCACTAACTGAAAGACAGAGCTAAGGCATTTCTGGGATTTTTATTGGTGGTGGTGTCTTCCATCCCTTGTGGAAGCATGTAACTAAAACTGGAGGTAATGTCCTGAATATTGTAAATTCTGTACCAAACTGATTTCAGGGTACCTTGTATGTATATTATTCCTTCATATTCTGGTAATAGAATCCAGTCGAAACATACCAATAAATCCAAACTCCTATTTCAAAACTTTTCTTGAGCTTGGGAAGCTCTGATTCTGCTCTTGAATCCTCAGGTTTGAGAATTCTTGCTGCATTGATTCCTGTCCAAGAGATGGCAATTTACTTGAGGGAAACAAGTTTCTTTTTCCACTATTAATGAATTATCCTTTTTTTATAAGTTACCTGTTACTATTTCTCTGATTGAACTCAAACATCAGGGCTTATGAAAAGTCCCAAATTTACTCTCTTTGTAGAAAATAGTGCTTTTTGTCACCTACCACTGCTAGCAATATAAGTCCTATACTGATTTTTGTAATTCCTTCTTTCATGCTGAAACACCTATCTCAAAAGAAGAGATACAGTCTGGGTTTTCAGCTGCTAGTGAAACAATGGGAGAAGAGATAGACTGGGGAGAAGAAATAGATGGAGCTTTAAGTATTTCTTTGGTTTAATTGATATTGACACTGTAGAATTCATTTTGTCTATTTAAATTGCGTTAAAAAAAAAGTAATGTCCTGTATCAATAATTTGGGATGTAAAAGAAGGATGTCTTACAAGACGTGCAGAAATATCACTGTAGGCTGTTTTGTTTGCTTATTGCAATTTTATGAAAATTCCCACAGGCCAAGACAGTACTGCAATATAGTAATATTAGATTTTATGCTCTGTTTTATAGCCGAGGTGTTCCAGAATGCTCGGCAGAGAAGAGTAGAGAAGGGATTAGGACAGGACAAAACATACAAAACAGCAATTCCCTTTTAACCTTGTGTATGTCAACTAAAACTTTAATTAAAAGCAAGCATGGGCCTCAAAGTAAGTTGAAAGTTGAAGAAGCCTCCTTAATGAACTTGAAAATATGCCACTTGGGCACTTTCTCTTTAACCTTTCCTTCCCGCTTATGATCATCAGCTAACTAGTTCTTAGCGTAGGTGCCAAACAGCGGCTGCTTTTCTCTGTTAACATTCTTCATTAAAGGACTGCTACTGACTAAAAGCTGTTCACTTCTACTTACCCTAATAATACTACTTTTGTTCAGTTCTATATATTTAGCTGAAATGTATCAGTTGTTCCAGTTTCTCAGCTGACAAAAGTTCCAGCAATTTTCCCCAATTCAGTGTGACAAACTTGCAAGTTCAAGAATGGTATTTTCTGCCTGAAGCATGTGTGCTTTCAAATAATTATAGCCTCTTCCTACTGTGTATAATACAAAACTTCAGTTAAAGCAGTTAAACACAGTATGGTGGAAATTTCTTTACAGTAGAACATCTAATTTGTCTGAAGAGCTCACTGAATTTTGTGAATTGGCCATTAAGTGAACAATTATAATTTAAAAAAGACCCAAACACAAGCAGATCTTGCAGTGGGTTATTCTTACTTGGTTGTTTTGACAATGGTATCCTTAGTTGTCACTGATGTTTGCTGCAGAACCTGGAGAAGAGAGATAAGTACTTCAGCTTTGTCAGGTGACTTGGGATGGATTTAAACAGTTAGTGGTGCCTCTTTTCAGAGTGAGGGCAAATAGAAAGACTAGTAGGCTTCAACTGTTTCTTGAGGTCGTTAACCTTTCTGGGTTTTTTGATTAATTAAATAGGTATGTAGGGAAGTAATTTCTGAGTAATCAAGTCAAACATCTTTTTCCCTGCACAGGTGGCAAAGCCATTAGATTACACAAGGCAGATAATGACTACTAGTGCCATGGTTGCATGTGGAAATGGGCACTGAGGTGTTACTGAGGCTGCTCAATGAACAGCAGCCATCTCAACTGTTGGTATAGCATTTACCAAGGGAGCAATCGTACCAGGGTGGCCTCCAGTAGTTCAGTAGTTAAGAGTTTTCTATCAGCAAGATTTGGAAAGTTGAACTCTTGGATCCTACTTTGTGTAAGTGCAGGGGGTTGCCAGTTATGTTGCCTGAAAAGGTTTTGCAAATCAGAGTGTTAAAAGCTGTCTTAAATTGGTGGAGCTCAGTGTGGTCACCTGATGATCCTCACAATAACTTTTTGCCTTGTGTCACAACTTGATGGCACCAGGCTTCTGTTTCATGGTCCATTTGAACCACTCAATAAAGCCTTTACGTGCGTCTGCTCTAATGGGCAACCAATCCTGCACAACACAGAAATAAGATGTGGAGGTCCTTCTTTTCTGAGAGTAAGGCTGGTGGTGCCGTAGCGATTGAAGATGACATGAGGTTAGCACCTGCAGATGGAGGGCTTGCTTTTTTTCTCTATTATCAATATACCACCATATATTAATATGTGGAAAAGATGTAGTTATGAGGAATTTAGTGAGTGGAGGGCAAGGTGACAAGTCAGGGGCCTTCTAATCCCAGCTGGTGATCTATGTAACTAAATGAAAAACTGCGCAACTGTCTCTTGAACCTGAACACGCTCTTACTGTCCTAAAGTGTTGTGATAACTAAATGAAATGGACTCTGAAAGCCCAGGACCAATATACAAAGCTGCATACCTGCTGTCCCCACAAGTTTCTGGTGTTTGTGTGGCTCCGTCCCTCCACACCACGTGCTATATATGAACCATCTGTGGGAGCAGCTAGTACAGTTTCATGTCTGAAACTGTTCGTGGCTGACTAGAATGCAGAAACAGCCATCATTGTGGCTGTAAGCTTATGCTCCTATATTGTTCGTTGCTGAACCTTGAACTCTGCAGCAGCAGCAACTGGATCAACCTCATGCCTAGATTTAATTCTTTGAGGGGAAGGGAAAAGAAGTCTGAACAGATCTTTCCATGCTTCTAATCCCAACCTTGTTAGTACCCATCCTAGGCTAGAGATGATATATTATCATGCCCAAAAGAAAGCACCTAAGTCCAAAGTAAGGTACTGGGAATAGTATGATGTTGTGGTTCAGCAATGTTTGGATTCCTTAAAGGAAGAGCCTGCCCAGGTGGTCTCTTGAGTTAGAAGCCTGTATTTCTGGTCAACAGAGGTTTTTAGTTGTTCATTTGGGAGTAGGGACACCTGGTTAAGGAGAGCACGATGGTGAGTCCTGTTAGCCAGGATTACCAGTTTAGACTTTTGTGACTCAGCTGTTTTCAGACAGCTCTTTGCTCTTAATGCATCTGTACAATAGGAAGCCCCAGAAGTCATGTCTGTGCTCATCTGATGTGTGTTTTTTCTAGAAAGTGTCCATGTAACCACCCTACAGTGTGAGGCCTATGTAGTTCAGATTTCTTTGCACAAGAAAATAGGTCTTTGGGTTCTGCTTGTTTTGAGCAGAGTAGAAGCACCAAGAAGTTTATTAATGTCTAAGGGGAAGGACTTGAAACTTCTGAATGTGGCTGTGCGTTGTGTGTTATGATCATGTCCTCTAGCTACAGTGATACTACATACTATGTTGCATGGCCCTGGAAAAATCCAGTGTTTTGTCAATGCCATATTTTGCTAAATCTTTGCTGGGAAGAAGAGTGCGTTCATACAGTTACATTACTAAAAAGGAACTGTGTTTAATTTCATGGAAGGTTCATGATTAAAGAAATCAGGTCATAGAAAGCACAAACTACATACTTAGCAATACAAAATATTTCAGGCAGCCAATTTTATTCTGTATTGCTTGTCATAACAGTATACCAATAATGGTATAAATTTGATTATTTTTTTTCTCAGAGCATTCAATTCCTGTTAAAATTGCCATTATGCCATCATTTTTTGTACTACTAAAGGACTTTGAATTCAAGGGTCAGTTGTTCATTTATTTATAGATAATAAAGCCATATTTATTATAGAAATGGATTTCACCACAGTATTTAAATTTATCTGTAACAGTAGGTGTTGCAGAGAGAGCTCTTGAATGAAATTAGGAGAAGGGTTACAATAATTTTGTAATCCCAATGCAATTTCTGTTATTTGTCCTCTCTGGATTTAGGGTCTTTTGACAGCATTCTTGTCTGTTGCACCTGTTTTAAGCATCATGGGGTGGAAATACATTCTGAGAAAGTCTTTTGAATTACTCTGTGAACAGAAATTTCCCTTTTATGCCTTTTTTTGAAGTGGATACTATGAAAAAATAGAAGAGATGAAATTTATTTGTAATCACTGTCAGTAGAATTATGTCTCGATCAAGATTTGTATCCTGGAATTAACACTTGAATAATTAAATTCAGTCTTTAGATTTAACACACTCCCAAGAAAATAATGTAATCCTTGTAGCTTCTTTGTTCAAAGATGTAATAGTGATGCTAGCATTGATGCTTGTTTAAAATTAACCTTTTTGGAAATTGCCTTTCAATCTAACATCTCATTGGATCTTGTACAAAAAGAAAATCCCTCTCTGCTATTGAATAAAAAGTCCTGCCTGTATCTGTGTATATGTATGGAATTTTGTCGCATTATTGCACAAAGTTGCTGACTGATAGGTTGGTATGTAGCAGTAGCACTATCCTCAATGATTTCTTCACAAATGGTTATAACTAGAACCAAGATTTTGAAGCTGTATGATCTCATAACAAAGCTCATGTAGCCCAAATAGTTGGGAAGACAGGTCAGATTTATCTGAATACTCATTCTCAAAATAAGAAACAAATAATTTTTATCTCCTGTTCTTGGTGAAAGTGCTTTAATATTATGTCATGTTAAAAAACATTTGTTTCACTTATGTCTTTTTTAAGTGTTATGTAAAAGATCTCCCTACCGGTGCTGCTGTTAAAGTTTTCATACCTGAAGACAGCCTTTTTTCCTGCTTACTGCAAAAAGTAATAAAAAAAGAAGTTTGTTTTAGGAAATTGGTTTATTATCCTCCATGGCTGACTGAGGTGTTTCATCTGTAACGGTGTAGTCTTCTGTAATGTTCAAAGTATGTAAGTGTAGCAGTCCTCCTTGAATGTCAAACCTAGCTAGGGAGGAGTTTGAGTGGTGAGCAGAAAAAACAGCTCAACTGCGAAGGAGCTGAAGGGATTTTTGCAGTAAGTTTTTTGGATACCTCTGTTTTGTGTTACTTTGGAAACTCAGATATAAGCCTAGAACAGGCATATGAATACCACTGACTCTTTTTCTCTTTACATTGATGAAGAAATCATAGCATTGGTAATACAGACTTGATTCCCCTTTTGGATTTGTAACCAATTGTTTCAGCTTTCATTAGCATGAGTGGAAATTATTTTAGAGCATGTTATTAATACTTTAAGGCTTTTTTTTACTGACTGCATTTGACCTTGTAGAGTCTGCGATCAGGATGCAGACTAATGATTAGAGTTCATGTAATTTGCTCTTCTTTAAAATTACTGCTCAACCCCTATTTCTTTGCTGGGCATCTCTAAAAAAACAAACCAAAACAAAAACCCAAAAGACAGAAGAAAAGCAATTTGACAATGATTTGTGGATATTTTTTGAAATATTAGCTTGGGCTTGGACACTTCTTTGTTTAAGAGAATCCTCTGTAATATGTAAAAGTACATTTAGCTTTGCTGTCATCCCAGCATCAAAATTACTTGCATACATTTTTACTGCTCATGTGACAGCTCCTTAAGTTGGTATATATCTGCCTGGGGTGGGGGGGGGTGGGGGGGGCGGTGTAGTTTTTCCTTTTCCTATAAATAACATTTATAGTTCTTGTAATTACAGAATTAAGTCCAGTTAGTGCAACTTCAGTTAAAATGTTGAGTAATATGGAGTAAAGAAGTTGTGCGGCACCTACTTCTCTCAAAAACCTTGGTTGCTATACAGTTTTAAGATTCCCTGTTGTAACTCAAAGGATTTTAAAGCACACTGCAATTACAAAGGAATATAAGCTTAAACACATACGCCTGTTGACAGCAGCTCAGCCTGCCAGGGCTTCTAAAATGAGTTACTTGATTTACACAGGTGCTGTGTATTTACAGTTTCTTGGTTGGATATTTGGTTGCCTGGTGGAAATGAAAGTCAGGAAACACTCAATTTGTTTAAAAATCAGTTTAAAAATCAGTTAATGTGACTTTTGACTGAAATGTGGCCCACTCAAATAGCTTGTGTCAAAACAATATTGGAGTGGGATAGTGGTGGAATATTATTTGTTCAAAATGCAGTCAAGAATTGTCCTAACAATTTTTCTCGTCGATCAGTACTTAGCTATGCCTGTTCCAAGAACTATTCTTGTTTCTTGAATCCTTATATGTAATGGTGGGGTGGCGTTTTGCGCTCTTCCGTGATAGCATTCTGCAGTAGCAGAAAGGGGGGGGGAGTACACAAATTCACCACTGCTGAGCCAAATTTTAATATGTAGAACAATGTAAAAATCAGAAGGTTTGTTAAAGAATGGCAGCTAAGAGAATTCTGAAAGGAGTCATAACTACTACTGAGTCTTTCTTCCAGCACACGAAGGGCTGAAAATGTGCTGGCTAGCCTGTAGGACGACTGATGACTGGGATATAAAAGACAACTTGAGAAAGCTAGAAGAAACTGTGTAGGCTCCCGAGCTGTAGTCCTGGCTGGGAGACACATGGAAAGAGACTGTCTGTAGTTGAAGGAATCATGAAGTTATAGTAAAAATGGGCAGGTTGAGCATTGCCAGGACTGGTATTCATTAGGAGCTCTGAGAAAATTTAGACATAAAATAGCTGGATAATAGCTGGATTTCTAACAGTAGTGTGCAATTTTTCAGTCCTGTAGTACTAGAAGTTGTAACTGTGGTGCCAAAACCCAATTTCACTGGGGGCCTTGAGAACTAGGAGCAGGTTAATGTTTTGTCTCTACCAGAAAAATTAATAGAAATTGTAATAAAATTTATGTAATGTGAAGTCCTGCTTTATAGATTTCTTGTAGTTTTTTGTAAGAACTAGCAAACCCGATCAAGTCAGTAATTGATTGAGCATGGATGAATGGCCATGGGCATGGCCAAAACCAGGAGGCAGACAGTCGGAAGAAACTTACGCTAGTGATACAGAGTATTCAGGGTAGTAAGGAGGAGGGCTAATTGGGGGGGAAAAAAAAAAGGGGAGAAAGGCTTTACGAGATTCAGTAATTATGTAGTAAAATGTCAGATGGTATTCATAGTAGGTAAAAACAAAGTGGTGCAAATGGAAAAAGCAGTCCTATGTTGTCATACAAAATGAGAGGCTTTGAGCAGGCTATTAGCATTGAGGAATAGGACCACGCAGTTATATGATAACATCAACTTGTTGCTAGGCAGCAGATCAAAAAGCAAATGAAATACTAGGAATTATTAGAAAAGGAATAGAGAACAGGACATAATTATGACAATGCATAAATTACATGGTTCACGCGCAAGTTGAGTATCGTGTGCAGCTCTTCTATCATCTCAAAATAGTTGCGTTAAAGCTGGGAAAGGTTCAGAAAAGAACAGTGGGGGTGATGGAGTTGATTTTCTATGAGGCACAATTAAGTAGACTGGAGTTCTTCAAGAAAGAAGTTCTGGGAATGAGTAAATCACTAGAAGTGCAGAGAGGATACACAAGGATGGAAAATAAGATGAATTGGGGACTATCTGTTGAACCTCGTGGGAGCCGGGTTCAAAACAAACTAGAGGAAGCACTTTTTCAGGCAGTGGGTAGTAAAGATGCTGCCAAAAGACCCTCAAGGTGCAAGAAGCTAACAGTGCCTGGGGCAGGCTGGATGCATACTTGGAAAAAAGGTGCAGTGCATGCTGATGTATAGAGAAATCACTACACAGCAAACCACAAGTGATCAGAAAGTAAGAGTATGAAGGCAGAGGAAAGTATTGGTTATGGTTGATGTCTTTTTGTTTGTTTGTTTCATTGTTGTATGTAACTTGTGGCCACTTGTACAGTTAGAATACAAGACTATGCTGAAATAATAAACATTTAGCTTTGTCCCAGTTCTCCGAGGTGAAAAATAAAGTCTGTGATAAAAATTAATATCATGCTGTTTCAGATAAATCCTAAAAACCATTACCAGATACATTCATCTTTAAATTTTCTGATATTTCATTACAGGGATAAGCAACGTTTTGCAAGTCTCTGGTAGTGACGTGAATTTTCAGAACCTATAAAGGTGTCCCATTCAAATGTCTCAAATTAAAAGTATTCCTAAAGCATTAAATAATATACACTTAAGCAAAAGCATGTCTTAGCTGTAGAATTTTCTCCCCTTGCAAGAAAACTCATTTCTTAATAGAACTAAAGTGCTTTAGAATCTCTCTGCAGGAAAAAAAAGAGATTTCTCAGTTACCCTAAAGGCTCCTTTATTAAAATATGTATGTGAATTGTAAAACTGTTAGTTGGAGGGATTGTTCTTTAGATGACAGTTCTGCGTTGCCAGTTTGATAATTGTGATTCTGTAGTACTAATATTCAAAGGACTTCCGTAAAAGAAGGTGGAAGGTGTTCTATAAAAGCAAAACTGTTCTTTATGAGAACTTTGTTTCCATATACAGATAGCCATGTGGAAGAATTTCCTACTCTCCTTCACTGCGCAGCCAGATTTGGATTAAGGAACCTTGCAACATTGCTACTCAATTGTCCTGAGGCTACACGAGCTTGCAAGATAACCAACAAATATGGAGATGATCCAGCAAGTATCGCTGAGAAGCACGGGCACAGGGAACTAAGAAAATTAATCAAAGAATTGTCAGTAAGTCCATATGCTTTTTTTCTATGTCGTCTCTAACCAGGGAACTATGATGATGTACTACAGAGATCACAGAGTATCACCTCTTGCAAAGCCTAGTATGTTTTAGTGCTTCTGTCTGAAAATATTATTTTACTCCTTTTGTCTCAGAAGGAGGGGGTCAAAATGGGGTGCAGCCACTTTCTTTGTGCATTGTTATAATGGGGATCAGAGTTTTTTGTGCTGCTTAAATTTTAGGCATGTAATGGAAGGGGAACAGTGAATCAGAAGTAGCTCATGTGGCTTAGCTAGACTGGTGCTTTCAGCGCCCAAACAGTGGTTGTATTGTAAGTAGTCTAGCCCAACCTTCTAGAGTACGAGATAAAGACTACTTTAAGAGCGTTCAGAATCACTTCTAGCATTGCCACTCTTAAGCATTCAACAAAGGGTGGTTGCCCTGCCTTGGCTGCCCACTCCACTGTGAAAGAAGGCTAAATTTTATCACCCTTTGTTAGATGGAGCAAATCTTTCTTCAGCCAGGTATGCAGGAGGGGTTTTGGGCAATAGCTGCCTTTCCACATGAAAGATAATGGTAGAATATAGGTCTGTGCATAGTTCTAGCATGCAAATTATTGCCAATAAAATCTAACAGAATTGGTAGTATAAAAAGAAATATACTGTAGTAATGTTTGAGAGCTTGAACCTATTTTAAGTCTTTATTGTGCTAAATATAATATGAGCAGAGGTGATAATTCTTGCCCCAGAGGTTCTAAAGACTAGAGAAAATACCAGGTAAATCATATATTGAAAGAAAGACAGGATATGAATGTTGGCGTTAAGTAAGCCTATGTTGTGAAAGCCTGGTGCAGCTTTGCTGATGGCGTGGTTATTTTTTTTCTTTTTTTTTTGTTTGTTTTTGGTGCCAAACTCCATGTTCACAGACAAATGCTAACAACAGACTTTTTAAGAGGAGAAAATACAGGGAGTGAGAAGGCCAGAAGTTTCACTTTTCTATTAACCAGTCATCTTGGTATAAACATGGGTAGACATAAGACCAAAGATGGCATTTGAAGAAATGTAGGGCAGAATGTTTTGCATGACTAAGGAGGAAAATGCAAGAAACTTAAGGGTAGTTTAATGTAGAAAGACCTATCATAAGGAATGGAAACACTGGCTGACTGAGGTGAGATTACTTATCAAAATTCTAGAGCAAGGCCATATGGATTGGTAAAGTTTTTTCTTTGATACAGTTGGCACCTAATGTGAAGGTGAAGGACAGGCATTGGGAAAACTGAAGACAAGTTTACTGTGATCAGTGTTGAACCATGAAGATGGCTTTAGCAGTGTCTTATGAGCAGATTTTTTTTTCAATGAGTTCAAGGGGAAGAAAATTGTAGACCCTAGAGCCTGAACGTAAGGCATTTTGGCAGTGGTCAAGATGCTGAAAGAGAATATGCTATTTAACTTGTTGTTGTTGAACAGCTATTGATATGGGCTCTGAAAACACTGAGGGTGGGAGAACATCTGCCAAGCAGGTATTTCTCCTTTTCTAATACTGTTAAAGAAGTCTGTACCTAATTGAGGATGTGATCTAGTGTCTTTTCTGAAGTGGCAGAATATCTTCTTGCATTTACTGGACAGTGAATCTGATCAGATCTCAAAAGCACTGCAGAGCTTTTTCTATTGATGAAGTGCAAAGGGGTGTTGTACTAGGGGTGATGCTTTTACCTCAGTTTTTGATACTGTAGTTGAGATGAAATTGGCTGAAGAAAATGTGATCCTCCTTAGCATCCAGCATAAAGTTGACCACAAAACCAGGTTGTCTTCCTGGATCAACATGTTACTAACGTCACATTTAACGATTTCTAATTGCCATAGTTGTCTCGCAGTCACCCAAGCACTAGTCAGAGAACTCGAGCATGTAGCAGTCTGATGTATAAGGTCAGGCCCCTCAGCTCTTGGAATTTAATAGTTTGCCTTGAAGAGAGTGGAACAGTGTTCCCCAACATCTGTACTTGTGGATCTGGCTAGATCTTTGTATGGTCAGGTGCCCCCAGTACATGCTATGTGTAAAGGATTGGTAAGACTAGGCAGAATATGAATAAGGTGATATTTACCTCTCAGTGAGACACCTAGACTTCTTTTCTAAGATGGTCATATGAGTCGGAGTTGAGCATGGAAACATAGTTTCCGTGGTTAATTTACCGTGTTTAATGATAATGGTTAATTCCATGGGACGCTTACTTTTTATGCTACACCCCTGCACTTCAGATGTGTTTTTGCTGTGCACCCTACATGGAACTGGAGACTTCAGAAAATGAATCATTTTATCCTTAGAAATGTACTCGTGTTCAGCCTCATGCTATAGTTTGGGGAGTTTAAGAGGAGACACAAGCACATGTGATACAGGCAGCCTACAACTGATACGCACTGAGAGAGTATGTTACACTTCTAGTCTTTTTACATTTTGGTAGACAGTGACAGAAGGCAGTGTTTGTGATCATGATATTTCACTCTAAAAAGCATGCAAAGTATGTGCATAGCTCTGATTAGGTTTTCTTTTTTAGTAGGATTATTAATTGTCCTAATAAAGTCTCAGTATAAAATCATCAATCTAAACATATAAATGGATTTATAATGGTTACTCTGGCTTTATACGTTGTAATTTTTTATTAAAATTGTTCCTTCATGGTACATATCTGCTATTGTTTGCATGTAAATAGTTAACAGTAGTTGTTCTCTGCTCATGATGACTGCTCTCCCAAGTGTGAATACTTACACCATCACTGAAATAAAACAACTCTTCTACCATCGTAAGCATGTGTAGTCTGGTTAGGGCATGCAGTTGTACTGCCCGTTTTCAGTTGATTCAAATGGCATGGCTTACTAATGCAACACAGGTAAAAACTGGAGTATGCTTCAAGTCTGCCAAATGTGTAATATGGTATTTTAGAAATGTTAGCTCCAACCGCTGAAAGAAAAATGGCTTATTTGTGTCCTCTGTAATAGTGCACTTAAGAACAAAACCACTTACTGTACTTCAGTAATTGATGGGAATGTGGAAAAGAAATATTTGCATGGCTCTGAGCCAAGCAGAATTTAGTTTAACCACGTTCCAGGAACTTCCTTTTACAGCTGGAGTATTGAAATTGCTCGTTATTACAATAGAAGTACTTTTGTACGTGGCATACCTCTCACTGTTTTAAAATCATTACCTGTGTTTTGCCATTTCTTTAAGGACTAGCCCCAAAATATACACCGTAATTCATCATTCCTATCTTGAAGAGCAGTGGGGTTCCAGAAAAATGAGTGTATTAAAATGTACGTTCAGTTTGTCCAAAATCCTGGAAAGTGTTTTTCATTTGCCTTTGTGATGGAGTATCCTTAGGGAAGTAAGAATTGCCCGAGATGGTTATAGAGAGCAAGAGCAGCAAAAGAAGTGGCAACACCAAGGCTACTATTGCTACCTGCAAGCCCAGGGCTTTGCAGTGCTCTCTTTGGTGGCTGGTGAGCAGATCTGTGCTCAGGGCTTTTTGGTGATGCAGCTTTGCTGGTAAGGACCTTCAGCTCCCATGGCCAGCAGGCTCACGGGAAAGGTGCTCAGGGCTCTGTTGGCAAAAGCAAGCTGTAGGACCTGCTGACTTGCACACGGGGTCATTGTATGGCACAAGTTCCCTGTCCTTCTTTAAAGGGAAAAAGTCTTTCTGGAACTGGACGCTGATAGTGTTGATGTGGGGAGTGTTACAGCCACAGAAGACAGATTTGGAGTGCCTGGTGGGCTTGCTGGGAGCCAGTCTCTTGATTTGCATCAAAACAAAGCAGAATGGAAGGATCATGTAACATGTGGCATGCTTCTGTTGATACAGCTGTGTGAATGGTGGGGGAGGAGATTTTCCCCTTTTAGTACCAATATTATATGCAGGGTCATTAAATGCGAAAACATCACACCCTTTGAGAACCTGTAAAAATGTGTGCTTCCACAAGTGGTAGTGTCTGCCTTCTCTGTCAGAAATCCTGCATTTGAAACACACCTTGAAAATGTCTCCTTTGTGCCGAGGGAACACTGCAAGACTTGATCCATTTGTGTTAAAGGTACTAAATTGATGGAGCTGTCCCTAAAAGAATCTTTAATGGGGATTATGATAAAGCAAATTATATTTTTCTTGCATTTGAGCACAAAGCCACCTAAATGAACATTCATTTCCAATTTCTATGTGTTTGATTGTAGTTTAGATGAAGTAATTCTCTCTTCTATAGCATAAAAGAGAGATACCGCTTAACATTCTGTGATAACATCCTGAATTGTTACTTTGTCTTGTGATTTTATTCCACTATAGAACCAAGTACTTGAATATTTTCTGTAACTGCTTTTAGGTTGGATTGCTTGAATCGAGTGTGTGAATTGAAAACTAGTAGGAGACATTCAGTAGGAATACTGGCAGGAATCCTTGTCTCAGAGTATCTGAACAGGGGAAGTGATGACCCTTTTAAGTTTAGTTGATCCAGCTGATGACTCAAACACTAATAAGAAAGACCAAAGTACTTTTGCTTTCCATTAGCCACAGGCTTGAAACATTATCTGCAGTCAGTTGTTACAGTACCCATGATGGGTAGTAGTACCTTGTAAAGCTGCAGTAGTTTGTTTGGATATCGGGGCCCTTTTTCACATGTTTCTTTTGCATATGCTCTGTCCCTGAAAGCTACTTTGACACTAGCTTGTTCTTGTTGCCAGCTGTGGTCTTCTAAGCCTATGTAAAATTTCTACCTCCAGAAAATAAAGAAATTGCTTAAATTAAGTTCTTATCCACCACACAAAGGAAAACTAAAAAATAGATGAGAGAAAACTTTGAAGCATAAAGTGACTAATGAGGGGAGTATGTTCAATTTATGACCTAACCGCTTAAAATTGGAGGTTGCACTTATAGCCAGTTTAGGCATTTATGCTTTGGTATGAGCGTAATTCTTTGTTCCATCACTTTGAGTTGCTAATTTCCCCTTTCTTTTACCAAGAACTGTGTTGCTGAATGTGTCGTAGTCAGGAAGATTACTGTGTACCACTTGTAGTATACATCACAGTTTCTAAGAAAAATACAATTCAGAAAGTGTTTTATTGGTTGTTTAATGCAGATAACTTCTGATTGTTGGCTTTGGCCTTTAAAGCAGGTTCCTAAGGATGACATAAATGTTATTTAAATATAAAACTTGAAACAGTCTTTTCATGTTGCCACCACACAGTCAAGACAGCACAAATTCATTTTTTATTTTTAAAATACCTTCTAACATTTCAGAATTGGTTTCCTGAAATCTAAGGCAGAAAATGCAGGTAAATTGAGCTTTTTTAACCTGCCCAAGATCTGTGGCCAGGCCTGTGAGAGTCTATGGCGGAACAGTGGACTTACGGAAGAATCTTCTTCCTCTGCCACCAGCAAAACTCTGTCTGGTTTTCTTGTTTAATATGATTTTCTGTCTGCCTGCTTCAGGCATCCCTTAGGCAGTTATTGAAAATATAGTACGTATTTGATTCTGCACATATTGGTGAAGATCCTTTAGAATTGCATAGATTGAGACAGTGCCCTGGATAGGCCTTTCACAAGAAGCTGATTTTTTTCCAGAAGGGATAGTTACATCAATTCCTTTCTAACTCTCTTGAGGTACATCCTGCAAAATCTAGATCTGTAGTCAGTGAGTTCACTCCTGTTAGCAGTTCCCTCAGTAGCAGATAGAAACATAATCATACAGGCGGTTATAATTTTCACTTGGAGCCTGTTTTATGCAAGACATGTTTTAGATAAACTGGGGGGGGGGGGGGGGGGGGGGGGAGAAGTTTTTGTTTCTGAAATGTCAAGCTATATTTTTATAAATCTTAGCAAACTTAAAGGATGCGCAGGGATGTAGGTTGACAAATAATTCACCATTGTACATCTCTTCCCTCTCATCTCTGTCTTATTTTGAAGTGAGTGGTTGAACCAGAATACAGAATTTCTTCTAGTATCTTCAACTTGATGAAATAGAAAAGAATCTACAAAAAAAGTGTATTGTGGAAATTGAGGGTACTTTTTTCCTCATTTGTTTTACGCTAAAAGAATCTTATCTGACTTTGTAGCTACTATTGCCAAATGACAATAAATTTTTAGATGGCAGGAATCCCTCCAACAAGGGTTCTCATGATTTGCTAGGGAGTTCTAGAAGGTCATGAGGAATCAGCTTTTTTGAGCATGGAAGTATTATTCTTATATTTACATTTAGCTTTGTGTTTCTATAAAAGACTATATGATATAGCAGAGCTCCTTAGCATGAAACTATTATATTTTTAAATCTGGTTGAGATATCTTCCTGAGCTGTTAATTTTCTGCTGGGGAAGGACCATGTGTAGAAAGATGAACTGGATATATATTAAAGACTCTTAAATTAATCTGGTTGCTATCAATATTTGTTTAATTACTTCAAATGCTACTGTAGTATTGCACTGGCCCATAGCTCATTACTTTCAAGTAGCTGCAAGAGTATGTGAAAGAGAAAAGGATTAGTCTGGCTTCTAAAATTCGTGTTAATCCACTAGTGATTCCTCAGTGAGGCTGGCTGGGATTTTATTCTTGCCACAATATTTTAACATTCAGAGATGTTGGTTATATGCGTCCTTTGGTACACTGCAAGTTACTTAACTGAAATGTGTAACTGAACGTATTCTTTGATACTTCTGTAGTGGCTAGATATTCACAAATCAAATTCTTAAAGTTCTTGAGGAATTGGAGCTAAATACTGTGAGCTTCTGCCAGCTGATATGCAAATGTTATATGATTTCTGTCAGATATTTGTTCACTGGGTTCCCTTTCTTTTCCAGAATTGCTTGTGAAGAGGCTTTGCATTATCAGTGCTTAGTGTCTTATGTTTAAGATTTGGTTTGGGGAGTTTATTTTTATTTTTACTGGCTGACAAGGTTTCCCTCTTCTTTTTCACATGTTCTCAGAGGGACCATGTGCCCTGTAATAATAACTTGCTGACCTTTTGAAGTCAGTTTACATTTTAGTGAAGAGAATAAGGTTCAGACTGAGCATGGAAAAGCTTGGCTTTCAGGAGAAAAGGCTAGATTTCTCATTTTTTTAAAAAAATCACTGTCATTACACTAAACACATTTTTAAAGTTTCTATGTAGACTTTTATTCAGGCTAGAACCTTGCACCTTAACAGTGATTAAATCTTCTGTCATAACTATGCAATTGAGTACAGCCTTCTTGCAAAAAGAATGGTACATGGAACAGCAGATTTGGAAACCTTACTTCTGTATGAAATGCCTATTGAAATTTGTGTGTAATTTAAAATGAGCTAGGATGGTTTTTCCAAAGAATTGTCTGGTATTTTGTCTCAGCTTTTGATATGCTGTAACTATAGCGGTGACACAGTGGAAGTCAGTTATTTGCAATTCATGATTTCAAAAAGCTTTTACAATTTTAAGGGAAATTTGACTACTAATGGAATTTCAGGCAAAATGCTTGTGAATTAGGAGCAGGGAAAATGAAGAAGGGTTATGTGATGACACCTCTGTTTTTAAATGTGTTTAGGTTTGTAAAACCAAGGGATATCCAGAGGTCCTTATGACTGTTTTATTGACAGGGCCACATCAGCAAAGATACTTAATGAAGGGACTTTTTGGGAAGGTGGGATGGGGAACATCCAGTTTTTCAGAAGTAGTATTTAGGCTGAAAAGATTTATCCGCATTATTCATCTGCATTATTAGGCTCTGAATTTGTTTGAAGGTGTGAAAAACATTTGGCTAAGCTGTTTATGTTAATGAAAAATGCAAATACAATACTTTACAGAAGTGAGAGAAAATAAAAGCGACCATGTTATGTTGTTGTAGAAATCAATGGCATGCCTATGTCAGATATGGCCTCCACTTTTTTTAAAGTGTGGAAATAAATAAGGTCCTGGTTGACAGACCTGATCTCCTTCTATGACAGGGCGACCCGCTTATTGGATGAGGGAAAGGCTGTTGTCTACATTGACTTTAGTAAGGCCTTTGACACCGTTTCCCACAGCATTCTCCTGGCGAAACTGGCTGCTCGAGGCTTGGACGGGCAAATGCTTTGCTGGGTAAAAAACTGTCTGGATGGCCAGGCCCAAAGAGTTGTGGTGAATGGAGTTAAATCCAGTTGGCGGCCGGTCATGAGTGGTGTCCCCCAGGGCTCGGTTTTGGGGCCACTCCTGTTTAACATCTTTATTGATGATCTAGATGAGGGGATCAAGTGCACCCTCAGTAAGTTTACAGCTGACACCAAGTTGGGTGGGAGTGTTGATCTGCTCGAGGGTAGGGAGGCTCTGCAGAGAGACCTGGACAGGCTGGAGCGATGGGCTAAGGCCAACTGTAGGAGTTTCAATAAGGCCAAATGCTGGGTACTGCACTTGGGCCACAACAACCCCCAGCAGTGCTACAGGCTTGGGGAGGAGTGGCTGGAGAGCTGCCAGTCAGAGAGGGACCTGGGGGTGTTGATTGACAGCCGGCTGAACATGAGCCAGCAGTGTGCCCAGGTGGCCAAGAAGGCCAATGGCATCCTGGCTTGCATCAGAAATAGCGTGGCCAGCAGGGACAGGGAAGTGATCTTACCCCTGTACTCGGCACTGGTGAGGCCGCACCTCGATGACTGTGTTCAGTTTTGGGCCCCTCACTACAAAAAGGACATTGAATTACTCGAGCGTGTCCAGAGAAGGGCAACGAAGCTGGTGCAGGGTCTGGAGCACATGTCGTACGAGGAGCGGCTGAGGGAACTGGGGTTGTTTAGTCTGGAGAAGAGGAGGCTGAGGGGAGACCTCATCGCCCTCTACAGCTACCTGGAAGGAGGTTGCAGAGAGCTGGGGATGAGTCCCTTTAACCAAGTAACAAGTGATAGGACAAGAGGGAATGGCCTCAAGTTATGCCAGGGAAAGTTTAGGCTGGATATTAGGAAGTATTTCTTTACCGAAGGGGTTGTTAGGTGTTGGAATGGGCTGCCCAGGGGGGTGGTGGAGTCCCCATCCCTGGAGGTGTTTAAGAGTCGGGTTGACATAGCGCTTGGGGATATGGTGTAGTTGGGATCTGTCAGTGTTAGGTTAATGGTTGGACTGGATGATCTTCAAGGTCTTTCCAACCTTGATGATTCTGTGATTCTGTTTCTGTGCTCAGGTAAATGAAGACTCTACACTGGTCTGAAGAGGTCTTAGAAGGTATATTGTAAAGATATGTAGAATAATGCTTTGAAAGTAAATGAGCTGCTTCTGCTTAACCTCTCTCATGGTTAGTGAACAAACTTGACATAAAATACTGTTCTGTATAAGATGTATAAGAATTTTTCTATTCAGCTAGTTAAGATACTACTGAAGCTAGAAGCATAGGAAGGATTCAACAGGCTAGAGATTTTTGTGGATGTTGAGAACTTCTAGTCGCTATGTAGTGTGGTGTTTCCATCATGAGTGCACGAATCCTCTACCTCAGTTGCAAACTGGTTGCGTGAGGTTAAGGAAGAAATTTTCCCAAGGAAGAGCTACCCCATAGTTGTCCATTAAAGCAATTGTTCCTTGCAGCTTCCCATCAACTTTCTTGTACTGACTGTTCCAATAACTGTATTACTAGGTGAGAAGGTTGCCTTTTTATTTCTTCTTCCTCAAATATGGACATCTCAGAAGCCCTTACAGTGCAAAGGAAAGGGCGAAATAATCTAATAATCTGCTAGCTCCAGGTTTGCTACAGAAGGAAGGATTGCTGGGGCATTCCAATGGGAGGTCTAGAAGGAAGTATTGGGTCCTGCCTCTGTCACTTGAAGCAATTTGAAGGTATAACTGTCAAAAAGCAGGTTTACCTTGATAGAGGGTATGCTCTCAGTGAGACTGTCTGGAGTATGCCCTTTGGCTGCCTCACAGTGATCTGGAAGGAATCAGACATCAGTTATATCTTACAAGTCGTTTAGCACAAAGAAAGATAGCATATCAACAACACTTTTTTCCAGCCCCTCAGAAGGGGGGAAAAAAAAACCCAAAACACAAAAAATGAGAAAACCAAACAAAAACCACATAGCAAAACTGTAATAAGGGGGTTTCAGCTTCATGGGGGAAAATGAAGGAAAATTAGGAAGGGGAAGAAGCTGTTAAAGTTATTGTGGTAAATAAAATCTGTGAGCCAGAACCACCTACCTTTAGAGTGACATTGTGAGGTCTGAAGGGAGCTTTTGATCTCAAAGCTCTAAGAAGGTGGAGAAGCAAGAATTAATGAGTAGAGTTAGGTAAGAGGCTTGCTGTGTTCTTAGCAATCTGAAGGTTCAGAGTTCTGCACAGATCTAATAGTGACTTAACAGACTTTCTTACAGCTGTAATTCATTGCTTAATTAGAAAAATTGTTGTTAGGCTCTACATCAATAGAATGACCATTAAGGAAAGGTGTTTCTCAAAGCTAGCAAGCCCATTATATGGAAACTGCTTAAGAAAATCCACTTCTGCCCTGCATAGTCTTAGTTCTGTTTAACACAGCCATGTACAGCCTCAATTTATAATCCTGAGGACCCTGCACAGAAGGCACTCTCTTTATTTTGCCTTCTATTCTTCTCACCCCCATATATTGTTTTACAATAAATAATGTGGTATTTCATTGCCAGGTCTGTAGGCTGTTTAGCAATAATCATTTCCTTTTCTTATGTTTGATGCAAACTTAAAAATGACTTCTGAGTTCCCACACTCTACCAAACTCAGTAGAACATGCAGCAATTGACATACGTTCATTTCATGAAGAAAGCAAATATCTTAATGGATTGCTTTATAATACACATTTAATAACCATCACAGTTGCTATAATTGAATTTGTATGCTGTGTCTGTAACAGGCATGGGCAGCCTTCTTCAACCCCATGAGCTATGTGCCGGAATCTTCATGTGGTTGGCAGCAGCAGTGTATATATGTCAGAGGCCTGGGAGTTGTTCTCAAGCAGAAGTTGTTAATGGTTCTTTATAGCTCTTACTGTGAGTGTGAGGCATATGACTGGATCCTAGCACTCTCTGATGATGACAATCTTATGAGCCACATTGGCTTTATTTTACTTGCTCCTGAGATTTCAGGTTATTTTGCTGCTCCTATATAGTCTTGGGGTGACCTGGGAGATATTAGAGAACTGCTTAAGACCTGCAGTTGGCCACCTGTGGCCTTCTGAATTCCAACTGAGTTCATCTGCTGTTAATAAATACCACTTTCTGAGACCCACAAGAGTGAAAGTAAGCAGAAAAGTCTCCTGCCATATGGAAGACACTAGCAAGTTCCCTTCAGGCTACCTAAGAAAACACAGAAATCAGTATCTGTACCAGGCATGGAAGTAATATAGTAAGTGTGATTCCTAATTGGATCACTTAATCAAACCTTCAAAGATCTTTTTTAATGGGATATATTTTTAAAAAAATGCTGTCAGTTGATAGCATGTACTGTCTTACATAAATAGGTCAAAGGATTGAACAAAAGTTTCCATGGAGACTTTATATGACTCCAAGGTG
This sequence comes from Strix aluco, assembly GCF_031877795.1. NCBI lineage: Eukaryota > Metazoa > Chordata > Aves > Strigiformes > Strigidae > Strix > Strix aluco. The sequence goes on from NC_133934.1 coordinate 56,425,842, forward strand.
CTTTCCAAATTAATTAAAGTCTTGCGTTGCAAGGAAAAGAGGTTAAAGGCAACAAAATCTAGTACTGGTATATAGATCTGCAGCTAGTTCTGGTAAGCTTGTCCTAGGGACACCTGTCATCATTGACAACATAATCAGTGAAGTTATAACTGTAAACGCTAGTGATTTTTATTGATTTCTTTGTTCTTCTCTTCAGAAAAGTTGAACAAGACAGACCTAGGTGCAGGCCTGAGCTAATCATGCATGTACAGAACAAGAAAAAACAGCCGCCTTCTGAAAAATCCAAAATAAATAATTTCAGAATTTTGAAAGCAGTCATGATTGCGCTTGTTAGTGTTCACCTTTTTTCCAAATTATTAAAGAATAGCTTTTTAATTCCCTTTTGTGCATGTTAAATGCATCCATGTAATGCAAAGAGAAAGGTGATATTCTGTCCTGATTTAGCCAGGATAGGGTTAAGTCTCCCAGCAGTGGAGGGGGGAGCTCTAGCCGGGTTATTCATATATCATGCTGACGTCACATCCTGGCGCCAAAGTGAGACGGGACGGTTAACACATGTTATGCCATCACGCTTCTCACTGCTGTATTGGTAGATATTTTGCTCTGTTCATTATTATTATTGTTACTGTTATTGTTGTTGTTTGTTGTGTTGCTGTTGCTCTGTTGTATTAAACCTCTCCTTATCTCAGCCCCAGGGCTTTGCATTTCATTCCCTTTGTGGGGGAGGGGCAGCGGCCGCATGGTCTCAGACCCTGGCAGGGACTAAACCACCACATATTCCTTACTAGCTTTTTAGTAAGTAAAATGACAGAAGCAAGTGTGCATATACAGTACATTGAGACTGCCTTATGTTGTGTTATGGTTCATGAAATATGATGTGTTTAGTTAGAGCTTGGGCACTCAGTGAAACAGGCTTCTGTCAGGCCCTTGACTGTGAATCATTACTGAAGAACAAATAATGCACAGTGCCAGAAGCAAAATGCAACACATTGTTCAGGCAGCACTTAGCTAGAAGGAGTAGTTAAAAGACTTATTGGAGTTGAAAATCTCCAGAAAGGTGGTAAACAACTGGGTAGAGTTTTAACAGTGATTCACGCTGTATCTGCAAGCAGTGGATGCTGGCAAAAAAAGTAGACGGTAGAAGTGCATGAGCAGAGGCTTTAAGCAATCTTGGAAAAATGCAGAGCTCGTGGGATACTGTGAAATAAAAACATCCATTCCACATTCCCAAGGGCATAAATGAACAAAACGTTACCTTCATAAGAGCTGAAGTTTTAACTACCTACCATAGTAGAGGTGAAAAAAATAGAAATTTGGGACAGAAGTTACAGGGATTTGCACTTACTTCGAACTGAGAATTTGGTTTTAGGGAATCTCTTCCAATCTGGCTCTTTCCACCAGCAACTGAAGATCACTGGGGGTGAAAACAGACATTGCACAAGGTATGGTGATCTGTGTAGAGATGGAGAAGCTAAAAATGATCACTAAAGTGTCTGGAGTTCTGAGGTACTGTGAGCATCAAACTAAGTTATACTGCATGGCACCATGTTCTTATAAGCACATGGTCAAAATTTAGTGCTTGTGGCTTCTGTAGCATGACCACTAGCAAAAATAAATGCTGCTATATCAAGCAAACTAGAAGGATTTAGCAGGATTCCAAGAATTTTAAAATACTAATATCCTTTTGAGAAGCTTGTGTTAAATGAAAGGGATCATAAGCAGCCTTATTGCTGTTGCCTAAGAAGTCCGTGAGGAAGGCTAGCTATGGATTCATGATCTGAACACCATACGTGGCAGTCTGGTTATAAAGGAAAAATTAAAAAGTATGTATTGGATTTGGGGAAAGTGAACTTTATGATCTGCTGCAAAAAGGGCTATGGAGGGTTTGCAGATATTAATGATGACAATAGTACAAAGCAACAAAGGTTGCCAATTATTACAATAATAAGTAGTTTTTCTGCTATATACGTGGGATTTCTTCTCTTTAACTGGGTGAGACAGGAAACTTTTATACTGTTTTGGGTCAATACATTATAAAGGATACAAAAGAATATGAATGCATTTAAGAGCAGAAGAATCTAGGGCAGGGGAGGCAGAGATTATTTTTTTTTATACTTGCATTGAATGAGCCATATGATTGGAGACACAGCTAAGACTTTTCATATATGTTAAAAATATAGGCCAAGTCAAGTGAAAGAAATAATTGTTGATAGTTTATGAAGAATTAGTTCCCTAGAGAAAAGTAGACATAGGTTTGTTTATATTGCCAGGGGCAGGGGGAATTGTGTATTCTATATTTTTATTCTCATTTCCTTAAGAGAGTTTCAAAAGATCTTTCAGTAGCTCTCACAGCAAATGTAGATAAACTAGTGATTGGATATATCAGATCTTGATTTTGCTGGATAATGCTGTACTTCACCTAATAATATATGAAAATTGACCATATTTATGTGGGCAAGAGTGAAAGGCTTTGCAATTAGATTCACATTTAAAAATCTGAGTGCTGCTATTCAATATGTTCATTCTTACAAGGCCAGTGAAAAATTAGATTAAAAAGTAGCTATATGCTAACAGACTGTAGAATTATACTTGGATCTGTATTAAATCCTGTAAATTGGCAGAATAATGCAAATGAATCATGGATTGTCATCTTCTGTAACCAAAAAGGTTGTGCTTCTGGTAGCAGAAGACAGTTGCTGTAAATGTGAAGGGCTACAGCAACAGTCAGAACTCAGCCTAGTTTTGTGATCTAGCAGATCTCTATGCAAGACTGTATTTAGAGTGGTCTCAGTGATGGCAGATGTCAGTTTTTTCACAAAAAATAGTGGACTATTTTGCAGACTAAGAGGAGATTACCATAAAAAGCTGAGGCATCAAAATTGCAGGATCTAACCTACCTAGAAGAAAGAAATGGGTTGTTGCTACCTGACAGTGGTGATGTTTACATATTTTAGAAGAATTGGAAATCTACCCACATTTACAAGGAATCACGTGGAGTATTTGAATGCTGCTACTTTGTTTAGTTACTAAATTGTAATAATTTTAATTGCCAAAAACCCTAGCTTCATGATACTCATTTCAAACATTTTCCCTGATATTTTGTGAGACTTGAATTCATCATAGCCTCAGTAAGTTTGTGAGTCATTTTTGATATTCAGAATTGTAATTTGACCTTTCTTTTGGATTTCTCTAGTTACAGATATTTCCATTTCTAATATTTAATAGTTGGAAACTTTGTATTCATTATAATTCAGTTAGCAGTGAAATGTTAATTGAATACTACTGGTTTGTTTAGATAATAGCTCTAGATTAATTTGCAGATTTTTCTGATTGGAGGAAGTTTTGTGTTAGATTGGTACACAAATTATTATAATGGTCTTATAACTGTTATTGATTCTATTAGTACTGCACCAAATTCATAACATGCTTGTATATGGGATAAGAATGTGGTTAAGAATTGTTCCTGAGTCATTTGGGGAGTAAATGCTTCTATGGTTACTGAATTCTTAAATTTTTGGTCTTGGCATTGAGAGGAAATGTATATGAACATCCCTATCTCTAAATCAGTGTCAATAGTGCGATTTAACAAAATTATTCTAGTCTTTACCTTATAATATTTACAGTTCTCTGTTCTTAGTGAAACATTTCGTAATTTCAAAGATGTTCTTGATTATATCCTTCAGCTGTTGCTTTACACATATCGGTGTAGCTTGATGTAAAAGTACATGGTGATATTTCCTAGAGATTAGACACATGAAACGTCATGCATTAAAATGTGATATTATGAATAACAACTAGAATTACCTCACATTACAAAAATCTGCCAGTATTTGTCATCCTATATATCAACGGTTAATTACCAAACCGTACACTAAACTTTTGTTTCAGCTCTCACATGTTTTAAGCATTGCATGCTCAGAGTATGCTAACTTTTTTCAAGATTTAAAGCTTGGAGTTCATTTGATAAATACACATTTTACACAGATTAGACACCCTCTGCTGCCATAACCTTGAATGATCTGCAAAGATGACTAGAGATCTAAGTTCAGAAATCCCGATAAAATTATTGCCCTGACCCGTTAAGCTCATATTGTGCATCTGGATGCAGAAGAGGGATAGAGACAAATTGAGTTCACAGACTTTACATGTGTTATTCCACATTTTAGCTGTCTGTAGCTACCAAGAGGAGTGAATGTCAGAGCAGTGCCTATGAAACCATTTATTTTTGAGAAACGGACCTACGGAATCTCAGCCTTCCTGGTATTTGCAAGCTTCTGAGTCTAGATCTGGGTTTCTGTTACTCCCATCACAGCTAATCTCTGAAACAGGCCAGAGTTTGCATGAGTGTAACATGCCTGACCCAATTAAAACCCAGATTCCATTTGTGATTTTGATCTATTTCTAATTATAATCACATTTTTTGATATGGTGCTGATTAGGGATGAGGTGCAATTTCATTACAGGTTTTTCCCATTAACACTAGGATTGTGGATATTTTAACACCCTAAATAAGGAACTTATTCTACCCAAAACCCAATACCAGCAATACTCAAAATCTTGATAGTGATGTGCAACTTTTGAGTAGTGTTTGCAGGAACACAAAACTGTGTGTCTTTTTTGTGATGGTGAATCCTTGTTCCCTCGTTCAGGCTGTACATGATGGTTAGGCGTTATTGCTAAGTAAGGCTGGTTAGTCTGAGATTGAAGAGGCCTAAATTTTATTCCTAGAGAAGCTTTAGGTTCTGGGAGAGGCCTTTAATAAATATAATTCTCGGTAAAATATTTTGTTGCGATCCCAGTTACATCCATGTGAAAAAGCTAAGATTTTTCCTCAGACTGGTGCTTGAAGCTACTCATTTTATCTTTATGAGTTCTTTTATTCTGTCTTTTTACTATTACTTTATCTCTATACACAGGAAGCTAGTAAAAAAAAAAAAATGTAAACGTGTCAGGAGTCTTTAAACCAACCTCTGTCTGGTCTTAATCTTGCACTGTGCTTTGCACTCTGGCACTTGTAGACTTAATTGAGCTTTGAGAATACTCAGCAAGTGGAGTATTAGGCCCCTGAAGCATCATAGGTTCTGTGGATGCCACTAGGCCTTTGGAAAGGAGAAAATGTCCTTCAGAAAAGTTCTTCAGTCCTTCTTCAAGAAAAGCTTCTTTTCCTAAGCTTTTTGTACAAAAAGGACTGAAGTAAGGAGAAGAATGAAATGGAAGCAAAGCAATATTTAGGTGAGAGTCCTAACAGTATTTGCAAAGCATAGGGCAGTGTTGAGCAGAAGGCAGAACGTAGATATGACTCTAATGTATGGGCTAAGCACAGATCAACAGGAGGAGGAGGAGAAATCAGTGCAGAAATCTAACAATTATTTCTAAGATACCAATCAGTTCTGCTGCACAGAAGTTATATATGTTACATACATAAAATTTAGATTGGTAATCTGATCATTTTGTTTATTTTGTTTTCTCCACACTAAAATTTGTGATACGTTGTCATGAAGTTGCTGATGTTATAGAAACGGATTTGTGGGCATCTGTGAGAGGCGACTTGTAACTCCTGTCTGAGTGGGATATGACAGCATCTACCCAATTCTTTACAGTTTTGGCAAGTGACAGTGCTACGACTTGCCCATGACATGAGTTTATGTCCTTTGGGCTGAGTGAGTAGATGATTCTGTCCCTGGGAACTTGGTAGATAAAGAATGGAATCCCCAGTTGAATATAAAGTTATGAAAGTTAACTCTGATTATTGTTTTTTGTTAGACCTGGTTGCTGTTTTCACTGCCAACCATTTATTTGATTTTTTTTTTAAATATGTATTCAGTTTATCAATTTATTCACAGCTACTGCATTTTGTTATGACTGTTACATAGTTCTAAGCCCTCTGTAAACATGTCGTAGTTTAGGTGCTTTCACTGTCATTTCACATTGTCACTTCTTACCTCAGTCAAAATTATGTTCTTTTTTCTATTGAATGGAGAAGTGCAACACTAATTAAGAAAAGGATGAATGTCATTGGGGCTGTCAGGTTTTACTTTCTACACAGAAATAGTAGGAAGGTGTCTTCTAGAGTTAGATAAAGGTAAAGGGAGTAGAAGTCAGGAAATTTTGTTGTGTATATATATGTGGGGTTTTTATGTATGTGAGCTTTTTGTTTAGTGCTGCTTAAATTATGTATGCTAATAAAATTACAGTGCTTGTATAAGATGCTTTTGTATTAATTATGTATAATGTGGATATGTTAAGAAGGTGTGAGGCTGTTTTAGTCTAGTGTCAATTTTCTCTGACCTAGTAGAGCACTGACTGTTGGGCTTGGAACATGATAGAGCTGCTCTTCAGCCCCTTGTGTTCTTATTCCACACAGAGGAATATTTCATACCTTTACATCAGAAGAGTCTCTTATTTTGAGGTGTGGGTCTCTGACCTCTCTCTCTCTTCCCCATTGTAACTCCACTTGCTGCCTTCAGTGGGGTTTGCGGTATACGTAAATGATGATACCCTTGGACAGTACCCCTGAAGTAGCTTATAGGTCTGGAAAAAAGGCAGCAAATCTGCCCTTTTGAAATTACAGGTTACCCTGTCCAGTGCTGCTTGTGTTGCTTATCAACATACCAAAAGAAGAAATAGCTAGAGCAGAGGTTTGAGCATAGCTTTGCCTGGCATTTTCAGTGATAACAAGCAGCAGTGATCTGCTACAACATGAACAGCTATATATTTGTCTGTTTTCTACACTTTGAGGAATATTAAGGCAGCCAGGCTTTTGATGTTCAGATCACAAACAGGGACTTGATAGTTTTTTGAACACGGGAAACTTGACCTAGGCAGTTATCTGATTGGAGGGTGTTGCAGGTTGGAGCATTATTTCTGAAGAGGAGAAGGAATTTGCTTGTATGTCTATATGCCATGTCTGTTTGTCTTTGGAGAGAAAAGCAGATAGTGCTCTGGGAAGATAATGCAGCTAGCCTAGAAAAAAGGGAGAAGTGGGTATCCCGAGGTTAATAGCGGTGGACACAGAAGGATAAGAGTATTTTGTAGCAGTTTTATATGCCAGTGTGGGAGTTAAAAATTTTGCAAATGTATGCATTCTCCAAGCGAATGAATATGTTCTACAAGAAAATGACTAGAAAGATTAACCAGCTTCATAAAAAGAGAGACATGACTGCTAAATTCAGTATTTAAATTCAAGTATAACTTGTTTTCCTGTGAATTCATGCAAAAAGTAGCCCCTTTGCCTGAGATTTTTGTTCCTTGTATACAGACTTGCACTTCTTTGATCATACTGGTCTTCTGAGTGAAATAGATTATGCTCTAGGTAGCTGTTCAGTACAGTAGATGTTCCACATACAGACTTTGCCACTAAACTTCGTATCTTCAAATCCTGACTTAGCTGAATAAACATTGTATCCTCATCAAATGATATCAGCCGCGTTGTAGCTGGCAGTGCAAGGTATTCCTGAGTGTATACTCTGTATGTGTTCTCTAAAACAGTTGAGCACTTACATGACAAAACAGAAAATTAATTCTAAGTATTATAGATAAGTCTGCAATAGTAAAAGCTGGCAGACAGGAGGACATTATTTGACAATCAGTATTTTTTAAGTGCTTCCAAATGTTAGTCTCACTGTAAGTCTACTAGTAGACTGAAGATAAACAGCTAGAGATGAATACAGCTAAAAGTGCTTATGTAAACCTCTGTTTGCAAATCAAATGTATTATAAAAGAATACAAGTGCAGGTGGGCTCAGAAAGGTGGAATGTTTCAAACTGCTATGTAGGAAGAACTGCAGAAGTAAAAACTATTTTTACAGAAGTAAAATTTATTTTGAAACTTAGGAAAAGTCTAGGTAAACCTCTCACTTGCTTAGTATGTTTTGCCTGGTGCGATTTCTCTTTGTGCTTTTCCCTCACACAAAGTCTGTGGACATCTAAGTGAGTTAAGGACCTATAGAATGAGATGCTACTGTGTATTACAGTGATAGCTTGAAAACATTTTATGGATTATGTTCTTAAGTGTAGAGTCCCAAAATTCACAGCCATATTAAGGGAACAGAGTAACTCCAGTGACAACTGAGATGTTATCCGTTTGTTTATATTTACATGATTCATCATATATTCTGTAATTTGCCAAGTCTTTATCTAACAGCAAAGAATAGCTAGAGTTAGATGATGAAAAACAGCAATCTATTTAAAAAAAAAAAAAAAAAAAGGCACGACAAAATATCAGAAGGAAGCTCTTCTTCAGAACAAAATTAGTCCTGGAAGCTATATTTGACATCCAGTGGAAACAGCATGACAAGGCTCCTGCTTGATTTTTGTGCTACCATGACCAATAAAATGTAGTCAATAAAGAAGGTAGTGAAAGGTTTGTGCTTTTTTTGGCTTCTGAGTCATGTCCAAAATCGGTTTGTGCATGTTATCTCGCCTCTCATTTTCATAAGGAACTGTAGGCTGTTCTTCAAAAAACTGGGGGAAGTGGCCGGTGCGTTATGCTATGTGTGCAGCGAGATTGCAAGGTTTTTTGAGAAGCCAGACTGCATATGAGGAGCTTGAGGACAGGTTACATATCTGCTATCACTCTCCAATCTCCATGCCTCAAAAGAGTTGTGTAAGAGGGAAAAATCAAGGCAAAGGAAAGGAGCTGCTTTCCCTGTACTTTATCTGTCTTGCCCCTCCTTTTTTTCCTTTTCTGGGTGATTTTGAAGGATCCAGAGAGCAGCAGATTGTGCTAGTCTAGGAATAGTCTATTTCTGTGTGTGCAGTTCCCAAAACTTGCAGTATTACCAAGATGTTTTGATCGGGGCTTTCTAAATGGTGTTTACTGTAGCTGATGATTCATTCACAGCTGTTTCAGTAACTGTTACTGTATCATTTATACATTTCATACAAAACAGACAAATTAAGTTTGGCAGGGACTCATGCAGTAGGAGCTGAAGATTTCAAACTGATGCAGGAGTCCTGTCTCTTTGGTGAAACCATCCAATAAGGAAGGCATTTTGACTTTAAGGACTAGTTTTGGTTTTCATTTCTGATATTGTGGATCTGCCATGTCTCCTACGAATGGAGCAATGGAGGGAGGAGTCTCCCTGTCCTTTGCCTGCTTGAGTGTGAGGGGAGAAATGGTTTGCTGTTGATCTATGCACAGTTGTCCTACCCAGGTTCCCTCATGTTGTAGTGCACACTCAGAACCTCCTTGTTTTGGTATCACGGGAAAAGGCCAGCATATAAACATTGAGAGAAATTTGAGGATGCCTGCAGGTAGGCCAGTGGAATTTTTACCATCCTTTTTTGACACTGATAAATTGTACAACTCAAATTGTGATTTATACTGCAACAGTTCAAAAAAACTCAGATTGGTACACAGATGTTTACTGAGGATTTCAGAATAATAACATAGAATTTGTTAGTATCAGAATTGCTGTGGCTTGTGCAGAAGGCTCTTTCTTGATCCATTTTTACATGCTAGTATGTGTATTTTTAATCCAGTTTAGAGACCAGTGCCTGTCTGAACTTGCTAATCTGATGTCTGCTAATCCATATTTGGGATCTGGGATTCCCCACTCTGTTCTGGGTTACCCATTCCACAGACAGAGATGAGTCATACTTCCCTTGTGAGTCTATTAAGACTCTTTTGGAACTGGAATTGGAAATCACACAGGAGGTTCTGTAGAGTCGTATGATAAGAAAAGCGCATACTGGTTGTCTTTAATTCAGTTGCTTGGGGAAAAAGCAGCGGCACTTAATGGTTCAGAATTGAAGAGGCTGAAAGAAAAGGAAGCCTTGACAAATGTGATTTTTAAATGCAAATCATTATTTTTTTTAACCTAACTGTAAGAATTACGAGGGTTTAGTTCTTAATCCATACTAGTTTTAGGTAATATAGCACCATATTATGCCCAATCATTGGTAATATCCTCTAACATTAGTGATGGTGATAATGTGTTATCCTTCTGATTTATTGTTCATCAAATTAATCCCCTGGATATTTCTTTTAATTTCATTTGCCTTACCTCTGGAGTTAGTCTGTCTTTAGCCCATTGTATGCAGGAGATCCACACACCTTTTAGCAATTTTTACAGATTTCTCAGTAAAAGAGAATTATTTTTTGCTTTTCCAGTAAGGCCTGTGTATTAGTAGATAACTTCCTCTTTATAAGATACTTTTTAAGGGAGCTGAAATGTTAGACATACAAACCTTCTACAGATATATACTAGGAAGCATAAAAGCTAAAAATAAGTATTCACAAAACATTTGACTGTGGTTCTTTATGAAGTGGTTTGTTTTCTCCTTTATTTTTCTTTATGTGAGTGTTCTAGAAAGTGCTTAAACATCAGAAATACCTAGAACATGATGCAAGCAGAGTAAGACTTTCACAGAGTGAAATATCCCATTATGGAATCATCAGCATTACTTGTTATGGCACCTTCAAGGGAAATTTTAGTAGTGACTGTCATTTATATCCATATGAGAGATTACCACCAAGGCAAATATGACTAGCCAGTAATGTCTTCTTTGTAAAGCCCTCATCTCCCTTTCTACTGTACAATAATATTTAACAAAATAGCCTTTCTCTGAATACTTTAATACTTGCTAGTTGAGATAGATGACTGCCAGGCCTTGAATATTTGTTTATTTTAAATTTTGCGTATCTACTTATTTGTCTTAACCTTTGAACAAAACAGTGCAGGGCTTCAATAAAACAAATGCGAAGATGAAGAGGAATGTATAACGAATAGACAAGCTATCAGAGAACTCGAGGGTGTTCAAATTTTAAAGCTGTTTAGCATTTTTTTAATACTCCTAATGATTAGAGCATAGTTTCTTCTTTACAGTTCTGTGCATGCTTATACATGCCTGAAATGCTGTGTTAGCTGTGATATTAGAGGTGCTATGTTGGACCTTGTTCTCACCAACAAGGAGGGCTCGTGGGGAGTGTGACACTCAATGGCAGCCTTGGCTGCAGTGACCATGAAATGGTGGAGTTCAAGAACCTTAGGGCAGCAAGGAGGGCGCACAGCAAGCTCGCTGTCCTGGACTTGAGGGGAGCAGACTTCAGCCTCTTCAGGGATCTGCTTGGCAGAGTACCATGGGATAAAGCCCTGGAGGGAAGAGGGGCCCAAGAAAGCTCAGGGTTACCTCCTCCAAGCTCAGGAGTGATGCATCCCAGCAAAGAGGAGGTCCAGTAAGACCTCCAGGAGGTCTGCATGGATGAACAAGGAGCTTCTGGACAAGTTCAAACACAAAAAGGAAGCCTACAGAGGGTGGAAGCAAGGACAGGTAGCCTGGAAGGAATACAGAGAAACTGTCTGAGGAGCCAGGGATCAGATTAGGAAGGAGAAAGCCCTGACAGAGTTACATCTGACCAGGGACATCAAGGGCAACAAGAAAACCTTCTATAGGTACGTCAGTGATGAAAGGAAGACTAGGGAAAATGTGGGCCCTCTCTGGAAGGAAACAGGAGACCTGGTTACCTGGGATCTGGAGAAAGCTGAGGCATTCATTGTCTTTTTTGCCTCAGTCTTCACCAGCAAGTGCTCCAGCCACACCACCCAATTCATAGAAGGTAAAGGTGGGGACTGGGAGAATGAAGAACCGCCCACTGTAGGAGAAGATCAGGTTAGAGACCATCTAAGGAACCTGAAGGTGCACAAGTCCATGGGATCTGATGAGATGCATCCACGGGTCCTGAGGGAACTGGCAGATGAAGTGGCTAAGCCACTATCTGTCATATTTGGGAAGTTGTGGTAGTCCAGTGAAGTTCCCGATGACTGGAAAAGGGAAACATAACCCCCATTTTTAAAAAGGGAAGAAAGGAAGACCCAGGGAACTACAGGCCAGTCAGTTTCATCTCTGTGCCTGGCAAGATCATGGAGTGGATCTTCCTGGAAACTATGCTAAGGCACATGGAAAATAAGGAGGTGATTGGTGACAGCCAACATGACCTGACTAAGGGCAAATCTGGTGGCCTTCTACAATGGGTTTACAGCGTTGGTAGATAAGGAAAGAGCAACTGATGTCATCTACGTGGACTTCTGCAAAGCTTTTGATACTGTCCTGCATGACATCCTTGTCTCTAAATTGGAGAGATGTACAATGGAAGTACCACATGGTGGATAAGGAATTGGCTGGATGGTCGCACTCGAATAGTTGCGGTCAATGCCTCAATGTCCAAGTGGAGACCAGTAACAAGTAGCATTCCTTGGGTCGGTGTTGGGACTGGCGCTGTTTAACATCTTTGTTGGTGACATGGACAGTGGGATTGAGTGCATCCTCAGCAAGTTTGCTAACAACACCAAGCTGTGTAGCGTGATCGACACGCTGGAGGGAAGGATGCCATCCAGAGGGACCTGGACAGGCTTGAGAGGTGGGTCTGTGCAAACCTCATGAAGTTCAACAAGGCCAAGTGCAAGGTCCTGCATGTGGGTCAGGGCAATCCCAAGCACAAATACAGGCTGGGCAAAGAGTGGATTGAGAGCAGCCCGGTGGAGAAGGACTTGGGGTATTAGTGGATGGAAAACTGACTGTGAGCCAGCAATGTGTGCTCACAGCCCAGAAAGCCAACTGTGTCCTGGGCTGCATCAAGAGAAGTGTGGCCAGCAGGTCAAGAGAGGGGATTCTCCCCCTTCACTCTTGTGAGACCCCACCTGCAGTACTGTGTCCAGCTCTGGGGCCCCCAACATATGAAGGACATCGACCTGCTTGAGTGGGTCCAGAGGAGGCCACAAAGATGATCAGGGGGCTGGAGCACCTCCCCTGTGAGGACAGGCTGAGAGAGTTGGGATTGTTCAGCCTGGAGAAGGGAAGGCTCCAGGGGGACCTTATAGCAGCCTTCCAGTACTTCAGGGGGGCTACAGGAAAGATGGGTAGGGACTCTTCATCAGAGACCATAGTGATTTAATGAGGGGTAATGGTTTTAAACTGAAAGAGGGTAGATTTAGATTAGACATAAGGAAGAAATTCTTCACTGTGAGGGTGGTGAGGCACTGGACCAGGTTGCCCAGAGAAGCTGTGGCTGCCCCCTCCCTGTAAGTGTTCAAGGCCAGGTTGGACGGGGCTTTGAGCAACCTGGTCTAGTGGAAGGTGTCCCTGCCCATGGCAGGGGGGTTGGAACTAGATAACGTTTAAGGTCCCTTCGAACCCAAACCGTTCTATGATTTTGAAGATGGCTTCAGCTAAAAATATTTGATGCTGACTGTCAAAATACTGCTGAGGAACAGAGTCTGATTTCACAGTCTTGATGATGTTTTCTAAGCAGATGTTTTCAGTTTTTATAATACTATTGATCTTAGTTTTAGAAACACAGTCTGAACTGGTGCAAATATGTTCAGATGGCATATGTATGTGGGAAGTAGTTTTGTCAGAATGTCTCAAGCATGATTGTTCTAGAGATGCATATGACAGCAGGTCACTATTTAGCCATCAGTATTCATGGCTGAAGTATATTTTAAAGCATAGATTTAATTTGACTTGACATGTGGCAGAAGACATCTGTCATCTGCTGTTTTTATCACTTCCCCCTACTTGTATATTTTTAAAATAATAGAAAAATAGTGGAAAATATATATTAAAATTTTTATGACAAGAAAATGTTGTCATTTTACCTTTTAGCCTTAGTGCTGATTTCACAGAACTCTAGTTGTAAGCCATTTTAATTTTTTCATTTTTATTTTATTTTTATAACTTCTTGAAAAGAATTGTCTCCTTTTTGCAGCTCAAGCGTTGATTAATTTGATCCTAATTTGTGGAACTAATGCCAGTAATGCAGTTCTTTTCTTTTCCATCAGACAGGCTAAAAGATTACCATTTTCTGCACCCTTTTTTTATTGTTCTAGTAAAGCAGTGCAGTTATTACATTTCTCCTATTTTTAGAAGTAAAAGATTGCATAGAAATTTTCATCATTAGCTGAAGTTATTTTTCATTTGGAGATGAGGAAGTTCCTGACCTGGGTCAGAAGTTATCTGAATAATAAGATAGTTTCCTTTAACCTCTGCAGAAGTTGCAGTACGAAAAATTTTTTTTCATAATTCTAATACATATATAACACAGTACTGAAGTGCAGATAGAATCTTATTCTCTTTATTCATGTCTCATCTCATTAAACTGGGTCCTGTTCATACACGTATATCTCTGGATTTATCATAAATATTCTGTATACATGGCTGAGGAGGTAGTCTTGTGTCATGTTTGCTCTGTATTTGTTACAGTACTTCTGTATATAGCATACAGTTGGAGAGAGCCCCAAGTTGTACACCACTTTACATCCACTTTCTGCTACAAGAATACCAAAAGATAAGACTAGAGAGTCTGTTTCCTGGGAGGCGGGGGGGGAGTTTGCCCTGGCGGCGTTAGACCCAGGAGCTCTTTAGAGACTATAGGGAAGAGAGGTTAGGTATCCTCCAATGTTTGGAACTGGATACTATTTAGGTTCAGAGCTGTGCATTAATTGGGTTACAGAGCAGTTCTCTTGAGCCTCCATGAAAACACTAAGGCAGAGGTTTACATGTTCCCTCTGGCCATGGACTTGTTGGCTACTCGGTCTAGAGCATGCATTGAGTTTTTCTTCAGGAGCATGCAGGTGATAATTACATTTTACATATGCCGATTCTTTCTGGGAAACACTAATGCAACCATCAGGGAACCATATGCAATGTACTGTAGGAAAGGAGGAGACTGTTTCCCCCCACCTCCTGCCCCACCCCCAGTGGGTATGAGTCCAAGACAACATCCAGTTAAAGCAGTAACTTCATGGTTTACATTGTAGAGGGTTTTATTGGTATGACTGTACAGCCTGAGTTCACATTTGAAGGTCAGAAGAGATAGAGTTCATTATATAAGTAGCCTGCATTGTTTATATATCTTGCATTACTGCTGCTGTGCTGACCTTTCAGCTCTGGAACTGATATGGCCCCCAGGGTTTAAGGCAATATACTTTCTCCAAATGCAATTGTGTCTTACAAAACTATTTGCGCTAAGACAGTGCTTCCTGTAGAGCCAGTGGGTAGAAGGGGAAGATCAAGGTGATGTGAATGGGTGATTAGATTGCTGAAAGGACCACTGTCAAAGGTATTGGAAAAGTGGGTTTAATATGATATTGTAAAAGTGCAACTTAACAAAGTTCAGTGGCAAGGTTCACTCTATTACTGTACAGCACAATCATTTGAACAGTGATTCAAAACTACCAGAGCACAAATCAAAGTTACCATACTACAAGGTTATGTGCGGTATCGGTTGCTTACCAAAGATAAGCCGTTGATATAAGGTCTTTCTACCTCAAGCAGCAACCTTGACAGGTGTCCCAGCTCAGGGGAAGATCTCCGCCACGCAGCCACACTGCCTAGCAGGGACACCTCAAAAAAGGCTCACTTAGGCTGTCGTATTTATGGAATAAAGTGGTTGGCTCATAGTGAAATTACATGTGATGGGAAAGGTGTGCATGAGACTCCTTGTACCCACAACTTTCTTTGCTCCTTGATAAATGAGTCTTGGAAAAGTCACCCACTATTCATGCGTTAATGGCATGATTGGTGTTCCAAGCTCGTATGCATCAATGCTCACTGTGTCATTCTGCTCCTTTGTGGCTCAGGCCTTTACCTCCTCTGGAGCCTGTACCAAACTACTGCTAGTTTGGTTAAGGGATCAAATGCATTTGTCGCACAAGGTTTTAGGGAACTATGTATTTATTCCCCTTCTCTCCTGAGTCCCATAGAGGACTGAGTAGGTCCCAGCTGTGGCAGAAAGGAAATCCTCTAAAATTAGAAGACACAGAAGACAAAGGGTGGGCAGAAATAAACATTGTAGCTGCTTTGGATATTTTCAGATTTCATTCCTTGTGCAGGAAGTTTCTCCTTCACTTTTGAGTTTGTAGGTGGAGAAGGAACAGATGATGGACAGCAGCAGCAGCTCAAATCTCTGTACTAGCTAAGTCGTACAGCACAGTGCTGGGCACTCATCATCAGTGTTGACAGCAGCAGAGTTGGGGGTGGACAAATGATTACTAGAATAGCATGTGTATCACCAGGAGGATGTAGTCCACCAAATGTGGGAGCTATTCCTGCTTTTTGAGACGCTAACCAACTCCTTACTTTTAATAGAGATTGGCTGTGCATTACCCAAGGGGTTAAGCTGTCCTGTGTTCAAGCCACCCTTTTACGCATTGTAGGAGAGTAATATCTGTGTTGCAAGGTATTTAATTTCCTTGCCTAATTAAACTAGAAGGAAAATCAGTGCTGTTGTACAAACAGTAAATTCCTCAGTGATTTATTTCATGTTAAGTAGATTTGTGTAGAAATTCTTCTTTGTGGTATGGAAACTAAATGGTTCCTATCTGCAGTGCCATCTGTCTAGATTAGCCATTCAGACCTAGCCCATGTCAGCAAAGACTGAAAGGTGACGGCTAAAATTTAACTTAACTCAGTATTCTCCAAAAGTAAAGCAAAGAATATCACTACTGCAGTTAGTTGATGTCTTTGTTGAACATCTCGATGGAAAGGCCAAAGCATGTTCTCTTGGATGATGGACTTCCAAGCCAGAGTTTATAGGCAGAGCAGGGTGGGAAATCTGTACAGTTTCCCTCTCCTAGCTAAACAAACAAATAAATCAGCCTTCAACTGACAGTTTACCATCTTTATGAGTAACGCACTGGATGTTTATTAAATGTAAAAAGAATAAAGTCCACAACTTTCATCTGGAAAACATCAGAATACTTGAATAGATTACAAGCAAAGCTACATTGGGATGCCGTAATTAATTCTTATAAGAATGTATAGAGCAGATTTTCAGAATATTAATTGCCTAGTAACTTGAATAAAGGAAAAAATGCAGTCATATTGCAGAATTGTAGGGAAAAACAAGAGGCAGCACTGAGCTGAAGAAATAACCCTGTATGGACTCATGGCTTTAAGAGCAGAGAAATGTTTTTCATTTGTGACAGCATGTTAACAGTTTGGTATCATTTTATTGAGGTTGTTACTGTCCAGTCCATGATATATGGCAGAAGAAAAGGGCTTTCCTCCTGTTTTGATTTTCTTGACTGGAAATTTCTGTACTCGTCTGGGGCCTTTATTTACATGAGGATGGTCCACAGTTGCACACTCACTTCTGCTTATAAATGTTTTGGGAGTATATTAAAGAAGTAGTAATGAATACAGGTGCATAAGATTTAGCTTCAGATGGGTTTATGTTTACTAAACAAAAACAGAAAACAAAAGTTTAATGCAGTTCATGGGTGGGTGGAAGCAACAGGGAAGGTTTTGATACCTACATTGTTTTAAATGTGCCAGAAGAGGGAGACTGTGATGTATCCGAACACAGCAGTATTGATAATGAGCCAATGATGTAAAAGGAGATGGTGTCAAAATGTGAACTGACTACCATGCTCAGAGGAGTGTGCTACTCCTTGAAGACCATAATTAGATGATTCCAGTACAGAGTGTGATACTGTTTGGGCAGATGGTCCCCATGAATTATTCCAATAAGGACTCAGTACAAAACTTCATTAGAAGGGTCCTTCCCTGAAAACCCCATAGGTGCCAAGTGAAGCAACTGCAACCTGAAAGGCACTTCTGTGCTTTTCTGTTCCCATTCATCTCTAGACAGAGGTGATTAGATGAACTAGTTCCAGTCGACATTGATGTAGTTGTTCAGAGTTTACTTGGTGTTGCAAAGCAATTGAATGAAGAGACTCACATTGCCTTCATCTACTAGATTAAGAAAAAAGAACATTGAACTGCAGTCTGTCAAAGACTAGCAGACTTGGAAGAATTTAAAGCATCAGTTGACAAATGGGGTAAGGGAACAAAATCTGAGACCACAGTTTGTTTAAAAACTGTTGGTTTTGACTATTGGGGTGAATGCAGTTTGCTAGAGTTATCTTTTCTCTTCCAGAATCCCCCAGAACTACTGCTGCTTGACAAAATGACAATGATGTGATGATTCCAGCATTTTATTGTGTCTGGCAAACCTTATATCAGTTATACAATGTGCTTTAACATACTGAAAGTAATGGTCTTCAGATCAGGAGGGCATGAGTCAGATTTCAGGATGATACATTTCACTTAGATACCATTGGGATTTAAATGTCAGACTTGTCTTTAATTTTCTCTTCCATATATTTGGAAGACTTTTGGGCATTGATTTTTTTTTTTTTTTTTAATGCACAAGCACTAAACAATAAGCTGGCTGCAAGAAACTGACTCTTCCTATTGTTTTTGTTCACTGACCACCAAACTCTCAGTATGTCATAGTTCTATGTACAGGTTAGGGTTTGATTACATTGATTTAATTTTTTCAGATTTCCATTCTGTCTTCAGTCTGTATTGTTTACATCAGCTGAACTGGCAAACTGCTAACAGTAAAAATATTAAGTGGACTGTGTGAACAAATCTCTAGCAATCCCAGTGGATCCCAATACTGGCATTTTACTCTTATCTCACAGGTAACATGGGAAAAGAAGAAAAAGTAAAAAGAATAGAAAGTTCTGATCATTGGTTAATAAAAATTATATATTGCTAACAGTAAAGTTTAGTGTGCAGAAAAGTGTAGATTTGGCTTTTGAGCTTGGACCTTTGCTCCCCTGCATCCTCTTTCTTTGTCTAGGATGATAATTACCAGTGTGCTAGGTCAGAACAAGGTATGTATTGTAAAAAGAAAAAGATGTATGAATATGCATAATATGAGTTCACCATTTGTCACCTGTCTGCTCACTCATTCATTTTGGGGTTTTTTTAGATTTCTTCTGTGACCTATGTTCTAAAATGTAAAATGAAGCATATCCAGTTATGATTAAACAAATTAATCATAACTTTAGAATTTAACCATTCACAGAACACATACAATCTTTTCTTATAATCTGTGTCAAGGGCTCATTCAAGAACATCCTAGAGACCACACATCCATTTGACTGAATTTCTTAATATTTGTAGATAATTCCTTTGGCCTGTATACGGTAGGTAGCAGTACAGGATCTGTGAATGGAAGGAGTGCATTTCCTACTAGATTTGTATTTTGAATACCATGTTGTGATTTTTATTTTTGTTTATCATCCTTTGAAAGCTGTGTTTGCTGAGTGTTGATGTGGCAGGCAAGTATTTTTGACAAGCAATCTGAATCTCCTACACCTCTCTAGGAGGAGAATAAGTGATAACTTTTTGATATTTTTCCATTGATAAACTGCATTCTTTAAGTTTTTACCTCTGCATGTTATTGAGGAGGGATACTTTTTTCTATGTGTAAAGTCTGTAGAATTTTGTTGAAGGCTGTGTGGAAAGCAACCTGATGTGAAACCCATGTGTATGTCATTGACAGAGTCCTCTCTTTGCTCCGCTTAGCGTAAACTGGTAGTATCTCTACTACTGTTAATTTAATTGCATTGTTATAAGCCCTTGAGCTACCAAAACTTTTTAGGTGAGACTTATTTGAAAGATGTAAACAAGATTTAGGCATTCAACATTTTTCTTCCCCATAAGCACCAAATAAGCTTAGTTTTCGGTCAAGCTAGTTTCCTGTGTCAGGTGCTTATGGATTGTAGCTGTGTGGCTTACTTGGAATCTGAAAGACGAAAGAATAAAGTCTTGAGAGGTTCAAACAAGTGCTTCTAATGACATGTTCCAAAGAGTATGTATTGTGCAAAAATAGCAAGCTTGCAGATCACAGGGAAAATAGTATCTATAGATGGATTTTTCTCAGAACACTTTTGTGTGATTATTATGTAGAAAAACAAATGCTTCTCTGGTGTTATATAATCTTTAAAAATGTACTTTTAAACAAAATTAATCTTGCATGTTTTACACTTAGTGGCAAGCAGTTCTGTTGTACAATGCTTACGAGAAAAGCAAGTCCATCTTGTATTCATATCACAAGAACAAGTTAAAAATGATAGACCATCTTTAGGACTTGTTTAATGAAGCTATACATTAGAGAAACAATGCTGACCTATCAAAAAAGTTAGAACTGCATCCTCCTTTTTAATATACCTGAAGTCTCAGTGTTGTGAAATAATTTCTTCCACAGTGTACAGAGTGATAGTTTGCCATGTTGAAGTAAATCCTAAAAGCCAGGCCTAAAGAAGGAGTCACTGTTTTGACATGTCTCTTTCTGCCTAGCTGCTTGGAAGGGTGCTGCAGTGCACGTAACCAGTTGTGACAGGAAAGCTAATGTGTCATGCATTATTTGCCGTGATAGTGTGATAAGTGTTTTCTCCTTTTGTAAAATGCAAAGCTGGAGAAACATGGAAAATGTCCTGCTACTAAAACCACTTTTACATGTGGAGAAAACTGCTTCTCACGTTGTTATTGTCTAATACCACCACATTTAAGACATCAGTTTAGAGAAAAAAATTCAAACAACGGAGCTAATCAATAGCTCAGGTACTTGCAAACGTAGCACAGCAAAACATATAGTGCAAGTTGGGTGTAATCACAATACTGTAATGTGTAGGAGTCTGGGCCGCGCTGGGAGAAAGTTAGTGCAGGCAGAAGAATGCAAGGACGAAGACAAGGCCAGCAAAATAAGGCTGGCAAAAACACACAAGACAGCAGATAAGTGAGAAACACCTGTGGTCAGCAAAAGCACACAAGTCTGAGCAAAACAGGGTACGAGATAAGGGAGTTTTGGCAAGTTTTGGGCTTTACGTGCTAATTGCAATTAACCAATGCAAATGCTTGTAAGAGGCGCGTGAACAGCGCGTGTAGATGACCTGTAGCCTATTAGAAGATAGATGAGTGCGTGTACGGAACTTAGTAGAGTATAAATGTAACCAGAAAAGGAATAGAAAAAAACTAAAAAACAATAATATATAATAAAAATATGGACGACCTGATCATCACATTGGTGTTGCGTCGTTTCTGTTCCCGCACGGAGAAATAAGGACCCTGGCTAATGGTGACTCCAACAGTAATGTGGTACCTGGGAATATGTATTTTGGGAATCTTATGGCATTCACCTGAAAATACATAATAGATTTAAGCCACTTTTATTGTTGTATTATGTATATTTCTTAAGGCCCTTCTGGATGTTCAGTACAAAATTTTTTTTGTCTGGTCATTTGCAGTTGCTTACACTGGTTATTTGCAATAGTTTTGGTAATCCCCAGTAAATGCATAAAAGTAATCTTTTCCGTATGAGTTTTGCCATAACTATAAAAGCAACCCTGGGCTTAGGTTTATCGCTTCATTTCCAATTCACTATGACGAATGGTGTCATAGTATTTAGTGGAAAGGAATTTAAGTACTGTTACCTTTTTAAAGATGTTTGCTTTCTGCAGATTTTGAGAGCAGAGATGACAAGTGTGGAGGAGAGACCCTTGAGACTGTGCTTCGAGGAGGAAAGCGGCCCATGTGAGCTCATGCCCTGTTACTCAGCACTCTCACGAGTTTGTTCCGTGCTAGTGAGAAGAAACCTTTGCTTGCAGGTTGGCTGTACTAGATAACAGAAAGTTCACTCCTCATTCTGGCTTTCTGTTTCCTGTAATGTGTGTCCAGTTCTGGGGGAGCTCATCTTGCAGACTTAGTATTGGTGTGATAAACAATACCTTTAGGAGCAGAGACTACAATTAAATCCATTTCCATTACTATGATACAGGTAGTCATATACAATAAACAGATCGCATGCCTTAGCTGAAATCAAAGTGCACACACATACAAAAAAGCAGTACTTCCTGCTTCTCTCATTTCCTAGTAAATATAATCTCCAATTAATGAAAGTTAAAATCAAGTGTATTTACTGTAAGGTTACTAGAGAAAGCAGAATATGAAATCCTTTAAAAAGGAACTATACCGAAATATAACGTTTTGCTAAGACAACATTTTTTTTTTCCTCTCCTTTGTGACCTGTGCAGGAAAGTACATTCTAGTTTATACTCATTTATTGCTATCTTGCTACAGTCATTTCCTTAGAAATACTAAGACACTATTATTTGTATGTGGTTCATTATTTAAGTTTATTTCAAACAGAGTCCTTTGATCTTTAGACATTTCATTTGCTTTCAACAAAGTGGCTCAAATGAGGTGCAGCTTCAAAATCTAAATAGCTTTTAATCACCATAATTTCACTAAGTTGATATCAGATCAAGTCTGCAATTGTAATGCTTCTGAAGTGATCTCCCATGTGACCCATTTGACTAAAATAAAAAAATAGAGAAAAGTCAAATATTGACATTTCCAGGCCAAAGATTAATTCAGATGGCCAAATCTGTCAGGTGGTGTGATCACTGTGACTGCTTATGTTGTCAGCCTGAAATGGTATTTCTACCCTTAGTCTGTTTAGTCTATCAGAAAATTTTGAAACAACTGGAAAGCTTTAAATATTCCACTCCCAATTCTTACACAGTGTTGCGGTTTGAACCCAAAGCCCGAGGAAAGTTAACTCTATCCTGGCCGAAACCAGGACACACAGTTACTTTTTGGATTTGATAGCCTGGGAAATAGTGCAATGGGAAAGGTTAATAGACCGTAATGTGTAATGATTTGGAATTAACATTCAGAATCATCACCACTTTCATGCCATACAGTTAAGAGATTATTTTTTTTTCCTTACACCCTTCTCCTGAAAATACACTCCAATCTAATTAGTGGAAAGCTTGTTCTTTTAATTGAAAGAACAAAGGTAGTTGTCAAAGATTAAAACTAATAACAGCATTTCTATTTTAAATGGGGACTGGCTCTGAAAGCCCACTTACTGTTCCCACTCTTCACAATACTTGTCCTCGCCTCCCTTCTTATACAATGAGCTCAGAAATCAACATATTAGAGTGTTTGACTTCATTGAAGGATGCCAAAGGCTCAGGCTTCTGATTTTCTGGATTCAGGGAGCTCCTAGCCATGAAATCTGTTTGCTGATTGTTCTGCCCTCCTGGGCCAAAATGTAATAAATGTATTCTCACTGAGTGTGATTTTTGCAACAAAATGCTAAATTAATGCAGTGCTCTATTCTAGTGAAGTAATACTTAATGTCATTTTGTGTACTTCAGGAGAAAAATGAATTGGGAACATGCTAGCACCAAAACACAGCTGCATTGCCCACAGTGTTTTTTAATAATGGAACACACTGGCATTGTCTAAGGGTCACAGCAGGACTGTGGCAGGTATTTGATGAGGCTGGTATCAGAAAGTGTGGACAGTGCTATGAGAAAATGAAAACATGACTGCCTGCTTTCACTGAGCTCATTTGCAACCTTTTGACTGTCAGGCATGTTTTAATGTCTTGTTCTCAAAACTTTGATTTGACTCAGGAAACAGTTGGGTACCTTAATGATTCATAGCTTTCTATGATATTTGGAACAAGATAAATTGTGTCTGTTTAAATGAAGTTATGGCACCTTGCTTACCAGCAGCTCTAAAAGTATTTGTTCCTGCAAAATGATGAGCCCTGATTCAGCAGAGGGCTCTGTCCTGAGTTCATTGCAGCACTGACTGCTGAAATTGAACACAAAGCATGCAAAACTTATAAACTCATGTCTAGCTGAATGCAGTAGATTTGCAAAAGCATCTATGACTCTAAAAATGATGAGCTATTTTGATGGGACTTGGATATCTAAGTGCTTTAGGTGATAGCTTTTTAAAAACTTACCCCAGTTTCATCACTCTAGCTGATCTGTAACCTTTGTATTCTTTTTAACTGGTAGACTGACGATAAAAGTGAAATCCAAATTAATTGGGTGTTTTGCCTTAAAAGTAACTCCTGAATTTTCATAGCAAAATTTAGAGAAGTCCATTGATTCTTACACACAACGATGGTGATTGTGGTGGTGATATTTCTGATTTATTTAACTGTAATTTATGGAGAAAATCAGGTCTAGAGAGTTTGCTACATTTTCTGGACTTCTGAAGGTGAGGAAGCAGAAGGTGATACAGCATGACAGCTCAGTGATGTGAATTGTTAGGAACTGGTGTTGATTTCATTACAACTCCTTGGTCTGCAGTGGAATTGCTCCTGACTTATACTGTGTATAAATCCACTGAGAATTAGGCTGAAAGAACATAGACAAGGTAAAGCCACAAATTTTGTTTGATAACATAAGCAAGTGCAGTCTAACACGGTGTTTGTAGAGAAACATTGAAGTGATTATTTGAGCCCTATGAGTAGTGCCAGGAGCTTTACAAAGACTTCTCTTGCTTGAAACCCCAATTTCACTACTGCCATGGAAATACTAAGATACAGATTCCAAGTAGGGACTGAGAGAGCAAAGCAACCAAAATAATTCTCTGTTTGGTTTGTTTTGTCCCACATCACCGTATTAAAATAAGTAGTAGCGTTCTCTAAGGAGCATGTGACATAATGTGATAGATTTAATGGTGTGTATAATAAGAAAATTTTCAGTTAGGTGAATTTTAGTGACCAAAGACTGTCATGTTGACAAAAGTTATTCCATGATTTTATGACTGGTAGAAAATGTAGCTTTATAATCCTAGTCTCAGGAAAATATTTTATTAAATCTTTTGAACAACAATTTTTAGTGTAGATAGAACTGAAGAATGTTGTTTGCATTTTTATATTTTATAATTCAGAAACAGCTAGGAGGATTTTTATTACACTTTTTTGAAGCACAGAAGAATAAAATACAGTTCTGTCAAGAATTTGACAATTCTGTCAAGAAGAGGTTTTAGCAGTAGTAGTACTTCTACAGATCTTTGATTTGCTTGATGCAATTTACTTTGTAAAGGAGCAGCTCTCAGGGCAGGATATTTGTGTCAGCTAAAGAGCAGATAGTTTATTTTGGAAAAGAAGATACTATTACATGAGCACTGAGCCAGATCTTTTAATTAATTTTTAATCACAGTAAAAATAGTGAGTATAGGTAAAATTAGGATTCCTTTATCAGTCTTGGGCCAAGACTGATGCAGTTGTATCAGAATATATGCTTGTGGAAGAACTTGCTTTACATAAGTAGTGTTCTTCAGCAGTACTTCAGTAGGTGGGGAATAGAAGAGGGGAGGGATAGACACATCTTTAAGGGCAGGGAGTGGGGAGGTAGGCATCCCTCCGTGAGCATCTCTTCTGGTGCAAGTGCTAGGAAGCTCTGGATGAAACTGGTAAGAGCTGAGTTGAAAGACAGTTTATTTTTCACAGAGCAGGCAATATACTCCTGAAAATCATTGCCACGGGGTGCTGTGAATGCTCAGAGTTTAAAAGTGTGTCCCTTGGGTCAAGGGAAGATTGGGTTAGTACTTGGAAGAGAAAATTATGGTGGGTTACTAAGTAGAGGGAAACAATATTTGGCTCGGGAAATCTCTTGAGCTGAAAATAGTTGATATGGAGAGCATCGAAGGTGTTTTGCTCTATGTCTACTGTTGGGACTGGGTTGACCCAGTATATTAATTTTTATTTTCTAATTGAATTAAATGTTGCAAGGCAGTTTGCCCTGGGATTCCAGAGGAGTTGGTAAGTAGCAATAGTGGCTAATGTGGTAATACTTTCTGATAGAGCAGTGCATGGGGGCCACATCAGGCTGTTACAGAAAGGACATCCAACTGGAACCAATATCAAACCCTTTCTAACATTGGCCCTTGGCTGACTTGTTGAATGGAAAAGGGAAGTGGATTCAGACTCACTGATGTTCTTTGTTCACTAATGTTCTTTGTTTCATGTGCTCTGATAGCAGAATTTGCCTGTCTAGTTTTACCTTCATAAAGGTGATCACACAATCCCCAAACTAAATAAAAGCAAAGACAATTAACAGCATTTAAATCTCAAAGAGAAGAGCAGAATTATGCCTCCCTTCGTAAGATACCATTTCAGTATTTACAGCAGTATTCTTTGTCAGTCATCCAGAGATGAGTGCTAGTTGTGGACTTTCATAAACTACTATGTTTATAGTCTCCCATGGTTAAAGTTTCTTCCTGTTTTAGTCAGGTGGCTATGTAAATTCTGTAACTGGGCCAATTTGCTGTGTATTTTAAGATCTGTGACACTTCCTATTTGCATACATACCAGAGCAGGAAGTGAAAGATAACTTTATAGGCAGTCAATTTTTTGCTCAAGAAATTCTGTTACAAAGTTCCACTCACAGCATTTTCTTCCAAAAGACATAGTTTATTACGTACTACCATTATTGTGATTATAACTTTGCCATTATTTCTTCTTGTCTGCTATTTTTTATGGAACTGTCAGACCCCCAGATTAGAAAAGCCTGTTTTGGCAAGAATCCTCCTATTAATCTTCTTTTGCTACTTGTTGTATTGTTTCTGCTAATTTATTGTGGAATTTACTGTTTGAGATCAGAAAACTTAATTTAAGCTGGCATCTTTTAGTATATGTCTTTCTTCCTAAGTTTATATTAAAAACTTATTCCCTCCTTAAGGAAATGTGTGCATAAAATCATAAACATGAAAGCAATTAAAATAATTGTAGAAGTCGTCATTATCAGTAGATGACACAAGCTCTGTGCTTTTGCAGTACTTGTACAGAATTCCATTTTGGGTCTCATTGTGTAAAGGCAGAGATTTGCATTTTAATGGGGAAAGCATGAAACACAGGCCCTGCAACTGTTGGATTGTTTTTTTAACAAAGGGGCACTGTTCAGAGTGTAGAGTGTTTTGTTTTAAACAGTTGGTGGTAAAGTAGTGCAGGGCAGGTCTACACTTTCTATCACTGCAAAATAGGATATGTGGGTATATGTGTGCTTGATACATACGTGCGCCTCTTAAGTTCTACTGTTATCTTCAACTGTTTGCATTAGCAAAGCTGTACTGCACTATGGTGTGTTGAATAGAAATTGCTTCAATCCATGTGAGAAGTGGAAAACTCGGCTTCCATTGCACATCAAAGTGGACATAGAGGCAGCTGGAGTATTCTGCAGATAGGCACCCCAGGAGGTACAATTTCATCTCTTTCAACCTCAAAATGGGAGAATGGCTTTTCATTCCCACTTCTTAACAGTCCCTAAAGTCTTCCCTGTAGGCTTCAGTCTTTGATGTCTGTCTACCCTTATCTGGATTTTACTCTTCATACTGTAATGTTTTTAGGGAAATGAAGCAGTTCCATTTTAGGGAAATGAGACAAACCTCATCCTACATTTGCATGGCTTTGGGAATGCTATGTTAGTCTTCCACTTCTGGTCACCAGCTGGACAGGGAAAGCATGGTTGGCTGTGTGTTTTGGACTATGCTGCATATAAGCCTCCAGTGAGCTGATTTAGACGTTTCTGTGCAGGAGTAATACTCCTGTATGTATCTGTGGTTGCTTCACATTGATTTTGAAGTTCCAAGTGGCCTTGATTTTAGACAAAGCAAGAGCATGGTAGTGTCTGCTTTATATTCCATGGGAGATAATATTTGCTATTTCTTTGAATGTTGAGAGAAGAGATTATTGCTACTCTCTTGCTTTAACTAGGATGCCACTTCTCCTTCCAGTACACTGAATTAATATTTTGGTAAGAGGGGACTACATGATATAGCTTAATACATAGGCTGAATGCAAAGAAAATCTGAGATCAGAAAAGAATGTGCACAGAGCTTTGAAGTAACTTTTGTTGGTCAAAACCTGTAAAAGCTGAACACATGTGGCTTGTGCTTGACTGCAGCTCTGAGACTAGCTGCCCCCAAGAAGATACACATACTAATCTTTCATGGAGACATTGCATTTGTTTCTCCTTGTTTTCCCTAATATAAAAGGTAATTCAGAATAAAAGTGCATTTTTCACAGGGAACAGAAAATCTTAACAGCAATGTGAACGTTACTCCACTGTGTTAGAATTAGCAGTCTCTGTGTGTGTGTGTATTGGGGGAACTAATGTAACCAGTCAAGAAAATAATGCATTGGGACAGTGGGTTATGCAGCTGCTTGTAGAAGTTACATTATGCATCACAGTATAAAAACAGTTAAAATAGTACACTGAACAGTATCAGTAGTCATGAATATAGTCCATTAAATCCCTTGAATAATAATTGGATCTCTAGTCAAGAGGTACAGAAGTAAGTGCATCGGTATTCTCAGTTTAATATAAGATTCAGTCTCATAAGGCAGCTCCTCAGCTGACATAAATCAATTTCAGGGCTCTAAATCGCTATCTGAGGATCTGCCCCACAGAATAGAATACAGTCCAAGGGTTGTGTGCTCAGTCACAAATATTCAACATCTTTAAGCTATAACTGTTGCTTACAGAGGACTTTCTATTTTAGGCTTATATATTATCACTCCTTACTGTATTATCTTCCAGTTTTCAGCATAAAAATTGATAGCAATAGTAAGGTCCCTTGTGAAACTTTTATATTTTTTCAGTGAAACTCTTGATATTTCTTCCTTTTTTTAGTGTTTTATTGCAATTTCATTATTGTTTCATAGTTCTAAGTGAGGCTGGATTTTGAGGGGTGGAAGCACAGATACAACAGAGACATAATGCAAATATGTTGAATGCCACAATATAAATACAAAAAGGAATTTGATTTCTTTTGGAAGGAGAGCAAACTTTGTACTACGTATAAGCTGAGCTTCATAGTTTGTTGCACCCTATTACCCTTTTTAATGTCATCACTTTGTTGATAATCTCCAAGAATCACAGAATCATCTAGGTTGGAAAGGACCTTGACGATCATCTAGTCCAGCCGTTACCCTAGCACTGACAGTTCCCAACTACACCATATCCCTAATGTTAACACTTCTAGGCAAACACATCCCAGCCTGGTTCTGAATTCCCACCTGGCACACAGTTCCTCCTAATGGCAGTGGTGGCATGCCTGGGCACATAGGACACGGTGCCTCATGGCCTTTGTCTTCTGGGCAATAAATGGTTTTCCAATCAACCTGCAGGCCTCGTTCTCTTTTACGACTATAGAGACATTAGTGGCAAATACATGGCCTCCAGAATAAGAGTCTCTTATGAGACAGCATCTGAAAAATACATAAAGGCTGTATTTACGTTACAGGGCAGATGCCCTGCAGTGTTGCGGGAGGATATCCGACTTGCACGAATCTATGAGGGTTATATCCAGCAAAGCCATTTATTTTTCTAATAGTACATACTTATTCTCTCGCCAAAGGTCTTACTTCATAATTAGCAAATCAGCAATTAGGCAGTTATCAACCTTTTCTCCTATCAGCATAAGACCACTCTAACAGGCGCTGTGCAGACCAATCAACTTGTTCACGTGCTGTCCACGCAGCGGTAACTTCTCACAGTTCAGTACTTTTCCACAGTTCAGTGTTGCAGCTGTCCATTGTTTTTCCCTGCCACCTTGGCACAACTTAGCAGTTTCTTATCTTTCTCCCAAGGCCTGTTTCTCATCAAAGCCTTGCTGCTTCTCAGAGGCTGTGCAAGGCTGACAGGCTGATGTCTCCCACACTGCAGGGTGTCCTTCAGTCTGGATTCCCAAGCAGGGTCTCTGGAACACCCCTCAGTCGGAAATGTGGACATGCATGTGGGAAGGGAGCAGTTGTGCGTTCTGGTAGGTCCCCTCTGTGGTCATTGACAGATGTAGACAGATGATAAAAACTGCTTTCCAGAACAAAAATGGCCTCTAGAACAGCAATCTTGAAACAGTTTCCTGTGTAAGCTTGTTCTGTGTACTTCCAGCTTTTTAGCTATTTTAAGTTACTTTTGTGTATCTTTATCAGCTAGATTATTTTTAACACTGTTGAGGCCAGAGTTTTCACGCCTTTATTCACTGTCAGTAGTCCTTTATCTTGCAAGCACTTGCACTGTAAAAAGCAGGAATATAATGCTAGCTAATGAAAATAAGGCTGTTGGAGATAGTTCCTATGGTAAACATACTCATTTTTGAACCTTGCACTACTATTATGGCCCAATTTATTGATTGCTAAATTCATTTTTTTTTCCTATTGTTTAAATTGTCATTTTTATTTAAGGTCCTGATATTGTTTTCTCCTAATTTGTCTACAAAATTTAGCTCCCAATGCTGTAGGAGCAACATCAAGTTCCTGCTAAAGATGGTGAAAGTATTCCTATCAACTGGTTAGGTAGATGGGGGCAGAAGCAAGATTTTGCCATGGATCTTTATCAGTGTATCTCCCACAAGCGACGTCATGTCTTTGTTTCATAAGTTATTCCATGTGCTTAGCTGGAGAAAAGAAGGTAGTGAGCTTGTGAGGAATGCTTGTTGGTTGGTGTATCTGCAAGGTAAACTGGCAGCATGTTAACAGCCAACACTGTTCTTTCTACCCTGAGCTAGGGGAAAAAAA
The DNA here is from genome assembly GCF_031877795.1 of Strix aluco. NCBI lineage: Eukaryota > Metazoa > Chordata > Aves > Strigiformes > Strigidae > Strix > Strix aluco. The sequence goes on from NC_133934.1 coordinate 56,455,968, forward strand.
AAAAGTTGAGGAATCCAAAACCAAAGCAAAACAGCATTTTGTACTGCAGTTGTGAAATTCATGGCTGGACATAGGGAGGAGTTTGTGAAACATCTTGTTGTGGTCTGGAACCACTAACAACTCTTCCAAGAACACAGACTGAGACACGAATCTAGTGCTAATCAGATGTCATGTTGTAGACAGCTGGCTGCCTCCAGGAATCAAGGAAGGGAAAAGCTTTTGTCTCATTTTTCTCTCAGTTTCTTGAGGCTCTGCTCGTGGATGCTTAGGGAATTTGGAATAATTCAGCTGAGGCAGGCGGAATTAGTGTGGCTTACAACTAACAAACAACTGGGGAATAAGAATCAGGTCTGTAACTGAAGATTTTGAGGAAAAAATATGTATGATCTAGGGAAATTTGAAAGATTCTGTGTAAGGTCAAATTGTAATGAATTTCAGTTCTGATGGAAACAGCAGAACAAGTTCATTTCATACATCACCTAGCAGCATGGTGTTAGCTGATTTCTGAACTTTACTATAACAAAATATAGCTGGCACAATTAGCTCCCTGTAAAACAAAACCACATATTTTTAGCATGTTCTCCAGGTTTGTCATGCTATTAAAATATGAGGCTTTTCTTCAGTTTTTGTGCAGCATGGGACTTCAGTGCTGGGAACAGTCTGCATCAAGCTGCAAACCTCACTTTAAACACAGAGCTTGGTTTCTTTCTTGGCAGCCTCTGTTCCTGTATTGTTATAAAATCTACCAGGGAAAAGAGGGAGAGAGTATCTGCAGTGTCAGAAAGCAAAAATAACAGGTCATTTTAACTACAATGAACATGTATTTAAGTAGAATGATACTTTACAAAAAGTTGGCTGTTGCCCCAGACGGATCGTTTTTGAGTCTGAAACATAGAGGAGTAGTAACTAAGCAACAGATCAGCTGGTGGGACTTGGATCACCTAAGGAGGTTGATGGAAGAGTCCCCAGGTGAAGGGGATAGGGATTATAAAACAAAAGTGCTTGCAATAGGGAATTTTGGAGAGGAGAAGAATAGGAAACAGGTTGCTTTAAAAAGGGGAAACTGGTTCTCTTTTCTTAAGAAAAGCTGTGCGTTGAACTTCTGACCTAGCCCCAAGGAGTGATGAAATATGGCAAGGAATTTAAGCGTAGTAGGACATGTGAGCATCTGTTGTTTCATAGATACCTATATTTTTTTATGCTAATGCTTTAGGTAAAGAGTCTGGACTCCTTGAAAAACTTAAATACTGTGTGAGCTTTAACTCATCCCCTTATGCACAAGGTTGGAGCTCTTGACAAATGAATGCCTAAGGAATTATGGGGTCTCAGGAGCCAACACTGCTCCAAGAGCACTAGAGAAAGGAACTGGAGTTTTTGCAGAGTTCTAAGGAAAACAAAACCAAACAGCCTAAGCATTATAGGACACCAAAGCAGAGATGTGGCTATCCAGCAGGCAGAATATAATCAAGACCATATAGCACCTTGTATAGATATTTAAGAGCTTTAGCTTTCAGAAAAGGAGGAGGATTTGATTTTTTTTTTTAAATACCACGCATTTCGGCTTCAACGCTTTTTTTAATTATCTCAGAATGAGAGGAGTAGAAAAAAACATTTTATGTCTATATTTGCCAGAACCTTTTTCTACAGGTCTGCTACAATAAAAACGCAGCAAGAGTTTCTCTACTGTGAGTGAGTAGAAGATAACATGCTTTTCTTCACCACTTGTGGAAATTGTTCACTGCTAATTGTTGGGTTTTGAAGATGAAGTTTAAGTGGTGGTATTTGTGGTTGACAGGAGGTAAAATTGGCATCAGTGCAACAGGATCCACTGAAGCCATTGCAAAACTTGCTTGCTTTAGTGGGTGTTGGGTCATGGCTTATATACTTCTCTGTCTTGGTAGGAAGTTGCCTCACTGTTCATTTTGTTGGTCAAGGAAGGTCAGCTGATACCATTCGTTTGCATGCACAGTATTGCTGTTCTGCATCAAATTTAGTCAGTATATCAGGATGGTTCTTCTGCTTGCTTACTGGAGCTCCCAGAGGATCTTCTCATTTCTGTTGTTTCCAGTTCTTCCACAAGAGTCACTGCAGTTGTCTCCAGATACTCTCACTTGCTTTTTGAACCCCACAAAAGAAACAAAAGAACTTGTCTTCAGATGGGTGTGCTAAATGTCAAAGATGAGATGGCTGTGCTGCTCCACTGATGTTTAAGGAATTGCTATATTTGCAAAATGCTACTTGTATTGTAACGACTATTTACCTTCAGCCACAGATGTCATAAGCGGTTTCATAAATATCATGTGTGTGTGTACATACAAAACCCTCTTTGCATATGAAGAGCATTAACTAAATTATTTGTTAAATTTGAGTTATGAAAGTTATCTCTTCTGCCTGAAGAGGAGGCATAGTATTCTGACTATTCTGTTGAAAAGCACTATAGCTTGATTAAATGTTATTTTCTCTTTATTACTTGTTCTCTTGCTTTCTCCTCTCATCTGTCTCTCATTTTGCCTCTTGGTGGCTATTTATAATTTTGTGGTACGTTCGGTGGAAGTTTGGAAAGGGTTCTTTTTATTTTAACTTTTTTTTGTAAAATGCCTTTCAGGTATTGAATTCTTCACATAATCATTGCAACAGTTGATAAGTGACACCTTTACTACTGTAAATAGAAGAGAATTAGGCTGCTCAATTAATTTCTGCTCTGTAATTCAATAAAAGCCTGTTTTCAGATATACCCTACAAAGACTTGGGTGTGACTCAGGTCTCCCACAAGATATGCTGATGTAGATGAACTTCTGTAATTATATTGCATTAATGCATTCTGCGTGTTGTTTTGGGGTATTGTCTGAAGATGCACGGTATTTTAGGCTATGATATCTGTTTTCATGTGAACGAATTTGACAGAAAGCTACAATGTTTTGTGAAACAAACTTTACACAAAGAATTTCTCTGGCGAGTTTTTCTTTTCCGGCTATATAGGACATTGCCTGAAAATCTACTGGGCTGGTAAACGATCTTCTGGTATGTTGATTAGATAAGGGACCTTGAAGTTATTAAACATGAGTGAAAAGATAGCTCATTCCCTAAAATTTCTCTCTGTTGGTCTTAATAGGTTTCTCCTAGTTACTTGCTTGCTTTTTAACTCAGTGGGTGCATACTTTGGGTGTGAGTTTTGGAATACACAATCCTGCACTGAGAACTGTGAGGACAAATTCTTTGTTTAAGCTTCCCAAGCTGTTTAGAGGCAGAAGAGCCTCTCCTCGAGCCCTTTCTGTACCAATACTTTGGGGTTCTGGGGAGCTCTAGTTTTCATGGGTTTCTATTTGTTTTTCTTATGTTAACAAAAACAATTTGGATGTTGCATGTTTTTTCTAAACTGGACACTTGCACCTTAAACATTGACAGTGTTTTATTGTATAAGGCAATCAAAAAGTTAAACTGACAAAAAAAGGGAAATCTAAATGTCTTGACTGGTTAAACAGCCAAGCATGTAGAGCAAAACAAAATGAACTGAAAAATGTAAATAAAAGCTGCCCCTAAAGCTTGTAAATTGCCTGTTTCATTAAACTAGCATGAAAAGTCATTGTCGCTATTTCAGTATGTGAAGATGGGTTGTGATGAAGAATACCGTAATATTTCCTTGAAATAATCTCTTCAGGTAATATTCTTTTCCCTCTAAAATATGAGTCTTTTGTGTTAACTTTGGTCATTCCTTTAGTCTACTACAATGTATAAGTAGTAGTAGTACTTTAAGTACTAAAACTTCCTCTCCCTAGAAACATCAATGCCTTGTCATAGAAACAAGATTGTCATTCATCTATTAAGATTTTAATTGAGTCAATAAATAATCATCCTGAGTTTCTACACTGGAGGATTGCTGAAGTATAAAATCTCAATTAAGTCTCTTATGTTTAATCATTTGTTATTAGACTGTGAGTTTGGTAGTGTGTGTTCATCTGTTCTCTCATCCTTTTCTTAAACGTTTTATTGTCTCTATCTCACTTCAAAGACAAATCTAGGGCACAGAGGACCCCATGGTTTTTAAAACTCTGCAGCTTGAACTGCACAGGAGAGAGGTTTGGGGTTTTTTTTTCCTACTTTGTCTTATCTTATGGAAGGGAAAATGATTTGAGGTGTGTGTTCCTTGGGCTATGGAGTCCAGTTCCATGATTTGCTTTCTGGCAGCATGTCAGGGAGTTCTGAGTCTTGTAGAGATCTTGGGAAGAAGATCCCAAGCAAGAGAACCTGCTTGTATTTCAGGTTTTTTTCCCTTAATTCCAGATGTGCCAAACCACTATCATCGTTAGTGAAATGGTTTTTAGTGAAGTGTCAAAATTTGATTTGTCTTACATTTTTGCTGGAAAAAAGTAGGTGTTTGTATTCTTTTGGTATTTCTATTGCATCAGTCATACAAAGCACTTGTGTAACTGCAGAATCTGCTGTGCTGAAGGGGAGGCATCCCATTTGAATTGACTGCAACAAATTAATGAAATCAGCTGGGGTCTGCTCAGTAGTTGTGAGCTGGTTTTCATTTATTAAACCTGAGCTCATCTAAAGTATAATAAACATGAGTGCAAAAGTTTGCAGCCACCCTAAGGTATGAAGCAATAACAAGTTACCCATGGAACACTGAACTGCAGGCATGACCAAGTGTCATAGCCATGTATCTTCTATATCGATGATATCTGTTCCTCTGTGTGTTTTGCTATTTTGGCATGAGTTAGCTAGAGCCTGGTGCTCCACAGTGTGTAGCAAGTCAATGAATTCATGACTCAGGCCCCAGGTCCTTGTTTGTATCTCAATCTCTAGCTCTCTCTTCTGTCAGTCCAGTCTGTCTACCTAGTTGCTGAAGTAGAGACAGGCTGGAAATTGAGCAAAATTGCAAGTTTCTTATTAGTCTATCATGTGACTACCTATTTTTCAGGAATGCTTGGGTATTTTTAACCAGTTTGTTAAAGCTAGATATTTGGTCTTGTATCTCCCTCCTGCCCCTGATGTATGTTGTTAATTATTTCTTTGTTTATCTTGGGTTCCTCAACACTCAACAACACAATGGTTCATCCAACAGTCATAAGGAAATGAACCTTTCAAGCATTTTAGGCAGGAGTGGAAATATCAATATGAAATACACTTGGGTTATGCTGGTTTTCATATTCTTTAAATTGTAATTCCCCTGCAATACCGTTGTCTCTTCTTTATGGTGTCTGCTAAAGCTTTTGAATTCAAAAATATATTGAATTTTAAGGTTTGTTACTCACTCATTCCTCTTCCACCAGCAAAGTTATATCTCTCAATGCTCCACAATTGCCTGCTGTGACAATAACCTTTCTTCAGTATCAGAGATTATTTAGAAATAGTTTCCACTCTCCACAATAAATCCGATTTCTAAACTTCCTCAGATCATATGCTGCTGTATGAAGTTACACATACTGTGAGTTGTTCAGCAAAACATGAATGTCAAAGATTTGCCCATCACAGGAATTGCATGTTAGAGTTTATATGCGTTACTAGATTTCCACAAAAGGGAGTTTACACTGTACCAGAGAAACAAAAAGTCAAGTTGGGACACTCAGCAGTCCATTGAAAAACAATACCAGAGCGTTATGGGCAACAGGTTATACAGTGCCATCTCTATCTTGCTTTTTTTATTTGTGCCTGCCAGGGTAACAGCATTTAAGTAGGAGGTCGGCTGTGACAAGTGACCTTGAAGTGATAGTTGGTAGCAGTAGTCCATTTGTCTCAAACTTTTTTTCCTCCACAGACCCATTTTTATAAGTGCATTTTATAGACATTTAGATTTTAGATTAGACAAAAAAATAAGCTTTAGAGTTTCATGTAAAGTATTATAGTCCCTCTGAGGTTGACATACACGTTACTACTACACATGAAGGTCTATGTTATCCTGCATGCACATGTTGAAGCAAAGTGCGTGCAACGTGGCTGGCAGAGGCCCTAAGGGAAAGAATAAAATAGGACTCTCTTTGTAACTGGCTGCTACTGTTCTTCCCATCTGCTGCTGGGGTCCTTCCAGCCCCTGAGCTCTCGTAAAGTTACCCAGTCTTCACACTCCATAGCTACTTTCTGTGTGGTGCTGCGGGGAGAGGAGAAGGGGAACAAGTTAGTTAAAAATTGCTCTATGTCCTGTTAGGGAAAAACAAAAACTCTCTTAAAACTAAAGTGAAAAAAGGCAGAATCCAATTGCTCAGTAGCTCCAATATCTCTGTTTGCTTATATTGCTTTTCTGTTATATAGTGTTGTATTATTGATAGTGGTGGCCACAAGGTGTCTGAGAGAGAGGCGGAAGCAGGAAAAAAACAATCCACTAATGTATTGCATTCCAGGTTCATTAGCATCTTGTTTTACTCTAATGCAGCAGGTATGTTTGCCAAATGCAAAACTTGGCCCATAGCTCTAAATTATAAAGCTGAGTAACTAAGCTTCTGTATCCTGGCTGTGAATTAGAAGAATGTAAGAGACAGCAAAGGTAATTGCAGTAGACTAACAGTACTGGTATTAAATAAGAATGTGATGCTGTAAGAAGCCACACACTGAGTGTCAGATGTAAGTTGCTTTCCCCTCTTCCCTCTTGCTTTATAGTCTCTTCCCGCCTGGGCTGTTATTTTGTTCTTTGCTCCTTCTTTCTGGTCTTGAGAACTGAAAGTGCTCACTGAAAAGGTAATATTTGAGATCCATATTCATATCATGTTCTAATCTAGTAGCAGCTGCCTTTAAAATGACTGTCAAATACATTTTTAGTGAGCTGTGCTTGCTAAGGATTTTCTAATACTCATGCCATTAGCATAAAAAAAGACTCATTACCCAAGTTTGATCAGTTCCCCCCTTAAATTAAGAAGAAAAAATATTACAGACGTTTTTAACAGAAATTACATAGATTAGTATCTTAAAGTTATAATTTGTCTTTACATCTCTCTTGCCCTCCTGAAACAGAAGTAGGCCTCAACATGGCATACAATCAAAAGTAATTTCTATATCTTTTAGTAGGTACCCAGTTGCTTCCTGCAAGTGACAACTAATTTTATTTAAGTCGGTGAATGTATTTCTTTCAGATTAATACAAAGCATTCATATTTGTTTAACCTTTCCTCAGCTGTGACAGATTTTGTGGTATATAGCATACAGTTCAGTGCATTATGCTGTTCAAGCCTTATTCATATAAAATTCTGATGGGATACAGTGCCACAGGTAACACGTATTTAGATGCTTCTTGGGTTTATATGGAGAGCAGTTACAGTTGATGGCAGGCTGTGGTAAAGATGGAACAAATGCAACACTATAGATCAAGAAGGCTGCTCTAGTCTAGAGGCAGAGAGCACATATCACAGCAGGCTTCACAACAGGTCACCAAGAGTCAAAGTACATATGGCCCCTCGTACAAATCACATAGATCTACTCTCGTAAAGACTATCAAAGCACAGGTGACTGCTCACTGTTGGTTTGTTGCTGTTCATAGAACAAAGCTAAGAGGACTAGATATTTTCCTTACGATATGAGGGCATATCAGAGAGAGAAATACCTTATAAAATTAGAACAAATAAACCTTTAGTTCTTTTAACAGCATCTTCTATGAACTGACATTCTTGCTCAAACATTAGGTGTTTCTCTCTATAGAAATATTCAAGTGACACACAGTGTTGCTTTATGTTACATAACAGATTACTGAAAAGAATTTTGGTTTGCTGAGTTGCAAGTACCTTGCTTTTGGCTTTTTAAAAAGTAGCTTGGCATTCTTTTTCTCTGTTGCCACCACCTCTCCAGTGTTTTGGGGTCTGGATTGTCAGAGGGCTTGTAGAAGCCATGAAGATGAACTTCATATTCTTTGCCTTCTATATGCAAAATGGACCCAAACTGGACTGGGTTTTTTTGCCTCTTAGCTGTTTTCTGTACATTTCTGAGACAATGGATTACAGTTTGAAAGTAGTAAATATATAGCCATCAAATAAAACCTTCAATGAAAAAGCAACAAAGCACCTTAAAGGGAAATGATTTGTCTGAAGACAATAGTGTAGGGGTCACTGATCAAATGTATAGATTGTCTTTTTGGGAGAGAGAGAAGAGCTTTCACTTAAACTGAAGTCCAGAGGTCTCAGAGTAGTTTGCAGCCTGTTACCAGGTCCTAAAACTTGCTTACAGAATGAAAAAATTATCATCTCCATTTTACATAGAGAAGGACATGTAGTATCTAGCTGAGCCTGTCTTCTGATTTGCTTTGTATTGTTTTGACTACAGTATCACCTTCCTTCAGTTCATACATGAAGATGTACCAGAGCTACAACAATAATGCAGAATGGCCAGGGTACTAGTAACAATATTACAGTAGTTGACTCTGAAACGTGACTCATGTGCCAACTTTGGGATACATTCAGAGGTAAGCAAAAATAAGAGAAGGACCTTGGTTGGCCTTTGAAAACCAAATTCTACAGAGGCTAGTTATTTATCTGATTGTCTGGAGATGTAACTTACGTGATACATATTTCAAAGGGAAAATTGTTTTACCTTTTTTCCTGCTTTTGTTTCTCATAATGTGCCTGATTTTACTACATGCTGTACCAATGTTTTCCCCACAGAAGAAATGTTTCACTAGATAATTTTCACTGGTGTGTGTATATGCACAGCCTGAGAACAGTAGCTTTTTAATTGACACAGTTGAGTGCAGTACAGATAATAACTTAGCTATTGTTTAGGAATGTAAAGATGATTTTAAGAACCTGAATATAAAAACCTGTGTCTGAAAATTCTTGACTATTGATAGCACATACATGTGGAACATATTCTAGAAATACCATGGCATTTCACAGATTTAGGCACTTTATCCCACTCCCCTTTAATTCAATATTAAAAAAAATGTTGGCTAGACAGAGCAAAACTCCCTCTGGTTTCTGAGAAAGAACAATCATCTCTGGGCATGTAGCATTATCAGGGGGAAGGAGCTGAATCTCGGAGGTCACCAGAGAGCTTAGAAATTCCTGTTACTTGAATGCAAATGACAAACAATACTGTGACTATCAGCATCTAAGATACAGTTCTTCTGGTGCAAAATACAGCATCTGCTTAATGTGTTAAAGTATCACTGTGCAGTGTATATATAGAATACAGGGCAGAAAATGAGGAATAACTTATTGATGCTGGAGAGCTAGAACCCCCTGATAAATCATAAATGTTCTGTCAGTAGCATATATGCAACTATCTTAATCCAGCCCATGATGTATTTTTAAGTAATCTGGAGCACAGGGCTTTGAAACACACCACACTGAAAGACTGCATGTTTTCCTCAGCCAGACCATGTTTGTTCTCGTTACACTGGAAAGGGGTTGAAAAACTCACGGGCTGTAGGCACATTTGATGCATTTACTCAATGCCTTCTCCATCCTCTTCCTTTCCTTCCAGGTAGTCACTGATTATTTCAGCAGCCCAAACCCTTGCTAAATGCCAGTTATTTACTCTTCTTTTTTAAGCATAATTGTGCTGATCTTAGATTTTCCACAACTGTTGCTCTTCCACTAACTGGTTACCCTTTCAGATGCCTTTCTATCTACCCGTTATTTAGCTGCTCTGCCCTTGCAGTATTTGAAACATTTCACACCCCTAGATGATATTATGGTGATGTAAAACATAATTACGCTTTACAAAGCCAAAATTCTTACCTGTTCATATTATTGCTATCTAAGAGAATTAGAGCTCTTCAGAACTAATGAACTTTTTCTTGCTTTGGATTAAAAAAAAGTTTTAATGTGTGCCATCTAGGAGAAACAAAAGCAGAAATATATAGGCATGAGAACTGAAATTCTGCTTTATTCTCTGTCAGCCAGGCACTGCAAATGCTCTCTTAAGCGGAGGAACCTCTATAGTAGGTATAGCACTTTTGTTCCATTACAGGATGAGATTTGGAGGTGCTAGGAGTCTAGATGAAGTTATGCCAGAGCTGGATAGCAGCCTCTTGAGAACTGTCATGAACTGATGGGAGGAAGTATTCACTGTATAGTGGCTGATGCCTGAAAAGCTTTAGAAATTAATGTTATGCCACACATGTCCCTTTTTACGGGGTATACTTATCTAATGTGGTGAATTGACCATAGCCAGTAGTTAAGCACCCACACAACTACTCACTCACTCCCCTGCCCCGCCTGCAGTGGGATGAGAGAGAGAATAGGAAGAGCAACAGCAAGAAAACTCGTGCATCAAGATAAATACAGTCTAGTATGTGAAGGAAAGGAGGCGGGGGGGGGGGGGGGGGGGGGAGGGAAACAAGTGAATCAAAGGAAATCGTTCACCACCTCCCACAGGCAGACCAATGCCCAGCTGGTCTCCAAACAGCCACCTTGGAAGCCAAAAAGTCCACCCTCTTCTTCCTCCACCCATTTTTATTGCTGAGCATGACATTATATGGCATGGAATACACACTGGGCTATGTCCCCTCCCAACTTCTTGCCCACCTCAGCCTATTGATCAGGAGGGGTACGGAGGAGGAAAAAGAGAAGGCCTTGAGGGCGGTACAAGCACTCTTCAGTAGTAAGCAAAACATGTGTGTTATCAACACTGTTTTAGTCACAAATCTACAACACAGCGCTATAGGGGCTGCTCTGAAGAAAGATAACTATGTTCCAGCCAGACCTAGTACATCAGTTCAGATTCCTCCAGGAAATCCTTATGGAAAAGGTTCTTCGTCTCACAGCATACAGAAACCCTAGATGTTACTTGACCTTCTGCCTTTTCTTTCTGGTACCGATCGGTCTGCTAAGGGAGCAGTGATTTAGTAACTACACTGAAAGCTCAAACAGTGCAATTGTCATCAAGTAAAAGAGAAGCTCTCTGGAGAATGGTTATCATTTTGCCCAGAAAAAAATTAAGAAAAGCAACAAAAATTCTTATCCTGCTAGATTGAAAAATTAACCTGTTGGCGAGATGGGAGTGCTTTTGTGGAGTTTGCAGTGATTACACAGCCTGTGAAACAGCAGTGGATATTTTGTTCAGCAGAATCAGTACTCTACAAGATTTGAAAGTCTTTCAAAAAGTAGCGTGGGTGTGTGAGAAGTGAAATAACTAGAATTGTCGTTAAAGGAGAAACAACCTAAAATGAGTCTGAGAAGGAATTTTATTTTTGAATGCTCAGAAGAAAAATCTCTTGATACTCAGTAGTTAGATTAGAGAACACTACAAAGGCTTAGAAAACAGAAAGTGAGCACAAGTTCAAATGGAGAGTGCAGTGATTTCATTTAAAAAAAAAAAAAGACACATTTTTGTATATACCAGTAAATCAAGTTCTGTGATTAGAAGTCCCTTATGCTTTCTCCTGCAGTGATGTTTTTCTCTCAAATCTGTAGTCATGAGAGCTGTATAATAATAATAATAAATGGACATTTAAAACACAAAGAGGTATAGGGTTATTGACACACCAAGCTTTCACTTAGTTTGGTTCTTGTTTATTGTTTGTTTCTCAGTGGTGGTGAATTTGTACAAAGGGAGGGTTTTTTTCCAAGAAATCCAGTTAAAGCAGGAGTTAAAGTTGCAGAAAGTTTACTATGATTTCATAGGCAGGCATACAAAGTAAGTATGAAGTTACATAGAATAATGATGCAAAAGGGATCGGTTCAGGGATGCTAGATGGCTGATATGCAGTGCAGTAAACCCACTTGTAGTGAAGTTAAAGGCAGAGATACAAATGTTTAGTAAGAGACCCCAGAAGGAAATTACTTAAGATTACAATAGATTATTTCAAATGAAGCAATTCTTTTTGCCCTTATTAAAATATGAGTCCAAAGTTGGGTATTCACTGATGTTTTAATTTGTTTAGTTTCTTAATATACTGCAAATCATGTGTTTCAGTCATACATTTACTCCAGACTCATCCCAAAATGATTAGATTTTGGCAGTGGAGTGTTTCATGTCTCATTTCTTTTATTCTATTTAATAGTCTATCTTTGGTAGTTGTGTGCGTTTATATGCTTTCAGCACACTGACGTGAGAATTCTAACACTTCATTATCTTTTAGAATTGCAGAAATATGGTAGCTGTTGGGACTTCGGGCAAACTATATGCAGAAGGAATTTTACAAATTATTGTGAATGTCACATTACTATTTTTAGTGTCATTTTTGTGTCCTTGCTTGGTTTTCTACCTAATTTAGTATGTGTTTGTTTTGTTTTAATTTGTTAGGGTTAATCAGAGCATAAGTATGCTTGTTCATTAGATCATGAGATACTCCTGATTTGAACTAATATGAACAAAGCAGAAAGTGGCTGGTTAAACTGAAATCTGTACAGATAAATAAAGCAATTATACACACCTGTGGCCCAAGAAAAGAAATCTGTGCTCTGTGAAAGGTGATGCTGCAGTCTTACACAATGGGAATGTGTCTTTGAAAGAAAATCTTCTGTACTCGAGGTAGAATCAGAGAATGGTTTGGGTCAGAAGGGAATTTTTAAAGATCGTCTAATCCAACCCTCCTGCCATGGACAGGAACATCTTCCACTAGATCATGTTGCTCGAAGTCCTGTCCAACCTGACTTTGAATACTTCCAAGTGTTAGGAGTTAAAAACATCATGGGTGTATGTTAAGGGCATAACGGGGGTAGGGGTCATATATTTAAGAAGCAACAACACTGCTGCTTTTATTATGTCCAGACACCTGATAAAAAGCCACGTGGTGTAAGCAGCTGCATGAGAAACCAGAAAGGCATGAGGGGTTTGCATTAAGTTATGATTGCTTGTTGCTCCGAGAAGTCATTTTGAGTAATGGAGCAATCACTGCCTTTTGTTCACAGAATGAGCAACTTTATTCAAAAATACAGTTACAGATCTTAAATACCCGTTCCTTTTGAGGTCTGACTTGTGTGGTGCACACACAGGTTTGGGTCAGTTGCTTCTCACTCACCTGGCTAATGGATGTTAATGGCACTGTGGATGCTGTCATCTTGTATTGATATCACAAGGCCTCAATGAGGCATGGAAGACAAAGGAAATCATGGAAAAAATATTACTGAACAGCATCAGTGAGAAAAATCCTAGGAACTTTCTATGCCCTTGAACTTTTCCTGTAAACAAGTAGAGCAGAAAAGGGTCTCTAACTCATTTCTGGGTATTGGATGTGCTCATCTCTATGGCTCAGCAGTGCTGCATGTGCAGCTCCTGGGACAGCCTGAGATGTGCATGAGTCAAAGATGTGACGTAGAGCTGAGGCACTGGGGCACGCATGCTCCCTTGTCCGCGGTGAAGCAGAGAAGAAAGCTGAGGGCCCACCTTGTACAGCAGCATGGAGTACATTGGGAATGGCTCAGCCATGCTCTTTGAGAAGGCAGAGTGCATTGCATATCACACAGCTTGCTCTGACAGATGGGGAGCAAGCAGGAGAAGGCAGCAGTTTTGACTGGCTGGATAACGTATGCTGTTCTTGGCTTTCTGTAAGACAAGTCTTGCTTAGGTCAGGAGGCCAAGTTCGAGCGTTGCAAGGGCTGGATCCAGCTTCCAGGCTACTCAGTGCACACTGTTTTAAACTGCTCTTTGTTTCAGCATTTCATAGCAGAACATGTGCAGCAAAACTTCTCTCCACCCCCTTTCTTCCCACCTGCCCAACTTTAAAACCAGGTTAGATTCCAAAGTGGTTTTTGTCTTTGATTATAACACTGTATTAAATGTTTCACTGCACTCACGCTTTAGAGAAATCTGTTTTCTCATCTGTCTTTTTTGCAAGCATGAGTTATCAAGCAAGGTAAAGCAAAAGCGCTTAATATTAGTAAAGCTAGTGAACAGTGATGTTGGATCTGTCCTCATGCATGCAATCAATTTTATGAAGCTGGCTTCTTCAGTCATTTCTCCAGGTGCTCATACAGTGCCCTGGGAAAAATGAGTAATAAATACTTAAACACTTCCAATACTTTGATGAATATTTTACGTTGTAGAATATGTGAATATTCGTAACATTAATGCGGACTTGAGAGTTACAAAAATTTTTATAACCAGAATGGGTGGTCACTAGGCTGTAGCTTAAGGATATGGGTGGAACTGAATGAAAGAAAGTGTTTGCCAAATTGGTTGCATTTCATGAAGTACTGAGCATGCAAATAGAAAAAAATTTGCTAGAGTGTATCTAGTTCTCACTTTTGCATTCTGGAAAGCTCTGGCAGGCTCAGTGACAAAAGGTATAGTATAGGCTAGACTGCAGCAAGAGTGAGACAAAAGGAGTGATAACTCTGAAGGTGGATGCCGAATGGCAGTATATTTGAGGTCTCTTCTGCTTCAGTTGCTGCATCTAGGGTCTATGTAGACAGTGCTGGCAAGTCTGAGGAGTGGTACGAGCAAATCACCTGGGGCTGGGAAAAAAGTCTACTGTGTTTCTATCTGGCTTCTCTGAAATCAAAAACAAATACTTCGGAAAGCAAGTCTGGTATGCCTGACAGGGAAATGGAGGAAACATCCAGCTAAGGAAAATAATTTTTTCTGTCTTGAGGTTCTGAGATGACTTACCCTATTTCCATTCCATTTTCCTCTGTGCTTAAGTTCACTCCCAGTGAGAGGACGCTATAGCTATGGTTGTGGTCTGTTAAGCAATGCAAGTTTCCCACCTCTGTAATCCCTGCCTGGTGAGGTCTGTATCCACGTCAGCCAGAAATGCACCGAAGCCCTCTCGTTAATAAAGTCTTTAGAGCATGGGAGAGGACTCCTTCCCCTGGGAGGCACCCAGGACCCTGCTTGGGCTAGAGGACAGAGCTTTTGGTTTTTCTAGCACAGTTCACCTCCCATGGAAATAAATAACCTGCCAAGTATGCCACTTGATATCTGGTAACAAAGGAAAGCAGTGGTTTATTGTTGCTACACCCTTCTGGGAGGAGATGGCATAGTGTAGGCCAGCTCTTACATGTGGGCCAGAAGGACAGCCCTTTCTTTTGGGAAAGCAACATCAGTTCTCACTGGAAGGCAAGGTTGTCACCAAAGTGGGAATGCTTGTCCATCAGAAACTACCCTGAAGTACCCCATAAAGTTAGCCTGGAAGTTGTTATTCTGGTAGGACTTAAGAGAGTTGGAATCTAGTCCTGCTTTTGCAGAATTTAAGTCCTTTCTAAATGAAATGTGGATATGTCACCCATCCAAAACCAGCTAACATTAAAACGCAGAGTTGGCTATGTAGAAGGCACTGGAAGCAGTGTAGGGTTAAGAAATACATTATGTTGGTGCTTTAATGATAGGCAAGGAAGAGAGCTGAGTTTCCAAATGAGCATGTTAGGGTCAAAACACACAAATGATTCAGTAATGAAACACGAACCAATGGAATCATTTGAGAAAATATTTTTCTGCTCCTGAAATCAGAAACACCAATTTAGGGCATAGAATGTGAAGTGTGGCAGTATTTTGAATGATATTTAATCTGTTTCTACATCTTTACAGCATACATAAAAGTAGATTTTGTGAGAAGACCAGCTGAGATTTTTCTATGAGGTTTTTTTAATCTGAGGCAATACTGAGTTTCAGTTGTGCAGTTTGTGAAAAGATCAGTAAGGTTTCCATTAGGTCAGGAAGTCACATGGAAAAGGCCATGAAATTACTAAAAGGTTGTGTCAGGAAAAACAGGTTAGTTGTTTTCTTTTTAAATTATCTAGAAGAGTCTTTACACTAGAGAGGGTGTAGAAACTGTTTGTTTGTGGGTGTGTTGAGTTTCTTTTAACAAGTTGACCTGTTTTAGAAGGGTCCAGCAAACTTTTTTAGAAGGAAGCCAGCATATCTTCTATTGGTGTTCATGCCATTGCTTTGATTGAATAGATGAAAAAAACATTCCCCTCTACTGGAGTAGTGAACTCCTCATGATCATATTAAGGCTTGATCTCAAAAATAAATTGAGGCTTAGGTTGCTTATGCTATCTCCCTTTTCTAGAATCTTAAATGCTGATCAGCAGTGATTTGTATTGTCTGCAAAGTGGGAAGGCAGAATTTTCTTTACAATTTCATTTAGAGGGGATTTTTAGTCTAAAGAAATAATAAGGAAGAGAAAAGTAGGTCAGTGCTCAAAAAAATTAGGTACTTGGATAAAAATTCTAAAAGTACAGAAATTAAGATAAGGCTACAGTTCTTCTTTGTGACCAAACTTGCAATTAATTCATGTAACATAGCTGATGGAATAATTTACATTATTTATATGAAAGAGTATAGCTTGTTTAGGAAACACAGTCAAGGGGAAACAAGGAAAAGTGCTGTGTTTGTGTACCAGCGATGCTTAGGCTTGCTCTGAGGTCCAGATCACCAGCATCTGCCTGGAAAGGAATACAGCAGGAGACATTATCCAGCAAGTTTTTAAATGCATTGGTAAGGTTTTTACATTTAAGGTGAAGGAAATAGCTAGAGGACTACTCTTTGTAAACAAAGAGAAAGTCATTGAGGATGTCCAAACAGGGTAATGTTGGTTAGAGCAAGATGTGTTATTATATACTGTTCCTATGATGGGAATGGAAAATTACAGCACCATAGCAGTAGATTTCAAAAAAAAAAAAAAAGCATATCTAAGTGCTAACTTACCTCACTGTGGAGGAAAGCTTGAAAGTGTAGTAAGAGAACAACCCCAAATAGGAGAATGACCTCCATAGGAAGTAGAAACTGTATCAGGTTACTAAGGTCGAAGACAGAAGTGTAGCACAGGCACTTAAGGATGTTATAAGAAAGACCAAGGCACAAAATGAAATGCAGCTAACAAGAGAAACCAGAGTAACAAGAAATGGTTTTATAAGGCTAGTTTTCAGCAATTCATTGTCAAAATGGAAAGGCTTATTGATTAGAGTCGTCCTGGTTCCTGTACTATTCAGTACCCTATTAGCAATTTAGATAATAGAAATATTTTTCAAATTCCTCCCAACTCCACAATCCAGTGTTGCGATTTATGGGTGGGCATACTCTTATCCAGTTATGTGAAGTTTTGAAATATTCCCACTTCGCATCTACTTCCAGGTTTTCAAAGCTGTCGATTTTACTTTTAAGAAGGGACTGGATGCGGTATTGAGGGCTGCACTGAAGAGAAAAAAGAAAGAAAAGACACGAAAAGTATAAGTGCAAATGAGCCCATATCCACTTGGTTTTCTTTTATAATGATATTTAGAGAAAACAGTGATTTTTATTTAGGATGCACTGACCCCAGAGACCATCCATGCACCCCAAAGATACATCAATGTACCTGTAGAGTTGTTATCAGTTTTAAAAGCACTGCTGCGGTTGCATGTGGACTCTACATGCCCTCACAGCCTTTCTAGCAAGCCCATATAGACTGTGATAGCTTTAACCAGCATTTGGCAACTTCTTTCTCAGAGTCCCAGGAGAATCAGGGCTCCAAATCAGCAGAGGGAGTTGTTCAGGCTGGTGCATCTCAAGGAAGCCACACAGTAGAAACTGTTTCTCTTCTGGTGTTCAACCCAGGTTCAACTCCATGTGACCAGCAATGTTATTTTGGTGCTTAATAATCAGAAGATGCTTGAAGTTGCACCTGTAGGACAGCAGATCAGTTGTCCTCTGATCTGAAATGTCGAGCTACAGAGTGGTGGGAGACAGATGAATGAGCAATGTTTCTCTTGACAGAGCTGCAGACTTAGAATGTTGGAAGTGGGATAAGAAGGAATGTTGTGGTGACATGTTATAAACAAATCAAGCAACCAGATCTGTCTCAGCTCTGAAAGAACAGGCCTTAGTGTGACTGGATAATATTTTTGAGATGTCTGATAGCAAGCCTGAATGCTATCCAACAGGCAGCTGGAAATGCCCTAGAGTCCAGAACAAGATTAGATAGTATTTGTCCTAAAAATTTCAAGGCAGCACCTTCAGTTTAATCTAGTGTTTGAAGTCTTGCTTCAGAAAAAAAGCTTAATGAAGAAAACTGGTAAGCAGATGGACTGACTGAGATGTGAAAACTGAATTGGAATTAAGATTAGAATTAAAATTTAGATGTGGGCTGTGGTAATCCAATAAATTGTGGGCTTTGTGAGACTGGCTGCAGGGAGCTGCCTTTTTTGTGCTCTCCTACTTGATATACTGACTACAAGAAAGATAATTTGTACTGAATAGGAAGGGATCACCTAGCTCAGCTAGTAATGCACTGACTTTCAGGAAAGAAAATCTTGTTTCAAGGAAGGAACACAATGTTCTTCGGGCATCTTTTACATAGAATGCAAGAACATTTCATCATGAAGCAGAGGATATCTGGGGAGAATGCTGCAAAGTATATCATGGTAGGCCTGGCAGAGTCTGGCTTACATGTAGGGAAGAAAATAGTCTACATTCCAGTGTTTAATGGAAAGATTCACTGCAGGGCCCACTGTAAGTGCTTCTGCAATAATGTGCCTCGTTTGGATTTAAGGAGTTTGCCAAGGCGGCATGTGAGCTATCAGATACAGTGACACTGAACACTGGACAGCACAGAGCTGTGACTTGAGAAGACAAAGTCTGCAAGAAACAGGAGGGTAATCAGCACAAGGGGGGATGACAGATTTGTCAAGACAGAGACACAAAACTGTTGAGTCCATGTCAGCATTTTAATGCTGTACTTGATATTCAAGCCTAAACAAGAGCCCTTTTCAGTAGTCTGTTGTGAGCAGTCCTGTGCTGACAATAACTTTTTAATACGTTTATTTGGTAATACCAGTTTCCAATAAAGCTACTTCATCCTTTGGAAGGTGGCTTGACATCCGTAAGAAATCTCAGTGTAAATCAAAGAGGCATTTTCAGCCAAACAGATTCCAAACACTTTAAAGTTCAGGTCTCTGTGCATATTGTACACCACACCCTAAATTCTACTGTAGAAACATCATGCTGGCTGTGCTATTATATTCAAATTACATGACCCAGCCCATATAAAAGACACTCCAAACATAAAAGTAATGGGCATTCATTGAGGACACCATGGCAAGGTTTGCAAGCTGAGCCGTGGCATTATTCTGATTTAGCTGTGTTGCTGTGCATTCTTAAATAAGGACACTCTCCACTGCTTTTGGAGATGCTGCACCATTTTCAGCTGTACAATATCATTATGCCCAGTGTCACAGGAGGCTTTTTTCAATAATTTATGAATTATACAGAACCTTTTTCTACTGTAAACATATTTAGTTAAAGACTGTTTCCATCTGTTCAGCTTGTCTGTGTCTCCCAGGTCCAGGAAACTTTTACAGAATCACAGAATCATCTAGGTTGGAAAAGACCTTGAAGATCATCCAGTCCAACCATCAACCCAACATTAACAGTTCCCAACTACACCATATCCCTCAGCGCTATGTCGACCCGACTCTTAAACACCTCCAGGGATGGGGACTCCACCACCTCCCTGGGCAGCCCATTCCAACGCCTAACAACCCATTCCGTAAAGAAATGCTTCCTAGTATCTAGTCTAAACCTTCCCTGGCGCAACTTGAGGCCATTCCCTCTTGTCTTATCACTTATTACTTGGTTAAAGGGACTCATCCCCAGCTCTCTGCAATCTCCTTTCAGGTAGCTGTAGAGGGCGATGAGGTCTCCCCTCAGCCTCCTCTTCTCCAGACTAAACAACCCCAGTTCCCTCAGCCGCTCCTCCTACGACATGTGCTCCAGACCCTGCACCAGCTTCGTGGCTCTTCTTTGGACATACTCAAGTGATTCAATGTCCTTTTTGTAGTGAGGGGCCCAAAACTGAACACAGTCATCGAGGTGCAGCCTCACCAGTGCCGAGTACAGGGGTAAGATCACTTCCCTGTCCCTGCTGGCCACGCTATTTCTGATACAAGCCAGGATACCATTGGCCTTCTTGGCCACCTGGGCACACTGCTGGCTCATGTTCAGCCAGCTGTCAATCAACACCCCCAGGTCCCTCTCTGACTGGCAGCTCTCCAGCCACTCCTCCCCAAGCCTGTAGCACTGCTGGGGGTTGTTGTGGCAGAAGTGCAGCACCCGGCGTTTGGCCTTATTAAAACTTCTACAGCTGGCCTTAGCCCATCGCTCCAGCCTGTCCAGGTCTCTCTGCAGAGCCTCCCTACCCTCGAGCAGATCAACACTCCCACCCAACTTGGTGTCAGCTGCAAACTTACTGACAGTGCATTCGATCCCCTCATCTAGATCATCAATAAAGATGTTAAACAGGAGTGGCCCCAAAACCGAGCCCTGGGGGACACCACTCATAACCGGCCACCAACTGGTTTTAACTCCATTCACCGCAACTCTTTGGGCCTGGCCATCCAGACAGTTTTTTACCCAGCAAAGCATGTGCCCATCCAAGCCACGAGCAGCCAGTTTCGCCAGGAGAATGCTGTGGGAAATGGTGTCAAAGACCTTACTGAAGTCAAGGTAAACTACATCCACAGCCTTTCCCTCATCCAATAAGCAGGTCGCCCTGTCATAGAAGGAGATCAGGTTTGTCAAGCAGGACCTGCCTTTCATAAACCCATGCTGCCTGGGCCTGATCATCTGGTTGTCCCACATGTGTTGTATGATGGTACTCAGCATGAGCTGCTCCATCAGTTTCCCGGGCACCGCAGTCAAGCTGACAGGCCTGTTTAGGAAGTGTACTCAACTGAATTGCACACTGAATTCCCTAAGATTCAGCATTGTCAGTGGAGCCACTATAAGCTAGCAGGGCAGACTGTACTTCAGTCTTCTGAAACATTGAGGTTTCAAAGATGCATGTTAATCATATCTATTCTGTTGTTTTCCTGTGAGTCACTAGGTTTCCTTCAGCTAAGAAATATCTATGCCAAAGAGGAAAATCAGGAAGTGCCATTTGTTTTCTCCACTTATCCTTTTGCCTTCATTCTACCAACTATATATCCATGCATACTTCATGTTTGCAAAGATAAAAATGAACACCTTGAAAGAATTTCCCTGGTGTGGCACTCCACTTATTAGCAGGGAAGCTTAATACGTCTAGAGCTCTGCTTGTATGATTTCTTCTGCACACATCCTCTGTTCACAGGAAAAATACAGAACTTGATAAGTTCTGATAGAAGACCTTTTCTTTTTTTTCCCTAGCTGTACAGTTACATTTAGCACATGCAGGCCTAAATCTTTTGAAAATCAATATTCTGAAAAGCTCTAACTTCAGGGCCAGAGAGGCACCTGATGCACATTCTGATGGCTGCACTGTCTTAAGACATGGATGGTTGTGTACAAGCAGAGAAGAAGGCATTCTCAGTTCCCCAGAAAAACCCACTATTTCTCCAAATTTTTTCCCCTTTCACACAGTGAGAACTCTGTGGCTGAGACAGTGGCTGTGGATGCCAGGAGGCAGTGGGATGCTAGGAACAAACTCCCTGAGAGTCTGGCACAAGCTCAAGAGAATCAGTTTCTGCACCATGCAGAAGGTTATAACTGCTCATCAGTTCTGCCTCTTGACTTCACTGTCCGCTAATCTGCTTGTAACTAATCTTGCGGACTGGGTGACGTATGGACCATGCTGTTTCTCTACCTGTTTTAGGATTGGTGACTTAACATTTTGTGAGTCAAAATTCCTGAATAATTATTGAGGGCTCCGTTGTGCCGGTGCAGGATAGTTTCATGTACGCTTACATGGGAAACATGTTCCTGCTAGATTCCTTGAAAAAAATTGTCACCTTTTGAAATTCCAGTTGTTTCTGAAAATCAGCAATTAACAAGTGTGTGTTCCATATTGTAAGACAACAGAACTGTACTTGTGTTACAAGTTTGCTCTTAGGATGAGCAGAAGTTTTTATCTCTTCTGCTTGAAGAAATACACTGACAACATTTTGGGGAACTGATTGTTCTGACTCTCTTGGGACTAATTTGGAATAGCGCCGTATAAACATAACACTTTTCTAGAGGAACAAAAAATAATGCTTTGCCGCATTTAGGTGCTGAAGTAGAATTGCTAACATGTTTTCCAGTCCTGTTCCTAGTTTTTTGGTGCATGTGCGGCTTTTGGTACCAACCGTTGGGATATGGGAACTGTTTGTAATGAGCTCTCCAGAGATTTCTTGGACTCTGAGCACCCTTGAGCTATTCAGTAATGTCCTATAGACTTTGCATTTTTGTGTTACTGATCTTTCTCATTACTTCTGAGTGCTGCAGAGTTGGGAACTGCCTGGACAGCCCAGTGCAGCGCTAAGGAAAGATCAATTAGCTTCAGTCCTTGCTGTGCAGACTTGGATATCACTTCATGGTAGAACTTTGTGTCCTTTATATGTACCCAGATATAAACACCCCTGTTGCTTATAGTATGTATACCACTACGTAGTTGCAAACGCTGCTGTCTCCGCTGTCCCCTTAGTAGAACATTAAATATTATATTGAGAGCATAGTGTGAAGGTAGGAGATGACATCACCAAAACAAATGTTCTCCTTTATTTTTCTTTCTAGGTTAATACAGCAGATAATTTCAGCAACTGTGAGGAGGAAGCAGATGATGATGATACTTATGTGCTTATGTTAGGCTCAAAAACTCAACCAGCCGTGAGTAAGTCATGTTGTTAGCTTTATTGGGCTTTATTGGTAACAAAGCGTGTGCTGTATTGAGTGAGTGGGATGATGGGCAAACAGAGGGGGCAAATAATTTTAATACTTTCAATTTCCACATGTTACTGCAGCTTCCAGGGAGGGCATATGTCTTAGGAGAAGGAGGGCGGCAGGTGAGGGATTCAGTCGTGATAACAAAGTCATTGCTCAGTAAGACAGACCTTAGTGCAACCACCCCTCCTGGTAAATTCTGAAAACTTGTACTCTCTGCTCTGAATCTAAAAAACCACTGAATTCTTCAAGTTCTCAGAGAGCAGCTTTCATGTAAGGGGAGGCACTGCTTACAGGTGCAGCGACCTCTTCTGTGGAGGCACACATAGTAGACATTTTGCAGCTTGATGTTCATACATCTAAGCATAGATTTATGACAACCTTGTTGATAATCTGTGTTGTCATATGCGTTCCTCTTGAAAACTGCAAACCAAGTTGCTTGTTTGCATTTCTTGATGGTGTATATTTTGCATATGTTTTACAGTATCATGGATCTGTAAAGCTAAACTTAATCCTGTTTCTATCTTACCTCTTTGGTAATTTTATTTCTTCAACTGTCTCATGTTCTATATGAAAAGGACGTTTCTTATTTGCTAACTTTAAGCCGGTTGCTTTAGCACATCTTAGGTAGGTGATAGACACTGTGAAAATGTGAGCTAGAAACCTGCTTACCCCGACACATTTTCACTGTCTCTGTCATGCTGTATATGTGAACACCTCAGGATGGACACATGGAAGAACACAGATTGCAACAGCTGGCCATGTTAGCCAGCTAACTGCCCTAATCTCCCATTTGAATCAGTGGTGAAAGAAAGGCATCACTGAAGGATAACTCAGAATGGAAACCTACCTCAAGGGCTCGGTGTTACCTGCTATACATTGAGTGTAAGTCTGCTGACAGACTTGTATCGTTTACTCTGTTATGTTACTGAGGTTGGCTACCCCAATCTTGATGCTGTACATAGCGATTAAAATGTATGTTTTCACATCCCTCCCCTATGTTCTTGTTCCGTGGTCCATGGGCTACTAAAGACAGAAGAGCTCCATTTCCACAGGAGTACAGCCATATCTGCCGGGGCAATGTTTTAGAGAGATTTAAATAACCCCCAGACCCCATTGTATAAAAACAAGTTAGAGGGCTGTGTGAGCTATGGCTTTATTTTATTGAGCGTTGCACTGTCCTGCATTGAAAGGCAAGTAATAGAAATTATGGAGGCAAGGTAAGTGTGTGTGGCTTCACTCTGACAGCAACTCCAGAAGAGTTTAACACTGCATGCAGGAAGATGGTGTGTATCAGAGTAGCAAGGTACAATAAAAGCTTCCACTGTTGATTTGGTAAATATTTAAAAAGCTGTTCACTGACAGTATGTATTTGACAGCTTTTCTACTGTATCAGTTCATAAAAGTTTTATTAGCTATTGTGTTGCTTCTGTGGGAATCCTTGAAACAGGAAATGTTTCCAGATGGCAAATTTTAAATGAAATAATGCATTCTTCTGCATTAAAAGCCAAGCAGAACCCAGGAGATCAATATGGAATTGGATCAAGATGCCAACAAGAAGCTGAGGTGGATGATGACAAGGAAGATGATGTACAAGACAGCAGAGAGGAGACAGAACATGAAGATCAGGAAGAAGATTCATACAGCTTTTGCAACAGTCCTGACAATTTGTATGCCAGCATACCTGATGATCTCAAAGAGGACAGAAGAGACCACTTTTTCTGTAAGATGCCACCCCCTCCTCCCCCTCGAAATCTGCCTGGCATCCTAAGACAGGACAATCTGCACAGTTTATCACAAGGTATGATCTTGGGAGGAAAATAACCCCGGATACAAACACGTGCAAGTGCAGACTAGGTGGTGCTGTAGAGATCATGGATGATCACTTCTTCTAACAGCAGTAGCTAGGCAGTATGGCCCCAATTCTAAAAACAGGCATGTGCATATGAACTTTGCTGCATCAAGATATTCATGACCAGGTATGTCAGCTAATACTGTGGTATGGGCTGCTGAGTTCAGGTTTTCGTCACTCTGCCCATCTTGGAGACCTGTCAGATAATACATGATGCATTGGATTTACAAGAGAGGCTTGAAACAAAAGATTGAGCTTTTATTTTTGTCAAGTTGGCTTAAGTATTTACCATTTTAAAAATACTAAATACTATCTTGATTTAATACAGTTTGGAACTTCACGGGTAGAGTTAATAGAAAGTGACTGCGTGGAGAGAAATAACATAGTAATTTATTACACTTTAGCCAATTTTGTGGTTAGAAGACAAAAACTATATTGTGTTGCAGACTGAAAAGAGAGAAATTGTGACCTTTAATGAAATGCTTTGCCTTTTTTTTTTTCATTTTTTCTTTAATACTTCTGCTCCAGATTGTAAATCTAAAATTTGGTGTTGTAGTTTGATTCAAGTGATGAGAAGCCCAAAATACTGTTTGCATCCATTTCAGAAGAGATGATTATCATTTTTTCTCATTGGGAAAAATAAGTATGCAAAACAATTCAAGCTTAAATACCAGTCTTAAAGAGTCACATAAGGAAAAAAACCCATTCTTATTTGTCATGGACACTACGGATAAGTGTGCACACAAATTGCTTCTCAGTTTCTCCACTGCTTATTACTGTTAACTCTGTTTTTAAATGTGGTATAACCTATTAGAGTCTTAAATTACCATCACCAAGCACTTTGAATTTCACGTAAGTAGATAGAAATTGTTTTCTAGCCTTATAGCCTGCTCTAGGTAGGTTTTCATCCAGTTTTCTACTGTGAAAGAAAAAGCCAGCTATACTCAGGAAGTCATAGGTGGATTCTAAGAGAAAGAGGGGCAGAATAAGATTAATGTTAAAAAGATGCATTTTTCTTCCCATTAAATACTCAACTGCAGCTGTATGTGTTCATAAATGAGGGGTCAGGCTTGGCATACAGGATTTGTTAGTGTATGTTTGATATAAACGCCTGTCTTGGAATAGCTGTCATGTGGCTGTACCATCAAGTAGTAATGTGACACTCTGCCAAATGCTGGTTGTCTGTATGTGGATTCCAGCAGAGAAAGTTTCTCAGCTATGTAGTATCCTGTGCTGAATTCTGTGCTGGTAGGGCAGAGTTTGTCTAAAAATCCTCCGGTGTGAATAGTTCAGGAAAATTCACAGCATGTCTTAAATGAAGTGTTAGCCTTGGTTTTATCACAGGGGAATGGGGTGGGGAGTATCAGAATTCCTCTGAATGAGGGTAATGCTTGCTTTCAAAGAGGAGTTCTAATGAGTCATTGCTATGTATTTTCAGTTAGCTGCTTGCTTTAGGTGTTGCCGTGGAATACCCAAAAGACAAGTCCCCTCCTTCTGAAGTCTTTGTTTTGGCAGTGGCATGACAGTGTCCCCTGTGGGAGTTAAAAGAAAGAATATCCTGTAGAGAAAGAAACGGAACTTTTATGGTGACCCGGAAACAAAATATTTTTCATATTAAATATGGCAGGTGTATTAATCCCATTTGTTGTTTTAAAACATTTTTATATCTTAGCCAGAATACATATTGATAGTATGTATTAATAATATGTCCCAGTTATAAATGACACATCCCATTTCTAAATGTGTCCCACTTGCAAAGATTGTTTAGCTCCTATGAACCCATAAACAGATAAAACAGTTCTTTAAATAGCAGCCAAAGGATCGAAAACACCAGTAGTGACCATGGCCTGGTTTAGGAGATACACGTGTACAGGCAGTACATTACAACACGAGGAAAACATGACTCAGTACAAGAATCCAAGGCAGGTCTACTGTTTTTGGAGGAAAGATGGGTAAATCAACACAAGGAAGTTACAAACATTTATGGGAACACCAGCCTTGGTAAGAGCTTTTAGCTCTTAGCAGTTTATGCTAAGTTTTTAAAGACAAATGAAAACAAACCCAGGTATCAGGAAACTCATCAATTCCTTTTAATGCTGTAAAATGTACAAGCTAAAGGAAAGCAAGTTCTGAGTAGTTGTATTATGAACTATATGAAATATAGGGAGTACAGACTGTTAGGGAAGTAACTGGAGCGGGGTTGGATAGTCTTAGCATAGATTATAAGAGGCCATAAATTTCATTTATGCTGTGAGGGGCTTTTAAAATCTTTTTACCTACTCCTACAGTACACCATAGCAAAGTCCTCAAAACCAAGTGGGATATTGAAGATGCAGGAAAGGCAAAATCTAATGTTTTCTAAAATAAGTTTTAATTCCTAAGTTATTGTTGCAACAGCTAACAAATAGCCTGACTTTCCAAAATGTCAAGGGTCACAGGTTTCACTTGGCTTCACCATTAAAGAACATGTTCATGTGACTCGTGGGAGCAACTGGTGACTAAGCCTCTATTTTTTGATAATGTGATGTGAAGTTTTGAGCAGGCCCTGAAGTTGGAATTATTACTTTGGGACATCCTCTCTAGTGACTTAATGATCAGAAGCTTCTGAAAATCAGGGCGCTTTAGTTTAAAAGTGAAATTAGGTCTCTGAGTTACTTTAGGAAACTCTAAAGCCTTAAGTTGTCCCAATCTCCTTTCTTTACCCTATATATGGAACACAATTCCTTGTTTTTTCAGAGAGGAATTTTGTGGAAGACAGAAGTGAAAGAGAGTGTGGTGATGGACTCATAACAGCATGCTACAGAGAAGACCAAGGTACTTGTGAGGGAGAAGGCGAGGAGGAACACCTCTACACTTTTGCAAAACTGGATGAATCTGTGTACGATTTCATACTGGCTGAGGATGATGAGGAGAAAAGGAAAGAACGCAGGTCTTTTATCGTGAACAGGCCACCAGCCCCTGCCCCTCGTCCCATATGTTCACCAGTCAGAGAGGAGAACACTCCCTATATAGTACAAGGTTAGTGCTGCTGCTGTGTAAATATTTGCTGGTAGAATATAGATGTCTCTTCTATTTGATGGCTAGTATTTTTTAAAAGACTAAGATCCTTGTTCAGCTACCTTCAAATCAACAAATTGGTTGATTCAGCCAACCTATTCCCACCTTTCAAATAAACTGAGAACACCTCTGACTAATGTTCATTTTCAATTTGCATCTCATATAGCATCATTTTTTTGGTTTAATTTTACAGAAATTATGACAATATGATGGAAAACTAAGAGTCGCTGGGCTAGCTGTGAGTGTGTCTGTTTTAATGGTGTGATACAGAATATGCTATTTGAGTTGCCTTTCCTTTCAGTTTCTTTATCAAAATGTTTTTACTTAATTCTAAAAGAGAGATTTTAGCCATATTTTCTTTTTTTTCTGATGAGAACAGTAGGGAGAAATGCCTGTGTGAGGACTCCTCTTTCAGATATCCTTTCCACAATGCCAAATGCTAGAAAAGGCCACTTGAGGAAGGATTATTTCCTATTACCGTTTCTGTGAAAACTGGGGGACATTTTTGAACTTATTCATGGAAATGTAAGGCTGGAAGAGTTTTCTGGTATCTTGTTGTCCAATACACACTGAAGCTAAATTTCAAAATAATAAAAGGAATTGCATTGAACCTACTGCAGAGATCTCTGTGTAAGCCCCAAAATCTATACTGCCTGTGTTTCCAGCCTCCTCTACAAAAATCTGCTACTGAATAAGAATATGCATAAGAATCAATGGTAGAAAACCAGGCTGAGAAAGAATACCAGTAGATTGCTTACTCCATCCAGCGGATGGTTTGCACTAAAACAGGATTAATACTACCCAAATCATCTTACAAAATACAGAGGAGCACCTCCTTTTTCATGCCTGTTTCAGCCAGTGATTTATTTTATTCTTCCTAGCTAGTTCTATTCCTCCAGGCTGTATAACTCCACCTGAGGGCCAGAATGCATGGGTTAATGCGTTCATCATTTAGTTGCTCTCCCTTCAGCATGTTCAGGAGGTATAAATACGAATCACTACAGTAGTTAAAGCGTAATCCAAGAACGGATGTGTATAGAGGGCCTGTTACAACTACAAAAGTCCTGAAATGGCTGCTTTTACTGAGATTGCTAGAGCAGTGTCTCAAATCTCAGTCCTTCATCATCATAGACAGGCCAGTGACTTGAAAACCCTTACCATGAAGATGCATTATTTGGGAGATTGCTTTTACTGTCTTTTATTGCACTAGAGTGTTTCTGCTTTGTCTACCCAAACTGTTCACTAAGGAAGAGACTATCAGAGGAACTGCTTTGATGGGGCTGTGGTTCTTTTACACAACATGTATGTGTATATATATACACACACATGTATGCATCCCCAAGGTTTTAAGCTTTGTTTATAAGCAGATAGTGATAGACAAGTTAGTTTCCTGTTGTTTTGTGAAATCAGCCTCTGTCTGAAGTTCATTTACTTATACAATAAATGAGAAAAGTGGGAGCGCTTCAAGAAAGCTTCACTTGATCACACAAGCCTCTGTTTTGCCTGGCTTTCTTGCTAGTTTCAGATCTGGAGTTTCTCACTCTCCTGTTTTATGCAGGCATTCCTGAGATAGACAGTGACATTTTAGACAGAAGATTTTTCTTGCTACTTGGATTGCCAATTTTTGTCCTTCTCCACAGGGGTTGAAAAATTCTTCATCCAGTCCAGCAATATCCCGGTTTCCAGTTTATTATATTAAAACTGCTTATAATCAGAAAAAAAAAAAAAAAGATTGTTTCAGCTGTAAGAACCAGAAAATTTCATTCCAGTCCATCATTAAAATCTGCATGTGTTTGCAGC
Source organism: Strix aluco (assembly GCF_031877795.1). NCBI lineage: Eukaryota > Metazoa > Chordata > Aves > Strigiformes > Strigidae > Strix > Strix aluco. The sequence goes on from NC_133934.1 coordinate 56,485,140, forward strand.
CATTGCTTTATAATTGAATCTAATTGGTGTAAAATAAAATTACTCTGGCTAGTGCATATACACATTTTCATCTCTCAAATAAATTGATGATAGTTTCAGGTTTTGTTTTCATATGTTAAAAAGAGCCTTGCGGAAGTTGCAAAGCCAAATAATCAAGAAGTTAGAATTTAGGCTAGTTTTGCTGTTTTACTACTTTCTCCCTGCCACAAACATTACAGTACGGTCCTTACATATATATCCATGTGCTGCTATTTATCACAGATATTTTGTTTCATCTAGTGTTTAAAGTGGGTGAGCATAAGATGCAAAACTCTTCAGTGTTTTTCATTCCCATTTTTGTTTAAAATAAAATTCATGCCTGCCTTCGGTTCAGTGTGTTGTTTCAGACCCTTCTGCAGTAAACTCTTTGTTCTGTATCCATTGGTTTTTTGAATGCCCCATATGAAGTAACTAAGATGCCATTCTTGAGATTAACAGCATTGTATAATACTGCACTCATTCAGAGCAGAGATCCCATTGATTTCAGTGGCCACTACAAGTGCTTAAAACTTCAAATTAAATCATTAGTGTTGTCCAGTCAGCACCCTAATGTCAGGGATTCATGAGCTGGCTTAAATGACTTGTCTGGGGTTACGCTGGGGCTTTGTTAGAGAGAGAAGTCCTGTTCGAGTGGCTGAATTTCCATGAAAGCTTTCACCACACATTGAAGTCCATGAAGTTACAAAAGAGTATCTTCTTTAAGCAAAGGTGGTGGTGTTTCCATGAGACTAGCAACAAAGACAGTGAGTAGATAAACCTTTTTGTAATTAAGTAGCTTTGAAATATAGGGAAGCTCAAGTTTACACTAGGTAGAAAGCCTGCTCCGTGTAGAATACCACTTGGTGCTCTGCAGAATAGGATAGTGGAACTGTTGATCTACAGAAAACAAACACGGAACTTCACAAGCCTGCTTTTAGAGTCTCTTTCAGAGCAGGGTCCACACTTCAAAACCTAGACAGTAGATGCTCAGTGATGCAAGTTGTCCTAAGTGAACTACTGCAATTTACAGTTTGAGCATTTGACTTGAATTTGCTGACAAATTCTGGGAAACATGAGTGAGTTGAAAGATTTAAAACAGTGTTCTCATCGCTTTTACTCAGTTTCATTTAGTCTATTTTCAAGTTTTAATGAACTTTCAAACTGCTGGCTTGAACACTGCTAAACATACTGCATCTTTAACAAACAGAGTACATTTGTTCTTTAATTTAGACCACTGCAAGAATTCTGCCTTCTGTGTGAAAGGCTCATCAACCAGTGGAGCTGCAAATTGGTGCCAAATAGCTTGTTGTCCAGATGGCACTCTTACTGTGCTCCCTTTCCATTCCTGAAGTGCTTAGTATTCCTTTGTAGGTTATTTTGGTGTTTTTTCAATTGTGTGCTGCCAAAACAACTGTTAAATAAATGTATGAAGGTGGTGTGTTTTCAGTTCACAGTGCAATTTTAATGTTCTTTGTTGATACCAGATTTGATTGAGCTGGCAACCGAAGTCCCCCATGTATTCTTAGGACAGGTGCATGAGTTTCTGTAATGCCTCCCTACCATTTCTGAAGTCTGACCTACCAGGACTGCCTCAGGGCTTAAGGAGTACATTACTGTCCTGGTTTGATCATTCACCTCTTATCAGAGACCACTAGTATGAGAGGGGTTCTCTACAGCAAGGACACCTGTCCTACAACAGCATAAATAAAACTGTACGCTATAGCCTTTGTTCCTTTGCAAACCTCTCACACATCCCTGAAGGAATGCATTTCCCCTCTGTGCCCTGGAGACATTTTACTATTGAAAGATAGCTGTCTGTGGGACTTCACACTAGGGTTAAAAGTGGAAAAATATGTTTCCTAGTTACTATCCCAGAAGAGAATAGCATTCTCATTGCTCATCAAAATCACAGCGTACGAGGAAAAAGTAGCAGCCAGTGAATATTTTTAGGGAGGCAGAATAGCTCATGTACAGAATAGACAGATCCAAATGAAATGAAAAAACAAAATCCAGAACAGAACTGTTAGTGTCTTGGAAAATTATCAGGCTGATTACTGGGAACTATAGTGATCACATCTTGAGTTAGTAATTCTACTATGCAGATTGTTTAAATGCTCTAAAGCAGGGGTTTCCAAATTGAAGCCTCGGAGCCCATGCAAACTGCAAAGCATTTATGTCCCACAGAGGGATTTTGTAGTACTGTGAGCATAAAGTACTGCACTGCAGATGAATTTCACTATATATCCTCGACTTAAGGGTGTTTGTCTGTTAATAAAATACTAGGAACCACTGTCAGCTATCTTAGAGCACTTAGACTGGTTTTACAGACCAGGTTGGGAAGTGGTATACTGGCTTCATCCACTGTGTTTATTCAATCAGATTTTTTGCTATCTTAACTTTGGTAGATTGAAACAGGTACTGAATAAGGTGCACATAGAGAAAATATTTATAGGATGCTGTCTGGTTGAAAGGCAAACTGTTCTAAACAGCATATTTCAGGTAAAATCAGATATAGAGTCTTCCCCTTTCTGCTTTTCTCTGCTAAAGAAAAATGGGACTGCAGAAATGTATTCAGGTTTTGCATACTGCAGCAAATATTCTTGAGTATATTGCGAGAGTCCTTCCAACTTCCATAATTCACTAAGTTAAATTTCTGACAAGAGCAACAGTGGGAGACTTCTCTTCATTGTGTATGGTTCAGCAAGTACATTGGCACCGCCTTCCGAACAGCATCATAAACTAACCACCGGTACCTATTCTTCTCACTCAGTCTTTACCCCTTCTGTAAAAAGGGGTTCTGGTATTACTTTTATTATCTTACCTCAGTGTAGGGAAGACGTCTTCTGTGTAGTTTCCTGAGGTCCCTCCCTGACCAGGGTTGCTGGGATTCTAACAGATTTGAGCTCATATTTTGACAGATTCAGAATCCCACTACAAATTGGGAAGAGAATTGCTGGTGAGCATATGTCTATTTTTGGATTAATCTTTTCACATTGTCATTACACTGTGATTCTTTTTAAAGTCATTTTACTTTTGATCTGGGAAAACTGGGTTTTTCAATCTCAACTGACTCATTATGTGGATGTGGAAGGTAGAGGCTGACAACAGCCTGTGTAAGTTGTGATGAGTGGATGTGATGCTGTAGCTGAAAAACTCAAGCAGCATGCATTGGGTCACTGCAAATAACGGAGTGGCATGGCAGTTTGATATTTCCACAAGTGTGTTTGACATCACCTAGTCTTTATTCTGATGAAATGACTGTTGTGTGTTCTTACAAAGGTCTTGAGTGTCAGGCAGCACATTTAGAACAAATCAGAACTTCTGTACCAGTTTAGATGTGGTCGCTGGTTTTCTCAGACCAGTGCAGTTAAAACTGGCCAGTCTTTTTTCCCCTTGTCTTCATTCAGAACCAATGCTACCAGGACAGGACAGCTTCTGGGGCTGGAGCCTTTGTTACCTTGCACAGCACAGCACAGCCATCCCTCTTCCACAATGCTTGGACCTACCTAGACCAGAGTCGTGAGGCATGCTGATACGCTTTTGTTCTGTGCTCAGCTGTGTTGCCTCAGAAAAATAAAAAAGGCCATACTGTTTACAGTATCCCATTTCCTTAGTTGATTTAATGTTATGAATCACTAGAATTTTTTGGTTTAATCTTAAATATGTGAAATATTTTGTATAAATGTTGGAGGAGTCCTTAATCATCTCTCACAAAACTTATTGGTTAGCATTGGATTGATGACCTCTGTCTTGTCCTCGTGCTGAGTGATGCTCAGTGTGTTAGCAAACAAAACAGACAAAAGGAAAATGAGATCTAAAAAGATGTGAACAAACATCTGCAGAGTTCTCATCTCCTGAATAATAAGCATCATTCTACTATATTCCTTCCTTAGTATTCTCTGTGGATTTGTCATCCCTTGCTGTGCTACATCTAATTTATAATCTAATCCCTACCAGAAAAAGAACTTGAAAGTTTTATTTGCCTAGGTACTATGCGCACACAGTTTAAATGTTAAAATGTTTAGATAATGGGGAAAAAAATGGAGTCTCTGCAACACAACCCCTCCTTCTCCATTCTTCCATTAATCATAAATTAATTGCATGACAATTCTAAAATGAATGAAGCAAAAACCTACTAAGACAAGGAGGAAGCTTACAAACTCACTGTGATTTGCAACTGAGTTGAGATGTGTTAATAAGTGCAACCCTAGTGGATTAATTAATTTGCATTATCACTTAGCCTTGTGTTTCTATAAAGATATTGTTCCCCTGGATTTTAATTTTGAATGTTTCCTAAATAAAACAGTCATGGAGATAGATAATTTTGTTCGGAACATCAGCTCAATGAAGCTGCTGAATAAAATGCATCTTGATTTTTCCCTGAGCAAACTGAATTCAAATTAGTGATATTTACTGATTTTTTTTTCATTGTGTCTTTTCTCCATTGTGTTTGTTCTGCTGAAAGTGTTAAGTAGGTGAGTATTAGGTATGATTAGCTCACATATTCTTCCAGAGGGTACATTCATTGGTCTAGCTTTATTTGAATCACTAGTGTATAGTGGCAAACTCTTGTTTGATTTTTAGAGGTAACTTGCTAATACAACAAATTAGGCAACATCCCTCATAATTTAAATAAGTGAAGTAAAACGTAAATTAGAAACCATATCTTGGTTGATCACTGCCTCTTAACTAATATGAGTTGTCCTCTCTCATAATGTAACTCTTTCCATGTTTTGATTGCCTGTGTTTCTAATTATATCACTTCTTACTGGCCTTATCACTAAGCAATTTTTGAAATGTCATAGTGCATCCATCATTCCTTACCATTATGGCTTTGTGTTGGAACCTCAATTAATTCTGAAAATCAAATTCTTGTTCTTTTTGTCAACCTGCTGCTATTGTAAAAAAAAAAAAAAAAAAAAATAAAATCCCTTTCTAGACCCTTTATATTCATCACCGTTTCTTGCAGAGTGTGTGACTATAAAACGCTCTTACTGGTACACACTTATACACAAGAGACGTGGGTTTCAAATGTTTCTAGCCCTTCTATTTGTGGTGATAACCATGAAAATATTTAACCACATTTGAAGCCTCATAGCATTATTTACCTGCCTGTGCAGACAGCATGAAACAACATCTGTAGGTAATCTGATTGCGATAAAAAAGGCAATTCAGAGTTCCTTGGATCCCACTCACTTTCCAAGCATTCTGTTAGGGATTTTCCCAGAGTTCTGCATATTTGCCACAAAATTTGTGTTTTGTCACACTTTTTAAATGCCGTTTCAGGTTTCATGTCCTACTAGAAAATATTGCAGTAGTTTATTAATCTCTGAGTTTGCTTTACTGGAGAAATATTGAGAATACATTACATCCCTAAAAAGCGATCTTACTACCTAAGACACAAAAATGTATTGAGGGCATGCAAAGAACTTCATCTGTGTCCTGTAGCAACTGAGGAGAGGAGAGGGAATGAAGTGGAATTACTTATTAGTTCTCTCAGCCTCCTTTAATTCTGAGAAACTGAGAGAGAAGAGGAGATACATCGTAAACAAAAATTATATAGCATATATCAGGTCAGGACATTTAATTTGTAGATTTTGACCTACAAGCATCTGCGGGTACTTTAGCCAGTCACAATGTGATTAAAAATTCAAAAGCACTCTCAGATCATAAAGGGTGCACATTAAGTAAAAAAAACATAGAAGTACTCCAACTTTTTTTAATCAGATTATCTATGGCATAGAGGCTCTGAAAATATAAAAATATATATCCTTCCTCAGTTGAAGGGCTGTGGCATTCTGACACTTTAAAAAAATGTCTATATTAACATTACTTTGCTGAAGGAATATTCACTTTATCTTCTATAAGAAATAATGGAATTATTGTGCAAGATTACCTGTTTCTTTCATTCCACTACTGTATTCAAGCAGTTCATAAGTAATTAGAATGTGGGAATGAAAGAGTAAATTGATGGAGTATTCCCTAAACCTGTGGTGTGTGCATACCACTTCCCAGGCATTCCAGAAACAGGAATTTGATTTCATTGACCTCACCTACACTGAATACTTGCTGCCAGCTGAAATCATTTCAGCAAGATGAGGCATCTAAAGTGTTTTTAACAATTTTACTTTGAACTGGAAGAATAATTCCATTTTTGATTACTCGAACACTGCAAAACTCAGCAAAAATTTCAAAGCCTATCAATTAAAGTGCTTTCCAATCAGGGACATTGTTGAGTATATCCCTTCTCCTTATGCAGTAAAATTCAGGCTGTCTGCATTACCTCTGTGTCTGGTTATTTTAATTTCCTCTTTAAAAAGAGACTACTATTTCAAGTATAGAAGAAAACACTGCAACCGTATTTAGCAGGATTCTTTGAGAATTACAGAGAAGAATATTACAAAAGTTAAAGTCTATCAGTGTTAGGCTGAAGCTAGGGACGTAACATCAGCAGAATGTGCTGCCTCTATATTTCATTTACTCTCTCCATTTAGCCTGAGAACATTTTAAGGAACATCAAGTCCCCAGCTGTTTTCATTCATCATCACCTTCCATACAAGTCTACTCAGGAGTTAGCATAAAGACTTTATTCTGCAGTGTAGAAAATACACCCTTAGGGAACTGCTCCTTCGTCACCTCTGCATGTAGCACATGCAGAGTTTTGATGTCACAGTGGTCTTGATCATCTGTTTTAGAGGTTTCCCTGAGAGAAGCAGATGCATCGTATAAGGCAGGCTGAGAGGGAGCAAACCAAGGTCCACTGGGTTTCCGTGGTCAGCAGGAGCAAGAAGCCAGGACTCCAGGGTACCATGCAGAGCGTGCCGCTTGAGCAGAGCTTCATTGTACTGGGCCTTGGTCCCCAAGCAAATATTTGCTCCATTGAACTGGCATGTTTGCTGCATTGCAGTGACCTCAGATTACTTAATGGGAAGGAATTATTTTAGATCATCTGTTTGTTTAGCAAAAATCAGAACTGAGACTTAAGAGGGAAAGCCTATATGGCAGTAGCTAAGTCAGAAACCAAGCAATTCCCACCTTCTGGGTTTTATATATGCTGCCAGCAGAAGTTTGACTGCAGCATTTCAGGACGTATCCAGGCTGGCTGTACTCTGGGCACCTCACAGGAATGGGGATGATGGGCTACGCTAATGAAATAAGTGATCATGCTTTGCTGTTCCTAGTGCCTGAAGAAAGTAGACAAAAATATACTCTTTCTTAAGCAGTGTCATTATTCTCACCTAGTACTATTGTACTTAGCTTTCCCCATAAAATAAGAAACAGGCTACAGTAAGTGCCTGTACCATGCGAAGAACTCCAAGATCTAGCTGTTTTTTCTAAACAAGTAATATGTTAATGTGATAAGTCTATTTTATTTTCTTCAAAGCTTCTTGACATGATATCTGTAATATTGGTAATCCTGCCATTCTATGCAACAGAACAATTTTTCAAGTAATTAATATTAGACTGACAAGTGGGTTGAGTAGTACTCCTAGGCTAGAACAAGGAATTTATTCCAGCCTGGTTTCATGAGCCTTCTTCCTTTGTTCAGAACGTGTGATGATTTTTATTGCTATTTTCCGCTATTTTTCACTAACTGCCTTATATTCTTAATTTTGTTGTAGTGTTTCAGCAAAAGGCCACTCGAGTGCCCAATGAAAACGACAGGATGTACTGCGATGCCAGGAGGCCTGGTACTGAATTTAATTTAGCTCCTTAACTGCCTTGATGCTTTTCAGTAGACCTAGTAGAGATTTGCTGTGACTTGATTTTGACTGATTTATCATCTATTTTCCCACATATGATTTATATCTTTAATGGTATTGCAGCATTAAGAGATCAGATTAAAGAAAGAAAAATAGAAGTTACAGTCTTATGGGAAAGATTTGTAGAGTCAGTTACTTTACGCTTTTCTGTTTCCTTTCTCCATTGTGATTAAAGAAAAGGAAGGACAGGAGGGCTCAGCTGTGCACTACTTCCAGCCATGGAAAGGCATTAGTGTGGGGAGCAACAGTTCTCTCCTGGGTACCCCAAGATTCAGGTAAAATGAATTACTTGTGGCAGCCCAAGTTGTTATTTGAGTTGCAGCATGTCAAAATGCTGCTACGATAAATTCTATTAATGATACCCTAAAATAATTAACAATTATGTACAAAATGAATGAACACTGAGTGAAGATTTTTTCCTCCCTCTTCTGTTAACAAGTAGCAGGTCAGAATTAAAGCATATAGAGCAGCATGTAATCACCTATTTATTTCTGCAGCAGGGAACTGCAGTCTGCAGTGCTACTGGCGTTACTTTTCATGACTGCTAAACCACTTAAGAAAAGAATACAAGAACTTCTAGATCTTACTATGTTGGAATATTGGTAGCATACCTCTGCAAACCAACCTAGTCACCTTCTATGATGGAGTAACTACATCAGTGGAGAAGGGAAGAGCTACAGATGTTGTCTACCTGGACTTCTGTAAGGCCTTTGACATGGTCCCCCACAACATCCTTCTCTCTAAATGGGAGAGATATGGATTTGATGGGTGGACTGTTTGGTGGATGGGGAGTTGGCTGGATGGTCACATCCAGAGAGTAGTGGTCAATGGCTCAATGTCCAGATGGAGGTCAGTGATGAGTGGTGTCCCTCGGGGGTCTGTACTGGGACCAGTACTGTTTAATATCTTCATCAGTGACATAGACAGTGGGATCGAGTGCACCCTCAGCAGGTTTGCAGATGACACCAAGCTGAGTGGTGCAGTTGACACGCCTGAGGGACAGGATGCCATCCAGAGGGACGTGGACAAGCTCTAGAAGTGGGTCCATGTGAACCTCATGAGGTTCAACAAGGCCAAGTGCAAGGTCCTGCACATGGGTCGGGGCAACCCCCAGAATCAATACAGGTGGGGGGATGAAGGAATTGAGAGCAGCCCTGCCGAGAAGGACCTGGGGGTACTGCTGGATGAAAAGCTGGACATGAGAGGGCATGTGCACTCGCAGCCCAGTAAACCAACCGTGTCCTGGGCTGCATCAAGAGAATTGTGGCCAGCAGGTCAAGGGAGGGGACTCTCCCCCTCTATTCTGCTCTGGTGAGACCCCACCTGGAGTCCAGCTCTGGAGTTCTCAGCACAGGAAAGACGTGGACCTATTGGAGTGGGTCCAGAGGAGGCCACAAAAATGATCAGAGGGCTGGAGCACCTCCCCTGTGAGGACAGGCTGAGAGAGTTGGAGTTGTTCAGCCCAGAGAAGAGAAGGCTCCAGAGCGACCTTACAGCAGCCTTCCAGTACTTAAAGGGGGCATGCAGGAAAGATGGGGACAAACTTTTTAGTAGGCCCTGTTGTGATTGGACAAGGGGAAATGGTTTTAAACTAAAAGAGGGTAGACTCAGACTCCAGATATAAGGAAGAAATTTTTTACAATGAGAGTGGTGAGACACTGGACCATGCTGCCCAGAGAAGTCGTGGATGCCCCATTGGTGGAAACATTCAAGGCCAGGTTCGACGGGGCTCTGAGCAACCTGATCTAGTTGAAGATGTCCCTGCTCACTGTAAGGGGGTTGGACTAGATAACTGTTAAAGGTCCCTTCCAACCCAAACCATTCTGTGATAAAGTAGAGTAGTTTTTATAGGTCTGAGGAAATACACACACACACCCCTTTTTGCTGACATGAAAAATGCAGTTTTGCCTAAACTGGTCTGATCTCCAAATAATCTTATCAGTTCAAGGCATTAGGGTCATTACTCCATCAAAATACAAATAATTAGCTGAGATGCAAATGAGTAGAGAGTCATGCCTAATAAGCGCTAGCATGATCAAAAGGAGGGAGTGGGAGAAGCCACCAGTAGCTGGTTTTTCACTTCCTTAGTGTATTTTCCTTTGCACGATCCTTCCTCACTTAAAATAAAGATACTGATGCATAACAGCAGAAAACCCACCCCAAGTCATACTTATGGTTTGAACTTTTATCCTGGCTGCATTCTCTGTGCAGTGAAAGAGGTGCTTTATGACATCTTTGCAGCAGCCTTATGCAGGGCTTGAAGACCCCTGTTTCATGGCTGCTCATGTGTTCTGGATCAACCATTTCAGTATCAGTATCCTGGAGATACCTAGTGCTACACCTCCCTGGACTGAGCTGCGAATCTGATAACACATGTCTCCCTGTACTTTCCCTTCAGTTGTGCACCTGTATCATAATCTCTAGGAGGACGAGGTTGTAACGTTTTCTTGTCACTGCAACATATTTAATAATTTGGGCGAAAGAAATCATGTGAAATTTCAAAATACTTTCTGACCAAATTTCAGCTCTAACTTTTTGAGAAATGTAATGTGTTAAGTTGGAGAAGGAAGGGAAAAGAAGTCACTGTGGATATTTTTTGTCTTAACATAGCAGCAATTTCCTTTAAAATGTCAGTACTGTAGCTTTAGCTCTAGAAGGAAGTTCTTACTTGAACAGACACTAATGGAGAATCCACAGCGATAGTAATGAAATGTTTAAGATGCTACTCTGCTGCCAAAGAGGTAGAATTCTCATTGATTTGTTGCATTTCTCTTATTGAAGTTAAAAAACACCAAACAGAAAGGAAGAAAAGGGAAGAAGGGAGCCACCCTAAAGATGCTGTGTTTTTATTGATGTCAGATTATAAAATCACTGCTTACATGCCTTTGTTGAAAAAAGTGCTTGCATCATAGAGGAGGGAATTAATAATATTTTTTTACCTTTATCTTTCTACATTTTGTAGCAGCACACAAAGGCCACCCTGACACAGTAACTGATAGCACTGTGAAACACAACATCCCTGCTGAACAGGAAGAACTCATCCACCTGCAGGAACAGGTGAAAAAGGGGACAATTTCTGTGGATGAAGCCCTTGACAGATTTAAACAGTGGCAGAATGAAAAACAGAGACTACAGTCCACTCAACAGGTATGAGTCTAAAATTTATGTTTCTTGACAGGAATCTTGATCAGAAGTTCCAAAAACAAACTCTTGTATTTTGACTACTACATGTGAGGTCAAAAATGAGAGTCATGATTTATATGCCCATCAGCCCCCAAGGAACTTGCTGCTTCTGGTTCTGAATCTTCTAGATACCTGTTTCCACTGTTGTTTGATTACTTGAGAGGCTTCCTGAATTTATTTTGTCTAACTTCAGGTACTGTTAACATTTGGTTAAAATTCTGAGTTAAATATGTTACTCTTTTAAGACTTTTACTCTAAACTGCTAGATGATGCTTAGGTCTATGCATCTTTTATGAAACCACAAACCTTCTGTAGCTGAACAAACCAAATGCACTATTGAACAGTGTCAGCTAACAGAAACATAACTGTATCAAGGATACATTGTTAATATATATTGACGTACATCAGGCTTTATGCCTATCTGAAAGTGCTGAATCTAATTAGTGAAATTCACAATTGTTAGCAGGGCTCTTTGGCTCCTTTATATTCAATGTATGGAGTAAATTGAGGTGCAGAAAAACAGGATTTACAAAAGCCCACACACTGAGTCACTGAAAGAACTGCATCAAAGCTAGAAGCTAAGGAGAAAGGCATGGTGAGGAGGTTTGTTAATTACCTCTAACAAGACAGCTGAAGGGAGAGGTTATGCCCTCATTTTATATGAGGTTGTGCTTTAACAAAAATATTTTCTTGTTGTCCTTTAAGTGCATTAGTAGAAAGAGGAAAACCAAAGCTAGTCTACTACTTTAGAGTGGGAGAGCTATCAGATGCTGCTGACAAGGAGAGATTAAATGCTCTTTGTGTTTCCATTTACTGAAAAAAATAGTGTGAGCTTTGTCATCACCGTGGAACACTTAACAGCAAAAATGCAAGGGTGGTTTAGGAGCCCAGTTCCCCAGCTGGGCACCCACAACACAGCACTGGCTGTTTGGCAGCAGTGCCACAGCATGGTGGCTGCCCCCTTCCGAATCTGTCTGCGGCCAAGCACGCAGGTAGGAATTGCTGGTACTGCTCTATCAGCCAGGGGAGTTACTTGTGGAGGAAGATGATATCTAATCTGTGCAAAGATAAAAGCACTAAGTCATAAGTCTTTTTGTTCTTGGTTAACTAGAAGATGCCTGTAATTCAAGGAGGATTTACTTGGCCTGTTTTCGCTGCTTCAGGAGAAAAGCTACTTTCTAGTGGTAGTTTATACCCTGCATTGCATGTGTGACTTTCCTTTGGTTTTGTACCGCAGAAAAGTCTTTCACTGTTAGCCCAATATGAACATGATGAATTTACTTCATGCTGTCACTGCAGTTGTCTGGTCTTCACTGGGATTTTGAGGAAAAATTTCTTGTCCAAAGCAAAAAATAAACCCCCAAGCTTCTGTAATCTAGTGCCAGAATCAGTGTAACTTACTGATGGAAAAAAAAACTCTACAAGATTCTTAGGTATAAATGCTAAAATTAGCATCTACTTACAGTGCATCATAGACACTTTTTCAGTCTTTTAAAATAATTTTCCTGGAGAAAGAAGCTTGCTGTTCAGAATGCTGAAGAATACAGCTTTTTATAGTTATTCATTATTTCTACAGTAAACTTCCGTTACTGGTATCTGCAGCTGGTTTTATGTTTATTTTTTACTTAAAGGAAAAAGTGCACCACCTTAGAGACACCACTGCTGGAAACAGACTAGAGAAAGAAAATCTGAATGGTAAGTTGCACTTTCTTTGCCTTTCAGAACACTGAAGCCTTGAACTGTAATTATACTGCAAAGGTCTGATCCAAAGCATAAGCAGACTTTTGGATCAGGCATTGAATTTGTAATGAGCATTTTCTGTATCTGACTGCATTTAAGTTATTTTAGTGTAATCAGGCCTTCAGCAGGGTCAAGATTTCATCCCAAAGATGAGCTCACTGAAAATTAATGGGGCAGAAACTTTACTAAGTCTTTGTGGCTCAGCTTTTCTGTAGCCCGTTTTCTACTACTTCATTACAGTTAGGGTAGATGATTTCTTCAGAACAATTTACTTGATGACTTCAGTATTTTATTTGTGAATCAGCTATCAATTTACACTTGCAAATTCTTGATGAACTTTCCACTGCTACAGCAGTTTAGTATTGTGAGTCATTAATAAAAGCTGTACCACTGGTCATTTACGATGCTTTCTTCCCTTGGTGATTGAATGTCATCTGCTGCAGTATAAATCACCTGCATTTCCTGCAAATTATTTTCTCTTGTTATGAAAAGATTGTATTAGATGGTATTGACTTTAGGCCTATGATATCTGTAAACTTCAGTGCATACCCATTCTTGGAAGGGAAATTTAGTATTTCTTTTTCACATTGGACTTAGTACTGTATCACTATTTAGAATTATCACCTAAATGTGTTCTTTCCTTACTGCAAGGGAGGAAAAATAATCCACAGTACTGCTTTCATTATTCTGTTAGACAGTGTTGTATTTATATGGACTTGTGAGATACTGTAATTAAGGGAAATTCTTGCTGGCCCAGAGTTGCGGTCCAGACTATTTATATTTCAGCTCTAATACCCTCCCTGGTTGGTAGGGGTGCAGCATCCTGAGCATGGGAACAGAGTCAGCCCATAAGCCTTCACAAGGCCCTTGGAGCCTGAGGGCCCGAGATCACTGTATTTGTTCCTACCATGTTTTCTGTGGGCAAGGCAAAGCTCATGATGACATGAGGGTGATTCTTGGAAAGTATTTGTCTGTAGGGTTTTCTTTTAAGGCCACCTCAGTCCTGCCTCTGTAGCTTCCTCTCTCTCCAGAGATACCAGCAGAAATGTAGTATCAACACCAGAATTGTAAATCTTGTGAAATTATCCAGTAACTTGGATAATGATCACTGTGTTCCCTTCTGCTCCTAACCTCTCTGCCCTCTGTTACACTGTCTTCTATCCAGTGATATGCATATAAATCAGCAGCTTTGCATTGCAGAAATACAGTGGGAAGAATCATTAAGGAGGTCCCTGTCTTGTCCAGCTTGTTGGACTTTATTATCAAATACTTAAATTCTTGAAAATAAGAACTTCTAAAAGATGGAACTCCCTCTACAGCTAAAGGCATAGCAATGGCAAGAGTAAAGAAGGATCTCAGAACACCAGTACCAAAATCCGGACATAAATAAATTGCCTGAAACAAAAATGACAAATCATGTTCTTTTCTCTTTCATAGTTCCTAAGGAAAGCAGACCAGAGAGCATACATTTTAGAGACTTTTTGTGCCACATGCCATTTAATAAAGCGGTATGTATGAATGTTAGCATTCTCAGATTTGTTTAATGAATTCTATTTTTTACATCTGTATACAGACTCTCCATCTGTACCTTTAAAAACACGGGGCTCCCTCTTCAGATTCCTTGTTTGAAATCAGGATTTGGATAGGCTTTTTCATAGGTGGTTTTTGAAGACGATTAAGGATTTAAAGAGATCACATCAGAAGCCTGTTAGAAAAGGAATTTGATTTTATTTTAATGAGAAAATAAAATAGCTCCTGTAAATTAGTATGGAACATAATTTTTAGTTTCTGGATAAGTTTGATCTTGCTTTCACTTAATGAAAGTTAATAATGAGAGTGGCAGTCGGTTCAGTCTTCCATTATAACATTTGATGCTATCTCAAAGTTCATGTCTCATTTTGCAACAGTTTAATATAAGACTGAATAACACCCAAAAAAAAAAAAAAATCAACTGCCAAGCAAAAAGTTCTGTCACTCTGGGATTGAAATATCTACAAGAACCTATTTTAAGAACGACTAAATAAGGACTAAGCATGTAGAATGTTCATTTGCAGAAAGCACAGGCACAATGTTTTATCTCATTACTATATAATATACATATGGTCTTGCCCATAGATATTGATAATACCTTTTTTCCAAGAAGGGAAGTAAGGTGTTAGCCAACACAACAGCACCACCACAAAATACCTTTAATAAAATTTCATGGAAATAAAAAATGATAAATGATAAATAATGATTTGGAGACAAAAGCTCCATGTTGAAATATGAGTGGCCCACATTTTTTAAAGGTATTTAAGGTTTTCCTTGGCATCTTTTGTGACACCACCAAAGTACTGAACTAGAAGTAGCCTATTGCCTATAGGAAACTATCTATAAGCAAGGCTTGTTGGAACTGTTTGGAAAACCACCTTGCCAACGGTGAAATACTACAGAGTAGGAGACAAGGAAGAATGGAGAGGACAACAGAATTGAAACAGTTGAACTGATGAGGTATGTCTTGGCATTTGAAGTCCTCAGCCATAGGTGTCCTCTGGGAAATGTTACTAAATGGGGACAGCCAGAGTGTGCCCACAGTGAGGTAGGTGCGTGCTGCTCTCACAGAAAGATGCTGTGCTCTCACACCAAGGTGGATGCATTCTGCTGCTGTGGGGTCCCACAAGGCGTGAGCATACAAATCTGGTTAGACCTCAGCTCACTCTGTGGTAACTGATTCCTCACCTATACCCTTAAGGCTTTGAGAGTCTTGGGTTTGTGCATGTCCATTAACAGAATGAATGGCAGCAGCTTAGACAATGTTTATGTAAGGATGATTAGACAAGTTTCCTTTAAAGTCTTAAAAGACAATGCAGCTTTCACACACATTCTGTGCCTATACTTTCTAGCACATGGGAATTTTTAAAAAACCTCTATGATGTCTATCTGCATCTTTGGACATTTGAATTACCTACGTGAATCTCATTTAGCTGTTTCTGAAAATGAGATTTCAAAATCTGCCTTCTATTGCAGTCACATTATGGCACCTTATGTGCCACATCCCACAGATTTAGTCATCCAGCATCTAAAAATAAGTGCAAGATTGCAGAAACTACATAAGATGGTTTGAATTGCTTGTAGTTAGTTATCCCGTCATAGCTAATCTCTGTAGAACCTTGAACTTGGTCTTTAGGGATAGAGCTAGTATAGCATAAGATTCCTCATCAAAACAGGGAATGACTGATACTCTGTTCTCCACTCTTGGCATAGCAACAAAAACTGATTAGTAGGTGTCACTGCTTTACTGCTAAGTAATGAGCAAGATAAAGGCCACGGAACACAAACTGTAACTCAGATGGACTTCAGAAGACCAATACTGCATTAAGCCAATATTAAGCTTGACTTATTATTGTTTCAATGCCAGTAACTTACATAATAGTTTTAAATGAAGGTGGGTCTTGGGAAACATGTCAGATGCTTAGTAGTCCTCCAATGACAAATATACCCCTGAGGCAAATGAGCAATTTGGTCTTTACATCTGTTCCAGTCTTGGGATTGTTGGCAAGACTGGCAAGGTCAGTGGCCTGCTGTGGAAAGGTCACAAGCTTTTTCCACAGGGAGCTCAACTGAAACTATTTATTTCTTAGCTGTTAACATCAGTAGGATCAGTAGGTACTTACACTGAAAGTGGCCTTCACATATCCAAGAAGGACAACTCTACTATCTGTTGCTATAGACTATTTAATACTGACCCACTCCTGTAAGGCACTGTAAACAGCCAGGTCATCCACTGCAGTAAAGGCATCCTCCCCAGAATTCCTTCTTCCAGGTTTTGATTTCCAGATTTGTAGATGCCTATGACAGTAAAACAGGTCTAGTTTAATTAAGTTTGCTCAACCAGATGCCAAAGATCAAATCTCTTCCTCAGATTCATCCAAAAAACACTCAGAAGAGCACTATGCACCTTTCACAAATTGGCAGGTTATTGATTATGTTTGCTATCCTAAATGTCTGGCTTCATTCCTCAACCCTCATCAGCACCTTGTTTTTAGTCCAAGTTGCTAACAGATTGCTTATTCATCAGTTGATGCCACTCCAGCTTGCAGGTGGAGTTCCCTGAAAACTGAAAAAAAACAGCAATTAATTTTAAGCACATTAACCAATTTCTGTTGTCTCTGATAGGTCAATAGGAAGATGAACAATGACAGACTCTTAATTTTGACATTTGGATCCATGAGAACTCAAACTTTACTCAACCCAATTAGCAAAGTGGAAATAACTCAGGATCGTGAAGCACATACAAGCTTTTGTATGTGTGGAGAGTGAGGAAGTCATAGAAAAGAATTTTTTTCTTTATTACTTCAACAGTATGTATTTCAGTCAGGACCTCTAGTCTTGAAAATACTTGTTGTTAGTTTACAATAGTGTCCATTGGACTTGTGAAGCTACATTTTTAGCCTGGCTTATTTCCAGTTTCTTAAATATTTTGTAGTTTCACATGATGTCAAATTTAAAATCAAGAAAATAACAAAAATCAGTTTCCTGACCATTTGTCACCAAATCAGGTCTTCATAAGGCAAGCCCCCAGTCAAACTGTTGACTGAAGAGTTTATCGAGACAACTGAATATCCATGTACCCCTCAGCCTCTCCTAATTGCCAGCAATAAAGACCAGCCATGATGGTAGAAGTAAGATTTGTACAAAATCCACCTTATGTCATCCTCCCACACAACACCTGCTGATTTTTGTGGATGTCTCTTGCTCCCCTGCACCCAGGGATGTGTGTTGTGTTCAGATTTGAAGTAAAACACATAAGAAGTGACTCATCCTAGGTATGTATTTTGTGAATTATTCAATTTTGAAAGACATTCTGCACTGGCCTAATTTATCATTGATATACATGACTATTTATTAATTACATCTGTTTCTTTTTAGTCTCTGACTAGAAACCCAACAGACAAGGAACAGATGCCTAATTAACAGAGGTAAGAGCATGTATATGAACACACAGAGAGACATTATTTGTCATGGAAACTAACGCTTGTGGAAGTGCTTTCCATCAGAGTGCGTTTGCGTAACCATAGAATTGGGAGTGCATCTCAGAGGTCTGATTTCACCAGATAAACCATAGCATCATACATTCTGGTTTATACTAGAACTTATTTTTTGTCAGATGTCAACCTATTCTTGTTACTGCAGGGCAGATTTGCAAGCAGTCAGACACATACCTGACTTGTGGATGCAGTTGAAGAGAGTTCCCATTAATTCCTGCCACTAACAAGCTTATGCAACTAAAAGCTGTATGAGAGTGTAGTCCTACATCCTGATCACATGTGTGGTATCAAACATATTGAATATCAAAATAAAGTTGAGAGGTAGAGATGCAAGGATGTGTCCAGAAGTGCTGATTAACCAAGAGACCAATGGTCATTTAAGTGCTGGAGAGCTTACAGGTGATGATACTGTCTCCACAAACAGCAGCATTTTCTTATGTTTGTGTTAGTGATTGTGAGTTTCTTGGGTTTGGGCATCTAACGAGATCTTTAATAGTTGGGGGTTTTAATTACTATTTGCTACCTGTGTGCTTCCATGTATATCTCATACCAGTTTTAAAACTTTGTCTACCTTTCAATGCAACTTGATCATTAAGCTTGCTGTTAGGAGATAAAAGTAAGTAAATCTGGTTTACAGCATTCATTGGGTTTTGGGGGGTTGAGTAGTTTTGTTTTGTGGGTTTTTTAAATCAGTTCAGTTTCAACATTTGTACTGAGAACAAACTTACCAGAAACTGAACTTAGATCACCATCTGAGGTTGTAGACTTCATGAGTTATCTTGCATTCATTTACAGAATAGGGTACAGTGAAATAATCACCTGGAAAATTTTGTATTTTGCTAATTCCTCTGAAAATGAAGGAGTCTTATGTGTGGAAGGATGACTGCCATTGAAAGTTTAAGGCCAAGAATATGTCTGCATTCTGTTAACATATGTGCAAATCTTTTCCTTGAGATCTTTAACAAATTTCCAAACCCTGGGTTTTCTTAGGCACTGAATTTCTTCAGTTTGTTGATCTCTACAAGAAGAGTCTGTGCTGAACAGCTCCAAAAGTCAGAGTTAGATTGTCTTACTTCAGTTTCCTTTCTTTCAGATGAGTTTAGGACCTGAAAGTTTCAAAATTAAAGTTTACGATTTGTAATTTTGCATTATTAGTTATAAAAGGGATTAAATAATGTTTGCTCACGCTAACAAAATGATACAGTTTATTCCTGAAGACAAATGTAATTTTAAAGGCTTTGTTAGCTAAGTTATTTTGATTCAATTTGCCTCTCCAGCTTTTCCAGGTGGGGGGAATAACATGTTATACTATTGTAGCACTATTTTTGTGGTATCTTCAGTGAGGTCTTTTCTGCCACCCTTGTCTCATGTAAAGGAGAGGGCAGTTGCTTCTTGTGAGAATTGTGTTTCCCTGTCTCATTTCTGGAGCCAGCTGCCCTCCTGCTCACTAGAGTACAGTGTCCACACCATAAAACAATAGGCACCTCCTCTGCTGCTGCTTATCCTCTAAATCACTTGTTCAGGCCCCCTCTTCCAGAGTTCTCCTAAGACCCAGAAAATTAGTCTTATGGCATGAACTGAAAATGAAAAAATATTACTCTTCCTTCAAGAGGCAGCTCAGCTCCTACATGGGCTTTCTTAACAGAGCTGTTGTCACCTACACTAGATGGCTAAAAGCTTTGAATGTTAAAAGCTCTGAAGCTGCCAAAAACTATTATGAAAAACTTGGTAACAGCAGAGTTGCTTATAAACTGCGGATTGCTAAAGTGAGATGAATTGTTCAAGGGGGGAGGGGGAATTACCCCAGGATCAGAATAGGGGATCTCTGTCACTTTTAGAAAATTGTTAGGTGGGAGAGAGAAGGTGAGTTAAGTGTGGGAGAACTTGCAAAATACAATTTATCCAGCGCATTCAATCAGTTCTGTTTGTGAATTATCCACACCAAACTCCGAGGTTCTTCTCTTCTGCAAAGTATGGCATCTCCATAGCTTTCTTGCTGCTTCCTGTCTTCAGACTGGTTCAGAGGCCTTTAATACCATAGCACTAAATATACTAGTATTTGAAAAGCAAAGAGTTTATGTAGAAGCACACGTGCCACACCTGTGACATAGAATAGCCCTGGCAAGATTAAAAAACCATGGTGGTTTAGGGGTTATGGTTTTTTCTTCTCTCCTTTACACCACTTTCAAGGAGATCATATTAACAGAAAAATTACAAGAATGGGAAAGGGAATTTTCATTTACCCCCATGCACTGGAAAACATACATTTAGAGTGAAGTTATGAAATCCTTGAGAAACTAACTACATGTCTGAAATTTATGCTTTCAGTACAAACCTAACACAGTGAAGTATTTTTTTTTTTTTTCCAAAGACTCCAGTATTCTTTCTAATGTGATGAAATACAACACTGTGTATACCACTTAAGAGGACTGGACCTTTCTTGTAAAAAAAGAAGAAGAAAAAAGACTACTATTTTTTTATGACTAATTTCAGGGAGATTTGAGTGTTTAATTATTACCAAAAAATTGCAGCTAGAACATTCAAAAAGTACATTTCTGTTGCTAATATTCTGACTCTTGAAGCAGTCAAGCCTCCAACTCCAGTGCAAAGTTCTTAGCGATGTTGCTCATGCCTCCCTGTAGATCATCGCACTTTCCTTATGCAAGGCAGGGAGGAGAATAACAGAGTTGAGATCTGGCTGGCAGACCTGAAGAAGGATTACACTGTGGTTTTGATTCTCTCATACTCATTTCAACAAATAACAGTGTTTGATCTTACTCTAAACAAACATGACCAGTCTATTGAATAACAGGCATTTTTCATTGTTTCTTGCAGTGCAATTCTTTAGCCAGCTGCGCATCAGTTTCCTCTGCTTGGCATCCTACATGTCTCCAAGCTGTGCACTGACCACCTCAGGCTCCAGCATGACATGGCTGTGAGATCATCACTGCACTTTTGGTGTCTTGGAATCTCTCACCTAGACCAACTCTGGAAGAAGTCCAGTATCACTAAAGCAAATTAATAAGACTTCTTGTGAAGTCAGCACTGAATTTTCAAATTTTTTTTTTACCAATTTTTTTCAAGTGACAGTTGAGGATTTATATAAAATATATTGCACACTTTGGTTAATTGTTTTCAAACTCATTTCAGTTTTTCTGTAATGCTTGATAGTTGTTTAAAAGTGGATTTTATGCACAAGAAGATCATGAAAAGTTAACAAGATTATAATACATAAAATTTAGTTTTTACTTTTTGTTAAGACCTCTTTCTGGAAACTTCATATATAAATGTGTCTTTTCTAGGAATAATAATTGTACTCCATCACTAGTTTAAATAATTGTACTTGAAGTAAAGCTAATTTCTAAAGTCAAACTATGTAAATCAGTACTAATTATCTACTAATGCAGTAAAGCAGTTACAAGAATTGGGTTTACAAGGAAACTGTGGGTTTTTTTAATAAGTTGCCTCAGGTAAGTGATATCAAAACCAAAACCAAAAGAATCTCTCTGTTTACACAGCAAAAGTAGATGAATAAATATGGTTAATGGGTATAATGGTCTGCATTCCCACAGTGATAGACTCCAAAATTTAAGTGAGCATGTACTAATACGGGAGTATGAAGAAGACTTGCCCTATTACACAAAAAAAGGGAAAAAAGATCTCATGCAACCTGCAAAGGGTGTAAGAGAGTATTTTAGCTTTCAGGCAAGTAGGAGCTTAAACAGACTTTCCCCACCCTGCTTATTTGAGCTTTGCACAAGCCTTCTTAAAAAGCAGGTAAACATGCTATTAGCCAAAGATGCCTCCACAGAGATCTTGATCTTTACTAACCTCATAGTTGTGTGTTATTCCCAGACATCTTTAGGAACCCAAATTGTTCATAGCAAGCCTCTCCTCAAGCTCTCAGTAGTGTTGAAGCTCTGCCTTGTGTGTACTAAGACATGCTTGCACTTAAACTTTAGTTAGGAAAAACTGAAAATTACTTACACTCAAACTCTTAAATATAAATAAATGTTGCTCCTTAACTACATGTTGATGTGACACCTAGATTTGGAAGAGAGGCATGGCTTTGATGTTCAGACATAAGAGCCTTGAGAGTCATATTATTTTTCCAATTTCAACAAATTATTGTGCCAAGAACAATTACAAATAAAAATAAGCCAAAAGACGACAATGTTGGGATTTTAAAATAGTGACAGAATCTTGCAAGGTTGTATCCCACATATAGTGTTGGGCTAATTAAAATTCTATTGTAAATGGGTCAATTAAACATTTTCAAAAAATTATCTGTTCTCTGGCAAAACCCCTTATTTCTATTAAAAACACTCCCACAAATACTGCAGATGTGTTGCTATGAAGTCATAAATATTCAGTGACTGCTGTATTAGTGTGGCAGCGTAGCTTTGTATTCCATACAAAGGCTTCTCTGAAACCATTTGAACCCCAGCAAAATCCTGGAAAGGTATAACATGCCCCAGCTCTGGAAATACAGTGGGTGTCTATGAACTGAGGGACCCGAGCCTGTCAGGCTTTACAGGACAGGAGCTGTGATGTTCTAAGACTTACCTGGCCATGTGGAAATGGAGTGGGGAGAATTACTTGAAAACCTAAATGTGTATAAGATGTTGTTTTCCAAAAAAACACATTTATATTCTTATAAACCTAGCTCGTCACTGTATCCCCTGCAGGCATTCCTGAGGAGCTGACATATAAATTGAAAAGAGAATACAAATCATGAAAAGTTTCTTCATGTCAGTATCTGGTGTCATTTCTGACATTTGTTGCTTGTTTTTGTAGCAGAGGAGATGAAGGGACCTTTGGGGGGGGGGGGGCAGGGGGAAGTGTGTCAGTCCCCACAGACCTTCAGGCAGGATACAGGTGCTCTCTCTGCTCCCAAGGGAGAGACAGGGGCCTGGTGGCCCCTCTGCCCCAGTCAGAGGGCACCTGTGAAATATAGAGATGTGAGGTCAATGGTAAGAAACTAACAGAACAGGAAATTTACAAAAATAAAGCACAGAAAGTTACATTAAGGAAACACTATGGGCTTCCTATGGAAAAGGAGTGTAACAATACAGCAACAGTGCCAAACAGAAAACTAGAAGCCAGAGTGTAGTTCCCCTCAGGAAATAAAAAAAGGTGTGTGCTCTCTAGGGCTGTACCAGTATTTGCATCTATAATGCATGGTGTGATACCCCGCAACTTCCAGCCCAGGGTAGTTCGGGATTACCCGTGACAAAGCAACTCTTGTTCTCTGCTTTTGCTGCTTCATTCAGGCACGGCTCTGAGCGTACCAAGTACAGTCGCGCCAGTGTTACACGTTTCAGCAGCGTCCAAGCCCAGTGCCAGTTCCAGCTGGAAACACAACCAGGGAATTCCCATTTGCTAAAAATTGAAGCACAGAAGAAACTATTGCCTTGTTACAGAGTAACAACAGCAAAGAGGATTTTAGAATTTTGAAGGCCAAATTCAAGCCCCAGCAACATTAATGAGATTTAAAAGGCAAAAAGCTTCAGTAATCCTTCAACAGGAAGGGTAGGAGAGGACAGGCAGAGGGACCTCATGTTTTCATCAATAAAGCATTTGCTTAGTAGGGAATTTTCATTAGCAAGCTTTAGCTGCTGAAGATACTGACAAACTTCAGGCTAGCTCTCCCTGCCAATACATTCTCTTTTTTTAATCTCCCCACAATCTTCTAAGGCTATGTCATTCTTTCAGGTAGCAAGTGCACCTAGTGTCTGATAGACACAACATCTCACTGATACACAATAAAAGTATAACAACAGTAAATATTTAAACTAACTAAAGCTGTCACTGAAACAACTTTAGTCTTGAGCCCTGATGTACAAAAAGCAATAGTATTTGCAGTTCCTGCAGCTGCAACAGCTACTTTTGCCACTGTCACAGAAGTACAGCTGTCCCACAGAGTACAGAGTCGTCTCACAAAGATGTAAGAAATCAATGGGGAAGACATGCAGTATCACTTCAATGAAGAAATAGGTTTGCTACACTACAGGTTTGCTTGCTTTCATCACTCTGATCTTCATCCAAGGGTGGGTTTGACACAAATAGTTTAATGTCTCCTCTGACTCCTAGTATTTTAATGAAGAAAGAAAATAAAACCACCCCACCCTTTCAGTCTTACATGTCCTATATGTCAGATCAATTGTTGTCGGTGTACAAAATCTTTCTGACAAATGGCATGTAATCCATGACAGTATCGTTTCTGTGGTATAAAATTCCACAATGGCTAAGCAACAAGTTGAGAACAGGGCTTTTGTTCATTTCTTTTTTGTTTACACTCACACAGAATTCCCACCCACCCACCCACCCACACTCTGAGGCAGCCAGCCAAGGCCCCAGAGGAGAAATCAAGGTATGGATCTTTCTTTCCCCCATCCTCCAAAGGGAATTTTTGAATTTCAGAGTAGTTAATTACATGCAAGCTACAAGTAAAATCATTATACTCTTACAAAAATAAAAGCACCTGTTCCCCACCCCTCTCATGTTCAATATTTACGCTCCATTTTCTGCTGCAGGATTTCCATATATTTCCCCAAGATGTGCCACTAAACATCAGACATGTTCATAAGCAGACATTCTGACACAAAGGAAGTCCTGAAGTTTTGCTAACAAAATGTGCATCACTAGCAGAAAACATCAGCAAGTGTCTGTTTAGCAGTGCATGAATGACAAAGTGAATCACAAGAGCCAGCCTGAAAGCCTAGCTGACACAAGATCCCTGTTGCGGAAGCTCTAAAATACTACTTTCATTGTAAGCTAGGAGATTCACTAATTGAACGATCAGCAAAATAACACCAACTCTGCCCTTCCAGCTGCATTCTATTAAACTTCAACCAATAATCCCTTCAAAAGTAAGTATTTTAAACATGGTGACACCCAACTGAAAGAAAACAATACAAAGAAATTCACAGTGACTGTAGTTATCAGCAAGCCAAAATTCATGTCAGGATCCTGCGGACAGCCTGGATGATCTGCCCGGAGGAGCCTCATTACAAGAAAGGTTTCACTGGGTCATCAGTGCTCAAAGATTGTCCGCTTCTTGCTGAGTTAAGTCAGTCACCATTCAGATGTAGGCTGTCATCCATGAGGGTATAGTATGGCCTTGCTGGGTGTTCACACTATGAAAAAAATTTAAACAACTGTAATATATAGCAGAATGAGAGAATAAATCTAAAGTCTGCTCTTCATTTTATTAAAGAAGCTATAATCCTTGCAGGAACATAAGTGATGTTGAAGATACATTTCAGTCTTGGTAGGAAACCTCTACTGTGATAAGAGCAGGAGCAAAATGACAAGAGTTGTCCTGACAGTCCTTGAGGGGGTGTTAATAATGAAGAGGAGAGGCAGGACCACGCAGACCGACTGCTCATCCCCTTCGTTTACTGTAACCAACATTCATCCTGACAAACTTCAGCATTACTGAAATGCAACTCTGAAGTGAATCATTCCAGAAACAGGCCCCAAGACAAGCCATCAACAAGAGAGGTGGAGGGATGTACTTGGTCTCATTCCACTCCAGACACACTGGGCTGCAGTAACTGACATTAAGAACTGCATCGAGAGAGCAGGGAAGAGTTTAATAGAGACAAGAAGATGGTCCTGGGGAAGGGACAGTCAGTTTATGCCAGACTCCTAGTACAAGAAATCCAAAGACCTATACCAACATCATTGCCAGCTCTCAACAGTTATTCCAAAAGCTTGGATAAGCCTCTTCTTACAGATGAGAAAACCCAGGAATAGAGTACCCAGGTCATGGCTCACTTCTGCGAAGACCCCATATGTGCAGACAG
This sequence comes from Strix aluco, assembly GCF_031877795.1. Taxonomy (NCBI): domain Eukaryota; kingdom Metazoa; phylum Chordata; class Aves; order Strigiformes; family Strigidae; genus Strix; species Strix aluco. Next base: position 56,510,682 of record NC_133934.1, read on the forward strand.
CAGGGGTTCAACATAAGTGAAGAATCCATTGAGAGTGCCCAACGTGGATGCTCCCTGGTTGGTATGGTATGCAGTGCAAAGCAGAATTAAACAGTAAAAAAATACATGTATTAGCTGCAATTGTTTGCAGATGCAAGTGACATAAGATACTTGCTCATATAGGATACCTAAGCCAGATTAGTTGTCTAAAAAAAAAAAAAAACCTGGGTGTGGAAAAGTTTTACAAGCAGAAAAAGTTCACTGTTGCCATCTATACAAAGAACATGTGCAAAAAAAAAAAAAAAAAGCCGTATTTTTAATCCAGCAGTATTCAAGTTATGAATTGTAATGTTAAGATGACTCATTATGAACCTGTGGTTTCACTCCTGGCAGAGACAGGCCAGAACTTTTCACCCCAGGGCACTAACCTATGAAGTTTGGTTGGGTTACAGCAGCTTGTCAGAAAGTAACTTGGATCCAGTGCATTTCAAGGCAAGACACACAGGTCTAACAACTGTCTGAAGGACTTGTTCCTAGCAGAGATTTGTCTAATTCAACTCCATTCTCTGACTCTTGCAGTGGCTTGCTCTGCTAGATTAAGTGCTGTTATCAGAAGTCTTTTCATACAAAGATATTTCTAGATAAAGGAAAAAAAAAAACCCAACCCACACCTTCGAAAACATCCTTTCCCTTCTTAAACTGAGATCACAAAGCAGACTTGTTAAGCTTTGTTGTAGTTTTTGAAGTTACAACACACAGTTCTACCTGCAGGGCACAGGCTGGCACACATCACTGCTGTTTACTGACAGCACAGGAAAACCCACATGCCTCAGTCTGGAGGTGAGGACCCACACACATAACACACAGGGCCCCACTCCACACCTTAGATTTCAGTCACACCCAGAAGACAAGAATCGGGGACCACAAGGTAGCAGTAAGTAACCGAACAAACAGCATTACTGCAAATAACCGCACCTCTCTCACGTTGCCATGTTAGTAGGTTTTTTATACCCTTTTTCATACAAATGCGGTGGCTGTTCAATCCTAGACACCCAAGGAATGCAGGCACCCAAATGAGCTTGTGAATGCCTCTGCTGGAAGTGAATACCTGGAAGTCTGGCATACAGCACGCAGTAGTTTTGCGTCAAAGTCCCTTTACACATACTGGGATGCTTTGGGGCGTCCTTCATATTCCCCTATGCCACAGAACTGTTGTGAATAAAACTGCAATACAGATGGCTGGGCACTCAAACATGATAAAAAATAAATTTAAAAAAAAAAAAAAAAAAAAAAAATCAAGATCCATGTAAGTACCGGTGGTTATGCCACGAACACAAGCTGCAGCTTAGCCTAAAAATTCCCTACCTGATGTTACCCGGACAAGCAAATACCAGCAGCTGCCTAGCTGCAAAACAGAGCTGCATCAGCTATCATTCCCCAGGTTTTGGGCTCACGGCACACAAAGGCAGTATGGAGAGACACAGACTGCTCTGGCGAAGGAGATAGAGAATGGGAAAGGATCAGGAAAGGGGTAAATGGCACCATTAGTGCAAGAGGGAAGCCTTCGTTTAAGTATGCCCTCAAAAACTCCATCACAGCCAATACAGCCAACAGCTTACATTAGTCTTCTATTTTAGGGTAGATTCAGCCAATCTATAACCACAGGATGCAATAAATGAAGTTCCTAATGCTTTTTCTACTGATCAATTAAATCTCTTTGGAGTCAAGCAAGATTCTTCATTAGTATCAACACCATTAAAAACAAACTTTTTCCAGCCCTAACACACTAAAAAAACTTTCGAAGTGATATTAATGCACAGATGGCACACAGGTACTACAGGGAAATCCACAAACTGCAGTGCGTATTTTAGCTTGCACAACTTCCACAGCCTTCCTCTTCAATAGTTTTAATCTCACTTAATGTATCAGGCCCAATGGTGGTGCAAGTGCTCTGGTAAGCCAGACTGACAAAAAGTGATGAGACCAAAACAGGTGAGCACCTTCTGCCTCAGCTCTACAGAGGATCCTTCTCTCCTTGATCCATCTGAGGAGTTTACACCATACCTGACTTGCCTTAGTTTATTAAGAGGAGGCTAAAATCACACCAACATAATCCACTCCCTGTGGCAAAAGTAACTGAAGTATTTTTATTTCTCAGCACCTGGGATATCAGCAGAATGAAGGGAAAGAAAGAAGCAACAACATTACTCTGGTCTGATAATTCTGTTGCCATTTGAGCATTGCCACATCTTCTCTTATTTTCTCCTGCCCACCTAAAATAGAACTTTACGAGATGTGAACACACTGTAAAAGGAGTCTCAGAGGAAAGATACATTATAAAACTTCTCAGGCAGGATTATTTCTTTTCTGGATATGTTTCGTTAGTATTTCCTGCTAAGTGAGCTGGAACACTGATTTCGCTTGCCATCACACAGTATGTGTTACCTCAATTTTTATGTGGGTTTTTTTTGTTTGTTTGTTTGTTTTGCACAAGTGTTATTAACAACATCTTGTATTCTATTTCTGACTGTTGATCTGAATACAGTTCCTCTCTCTTTTGCCAGTTTCACATACTGGATGTCAGAGTTGTGTCTAATCATAGGCCTTGCAAACGCACACAAGATAAACAAAACTGCACACTGGAGGCATTTCAGAGCAAAAACACATACTGTTTGCAAAATTAAGCTGAGATCAGGATTCTAAGAAAGTGAGCTCTCTAGAGCATGGGTCGGTTTCCCAAAATAGTCTTAGAGAAAGCTACCCTTCTGCTTCTGCCACCCCTACCCCACCAAGAATCAGCTATTTTGAAACAGTAAGTAACACTTTCTACAGCCCAGTGCTGTGAACACTATTTTGCCTTGTAAGGACAGCAGGTGTAGTATTTTATAAAACAAGGTAAGTCAATAATTTTGTGGATCCAAGGCAGGCTCCCTTCCTCCTCCCAAACAAGACAAGATGGCTTGACCCCAGCATGGGAGTTCATGTTTAATATCCCTTGTGCTGGGATACTCCCTCCAAGTCTTGCCTTTCCAGCTCATCCAGAGCTGTGACTGAATTGTTATTTTTCACTTCAGACCAGGGTTAACCGGATGAAGGCTGAAATACAGTTACAAATTTCTGATGTTTAAGTGGTAAGAAAAACATAGCTCCCCATTTGCAGCACAGATCAGCTCGTACTTCAGAGGTGAAATTTGACTGTTCTAAATGTCATGTCCACAACCACAATACTGTCGGTTATCCAGGCCTGATGGTCATTGTCATCCTGAGATTCTTAATTTCACAGGGTTATAATCTCTAATTGACCTTTGAGTGCAAGATGTCTGGCTCGCACCAAATAACCCATATTATGAGCTTTTACAATCTTAACTATTAAAGTGTTTATGGCACTACTGAAGCAAAAGCAGAAATGTGACCTGCAGAGCCTATCTGGTCACTGTCCAACTGAAGTCAAAGTAAAGTTCGACCACACTTTGTATGGTTATAGCAAGCTCCACTTCTTCAAGCTAATTTAAGCAGTCCCCTTCTTTTTCAGCAAAATATTGGAACAAAACACGATGGTGTTCATGATGAGGCACGTGAATTGAACTACATGTGCAAGACTGCATGCATATTCTGTGGCAACAACAGGGTGAAAAGAAACTGCTTTGCCATTGGGAGGAGAATTGGAGTTATCACTGACCAGGTTAATAACTCCAAGGTTACAAAGCAAACCACAATCAAGAGTACAAGATACCTTTTTTTACAGGCAGTTGACAGAAGGCATTTGAGATACTGTACCATTTTCCACAGGATACCAAATTAGCATAAATGAAAATCAAGGTTAATAAGACTAGATAGGGCTAGAGCAAGTTACACTACAGGAAAGCATGTAAGTCCCCAAGCTCAAAGGAAGTCACACAATAATGTTTGCTTCTCTCCTGCTCTACCTTGTTCAAACACTTACTGCATCTGTAGGAACAGCTTAGCCTAGAGCCCCCTCCTCCCTCGATTCCCTCCCATCTTAGCTTGATATGTGCCTTGAGGAAGAAAAGCCAATATCCCACCCACATACTTCTTACTTCTCCCTTCTGCTTGGTTGCCTACCCAGGCGGCCATAAAGGACATGCTTTTCCCCATGGTGTGCCAGCTAACCCTTCTGCAGCCACACACAGATCGAGTTCTTTTTTATTCTCCCTTAAATCTCTGCAAGGCAGCTACAACCAAACCACAACACAGCCTGGAGAGAAACCAGTTCAATGGTGGGAAACATTCCTTTTTCTTTTTTTTCTTCCATGAACAGGTCAAAGATACCATCAAATTGAACAACTAATGAAAACATCCACACATCTGTTTTACTTCACTGACCTAATCTGTTTGCTAAAGACTCTGGGGTTTAGGATATCAGAAAATCCCATAGTCAGTCGCTTGCTCAGTCTCACACAGCCAAGCTCTCCTTATCTAGCAGCTTTCCATGGAGCATTAAGTTAAGCAAGATTCCCTGCACTCACCACAGGAGCTGCAGCTTATTTATTCAGGAAATTCAAGCACACTTTTAAGAACATTGGCAGCCAGGGCATTTTCCCCATTCCTAAAGAGAGTGTAGAAACAAAAATAGGCCCAAGACAAAACCACATTGAATTAAAATGGCTGGGGGAGTAAAGACCCCTCCATCCTCTTCGCAATTGTATACATCATTGTAAAGAACATATTAAAGTGGTGGGTGAGCCAATTTCAAGCCTTCTCTTTCCACCCACAGCTTTTGTTGCATTTACCTCTGTTCAATCATTCATTCATGCTCCCTCAGCCACTCGCCCACATGTATTCCTTGCTGACAGCCCAGCTGCACATATGCATTCAGAATTACAGTAACAGCTTTTGTGATTCTGGTATTGAGAGAATAAGAGAAGCAGTGGGGAGAGAAGGCTCTAAAAGGCTGTACAGGATGGACCGTCACAGGTTTACATCACATACACGTGTCATGCACCAATGTTCAAGCTAACTGATGCAAAGCCACTGAAACAGCCCCCAGGGGCTATTTGCAAGAGTAAGTAGTTGCTAATTTTAGAACAGAGGCAGCATCAGTAACCATCAAACATGGAAAATGGGGTTTTCAAAGAAGCTGAAGGCAGCTGAAATTCGAGAGCTTGAACTTGAAGAGCTCAGCCTTAATAGCCATGGAAAAGGCAGCTCCCCATTACAGTCTCTGGGTTGGGGGTACCCCTGCTCACCCAGCAGACCCATCGTACAGGAATACCAGGAAAACCACACCGTCCTTTCCAGAGGCAAAGGCAGCTGCCAGGCCCTGTGTGCTCAGCTGCCAGCCAGTGCTGCCCAGGGCCCCACCAGCATTGCACAGAGCATAACCCTCCCACCGCTGAGCCCAGAGACCCATGCTGAACAGCTTGTTCTTCCCAGGGCAGACACATGCTGGCAGTGCCTCCACTCCAGCTCCAGGGATTTTGTTATTCAACAGGCCAGCTACAGCCCAAATGCATGGGCAAGGACAGGCAGTCACCTATTTTCCTTTTGAGTGCGTTTTCTCTGCCACAGCCCCAATCCCAGCACCTGAGTGAAAAGGACTCCTGACCCACGTGACAGACTAAACCTGGTTATGCTTTTGCTTGCCACTGTTTCCTCGGGCAAGAGAGCTGATACCTTCTGCACTGGATTCAGGCGGGGATGAGAGATGAAGGCAAGTTAACCATTGCCTCTTGTGTCACTTTGCCCAGCCCTTCTCTCCTCCGCAACATATGTATTTGCCTCTCACCCCGTCCCTCCCCATGCGTTCCACTTCACGTCATAATAAACGGTCATTACTGAAGAAATTCCATACAAAAAAATTTTAGGAGACAAAGCAACCATCTCCTACAGGCACCATTAGAACCATGACACCTGGGCACATCCAGGCCCACTCCTTTTTTTCCTCACGTTTTTCTAGCAACATTTTTTCCCTTTTCCCCTTGGGGTTCAAGACAAGTTTCGAGACAATATAGTTTTGCCTCACATAGCAAAGCATCTAGCCTGACCCAGCAGTGAGCCACACAAACAGCCCTGCAAGCAGTATTGCAAGCTCTCAGAAACCCACTTCGTGAACTTGGGCATTACTAGCACAACATGATATATGCAATAGCAAAGGGGAGAGACATAATGGGGCACAGACATGGAGCATAATAGCAGGAATGGCATAATTCCCTTACTTTATCTTTGTTATTTGACAGTTCACCATCTCTTCAGGATGAAACCCACAATCTTATCAGCTGATGTGCTCAGCTGATTGCAGTGACACAGACTACAGTAAATTCTCCAGCAACCAGACTGTAACAACCCCCATTGCTGCTACAGATTGAAAGTGACATTTTAAATCTATTTGGTTTTCTCAGTGGATATGGGTTTCTTATGAGTCATTGTGTCTCAGCATAGCAGAGGGGCTGGATTACAACTCAGCTAGTAACCAGCAGTGAACTGTATAGCAACATGATATGCAAAGCATGGAAAAATAATGATCAAGCTAAGGCTTTCAACCCTGAATGCACGAAACCAAGCTTCTAAATTATACAGACCATTAAATAAGTATACCAATTTCAAATGTGGTGACTACCCGCTAGGACTGTATTGCAAAATTTACTCTCATTTTTAAAGAGATGAGCAGGAAAGAGAACGCCCTTGCTATTAAAGCACCAGCCGAGACACATTATCCTAGCACAGCAGCTATCACATGTAGCTTAATTCTATATTGTGGTTGTAAGCTGCCAACCGCATTTCTCCAGGGGTGCCACAGGTGTATGCATCTAACACCCTGGAAGATTTTGTCCTTGCAATTAATGCTCTCACAGGAGATGGGGAGTTTAAACTCAGAAGTTAATCCCAAATCTAAGCAAGGCACTTAGAGCCCAAAGGACACGGCTGAGCTCTAACTTGAGTGTTTTGGCCACATTGCAGCAATTCAGGCCCACTCTCAGGCACCCAACTCTGGGTGTACTGTAGGAAGGACCAAATACCCATTTGTAGGTGTTACATGCCTAATTCCTTACAAACTCAACGCTGAGAAGCTGACTGTCATAAGGCCTACGATTGTTTGGAAATCCAGCCTTCTCAGGCCTTCTTCAGCAATCAGCAGTTTTCACCTAACTTCTAAAAAGCATAAAGCTGCTGAAATAGAAAGCATATAGATGCAGGGCTGAGACTTAAGAGCATGACAGCATATGCCAGATGTCTTGCTCAGGACACACAATACCAGACAGCTTGAGCTGAGGGGGTGAAAAGCTCCCTTTTTGGCTATTCTACCTTAAATTGTTCACTTGTTGCTGAAATGTGTGGTACTTTTTCAGCTCCACATCTGGCTGCACTGCAAGGGTGGGTGAATGCATGTTATCCATAACCACTACAAGCCTCCTGGAGCCTAACTTTTCACTGTGAAAGGCATCTAGCAAATATAAGGTATTTCCCAGCAGCAGCAGGGGAAGTAAATAACAGGGAGAGCACTCTTCGGATGCTTTAAGATATTTAAATAAATGAGGCTTAAAAGCCATTTATTTTGAAACCACTGTTGCCAGTGATTAACATGTTCTAACAACTCAGCCTTGTGTTAATCTCTCTGGGCAGACAAAGAAACATTACATTAACCTACGCTGTTTGTTCATAATTTTTAAACTGAAATTTCATAAGTTACTCTGGGACACAGTACTCTCTAGAGGTCCAATGTAAATGGAATTTTCTTTTTTTTTCCAAATATCTACAATCTAAGGAGAGCAGGCTTTAAATTAGTACCTTGCATTAGATGAAATGGCTTCTCATTGTGCTCACTGCAAAATGGGAATTAACAGAGAAACATCAGTAGCTGTGCTAGCAAATTATTTTATAATTAATCATATTTTAAAGAGACACCCTTTGCTTTCTCTCCCCTACATTCACATAACTGCATTGTAGTAAAACTGGCAGAGGCTTGCCTCAGAGAAGACTCTGCTATTGAAGGTGATTTTAACGATTGTATCAAGAGAATGCAGACATATGCAAGATCCAGGCAGGGGTTGACAGAGGGGGCGGGGGGGAAGGAGTTTAAAAAAAAAAAAAATTCCTTCAAAGTACTAATATATTAGTGAGTGCAGTGCTCTAGCAGTGGAAGCAAAAAACAGGATGGATGATGCAAGAAGTCCTCCCAGTCTTAAGGTCTGTAAATGAAAGCCCAGAAAATACTTAAATTATAAAGAAATGGAGAAGGCTCAACTCAGCAGATATAACTGCACTTGTCAGTACCAATGCTGGATGTGAAAGCATAATTTATGATTAACATTTTAGCTGATACATTCTTTGTTAGTCCTAGTATTCATCCAGATAATATATCTGCTCAACATTCTTTTTTAATTTTGGCAAATTGTTTTTGATCAATAGCATTCTTGCTAATAGTCAACTTCCTAAATGGCATGACAGCATAAGTTCAGCTTCTTGTCAGAATCATGTTGGGATGGAGAGCTCCCTCACATATACCTCTTTTCCAAGGTGCTTGCAACACCTACCTAGAATGAAAAATACAGAGACTCCCCTACTTGTTCAGGTCATGTCTGCAGTTAAGTGTGGCTAAGACACACACCTATTAAATGCATCATTGCATATACATTAAACATGGGTAGAGCTAATTAGACTACATGGGGCAGCTGAGAATTCCAGAGCCCCAACCAGCTCAGGTAACTTCTGACCAGCACCAAGGTGTGATGTCTTGATAACCCAAATCTCTCAGTAAGCCTAGAAGAAAAATCCTGACAAGCTTCAGGACTGAATTCACAAGACAACAAGATGCTAGGTTGAGTTCAGGCAATCAGGCACATTTTTCTTTCCAGTTTGAATAAACCATACATTCTCCAGGATCTTGGATGAGCAACTTGGAAGAAACACTTGGCAATCACTTTGAATAGTTCAATGAGAGATTCTGCTGAATCTGCAATTGCTGCTAAAGCATCAACAAAAATTTTACACTGAAGTAAGAAAATGATGGAGGATAAAGCTGAAAACACATAGCTATTTATAAAAATAATAATAAAAAAGATAACATGCTTTAAACCACCTCCACATACCCAGTCTTCAAATCTGTTGTTCTTTTCCATGTCTTTCATATGCAAATGACTTGCACTAACGGTAATTGTGAAAGACTGGGAAGGGTTTGCAACTCTTATGATCAGAAAGTCAAGTAAGAAAGGATAATACTGGAAGATTTGTGTAAAGATACAGAAAGAATGAACTTGACACATCTATTAACTGTACCTTCAAAATACAAAAGAGTGAACCCAAAAGACAAGCTTAATGGAAAGAAAATGCATATAAATTAGTCACTATAATATTGCTAAAAATATAGTTGGTACCAGGAATTCACCAATTTAAAAGAATATTTGACATGCATAGGTAATAAGATTTCCACATACATAAAACATACCTCAGGACATACCTCAGCCACTGGATTTAGGGGAAAAAAAAAAACCAAAAACACATATAAATGGATATTTTATATCTATTTGCATCACAATTCTAATGTTCCTGCCTATTCTTTACAGCAGCCTGTGGTTATCATCCCACCTGATAACCCCCAGCTAACAGTAGGAAAAAGCCACTTATCTTATTAACAGAGACTGCTGTTACTCTGCTCTCATTTTATTCGGGAACCAGATGTATACAAGAAAACTATTAAATGTAAGAAATCACAAATCTTGTTTAAATGCAACCACAGGATTATTTGTGATGTGCATAATATTTCAGCCCAATTTCTTAAAGATAAGGGAAACAGCATTTGTAGATTAAAGTAAAACTTAAAAAAGAGAGAGAGAATGAATACTACAAGGCCTGATAACAAATGCAAGCATTTAGACGCTCTTTTGAAATCCATTGGAAGGCAAGAAGTAACCCACGGCTTTGTTACCAGGTATCAGTGCTGGGAAAGACATTTCCTCCTGAAAACAGCAGGAGTTTAAGATCTCCTGTGCCTGCTGAACTAGCAAGAGAAAAGCAGCACCGCGGTGGCATTGCACGACAGAGGGCTCCAGAAGGCCCACCTCTGCCCTTTGGAAATAATGCAATGGCTTCAAACTTCTCAACAATAATCAAAGCAATTTACAGGAAGCCAAAAAAAAAGGCCTAGACAGAACAGCACAAGCAGATCCCATTCAAAGCAAGTGCAGATTTGCAAGGCTACTTGCACATTACACTGGATGTTTTGTTGTTCAGAGGAGGCCTACGTTGGAATTTCTTTGCCATCTAATTTCCCAGGTTATGTTCCAAAAGCAAACAAAATCAACAAATTATTGCAGTGAAGCAAATGAATTAGGAGTGACAGTGAGTATGTATTAAATATTAAGGCTTCTGCTTCTTCTGAATTGACTTTACACACTTGTTAAGTGATGCACTCTTACTCACCCCTCCTAGCTGTTCTCCGGTATTCTACGACCCCAGGAAGCTGTACTCATGCCACATCTCCCTCAGAGTGAAGCAAGTTTGGGAAAGGAATATTTACTGTGGGTAAAAATGTAATTGCGGTTGACAGATGCTGTATTTGCTTTGGCATGCTTCATCCCTCTCCCTCCACTAAAACAAAAGGAAACGTATTGTTTTCACTTCAGGAATGGAAGACAGCTCCACAAATATCTGTTCTTTATGACCAACTCTCATTTCCTTCCCTTTCAACTGCTATTAGAATTTTATTAAGGTTTTGGGTAGTTAGTGGTCAAAGATATATACACATACACAGGAAGTTGACTGATCTTCTAAATAATTTATTATACATAGGATTGCCACCAGATTAGCGCAATTTATTGTAGCAGGGAGGCACCGAAGGAATCCACTGTTCTACTCTGCATACCCAAGTCATGCCTGCTATGCCAAGAGGCCAACAAAATCCTCAATAGAAAGTTAGGACAGATTAGTAAATTTTCACCTCCTTATAATACAGAATCTGGTTGTCTGTGTACAAAAATTGTGTAAGAGTGCTTTTAGTAAAAGCTGACATAATTCATACTCATTTTACCATCCTTTGACAAAAGGTGTTTTTTTAATTATGCAATATACATTTAAAAGTGCAGTTCTGTTCATTTGATCTTTATCATATAAAAATATTTAAAGTATCCCATCCCAAAACTTTTCAATTTTTTATTCCTCCCATCAAGCTTTTGCAACTAAATTAGTCCTAGCATATCTGCAATCTCTGGTTTTTCCTTCACCTTGATGTTACATTTATTATTTGTATGACAACACAATATAAGTTCCAGAAGACACACTGCACATGTTCTCCTTAGGAAAGGATCTGTCAAGCACTAGCTAGTACATACATGAAAGCGTTAAGGCTCATTAGACACTAATTCTCCCCATCTTACACTTTGAATATTCATTCGTAGTTATGCAGTCTGGCATTAAAATATTGCTTTTTCTTTAATTTTACTGTTGTATATAAACAGTGAGGCAGTGGTATTTTTTTCTTTTTTTTTAATGAAGATGATAAGTTGGGGATATTTGTCTAATTTCAGTGGCAATTATGGATTTCAGCATAGGGACAAAGTTTGTAAGAACATGGTCCTACAACATTTGACTTTGATAACATGAAAACTTGGAAGAGCTTCAAGGACTACCAGGAGGTATTTTACACTAACTAGAGTTGCTTGTTGAAAATGCAACTCACAGCAGGTAACTGCTGCCCTTCTCCTAAGCAGATCCATGGTTCCTAACTGCTGCTTGAACTGGTGGGAAATCAGGTCTCGCCACATACAGAGAGACTACGATATCCTTTCCCTGTTTCTTGTATTCTCTATTCCCAGCCCTCTCCAATACTGAAATACTGGAACCAATTTTTCCCCATTCACAACATGGTGCATTTTGTGTGCACACTTTTCAAACCTTTTGGTGAAGAAGTGCGAGTGGGGGAGGGAAAACATCCCAATATTTAACACTACTAGATGAAAGTCTATTTGAGAAGAGCCATCCACTCATAAAGCACAGGCAGATTCTGTTACTCCACCTCAGGGTTGGTTTGGAAATAGGATATAACTAGTTTCACTGAAAGCAATTGTGCTGCTGCTATCAAATCATTACCTACAGAGAACAGTGATTTAACTTACCCCGAGAAGAGGGAATAAGATGTGATAGGATGGAATATAGGAAATATTTACTATAATTTAGAGCCATATGAAGATGGTGAAAAAATTTAAGCTTAGTTATACACATTACACTGGTGGTACAGGAGGTTGGTTGATTCATTGCCATTGGTATTCCTGTTCTTCCTACCTCTTGCAGCCATTCATTTAGGTGAAAGAGATAAAGCATTTTGTTTCCTTACTTTCTCTTCCTTCCCTTCTCCTCCCACGCCCCAAAAGTCAGCTCAATGAACTGCCTCTTCTAGTCAAGAGATTTAAATTCCGAAGATTATGGATAGGCAGTTATGCCGATCACAAGAAAAACTACAGTCTATATTTTACAAATAGCTAGGATGTATTTCTAAAGGAAGACTGTACCTGCTACAGATTTGCATAAGCCATTTCATGGCTGCACTCATTCAATCAATATAGATTTAATAAAGAAAAATATATTTTTCAGCATGTTCCACTGTGCAAATCACTGAACAAACTTTTCCCAAGATATCCTGTCATTACTCCGAGATGATCAAAAATAAGATCTGGGACTTCTCTTTTAAAAAGGAAATGCCCAACAAGGGCAAAGCTGGGACTGCTGGAATGGCCCAGACCTCAAGTCTATCTTTTCAGTTCAAAAACCACTCTGCTACTTGTCCGTGTTAACTGTGTTAGTAAAAGACTGAGGATTCTTCTGGAATAACCTACAAAAGAGACAGATTTCTTTCCAAACCTATTTTAGAGGTTGTTTTTTTACCTAAGCAAGCGACTCAAGTCTCAACGTCATTCTGTAAGTGACGTATTTGATACAAAAATAGTCATTTATGCTACAGAAGTGTTACTACTGTCAGACTCCACTGAACAAAGAGCTGTACTTCCAGACCATGACTGTCTGTGCCTAAAGCAGTTTATAAGGGAGAAAGGAAGTGCAATCTCTGTATTCACATAAACCACCTTCAGGAAAGAGGTGAACAACATGAGACTGAGAACACAGCATTTATTTACATAATATACACAATAATCAAAACACAGACTATTTCTACAAATGTAGATGCAAGCTCTCACAATACATCTCATGTTTCATTGTTTAGAGGCTTAAGTCTATTTTCAATATGTATTTAATTTTGCAACTAGTTGTCTTATTTTCTTTCACAATTTATTTTTTCTCACAGTAAGAAGTAAGATCACAGCAGGTTTAAAATCAAGCACACCTAATGTCCCATTAGGAGAAATGTCAAACTCTCCACATTGGAAGTGTAACTGATAGCAAATTTTATTCAATATAAAAATCCCTGTCTAGAAAAAAAAACGGAAAATGCCTGTATTGTATGAATATGCCTCATTTGTTTGAGATTACAGCTTGCAGCCCAGAGTGCAAGCCATTTCTCGTTAAGATTCACAGCCCTTCAGCCAAAGCCGTGGTACGTGCTGTGTGCCAGCTCTTACCCAGCAGTAACTGAGGAACAAGTGATCTTTCATTTGCCAAGCAGTAAAACCCACACAGAATAATTACCGAGCAACAGCCAATGTGTTGTAAATCTAAAGTTGTTGCACAGCCATCCTCTCAGAGGTAGGAGATTTGCTGGCTGTGTTTCAGAGATCTGGACTAGCCTGGATCTGGAGGAGACCCTATCATGGTACAAGCACAGGCCTCAAAGAAAAAGCCTTCTCCCTGCTTGCTAGGCACCCCTGGGTGAGAGGGAAGTTGGAATGAATGGTCTTAAATCATTAAATCCCACCGCTCCTAGTAGCTCCCAAGCATCTAAGAACAATGTTGAATTCTTGACCAAACAAATTTTCCCCTCTCCCCTTAAGGTTTTCCAAGCTCATCTGCACTAGCCATAATAGAAGCCACTGGAAAAGGGTAGGAACAGGCTGGGAGAACTAATAGTAGGCATAATGGAAAGGCGATGCCACAAGAAAAGGCAGTTCCCACAGAAGTCCTCTTTCTCAGGATCTTCACTTCCATGCGAGCTCATTGCACTAAGACCACTGAAAACAGAACTGTCCCCCTAGACTGCAGACTAGGAGTCCATTATCCACACAGCTCTGCTCAAAGATGAAGGCATCCAACTCTGGTAAGATTATCAAAGAATAAACCTTATTCCGTGATCTAAGCAACATGAGCCACAGCATTTAATATCCTTTCAAAAAAGTATGGTGATACAGTAGAAGACAGTGCTTTGAAAAACTGCATAAACTCGTGTGAAGAATGATGGCCCAAATATTATGAGAAAACAGCCAATTCCCCAGCAGCACATCACGTGGGTTATGTTCAGCAGGTTTGCTCACCGTTGTCCACATCCATCCCCAGAAAGAGTATGGGCCTGTCTGGGGTGACACTCGCCCCCAACCCTCCTCCCACAGCCAAGTAGGAATATGGGATACACCAAGTCACAACTGGTTTTTGACAAGGACTTTGATGAGGACAGAAACCCCATGCCAAACTTTCTTAACAAGAAAGGGGTTACACTTGATCAATGATTATGTTCAGAACTTGATTATGTTTGAAATTGGATTTTTTGTAGTTCATTACGATTTAAAGCAATCCTCATCATCACAGGGTCTGAGTCATGCCAGGCAGGGATAGGAAGGTGGCTAATTGGTCAAAAGGTCTAAATATCTGTGATACAAACCACACAGGCCACAGCTGCCATAAAAAGCCAAATTTGTTTGTTCAACAGCACGTTGTTGCCTCATGTAAAGCTATAAAGGATGGAAAACTGTTGCCTGCCAGAAGTCTCCCATCACCCCTTCCACAAACTATTTACTCTGGTCTGCACAGAAGAACTTCTTGGTCTTAATGGCTGTAACGAAGTAAAACTGTAACTGATACCAAACTGAAGTCTTCAGCAACATCACTATATTTTTACAGGGAATGGCTTCACTTTGGTGTTTAGAAGTTATCTGTGACTGAAAATGCCACGAAATTTCCAGAGAAATTACTAGTTTTCAGAGACAAATTAATCTTTAGTCCAATGAAACTGAATCCACTAACACTGCTCTTTTGAGCCAAATTATTCCAAAAATTCATCTGTCTGTAACAAGCACTGACTAATGCCCTGTGACTACAAAATACAAACTAACTTGCGGCAGATGTCACTTTCAGATTTATTCTAATTGAGGCCAACTCAGACTAGAAAATTCAGATCAATGCATAGCATGTACAGGCTCAGAGTGCTGGTGTGCTCAGCCCTTTCTACAATTTCAGCTGGGTATAACTCACATGCATGCACACACAAACTCACATTTACTCTGGAGTTTTTATCCATTGAAATCACAAAGAGCATTACTTCTTGCCCTTACTACTTGATTGGCTGAATTTCTATAAGCGTAAGAAAAAAAGTTCTAAAAATGCTCCAGATTTAAGTAAAATTAATCAAAATGTTTTGGGGGTTTTAACCGGGATACACAACTATTTGTGCAGTTAGTATTGCTCCCATATTTCTCTAGAGTAATAAATTACAAGGTTTTTTCCTTGCCTTTACAATCCAATTCCTTATTTTATCTCTTGATTTTTATTCTCTCTCCCACATGTTCCTCCCTTAATTACAACTTCAGACATTAGAGGAAAAAAATTGTCACAATGAATCAGATGGTTAGTCCATGAGGTGCGATATTCTATTTAATACTGATGTCAGACTGGCAGATCACTTGGAAACAACACTGTGTTGCAAGTCAGCTGAAGAGAAATTCATGTAAGCTTTTTGAATAGTCAGTTCCTTTAGTTGATTCCATAGTGGATTTAACTGATGTAAACCAAAGGAAAGATAAAGAGACTGTCTGCAACAGTTGCCACACATGGATTTCGAATAGGTGGCATTTCTGGTGGCAGCACAAGATACCTACAGAAAAGGCACAGCAATCGCTTCTGCAGAACACATTTATACACAAAAGTCAGCTTCCTACCAAGGCAAGATACTTCCCCTAAAGCATACTATTCTGTATGCTCAGGAAGAGACTAGAAAAACATACTAAATTTATGCATTTGTGCTAGTAGAAAGTGTTAATCCCTCAAGAATGACATTTGCACTGTCTTTTCAACTATCTGCTTTTCAAACAACAAATCTTAACATTTCAGGGAGGTGAGAAGGTAGATAACAGAGTTAACCTAAAGGTCAGCAAGGTCTGCCTGAAGTCACAGGTAGTGCCAGGTTCAGTTTAATCTCAGGCTGAAAAAGGTTTCCCAATTTCAAGTTTACTAGTTTTGAGCCTTCAGTAACTCTGGCCAGAAACTTCAATTTAAAACTATTTCAGCATTATCCAGTGTCGATAGCTTCCCCAAAAAGAATCACACAGCTACAGTTTTCATTTCAGATTGGTCCAAGATGTGTTTCATGAAGGAATAAGTGTAGAGCCTGTATAATTAGCTCTACAGAAACTCTCCCCTTGGTTTACATGAAGTTAGAAACTCAGTATTCCATATGTTTTTTGAAAGGTAAATAGACATGTGAGAAACCTGAAGCGATTAAGACATAAGAGAACAAAGACATGGATAAGAAATTCTACAGAGATGCAGCTAAGACAAATATTGAGTCTTACAGTTCACAATTCAGCAACCTTTTCTAAATATCCTGTTGTATATTCAGTGTGATCTCTTTAAAAAGGTTTTAGATAAACTAGGCCTTAGCGTAGCAGCAGGGTGTGCACCTGCAATCAGTAAGATGCTTCCATTCACCTTCACAAGAGCAAAATGAATTTTGAATAAGCCTTCTTGTTTATCACACACATACATACTGTTAACTTATTTAGAAGTTGGTTCTCTCCTTCCTGCCTAGGTAGGTACTCAGCAGTTGCTGCACTCTAATACAGTTGGAATATTTGAAGCATGAACCAGAAGATAATATTGCACATAGTGTTTTGTTAGGTAATTTATGATAGATTATATTCATTAAACCTGTGATTACTGTTTGCATTTACTGTGTTCCAAGAAAGGATTACAAACCAATTACCAGTCCTACAGACATGCTAGAAGGCTTAACTGCAGAGTTGCTGTATCTGCACCACAAATTAAAAAGCAGAAAGTTATATTCTTTAGGCAAAATTAAAGTTTGTCCACACATACATACAGTTTTTTTCTAGTTGCTGGATTTCACCATACTTTATTATACAGTCCTGATATATAAAAGGCTCTATTTCTATACTCTATATGGTGCTTCAGGGATTAGAAAAGGAGAAATAAATGCAGCTGCACAAAAACTTAAAATTATTGACAATAGTAACAGTCATTGGTAGTGGTACCTCTACTTATTTAAGCTGGCTTTTTTCACTTGAGATCAAAGTCCATCCAGGTATTTCTGCTAAGTTTTCTAAGGGTTGCACAGAATTATTTGGCTACATGGCGTCCAATCAAACAAAGAAGTAAAAATGCTTGTTATCATATGAAAAACTTACAGGTCATGGCAGGATGGAGTATGAAGAAAAGGATGAGAGCAGAAATATATTTAAAAAAAAAAAAACAACCAACCCCTTTTCTCCAGTAGCTAACAACGTGTCTTTTACATGTCAGTAAGATTCAGGCATTGTCAGTTTTCATCCTTCTGAAGGTTGGTGCTATTTATTCAGCACTTCAAAGGGATTTGACTTCGTTTCAGCCTCAAACTGTGATTGCCTCTCATATAATTGGAAGAAAACTGCTTCAGATTTGCAAAAGATTTCAAGCTTTTTCTCCCTAGTATAGAGATCTTTCTGAAACACCTATGTCATATGAAAAGTATGGAAGTGACCAAGCTAGACGGATAGAAACCTGTACGACTCATGTGAAGAGAGGTCTTAAGCAAAGCCCTTGTAACACTGTCATTTTTCCTGCATCAACCAATCCAGCTCTAAAGCCACGCTCCAAGGGAATGACACTGAGTCATTTCTAGTGAATACACATGAGCAACACCGAAGCCAACTCTTCATGACAAACTGTGTACAAAGTAGTTATGTGCCAGAAGGGAATTCTGATAGTTTAGTGTTGTACACATCCATTGTAAGAGCAAGCGGCATATGTGGCAAGACCATAGGGAATCAGGCTTGCAAGTGCTGTTGGGTGGAGGCCATCCTGTAATGCAGGGATAGCTCTTGCTGTCAGAGGAGACCAGCCTACACCTCTCCCCATCTGCAAAAACTTACAATCGAGTTTGATGGGACAGCTTGAATAATCAAGTGCTCACACGTGTAGGAAATGGATGTACATCTATGAGCGTTGAGTGCAATCTAGCACTAAGGAATTAAAAGGAAATTTTATATCCAAATAGGGCACAGACGTCATAACTGATTTCGGGGGAGACTCAGAGGTATCAAGTGCCTCCATAAGCCAAAGATGACCGTAGCAATGTGGACTCTTCACACATTCTTTAGAATTTTTCCATCATGAGCCAACACAGCTTATTTCAGCATCTCAAAGATCTGCCCTGGACTGTGGGATAATTTTTTCCATTTAAGAAAGCAGCTGGCCACTAGCGATTAGTTTGCTACCTCACAATTTAAAGCCAAATGTGTAATTATGCAAGCTATAAATAAGCAGAGTTTTTGTGCAGCAAGAACCTTATTACAGCAGTGTAGCTATGCTGAGACAGGAAGTGATGTGATTAACTGATAAGTATCTGACAACTCAGTAACTTGTTTTTGCCTTAGAATAACCCACAGCACCTTCCAAGTTCTGTAGTTAGTGTCTCTATTGCTGTTAATTCTCTCACAATAAAGGGGAAAATTGTTTCCAAACATGAGGAACAGGCAGTATGTAGGCACCAAACATCTGCCGTTTACCAGATGAAAAACTATTTTCCCTGGCATATCTAGCCAGTGGTTTAATTGATGGCAAATTCCCTGCTCAAAATTCTGTAAGGTGCTGCAAATTATGACAACAAATCCATTTCCAGTTATTTCCAAAGGATATTTTTCAACAGGGTATTAACAGGAACGCATCATACATGCAAAGATAATTAACTCCTTTTTCTGTATGCGATTTCCTTCTGAAGGGAGGGAGATAGTCACAATAGATGGAATCTGTCAAAGGAAGAATGAAAGTGGCCTTTATGTTACAGCCCCATGGAGACAGCAGTTCAACAAGAGGGATAAATATCACTGGTCTAGTCTCACAAAATCCGTTTGCCTCTGTTTATGAAACATGTACTTATGACTAAGAATTGGGGTGATGCTGTTGAGAGGAAGGTGTTACTCTTCTCCAAAGCAGGCAGTATTTATAGGAGGGACACTGCACAAAACCTCAGAGCAGCTTTGAGACCAAGGCAGATTTAAGTCAAGTGAGGAGCTCTCTCCCCTAAACCCATACATTATGCACAGTTGCATAATCAGTGTGACTTTTCTATAAAAGACGTCATATGGAAATCCAAAATGAGCAGACATTACAGACGTGAACCAGGTATTTCAGAAGCAATTCTCCCATGAAATCATCAGCCAAGTTGTCAGCAGCACTAAAGGCCGGAAAATGTACAAAACCACCAGCTGATCTGTAACACAGACAAGCATTATTCTTTGTTAGTAGCAAAGATGAGAAAATTGCAAGGAGAAAGGAGTTCAAGTCTAGGAAACTAATTTTTCCAGCTGCTGTATCAGCCAGCAAGATCAGAAAGACTTAAGCCGCAGTTGATAATAGCTCCTTTCCTCTTGACATTCCTTGGAAACCACAACTAAATGGCCAACTGTGAGAAAAAAAAAATTCCTCTATATTGTACTATATTTCCTATATTATTGAGCTGGAGAGTATCTCATGAGCAAGGAATTTTTACCCTAATAGAATCAGTACATATTTATCAAGAGAATACCAAGAGTTACATTTCTTAGTTTGCCATCATAAGCAAAATTTGTTTCCCTTCTTTTCTTCTTGTTACTGGGTTAAAGGGAACACTAACACAGTACCCATCTTTCAAAAACGCACCTTGATTTTTGAGAAGAATGAGTGGATGATGCTATCCATGAAGGGCTTTGGGAAAGACACTTTGAATAGAAGAAATCCCTAAGATGCTCCAGTAGTTTCTCTCAATTAAGCTCAGGTCTTGGACTTCTGTAGATGCCATTTTTTGATTACCTATACCACAAACGAGAACTTCAACAGCTTCAGCTGGCACCTGGAAGTTACAGAACATGGTACTGTTGCCTGACCAAATATTCACGTGGTGGATCAAGGTTTTTTTAATCTTAATTTCAAGCAAGAACTATATAATTCAATTTTAAGAACAAAACAGGGTAAGTACAGCACTGTTGACTTCACCAAAACTTTTTGCACCAACACTGAGATCAAACTTCCCAAAAAGGGAACAAACAAATAAATAGTCAAAAAAACCTGATTTAATTTACCAAAAGGGCAAGTGACATTAGCAGCTCAAGGATACCCAAATGTAAAGTTACAGAACATACATCTTCAGTGAGAGATTGCCCATTCCAATGTTCTCTACCATTTATTTTTCTCATTAATTCTGCAAAGATTCAGTACAGCTTTGGGAGCTTTTTTAATAGGGAAAAGAAAGGAAGGTTGCAATTTTTTTTGTTTTTTAAATCAGGCTTAAGTACAATTTTGATGTATTATGGCTGAGCTTGAATATATCCTCACTTGCTTCTGTAGGAAAGCACAGTTGCACCCAGTTGCTAAGGCAAGACAGGAAGAGTTGTCATTTCCTACCCAGAAAACAGCCTAAGCAGCCATCAGCAAACTAGCAGTCAAATCTATCTCTGCTTCAAGCCTCCAGTGTCTGCCAGACTCCAAACTGTTTCTCCAACTTGCTGTCTCTAAAATCACTTGCTACAGACTTTCAGCAAGTTTGAGCTCTCAGCTGGGAGCATTATGGTCTAATGCTGTCTGCTCTATTTCAGTCCAGGGCTGCCTTTTCAGGTCCTTTTTCACAAATATCCCAGTGCACACCTCTTTGCTGGGATCTGAGCTTTCTGGTTTATTCCACAACTTAAAAATCACGTTCGCCCCTTCCTCCCCTACCTACTGCTGTGTGACTCAGCAGTCATTTCCCCCACACCTGCATTTCCTCTAGCACTTAATATCTTGGCTCAGTAGCTAGAAGCTACTCCAACCTGCAGCCCACACATTCCAGCTCTGTTGCCAACTGCCTGGCTAGCCCCGTCATCCCAGTCTGCAGACATCAACAACCACTCATGAAGACTAGACCTTCAACTTTCTTTTACTAGAAAGGCCATGACCAAGGTCTGGTCTACTCTATGATCAGGACGTGCTCAAGGAAGCCCATAGAAATTGCTGTAGAGGACACACTATATATATTCTTACAAATCCTACAGGAATTGCATTAATCTCAGCCTTCAACTGAAGTCTATATATTTCTGATGAAAGGAGATTTTTAACTTGACTAGATTCAGCTATGAAATAGATAGCCTTGTTAAAAAGGAACATTAGCTCATTTACCCTGACCGAGATATGGACCAAATCATCAATCTGGACTTGGATGTAGATAGACTGGACATCCTTTCAATTTTGCAAGCCAGCTACGACTCCTGCATTTGTCTAGTCATGTTGAGAAACTTTCTGTGGTCTTTTTATCTTCTTTGAAAGGATCAAGAGCTTAAAAATTCAGCTTAAGCTAAGCACTTTACTTACATGACTAGATAGCTGCCACCTTGTCACCTTGGACCTTAGCATTTGGAATTAGAAAATACACTTCTAGTTAGTTTGCCAGACAAATTAATGTTAATAGCAGCAGCCAGCCATGCTAAACCCTACTCCTGTTGGAAGACCCAGGATTTAGCTGGGACTGCTCACTGAAGTAGCAAACATTGGGTTCTGACTTGCAGAACTGTGCTACATCTGTGGAGGGGAATTTCCTGTCTGGGGTAGCTAGGGAGAGCTGTAAGAAGTCAGATATATTAATTTCAACAGACAGGTTTTGATACTGACTAGTAGAAACTCAGAAGGGCAGGACTATGATAGTACTCCGTATCCTTTATAGGAACTTCTTTTACTACCACCCACCTATTTCTCCCTGTTGGCTTCCAGCATATTGCACATTGTTTTGCTGTTCCCAGATCTACTCAAAGTGCTCAACTTTTTCTTTTTTTTTTTAAATCCTGAGAAACTTCCCTGCAACTTGCTTGCCAAGAAGTAATACAGGAGCAGAGCACTGTTTTACCTCCAAGGTTTGAAACACATTTCCTTGATTTGTGTATTTTTTGAAGAATAGACAGCAAGTAGCTCTGTTGCCACTATGTAAGTCGCAAATTGCCTCCCCAGGCAGAAGCCTCAGTGTTGTCAGGCCTGGGGTCGAAAGTGGATCTGAGGCAAGTTGCTGCTGACGTGCTTGTATTTCTGTGGTAGTAAGAGTGGAAATTTGATCTCACACAAGATGGCTATTCATTTTCTAAGTGTTTTACAAACATTAACAGTTTGCGATTAGCAATGCTCTAAATTGATAGACAAGATGGACCATTATTGCCATTTCAGGGAGGCAGCAGAAATAAAAGGATAAGGTAGATTTAAGTGATGTCCACAAAATCCAGCAGCAGCTAAACTCACTCAACTTGAAAACCTCATGTTGCCTTTGTCTAAAAGTCAACAAATATGCAAGTGGGATCACATGTCATCACATGGGACTCACTAGTGTGATTTGGGGAGTAGCATAGCCAAGTTCTTGTGAACTCATACCCCATTTAACCAGACACTGGCTGCATTACCACGTGAATACAGTCAGCCTTGCTATAGACACATGCTGTTGCAGACCCAGGAAACTTGGGCATCTCTGTACTGTGTTCCCCATACTTCCATTCAGAAATTACTATCAGCCAAGCTGAATGTTTCTTTACCTGCAGTGTCAACAAGTCACAGGATCTTACTCCTCCTTGACCTCTTATTTTCCAGAGGAGAAAACAGAAAGCATTTGAAACCATTAAATTTAAGTGTTACATATGATTTTCTGCATAGCAGTCACTACAACACGTACATATTTATGAATTTTGACAATACCACTCCTGGCAGGTAGAAAGTTTTCAGCTTACGTCTCAGAAACACAAGCAGAGAGCTGTCACAGTCCCATCTTAAACACAGTATCTTCCTTACTATTCATTCTCTTTATCTGGTTTTCAGTGACTTGCTCCTCCCACCCAACAGTGAGCAGAGAGGAAAAGATAAAAGTAGTTTCCTAAACCCCTCTCTCCAAGAAGGTACATCCATTAAAATTAAGCAAATACACTAACGTTAAAAAGGACCCAATTGTTTAAGCTGGCAGACACCCCAAATGCCCACAACCTCCAGTGGCTTAAATCCCCATAGAAAACACTCAGCGTCTCAAAGGTTATCACCCTCATTACAACAGCAATAAAATAATAATTAAAAAAAAATACTCAACAGTCTGGACACCTAACAGGACAGAACCATTTAAAAGAGAAAGAAGGACATCTTCATAAAACTTTGTATGTATAAGCAACCAAAAGAACTCATTAACAGTTCTCAGAAATCACAGTTCAAGCACTCTTAAAAATAACAAGCTCAACAGCAAAACAAAGATAGGAAAACGTAAGCTATAAACAAATTGCTTTTAATTAGCTCAGGCAGAGCAGCATGTAACCCCACTATATCACCCCACTTCTGAGACAGCTCAAGTGGCAAGTGCATCGTGTTACCTGAACACTGGCCTCGTGCACCCCTTGGGTCTTCCACATGCTGGGTTGGAACATAGCTCTCCGGCCAACATCCTCAGCACCTCACTTCAGAAACAGCAGCAGCACCCAGCAAGGGTTCAGAAAAGCAGAAAAACACAACGCAGCTCCATACCACCCGCAGTGGTAGAAGCTCTTCAGCTTCTCTGGCTCACCCTTCCCAGCAATACCACCCCTCTTACCTCCTCCTCAGCTCAAGTCTACACAGGAGTCCAAAGCGGTTCAAACTCCTCTCCAAGGTTTCCTGGTGTGATGCAGGCTCCAGTCACTCCCTTTCCAAAGCCAGGCGTTTTGTTTCCTCAAAAGCCTTCAGGTAGCAAAGTCTCTCTTTGACTCATGTTTAATCCCAGCAGAAGTATGAGTGGCAGTAAGATGCCAACAAGGCCCAGAAGGAACCATCTGTTTTGTTATAAACACCCTTAAGAGTGCTTCCTTAATCCATTTATAGCACATCTTCCTCAGTTTTATGTATTTAAAATTTTTAAAGCAGGTTGCTTCCCGGCCCTGCAAAGGCCTCCCTCAGCTCAGTTAGCCACCTGAAGCAGCTGAGAGAAGTTGCAAAGTTAATTATTACAGCTAATGGCTTCATGCACACCACCTGGGTGGGGCACTGCCTTTACATAAGCTTGCTGCCCACACCAATGGGAGCCTCTTTTGTCAATGTATTGTTCACATTTGCAATACATACTACAGCATATATATATTTAATTACTTCACTGATGTATTCTGACTCAGTAAGTCTCTCATGTGCCTTAGCCCGTATCTTTCCCACACTACAGGGCATCTTTTATGCTTTCTTTCAATTCTTTATAGCACGTACTCCAAATCCACATGGGGTTACCAGAAATCAGGATAGGCATGACAGACTATAGTCACCCACCTATTCTACTTGCGCTTTTCCAGTCCAGCTAAAGTATCAGCAGTGTTCCTGTTTTTCTTATCGCAAGACATCATCCATCCCCCACATTACCCGACACTGTTTTCTCAGTATACCTGCCCCCAAATCCTCCAGCTGACTCTTCCTTAAGATGTACTTCCATTCTCTCAGCAGCAACACTGCCAGCCCCAAGCTTTGCTTCTCTTCATTGTTTAGTTTGTCACCAATTGCTCCAAGATCCACCCTCTGGCAGCCTCCAGTTTTTAGTAAAGAGTTGCAACTCCTCCTTAATTCCATCCTCCGCAGCAGAAACAATAGGTGCTGTGCCATTCCCTTCCCCTATTGACATTTCACCTTCTTCCCTTCCTTGTACCCACTGCTGGGGACTTCACCTTTCAGACTCTGGCTGGGCACTACATTATGACTCCTGTTCACGCAGTGATCAGTTAGACTTCAGATGATGAGTTGAGCAGACCTCTCTCTCCTTCGCTCTTAGCGAACTGAACAGTGCCCAGGGGAGCTAGTGCCTTCTGCATGCTCCCATCCTTGGCTGCCTTTCTTAACGAAATTGATTGTTGTTATTTAAAGTATAAAACTACAACATTTCTTACCCTCAAAAAGGAAGTCACTGTTCACTGTGCAAGGGGAAAGCTCTATTTGAATCATCTTTCACTTCACAAGCCACAAATCACAATGTGTCCATAACATTAATTACAGCATTTAGTGCAGAATTAAATTTATGTAAATAAAAGTAATTATAATAATTATTGCTACTGTGGTACAATTATATTACTAATTGTGCCCTCTCAAATTATGATCGCCCTGACTTGCATTTCTGGTATCAGCTATGTCTTTATATACTTTCCCCTCCCTCAGAGGGAAAAAGAACAAGTTCCTCCCTCACACACAGCATTTCGTCACCTATCAACAATTTAACCAAACTATCCTGTTTTGGCCTGCTAGTACAGATTTACAAATCTTGTTAGGTTTAGCTGTTCAGGAGACAAATAGAGTAGATATAGCTGGGGGGAAAGCAGGATTTGTAGGTCATGGAGTGCCTTCTATTATGTAGTTATGGATTAAAGTTCCTACCAATACCAGTATTTTCAAGTTTCTCATAAACTGCAAACTGGGATGCAGTTTCACTCTGAAGACCCAAAAGGATAATGTTTCTGAAACAGAGTATATTCCCTGAACCCTCTAGGCTGGGAACTTTGCAGGTATTTCACACCCACACAGGACAAGTAATTACTAGGCAAAGGTGGCTTCAGCTCCAATTGCTGCTCTATAGCTGTGTTGGTACCTATGTTTGTGTCTAAATCACAAGGCAAGTATGCTCTGGATAGTAAACCACAGTCCCAGGTACGCCAGCTGCCTAAAGCAAAGAAGTTACAGATCTACCCACACTGGCAAGCCACTTTCCTTCCAGTGGAAAACAGAGTAGACACAGAAGATAAGAGGGTGGAGGAAGGATATTACCTACCTGGGTCTCATCTCCATACGGCATCAAGATGTACGTGAACACCCATCCAGTTATCAGCTAAGAAATACTCTGCACTGGTGAGATCTGCCTTATAAATAGATTGACACCTCTCTTTTGTGTTTTGCTCTATAAGCTTTCTCCTCAGCATGGCTAAGTAGACTAGGAAATAGGACTTTAGCTAAGAAGTGAGGCTGCAACCCAGCAAGTGATTAAAAAGTCTTCAAGAACTGATGCCTTATGAAGTGTTGTAGACACCATGTTGAATCAGTATTACATGATGGTGCTGGAAGTACCAAAGGTTATAATTTTTCAGATAAGGTGCAAAATGCAGGTTCTGCTTACTGTGACCATTGTTAGCCTTTCAAAAGTTAGGCGCTTTACTCCTAACAAGCAAAAGGAAGCAAAAGGATGACATGAGGAATAAGGAAAAGTTCCTCATGTCATCCTTTTTCACTGTTTTGTAGAACTGTTTCATACTATCTTGTAGCTGTATTCTACACATTCTACTCTGAAAAGAAAAAAAAAAAAAGAGTATGCTAAACTGAAGTAAAGAGTGAGGATGTTGGTCTATAGGCAGCTTTTATCCCAAATGTGTTAGAATACAGTTATGACAGAACAAGTTTGTAGTGCAGTAAGCTCCAATACTCTACATATTTAAGACAGAAAATCCTGTGCCTGATACTTACTATGCAAATACTATCACTTCATGGTGATATACTATCACTATGTTACAAAGAGATACTGTCATTTCATGACACAGTACACCTTTCTTATTAGGGTTGACTGCCTTATCAATATGGCTGCCCTTCTTCCTGCATACACTATTTATGAACACATACTGCTCTGTTTATCGGAGCTATCTCAGTACAACCCTTCATTGTGCAGCACAGACGTACCCATTCAACATGTCAAGCAAGAGGTTATATACAGTAAAAGTCCAACAGTACCACATTGGTTTCTAAGTTCACAAAACAATCTTGGCAGAAGACAACTTCAAAGACACACATTTTTAAGTATGAAATATGGTGACTAAGGTCATATTTAGAAATCAGCTCTATGCATCCTGCATACCCAAAGCTCCCTCTAAAGTATAGAAGAAATTTGTTACAAATACTTCAGTGAACAAGGCCCTTTGTTGTTATCAATGAAAGTCATTCATTTGAGTTGCTAAGTGATTTTTATAGTAAGACGAGCACCCATAGATTTAGCTAGGACTTGAAGAGTAATAAAAAGGCAAAAAGCAGAAGTAATTTTTATGGACTGATTTTTTAAAAAACAAAAAAGAGTCAGGGAACATTATATACCTCATCTAATTACTCACCAATTTAGCAGAAGCTGTAGTTTTGATTTCACTAATATACCAATGAGGTCAAAATTACAAAGTCTCTGCTGAATGGAGGATTAATTTCTCTGTTGGCACGAGAACCATGCTTTTTAATACAAGAATATTAATTGTGATAGAATCATTTTTTTGCATGTGGGTCTCCTGTTTGTAAAAAGAAGTTTCAAACAAATCACACCATAACTTAATTCTAATGAACACTTACCTATTGTAAATCACTACCAACATTTTTACAACCAAAAAAGGACCTGTATTATCTTACTAATAGCTTATTAACGTGGTCAAGAGCTTCCTGTAGACTATAAGAAGTATATAGAAAATTAGAGAGGAAGAGACACTAAAAGTTCTGTGATAAACATTACAAGATCTAATTAATTCCAGTAGATGAAAACCTGAGAAATAATTTCAAAATCTTCTCAGCATCACACACAAGGTATGATTCTCTCAAAGATAAAAGAAATGTTCTAAAAAAAGTTTTCATTACAATTAAGTCAGCTTAGTGCAAGTCATTGCAAGGACAAAAAATATACAAATCAACAATGTAGCAATAATGGTTTTGTCTTACAGAAACAACCTAGAATTTACATTTCTCTAGACAGCATTTTGTTGTTGTATTTCCTTGAGACAAAAACTCCATTAGCTTTCACTCATGAATTGGAAAAGTGGATTTTAGTGCAGTTTCTGTATCCTTCAGGCCAATGACATCAAAGCCATTTGGTATTTTCTAACTAAATATGCTTGACTCATATCATCTCATTTCATGTTTCTTCTAATTAGATTGGTCTTCTCACTCTTTAGCAGTAGGGGAATGCCACAGTGCATGTTTTCTTCTCAAGAACCAATCTAACCAGAGATGACTGCTGCTGTCTCTCCAATTGACTAAGGCTAGCTGGTTATAAATACATTTTCTTCTTGTCTTTAATTGTCTGTATCACTACTGTTCTACATAATAAAGTATCTGGTATAATAACTAAATGCTTTTATTGAACCAGATTACTAGTTATTATTGTTTTCTTTTTAATAACTCAGGCATTGCCAAGACCAACTCAACAAAACACCATGTGGCTAATTTTCCGCAACTTCGTAGGTCCAACTATACTTTCTCAGCAAACAAAAATCATGATGGGCTCCTCCTCACCACTTGCTAAGATGGTAAAACAGTAATTCAGAATGGAAAACATGTAGCTGCCATCAGGAGATACTGGCTGTGAATAATGAGGTAAAGCCATGATAAAACAGAGATAGCAGAACTGAGGTGATCAGATTTTGGCATTTCTGAGAAGCAGTATGTTTTTGATCTCAGGCAAGAGCAATTCATAAATGTTATATTTTTCCATGTATGCAAGGTCTGGACTTTATTGCTGGAGAACAGCATCTTTTTCTCCTTTAAACTAAACCACATTTATGGATGTGTTGCTCCTAGTGTCATTAACAACAACCATACATACACAAAAACTACAGAAAATGGACAGACTAACCAATATTTTTTAAAAGAGGGCAATAAAGAATCAAGGAGAGTTTCTGATGATACTAGCTTTTGGGATGTCATCAATCTTCTCAGATGGTCTAAAGGATAGCTAACAAATATAGACAGAAGGTTCATATTCTACTCCTAACTCTGTTTCTTGCCTTCTAGACAGCTATTTCATGTTTTTGACTTACTTTCCTTATCTGTAATCTATGCTATCTATACAGACCTGCTTTTATGAGACAATTTGGGATCTAGATCTGAAATAAGTACATGAGAACTAAACAGTTCAATCTGAAGTCAACACAGTAACGTAATATGCAACAATCACTGTAAAAGGAACAAGCTTTAGAAAACTCTTTTCTCTTAGGATATTATTAATAGCAAGAATAATTAATAAATATTGTTTTATAGGCTTAATTAATAGAGCATAGGTGCTCTAGGAACAATACTGACAGTTCAATGCAGTATGCACAGGTGCTCTAGGAACAATACTGACAGTTTAAGCAACTTAGGCTAGGTAATGAAAAGCTAGATATAACTATATGTTAAATAGAACATTTTGAGTCTTTTCTCAGAAGTCTAAAAGTGAATTATGATGAAGATTGTTCAGAAGATAAGTAACCATGATGACCGAAGACTGCATCAATGAGCAGCAGTGTCCAAAGAGGAATTAGAACGGAAAAATAAGAACTAGTCGAAACTGTGGAATACAACAGACTTTCGAAATTGATGATGAATTGAGATCTGAAAGTTCCTGGAAAATCACCAAAGAATCTTTGTATTGTATGTTATATCATATAATAGAGGGTGCTTTTTGTTAGCCGCCGCCACTCACTGAGGGGATGGCCCGACTCTTGAGTTGTTAATAAAGCAAGTCTAGAGATACCCACAGTCTGGTGAAATCCTTTAACAATCACAATAGAAATATTTTATATTCAAAATTCATAGAAGAACCCAATCAAGCACAGGCACAAGAGCACTACACTACATCACAGAAAGGGTTGGTTGTTTTTTCAACATTAAGTAAAAATAATGACTTTTTTTTCTTCTAACACAAGCTAAGATTGCAAGTTAAAAGACCGAGCAAGATAGCTAGTAATCAGTAGGAAATTAACAACTATCCATGAAGGTAGTCAAGATAAGGAAAAACAGTATTGGACTGGAATTAAACAGGGTGAAATAACTGAAAGGCTTTGTTCATCTGTGTAGGACGTTCAGATACAAAAGTCTTGTTTGTGATTCAGAGAAACAAAATAGGAATAAAAATTTCAGAGAAAATGTTTTCCAAATTCTTTGATCTGGAGTTTGGTCTAAAGAAGCAGCTCTCCAAGAGTTTTATTAAACAGCTTCGGTAAAAAACCAAGCATTTTTCTAACAAATCAATTGTAGTTTATATTCTTTCCTTGCACGTGTCCTGTATAATGAATTACGTCTTCATCAGCATCTTCATCAGCACAGCGCTTCTGATGTGTTTTTAGGTACAGTCTTTTTATTTTCTTGTACAGAACAGAGACACCCAAAAAAGCCCCCTGCCAAAATATGCTGACCCCCCCAGTCTCCTTAATTTCTAGAGGAAGAGGAAAGAGCAAGTGGAATATCAAGCACCACAGAACCCACCATATCACTATTACAGATGCTGTTGTTCATCTGCATCCATGATTCTCCCTGTGAGAGACAACTCCCAAAGTCTTCTGTCACACACAGAAACTGCAAATTACACTGTCACAAGACAGAACAGCTTTTTGAGTGTGGTACAAACATCCAGGTCCCTTTGGATACTGTAGTTGCCTATACTCTGCTTTTTTGATTTAGTCTTCTACCTTGAAGTATGTAACAATTCTTACTTGAGGTTGTTTGTTGTTAGAGTCAGGAACTGCTACCACTCTAAAAGAAATCAAATTTGGGTCCGGTGAATCTTTCATAGTGCTTTCACCCAGAGCAGCAGTTAATAACTACATTATGGAGAATTACATTATATCCTAAATTTACATGCTATCCATAAATTCAAGCTACATCCTCCCTGCAGTTCACTTCCTATGTCGTTCAATATCTCCTATTTTTACCCCAAACCTTAAACGCTGTAGCACTCAACTTTAAAATGAAAGATGTAGAAATTGTAGAGGGTTTTTAAAATTAGAACAAAGCATCATGATCATAATAGGGACTACAAAACATGTAAATACATTATCTTCTTCAAAAACACTGTAATAAGTAAAAAAATAACCAAAACTCTATGTTGGGTACAAAAGAAATGTACTAGGGATTAAGCCCTAAAAATAAAATGTAACCTTATCTTTGACAGGTGGATTGTATCTACTGCTAGCAGTCTTACAGCTTTCTGTCTAGTTTTCATTTTAGCAACCTTTGTCAGCTTGTGACACCCGTACATTTTGAAATGAACTGCAAGATAGGGAGAGGAGTTTCTTCTCAAATCTTAAGACAGATAACTTGTGCATCAAGTATTTTAAGAGCTGAAAAGGCAGCTACAGCATTCCTGAAAACTTTGGAATATTATAGTAAAATAAAAGTCAAGAGCTACAATATGCATTTGGTGCATATGCATACATGAAATTGTTTGCTGGCACCTACCAATCTATACAGAGTAACTGCCTGCAGAAGGATAATCCAAGTCAGTACCATTTTCCATATGTATTTCTGATTTCTGAAATAAAACATGCATTTCTAGAGACAATTTTTCTCTAGCATCTTTTTTTCTAGTCAAACTTCCATTGAGGAATTCTGAACAATTTCAATCGTTTTGGAAATGGCCTCACAGCATCTGTGCTTTCTTGCACCTATCACATAGGCTGGAAGCTCAAACATCTGAAGCTGTTGCAACATACTCAAGGAATCAACTACAGCTGACTAGTTCCCATAACTGTAGAGGAGTGGAGATGAGTGGGACTCTGAGCCTCTTGTTATATGTTGTTGTTCTTACAATCAGATTTCTAAGTAGTTTTGACTTGATTTAAACTTTTTGTGGGATTATTATTTTTTTTAAATTTCAAGGGATCTGAAAGATTTCAATTCTACTGCTTAGCATTATTGTCTAGAGTTAAAGGAAATGCTAGTTCAATCCCTGTTTTGAATTTAGCAACAAGTTACATGTTCAGAGAAGTTAAAACTTGGCTCAACACTGTTTGCCTCTGTAAATGGCTTCATTAGAATTGCATGGAGTAGAAAAACAGTCATCCAAGACTGTTGTCTCCCTGGATCTTAGTTGCCTTCAAATTCACACAGATGAGATGCTCCAGTACAAGACAAAACAACATGCAGATATGTAAATCTGTTCACCTATGTACAGGTAAAGCCAGTGGTTTCTTAAAAAATTACAGATTGAAACACAGAAATTGGCACACACAACTGAATCTTTATGTGTATCAAATAGGAGATGTTTCCACTGCTATCATTAGCATAACTGAATGTAATTTATGCATGTTCAAGTCATCTTTAAACTATGTAGATCAGGTTTTACAGCTCTTTTAACTAAGGCAATGCAAAGCTTCAGGCAGGGCCAATACTTCAACATATAGAAGACCACAATGAGTTCCAGACTACCCTTAGATTGGGCCTGATACTTAATTTAGCTGGTTATAGTTGAGACCAAATTTTTAGCTTGATGCTTTAAACCCTTATTCAGTAAAGAACTCATCAAAAGGTCAAAACCCCTAAACTTTAAGTACCGATTTAATTTTTCAATTCATTTTTCCTGAAATCATAGACAGTAATTATGTATTGCATTTTTGACAGGTTTCTCCCATAGACCATTTCACTTTTCGGCATATCCCTTCTTCAAGGGATCAGAAGAACTCTAGGGTTTATCCTTTGTCCATGTTATTGCTCTTTATAAGCTTTTGGCTCCCAAATCAATTGTTCTTCCTTCTTTAGTGTCTTTTATAGGTGTGGAGGTTTTGTGGTTGTGAAATTTACTGAAGTGTGTCTAGTGAAATGTACTGAAGTGTGTATTCTTGGGTCATGAACCACATCATGAAAAAAGAGGAAACTTTACAACAGTGATCTGTTTACGACAGTATACTATCTACAACAGTACTGCTAACACAGAATACCTTCCCTTACCCTAAGGAAACAGCAAATGTTTAAAGGATTTAAAGGTGAAAAGTACCATGCAGGTGTATTATTATTATAATCTGATGAACTAGGAATGGTCAAATGGTTTTAAAAAGTCAGTGAACATTCATAGTTACTGTAACATGTTCTTGTCACACACAAGAGTAGCATTTACAAACAGCTTATACCCAAGGAATCAACAAAAGAAAGAATTAAAGGAAAGAACATGGAGCAGGTGGACTCTTCTTCACAGAAACTCAGAGGGCATAAAGTGACTAATAAATGCTTTTTCCCTACAGCAAATATCATAGACTACTATAACTATATTTTAACATTTATATTTTAAAATAAGTATCATTTACAACTACTGTGCAGTTTCCCTTAAAGTTTTTATCAACCAGACACCTAAAGAACTTATTTTATCTAATGTAATTACAGATGACACTCAAATAAAATCTTAAAATAAATCCTTTACCTCATAGAAAATATATTTTAATAGTGAATTCAAAATAAAAGATTTGTCCCTTCCTGCCAGAAAATATGTCAAGAAACAGTATCTTCTTTGAAGTTGTAAATCTTGCCTAAAAAACAATGAGAAAAGTAACTTACTAGAGAATTACTACGCTTCTTTCAAAGCTTAGTAGTGACTGAAATAGAATATATTATTTTATGAATTTCCTTGCACACATCTTACAACACCAGAGTAGCTGAATTGTTTATTTCAGAAGAACTCATACATATAAGCATGATTTTAGAAAGTTCACATGCAACTGATTGTGATAACAGTTTGTATATTTTAGTATCACTTATGTTCACCCAATCGCACACAAAAAAATCTATTTAAATTACAAAAAAGCTTACCGGAATATTGATTTTAGCAAGTTTTTTCTAAATTCCACTTTGTAAAAGTAACAATAAATCTTTAAAAATTTTAACCCAAAATACTGGTTTTTTTAAAAGGGATACTTGTGGAACTTAAATATAAAACATTATCATTTTCATAAAATACAAAATGCCTGAACATTTTTTAAATAGTCAATGTTTCTAAAATATTATGGAGTTGATATATTGTCATAAATTTAACACAGGTTCCCTCTAATTAAAGTGGTTCTCAAAATAAATCAACAATTCCCTAGTGCACTTATAAAGAGAAAAGATCAAAAGCAGTAAACCAGTATCTTTCCTTCCAGTGTTAATTGGTAATTAAAAATCTTAGCTTCCTTAGTACCTATTCTGAAATAGTTTGATTTTTTTTTTTTTTTTTGCTGAGGGAAGGGGATGTTACACAGACAAATCCTGCATGAAAGTCATGAAAATTAACCAGTTTTGAAACTGCTTGCCTTCATCACAGTTAAAAAGGGATATGAGACTCCATTATTTTCTTTTAAATAAGCACCTTAGACCTCAGCTTTCATTTGGTCTTGAGTTGCATGTATTACATAATTCTACTGGCCAAGTAACATCCTTTCTCTATGACAGTTCAGATATGTCTGATAATTTTAAGTAGAAATAAAAATATTAGAATCGGTTCTTTGGCATAGTACAGAAGTTGACAGCTCTTACTATGTGAACTGACTGCAAGTCCTAAAGAAGAATTTCCTGTATTTGAAGCAAGGGGGATAGGACAGGACTTGTCACCGTTTCAAGACCAAGTCAATTAAATGAATGTCCCTTTATGGATTTCAAGTGTCTTCCCTTTGTAATTTACTTGAAGTCTTCAGTACTGATTCCATTTTCACTTGCATTATCACAGCTGAATATTTCCTGCATACAAGGTAATCAGCAGTATAGCAGTAAACCCCGTCAGTAAACCAGCATTCTGAATAAGGAAGAATGTGAGATCCATCTTTCTTCCTGTCACTTTCTCTCGCAGCATATCGTTCATCTCTGGGAACTGAAAAAAGGGATATTTTTAGGTAAGTATTGCCATCTCGTGGTAGCGTGCATAACTTAAGGTATTAAAAACTGAACCATATTGACTTGGGACTGACTATTAGAACTAATAGAAGGTGAAGGCAGTCACAGGAACAGGTCACCCTAACTACCCTGAAAAACCACATCACCAAGGATTGTAAACTGAAATGGTGTTTTGTTCCTCTCTACTGCATGTCTCTCATGCAAATTTCCTCTTTTTGATTCCAGCAGTTTCATAGGGTCCAATTGTTGTCCATATGTTGCTAGGGGCAGCTGCCCTTGTATTGCTAAATGTTGTGTTTCTTCCTTCACTAGTACTAACAGAGAAATCCTTGTTCAGGAAATGGAAGATTAGGATTCTACTGATTTATCTATAAGCAAATGAAGTGAAGCTGAAAACACAGACAACCCCTCAGAAGTAAGAAACCTGTTACAAATAGGTCTGGTGGGCTGATGAGGTAGAGCTAAAGCAAGGAAGAAAGAAGAAGAACGTTGTAAAACTGGTGGTAATACATGCAATATTACAATGCAGTGCAATGAAGGGATTCTTCATTCCATAACATGCATTTTAATAGTAACACAATAGCGTATACAGCAAAAAAACCCTGCAGAAACAAAGATACTTCCTCTGAGCCAATGAAGGTGATGGCAGACAAACACTAGCGATAAAGTCTCCTGCATGGGGTGATTTGGGCTATGTGTTTGCAGCAGATAAAGTCAACTGCAGTGGATTTTGACAAACATACTCAAATAAGTTCTTCTTCTGTTGCTCTGAGAGTAGTATAGCCAGAATGCAATGAAGACTGTATATTTCAAGCATTAGGTTAGAAACCTTCAGTCTGAGTGAATCAGAAACCATATCTTTCTTTGATCTCACAAGGCAAAAACAGCTCGTGAAGGTAATGCAATTCTTGAAGAACAGACTAAGGTTAGTGAGAAGCAGCCAAACCTTCCCAGAAATCACTCCAGAACTCCATAATCCTCTTGCACAACAGGCAAAGACAACAAACCAGATCAGCTTCATGCCATACAACAAGACTCATTTGTGCACACACCTCAGCGTACACATTCTCACATGTCCACAGCCTCATCACACAGTGATCTTACTGGCAGAGGTTGGACTATGCCAATACTGGAGGAAAAAAGAACAGCAAAAAGAAAAGAAGGAAGGAGTGACATTCTAGTTAATCCTACCTGCTTCTGGACAAGCAAACCAGAAGTGTGTGAAAATCGTAACAGAAAGTGGAAAGCCAGATCTCTGCACAGAGCACTTGAATACCCTATTTCAGACTTTTCAGGGGGAAGAAAAATTCAGATAGGTATTTGATAACAATCCAAAAACCTAGAAAAAGAGAGATTGGGGAGGAGGGGAAGGGAGAGAGACAGAAAGAAAGAAACAGAGAGAACAGGACAACAGATACAAAGAAAAGAATGTTACCTACTTTGATGGATTTAATAACAAATTTAAGCTGAGCCACTCTAAATTTATGCCATGAGTTTTATACATCATAGTTCAGTGCACTACTATTCATTATATGAGTGAAACTAAATGAAAAGCATTAGCAATTAAGGTACTGCAAACTTGTAAAATAAACTATTTATATTGTTCATTTAACATTATTACTTATTAAATCCTACGTTATTACCTAAATCATAATAGTATTTAATGAAATAGTCACTATAACTATATGACAGTTCTTAAACGTGTATAGAACCAGACTGGGGTCTCAAATCTTTCTAAATTCAGGCCTCGCTCTTTCAGTTCTACACTCAAATGGATTCTCATGTGGCAGCTGTAAAGACCTTTGCAGATACATCTGTTCTTACCACACTGAATTAAACATAATAAAACTTAAAATTCTTGAAAGATCTCTCTCATTTTCAGATAAAACATCATTATAAAAGTAAATTAGGAACAATGCTGACTGTCTATGAATCCAGATTTTATTTCCCAAGGTCTAAATCTGATCTGGATCTTAGCACAATTTCTTTGGCTTATATCTTCTAGCACACTTTAAAAAAATAGACTGTTTCGAATAGAGTTCAGCAAATTTTTTTAGTCTGAACCAAGAAACTGGGACTAGTACTGTTAATTTAAACCAGAACAGAATTTAAGTCAGGTTTTTCACTTAATCCCAAAATTATCACTGTGGTTACACAACACCTTTCCTTCAACTCAAAACTAAGTATTTTGTTTCATTTTACCTATCTTTTCCTTTTCTTTCAAAATACGGTTTAAATAGACAAACGAACCTTTTAAAAATAATAAGGTAAAATACTTTGCCACTTTAAGATGCTGAAACAAAGTATTTATACACTTTTTATTTTTTGATGAAACCACTCAAATTCATGAAAAGCTTGTGTCTCAAACTCTTTTCAGCAATAATCTGATCAGCCCTATTTGTGAAGTGAAAGCCTTTCATGTTTCATGAATAAGCATAACTATTTGTGCACCTCCATTAAGGTTATAATTGATGATTTAAGATCTAATAATAATTAGATGACACTGGCAAGAGAGGGTCAAAATACTAAATTCTACTGGAGAGACTTAGTGCAGTCTTTGTTTTCTTGCAGAAAAATAAATAACTGAAAATGAAATTATATCTCACCATATCTGCCAGAGAGATGTACAGGAACATTCCACCGGCTACAGCAAAGATGATGTTAGGAGCAAAGTTGTTGCCTACCAATATACCAAAAGCCATCCCAAGGTAACAGGAACATGCAGACAGAAAGTTGAAAAACAGAGCCTGCCGAGTACTCATTCCTGCATTAAGCAATATGACAAAATCCCCTAGAAGAAAGAAAAAGAAAAAAACATCTTCAGAAAACAATAGTGTGATTATTTTCTGATTTCAAAGGATGTCTGAAGAAAATATATTATTTGTATACAAATTATAATCCCCTGCTATTTTTCTTCATTCAAGTAATTGATGAAGATTTGCCTTCAATACTAAAGTAACTGAAATATTCTAAAGCAAGCAGGTGATACGCAATTGAGCTAAGAGCACAGGAACACAGAACTACCTATAATGATCTAAAAAAAATTAACACAACAGTGTATGCAGCATACATGAACAGGGCAATTAATAGCTCTCTAATACATACTCCCAGCTTCCACCCACCTGTGCTTGGGAACTTCCTGTGCTAGACATGTATTTTGGTGCTTGGGAAGTTTTTGATTAATTTTTTTTCCATTAAATTGTCTGAACTTTCTTTCTATCTATGCCAACTTTCAGGCAGCACAGCCTCCTACAACAGAGATTTCCACTGTAAACAACATGCTGAATGAAGTTTCTTACCCAGTTCATGAGGAAACTCTTCACACAAGATGGCTATGGAGGTACTAAGCCCTTGGAGCAGAGACAAAGTGAAAGAAGCACCAATAGCCAAACCATCTATGAAATTATGTACGGCATCACTCAGTGTTACCATCCAAGCAATGGTCCCAATCTTGGACAGCGGACGCCCGTGAAGACACTTGCATAAGCTGCCCTGGATAGCTTCTTCCTGGAAAAAAATAACACAATAGAGCAATTTCATAAAACGCTGAATAAAGAAGCCAACAAATCACACTTCTGTCTTTAAATGAATGCCAAGCATAAACCAAAACACTACTGCATATGGAGACCAAAATGCTTGGTCCAAGAAGCAAAAGGCATAGGTAGCAGCAGCAAACATTTTCTGTTTCAACAAGTTAACACGCAGGGCCCAATCACTCTTCTGACTACAAAGCTTTACCTGAATGCCCTTCAGCTGAGACAGAAAGCAGTTCTGACCATAGTGCCCTGAATGTCTCCCTGGAGTCTCTGTCAGATTAAGAGTGCCAAGGCTCCTCACAGCCTCCTCAGCCACCTCTATTAAGCATGTAGAGTCAGAAGGGTCAGATCACAGTGACTGACAGCATCTGTATTTCCTACCCAAACCACATCTGGACCAGTTACATACTGCCAGTACATCACGCTCTCAGAGACACACTCAGCCACCACAGTAACAGCCAGGTATATGTGAATATAGACACACATCCAGATACTCCATAAACTTTATTTCTAATTTTGGGCAATGACAGTCAAGTCCACCTATTCAAATAAGTTTCTACAGAGCACATGTTTAATAAAAACAGGAGTGGGTAATTCTGACTGTGCAAGTTGAAGGCTCAGAGCATGAAAACAACAAGCTAATATAAAACTGCAATGCTCATACACACCAGGGATCTCAATAACTCCTCCCAGAAGTAGAAGTAATTTATACATGTGGTGCCACAAAATAATGAAAAACTTGAAGCAGATAAAAGGAACTGCCATTTTAGCTGGGAGCACAAACTAATATCCTCTCAAAAAATCCTGATAATCCATTCTGATAAATTTCTGTACACACATGTACTGTAGTTACACAATATTTACAAGAATTATAGTATATCCCCCCTAAAAAAAAAAGAAAGGATTTGCACATAAGGCATTAATTAGTGCTTACTTACTGGAATACATAAGCAGTAATATATACATCTTAAGCAGTAATATATACATCTGTGGGCCCATAGACATATTTATACACTTCTCCTTCTCTTGCAGGAGAAGGGTGTAGAATACCAGCTCTTCCTCCTTATGAAAAGGTCACAGATTATTCCAAGCAATTTTCCTTAGTTATTAAAAAGAACACTGCAAATTTTTAGTTTCGCCATATCAAATGCAAACACTACCAGGCAACTGAATTTTGAACTTCATGGAAATATAATGATTAATAAATTCTTACAAAATCTTTAATTACAGAGCAGTAAGGTCTGTCTGATGATTTGCTCACCAGACTCTTATCTGACATCCTTGTATGTAGGAGCTGCATTGGGACAGGACAGGAATTTGAGTCATATGCCTGTTGCACCACTTGGAACTTGTAGCTAATAACGCCTTGGTTGAGTAGTGCCACAACTGCCATAAAGCACACTTATAGCTCCTATTCAGTGCACAGGAAACCCTGAAATAATACTTCTACGATGTGAAAATGAGCAATGGATCCAAAAATTGGGAGTTTCCCTGCTGACTCAAACACATAGGCTTTAGACTTGTACTACATGCTTGCCTTCAGTTTTTGGAGGTTTTCCTCTCAACGTTTCATCTAACACACAAGTAATGCCAAACATATTTTTGGGATGATTAATTTGTACCTATACTAATTCTGTTTGAGATAGGATCACTTATGAGTAATAGACCTCTCAATCCACAAAGGCAACTTGAACTTCACTTTAAGAAAGAAATATTACAAAGCAAGCCACATAAAATACATATATTCGGTAACTGGAAGTAAAAAGAAACATGAGTATGAGAAAATCCAAATACAATTAGCAAAGCTCTTCCACCTATTCATCCAGATCCCTGAGCTGAAGTTCTGTTCCCCTACATTTTTCTTTGTTCCCTGGTGACCATCCTTCAAGCTTTCTAAGAACTAATGGAGGCATTGTTTTGTAGATCATCCTGATTTCTGCCAAAAGCACATCATCTTTCTTGGGCATGTTTCTAGCTTCACTGAGGAAACGGAGTTTGAGACAATGCACAGATTTTCATTTTGAATAATTCATTCATTTTTCTTTCAAAAAAGAACACCATTCTTTTGGAAACCACACACACACACACACACACAAAAACCCCAACAACAACAGCAAGTATCTTCTGATAAAGCAACAATATTAATCTCAGGAGACTGTATTTTGAAAAGGTATATTAGCAACTCCTATCACACATAAGAAAGAGACATGGTGATAGTTTTTGTTCTGTGAAAACTTTCTATTACCAAAACAAATCTCACATCAAATGCCAAGCATCTCCAAAAAATCAATGGTTTTATGGAAAGAGTTTATCAGGATGAAAATTCCTAAAAGAGAAATGAAAACACTGAGCAAATAATACAAATGTGCAAAAATGTCACCTGTACATACTTGCTTACGTTTGTTCTCATCAATGCACATTTGTTTTATGTGGGAACCATGTGTGTGCCTACACTTTTCTGAGGGCTGTGGGGGCATAACTGGC
This sequence comes from Strix aluco, assembly GCF_031877795.1. NCBI lineage: Eukaryota > Metazoa > Chordata > Aves > Strigiformes > Strigidae > Strix > Strix aluco. The sequence continues at coordinate 56,551,535 of NC_133934.1, forward strand.
TTAGACACAGAACTAAGTAAAGAACCCATTTTCTGGTACCAGCTGCACAGCTGAGAATTCCAATGACAGTCTTGAGCATTGCATATGTATGACAAACATAAAAACCTGAAGGGTTTTTTGTTGAAATAAATAGTTTACAAATATACGTGCTGAACTTTCCATGCATCTGTGAAGAAAATGAACACTGAGTAACAAGATGTTATTAAGAATTAGCTGCTGAATTAATCAAGAATGGAACTGACTCAAAATGTGCTGAGGTTTGGGTTGTTTTATCTATGTACTTTTAAATTTTTTTTTAAGTAATTGCAATGAATTTAGGTGAACAGTATTGATTTAATTCTAAAAATTACTTTCTTCATCCAATCTTTCAAAATGCAGAACAACTGCAGTCTAAAAACTAGGAAATGGGTTTCTAGGAATTGGCTGTGTTTGCCCTCTCTAATAAGCTTTAGCTTACAAGGACATATTAAAATTCTATTAGGTATGTGTTGGCTTATGCCAAATGGTTCCTTCATAAACACCAAATGCCTGTCAAGTTGAATGCATACCTACCCTCATGGCACTACTCTAACTGCCCCAAAACCCCTCAGCCACCTTGGCCCTCCCCTGCCCCCTGATGACTCTGAAGGCTACCTGGCCCCTTTGAACCTGCCTGGAGAAGGAAAAGAGTAATGATGCCTTTTTTGTTGATACCTCCAATATCAGCAGTGGGCTATCTGCCACTGGGATTTCCTTGCCGCCAGCCTTGGCTCCAGACTGAATTTTACCCTTACTTTCAGGAGGTTTTAATACAACATATGCTCTTCCTGGCTTTGGAGAAATGGAGGGGAAGAAAGAATGGAAAGCATGAATTTTCATACGAACAATAAGTAGAGAAGAGCCTTTGTGAAATTTTAAGTTCCTAAAGTCAAGACTGAATGTAAAAGATGTATGAGCATCCCACAAAGGATCTTGGGGTAACCTACAATACTTTATGATCACAAGCACTGCATCTAAACTAGTTGCTAGAAATAAATGCTATATAGTTACATTTTAGTATTATAATATATGGTATGATTTTGTTGTGTTTATATTATGCGTAAGCAGATGGCTAGACAAAATGTAATAATGGAATAGGTCCAGATAAAACTTCTGGTAAACAGGGCAGAAAAACTCTCATACCATTGGAGATGACTGCCTCTGCAGAGAGTGGAGGGTTCTCTGGTATGTTTTATAAATCTACAAAATACAGTTTAGGGACACTTATAATACTAATTCCCTCTTGGTGCCCATGCAATTTTAATTATTAAGCATGCTTCTCCTGGTTTTTTAAATGCCCAGTATCCACCATACTTCATGACATTTCTACAGCAAGGCCAGGTACAATTCTGGTACTTTACACTGTGTGCATCAAATGCCCTGGTGAACCTGCAAGGTCAATGCAGAACTCTCAGATTCTCTCCCGGCTGTTAGGGCCTGCCTCTGGCTTCCTCACTGCTCCCCGCAAACAATTTACTGTCTAAAGAACATGGGTGGTAAAATAGAAATCTCTACTATACCAAAATCTGCCTTAGCCATCAGTGAATTGTTTCTATGTGTTCTTATTTTTTTAAAATAAGGGACAGTATTGCTCCTCCCTGTACAGCGAAAGAAATAAAGAAGGACACCAACTTTCTCTTCCTGCTTCCATTTTCTTCTCAGACAGAAGGAAGTTGTAGCTGTAGTATAAAAATGAACGCAGAGAAATATAGAGAGCAAATCTGAAAGAGAATAATACTTAAACCAGGAGGAATGGCTTCTGTCTCAACATATTACCTCCATAATTCCCACAGTATCCAAATATACTGGACTAGAACAAGCAGTGCTCACAATATACTGCATGAAAGTTACTGTATTAGTTTTCTTCATTAATCATCGATTTGGAGGAATCATGTTCTCACACTTACGGCTTTACGTAGTCAGGAACACAATATGGATCAACACTAAAACACACTATCACGCTTTAAGCAAAACAGTAACAACAACAACACCAAAATTAACTGAATTATCTGATTAAATATATACCTCTGTTGTACCCATCCCAACACTGTTATCAATTAGCTCTTTCTGTTGGCTACAAATTGAATGCATCATTCAGCTTCTGCAAGCTTGCCTCAAATGCCCACATTTTTTTCATAGGGCTCAAGCAAGCTATAAGCCGTAAATTTACAAAAACTTGACAAAAGTAATAAAAATTCATATTAACTCTCCCCTCAGATATGCTTAACATGACTGGCAGGGATAAAATAAATAAATAGACACAATTTTCATACCTGTGCTGAGACCACACTGATGCTGTCAAAACCAAGATTTCCATTGCTCTCTATGACGGCTGAATTTGCATAACATGTCCCCCCATTGCTGGATGATAGTGGTTTGGGTGGGTTAGTCTTATCCTGAGAACAATTCTGTTCACCATTTTCGGAGTCATTATGGCCAGTCTAGATTAGACAAATAAATAAAAAGGTAGCTAATTAAAACAAAAGCAAAATAACAAACCTAAGAAAATAGAGACCTAAAAGGAAAAGGGGGGGGCATCCTATTCATGCTGCCTTGCTTTCAACACCAAGTAAATGTTTAAATGGGCTGCAGTAAACATTTAAATTAACTCCAAACGTATCTAAGTTCCTAACTTATCTCTTAGTTAATCAGAATACCTGTGGGGATTTTTCATTTTTATACCTTTATACAGAACCTCCCAAGCTGAACACCTGACCTTAAGTGATAAACATCTGCTAGTTATTTATGGCTGCCTGTCAAATAGAGCTTATCAGCCTTTGTCAACTGTTCCCAAAAATAAAGTGCAACAAATTCATTTTTTCTATTTTTTTTTTTTTTTGGTGCAGTTATTACAAACAAGGGACAGTTGATCTTCATAATCTTCAATATCAGCAACAGTTTGGGAGGGGGGACCTTAAGTGAGGTAAGAGTAAGAAGACAGGACAGTTTTCATCACAAGACATGCGCAGAGAGGACCAAAAATTTTGAGAGGGCCTTCTCAGACAAATTCAGTCTCTCTCATCTGAGTACACAGCAAAGTACTCTGATGTATGGGTAGAAAGCAGAGCACTGTGCAACAGGGATAACTGCAGTGTCACTAAAGCAGGTCTGTGTACCAGAGCATGGGGAAACATAGAGCTGAAGTTACTGAAGGTGAGATTCAGGCACTGTCAGCTCAGTTACACTTTGCAGATGACTAAGAAGGTATATAAGTCACATTGATTTCTCCTGCCCAAAGGGGATCTCCAGGGGCAGACTCAAGTCTTTCTAGCTCTTACATATTTCCACTTTTTTCTGATGTGTTTATCTAGCACAGCAACGACTTGGCCATTGAGAGCAACTGACAGCAGACCACACTCACATCTGGATTCTGTTCCCAGCTCTGCTTGTAACTCCCTCAAAAAAGTGAGACTGCTTCCCCTATCCAAAAATACGGATTTTAAACAGATATATCAGAACACATGGTAAGGCTGAATTCCTCAGATAAAATGGAAAAAAACCCACATTGTATTAAACTATCAAGTATTTCATAAAATATAACAGGTACTTTAAGGTAAGGCTTGTTCAGTTAGTGATACGTTTCGTTACCTGGTTATAGATCTTCAATGTCAGTTTAAGAATCCTCTCCACAAAGAAGAGAATATAGAATCCACCAAACACAGCAACTGATTTCTCAATATAATTATCCTCTTTCGGGTCAAACCCAAATGCCTAACAGTGAAGAAAAAAGCAATGCATATTAGTCTGCAATCTTAGCACATTTCCAGAAAAACAAACACACACCCCCCACACACAGGTACTCCCCTAAAATACAGACTGTCTCTCTACTGACCATGAGTTTCCATGAGGCTGAAATTACAAAAGATCCTGATCTTTTTAGATTTTTTTTTTTAATTTGGATTAAATGTTAACAGTGTTTTAATTCAGTAGAACTTTATATGTGGAATGTAGTAGTAATGTGCAAGACGAGGAGGGTCTAACCTGTAGCACATTAAAGTTCACTAGAATTTTATCCAATGCATTTCTCTTTCTGTCTAGAGGCAGAACAGTCCTTGGTCTTTCGCATGGCACAACTAGACGTAGATCTTAATGGCTCTGCTCACCCAGTCAGAAAGAGATGGTAGCTAATGGCACTGAAGCCCACCCACAACTGTTTGGAGACTGCAACCCACACGCAGAATCCCACTGCAGCATGCTTCTAAAATTAATACACTTTAGTAATTAGTATGCAAACCAAATAATGATTCCCTTTGCTTACCTCTGGAATGAGCTGGAAAATTGCGTTAGAAAAAAGAGTACCAATGGCCAAGCCCACAAAGTAGGTTAAAACCTTGGGAAAATATGACTTCTTTAAGAGGGGAGTTAAAACCAATCCCAGAAGTGATGCCAAGTTAATGATAGTCACAGCCAGGAACCCAAATCCCCAAACTGTGGATAAACAAGCAGAAATAGAAAATATTTTAGTATAACACCCACTTCAGGCTGTTTGTGATTTTTCTAACAGCTGGAATTTTTTTAACAGGCATGGAATTGGGAAAAATAATGGTTCCCTGGTTGAAATTATACTTCACAAATATAAAAATCTTAAAATGCATGGATACTTAAGATGCATACCTGCAGAAAAGAAAGATCTGGAAACATTGTCTGGGACTACCATATTAAAAATGGAAACTGTGCTAGTGTAAGATCTGGCATAGCCTATCTGCTGCTAGTATAAATCAGGTGTCTCTACAGTCAGCGAAGAGTAAAAATTAAGGCTTAGGCCAACAGTCAAAGTAGCTATAGCACAGACATAAGACAAAAATTCATACTAGTTCCAGGGTTAGATCTAATTGCCATTTACTCCTAAAGAACTCAAAGATTGAAAGTCTGCTGTCTTGGCTGTGCTAGATCAAAAAAAAAAAATCCTTCCTGATAAAAGATGACTCCTTCAAATCATGCTGAGGTGGTAACTTTCTGGTCCTAATGCTCCTTCTCCTCTTCTAATGCAAAGTAGTTCTGCTGGCTGAAAATGCTGCCCACCACTGCTTATCCAACAGGTGAGGTGGTAGATAGCTGACAGTAGAGACAATTATAATAGAGAAATGAAAGCATATAAAAAAAGATGTTCTAGGTTCAAAAAGATGGACATGTAATTTAGGTACACAATGGGGAAAACCTTTTCTAAGAAGTGGCAAATGCACCAGGGTTCACCGTAACTTAGCTTCCTTCACCATAGTCTCAGATTTTTAGAGTTCAGATACCAGGACTTGAACAAAGCCATACCATAATTATTCTGGATTCTGAATTACAGGTTGGGGGTGGGGGGCGGGCTGGGGTTGCTGTTCTTCATAAGCATCTCAAAGTTGTACCTCTGTGCACGACTACTGTTTTTCCCAGTGACATCTCAAGTCCCTGTGAGTACAGAGAAAAGCTCTAGAGGTTGCACTGAAAAGGTCTACAATGCTTGGCTCAAGCGATGTCACAGAACCACAAAGTAATCCACACAGAAAGTGGGTTTGTCTGTAAAAATTACCTACAAATAATAATCAAAGCCAACACGATGTTTGCTATATGAGAACAGTTTGGTATAATACAGAAAGATGCATTATTATAAGCTTTACAACATGTATGTAGAGAAGTTTTCATAAATTCCTTTCTGCAGAGCAAAAACTAACATATCAGATTACAATCTGCATCCTAACTTTCCTACAATACAATCGGCAAACACACTAAGCTAGATTCCTCACCTGCAACTGGAATGGCTCTACTTTGTTTGCACAGTGTCACAATTTTTATAGGTAATGAATTTTATATTATGTCAAGAACAGAAAGCATTAGAAACATTTAAAGCATTTGCAGAAGATAAATCATTGCCAACTAGAACATTAATTTGCCATTTTGAGAGAGAAAACCACACAACTATATATGGGTAGATCCACTAATCTACACAGGAGATTAATTTCCATTAAAATAAATTACAACTGAACTTGTATCTTTTTGAAATCAAATCTATAATAAACAAATGGGCTTCCAATGCCATCATGAGTCACAAACTACTGTTTACAGTTTGGGATTACTATAGAAGCAGGAGTCGCTTTCAGTTTAGTATACAGACAACTCCTACACATTATTCTGTGCAAAACATACATTTTAAACGGAGTTAACGTAAAAACTATTTATCAGATATGAAGCATTTAGAGTACTTGCCCAAATTACTTCATCAGACACAGGAAATTAGGACAAATTTTAAAAATTACAATTAAAAAAGCCAATAGTAATTACTTTTTACGACAAAAGACAAGGAGGATAAATTTACAAATTGTGTGTGTAGATCCGTGGACACCAAAAATGATAGGAGAATGGAGCTTAAAACCAAGCACAGAAAAAGCAGTTATTGCCAAGTTGTGAGAGAAGTTCTCACAATACTATATGCTTCACTAACAAATGGTCTAACTTTCATGCTTGTACTCTTTGTTCAGAACAGCAAAACATAGTGGGACACTTAACTCGAAGTACATGTTATAAATGATACAGTTGTCACCATTTTGTATGCTTAATGCAATGGGAGATGTGTCATAATGTACTAAAGGAACTGTGCTCACAAGTAGGGACATATTCTAATCCACTGGTATGTAGTATCCCCTTTTGTCACAAAAAAAAAAAAAAAGTAAAAGGAAGAGCCTTTCTTATTCCTGATTTATCAGAGATTAGGGGTGCCAGAAGACAGATGCATTTCATAGATTATTTTAATTCTTCCTTATTCTTCCACTTTGGGTGAGTAAATCAGAAACAAAATATCGGTATGTAAAATCCCAAGTTCTTTGGGCCATCCAGATCTAGGACAGATAAAAGTAAAATGACATCTATTGATTAAATAACCTCAGACAATGGAAGAATAAATTATTATCCATCCTAGGCATTCCATAGATCCTGCAATGAGCCTCAGTAGTATGGGGAATAGTTTAAACTAATTAAATTTTTAAACAAATAAAATAATCTAAGATCTTTCTTAGACATTCTCCAGGAAGGTGCTCCTGGGCCTTGTGACAAGCTTTTCTTTGAGTTCAGAAAGACCTGAAGTGTAATTGGAAAAGAAAAAAAAAAAAAAAAAAAAATTACCACATAATTACAGGAACTGGTACTTCAAGAAAAATACCACAACTGGGGGGGTGGAGAGGGGGAAGTGATAACATGGTAACATTCCAAGACAACCCATGTTGCCAAAGTTCCTGCTTTATGGATTGTATTTCACAATATCATGCATGCACCACTGTCTTAAAATTGGTTTTATTCACTAAGACTCCATCCACACTAAGCTTTTCATGAGTCCATGCATCTCAAAGCTGGCTAGTCTGACTTTATGTATCAGAGCAGGGATCTGCTAAAGACACACACTCTCTTCCCCTGAGACCGGTGGCACGGTCAGCTTTTGCCAACTACCATTATTCTTTCTGTCTCTAGAACTGTAGCCCCAACAAAGAGACAGCCAAGATATCCAAAGCCACAAGAAGTCCAAAAAAAAAAAAAAACAAACCACTGGCACGAATGCAAGATGCCCTCCTCAGAACACCATTGCTCGGCACTGTTCCCTGTAAGAAGTGGGGAGGACTGCTCTGGGCCTTCCTGAGGCAAGCTCAAGCTCTTCCTTAGCCCTGTCCTGGGATGAAGAGGAAATAAGGGTATGAATACCTTTCTGAAGAAGCCAAGCAGAGAGCACTGAACCTGTTCATCTTGGACAGATGGAATGCCACTGCGCATTTCCAGCTATTTCATGGAGCTCTATACACCTCCCTATCATCTTTCAGAGAAGCAAGAAAGGGAGGCACATGAGTGTGCCTCAAAGGTCAGCTAGGTTAGATATGAGTTATACAAACCCCAAGGCAAAAGACATGCTATGTGCTGCCTTTTAACTTCTACTCTGCTTCGGCAGCAATTTTTTTTTTATTGCAAGTAGCTGTCCCGTAAAGCTTACTGTACTAATTTCTTCTGTATGTCTTGTCTGTTCATATTTTGGAAGACAGAATATTGTTAAGTGTGTGGGAGTCCCTGGGCAGAAAATTCACATAAGCACAGCTGGAAACATATATAGAGGATTTTGCTTGATAGGCAGTAATTTAAATCAGCTGGTCTCAATTCTGCCACAATACAGATTCATTTTGTGATGGGGTGGGGGTGTGCGTAAATCAACATTTGCATTTGGCACTGGGCCTTTCAAAATAGGTACCACTGTGTGTCACAGCCTCATACACTTGTGGTTTTAAAATACCCTAACCATGGGTCTTGCAGATTTCTTGCACCGCAGCCAAGAGAGGGACAGAGAGAAGGCTGCCTTGCTTAACTGGCTACTGGACATTACTTCTGAGCTGGCAGGATAAAAAAAAAAAAAACCAAACAAGTGGAATAGCATAAATAGCTTAGGACCTTAACTATAGGTCAAGATTTCTATGTACAACCTACTTAAACAGCCCCAAACAAAAAAAAGAGAAAGACAGATCCTACCCTCCCATGCAGATATTATGGTCCCCTTGATGATATGTGCCCTCATGTGATATAAGCAATCTAGAACAACCATGGTAATTGATGCCATGGTTTCAGTGATTAATGAAATATAATTCTAATTATTCACTGACACAGCTAAGTTTTAGGAATGATCTATAATTCTTAATAAATATCATCACTTATATTAATCAGAATGTTATTAATACTAATATTTCAAAAGAAAAAGCCTGCTGTATCTCTACTCATAAATACTGACATTAGGCACCTGCTCATCCAACATTCTAACCTTTAATTCAAATGCATCCCTTGGAACAATAAATTTATTTGGAATACTGAGTCAAATAAATAGGCCATTACATATTTGATCCTTATCAGTGCAACAAGTGACTTCATTAACCTGCTGCATCTTCCCTGTCCCACATTTTTTACTGCTCTGTACAGTTCTGTGCACAATACGTACAGAAATAATAGTGAGAAAAATAAGAGGAAGCAAGATGAAGGCTACTCAGCCATGTGATAATGTTGCATGTGGAGGGGGCAGCACAGAAGATGACATGAAAACGGGAGTCAGAGTCTGGAAAGAATATGGGCATTTTTCCTCAATAAAACAGTCACTGGCTCCTCTGATGTCATGACTCCCACCTGCAAATAATTCCACTCAAATGCAGTCCCCTAATAATTTTACTCTGAGTTCCCTTGATACATGCACATCCCATTAAGTCTGATTTCCCACTGCAAATCACCTACACAAACTTCCCTTCTGTACTCCCACCTTCTCTCCTATTAACCAGCTATTCGCAAGAGTCCTTACGCTTCAAGGCACACACCATCATCCACATAATGGGCAAATTATTCCATAACTAGCTACTCAGTTCTTTCACCTTTCTCTAAAACATTCTTAATAGATCACTGTCAGGAGATAGGATATTTGTTTACATAGCCCACTAACCTGAAACAGGATTTTATATTCCGACTTTACAACTATATTCTCCTAAACAAGACACTCCTGCTAGGTATAGATAAATGCTTACTATTCCCATAAGAACACCCCACTCCAGTCACAGTATTAATGCAATTAACATTAACTAACCTTGTAAAGAACGTGGTTTAGATGTATCCACAAAGTTTTCCTGATGATCACACGGGTGAAAAATTAGCTGTTGCAAAACAGCAGGACATATTGTAGGGAAGCTTGAATTTGATACATGACTGTTGTTTGGTATCCCATGCAAAGAAAAAATTTCCTCGCTAGTCAAGCACTGAAACAAAAAGGGATTTTGCCAACTTAATACATTAATGCAAAACCACAAACTAACACATACACTTAGAAATCCAAGAATTACAACAGAGGAATACTGTAATGCATTTTCAAGGAAGTGTACACGCTGTTTGTACGCTGTGCATGAAAACACTGTGATCACTTAATGTGAACAGAAGTGATTCAAAGTATTTTAAGTAACATAAATCACAAATCAATGAAACATATTTTCAACGGACATTTGCAAATCTTATGTCCTATGAACCAGGACAGTTAAACCTTATGATCTATTTGGAAAAATAGCTTCAAAGTAATTAAAATCTTATGTAATTACAAAATAATTAAATTTAAGAGCAGACTAGATATAGGTAAAATCTCAGTGACAGAGTATGTCAAAAAAAGTTTGCTAATTCAGTGATTGCTTATTCATGTAAGTAACCACTTCCACTTTGCAACAATGCTTATTTATCTCCCCAAATTAGCTGTTTTAAAATGGTCTAAATATTAGCAGCACTCAACATTTTTCATTCATTTTATAGCAATAATTGTTGCCAGCAAACACTGTTTTGTAAAACCATCCCATACTCCAATGAGATAAACTGTTATTTCAGATCTTCGCTTTGCCCTCAGCTCAGGATGTACCAGTATCTAACAGGTCAAGGATAAATGTACTTAGCAGTTGGCTAAACCAGGCCAGGTTGCTTTGTTCGTTATTTTCAACGAAAAAGATAAAAGACAATCCATGAAATATCTTCAAACATACATCTGCAGAAAAATTGAGTATTTTAATATGGAATGTTTTATACCGCTGTAATCTTTCATCTAACACTTTGTTTATTCACATTTCCTACAATGATCAATAAGGAAAAAGTGTTATTTTTGGGGTGTAAACAAAAGTGATTTGGCTTATTTCTGTACAACAAACACATACCAAGGCTGAGTCTCAAGACAAAAAAAAGTCAAATGTTTTCCTTCTATATGAGAAATTGTTGGAGCATCACCCTCCCTGTAGGAAATCTCAGTCTGGTTGCAAAAATAGAGCACTGGAAGCCTTAGCAAAATAAAAACAAATGGTCGCTCCCTGCACTTTGCAGTTTTGCTAGCCTTCAGATTCCACAGCACTTCTCCCAATAATTCAAGAATATTATTTATAAAGCAAATTCCTTCTAGAGATAAGCCAAAGCAACTGCAAGTCATTTACCTCACCAGAGCTGTTTCCACTTCCGTTAATAAATACTTTTCTAATATCGTCCAAAGGTGAAAGGCATACAGACACCATTTGAACGTGACTATTTCTGATTTAGCTTGGAAGAAGAGAACATGCAGGTCAATTCAAGTGACTTCAGCTAGATTGCATTCAGGATGTTTCTGTCCTTCCTCTTTAATGAGCCAGTCTAGCAGAGCACTCAAGTACATGCTTGAACTTAAACATAAGTATAAATTTTATTAAGACCATGAGACCTTGAAGACTCAAATATATACAAGCAATGTGCACATACTTTCATCTTTCAGTGTCAGTGTTAATGTCAAAATACCACATACAAAATAAATATAGCTTGATAACTGACAATGTCTTTGTGTTTTAAAGCACGTTGCTCCATTTAATCTCAATGGAAATAGCGCACAGAGAAATCATCACTGGAGATCGTGTCTTTAACAGCCCAATACGTGAACCTCTGGAGCTTTCTGAATTAGTTACGTACCTAATCATTTTACCACTAACTCTGTATCATGGAATAATGCAAAATACATGGCTAATATGTCCAGTGTGAAACAAAGAGAGGATAGCTGTGGTCTATAGGAATAGTTCCTATATGGTACTTCTTGTATTACTGGCTCATAGAGCCATTTCTGGAAGTCTACAGTGAAAGCCCTTAGAAAAACAAGCCAGTAGAAGCTGAACATTCATAACCTAACTATCTCTAAGAGACATCATCTTTAACTATCTCGTTCCTAGAAATACAGAACGGATTACTAGTATTTTAAAATACTAATATATTAGTATTAATATTAGTTCACAAAAATCCAAACCATGTTGTAGGTAGAAAAACAGATTATGGAAAGAAAATAAATCAGACACAGCATGAATTAGTAAACTTGAGACTTGGAACTTTGGCTACATACAAACAAATAAGCAAGAAATACCATCGGACAAGAGCTCTTTTATGTGAAGATGAGAAACAGCATTTTATTTAATTACTATTATTATTATTTTGATCAGGGACAAACCCAGAAGATAATGATTCCTATAAATGATTCATTGTTATAAGTCACCCCATCCTCTCAGTAAACTTCTACATACATCCAAGAGCTAAAAAGCAAGCTTGCATGAGTTCACTGGCACAATTAAAGGATTAATTAAAAGATTAAATCTATCAGAAGCCTTGGATTGGAGCAACTCATGTTTGCACACTGCAAACTCTGCATTTATCTTTGGCGGATAAATACATTAAGACAGCCACACTGCTGTAAAAACATAAGCTATTTATTTTGTAAGACTGACGGATGATCTCAGCAGAAAGGAAATTTAGCCTCATGGAACAGAGGACTGAGAATGATGTCCTGGCTCACCAAGTCTACTGTCATGTCTGCCCCCTGCTATTCAGTAAGTACTATCATAAAGAATAGGTGAGGGAACTGGCTGCAATATGACTGTCACCCAGTGTTAACAAACATTGCAAAAAAGATATGACATAACTGATCATGTCCCTGAACTGTTAAAAAAATCACTGAGCTTTCCTCAAAATTGGGGAGGACTTAAATCAATACAATTTACACAAACTATTCAGACTTTTAAAAAAAATAAACCATCAACCGGGTTACTCAAACAGATGTTTACTTTTCTTCTAGTAAGGCTCTCACAAAAATGATTGACCAATATGGGACTTTTTTTTTTTTTTTTAAATGGTAGATGAAATAAAGTGATGCCCAACTATCTAGAATCTCTTTACAATAGTATCTTTATAAATGACAAGCAGATGCCAGCTCATCACATCCTTTGAAGGAAAGGATGGGACAATTGCTCAGACAAAAGTAATGCAGAGAGGACCTCTAACTGGAAAATCAACAAAAAATGCTACAGTACCAATAGTCTCTAAATGCTTCAGCTCCTTTTCTGATCTTCTGCCATGTTCTTATCTTTGCTCTACCTTTGTTTTATCTGTAGCATTCCACATGTGAAGTACTAAGATACCCAACAGCAACCTGGACTGTAGTTTCTAAAAGTTGCCAGATTAAATACTAGCCTAGCCCACACCAGGGCTGAGCAGTGGGTCACACAGCAAAGAAAGAATGTAGTGAATGCCTATCTGACCAGCATTTTTTTTTTTAAATTAGCCTGAACCTGGATAAGGCAAAATAGAGACATATGACTTTGTCTTCCTCGACTTGTAACAAATGAAAGCACCTAGTGCTGACGTGGCGACACCTTTTTGTCACTCAGCACAGGTGAGAACTGGATACTAGGAGATGACCATGCCTTCAATAAGCAGCACTCCATGAGAAAGTCAAACCAGGTAAAGCTGCTTGAATGCACTTGTGTGCTTCAGGCATTTCACACACACCTTGACATGTTCAAGGCAGCTGTTTATGCTGGGAGCTGAAAACTGTCCGTGGATGCTGAAATTTGCTAAAGGTGCTGTAGAAATAAGACACTTAGAGGGCAGAACAACTAAGCCTATTTATCTTCTCACTGGCCAGGCAACATCAGATCGTGGTCTCGGATCAAGACCATAAGCCACACTCTGTCAGATCATCCCCCTTCTTTCAAAAAGCACAAGTTGTAACTAGTGAACTACTACCAAAAAAAACCCAAAATCAAAGAAGATACTAGCCTGGTTCTAGTCTATCTCAAACACTAAAGTTACTGGGTTTTGACTCACCTTGAGGTGAAAATTAATTATTATCTGATCATGAATATTAATAAAGATTTTTAACTTCATTTTGTGCAAATGTTTTGTTCAAAAATTAAAATGCATTATATTAACACACAGTATTCAGGCATAACATCTAGACATAAATATAGATTTAGAGAAGTCAAAGAAGGGAATTGGAGCATGATTTTAGCACTTAGTGATTACATCAAAGCATAAAATAAAGGTGATAGTTAACAAGCTTTCTTTCCAATGCCCACTTACCTTCCATGCATTTTTTGACCAAAACTTTTGACCATGTCATTAAATCCTTCCACACACACATGTATGGCTATCATACTACAATGAACCAATGACAGAAATTCATAAAAAGTTTCGTGGTTTTACATCTTGCTAATAATGTAAAATACAGAGTGAATAAACATGCTAACATCTATTATACTGAAATGGCTAATTTTATCCCTTATTCATAGGACTAAAATGTGTTGGAATTCCACAGTAAAATGTGAAAAAACAGCAGTGATCAGTATTTGAGTTTGCTCAGTAACTATTTATTTCTCTGACAGGGAGCCCTAGCTTATATATTAAGAAAAGGTGATAACAGAAAAATTGAAGAGCAAAGAAAACGTAAGAACAAAATAAAGGTAATTATAAAAGTGCATGATAAAAGAAAAAAAAGAGACCAAAAACATAAGGAATTGGAGTCAGTTCAATGAAAAATTCCAAAACAGTACTCAAAAAGTGTTTTCTTTTTTGTATTTTACAGGAAAAAATTAGCATCCTCATGAACATCATGGGACATAAGTTACCACAGATGCCTACACAAGCATACATTCAAACACCATCATCAGCAAATTAAATATTCTTTTTCTTTCCCCTATCTTCTCAAGTCAACCTAGTATCAAACCAGAAATCAAGCATCCATCTTCTGGCTTACACATCCAGACTCTTTCAATCTTTAAGAAAATGGGATCAGCTTCTGGTGGATCTTCTCATGTGAGATTAATAGGCTTACCAAAATTGTTATGAATGAAACATTAAAACTAAAGACTATTACTGGCATAAAACTGAGACTGTTCCTTCCTGCCAGTATTGGAAGTGCCATATCACCTGTCCATTACAGATCAGCTCTCCACTAAAAATTACTTCAGCCTTGGATGAGGGGCTCCCTGATAGAGCAGGGGTGTGTTATCTTGGCTGGAAGAAAGGCCTGGGAGTCAGCCCACTAGCTCTGGACACTGAAGTTAAGAACTGAAAGTCTAAGATAAATCTTGTTTCCTCCCACAAGCCAATATTTATGCATCCTGAATAGATTCAGCCTATCTGAGAAAGACCTGAATCACCCTCCAAAGGTATTTATTTTCCTCCGTAGAGAATCGGTAGAGCTTAGGCCTCTGATGCCTTCCAACACACAAAGTTAAATTAGGCTGCTTTACGTCTTCTGTCATAACCAGTAGATACTCTAAATTATCAACTTGTAAGCAAAAGAGTCACAGTATTTGAAAATGATCACATATGATTTACTTGGTATGAGTATGCATTTGCATGCACCACCTGCCCGAAGTCATGCACCTAACATCTATAAGGGATCAAAAGCCAGGAGATAAAATGCACTTGCTTAAATGTTCCCAGCTGATGAAGGCCAATTTTAAGAAAGAATACAAGTAACTCAGCAAAAAAGTATACACGTTTCAGTATGGTACACTAGATATTATTCAACATGGACACAACTAGAACAGGCCTGTAAAAAAATGTGTTTCAGTTAAACTTCAAATGACTTATGAGGAACATGCATTTACAGTAATAAAGAAGAGCATTACTTTTTTTTTTTCCCCTCCGTAGCCTGTGCCAAAGCCTGTGTACGAGGGCTACGTGCTTTTGCAGAGGGAAAACCTGAAGGACTGAAGAATCTAGTCGTTTCTATGCCCTTTTAAAGAAAGCTCCTTTTCATAGCCACATTCAACACTGCAAACTTGTATTTAACATGTGTGGCTGGGGAATGTTTATGTTTTTAATACACTGTGTTGGAACAGTGTTCAATTTGTGAGATTTGAAAGCAGTGACTCTCACAAATATTGCCATGCTTATACTGAATCCTACATTGATTTCAGTGGCATTAACTCCCAGTTAAACCTCCGGTAAGGGTAAAGACATCAGAATTGCACGCTTTCTAAAACAAAGGAAGCTTATTTAAGGTTTGTCTCTTTCACAGCACAAGCAAAAGACCTACTACTCCAAATGTAAAAAAAATTTCTCAGGGTCCCTAAAACCATGCCTGTTCAGTTTCTTAGGGAGTAGAACCAAACCAGAGCAAATAGTCATTCCTGCTTGCCTTTCATTTTCATGACTGACTTCTTGTCCCTGATTCCTGAGCATAAGGAAATCTCCACCAGCCTCAAGAGTCTCCTTCAAGGAAATTAACTTAGTCTAGGACACTACAGAGATGTGAAATTACATAACACTTTAACAGTAGGTCTCAGTTTTGTATGGAGACACTAGACAGGGTAAAATATTTTCATGGAAAGCAATATTCCTGTGGTATTTAGTCAGTAAATTAAACAACATTTTAAACATTTTAGTAGATTAATTGATGGGTGTACACTTTGTACTCAGATGAAAGGTGTGAAAAATTCTGAAAATGTTTCTGTATGTCAGTAGACCTGTCTATAATGAACTTCGTGCTATCACATCACAGTTGTATTTAACAAGTCCCGAAGATTTACTTATGTAGCCCTTGTACGGAAACACCAGCTGACTCTCATACACTTTTTGCTGTTGTCCAGATGCTATTTACCCAGAAAAAGTGTCAATTTAAGAGCTGACCAACTTAGAGCTAGAGCTAATCCCACGGGCAGCCCCGCACCGCAGCCCGAAGCAGCTCACCGACGGCTTGGCAGCTTCTCCCCTGCCGCAAGCTGGGTTCACCTGTAGACCGGTCCCTTCACCCGAACCCCGGGCCCAGCGCCCCGGGAGCCCTTTCCTCCCTCCCTCCCTCCCCACTTCAACGTGAGGAAACACGACGGCGACGAGGAGATTTAAGCGCCTAGGGCGCTGCCCACCCGGCTCGGCGCCCTGGTTCCTGGACGCGCGTTTGAGCCCAGCCCTGACCGCCGAGCGACAGCGAGACGGACCCGGCTCCCGGTACGGCAGGCTCCCGGTACCTGGTTGTGGTGGAGGTGGCTCAGCGGCAGCACCCCGCTGAGGACCGGCGCGGCGCCCAGCTGGTGCAGCAGCGCCGAGAGCTGCCCGGCCGACAGGCTGTGGTTGGCCCCGAAGAGGCGCAGCACGTCGTCGGCGAAGGTGGCGGTGGCCGGGGCGCCCCGCGCCGCCGCACGCGCGAGCATCTCCAAGCCCCGCGGGACGCGGCGAGTGTGACTGGGCCAGCAGCACGGCGCGCGCTGCCCTCGCGCCGCTCCTGCCCACGCGCCCGCGGCTCTGCGGGGCGGGAGCGGCGCCCGCCCGGCTCGGCCCCTCCCCGGGGGGCGTAGTGAGGGGACGGGGACGGGGGGGGGGGGACGGGGAGCAGCGAGCGCGGCGGTACCCCGCGGCCGGGACACGGGACTGGGCGGGGCGGGGCGGGCGCCGCTCCCCCCGCCGCGGTGCCCCTACGGCAGCCCTCGGCTGGGCGCCGTCCGCGCCGCGGGTGCCGGGCCGCTTTGAGCCACCGTCAGGCTAGTGCCGGCGGCCCGGGGCCGAGGGCAGCCACGGGGCCTCCCGTAACCCTGCGAGACGACGGCGGGCTGGCACGGGGCTGGCCGCAGATGGCGCCACGCGCGGGCGAAGGCTGCAAAAACGCCCGGCTGCCGCCAGCCCCGGCCCGGGGGCCAAGGGTCACAAAACCACCAGCCACAGCCAGGGAGCCGCAGAGTCCTGCCCCGGCCGGGCCAGGCGCTGCTCCCTGGCGCGCACCTGCTGAGCTCAGCGTGCCCGCCCTGCCCTACCTGCCATGCGGCACCCTGCCCCCCGCCTGCGCCCCACCGGCAGGCCCCGCGCCCGCCTGCCGTGACCCACGGAACAGCCGATGGGATAGTCGAGGCCAAGGTCCAGGCCCAGGCCCAGGCCAGGCGCACAGGCACGTACGGCCCCGCCGTACACACGTCGCCAGCAGTATCTCCTCAGCCGAGGCAGCTGGACCTTGGAATGAGCAAGTCAGTTGGCAGCCAAGTTAGGCAACTCGCTTCTCTCGGGCCCCCTCCCTGCCACAGGTCGAGACACGGATTGGCGTCTGGTCTACCTGTTTAGGAAGGTTTAATGCACCAAAAAAGCACGTTATTGGGGGCATGCTTTTTAACAGAGAAAATTGTGACTGCTCACAGGTGTATTCCTGGGGGCTGCCACTCAAGTGATAAAAATGCTCATGCTTCAGGACAGCAGCCATGTACTAGCAGCTCCGGCTCAGGAGAGATTTGTAGTATTAACAAGTTATTCTGTAACTGCCTGTTACAAAATTTCTTGCGTATCCCTGTAGTGGGCAGAGACAGCACATTTTTGAAGAGGTACGTTTTTTAAACAGATTCTCATTTAGACCTCTGTGGAACTGTGTTGAATTACATGAGCTGAGACACTGTCCCCGATTCCAAATTTTCTCAAACCAGAATTTTGTACTGCGTGTGCCAAGCAGTCTGGGTAACAGCAGTATGAAGGAGGCATGGTTAAAGATACTTCACAAGCAGCAAAACTCATTTGGATAAATTCTTCATAAACAACTTCCATACCACAGTGCACAAAGCACCTAGCAGAAAAAAAATGCCAGCAGCATAACCCACCACCAGGAAATAAAAGAAAATTCTAGAGACTGCTAACAATCATATAAATTCTACTACTGGAAAACCTGTTACTCTTGACTGAGAGCCTGAAGAGCTAACATACTTTTGTGCTTCCCTCATACTTGGTTGGTGGCAGCTAAACCAGCCCCGGCACAATTTAGCTGCAGGTTGTTCCAAATGACAGTCCCCATCTGCACTGGTTATACCTCCACCCTACCCACCTCTCCATTTACGAGTGCATTTTGGGTCTTTTCCAGAGAAATCAACACAAGATTTCCTTTGCCGCTAAGGGAATCGCAACGTTCTTCTTTAGGCAGCAGCTGTGTCAGAAGCAGAACTGGCACCTCCTATACTTTCTTCTTCAGCGTGTCTATTTCTGAACACAACTCTAGTAACAGTTGATTATTGAAGGCATTCTGAAACTTTAAAAAGTCTATATTTGAAAAGTACCTTATGACCAGCAGATAAATTGAAAACAACTGCAAACTAATTAAAACAGGTAAATCAAAACAGGTTGCTGGTTACATCAAAAAGATTTGCCAGTGCTTTGTTGTGCAGGGTCAGAGAGCTAATCTTAAAATTGATTATTTTAAGACTTCTTTTTTATCAGTAACAGAAATATAAAGGATTATCTGAATTAGTGTAATTAAACAAACTCATGTTTGCATTAGTTCTTAGCCCCATATTTGCATAATTCTGAAAAGTTCAAGGAGTTCCTGGATAATTCCATTAAGAATCATTCTCTGTTGCCAATCCTCTGCAGAATTAAAATCCTGCTCTATTTCTGAGACAGCCAAAATTTTTCCTCAAGGAGTGATGCTTAGTTTAAAACATATAAAAAGTTTCTAAATTGTTACCGAAAAAGACCACAGGAGCTAGAAGGACATACTAACAACAAGACCAGAGATCATGTACCTTTCAAACTGTATATATAGCACCTGAAAGACTACTCCAGATTTTGTGTATATTCTTGTGATGTACAGACCCAATCAGAAAGTCTAATCTTTGTTCATGCCAAGTCTGATAAAGCTTAACCAAATACTAACAGAGACAAATTCTTTCTCAAACCGAAAGAACAATCTGTTTGTACACTGCAAACCAAGTATTTCCCAACAGTACTTCACGGTCCTGATTCACTATTGTTCTGTTTCCTGCTTTTCGTACACCTGTGTGATGTTACTGTCACATTTAAACCACCACAAGGTGCCAGCGCACCAGATGGTGACTGGCAGTAGGCAAGATGACACGTAATCAGCTTTTCCAAATTTCTAAAGGGCCAAATCCTCTCTGAAATGGGTTTCTCTTAGGAAATTCAGTGAAGCTGTAGCTAATTACATCAAAGCTAGCATGACTTGTAATCGTGTTATTTACTTATCTCAAAGTCAGAAGAACCCTATTTATTGTCATTCAAACCAATTGAAATAAACTTATTTGAAAATAGCAATCATAATTTTTTCATTTGGCAGATAAAATATACATACCCATCCCTCCCTTGTATTAACATTTGCACCCTTTTTCTCTCAACTCTTAGTTGGATTAACTATTTAATAGGATTAAAAAATTATATCCTGTAACTAAACACCCTTGAATTAAATGACATATATCAATGGATATTTCTAGGGGAAGTATCTAGATAGATATGTAAAAATATTGGCCTGACACCAATTTTCACATATTTTCCCTAGGTAATTCTCTTCACTGTGGTAAGTGAATTCCCAGCAGCTCTATTTGTTCATTTTTAACTTGGCCAGGCAGACTCAAACACTCACAGCCACTATATTTTAACTTCCAGAGCCTCACAGTCAAATAAACTACAGATTAACTGCATGCTAAAATAGATACTCAGTTTCCAATATTGCCAGCTCAGGAATCTTGCAGTTCTCCTCAGTTCTGGGCTCTTGCAAATACTGAAAGGGAAAAATTCAGGGATTAGAGCTCTAGGAACACAGTCAAAGGGTACTGTGAAGACCCAAAACCACAGCAGTCAAATAAAAAACATTGTTTGGCTTCAAAAACTTAAGATAAAGCCTGAATCTCATCAATCTGCAGGTCTTGACTCATTTTTGAAAGCTCAAGTTCATAGAAGTATATGTTCACTAGAAATATATCCTTATATAGCACAGTAGAAAAGTTTCTGAAATTACAGAATTAAAGGGAAACTTTCCTTTAAGGCACATTGGCCAAAATAACCTTATATTGGTACAGTAAAACATTCAAAGGGAAAAGCAGGATCTCAAGTTTTACAAGAGAGTTTGATTCTGTAATTTTAATAGTTTAATATGAAATTACAAGTGCTAGGGGCATGATATGGACCCCAAAGTACAAGAGGTATAATGGCATTGCTATGGTAAATCATAACTTGCTTCTTTTCTGAGGCTGCACTATCGGAACCATTTGTGTATTGTTCACTATCCTGAGAAGCTTGGCTCCCACAAAAGGTTAACATTATGCAATAAATTTCACCCAGCAAGAGGTATTACTTGTTCTACAACCCTCCACTAACCAGTTCATTAGCTCTCTGTGAAACTGTAAAATAGCCTGCTTCTGATAAGAAATGTGATCCATTTGCTCCTTAGGACTAAATATTGTTCAAGCAAGTATCTTTAAAAACAAAATCTCTATAATAAAATTATCACATTTAAATCTTCACTGCTTACATGTTCAAGCACTAATACCTGGAGATATTTAAGGATCTTCAACCACAACAAGAGTAAGAGTTGTCTTTAATGGTGATGCAGATGAAATTGTCTTCAGTTCACAGCTGCCCATTAGAAAATAAGTTTAATAAAATTCCACTGACACTTTAGAAATATTATCTGTCCCCACCTTGTTAGCATAGGGTCAAGATTACTTAGATCATACTTCTACTGTCAAAGCTTAAACTTGCTTTGAATCTAAAGTTTTGGTCTAGGGCCATCCCTAGTTTTCAGTTGGTAAACAGGCTTCTAACTTATAAATCCAGCAGCTGTTGGGCTACAACTTCGGATAGTATGAAGCGAGATAGTGCCTGGAGAGCTGAGCCAACCTATAGCAGCTGTGGGTCATGACTCAAAGTACCCAAGACAGGTGTGCAGAGAGATAGGAAGTAACAAACTTCCTTAAAAGAGAGCACTATTCACCGTGAAGACAAATACTGTTCACATTGCCTTGCATTGCTCAAATAATCTTTACCAGAAGAGTAATCTTCTGGAAAAAAATACAGATCTTTTGCACTTTTTAGAAAAAAGCAAAAAGACACTACACATTCTTGTCAGTTAAACTTCATTTTGTAACAAAGGGGAAGTTCAGCAGTTTGGAGTTTGTTTTCAAGGTAGCCTTATTCTGAACTGTAGTGTTATAAAAAAGAAATTTTACATTTACAAATTCAAAGCGAAACATTTCAGCTGTTCTCCCCATGTCTCGCAAACACACTTTGAAATTTAAGTTTTCTATTGTTCTAAAGTTAGATCAAAACCAAACTTAAAGTCTCAAAATCATTGATGAAACAATTCATGTTCTGTAGGAACATGCCTAGTAGTGACCTCTTACCTGGTGATGACCTTTAAATCCACCACAGGATCCCAAGGGAGGGTCAGTACACGACTGAAAGCTACCAGCTGGGATTATATTGACATATCTACACTGAATTGTATGTATCTAAAGAACAAGGGTTACTAGAGAATAAAGGAGAAGCGGTCATATGTCAATATTAGTATGATTAGATAAGCAGAGTAGTGTCAGCAGGATGTCTGAGACACAACATGCTGGCGTTGTATTTTACAGGCTAGATTCTGCAGGGATCAAGATGAACCCTGTGAGACAGCAATGCTAGACCAGCTGCAGGAGTCATTTAAGTTTTTTCCTCACAATCCAGTGGAAAAAGTGAGTAGAGTTTCTGGGGAGGGCCCAAAACAGCCTTACCATCTCCCATTACAGGAGCCGGCAAGAAAAAAAATTGTTCTGGACACTTTTCTAGATCAGTGGCCTTCAATACATCAGTCCCTTTCTTTGTTTCTTGGAAATACAGCTGCCAAACATGCCTGAATAAGCAAATTCTGTCTGAAAACATGAAAACTCAGCTCTGAGTTTGCGAATCATGTCAGTATGCTTAGCACATCTCCAAAATAGGTGCTGTACAGACCCCTGGATTAGCAAATGTACATTGAACCCATCTTAATTTTTCAACAACTGTCAATATGACAGGAGAGAAAAGGTGATACGAGGTAGAAGACATGTTACTTCAAAGGAAAACCACAGTTGCAGCTAACACTTTCCTAGTTTGTGATGAAGTGGGTTATCATACAGAATCAGGCCCTTCAGTCGCTTCTCTTCTACACACTTACTTAACACTGAGATTTTAAAAGTTCCAGTTAACAGATAGTACTCCGTGCCTGCATGAGTTCTTCAGTACTGTCATCGTGCCAAGTTTAAATTCAGGATATACTTAAAACTGTGGTGCTTTAATCTATTAAAATAGTAGGTATCAAATGACAAAGTTTTTAAATTTGAGACCTAGCTCTCAGTCAAATATTAGTTCAGTCATTTCGGGGATATTACTTGAACACAGAAAGCATCTTAGTTTCAACTCCCTCCTGAGTATATTTTTGCACCTGACTGCAGATATCTGCAAGTAACAAAGAGTGTTCACATGATTTCAAAGATATTTTGTATGATTCTGTTGCAAGACCAGCAGCATTATCACAATGGAGCACCAGAATTGCATGCATTTCATAACAGTTTTTGAACTCTTTGTGCTTTCATGATCTTGTTAGAAATATCTGTAGTCTAGATTATAGAATCATAGAACGGCTTGGGTTGGAAGCAACCTTAAAGATGATCTAGTTCCAACCCCCCTGCCATGGGCAGGGACACCTTCCACTAGACCAGGTTGCTCAAAGCCCCGTCCAACCTGGCCTTGAACACTTCCAGGGAGGGGGCAGCCACAGCTTCTCTGGGCAGCCTGGTCCACTGCCTCACCACCCTCACAGTGAAGAATTTCTTCCTTATGTCTAATCTAAATCTACCCTCTTTCAGTTTAAAACCATTACCCCTTGTCCTATCCCTACACTCCCTGATGAAGAGTCCCTCCCCATCTTTCCTGTAGGCCCCCTTGAAGTACTGGAAGGCCACTATAAAGTCTCCCCAGAGCCTTCTCTTCTCCAGGCTGAACAACCCCAACTCTCTCAGCCTGTCCTCATGGTGGAGGTGCTCCAGCCCCCTGATCATCTTCATGGCCTTCTCTGGACCCGCTCGAGCAGGTCCATGTCCCTCTTATGCTGGGGGCCCCAGAGCTGGACACAGTACTGCAGGTAGGGTCTCACAAGAGCTGAGTAGAGGAGAAGAATCCCCTCCTCCAACCGGCTGGCCACACTGCTCTTGACGCAGCCCAGGACAGGGTTGGCTTTCTGGGCTGTGAGCGCACATTGCTGGCTCATAGTCAGTTTGCCATCCACTAATACCCCCAATTAATATTCCAACTCTTTCTGGCAGGAAAATAGGTTTTGTTTTGTTGAAAAGTATTAGAAAATAGGTTTTCTGAAACTCTGACAACTCAATTACACTGTAGAATACAGCCACTGGATGTCTTTGAGGCTAGATAAGAACTAAACAGGATTGAAACAGGATTGAGTGTTCATATTGATAAAACATTCAGGTACATCAGACAGGACTTTATAAAATGAAAGAGAAAAAGGTATGAACCCTTACGTATAGGTATAGAGGTTAGGTATGAGGTTGCATACAGACAACCTTACCAAGTCTGGATTTCATATGTGCCGAGGTGAAGCTTCTAATACCATAGAAGAAGCACACAGAGATACCATACGGAGCACACTAGATCAACCAAAGGCAGTTCCTATTTCATCTTGCAGTTATTCAAATCTGAAGCATTAGAAGTATGAATTATTATGGACTTAGTTCACACAACAGTGGAATCCATTTCCATGCTTATTTCACAAAATATGACTGTGCATAAATACAAACAGGAGAGGTGCTTAGAATATTCTACCACAAAATAATTTATAGCAAAATCTTTAACATATGCAGTCAGAGGTACAAGGACACCCATAGGCTATGCACAGCACTTGAAACCTAGCATCTGAAGCACCTAGTAGAGAAAGAAGAAAAATTATTATATTCAGTGTTACTGTAAATAGAATTTGCAAATTTTTTAAAAGTTATCTTAGAAATCTGAAATCTATTGGTAACTTATGTACTTCATGTATTTTTAGAATGCTCATCCCTTAAAGGAAAATAATACACTATTCAGTGAAACAGACAGCTCTTAGTGTTTCTGATGTTCTGTACATTTTCACAAAGGTCATGGATGCATCCAACTCCAGGGATTTAATTGAGCTGATGCTTGTGTGCTAAAAATCAGTGGAGTGGAATAAGCCCTGCCAAAGAGTAACGCTGACGCTAGGTCTTCCTTCAGCAATTAAAGCAGAAGCACCGAACAAATACCTGTTTCAGTTACATGTGTAAATCAATAAATAGAATCAACTTACGTAGCAGTGAGCCCTAGAGCTCACGAGAATTTATGGGAAAAAAAGCCTCGCTGTGAGGGTTCCTCACATGCAGAAGGAAACAATACTTCTAGTAGCAAGTAGCTGTTCATCAATGTTCATTCACCGGTTTCTCCTTTCTCTCCCTGACAAACTTTCTAGTCAAGCAGAATATTTCAGCATCCACCCTTCCCACAGTGCCCTGTTTTCCAAGATATGTCACTCTGTTGAGCAAAGTACGAGAGGATATACAAAATTCATATATTCCCTTGGCAGTCTTATCACTAGAGGAAAGTTGTATATACGCAGAGCGGCATTTCAATATTATTTGTCCAACTTGTCTGCAACAGCCTTTGGCAGTATGAAGTATAAGTTTGAACCTTCTCTCACTGGTACTCAAAGTGCCAAAATGTTAATGGAACAGTTATTTCTGACAAGAAGTATTTAATGTCTATCTACCTCGATGGTGGTTGTGATTTTCAGATTTGAATGTTTCATGTTTATGTAAGAATTTCTAACGTAACTTCATCATGGCATAACTGTTTTGAGTTTTATTTAGTGATGGAGTTGAATGTTACAGTGTGTGTGTGTTTGGGGTTCTTTTTTGGGGGGGGGGGGGGGTGAGGAAACCCATTTATAAGTGACAGCAGATTCTGTTCATACTCCACTATTTTTGCTTGAAAACCTTGTATTCTCATTTAGGCCTAACACCATTAAACCTAGCTTACTGAGGCAGGAATTCTGCCAGCTCTGCTGAGTAGTCTTTATACACAACGTGTACAGAAGACCAAGGCTGAAGTCATGAATGTACCAGTGCATTGATTTTAACGGAGTCATGACTGTACAGAACCAGAAAAGTTCTATGACTTAAAAAAATATGCTCTAAAAAAGAAAAAAGGTTTTAAAAGCTGTATGTTAGCTTATCATCAGGTCAGAATACTAAAAAACCTCTACAGAACTATCACCTTTGTTTACCACAACTCAAACATGAAAATGATTGACTCAAACCTTAAAAAGTAAAAAAAAAAAAAGTGAGGAAAAAACCTTCAAACAAACAAAACCCACCACAACCTTCCGAAGTATATTTACTGTAAGTTGTGGAATACAAAGTGTTAAAATGGCTGAAGGATATCACAGTACAAACACTGGGCAGAAAATACTTTCTGAACAAATTTCAGATTTTAAAAGTTGCAGATTTGCGACTGTGGGTCACATGAAAAAATTCACAAAAAAGAAAAAAACCCCACGAGAACTAGTTCAATACCATTAACTTAAGGAAGCTGGCTGCACAAGTGTTCAATAATTTCACAGCTCAATTCACACATTGGTTTATTATCATCCTAACCCTGCTGTAGAGGATTTATAGTCAATTAACACTTCTAAAGGTCTTTGAAGACTAAATACATTATGTTAAATCCTTTGTGTCAATTTGTGCTCTTCTGATATAAATCAGAGTAGAATCTCTCTGGCAAAGCAGAACAGAGGACAAATTAGAATCACAATTTATAAATCAAAAATTAAGAGAGTCCCATAGTCTCTATTTGCTTGGCCTACAATAGGTGTCCTCTCAAGCAAGTCTAGCAGGGAAAAAAGAAACGTAAGAGTTCAGGTCAGCTTGTTCCCTGTTTTGGTGAGCTTGTGAGGCAAATGTGTGGACACAGCATTTTTCCAAGCTCTAGGCTACAGAAGCAGACAATAAATTGCTATAGATGAGGAAACGGCCTCTCTATATCCACCCGTGTAGCTGTCAAAGTCTACCAACATGAACAGATTATAAAGTTATTCAAAAGTAATTCTTATTTTTAGTACACAAGTACAGGAAGAACTGAAAAACTTGGTGAGTAAATGCTAATAACTGTAGGGGAGCCAATTTAAAAAAAACCAAATGGCCTTCAACAACTGCCCGAGAAATGGTTCATTTTGGGGGTGGGTATAGACCACCACACGATAGAAGAACACAGGACAACCAGTGAGAAAGCTTCATAAGTAAACAATTATCAGTCTACTGCTCAACACCACATAGTTGTTGAGATTCCTAACATAGTTGCTGGCAGTTAATTATGATTCTTTAGGAAAGAAAGATTCACCATCTAATCCCTGTAAGTAAACACAGTTTCGGTCCTCACTAAAGGACAACTGAAGCAGTAGGCACCTCAAGTGTGACTTTCATCTGAGAATCTCAAGAACATTGAGTTTAACAAGTTCATCTTCCCAAAACCTGTGGGTGAAGGAAATATTACATTAGTTTTTACAGATTGGGAAACTTACAAATAGTGAAGTTCAATGATTTAAATGCAAAAAATGCACAGAATCCACTTTACTACTGCACACCATCTCCTGCTGCTCTGTAGAGCAGGTCTTGTTCAAACACTATTCAACAAGGGCAAGGCTGTATATAGGATTAAATTGCTAAACAAGAGAAGCAGAAGCAGTGAGCTCAAAGTTTGAGCACTTTACCAAGAGGGGTTTTGTTTTGGTTTGGTTGTTTTTTTAATAAATTCACCTTCAGGACACAGAAAACCCTGTTATTTAAGGACATGCTGTAATTTTGTTGCTTAGGAGCAAGGAAGGAAAGTTAAACACTGGTTCACAATAATGTGAGAGAGGCACTAGTATCTCCTATTTCTAGTGACACATTTTTAACTGTGCTAGAAGATGACCCTCCCTACCTGTACCAAACTTTTAGCTGATCTCTTCTGTAGGGAAAGCATTCATCACCAACACCTGTGAGATAAACAACAGGCAAAGGATTTCATGTGTGGCAAAGCTGCCACGTCACGGAAATATCTGTCACTGGGTCAAGTGGCAAATGCCAAGAGGTCAGTTGAGTTTTCTTCCACAGACCAGCTGAAGCAGAACATTAAAACATGATCTTTGGATTTTACAGCATAGAAGGAATAGGAAGTGAAGGATTTAGAAAGTATCAAATAACTATTTGGGGGGCAGGAAGGGGGTGTTAAATCTGTAACTACATTGCCAGAGAAATCCAAAATTAAACAATGGATCTCAAATGTGGCCCTGCATTTTAATTTTTTCATGCTTTTGTCATTTCCAACATTCTTATCGCAGTAAGAAACATAATGATACCAAGTCCTGACTTAACCACTCAGATGGTGTTTGAGAAATCTGAAACAATCTCACAGACTGGAAACATCAGAAGCTGTCAGAAAAAGAAGTGTTTAAGAGAGCAAAACCAGCCAACATATTCCTGCAGTGCCCATTACAGATATCAGCTCAGGGCTAGCAAGCTCAGCATCATGTATTACCTTATTCTGACTAGAAGTATAGAGAACATTATTAAGAACAGATTCGTTTATTTGTATTGGTATATCTTCTAGCACTTTCATGTTTTAAATTTTTAGAGAATTTGAACAGTATTGCTGAAGTATCTCACAACCCATCATTAGAAACCCAACAACACGCACAAGTTTTGCACTGTAAAAATGCCAATTCTGTGGCATTTTAGGACTTTCCAAGGCCTAAACCCTTAAAGTGCCATTGCAACGTCACACATGCTTCACTCTGTGTGAGTATTTTATTGGCATTTTAGCATCCTAGGTTTTTTCATTAAGAGATGCTTAAAATTGTTGTTGTGATGAAAATAATGCTTGAATTATAGTTCCGTTATTAAACACACAAGGAAAACTCAAAATGGATTTGTTTATACCTATCTAGGTGATCGAAAGTAACAAATAGAATTCAGATAATTTAGTGATGAGTATACATACCTTTGTTTACGGAGAAGAGATTCTGTCACAGTGTCAGCTAATACATATTGTGACTATGTACTTAAATACTTGCATCTCAATACTTCTGTCTTCTCAGACACACTATTTTCCTTACTGTTTATAAAGCAAACCTTTCCCCTCTCTGTCCTTCACTTGACTTGGTAGTAAGTAATATGAGAGTGTTTGAAATTAGAACAAAACCTCCTTGTCCTGAGAGTACAAGGGGCGGAGGAAGATGCAACTAGAGCAATAGGCTGTTCTTAGTGCCTTACGCCACCCCCTTTGACAAAAGCCAAAGGACAGGACACTAAAGAGGCCATTCAAGGGCAGCTATTCCTGGGTCGCTTGCCTCCAGCTCCTTCTCCATACCTTGTGATGGCGAGTGGACTGAAAGTTGAAAGTCATTTCATTGTTTGTGTTTTTTAAAAACAAGATTAGACTCTCTGAGACATTTTGATGGCTATTACAAATGCAGGAAAAAGGTGTTAGCCTCATGATGGAAAAAAGGAATGAATAACACCTGTCCTAATACTACTCACATGCAATGGTGACTTTAATGTTGTCAGGCAAAGGTTGTACATATATACAACTGTCCTTTGGGTCTTTTTAATGAAGCGATAGGATTTGACTCCTTGATTATGAAATATCTGTCAAGGATATGGTCCTCATACACAAATTGGAAGCAGATAGGTGTTGATCATAATGCTAAATTGAAGAAGGGGAAAATTTTCAACTCCTGCTGCAAGATTCAAGGAATAAGTAACTTAATATTAACTGTGAAGTTATTCCCATATTCCAGTATGTGAAAACAACTGTCAACACTCAAGAAAGATTGTGTTAAAACAACTGAAACACTTCTGAATGATTTATCCAAAATAAACTTCCATCAGAAAGCTACCATGAACACTTATTCATCTTAGCTCTTAAAAATAAGCAATTGCTCTGCTTTTAAAGCCATTTCACATTCTTGAAATGAAACTTCAGCTTTTACATTATTTTAATATCACTGACTACTACTGTATTTAACACTGAACAGACTAAGGCTTTGCCTCACTAAAACCGAAGAAAAATTCCTCACATCTTAAGAAGAACCAGGATTTTGTAGCTTATCTTATAGGGAAAGAATTAGACAAGGACGGGGCACTCTCTCTCTCTCCTCTTACATTTGTAAGGAGAAATAAAATTTTTTAGATAACAAAGCAACAGAACTGCAGTGTAATGCCTAAATCACTTTTATCATTTCTAGTAGATGCATAGAGTCAGAAGACAGGCATGGATATGGACAACAGAGTAGTCCTAGATGGCTGTTAGAAGACAAAGGGACAGAGAGGAAAGTCAGGGACGTACATCAACAAAAGATCTGATAAACAAGTGTGCTGTTGAGCAGGGAACTGGAATCATCCTGAGAAAGTCAATGTGGTGATGCCTTAAATAGTGTTCTCACTTGCTCCCCAGCAAGTTGTACAAAATCAAATATATTCCATGCAGTAATGGATCATAACTATATTGCATTTTTATTTTAATCTCTACAACACTTATTTGCTTTTTTAGGGCATTACCTTTTAGTCCTGTTACAGCAAACCCACAGTATCAGAGAATACCCTGCCAAGAGGAGGAGATTCACAGCTGTCCTCTTGGCCTGCCCCCACCCTTGAATCCCAGCACCCTGCTGATCAACAGCAAGGGTTGCACCCGTGCAGTTTGTTCTGCTCTGACAGGTGCTGGCATTTGGCAGCATTCCCAGCAAGCAGACAGTTGCAGAGATATGAAGACTTGGCTGCAAGTCAGAAAGCCAAGCTCATGGAAAGCATGGAAGAATCCGGCGGATGCAAAGGTGTTAAACCCCTTCTGTCCTGGAACAGCCAAAGGCTGCTCTAAACTATGCTGACTGCCAGCAGTTG
The DNA here is from genome assembly GCF_031877795.1 of Strix aluco. Lineage (NCBI taxonomy): Eukaryota > Metazoa > Chordata > Aves > Strigiformes > Strigidae > Strix > Strix aluco. Next base: position 56,582,041 of record NC_133934.1, read on the forward strand.
CAGGCACTTTTACCTAGAGGTAAGCTAGAACAAAGCTAGAACACCAATAAGAAAAAATAATTTTAAATTAAGTATAGCCAAATATTTACCAGAAAACGTAGAGGATGCCCTTTACCACTTCATCATCTTCCAGCTCATGACACACTAAATTATTTGAGCTGCCCAAATCATGCTGTCTGGATTAGTTGCAGCTCCAGATCTGGCTTGAAGAAATACACCTACAGTCTTTCCTCTAAATGAAGTCTAGCCTCTCCATCCTTCAACATCAGACACCAGCCCTCTGCTTTCTTCTGGAGTTGCAAGGGCTGCTTTGCTTCCACTGTTTAACAATTGTGACCCTAAAGCTTTAGTGCTACACCAACAGGTAGGACTCCCATGAAGCTGCTAGCAACACCAAAGACAATCCACTTGCAAGACTGAGATTTCTTTCAATTCATCACGTTTAAACATTGAGAATTCCACATGTAAGCAGCACAGAGAGCAGAAGGGCAAGTTATTTCTCCTTCTCCCTCCCTCTCCCTGCTCATGTATTTCCAGAACATCAGCACAAGAGCAGTCCTCAATTAGTGAGTTTGGGCTAAACTTAAGCAAGAAAGGATAGTTATCAATTTAAATCACTTTGGACCTCAGCTTATTAAACTAATGTTCTTATTACACATAGGCAGTGATGCTCAAAGTGTGGTTACCATAATGCAAGAAAGACACCATGAAAAGTTACTTCATGTCTTCTCAGTCAACTTTATCTACTTTTAGCACACCACCTTCCCCTGGACTGATGCTATCCCTGCTTATTTACCTTAACACTAGACAAAGAGTTACATTATCAGGAGACCTATGCATGTAGCCTACCAAACCATAGACAAATTGATTCTCCATAAAAATCTGCTTTAAAATACATTTTAAAAGATCATGATGCTGTCATTGTACCTCAAGTTGCAGTTTTGTCTGTTTGGGCAGGGTTTTGACATAGAAAAGGGCCTCACAGAGAAGCAGCACACTGTTGTCAGGAAAAGCACTGTATACTTCTTAGTTCAGAACCACACTAGATTATTTGCAGCTACTTGAAAATTCTAAGATTCATCAAAGCGGAGGGATTTTGTCCTTCTAAGACATATAGATCAACATGCATACTTTTCTTCCGAAACTGTACATGCACTTTGCACGAATGCAAAAACTACATGAGGTTTATTTACGACAGTATAAACATGGAACTTGTTGACACGGACAACCCAAGACTCCATATGGTAGTCTTAAGTTACCTTAGAGCCACAGAACTGCAAAAGAAATCAGGGTAAACATAGATTGGTAGGATGTGTAACATCTGTCCTTAGCTATGAAAAGTAAAGTCACAACTTAGAACAATCATGTAGGCCTTTTATCAACAGAGATAATATTTGATGTATCTTCAAGTCAGAGTTTGTCAAACACTGATGGACTCATTCATAAAATTTAAAATTTCTTATGGAAGTAAATGAAGAAAGTCTGCCATTACAGTGAAAAGATAAAAGTACATCCTGGTAAAGCTGTTCTTTTTTACAGTATAGACACCAAATGCTAATTCATCTTTTTTTTTTTTTTTTTTTTTTTTTAATACACTAAAACCAGTTATTCAACACTTGCTGAGCAAAGTGTTGATTATCTCATTTACTTTGGGGTTAGACATGGCAGAGTTTCTAATCCACAGAAAGCTATCCTTAATTAGAGAGTAACCATCCTGTAAAGTTAGATTAGAATCCAAGATCTGAAAGCCTCCAAATGTGAGTGGACCACTGATTTATTTTTAGTGCAGTCTATAGGGCTGATCTGAAGAAGTGAATCCTAACTCGGACTCTAAAAGCATATGTATAGCACACAAATAGTTACTCACACCAGCGAGTTAGTGAGAATATCTGTACTTCTAAAAGCCCTTGGGGAGGGACAGGTAGGGTAGACAAGGACTTTGCATTACCATTTTATCCCCGTATTAGACACAGTTAAGAATGCACATAAGCACTAGCATTAAAGTAGACGCACAGAGGCAAGTACATTTGCTAAGTAACTAAGGACCTAATGAAAGAATTCAGCTATGAACCCAGATCTCGGTTTCTGCCACACCAACAATGTGTCTTTCAGTCACTTACTGGGAACACCCAGTACGTCAGCCTTTCACCAAGTACTTATTAAGGAGCCATTAATTACCACGTATCCAAGTGCTAGAGTATTTCAGTTCCCTCTGCTCTGATACAAGTATTGTTGTTCTTGATAAACCAGAACTGTAGCTAATTTTCTGGCTTTATGCCCAACTGTATATTTGTTTTTAGTGATATAATCTGACTATGCTGGATGTTTTATAAGAAACATGCTGTTAAAAGGACAATTTGAAACTTTTTGATTTGTTTGGACAACTGAAAACTTGGCTGCCCCTGTTGTGGCCTTCTCTGCACAAACACAGCAACAATGAGGGAGAAGAAAATTATTTCGACACTATAACCCAGGCATTTCAGTTTTGTTATGAAGATTTACTTGAGGAATCAGGCAGCGTGCTGTGCTTCCTCTGGTCCAGTTCCCCAGCACCCTTTTCTTCAGCCCACCTCCTTTCCCACACCCTTTTCCAACCCAAACAAGGCTTCTACTTCGCACCATGACCATTTACTCTCTTCTGCTGCTGTTTTCAGTCCTCTAGCTCCAACTGTGGGCACTGAGACCAAACTGGCAACCCAAGCTGACTCAGTCTATAGCTTCTCAGGTGTCCTTAAGCTATGTTCCTAGTTCTAGAAGACAGTAAAGGTATGCCAGGCCTTGTGCACATGGGCTCCAAGCCATGACTGCTTCACCTGTAACATGATTATGTCTCAATCACTGGGAGATATTTTACAGCTTACATAAGCATAACAACTTGCAGACACATTTTACAGATGCCTAAATTTAGGAAGCATTTCTCCCAGGTTAAGGTAAATGAACCTGACATTTTGCTTCTGGATTTTCAAGCAAAGATACCTACTGTGATATAAAGCTTTGCTAGCTTAAGTAAGAATTCAGCAGTTTGTGCTTACTCTCTCATCAGCCATTCTGCCACAACTGCACTCAAACTAAACCTTGGTGAAAGTTTAGCTTCAGAGAGGTACCGTTCTGAGATGGAGGTGTTTTCAATTTTTTTGTAAGTGATGATGATAATGCTAGATTTACATGTTATATACACTATCTCCTGGAAACTGTATTTTTCTGTATGTTATGTTGTTGGCAAAGCAGACAACTAACTACAGAACACACAGGAAAGTAGGCAGCAGGGACCAAATGAGCAAGTTGGGTTCCGTATCTTCTTTCTCTACACTGACAGCAAGGGATAGAATCCATACACTTCATACCTCAGCACTATCTTCCTACACTGGAGGGTCAGGCTGTGCTCCTGATTTTATACCACACGGTCACAGTGGACTTGTTTGCAAACACAATAGAACTATTGTTTCCCCCCTTCCCTATTATACAGATATTGTAAACAATATTGTCCTTAACTACTTAATGGTTACTTAAAAATAAAAATTATCAGATCAACTGCTAGATACCAGTAAAGGCTTGAAGGGGATGGACAGAACAAACCAGTTCATTTGTGCAGTCAACAGAACAGCTGCAATTACCGGTAAGAGGCTTTCCAAACAATGTCAATGCTTTACTTAAGAGAGCCTCCATTACCAAACAGCTTAGAGACCTGGCTTCTCTATTACCTCTCTCCCCAAGTTCAAGGATTGAGCCTTAAATCATCCTGCTAAAGCCACTGCCCTGGATTTATAATACAGGATCCCAGTTTCTGATTTTCCTCTAGTCCTGCTATAAATAATGAGAGACCTTTCCAGTTTTATATTGCCTTTACCCTGGGGAAGGAAAGAGATGCATGTACTTAAACCTAGAAAGCAGCATCACTGAAGTAGCAGCAGAAGGGAGAGAGGTCCTGACCTGTTTATCTCTTGTTCTGCTACCACCAGTAGTCTCCCCTCAAGCCTCTTACTTCTTCACATTTCAGACACATCTGATCTAGTTTTGGAAATTAACAGAAAATTTAGTGATGAAGCCACCTAATGTCCTGTGAGGCACACAGCTGACTACTCTAACAGCTTGAATAATAAAGAGCAAAGTCTTTCCTTGAGGAAATGGACTAATCCTTTGCATGTTCCCAGGTGGGAAATACAGTCAAGTAGTAATCAGATAGGGAAGTTCAGATTGAGAATCCTTAAGTATTCAGAGTTTGTTGACTGGCATACAAACATAAAAAATGTTTTTAGGACACAACCCTCAAGAACAGTGAACCCTCACAACCCAATCAGTTGGCAGAGACAAGAACACATGAAGTCATGGGGAAAGATTTTGTGTTACTATATCATGCTGTTTCTACCTACACATATATTTGAATGCCAGTGTCTCTTCATTCCCTTTTCCTTCCTGAATGTCCTGAAAGGTACAAGTAGCACTAATTTATGCATGATTGTGAGACTAATGTTTTGCCAAGGAAAATGTCAGAAAAACAGCTTCCTCCACTAGAACTCTTTGACCTGTTCAAATATGAGTCTGTTCGATGACTGAAGTAGTTGCCTTTGTCCAATAGTGTCCTTCAACAGGACATGTGATCAAAGGTTTGCCGATGTGCAAACTGGGGAGACACTCCTTGGCAAGAAAAGGTCTCTGTTGTTCACCAAGTTCTGTGACTACCTTGATTATCTCAAACTTAAAATAAAGATTGTAAGTGGATGCACAACCTAAGTAATAAAAAAATACAATCAGTTAATTTATAAGATTATAAAATGTGCTTGTCATTTCAGCATAACAAAACATGCATTTTGTAAGACGCACTGAAAACTGGACTATAAGAGCTTTGCTCTTAATAACAGGCACAAGCAAACATCTATTCAGCAATTTCTGAAATTTCATCCATGTTTACAAACAGAATTTGGAGCAAATCCAAGTCTATGCAATACACTTTGAAAATATCTTTGCTATCAGCAATGCTATTTCTGTTATTGCTTGTTCATCACACCTTTTTCACCCCTCTGGGAATTCTTGCAAGAATTCCAAGAGACAACGTATCTTTATACTCTTTTTTTTTTTTTTTTTAATACTGCCAGTGTTACTTTCTGCTTCTTAGGAAGCACAGTATAATTGAATCTAATCAACCATGGATATTTAATTTCTTCTTTCTGTAAGTGAAACTGTTCAGCTCGTGTTCACAAAATAGTTTTCAAGAAACTATTATATCTAAAAGCATGGAAGGTCTTTGCTTCAGCTAAGCCAGTCTCCATGTTAGCAAATTTTAAAAATTCTTCAAGCTTCCTATCTTTATAAACCAATTAAGCAGAGATATCTTCAGAACACATGCTCCATCTACATACATATTTGTGTTCTTTAATTCAGTCATGTTACTGAAAAAAACCCCCACCAACTTCTGATGGTCATTACTGCAGTTCAGAATTTATTTGTTTGAGATTCTTGAATAGAAAGTATTACCCAAGTAACTAAGTCATGCTGAAAACTCAGTATCAAAAGTGCTGATTGTCCTTAACATTAGATCTAATGTTTTAAAAACAATATTCAAGACTAATGTTTTGATTTTGGTAACACAGTGTGTTCAGAGATCCGTTAGGTGTTAAACAGACCACTGAAAAGCACGCTCACCACTACCTCATGTCAACTTCAGGGCACCTAGCGTATTCTCAAGTGCTTTTATTGAGTTGGGGATCTTAGCAAACTTCAGGAGAAAGAAACTTCCAGATACTTTTCAAAAGTAACAAAAATACTTAGGAGATGGGAAATACTTTAGATAATTATCCTTTCTGCTGAGAGAGCTCTTAGCTTATCTTTGCTTTACCACTGTTGTGCCAACTTGAAGTGCTTTACCTTCCTACATCTCAAAGCAGCAGCCACCACATTTTTTTCCTTTTACCAACTATAAGAAATTAAATAATTCCAAAAGGTACCATGCAACTGCAAAGGATAGTACAAACATAGTACATGAACTTTAGCACTGCCAACTGTATTTGCTCTTTCTAACCAGCTGTCCATATGCAATAACCAATACAGTTACAAATACTCATCTTGCAGTGCTGCATGTGGCCAAATAATTATATAACACATTGGCACCAATAATTTGCAGCATGTGAAACAGTATTTGCACATGCATAATGCCCAGAAAATATTTTTTGTAGAGCTAGGAGGTGGCAGAAGTGGAACCTGTTGCCTTTTCTAACTGGCCTCTGCTGGCACCACCTCTGACTTCCATTGACACTTGCCAGAGACTCTAACCATCTTTGCACTCTCTATGGGGGCCTACGGTTTTATTACTTTCTGTCATCAATTTTCATTCAAATCAGGGCTCAATTATAGTGCTTGAATGGTAGTTTTACATCAGAAAGCCTTCTAACTCAAGCAGCAGTAGCAGTTTCTCTGCATTACTCTCAAAAATTAGAGCTGCTAAAGAACCGAGGCAATCATCCTTGGCTAAGGACTTGCTAAACATTCATCCCATAGAGTAATTAATTTGTATTAAAACAATGGCATGCATTTCCCTGACACAAACTTCCTATAAAACTTTCACGTCAGCGTAGAATAAGTTTACTAAAATAATAGGTTAGCTAAAGATAGTGAGGTAGTGTTTCTAACAGTTCTGTTGCTCTTAACGTGTTAGGTTTTTTCCATAGTTATATGTTCAACACAGATCTGGCTGCACCAGGCTTGAAATGCAAGAATAACTGAAGTCACAGTCTCACTGCAGTGATATTAAATGTACAGGATATAATCAAGATAAGGAGCACTGACCAGCATGTGGCTGCATCACAACAGTTCAGCTAGTCACTTCACTCCTAAAAATGCCCTGGTTTCAACATCACTAATGATATATAGTCTATTTTTTACTTTGTGAGTGGATTTGTCTTACTTCAGAATATCGCTATACCAGACTGTCCTCTGACAGTAATATGTAAACCCCAGACTAGGATCTCATTGTACTAGAAGCTGGACAGAGCAAGGCCAGTTCCTACCCCAAAAATCATATCTGAGTCATGGATGCTAGTTGCACTTGCAATATAAAAATGGGATAAACACACAGAAACCCACTAACATCAGCACACACTTGCCTAAGTTATCCCACACAGACTCCAGATTCTGGTCTTCTCAGTTTTTAGAAGGATCGGCAGCAGTTGTGAGCAGGCACAGAGGGCTCTGACAGATATGAAGGCATGATGAGATAACTGCAGCAGTACCCTGCCCCAGCTCTTTATCTTGCCCCCAAACAGCCTACCCCTATGCAGAGTGCTGAGCTGCTCATAAAGCAGTAACATGAGCTACTGCAGTTTACAGACAGCCTGTGAAAACAAATCAGCACCAGTTTCGGTTTACTCTATTTGTGTCAAACTCTTAACTTCCAACAAGTCCTGTATCAGTTTACACCACCACAGGAACTCTCACAACATGTCTTTTTTGTATGTCAGAGAGACAACCCTAAGAAATACGGGTACTTGCAGCCATTCAGTTAGGATACATTCAGAGACAACCCCTATTCCCAACCATTGCGCTAACAATCTTTGCCAAGAGATAACACCAGCAACAACTTAGTACCACTACTTCTTCACTTTCCAGTATTCAGCTTGGAATTGCAACATTACTGAAGTGTTTTCAGGTAACACATGAAAACTTGCAGACAGTGAGTGAATGCCTCAAGTGTTTGGCTTTACCCCTATCCAGAAAATAAAATAAATGAAAAATAAGCTGATGCCCTGATGCAATTTTCTACTTTTGGCATATGTTTGACTTACCTTTTTTTTCTTTTATTTTCAAATCACCCTCCTCAGATGGAAAGACTTAGTCTATCTGTCATATGTTTTCTGAACATATAAGAAAATTTCTCAGAAAGAAAATCCTATGGACTACCATGAGTCTCCTAAATGAAAGCAAGGTCCCTTCTGGAAGATCCCTATATCCAGTAAAATTTGGTCCAACATTTCTGGAGTTTCTTAAAAAGTACAAAGCTCCTGTTCTATCAAACTTATACTAACTATATGCTGCCATTTACCTCCTAAAACTGAACATGAAGAAAATCCAGGAAACCCTCCATGTAAGCCTGCAGCCCTGCACTGGTTTAAGTACTCTAGCCTTTTTTTGCATTAATTATTTATCAAGGATCATGCATTAGCCTGGTTGTCAGCATAAAACTTCGCCATAGAAAGAAGACTCTTCACCACTTCCCCAGTTGATCTAAGTCAATGTGACTAATCATGGTGAAGCTTTAACAAGTTACTCTGCTGTAGCATAAATTTAGTTTTTGAAGCACACCTAAAGAGGGGAAGCATCTCATACTTTCTTCCCCAAGTAGCTCACCTGGGCTTAAGGAGTAAAGTTGAATCCACTTTATGATGCAGATCTGGGGAGGGGATTAATGTATACTCTTCTGTTCTGTAAAATGTTACTAGCCTGTAACCTATTACAATACATTAAAATTAGAGTGGAGTCTGAGCATGAAATGTTTGCTGTGTCAGTAACAGGGAAGCTGTGGTAGGTAGCCATTTCCAGGTGGTTTACAGTACTACCTAAAACCCTTTCTTCCTTCTTAAGGGGTTCAGAGGAGAAGCAGCGCACCACATTCCCAAGGAACAACTCCAGCAGGCCAGGTTCAGGACCCGGCTCAGCAAGTTCACCATGCACTGGCTCTCATTCACAGACTTACATCAAGGCTAAGTTCTGAATCCAAACAAAAATAGGCAGTTCATTTTCCTAATTTGCTTTTTCCTTTTTGCCTTTAGAGAAACCAGCTAAGATCACAGTGCCATTAAGATGACCAGTATATACTAGGATGCTTGTCACTTTAAACCATGTAGTCTGTGTAGACGAACAGCAGAATGACTCAATGGCTTCTACTCAGCTGCTGCAAAACTGGAAGGCTCAGAGTATGCTTTTTTCTTACACATCTGAGGAAAAATAACCTTCAGGAGCTGGTACAGTAAGCTGCTACTGCCTCATGCATGCTAATTGGTGGTCATTGAATAAATGTTCCATTTCCAGCTGAGTCTCCAAAGCCTTTGTTTTTAAAAATAAAACACTTCCTGGAGACAAGTTAAGAAATCACTGAATTGCTACAGAGTAATTATATGAGAGGCCAGATGACAATACCTCTCATGATGAATTTCTCCAGTCAGATTAAAAAAAACCCAATCATACTTAAAAATCATAATTTTAATACTGATAAAACTGTGGCTTGGTTACCTAATTACCAAAACTAAATGCTGAAGAACACTATGGTTGATGTAAGGAGTTTCACATTAAATTAATCATGCATTTCCCTAAGTCCTCAGTACATGCTCACTGAAATATTTGAGAAGTTTTGGAAAGTGGATGTAAGTAACGTACTTGTCTTCACTCACTGTCTAGTTAAGTTGATATCATATTTGAAAAATTTGCCAACATTCTGGATGTGGTTTTTCTAGCTTTTTTTTTTTTCTTCATGGACATCGTATTTGAATGTTGAGCTTTTTTTAAGTGCATCTTTCTGATATCATACAAAGGACAGAAAGAACATGGCTTAAATTCACAAACTCATCTCATATGAAAGCAGCACTCAACCAGTATAACAAATGTTTTTGTAGTTTGCATCCATTTACAGTGTATGCCTAATGAAAAATATAAAATACAGTGATATTAAAAGTCTGACTACATTTGACTGTTCTGGAATGTTAAAATATGAGGTCATTAAATTATGCTTTACTCGTCAGTTTTGGCAGGAACTACTGCCACTCAAAGGACACCCTAACAATCCCAAGAGGAGTGTAAACTATGTGGGATTGTCAAATACAGGTCTCTCTGATGCAGGGTCTATGAGATTGCTACAGGAACCAGTCACACACTCTGCCTTGCCACTGATCTCAGAAGCTTTCCATCACTGAAGATACCATTAAAAATAAGCAGTGTTTAAATGGATGTTTTTCCAGCAAAATGATACTTAACTGAAATTTAAGCTTTCTGTAGGATCTGTTCTCTTCAACTTTACACTCAGCAAAAAATAAAGTGTTACAATAAGGGCAAGACGTCCCATCATGATTTTTTAGACAGAACTGATGCAATAAAATATCCCGAGTGATTTATTTACAGTATGAAACACCAAAATCCAAACTCCTGAAGTTATTTTCCTTTTATTTGGAGTCAAAAGAATTCAAAAAGCATTCCCAGCTTCATTTTCTTCCACAAATCATTTATCATTTGATAGACACAAGAGAATGTAGACACTTAAGAGACCATCAAAAGCTACAACAGTTTTGAGCAGGAACCCCTTGCTTTCTGAGAAAAGCATGTCAGCCTAGTTTCCCCTCCACTCCTTGTCAGTGAAATAAATATGTTCAAGCACAGAACAGAAAGCTCTTAACTCTCTTCTGTGGCTGGGTGTGGTTATTATCACTACTCCTACAGATTGTTGTGAATTATCTTACTGTCCATTGAGACTAGGATACTACTGGTCTCCACATATTGGTGAAAAACAGTCCTTAATGAAGAGCTTACACAAATAAAAGAGGCAAAACTGCAGCATGGGGAATACCATCCTTAGTTCAGATTAAATAACTGGATACAGATTAAGGGACAAATCTGCAACGAATTTCAAGTGTCCAATACTCATTAAACTCTAACAGGCTTAGCTTTCTCTAAGCCCTTTTATTGGCCTTGGCCTGCATACTCCAGGTCACACAGACTGTTGCAGAGTTAGGAGCTGAACCCATGCTATCCAAATCCTTCTGTAGCACATTAACCACACAGAATCATCCGCATGTTTGTATATATAATCTCAACAATTATTTCATTGCTATAAAAGGAGGATATAGGACGTGGATTGAATCCATTCCTGAAGCATCCCAAATTCCCAACTAATATTATGTTTTCTAAGCGTATAACTTCCTATCAAATCTAGAGCCATAAGACACTTCAGTGCCATAGATGCCTCACCTATCAATATCAGAATTGCTTATGGTGTGAATTTCTTCCAAATACAGTCAGTCACAAACCTGCAGCATGTGTTCCTAGATGCCAGCAACAGCAGCTGCTGCCAGGTTAGTGTATACACTGTCCTATTGGCTTACCTTTGATTTTCAATTTGTACACTTTGATTAAGTGTAAAGCCTCCTTCATTTCGCAAAGAACACAGGTATACAAGTAATCATTGTCCAAACCCAGTGACAAATTCAAGCCTAAATGACTAATTAGGACCATGTGAGTTGGATTTGATTGATTGCTATTTTTAAGCCACTGAAAAGAAGGCTATAATCTGACAATAAACTTTTAAAACAGCTGAAGCTAGAGCTCCTATAATTAATAGGAAACTAGCCCATACTTTCTATATATCGCCATCAAGTGGAGTTAAACAGACTACCACTGTAGCCTAAAGCCTGAAAAAAAACCAGGATATAGGGATCTAATAAATACATGTTTAATAAAAAAGCTTTGAAAAAAGTTGCATTTGCTGTCAGATTACCAGTGAAACATAGGTCGAAGCGCCCTTGTTACTTCCAGACCAGAATGATACAAACACACTGCTGAACACATCTTCACCCCACTGGGTAGTTAAAGAGGAGGGTGAAGGAGGAAATAGATCATGCAGCTGGTCTGAGTGGTTTTCGATATCTTCTTCTCCCTAAAGGTGAGTGACAGTTTCCCAAAAGACATGTTATTTCCTGACTTTTTGAGACTAAATCCTTTGAAAACTGTCTGACATCCACTGGAAAAGAATGGGGCAGAGGGAGAAGAAAAAAATCTGTTCTTTACTGGCAGCAGCAAGGCACTTGACAAAGAGTACAGCTTTAAATTCCTGCGAGATCTCTTAGGACTCTACTTCTGGTTCATCTCTTGCTTCAACTTTTTGCTTCCCCAGTGTCAGGAAGACCAGAGACAGCTACTGTAGAACTGACCACGATCCCTTCGCAAGCACCTTGGATCCCTCCATCTTCTTGGGATGCACCTTACCTCCACTCAGCTGGTGCAACAGCATTCATCACTGTGGTATCGGCAGTCACTCATTGCTCTTTACATCTGGTGTCTATTAAAGTGGTTCACTGCATAATGTGGGCAAAAAGTGAGGATTTTTTAGGGTGTCAGTCGTTACTATTTGCAAGAAAAATCAACTATCACATAATAAAGGGTAGGCAAATAGGACCTGATTAAGATCTCATTCAGAAAGGCATTTCAGGATCCTTAGGTGAATCCTAAATGTACTATAAATCATTTGTATTATGTTGTAGTGTTCTCTGGGTGGACATTCAAGACCGAGTTACCACTACGTTTGTATTTTTCCCGAAGCTAGCATTTTTTCAGTAAGACTGTAGGTGGCAGTAGCTCTACGGTTATTTATTTTTCCTGATTTCTTGCAAACACTTTTAGCTGTTTAAAAAAACCCAAACAACACAGACCCAAAAAAACCCAGGCAAAAATAATCTTTCTTTCTTGTGAAATAGGTGGTGGGAGGACAGTCAGAATCAAGATAAAAGAAGCAGCATCCCCCCTCCAGTTGCCAAATTCTAGGATGCAAAATGTTCTAATTTCCAAAGATTACCCTCTGCCCCTGTCCTAGAAATTAGATCAGGTTTTGGGTCTAAGAGAGTAGACATGCTCTTCAGGGCATGCTGGAGTGAGGGAGATATGTTGTAATTTCTTCAGAACATAATTTATGGTTGGATTTTTAATAGTTACATTGGTTTATTTTGATGTCTAAAAGCAATACTATACAGTTTTCCTTTAAAAGTAGATCATTCTACTTTTTTTTTCCTAATATTGGACAATTGGCAAGATCTAAGATACACTTTTTTAAAAATCACTTAAAACCATAACATTAGTTTTATGGATTGTGATTCTATATTCAGGGTGAAGACACTGAGAAACCCAGATTCTTTTTACCCAGTGGTAAAACCTGGATAGTATGTTCTGGTGAGGACACTAGAAATAGCAGAGTTGATTCTCTGCTGAGTTACCCAGGTTTAGCCTGGTTGCCATAGGGTTGGAGCTAGTAAAAGCAAACTAAGCTTAAATGAAATCCTAAGTTACTAATTTTTGTACATGTAGTTACATAAAGAACATTACAGTTGTGATATCAGAGTCTCAGCCTCAAGAATATCAGTATTCAGGTAGGCTGTATATCCTTATTTCATGTACCAACACCTGTACATTATCCAAATACAACATGACTACCTTTTTCTACATGATACCATCCTTTATTCCTCCCCCTCCAAGTCACTGTTCACCAAATAAGTAGTGATGTCTTGTTCTATCTTCCTAGCTCTACATGCATTCTCGTACCTCGTTCAGTAAAAACTACTAGAATTTGGCCTAGAGGCAGTGTTGATTTGGCCATGGTTCTTTTTTTAAATTCTTCTCCTTTATGTTACTCATCCCTACAATAAATAAAAAAGCAAATACTAACATTATTAGATATGACCTCACAATCACCTTCTGAGCTGGTCCTTGCCTGCCAAACAGAGGATGAGGTCAAAGCACAGCAAGGTTGGAAGTTGCAGCCTAGCTATATGTAGCTCTAATACTACAGCAGCAACCGCTTCCCTCCCTCCCGCCCATATACACTATATTCTTGACTCAATATCTGATGTTGCTTTTAACTATCAGTTAGGCTTAGTATCAATGCCTTTTACAAAGGCATCATTAATTTATTCTGTTAAGAATTGGAACTAATCTTGAGAGCAGGATTTTAGGGACCATTTTGCTGTTAAAACTAGTTTTATATTAAAACACAAGGAAAAACAATGCAGCAAACAAAATACCCTGACCTTACCACAATAAAACAACAGTCACCAGTGCTGGACACTCATATCTGTACTGGCAAAAGTGAAATGGTTTGCATCAGACTGCAATGAACCCACTGCTGCATTCAGCACTGAAGCTAACTCTCATACCTGTAAACAAGACTGCAGCATACACAGTAAAGAAAGGAATCTCTGATTCTCTGTACACTTAGAACCAATTTTACCTCTACAGGTTATTGCCCACTATACAAGCTATACAATGAATTATACAGCGAATCCAACCAGTGGATTGCAGATCTCGTAAACCTATTGCATTTCATGTCCTGTAAGTAATAACTAATGTTATGGAGTAATTTTAGGTCTCTTAACAGCATTATGTTAATTTTATAATAAATATCCATTTCAGATCAATGAAAAGAGGCAAACTAACTTAGAAGAGCTATAAAGAAACAACTCCGTGGCCTTCATCTTCTTAAAGTAAGAGTTTAGGAGTCTCTGTATAAGCTTATGAAAGAAACACGATACTACAACTGGCAACAGCCCCATTTGTGGATGGTGGATCACATCCTGTAGTGTCCTGACCCCACAGCAAATGAAAGATCAGACTGTTAGCATCTGGCATATTGGTTTCTGTGGTGAGAAAGGCAGGTCCTCAGCTGAAGCAGTTGGAGAACCAGGATCCTTAGGCCTGGTGTAATGCACTCTTGCTATAACCTCTCCTATTTTTACATGGCCGCTTCCTGATGACTTTCAGGCTTTCCTTCTGATGTAATTCTCTCAGCTGGATATTGAAGCTAGCTCTGCAAATCTGACTGACACTGCATGTAGTATTAAGCACATTTCAGAAAATGATGTATAGAGGTTCTGCTTTCTGGTTTTCTACATCACAGCCTAAATTTTGACTGCAGAACCTCCCTATGTCACTGTTACCCATTTTACCACAAGAGTCAGTTCCTCTCTAGCATTTCTCAAAAGCCTGTCCATATAGCTGGAAACAAGACCCTCTGCCTTTGCACCCTACAGACAACTCATAATACAGCCTTTTCCAGACTCTCAGTTATCTGTTTGTCCCGACAAGCAGACTATCGCATCAGTGTGCTCCTGCTATCATCCAATATCCTGTAGGCTCGCTTAGTTCAATTGCTCTACTCATTTTGTAGGCTGAGGCTTTCCCTGGACACAAGCTTCCTGTGCTTCTCATCAGTTCTTTACTTCTGGTAAATCCTGTTGAGACAGAGCTAAAACCACTCACGGGGTACAGACAATCTCTTCCAGGAGCCAGGCTCACAATTTAACATTCTCTCCACAGAGCCTAGCCCTAAATCCCTCAGGAGCTTAAATACATTCCTTCCCACAGAATCACAAAGTACATCAGTTCTTCAGAAACAGAAAGGATTTGCAAAAGATTTCTCATCACACCACACTTTTTCCTCCCAAAAAAGGCATTTACAGCTCTTGGGGGGGGAGGAAGGAGCACAGCCCCTAAAAACAAGCACCTTTATTCACCCTGTTGTTAAGTGTCTCAGAGATTCCATATATAATGAAAACAAAACCCAGGATATTTTCTGTTATTACTGTCTTCCTGATAAACCATACATTGTAGCAGCTAGAGAAAACGAAATTTTCAACTCCTGTTAGGGCTCTTCAGGCTGTCACATGACTGAAGTAGCCTCCTATCAGGTGATGAGACCTTCATCAAGTGACTTGAGTGCCAATATGCCTTTACTGGTATCCCCAAGCATACTGCTTCTCCTCTGTGGTAACCTACTTAATGTTTAGAAAGCTGTTATTTTAAAAGTAATTTCCTTAGCTCTATGACCTTCTCTGTGTACTACAATTCTCTGGCATTTAGTTCTGCTGTGGAAAACCTTCACGCAGTGGCAAGCAGAGAACAGTACCCAGTTGTCTGTGGGGGTTAGTGTTTAATGTGATGGATTAGATGGAAATCCACTGGGACTTTTTTTGTTTGTGCTGTGTCAAGTTTGTCTCCTTTCTTGCGTGACCAAGAGAGACACTGATAAATATTGACACTATTTACTCAGAATTTCCTCTATATTTTTTCCCTCCGGCCTTCATTAAACAAGTTTAGATTGGTGTAGGAAGTCTGATATGCTGCCTAGTTTTTTTAGATCTCTTTCAGCAAGTAAGTCTGGAGATTCCAGAGCTGCTGTTCACAGCTCAGAAGTACTTGCCTAACAAATGTCCAACATGTGAATATTACCAAATCTGGAAATTTTGGAGGTTGTTCAAATTGTCAAATGCCTTTTAATCTAGATGTTAAAAACAGAATACATCTTATTTCTTCTATGGATTTCAGAGCAGGACTAAGTTTTGGGTGGTCTCCATTAATTAGGTGTGACTTTTCCATATGCGCCACTCATTTTATTTCCATTGTGTTTGTTCTTTAATGCATCTTTCAAGTGTTTCCATGCAAGCCAAAGTAGAAAAGATTTAGAACTCATAATCAATGGGAGCTTTCCTTTCTAGAAATCGCCAGTGAGAAAGATTTAGAACTCATAATTAATGGGAGCTTTCCTTTGTAGAAATCGCCAGTGAGACTTTGACAAAGCATTCTGTCAATTGCACATTTTCTAAACAAAGTCTAGCTCAGGCCCTTACAGCAGTCTTGGCACAGAAGCACATATAGGAGTTAAAAGAAGTCAGAACTGAATTTTTTTTTTCATGATGATACAGCTTTGATATATGCATGGAAAAAGAGGCACTTTGCATAGCTATTAAGAGAACTTAATAACAAACATAATAAATCTCAATAGCTGTTTTTTCTGTTAAGGAGTAAGGTGACGAAACAGAAACACTTGTGGTTGGTTTTGGCCCCTGGGTAAAGAACTGTAACAGGTTTGGGCATGCACTGCATGCGATCAGGCTTCTCTACTGAAATCTCTGACCTGTTCTGTTAAAGACATGAATCACAGTCTGACAAACACTGCTGGAATCCTCAGAAAACCACAAGGCTTCTGACAGTTTGAGATGACAGTGTCCTCATTTGCGGTGCTACTTGATTATTTCATGACTTTACAGTACTTTATGACAAGTAAGGAATCATGCATATACCTTCATGCATATACCTCGTGTTGAGGGGAGAGACCATCAATGACTTCAGAAATATTTTTCTTCTAAAAAGGCTGAGGATGAAAATTCTTCCATTTCAGTAACATCAGAGAACTAATAAATGCCTGAGATGCAATGGTGCCTGGCAGTTTCAGGTCATATTGGATGAAAGTTAGTGGGGGTCGACTTTTTATGTAGGTCGTGAGAAAAGGCATCAAGAGTTTTATAGCTCCATAGTCCAGTTTTCAGGTTTACCTTCCTGCTCAGCATTTCTGTTTCAATTTGTGCTGTTCATAAGCAGAGCATCTTCTAGAGGGAATCACTAGCTCCATTTTCAGGGAGCCAGTATTTTACAGCTAAAGATTCTGCTTATGTGTCTTCATCACACTAAATATCAATAAAGAATGGAATATGAGTCATACATACTTTGATAAAATCTGGCCCTGTCTCTTACAGTTTCAGGTTTATTTAAGACTTTCAAGATTTTAGAGCCACTCTTCTGAAAGGTACAGCTTAGTGAAACTACTGGCAGATCAGGAGACTAACTTGTGGTAGCTGTTCAGTTTTAATGCTTCACACCTCAGGTGTTTCACACAACCAGAAAAATCACACTACTGCATGTCAGTGGAGGACCAAAACAAGATTAAATGTTTTGCTATCCAAGTCAGCAAAACCAGGATTTGGAGATTCGTTTGCTTGATGTGCTGCTGATTTGTTCAAAGTGGAAAATAATTTAAGGGTTACATGCAATACTAAACAAGAATTGGTCACTGGCTACTACCTTTATTTTAGCTCTTCCCACTCTTTCTCCAGCCTTTATCATGAATGGCCACAGTTTCTCTTCTCTGAAGTTACAGTGGAAGTCACCATAGAGAACCCAGATTCTGAGACTTGTGCTCTAACCACAAGTTCGTCCTTATATTATGAATGTGGCTGGTTATATTACTAGCACTAATAATCTGTTGATGAGAATTTCTGATAAAGAGGAGATTATTTTCAGTTTGTAACTTTATCAAAATTTCTTTGCTTTGTATGAAAGCTGCCACTCCAGGGCATCTGTATCAAGCTGAGTTGTTAGGATGGGGCTGCTCTAGAGAAGAGCTGCATGTTAAAGAGACTGCTCCCCATAGGGCTTCCGTGAATTTCCTGTCAAAACCTGGGAGGATTATAACAAACAAGCAGGTAACTGCTGGAAGAGACACTATTATATCCTTAATCCTGACCAAGTGAGTTGAAATTTCTGCTCTTCTGTGCCAGAGTTCCTATGTGATGCTAGTCACATCACTTAAACCAAACTTTTCACAGGTAGTCAGTGTTCCTCATTTTCTAGGTGCTTGACTTGGATGCTGAAGTTCAATTGCAGAAGTACTAAAAACACATCTGCAACTGAAGTCAACAGGGGCAAATGTTTTGAAAATAGCAAGTACTATACCAGTGTGTCCAACTTTTCTAGTCAGGCAGGTCCGGTAGTATCGTCCAATGACAGATGAGTTTCTTCTAATGGCACAACCACCTCCTCCAAGTATTCTCATGGGATGGAGCAAGACGCAGTGGGCTCCAGGGCCATATGAATTGTCCAAGTGTGGCATATACAGATCATAAGTGTCAGTGTGGGCGTATTCATCTATCTAGTGATAAGAACTATGGGAAAAATGTGATTCTCAGTGTTTCAGATTCATCTTAATCATATTTTCAATCTTCACTTCTTTGGGCTTTTGTTCTCTATCCTTAGAATAAGAAGAGCATTTTTGTCACAAGAACATCATTCTAACCTGTCTAGACCACTGTCAGAACTTCAGCAGACTCAGCTGGACCTACCCAGAAGCATTCATAAAGTCACTATGACACCCATCTTACCTTCTTGCAGACCAATATACAGCTAGCAAAGCTAAGTCTTGCTTCAAGAAAACACTTGAACTGTTTTGCAGATGTTGCCCAGCCTTACTATTTACAACCACATGAGCCCACTGTCAGAACACTTTCCAAGCCTGTAGAGAAGGCAGGGATCCTCCCTCAGCTGCCAGCCCTACACCCAGGTAGGTCAACAAGAGTTTGCTGTTGATCTGAATACAAGCAGCACTGAGTTCTCACTATGCTATCTAAGGGAGTGTCTTTGGGTGCAGCCAATTGTTGGCAGCACAATGCTTAAAGCTGGGAAGAGCTATTGTAAATACACCCAAGGGCTTAAACAGTAGTCTCATATTCTTATTTGGACGTCTAGGTAAACAGCAACATTTGAAGACTTTGCAATTCCATTTCCCTGCCCTCAGGAGAGAAAAGTCATGTGCACTTTCAGGTCAGGTCTCAGCAGTGCAGAGACCCTGAGCCTGTACAAGTACTCATACCTAATGTGTTACAGCACTGTGTACGGATCCTTAGCCTTGAAAGCAAGGCAGGCCATGCAGGCATGACAGCATCCAAGACAATGTGCCTAGGAACAGCAACAGAATTGCAGGGTCATACCAGTTCTGGCTTCAGTGCTGGGATGTTTATTTATAGCTTAAAAGCCTCTCCACCATGCTCTTACACAAGGCAGAGAAAGAATAAAAGACTCTCTCCCATTATCACCCAGGCTTCAGCTTCCAATCAGTAAATCAAGGGGGGAACTGAGAAAGAAACTATAATAAGGAGAACACTGCTTCCTCCACTACTAACACTCATTGCTTTTCTTGTGTAGAGTAGAAAACAGACTGAGGTCCCTCTTTTCCTGAAACCCTGCTCTGTCACAGGGCTCTTTCTTGTTATGGCATACTGTCTTGCTTTTCAACCTGATGCATCTTATCACAATCTTAGATAGCACCTGTACTGTTTCTGATGTTGCAGCTTTACGTACAGAACACTTTCCTAAAAAAAAGTTTCTAACCCTCACAGCTCTGGAGCAAAGGTTGAGAACACAAACTTTATGAAACCAAATCCATGAGACAACTTGCCTTTTGCAGTGTCCTACAAATATTCTTTTATAATCTTGTATTTTTAGAAGACCTGAGCCATTACACAAGTGATTTATCTTAGCTCACCACTAACTGTTGTTAACCCCCCATCGTTACAAAATTATAAACAAAGTCCCCTAAACCCACAGCATTTGCCTAAAGAGAATCACATAAATTTAAAGGATACCTTTTGAATGTTGATACTTTTGGGGTTTTTAAATGTAAGTTTTAAGTCTTCATCAAAGCCTGAGAGAAAACTAGCCACGTATCCAGAGATTCCAGGACTGGAATTTTAAGATCATCACAAATTATAGTAAAGGCTTAAAACTTGCAACAGAAACAGTTCAGGAATCAGAATTTACTTCTACCAACAGTTGAGAAGACGACTTAAATGAATGACTGTATGAGTTCAAACAGCAATGAGAGTGCCACTTTGTGCTTCCACAATCTGCTTTCCATTATATATTTAGATGTTGAAAGTTCTGTGGCAGAGGAAATCTCTTCCCTATGTATCAGTGCTTAGCTGTCTGGAACTTCTTGCCTCTACTGGGGCCTTAAAGAGCTGCTACAGCATAAAATAGCATAATATAAAATCAAGTTAACTAAATTCTGCTTTCTATACAGTGTTAACATTTGCCCTATTTAGTACACCTGACCCAAGATGACCTCATAAATTGAACTGAGCATATATTTAATGAAAGTGACTATTAACAAAACAAAGTGACAAAGACAACAGGAATCAAACAGCTGCTCTTGTTTGCATTAGCTAACTGGATGAAACTGCTGAGGCTGTAAAGCTTCAGTCATGTAATGGGAAGAATTTATGTCTCGGGAAAACAATTGGACCCCTGAACTCCGTTCTGATGGATGTAATCAGATAAAAGTTAGAGGTACATATCATTCACATGTGCAAAGGACTGTGAAGAGAAACTGACCACTCATCTAAGAAATACTGACCATAGCACAGTATTAATCATAACACAGGGAGGGTAGGTGGGAAGAGAAGGGAGTGAATGCAGTGGACTGGCAAGAACCTGCTGTCATTGAACTCAAGTTGCAAAAACCCATCCTTCTGCCTTCAGGGGCTAGCCAAGGTGTTAGGTAGCTCAGCAACAGAAGAGTGAATGACTCAGAATCTGTACTAGGTGCAGATTCTGAAGAACAGACTGGTAGATTATTAGATTTATTACCAGAAAGCACAGCTGTTAACTGTGACTACTTGCTGTAGCAATTTGCTTTTGGCTCTAAGGTGCATGTCCTTCACACTGTTAAAGTGCTACATACCACTAACAGTCCTATAAATAGTTTCTGTAAACATAATCATTTATATTCTGAGAATACATGTACATACTGTTGGACACTATTACACAGCTCAACTTCTAAACCCAGACTGATAAGTAGGACTGACCTAGGCAACACTTTAAGAGCAGTCTGTATCTTTTGCCATAAGCAGTTTCAAGGCTCAAGTGAGCTAGTCAGCTAACAACTTCTCACAGTGCTCTGGGTAGCTCTCCATTGAGAGCAGCTACTTTGCAGCAAGTTCACACAGAATATATAAACCACCATTTTCAGTGTAACTGAGAGGTTTGCTGTGAAATGCTTCTTGCTATCTGCCAGAAAGGAAGGAAGGAGCTATGGCATTACACAGACAAAATGAGAGGAGGCTAGGCTAACCATTCAAAAAGCTATATACATAAAATTGCCTTCTCTGCTTGGTTCATTAAGTAAGTCCAAGTCTTTAAGTGATACCCTATACTGTATCATAGCTATAAGAGTAAATGTTGAGCAGTCATACATGAAAACAAAGGAGATGATGTCAGAGATAAAGTTATCTTAACACCTAATATGAGTGTTTATGCTTAGATTTATTTTCTAAATTAACTGACAGGCTTACTTTGTGGAAGAAGAGATAAAAGTAGACTCAACCGTATCTATCAGCTATTAATGCAAGAAAACCACAGGACTCTGGAAGAGAAAATATAGGAAAGGCAATCAAATAAACTCCCTTCTACCCATTCAGATCTTCTCCCCACTTGGAGCATAGAACTGACCTAACCTGTTATTTACCTCTAGCTGTATCTCATGCACAGAAGACAGCTATCACATAGAAATACAGGTTCACTCACACTCTTATTCAGACTGTTGAAATTAGTGCTTATTCTTAGTAATACCCTATTCAAGGCTTCATGATCACTTCTGAGGTGTTTTTTTAATAATTCTTTAATCTTCCTTGTTTACTTCTAGCTCTCTCCAAAGGTTCCCCTTTCTCTATTCATTGTACACATCAGCCATGTCTATAGCCTCATGGTTCTCTTATTTAAGTCTACTAAATCTATTTTTTCCCCCCAACAGCTATTCACTACCAAAATCTTCTCCTGCTTCAGCTCTAGCACTTCTACCCAATCCACTAGAAATTTAGTCTTTTAGCATAGTTACAGGTCTGACCCACTTTGGAGGTAATATGAGATCCCACATCTGATTTGCAGTTCTGTAGGAAGCAAGTGAAAAGTACACTTGGGATGTGACCTGTGTAACTACAAGAGACACTCCACTGTTCTGAGTTTTGCAGGGTGTTGCTGTGTCCATCTAAGTGCTGATGAAATACATGATGAATGTATTTCTTCATCCACCAGGTCAGCAAAGATGATAGCAAGTACTTCTCATGGATGCTGCAACATGGGGCTTGGGCAGCATCATTGAACTCCAGCTGCAGTTCAAATTGGTTGGCTTTGCACATGTACTTTGAGCTATTTAGAAATTTTTTTATACAGTTTCTATTGTCTGCTTCATTAGAGCTCGATATATATTCTGTCTCAGAATGATCATCTTATGATTTTTTTTTAAAGCATGTTGCTGCCTTATGTTCCTGGTGGATTCAAGTTACAGGAGATAATGGCAACACCAACAGCAAACATTGGCTAAACATTGATAACCTCTGTGAAGACTGAAGTTTATGTAAGACAATCACTGGCTACTAGCCAAGGCAAATCAGTTTTTAAATTCAAACTCCCGGATGATAAAGAAATAATGGATTAACCAGAAAGAAATTTGGATAGCATGGCCTAGGAGGCCAATGAAGACAGGCAGCTAAAAGCTTTAAAAGGAAGTTTCTCTCAGTAGCTATTTTAGACTTTCCCCTGTTGCTTCCTGTTTTAGTATCAAAGCTGCTACGTCAAAGGGAATGAAAAGATCCTGTCCTGATTCCAACAAATACCTCAGAAACGGGGGGGGGGGGGGGGGGGGGAAGTAGAAAACTTCAGTGATTTTTCCTTTCTAATTCAGGCATACCAATTAAAAAGTGATTATTTTAAGAATCTCTGTCAGTCTTACACATTTATCAGTTTTCTGACATCTCTAAAGACACAAAGCTTAATTCTCAGAAATAACACTTTGTTTCTGATGAGAAACAGCATTGGTTATAAGATTAAAAAATACTGAGGCCAAAGATTTCTGACCTTGAAAAGGAATCTGTAGCCCCAGAGCAAGGCTAGCAGAGAACAGACACAGGTCCTAGCCTACATTTAGGTATCAGGAAACTTACATGTACGCAACCTTACTAAGGTGAAACAGCCTAGGCAAGTGCACAACTAGAAAGCCTTACCTCTAATGCACCTCCCCAGTTACTAGGGAGTGTAACACAACTAGAAACATTTCACAATCTCTCCCTTAGCTTAACAACATAAGCATTTGCTCCTTTGGGTTCAGCTTTAATCACTTGCTCAATTGTGAGCCGATATTGTCCAGGCACTAAAGTATCTTGATTGTAATTGTTCAAACCTGTGTTATCCAGGGAAGAGGCACCACTTTATCACTGCAAACCAATCACCTGAGTATATTATCTGCCTAATCTCCCTAGTGGTTGGAAACAGGATTAGAGAAGTACTTGCTCAGTTAGCTCTTCAGGTGAGAATCCTGTGTTTTAAAGCAGTTCATTTATCTAGAGTGTCCTGTGGAAATAATTTTACCAAACCCTGGGCTTACAGCCTGGTACTGTGGCAGGTTTCAGGAGAAATAACTTTTCTGTTATCATGTTAAGTTATAAGAAAGACAAGTTCATGCTTTAAATATAATTGAGAAGAGGATTTTCTTGTAAAACCTAGATGTTTGTGGAAGCTGATTAGGATTTCACAGGGAAAGCTGAACCTAAGTACTTGATAATGTGTTCTTTTAAAATAAATCTACTAGGTAAGTCTCCTTAAGTTTTGGAACTTTTCCACCTGTCTGATTTCCTGGTACTTGTTCATACAGGTTTTACACTGTAAGCATGCCTTTGACTAGCTGTGACATGGCACCTTTCCTTTCAGATGAATCTTATTTTGAAACTTCTTGTATTTTAAATCCATCTAGACTTCCTTCTTTAAAGGGCTTTAGGGCCTCCTCTGCTTACTTCAGTGCACTTGCTTCCACAGAAAAGATTAATATTGGGTCTTGAGTATCCAGAAAGTACCCTTATTTAATAAGGAAAAACATGTTTTACTCATAAATGCTGAGTCATTCTCAATTCCCAATTTGGATTGGGAAAAGGGGAATGCATTTTTAGAACTGCATCACAGAGCATGAGTGGCAATTCAAATAAAGGAAATTACTGTCTCTTCATACATATGTATACGTAACCTGTATGAGATTTCAGTTCTCTTATCAAAAGATACAGAAAATCCTTTGTATTTCCAAACTCCCTTGTGCAGGCCCAGCACTAATTTTAAAAGAGTCTACCTCTGTTCTAACCCAGAGATGTGGCACAAAGCGTAGCATCTGAATCTACTCCCCTTCCAGGAATGAAATCAGCTCTCTGGATAGCCTGGAAGTATTCAGCAGCATAGTTCTCCCTCTATAACATGACTATCCATACAATGTTAAAGATAATAGCTGTCTGGTAAAAATACCCCTTTCTTCTTGTTCCAGTCCACAGGTGGCTGATAATCTGATCCTACTTCTTTTGAATCCATTTTTGCTCTAGATTACAGTTCTATGCTTCAATACAAGAAGCAACAGTTCTATCATTTAATTCATTTATGGGGTTTTTTTTAAAAATTTCTTATAAATTATTATTTTTGTTAGTCTCATTCAACTCAAGAGATAATTAGTGAAGTTCCACTTCATGTGGCCTTAGCGTAACAAAATCCCCCACAGGTGCTTTTCAGGTGAGCTGCTGACTTTCTGGGCTAACACATACCATGCTGGCTGCTGATTTGAGATGCTTTTTACCCTTAGCAAACCAGACACTTAAGACTCAGCAAACAGAGATTTGAACTTAAACGTTTCACATAATATTTGTGCCAATTAAGTGTGGTACTGACTTTCCTTGCCCTTGGTCAGATGTGTCTGGGGGACTTGGTTACTGTACCACAAACTTGGATTTCAGTGTTAAGACGACCAGTGTATAACTGAGGGTTGGCACTATTTAACAAAAGTTAACTGACCTGGCAGTCTGCTCTGCGAGAAGCTGTGTAAATCCACAGAAAAAATGGTACTATGTAGCCTGTAGTCTCTGCTCAGTGCTGTTTTCAGACATCAGGTGGTGGTAAATCAGTAAACCTCCTTTCACGAGGTGCTCACGAAGGCCAGGCAACAGCCAGGCCCTGTGCGCGTGGGTTTAAATTCACTCTATGCACGGTGTATCTCTCCTTCAAAACTTTTTAGGGGTCAACTGACAAGAAGACCTTGGCAGTCACCGGGTCGGGCCTGACTCCACAGAAGCGCCGAGAATGTCGCTCTGGGCCAAGCAACGTGGACAACGGACAGGACGGCTCCTGCGGCGGTGCCACTTCCCCCGGGATGAAAAGGCTCACGTATTCCCGCGGCTTCCCCCAGCCGGGAGAGCCCGTCCCCCGCTGAGGGATCCCGTCGCCGGCGGGCGGGCAGGCGCTTCCCTGCCTCCGCGCCGCCCCGCTCGCTCCGCCGCCGGCCCGCGGTGGGCATCTCCCCCGCCCTGACGCGGCTGGGCGGCCGCTGCCTCTTCCCGCCCGCGCCCCCACACCGGCGGCTCGCGCCCAACGGCCGCCCGCTCCCCTCCGCTCCGCCTCTCCCCGCCCCTCCCTCCCTCCCGGCCGCGCTGCCGGAGCGTCAGCGGGAATTTCCAGCCAGGAAGTGCGGCGGGACCGGGGGGAGGGACTGGCAGGCAGGCGGCCGCGGGGGTGGAGGCTACGGGGAGGCCGGTGCCGCTCGGTTGTCCTCTCCGACGGACAGACGGGAGGGAGGGGGAAAGTCCGCGCGGAGCCAGGGCGCGGGCGGCGCCGGCGGCGTCACGCCGGTTACATGGCGCGGCGCTGAGGGACGCGCGACCGGGACCCGCCAGCGGCAGACGACGAGGAGGAGGAGGCGCCGCCGCCGCCAGCCCTGCGCTGCCCCGGGTGAGCCTCAGGCGGCCCCTGACCCGCCGCTCACCGCGTCATGGCCCCCCTGCCCTTACCTCGGCGCCCGTTTGCCGCTGGCTGCGCTCCCGCCGGCGCGGAGCGAGAGCGGGGCGGGAGCGGGCAGCTGCGCCCCGCTCGGGCTGGGCTGGCCTGGGCGGCGGGGAAGCGCTGTGGAGAGCGTGGCGACCCCCCCAGAGGGGAGGTTTGCCGGCGGGAAACGCGTCCCCCGCGCCAGCCCCACGCGTGGGGCCGGGCAGCCGCTCGCCTGTGACCGCGGCCCCGGTGCGGACCTCCCGCTGAAACGGCGGGAGAGGTTGCCGCGGGGTTTGCCTGCGCTCGGCGGGGCGGCTGAGGCGAGCCAGAGAGGAAGGCGGACAACCGGCGGCAACAGCCGGTGCCGTGTGGCGGGACTCGGGGGACTGCGGGGCTGGGGGTCGTGCCGGTGCCGGCCCTGCCGGCGGGGGACCGGGGAGTCGGCCACCCTCTTCTTCCCCCGGTGCGGAGCTTCTGCCAGGGGCGGTCGCCACCTCGCTTTCCTTTCTGTTGCGGGTTTGGAAAATTGCTTTCTGTTAGTGCAGGGACCGCCTCACGCCTCTTCTGGGATTTATTTGTTGTTAAGCACGTAGTAGGCTTTTCCGCTGATGTATTATAGGGGTCTTCCTAGCTGGGAAGGGATGTCTGTGAAGGACTGTCAAGTAGAGTGAGAAAAGTTGAAAACACAGCTGACCGTAGAGTGGGTGCTTGTAGGCAAAGGAGGGGCAGCTTTTTACGCTTTTGGTTTCGAAGGCGACATAACGTGCTTAATTTGAGACAGTTTGGAGTGTCTGCTGTTGTATAGTTGCCGGCTGGCCTTGAAAAAACAGACGGTTATTGTGGAAAGGTGGGTCTGCTGGTGGCAACTGTCGGTTCCCTTGTCCTGGCTGGGGCTTGCCAAGTGTCACAAATAGTTTAAATAAAGACTACTTTCAAAGGTAGTAAATAGTGAGTTTTTTAAAGGCAGTTTAGTGGTGAGTGGTGAAACCGAAAAGTTCTTCCCATGACAAGGAATTAGACTGACTGTTCTGTTACACTTCACCTTAAAACCAAGAATATTCAACTTTTCATCATTGCAATTATTTTTTTACCTATTGACGCTTTCTGATTTGGTGGTAACTTCGATAAAGAAGCACTATTGACTTACTGTTCACATAGAATGGAGTATTATTTCTGAACTGTAGTACAGGTGAGCTATGTGTTATTTGGCCATTACCATAATGCACTGTACTGCTATGTAATTTCATTCAAATAAGTAAATATGAGTGCCTGTAAGCATTTGCAGAATAAGGCTTTGTAGGCAAGGGATCGTCTGCTGGATTTCAACTTCCTGTTTTAGAATGCTCAAAAATATTTGCTAAAGAATAACATTTTAAAGGGAATACAAATTTATCTTTTTTAAAAAATGTTTTTAAAGTGCCAATCATATTTGACATGTTTTGTGCTTCAGAAGTCCTCTCTTTACAGAGAAAATTACACATTCTTCACATTCTGTTCACAGAGAAAATTAGTACTAAGTGGATGCATTCTCTGCTGTATCCCCTTGTGCCTTACATACTGTAGGGTGCTACACCACCACTGTCAAGCTCACAGAACAGGACTGAAAATAGAGCACTCTGTTTTTATTGACATCCAGAGGCTCTGTGCTATGTACTGTGAAGTATCAACTTCTGAAATAGTGTTTCTGTCAAAGCATTTTTATTCTTTTAGAAGAGAATATAGCTGCCCATTCTAGGAAAGCATTAACCAAGACGTCATTTTAAAACGTCATCCCGTCTGCAGTGCTTTGTAATCTACAGAAATGACTACAGTTCAGTTGAGAAAACGAAAGAGGAAAAAGCAGGCTGTAACTATCCAGAGGCAGATCCTCTGTTCTGTAAACTTCTCTGGGTCCAGAATTTAACTGACAGTTATGCTGAAATATTGTTATCAGAATCTGCCACACCGCATGGAGATTTCAAGGAAACTCAGTGCTGAAATATGTGCAAGATCTGTTAAATAATTTAATCTGAAATATTAAACAGAAAGGAAGAAGCTTTTTTCTTTCCACCCTTTGTCCCTTTTTTTAAAGAAAGAAATGTCAATCAGTGGTAGAGTCATCAAAAAATGAAATTATTTTCTCATGCAAGTAATGAATACACTTTGAGTAGAGTTAAGGTTGCAAAACAGAACAGCTTTATTGCTTTGTGTCATGTAGTGTGTTTTTTAAAAAAATGTAGCAGGTAAACTTCATAGCTGTATTCACTGAGTTCAGTTGGTACCTTGGTAATGTTTTTGTAGGATATATTTTGAAATTGGAAAGTTTGCTGGGAAAAAAAATGTGTGCTGGAAGAGAGAACGGGAATCTTGGGAGAGGGTGGAAAGCAGACAGTGATACTTCATTTATATGTACGTTCAAAAATTTCCTGCTTCATTTACTGAAAAATAGCAATTCAATTGTTTTCTCAGTTACTATGATTTTACTTTTAAAATCAATTTTAATAATAAGTTCAAATTTACTTTTTTCATTGAGGTGGCATTTTGTAAATTCAGTAATGGATACCTACAAATATCACTGACACAAATTTGCTAATTAATAGATTTTTCGGTTTTTATGAAAACAATAGTTCTTCTTTTTATCACTGATTGCCTTTTCCCAAAATCTTCCCATGCCACTGTCTCATGAATGTATGCAAACTCCAGAAATAAGCGCAGTTAGGAATTCATGTTACCATGCTTATCATTGCAGAGTCTGGAAGGACAGGAACCAAGTATGAGGCCTATCAGTCTTTACTATCAAGGATGCTCTATGCTGACTAGAAAGTTCAGGTCTCCCTCAATAGTTAAGTGCATACAAAGTAAATGTTGTTTTGAAGTTGCAGAGATACAGTGAAAGACAATATATTTTTTTACTCACAGTTGGCTTACTGATGTCGCTAGTGATGAGAAAATTCTGCCGTCTTCAGAGATTCTCGTTAATTACGCTGTGTTTTCACAGATTGCTTCAAACTGTACTTGCTAAAATCTTCTCACCTTTTGGTGCTGTAAAGGTTTGCCAACTCTAAATTCAGAAGTATTAATCTTAAAGAAGATTGTTACTCATTTTTCCAACATGTTGATAGCTTTTCATTGGTTCTCAAACACAAAATACCACAGCTATTATAAAACAGAGAGGAGAGGATGTTTCAGGCAAATAATGAAAAAGAAGTTCCTGGTCTTGGTCCCTTTTAGCTCCAGCACAGGTATTTTAGAAGTTCTAATTTGATGTCCTTTAAATAAGCTGTGAACCTTTTATGAAGTTCTACGTTGATAAGATCATAATTACGGTTGTCATTAACTGTGCCCTTAGGTCAGTCAGGCACTAAGTTTGCATCTGATTTTGAGCATTGAGATAATTCAGTGAGTTATCTTCAGTGTTTTCATTTAAACATATATATTTTGCTGAAGTACTGTTGATAGTTTCGGAAGTAAGGCTTTAAAAGATGTTTCAAATTATTTTAGTCTCAAGGTAAAATCCTTTTGTTTAGGATTTAGGTGGAGCTGACAGACCATGTGTGGGGAGGAAGCTACTATTGCTACTACTAGCTTTTTTTCCCCCCTTTCAACTTTTACGTTCTTTTGAAAAGCAGTGCCAGATACTTTTTTTTTTTTTCCCCCTCTTCATTTAAAATACAGAATTAGCTAAATTATATTTCACTGCATTCTCCAAGCAAACTGTACCGGTATCAACAGATCAAGAGCAAAGTAGGTCTGAGTTGTGTGGCATTGGGGTTTTTTTTGTTTGGGTTTTTTGTTTGTTTCTTTTAAAGATCATATTTCTATCTGTTTAAACACTTATGGACAGATTTTAACACACAAATGAAGTAAAAACAAAGTCAGCAGATGTTTTTTTGTCTCATTAGTCTGAGTGGGTTTTGTTGTGTAATAGGTTACTCTAGAAAATTGAGATTGCAGGAGTTTTACTATTTCTTTGTAAAAAACCTAAAAAATAAGTCTTAGTAGCCACTTCGCACCTGTGGATTTGAAACCTAGGGTATAGCTGTAGCAGTGCTGGACTCAGTTCTACCTGTTTGGTTCCACTTACTGGTGTTATTTAACTGACTGTTTCTGTGATGTTACATTTTCAGTGTCTATTCAAAACAAAAAGGACACTGAGAATCCCATAGCTCACTTTTGTGATTACAGTGGTAACAGCCCTTGCTATTTTCTAAGCCCTCTCCTGCCACTGTTGTTCATGAAATAAAGGGACTGTGTCTTCAGTAAGACCCCAGAACCTGTATGAAAGTACCTGGTGATAAAACAAACCTTATGTGAACTGGACTTCTGAAATCTTAGGTTTGCTTGTTACTTGACTTCTCAGAAACACTCTTATTTCCCCCCCAAAAAGGAAAAGGTTTGCTGTCTAATGCTGATGATTCATTACAAAATGGGTATGCGTGGCTTTTTAAGTTAAAATTTGATGAACAACTTACATGAACCAGAACTATTTCTAAAGAACATTCAGCAATTCTTTTTAATCTGTAGGAAAAAGTAACAGCATTTTAACATGATATTCAAGTTAGTTCAAGTAGCGTTACTACCCCATATGGCTAAGATACAGTGTAGTTACTAGAGTTGTTTTGCAGTGTTGAAGCTTAGTATTTTTACATATACTTAGCATTATACGTATACCAGAGTATGTTTGCTATGTATTTGAATACTCTTTATTCCTTAAGTTGCTTTGAATGTGTTCTAATAAAAACATTTTAACTTCATTCTAACAATAGCCAGGAAAAACAGTTTATATGTTTATGGCATCTTGGTGTTTCCTCTTGTCGTATTAGTTCACTGCTTTGACATTTGGGGAAGAATAAAACAACACACAAATTTTGTTGGTAAAAATACTTAATAAAGCAATCATTTAGGTAGTCCGGTTAATCTTTGCCAAGTGAATTTCCTCATGCTATGCGTTTTTCTTCAAATTTAGTGGTTGTCTGGTGTAACAAGTTTGAGTCTAGATTTCCTACAATAATTCTGTACCCAGCAATTCTGATTCAGAGCATCACACTTCTGAAATCTCTTTAATACTTGTGATTGATTTAATTTCCTAAATATTTTGTACTTTTAATACTGTTATCCAATAATGCATCTGCTCGTGACTGAAAATATTTGACAATTTTAACTTAAACAGTTTTTAATTTTAAAAATACACAGCCAGAACTCTCAGGTCCCACCCAACAGGAAATAATAAGCAGACTTAATAACAAGAGGAGGCAATTTGTGTTGTCATATTAGAAAAACAAACAGTGTCATTTAGGATTATGTAGTGTTATTGCAGTTGCAACAATCTATGGATGAGAAAAAATCTGCAGAGGAAAGTAGTATCTTTGATAAAAATGCTTCTCTGCATAAGCCTTTTCTCACTTGTATACTGAGAAATTATACTCAAATCTTTATTCAGAGATTACAGGTCTTCATAGTAGATGAAGGAAAGTAAAAAATACAACTTCCGTATGCTGCTTTTGTGGAAATTGAGTGTTGTTGAGTTTTATACTGAGAATACAATTTCCTTAAAACAGCTCCCTACACCCCCAGGTATTAAAGTCATAGATGGGAGAAGTATTAGTAAACTTTTAACATTGACAGGCAAACTTCAAATTTCAAGTCTGTTTCATTACTGAGTTAAAATCTTTTCAGAAAAACATAGTTGATGGGGCTTCTTGTCAACTTGAGCGAGTTAGCAATCACTTCTCCCGGCTTTTAAAATGCTTTTTCTTTCCTGTTTGTGCTGAAGAGATCTGTGCCAATAATGTGAGTGAAAGTATGCATGATGTTTCCTTAATATTTTGGTTCTATTTACTTTGTATATTTCACAATACTACTGCTGTTTATCACCTCTTATTTTGAATAATCCAGGGGTTTGCTGTCTGTAGCACATCTTTCCCTTTTATTTTATAAAGAAAAACATGTATGTATAGCTTGCATTTTCCCAATTTTTTCAGACTCTGCATCAGGACAGTGTTCGTCTAAATGATAAATACTTGGTCCAGTCTTAACCTTTGCCTGGGGACTTCAGAAACAGTGTAATTTATTAAAATGGATGCAATCAAAATGAGTGGTTGAGAACAATGCAAATAAATAACCATTTGTAAAACCTTTTCTCTGTTAAGATTTTGCTTGATTAGTATTTGGGAGGAGGATGTCTCTTTCCCCTCTCCCTACTCTCTTAAGAAAATTTTCTTCTGCAGCAGCTTCATTAATGATGACATTAATGGAAGTACAAGGTGCTGGTAGCTAACAGCTGTTAGAGTTTAGTTGTGTAGACCTGCTTTAAGCAGGTTTGGACGATACATGTTCAAAATGTCAGCAACTATTTGGAATCCTGCCTGTACAATATTCCCACTGTTGTTACATTGCTTTTACCAAAAATGGGATTTTTTTTTTTCTTAAGAAAAGCATCTTTTATTCAGCCTTAAAAAATTAAAAGTGGTTAGAAAGACATGCACAACTTAAACTAAGGGTTGTCTGCGTAACTGTGGTAGGTTCATGGCCCAACTTTTGTGTCCTCTGAAGCATCAGAAGACTTAAGCCTGTGTATATGTATGGCCTGCTATTTTGTGTAGAGGTAGAAAATAACAGTTCTGAAACTTCCTTTTTTCCCTCCCCGTGCTTCTCTAAGAATATATTCTGCACCAAAGGTTTTTGCTCTGAAGGTGTACTCCCCGTATTTTGGGAAAAATAACTGAGTTACAAGGGAAATGGAGTGCTGGATGAAGTTGAGAGGAGGTGGCTAGAGCTAAGGTGAAAAGGCCAGGCATTGAAAGGGATGGGCAGCATCCTGACTTTGAAGACACTTCAGTGATGAAGGTTGAGACTAAACATGTTGGATCAGTATCTCTGTTCTGTCAGAGCAGCCTGCTCTGTCTTCTAGCCAAAATCATCTCAGCAGCTCTTGTCCTGCTTCCAGCCCTGACCCAGCAATTCGCAGCACCTATTGCACAATACATTTCCCAGCATCTCTGTTTGGGAAATGCTGATCTCTAAAATGACTGTCTCTGTACAGATACAAATGATGTTTTGCAAAGGACAGAAAAGTGAGGCTCGAGGATGGATAGTTGCCACTAAAAGAAGTAAACAGTACAGGTTAAACACATTGTAGAGACTATATAGTACAACAGTTACTGTTTCTACCGCAGTATTTCATAGGATGCTATTCCTAAAAACATAGTTCTCTGCAATCAGATCGTCTGCTGTGTTTTATAGCCTTGATGTAGCAAAAAATATACTCAGAATATAATATATAAAACACAAGTGTCTTATCCTCTCATCCTTATTCCTCTCTGTTTTTAATAAGCAGAGTAAACAGGCTAAGAGCATAATCACAGTGAATTTCTTTACTTTCATTCAGTGTCCAGTTAAGAAGTTTATTTTAACAGGTAAATTCCACCGAAAGCCAAATTAGAGAGAAAAAACAGTCTGCTAGAAAACTTTCAGGAGGAACTGTGCTTTCAGTATATCAAGTCAGCTGTAGTAGTTGAGTTTCTCATCTTGAGGCTTGCTTTCTGAATCCCATCCTTGAAAGATGATGCAAAATGTCTCATAAAGTAAGAGATGGATGTTCTTCAACACAGGAATTTATTTAAACCGTGAGACTAATTCCAGTTCACAAGTATAATGAACTCTGAGTAATAAAAATCATGATTCACTAACATACATATCTTCAGTGAACCTTGTACAGAATGTGCCTTAATTTCTATTCTGTTAAACTGATCTGTGCTATAACCAAACCTTCTTCCATAAAATATTCATCTGTCCTGAACTCAGTCTTTATATTGAACTAATTAAAAACTAATGGACAAGTTTTAGGAAAGATGAGTTGATTCTTTGTATCTTAAAACATAACAGGCAGATACCCTGATGCTAGTCTTTTGCATTCATTTTCTGAGGGTATAATGGGCATCCTGTCACATCAGGTTTTATGCTTTTATTTTCTTTGGCTGGCTTAAAGTACAGAAAGTTTAAAAGAGATGAGTGGCTGATAAGAATTTCCACCAGGCATCTCAGTCTTTTATGATGAGGCAGGTCTTTGTGGGGTAGAGAAGTTGGTGATGCTCTTCATCCTTCATCTCTCCAAATTGATTTAAAAAATGCATTTATATTCAAAGAACATAGATTAAAAGTAGAGACCTGCTTACCATGTCTCTCTTTGAAGGTCTGGGAAAGGAAGTATATGTCATGTTGTTTTTTCTCTGGTCCGATGTGAAATGTTAGCTTCATTAGTAAGCACACTGGTGCACTGTAAAACATTACTAAATAGATCTGGGGTACTAAAGCTCAAATTATTTGGGGGGGGAGAGGGTATTCAACTATTTAGGGTAATATTCAAATTATTTTATTTTCTGCTTGTAGGAATAAAAAGTCTTTCTAATTTGTTAGTATATATACTGTTCAGGTTTTTAGCCAGGCCAGTATGAGAACAAAGCTAGAAAGAGAAAGAATGAAGTTTAAAGTCTTAGTTTTTTAAAAGGCATGCAACTGCTGGGTGAGATGTCTATAAATGCTTTCAGAAATAACTGGAGTATCAGTATGTGAATCAAACATTAAAGCTTGATTTCTCATAGATGATGAAATGTGCATCGGGTTGTGCTTGTCTGTAGAAAGGTAATAGGAAGAAGTCCCATTACCTGTTTGTAGGTACAGAATTGGATACCGGTATCGAAGAGGAAAATTGCTTACCTCATTTTTAAAATTCAGGCCAGGAAGTTGAAGTGGGGGGGGGGGGGGTGTGTGTGTAAAAAAAGTTGGTTAGAGAAACCTATCTTTGTTTTTAAAAGGTAGTTAGATACAGTGGATGTTGGAGAACAGCAGGAGAGAGATCTGAAATCAAATGATCAAGATGAACAGAAAAGAGAATTCTTGTTCCTGGGTGAGAGCATTCCTACATTAATTGTGTCGTTTCCATTTTAAATGCCTAATCCTTTTGAAGCTTTAAAACAAATACTCAGAATATGATAAATGAACTGGTGTTCTTCCAGCTGTGCCTACTTGTACCCAGTATTATTTGGTTATTAAGGAGGAGTAGTGATACAAAGGAACTGCCATTATGTTTGCTTGGTTGGTTGGTGCAACCCCATCATCTTCCGTATATGTCTATGTGTATATATCTTCTTAGGTTTTTTCTTTTTTTCCTCTTTTTAATCTTTTTCACAATGGCAATGGACCCGCTGTGGGGAGAAAGGAATACTGCACTTACATGCGTATGCACACGCATACACGCTTACAGTCCCCCAGTAGGCACAGTTGTGTGGTTTTCGACAAGTTTAATTGTATTTTACATTTTCGCATTGCACTAGGAGCTAAAGTATGATCTCCTTCACCCATCTTTGAATTTTCACACTAAAAAATACTGTGAGTTGAAATGTTTAGTTTCCTGTGCCCCATTATCTGAAAAACTTCAGATGATCTCCAGGGTGGAAACTGTAGTGGTTGATTGTGGTCTGTAGGTGTAGGGTATTTTTTTATTGTAGATGCAGGTTTGCAGTACAGTTTGTGGGAATCAGAGATTATGTGGGAAGCAGGCGTATATGGCAACACAAACTTCCACAAAACAAGTTTATCCCGGTCATCTTCAAATGAGAGAGAGGTGGTTTTGACTTGACTTCTCTAAGATACCTATAGCGGCAAGTACAGCTTGGATAAGAACAATCTCTGCCCCAAAATACAGCTCATGTAAGGAGAGAATGAACAAAGCTACTCGTGGTAGATGCTAATCTCACCACTTAATGCATGTAGGAAAGGTGCTTAGAAACTCAAGCAATAAGGGAAGAGACCAATTAAAAGTCTACCATTAATGCTAGGGTCTGTTTTTCTGCAAGTGTCTTTTTGTTTTTTAATCATGTTATTGTCTCCCTGGATTTGCCCCAATATTATTCTAAGAAGAGGAAGTTTAGGGATTTGTTAACTGTAATCCTAAGGAAACAAATTCTGTTTTGGAGGTAGGGCTCCTGGAACGTTTTTGTTGTTCATTTGGCTTTGAAAGAGGACAAAAGATCCAGTGAAACCGAGAGTGTTTTCAAGTCATTTAGAGGGGTCATTTTAAACTGCTGGGTTAATTTTTGTCTGGGCCCTGAAAAGGCAATGAAGTGTCAGTTTACATACACAAAGGCATATGTTTGCACACCTAAATCATTGTGTGTTTATAATAAACTGGCTTAGCATTCAAGCCAGACAGAATGTCTTTAACCTCTCCCCCAAATACTGCAACTGACTGTTGAACACAAAAGATGTCAGGTGAGACACCTGTGCTTTTGGTGCCAGAGAGATTCTGTTTAATACCTGGTTAGAAATTCATTAGTACATACCTACAGCAACTGGGGAGTATGTGGGTAGTTACCTTACTGCTTCTGAGTGTAACATTCATCTTCAGTGACTGCTGTTCTGCTCTCTTGACACTGTTCATTGCATCAGCCAGAAGAGCCAGAAATTACCATTTTGATCCTTTGAAATTGAAGGACTGATTCAGAGAGACAGAGGTTTTATTTCTGTATGGGTTCTAATTTTTAAATGGAAGTACTTTAAATGAAAAGTTTTCAGAAATACAGCCTCTGCAGTATTTTCCACTTTGTTGAAATCATGTGTTGTAGAACTGTGAATGTGACCAGGAAGTGTACCCGTTGTGAGAACTGCCCTTCTTCCACAGAGTTCTGCTGGCCTGAGAGGGATACAGTCTGAGAAACTAGAATAGGGCAGACAACAGAACATGCTGTTGTATTTATCCAATTGGGCTTACAGAAAAAGCTGTGAGATGCTTTATTTGAAAGTTTTGCAAAGAATACATTTAGCAAACAGGCAAGTGGGCAGATACTCTTCATATTTGCTCCTCAGAATCTTTTTTTTTCTGAACAAGCATATTTACCATGTTATCTGGGTTTTTTAGGTATTTTGGAACGCAGTTTTGCATGTGTGACTCATGAAATAGTAAGTGATTAAATATGAGAGATCACAAACCAAGACTTTCAGGACCAGTTTTTGTTCTATTTATGCAGAAGAAATCTGGCATTTGCACTCACAGTTACCTGCGGGGTGGGTATTTTCTCATGCTTCCTAAAAAATGTTGGCTGTTGAGGTCTTCAGACTGTTTACTGTAATATCTACACCTTTAACTGGGAAGCGTTTGCCAAAAACTAAATTACAGTTATTTTGGTGATTTCAGTAACTTGACAGTTGGTAACAAGGGTTATATTCTTCCTACGGAATGTAATGTCAAATAAAAACATTTTGGTAACGTTTGTTGTATGCTGAAGGTTTTGTTATGCCTTGTATGTTGACTTTTTTCCATAAAGATTGATAATAACAATAGCAAATTATTGATGAAAATAATGCTTTGCAGAATGTGCCTGTGAGATAATATGACTGACTGGTATTTTTTATATTGGTGAAATCCTGATGTATTACGTGATGAAATACAGTATGGGTGACTGTGGCTGCTCATTTTATCTGTTACTAATTTTTGGCTGAAATCTTATGACCAGTTATTTGATATTTGCTAAATTACCACAAATAAATATTACCCAGCAAATACTTCTCTCTAAAATTGAATTACAAACAGATGAATACTTTTATTTTCTAGGTTAAAAAGTAATTTCATCCTCATGGAACTCTTTTTTCCTGGAAGTCCTCTGGGTATTAAGTGTATCCCATTTCTCCATTTTGAATTTTCTTTCATTTTCTACTTGTGTGGGATGGGTGCTATATGTTGTCTTTGGGGTTTGTTAACAAGCTGAGTTGAACTTCCATCAAAGTGAAGTACCTGAGTATTCCAATTTTCTTTTTGATATTTGCCTTTCTAGTTCATGTAGAAGGTAGACGGTGACTCAGTTTCTCTTTACTGGTTTACTGGTTGCTTGCCAACTCTCTTTCATAGGGCAGTAGATTTTCACTGTTCACTTTGCTGGAAAACATGGCTTATGTTCATTGTGGTGGAATATGAGGGCTAATCTTTTATTAGTTTTTAACCTTATTTAAAGAGTCTGCTTGCATAGGCAGACATGAGTTTCTTGAAGCAGTCAGTACAGTTATTTTCAGCTGTTCTCTTGGAGAGCCTTTTTTAGTAAGATCAATATAAGTGAAATTATAATTCTTTCAGTAATGCCTACATGAAAGGAAATAACCCTAATCTTTTATAATAGACCTAACAAATTCCTAAGAAAATTTCCAAGCTCTGCTGCTGGCTTGCTGCTGGCCCCAGGAAAACTAAACCAGGCTACCTTTCCCCAGTGTCCACCCTTTACATGTAGACCTGTGAGAGAGAGTTAGGTATCTTGTACATCCAGAATTGTCATTGTCAGCACTGAGTTGCTGTGGGTGCCAAGCACTTGTGGACCTCTGGAAATAAAGGTGTCCAGAATTAGTCAATGCTTGACTCCTGTTTTTATTTACAGAAAAAATACTGGGTGTTCTTCCTCAGGCATCTTTATCTTGAATTTAGTAACACTTCACAAGAAAACCATTAGGGTTCATTCATGAATGCTCAGAAGTCTTTTTATTGTATAAAAATGCAGAGTCCTGCTTTTGCTAAACTATGATAATGATTTTGCCTAAACCCGAATGGCAGAATAGTCAGAGCGAAGACAGAAACAAATTAGTAACTGATTTTAATAAATTTTGACTTGAAGACTTTGCTGTAATTTTTAGTTGCTTGCGAGCAGGCAATGGAAAATCCTAGCTGTAGCCTATCCCGTCCTTAGCCTGTCCCTTGCAAGTACTAAGAAATTTTAAGAGTATTTTAGAAATAATTAACATTATGAGTAAAATAAGTTTCTCTATTGATGTTCATTGGAAAAAAATGAGAATTCTGATCATGTTTTTGTGTTTCAGGACTTAAAATGGCAGGAGAAGATTCCTATATTATGGGAGTGTCTGATCCCCAAGTAAGTGGATTCGTGTATTTTCAGTATCCTTGTATTGTCTCCTATCTCTCTGTTTTGGCTTCCTCTCATATTGTCCCGTTATTTCCTAGGCTTAACAACATGAAGATGTAAAAGCATTCTAGCTATTGGCAGAAATAAGGTTTGGGGAAATCTTGAGGTTTTTTTCTCTAAAGTGTTTTTTATGTGACCTGTAAAGTGCCTTGTCACCGGTGAAATGGCTGAAATGAAAAGGAAAGCTAGGCCTGCTGAAAGAAGGAATTTAAAAAATAGTTGTTTTTATGCCCTGTGTGCCTGTGAAACTTGCTCTGAAATTTCTTCTGTGCTGGACATTGGACTTCATCTGAAAATAAAGCCCCCTATGCCTTAAAAAGCCCCTTTGTGTCATTTTTTGTGAAATTCACATTGACATCGATGACTAAAATGTTCCTTTGCTCACACAGATCAGTAGGCGTAGATCTTCAGAAGCTCTTCCTGATCACATTAGGTCATTTCGTGATCCATTTGAATTGCAAGAATTGTGCTTGAGTGAAAAGTTTGAGTAAAGAAAGATCATTTCTACTCATCTTAATTTCCGAAAAGAAACTATTTCTGTGTTATGCTTGCTCCACTTTGGAAGAAGATAGATTTATACCTGACAACAATTACAGTGAGTTAAGGCATGTCAGTGTTCAAAAAAAAAAAAAAACCACCAAAAAACCCCGAAAAATATTAACCTGGGTATACTGTTTTCTTGCATTAGAGCTTGTAAATATATTTACATAAGGAATGTAGTCTGATGGGGTTTAATCACAGAAGTGGAAACGAAAACTCACACTTTCTCAGCAAGACCTTGGACAAGACACCTAGGGTCAGATTTTCAGAATTTACTGTATAAGCTCTTTTGAATATATAGTTGTTGGTGCATGTAAGCAAGATGGGTGCTTAGAAAATGTGCTGAGCTCAGTGCAGTCTCGTGATACTGGTGAAACTTGGTCAGTACTATCAGTTTTGTTTGCACTGCTGTTGCCAGCAAAAACAAAATAGATATAAAATGTTTATGTACTGCATCCAGGGTGTTTACAGTCTCAATATTCGCAGAGAACTTTGAAATTCTTTGCCAATAGATGCTTTATGAAATTATGTATATATGTAGTAATGAAGAGTATATTTTCTTTCAATATAGATGTTTGCAATGGAGCAGTTCATGGGAATGAATGCATTATTTAATAATACAAATTACATCACTTCAGACCTACCACTACGAACAGGTAGGAAACCATTGCTATTTGATTGTGCTATTGTCCTGCTGTTTCTTCCAGTTTGGTTTTTGTGAAGTTCTTTTCAGAGATTTTTTTATTTACACTCTTGTATTTAATAATACTAGATCCCAAAGTTGTCAACTAGACTTTTTATTACACTCTTAAGCATCTCTTTCCTACCCTCATGAAATTTTCAACAGTGAAGCAAATATGATTTTCTTCTGGCTTGTACAGAAACTGAAAGTTTCAATTAGTTAAATGGTTTGAGTGACCAAAGACCTTTG
Source organism: Strix aluco (assembly GCF_031877795.1). Classification (NCBI taxonomy): domain Eukaryota; kingdom Metazoa; phylum Chordata; class Aves; order Strigiformes; family Strigidae; genus Strix; species Strix aluco. The sequence goes on from NC_133934.1 coordinate 56,622,580, forward strand.
AGTGACCTGTTTTTATAAATTATTCTGTATTCTTTTTCTAAATTCGCATCTTCAGTGACCTACAGGTTTGTATTGACAGTTTTCAGAGCGCAATATGTTCTTTCTTTTCTTTTGAACAGTGTTTCATTTGTTGTAATAATTCTTAAGGTGTTTGTTTTTCACTAATAACATGTAGAGTATATTCAACTTCCTGTATCATTTGAGTCTGTTTTTCCTTCTCGGTGACTTCTGTTTCCTGTAAAGTGGCAGTCTGGTATTAAAAGTACCTGACAATTTCCTGAATAATAACACTAGTTTGAAAGTTCAGAGTCAAATTTTGCAGCCAACCACTGAAAATAAGCAAATAGTATTCTGCAAAGGTCTGATACACACAGTTCTTCCAGTATGGTTCCAGAACAGGAATATCAGATAGAAGTGTGTTATACCTCAGCCGTATTAGCTTCTTCATCAACCCTGATCTGGTTTTGCTCATTAAATTTCTTTATAAGTATTACTTCTTGCTTGAATTTAGAAAACTGTTTCTCCTGCATAGTTTGTTAGAATAGCTGATATGAAAGGAGGAAGGAAATAAAATTTTATTTAGGCAGGTGAGGTTTTTCTCAATATATATCTCCAATAATGTATCTCCAATATAGCTATTAACGTCTTTCAACATGACAGCTTTCTGTTGTTGATCTGTTTGACTCTGTTGTATCAGGACATAGCTGGTTACTTCTGTATTGCAGATTGCTTTCTTTTGTTGAAAATGCAAATCACTTTTGTTCTCAATGTTTGATACACTTGGCAGCAGTGAAAGTGTGAAGAGTAAAATGAAATAAGCAATTAGCTTTTTACTTCATAGGTAAAATTCCACCCTAAAGTAACAATAAATGCTGGTTTTAAAAATAAAAAATCATGGTTGCTGTTTCAGTGTTTCCTGGTTTAAAGCATACTTCAGTTTTCTTGACTGAATAGTAGCAAGGAAAGATCAAGAAACACATATGGTACAGCTAATTTTGTTTCAAGATAAAATGTTCTGATGAGCAAAGCTCTTGGCAAATATGGACAAGCATCCAACGAATGAATGTTGCAATCGTTTGTTTGCAGTATGTTTTTATTAAGGCAGATAAGATTGTTCAGTAAGATTCATCTGTGCAGGATTAAAGGGCTTGTGCATTGTATACCAAGGGTTTTTTTCACTGTTCTCCCAGAGTTTCTATGGAACAAATAAGGTTTTTGGAATTTTGATTTCCCCATAAAGATATCTCTTGCACGTACCTTTTAAGCTTACTCTGTATTCCTCATGCCAGATTCATTCCATACAAATTATTCAGATATATAAAACTGATTTTCAGATATCTATATCCTGCCTAAACTAGAAAACAGCTGTTTTTAAAACCATGTGGGGGAGTCAAGAATTCATTGAGTTCTGCAGTCACAGAAAACTCTTACTGGGCTAAGTCTAGCTTAATTTGCAGAATTGCTTAGAAAAAGCCTTTTTTTTTTAGTGGCATTGCTCTTGTCTACTACTGCACTCTAGGTGGCGAGTTCCCTGTGTACAAAATGGGATTTAATAAAGGATCATGGATTTCAGGTTATCACAAACAAAAAATTAATCATAAGTTTTAGAAAAGGTTGATCATTTCAATGGCATCTGATGATGCCATTGTGATTTTGTTTCTTGAGTAGCAGCAGTATAATGCTTGCTTATTCCCCTGCTTGAAACTATGTGGTGTTGTTACTGTGGACTTAGCTCTTTGGCCATAAGGTAATACAATAATTTATATAATATGCTTTAGTTGTTTCCAAGCAGGAACTAATGATTTCTTTCTACAAAGCAAGGCCAGTTAAAAATTCATGTGGGATTTTCCAAAAGTACTTCCAGTTGAGATATGGAGAGGGTGAAATAGAGTGTTCTAAAATGGACTTTTCTTTACAACAGTTGGATGATTTAAACAGAAAGAACTTGTTCCTCACGATTTGGTGTGGTGCCTACATCTTTCAGTCCATGCGTTCATTAAAGCGCAATGTCAGACTTAGTACATTGGCTGGCAGGTTTAATATATAACTGTGGATTGCCATATCATGCCAGCGTAGGTGAATCAACAAATAGCTGGGGAATTTGGGGACTTTCTGATGATAGATGTTCTGCTGTTATGTTAACATTTACAGTAAGAGTAGAAAACCTCTGAGATGTCAAGACAAGAATTTTCTCAATGAGGTTGTCCGTGCTCAGGTGTCTTTGCTTACTTCTTTATCTCACGTATGTCAGTTTTAAGTAAAAATTAGGCTTGGTTATTTTGGTCCTAAAGTTGTAGTAGCTAGTTACGTGATTCAAGTTCTACATTTACATCTAAATCTAGAAAGAGAAGTAGTCTCTGTGTGCCTTTGGTGACAAAAGAGTGTATCTATAACAAGTACCATGGCAGTGCAAGCTACAGGACTGAGCTGTGTGTTTAAAACAGCACCAGCAGCAAAGGCAGTATGTCGTGACGTCAAGTCAGCCTCTTCTTTGGCTCGTTGGGAAGTATCCTGCCTTTGAGAGTTAGGTAGTAATTCTCAAAGGCATCGGGAATGGAGGGAGCATTATCCATGGCACGTATTTAGGCAATGCAAAGGTAGATGTGCATCGGTGTGATGTCCACTGTGTAGTGGAGGGATAAAGTGATGCCTTAAATTGGAGAGGAAATGGGCAAGAGCTCTGAGCAAAACGTTTTATAATTTTGGGTGTTTCTTATTCCTCCTGATTATACAAGGCCATCTACAACCATGTAATGTAGCAATCTGTGTGCCTGTTAGAGATGGTTTTGGGAACTTCTTAATTGCCTTGGTTTTTAGGGGCTCTGGTCTAACTATCTGTTGGCATTAAGGTGTTGTGATTTTAAGCCTGTGAAGTTGAAGCAGGACCATCAGCAGCTGAACAGTATTGCCTGGAGGCTGCTAAAATTGGTTTTCTGGTATAACTTTAACCTCCTCTGCCCAACCTTCTGTGATGCTTGCTGTTGAGAAGGGCATAGAGCGAAAAAGAAGGCACTTTTATTTCATATTTTTTCAGAGAGAGAGAATGATAGAGATTCAAGGAAGCCTGACCATCACTAAAAATTAGATGAGTGTTCATTTTCCCTGTTCTATAGCAGTGGCCTGAATCCTCATAAGCATGAGCAGACTTGCATACTGCTTCTGGTGTTTTTTCTAGATCTTCTGTGCTTGTATTTTGAAGAGTGAACTGAGGAAAGAGCAAAGCCTGTGTGCTGCTTGCTTTAAACATCATGCTTTGAACACTGCAGAGCTGAGATGCAAGAGGGTGTTCCTGTGCGGGTGAATCCCCGAGGGGGAGAACGTACAAATACTACGATAGACCTTCAGGAAGGATAAGACACTAGATCTAGTGTGAGCTTTTAGCAAAGTGCCACTGCCAGGATGGACACAGCAGGATTGGTGTTGAATTTAACAATCAAAACGTGGAGGCTATGAGCATTTTCACTCATGTCCACAGAACAAAATGAGACACGATTACAAGGGTGAGATGCCTGTTCTGGGGGACCCACTAGCAGAGAGGAGGTGGGGGGGGGACTTGACCACAGCTGGTTTCAGGTTAAATTGTATGGCTTCAGGTACTAGGTAAGTTGTCAGGTAAAGGACCCCACTAGTCCTGTGGTGCTGCCAGGCTTGTGGGGATATCCCACCAACGTCACAAAACCCCTTTTCTCTTGACTTTGCTATGATGGGAAGAAGGAACCAAGAGGGAGCCTAAGATGGGTGCTCCTTTGGGAAGTGTGTGTGCAGGGTGAGGCCTGTCAAGAGGAAGAAAGAATGTAAGTGGTGGGAGTGTCAAGATGCAGGAGAGCCTCTGACTCAGGCAGGAAGGAAAATGAAGAAATGCAGCAGTTGAAGAAGATGTGGGGAAGTGGGCCTGTGACTCAGGCTGGAGGGGAGGCAGTGGGATGCGTGTCAGTCTGTGGCAACCAAGGCGAGAAGACAGAAAAGGAAGCACTGAAGCATACCCAGGATGTGGCAGTCTGCATCAAACCCCCTCCAGGCTGGAGGACTGCATGTTTTAGTTGCCGTTCTTAGCACTCCTGACTGCAGCCATGCCAGGCAAATTGTGAGGAGTGCTCATGTCAAAACTTGGCTCTTGGCAACTGTGAGAGTCATCCCTGTGTAGATGCCAGCTCCGTGACTGTATGCTGCTTCAGCCTCTCTGCAGGGCAAAAGTAGAACTTAAGCTACGCATTAACTAGCGTTCCTTCTTGTGCTCGTTAAACAAGAACTTGAAGCAAGCAACTTCCCAGCCTAGACAGAGGTGCAAAAGATCATCACAAATCTTATCATCATTATTAGTTCCTCTTACAAGGTATACATCTTCAGGTTCCTGCTGTCGGTCTGCTTAGACCAGACATGCCTACTAATAGAAATGAAATATTAAAAACTTCCCTGTGCAAAACACTAAACATCTTTTCTTTTCCCCATGGGAAAGGATGAGTGAGAGAAAGAAGGAACCACATATAGCCAGTGTTAGGCTGTCCTTCTAATGTACTTCTGGGAAGTATTCAGAGTTTAATGAAGACAGCTGTATGAGACCTTTCACTAAGTAAAGTCCTTTTTATAGTCAAAATAATATGCCATTTATGCTTGGAAGTTACCTTGAATATTGCTGCTTTATTTTTAAAGAGCATTTCAAATGTAATTAAGTGCCTTGCATTAGAGTGCCTTCTCTGTACTGTTACTTGGATCTGGTTCAGATGCTGTACCAGAGAATTATTTAGTCATTGTAAAAAGAGAAAAACTTTAGACACAAAACCCAAAGGTTAAAATAAGACTTCATAAAACCTTGTTTTATGTACCTTTGTATATGATTTATATATCTGGCTTAATGATAACAGACACCTAATTTGCCTTTGTACATTTACACTGTACCTTTTTTGCACTTCCATGGTATTAGTATGTAAGATACTTTGACTTTTTTGTATCAGTATATTTGTGTGCTTTTTATAAGCTTTTTTCCCAAGGGGGCATAGGAACCACAGTCTTTAAGTTTTCAATTTTCCTGACTTTTCAGAGGTGCCATACAAGGTGAAACCATTTCAGTGGTACGAAGAATTCCCCTTGAGCTTTCTAATATGCCGATATAGCGTATATCCCTCTCTTAAGAGTTTGAAATTCCTTATGCTGAGGAAAAGTTGGAATCTCAGTCTGCTGCATCCTGGGGGACTGCTGCAGCCGCTTATCTGTTAGATAAAAGAGCACTTCCTTTTCTGGCTAACGTTTAAGAGAAAGCAGTAGTATTTTGTGCCGATACTAACCCAATGTGTATGCCTTGAAAATGAATTCCTAAGGAGAGAACAGCCGAAGAACAATTACTTGGCAGATCCTGCCCTGGAGGCTTGGTTGAAAGTTGAACTACATGGTTGCATTTTAGGTGTGTTACTTCTGCCAGTGCCCAGAAGATACAAGGCCTTTGGATTGTCAAAGTATAGAATTTTAGATGCTTAAAGCGTGAAGAGGGTTAGAGGTCTGTGAACAGAGGACTTAAATTTAAGTGTTGATACAATGCTTAAACCCAATTTGACTCATCTTGACTCCATGTTACAGACAAAAGCTGAAACATAAAACCACACCAAAGCTAAATATTACTCTCTGTCTTTTAAAGTTTCTGAAGTCCAAACTGTTTTCCACGCTTTCTAATGTAAGATGATGTGTATGTGGTCTTGAGGCAATTGTTTTGCATGACATCAAGATTTTAATTGTAGCACTGTTTTTCACAGGAAGAGTGTTGGACTTGGGAAATAAATGATCTTTGTTAAATTGTTGTGACTGACATTTGCAATACAACTTTGACATGAGGTTAATTCTGTTGCTGAGTCAGCTAACTTCAACAGCAAAATACTAATTCCATCTACTAGCTTGCTTATCAAAACTTTCATGTTGAGAGAAGCCCGTTCAATTAAGACCTGTGCTGACTAAAAACATGAGGGTTTGTTTTAGTAAAGTGAAGTTGTATTGAGGAGCAGAGAAGGATGCATGTAGTCATACTACAAACTAAATTAATGAATCCTCTGCCATTTTTAATTATCAGTGAACACGAGGCCTAAAGTTAATGCAAGTATGTGGTTCTGTGCTGAAGCCAAGTACTACCTGGTTGAGCTAGCTGGATGGCGTGGTACTTGCAGATGGTGCCGTTGTTCAGAGGCAGATCACACCTGGATGTTGGCAGGGCACGATATGCTTTGTATGCTTGCAGACTCTGCCACATAGCTGTGGCTTGTCTGCTTTGGAGGTTTCACGTGTCCCAGTGAGCTTGCTTGATTCCTTAGCATTAATACCTTTAATAGAGTATAAGTGATGATACATAATTCCAACAGGAATATAGGTAGCAAAGTACTGTGTAGGTATTCACAGTGAAGCTGTCGTTGGGGATTTGCTTTGATAACAGTTGAATTTTTAGCGTTGAAATCTGAATCTTTTCTGTTTAGCAAGAGGCAGCAAAGAAATCATCCTCTTGGAACTGTTTTCAGACTCAGGAGTGGCTTGCATTCTAGAAGATATTTCACAGCCATCCAACTCATCCACCTAGAGAGCTTTCCTTCTTGATGTAAATAACTGACCAGAGTTGGAGCTAAACTTTGATCAGCTGATGAATTCTTAACTCTGGTGACACTGAGTTCTCATTGGATTTAGAGCCTGCTCAAAGAAAGGCTATTTAAACTGGTGAATTTTGAATGACGTTTATGGTATGAAGTTAGCCAGTGTTCAGGGAGTGGTGCAAGACTGAAAGTTGTTTAAGGAAGCCTTCTTTGAAAGACACAAATAGAATTTTAGTAGAACATAATCCCATGTATTAGCATCATGCTCAAAGATGGATCTCATTATAGAGTCTGTATCTGTAGTCAAATAGAGTGTGTTCAGTGTTTTTAGAGGCACAGCAGAACAGTATATTTAAAAGCGTATCTGAAATTATTAAAAGAATGTAAATTGTTTAGTCTCCTCAGTTCCAGGTTTGGGGTTTTTTTTAAGCAGTTCTGACTGTTACGGCATGTTGAAACAGCTTAAATTCCTCCTATATTCCCATACCTCAGAGCTTCCCATTGGCTGTCTCTAGACTTTCAAAAGCATCTATTCAGTAGGAAGCCCTAGGGCCAAAAACTTGTGAGTATAGTCTTTAGAACCCAAGGGGTTTAAATACAAAAGTTAACCTTAGCTCAGGAAGACCAGGCTGCTTGTCAGTGGCAAGGGGAGGATCCTGTTCTTACTCACCCTTGCCAGTCTTAAGTGGGTGATCAGAATTGCCCATTTAGGCCCTCTGAGCTCAAATTAACTTTTTTGAGTTAATCCTTCCCTTACATCACTTGTCTTGGGGAACGCTAGAAATTACAAACTGCCAAGTGATTATTTATTAAAGTATAAGTTCTGAAGATGCTTAGGTGATTTCAAAAATTTTATCTCAAGACATTCAAGGACATAAATTTTACCCCTGCAATTTATATGTCATAGAAATATAATTTATATTACAACTTTTCTTTCTTTTATGTTAGCAGATGGACCATATCTTCAAATCATAGAACAGCCAAAACAGGTAAGAACAACACTGGATTTTGAAAATCTTTAAGGTAGTAATGTCACCATATTCAGCTTTGAATAAAATTATGACTTAAGGTGAGAAAAAAGAGTATTGTAAGGGGTTGAACTCTCAAACCAAATGTCGCACTTAACCATGAGCAGTTTTTCCTCTCACTTTTGTAGTTAAATCGTTTCCTGTTTTGTTCTGTTTTCATCTTTGTGTCTCTCTGGAAGTGTCACAAGAAAAAAAACCTGAGGGTTTTAAAAAAAATGTCTTGCTGAGTATAGACTCTTCAGCTTAGAAGTGACTCTTACAGTACCCCAGTATTTTGAAATGTAAATGATTAGACCAAACATGGAAGATTTTTAGAATATTTCATGTTTCTTGAAACACAGGAAAGAAAAAATAGAAACATTTCATTTTGTTCCCAAGTTACAGGAACTTTTGATGTGTGCTTTGTCGTTGTAAAGAAATTCTGTTGTCCTTTGAGATTTGTCACAGTTGGCTGTTTTTAATAACCCAAGAAAAATGGAAGTTAGATACTTGAATGTAACTTTTTTTGTGACTGTGTAGCAAACACTCACGCTCCTCTGACAGTATGAAAGTCATCCCAATGCACTGGTTAGTTTTCATGCAACTCGTACAAAGTAATGCTGAGTGAAGACTGCCCCAAATTATGCCATGGTATTGTTCCCCTTTAGCTGGTGGCATCAAAAATTACAAGTATTCCTCCTGAAGCTGTTACAGTATGGAGACCCCTTTCCTGCCTCTCCCAATTAGTTGCATAAAATCCTACCTTATGGAGCTGTTAAGTAGACGGGGGAAGAGAGTGACTAAAAGCTGTCCCATCCTCTACCTGGTCTTCTGCAGAAGTGTACCGCAATCCAGTCTTCCTGATAGGAGGTGGTAGAGAACATTTGTTTCAGCTACACACCAACGACATTTTTGTGCTCGAGCATCCCTACAGGAATAGGGACACTTCATGGTCATCGGTGAAACAGCAGTGTTCTGTGAACTGTGTATTCTTGGAAGAATACGCTGCCTCTTCCTTGTTGTTTTAGTTCATCCCAAATCAGGCCTTGTCTTTGCATGGTGGAGCCTACAGTTCTTTAAGGAGAAACCATTGTTTCCATACATGAGTTCTTAGCCAGCAGCTCCTGTAGTGGAGTACCCATGTGGCTAGCTGGGCACTGGTTTATAACAGGGTGATGAGGGTGATCCATCAGCAGAGTGCTGTGCTTGTGATCATGTTTGGAGCAGAGAGACAACTGAGCGGGAGTAAGACTGTATGTGTGAAAACATAGCTTGGATAGCAAGGGCAATAGGCTGGGGAAGGCCACACAGATAACTGCTGGATCTGTTGGATTGAAGGCATAGAGGTGAAGAGAGACTGAGTCGTCTCATATGTCGTGACTGCAGAGGTTGCTTTGCTTTGCCTTTTGGACAACTTGAGTTCAAGCTCATCATAGCTGAGCACTTCACTTGCAATACGCTGGTCACTCAGTTCACCATAGGAAGGCAAAGACATGCGTAAGAATGTATTACATTGACTGGTCAGTATCTGAATAAAAGATCTTTACATTTGGCTGGGAAACAAGTTCTTAAACTGAAAAGGCTTTAGTGAGATAGGTGTTGAAACTACTGATTACAGAATAATTTTTGAACCATGTTGTTCACTGTCACCTAATACAGACTTTTGAATTCAGAGTTGTCTACTATTAGAAGCTGAATGATTCTTGACAAAGGATACACCACCAACTGCTGCTGTTTGGACAGACACTGAGAGCCCTATACAAGACAGCGATTTTGCCAGAAATTGCAGAACTGGGGAATAGATCTGAAAGTATTAAAAGTTGTGAGCCAGGTGAAATAATATAGTTAAGTAGATCTAGAGTTACCAAATACATGTTCTTAAGAGTTGCGTATTTTGTGCGTTATAGATTACCCTGTAAAGGGGATTTCTTATAAATAAAAATGGAATAAATGGAACCTGTACATGGAATAAATGACACCTGAGTGGCTGCTAATATCCTGCAGTTCCCTAAAGTATATTTAGACATCTATTTATGTAGCTGAGGTGAAAAGCCAGCCATTCAAAGTTCCCTGAAGCTTTTGTGCTCTTTCTGGACTCCACTCAGGGATACAGCTTTCACATGAAGCATTTCTGTTTCATCCATGTCCTTTTCTCTGATTCTTTGGACTTTCTGGATTATTATTGGCTTCAATTCTCTCTTCCTAGCAGCAGTCATGATGGGAGAGAGTATCTGCTCTTGCATTCCCTGTCTTTTAATTTTTATCTTGTTTTGAGAGTATAAATAGATCTCTGCTTCAAAATATCTTCACTCACTGAAATAAAAATTTCAGGTTTCTTCTGTATGTGAGAATAGAACAGGTCCTCTAGGGCTACAGTTCAGTGGTGCTTTGTTAACCAGCACTCAGGCAGCATTTCAAGGATGAACAGTTGTAACTTTTCAGTTTGTGGGCTGTTCGGGCAAGTCTTGTGTGTGTGTGCTACTATTTTTTTAGTTCTGTTTCTAAACAGCTCTCAAGTTTCTTTTCCTTTATTTCCACAGAGGGGGTTTCGTTTCCGATACGTATGCGAAGGGCCTTCACATGGTGGACTTCCTGGTGCTTCTAGTGAAAAGAACAAAAAATCATACCCTCAGGTCAAAGTAAGTACATAAATCATTAATTTTGCGAAATGAATGTGTCATATGTATGTGTATAGGACCTTACTGCATATCAATGTATGAAGTTACTCAAGACTGACTGCATTTCAATCCCAACTTTTAAAATGTAATTGATTTTGAAAAGGAAACTGTCTTCAGATTTGTGGAGTTATCTGCCGGCAGTTGAGCAGTAAGCTTTCCTGCACTTACCATCTCGCTGCCCTCGTGCAGACTAATGGAGCTCTTCCTTAAGGTGCAGTTTTAGCATAAAGCAAGGCCTGAGCTGCTCAAATTACTCCACTTCTAGCATACTGCAAAGCATGAGTCTGGTCAGTTACTCCAGTTCACTCTAAGATGCTATTTACTAAGCTTCCTTCTTTTTCTGTTCATATTATTCCTTATTCAATGTCTCTAGGATACTCAGTTCTTAAGGACTTAATTCCTTTAAAGTCAATGGAAAACTCATTTTGATAGGAGCAGCATTATGTTCAGGTGTTCGCTGAAGGTTTTTTGAGGCTTTTTTTCCCGGGAAGAAATTCAAGGATGCTAATCAAAGAAACATTCTGTGCTAGCACAATATAAAGGTTGTAACAGTGGTGATTAATCATTCTAGGATTACAGAAGAACTGTTTTTGCCTATGGTTCTTGCAGCAAATTCTTTTTCCATGGAGGTGGGGAAAAGATACACTGTGTCTTTTCAGTATTTTTTTAACTTAATGAAAGTCTTAGTCTCCCTATTTCATTACCTCTTTGAACTATTGCACTAGAGACTGTCTCATGAGGAGCATAATTCTGGTGTTATCTCTTACTGTCTCCTTTAGGGGGAGAGAAGGGGAGGGAAAAGTGGCAATCAGTCTCTTGGTGTGTGCCACTCCTCAGCTTTCTCTGCAGTATGCCTGTAGTTCTTCTGCAGTTCTTGAGAAAGGCTGGAGTTTGGAACAGTTGCATCTCCATAATGAATCAGTATGAGCATGACTCAATGGAAAATAATCAACATTGGCTGAGATAGCCTAGGGTGTTAGTCTTGGGAATTAAGAGGCTGGGAAAGCTGATTTCATATAGCCTTGCAAAACTCCTATGAAAAATTACTAGCCCAGGCAAAGGATCTACTTGCTTCTTCCCTTTTCTATTGTGACGGTAATGATGAACCAATGAATGAAATTTCACTCGTATGTTCAGATATAAAATAATTTAACTCAGCTGAGCCAGATCTTTGTATTCCAATCCAATCTGTATTAATAATAATACAACTCATAGTTTCTAAAGATGTGATGGGTTGCACAATAGCATGACTAGGAGATATGCAATGAGGAGTTATACAGGAAATGGAATTTCTCCGTGAGTAAACTAGAAAGCAAAATGTTCTTTGGCTTTCCATCAAACCTTCTGTTTTCAATGATCATCAGATTTTAATTTCATCTAAAGCTTCCCCACACACATACACACATGTGTCCCTTTCCCCTCCCTCCCTCTCGTCCTGCTGTGTGCATCTGGTTTTTTTTCTAGTACAAATCCCCACATGGCAACACCTGCTGGGAGAGGCTGGCAAGGGAACACAACAAGTAAATTCCTCAAGGCCATTGCTTGTTAGTGCCTGTTCTTGATTCAAGTGGTGCCAGTAAAGACAGAAGTGTTTCACACCTTTTCCTGTAAGTCTCTTTTCTGTTTTGTTAAAGGGTGCTCACCTTGTCGTAAGTGAGGTGAGCACAACTGAAGGTGGCTATTTTTTGTTGTGGTTTTTTGTTGGTTTTTTTTTTTTTTTTTTTTACTCTTGTAAACTTTTACCATAAAGTCTCCATTGGTTGATCACAGTGCTGTGAAAGGACAGTAGCGTGAGCTTTGGCTGTACTGTAAAAAGGAGGTTTTGTGACAGATCTTTAATCCTTGGCCATGGTGTGGTCAGTGCAGCTCACACTGGGATCTCTCTTCTGCTTGGCCAACTCTGCACAGAAAGCTGATACAATTTACCGGTAGCTGTCAGGGGTTGTCCTGAAAATAGACATCTTCAGTACACAAAAAAGTATTGCAGTCTCCCTACTCCCTTTTCACAGGATTGTGGATTGAAGGCCAAAGAAACCCCACGTTTATCTGATATGACCTCTTGCATAATGTGGACTGTTCAACTTCACCCTTTTCTGTTTTCCTGCACCCAGTCGCTAATCTGTAGCTGAGCTGGAACACATAAAGATGTATCTTTCGTTTAAAGGCTGGAGTGCTGAAGACTTTGCTGTGTCTCTAAGCAGTTTTGGTTTGTTGGATGTTTGGATGTTTTGGTAGTTAATTACATATTTAACCACCTCCTTTATGGTATATTAGGAGATGGTGTAGGTCAGGAGTTAGTTCTGCAATGCCAGTCTTTACACTTAAGACAAATCTGCAGTGGCCAGCGAGGTGGAATTGATTTAAAACCTCTTGTTTTAACAGCACAGTCATGACAAATGGAGTCTAGATAACAGTAGTATTTTTATATAATATCAAAAATTGGATTAATTAATCTTTATGGATTATGGAATTATATTCCTTTGTTCAACCCTGTCTTTGCTAACAGTAATCCTAATATCATGTACAAAACATCTTGTGTTTTCAGAGGATTTTATGTAACTTTGCATGTAGTTATGGAGAGCAGAGAAGTTGTAGATACTGAACATGTTATAATGAAGTTACATATCATGACAAGTTTCATGATTACAGTGGAAAGCTACCTAAAATTCTTAATTTAAATTTCATTTTTGTCTGCTTAGTGTAACACAATACTGGAAATTTTTACTGTCTAGAACAGTTGAAATCAAAGCTCCTGAGCTGCTTATTCATCGTTAGCTTTTTGTCCAGGGGAAAAAACAATCAATAGTATAAGAAGAAAGAATAAAACTGGATTGTCTAATATTGTCACCATCTTACTTAACTGTCTAAATTTTTTATTCATAATTTGCTTGGTTTTATGTATTTGAAAAACTGTGAGAAAACTTGTGCAGAAAATTTCTGCTGGCCTTCTTACGCATTTGCCATGTACGTCCTGATCTTGCATACTGATGTTAGCGTAGGCATATTCATGTTTTACACTAAAGTTCTTGATCCACTTTTGGGTGTGAAAAGAATTTGCTGAAAATAGTGGTGTGAAGGAAGTGTCCTGAATTTTCATCTCCTTGAGGGCAAATCTATGTGGGTGGCTGCAAACTCAAGTTGCTTATTGTCTTCGAGCTGGATGTAGATCAGCTCCAGCCCAGAGACCGAGTTACCGATCTCAGAGGTGTGCCCGACCTAATGAGCACCTTCTCTGTGCCGAAGAGTTTGAACATTGTGCAGTTCAGCTTGCGAATGGAAGCTGCATGGCAGCTAGGCAGCCCCGAACAGGAGAACTGCCCATCCAGTCATGTCCTGGGGCTATCCTAAATTATACCTCCATTTGGAGATAAGCATTCGTATTGAAATTGGGGATTTCAGCCCATACTTCAAGTTCAGGAGGGGAATTTATGGAAAGTTAGTCAAGTTACTTTGTTTGATGAGCCTTAGTGAAGAAGGAGCAGCATCTTTGCTTTTTTCCCTCCATAGGAATTAAATTGTATAATGATAGGTCACTGGTTACAAGTTACAAATTCATTTAACAGCTGAATTAAGGAATAAACATGAGACAAGAATGAGCAGACTTCTTGTTATAAATCTTTACCCTTCTTAAAAATCTGTAGTGAACCAAATTCGGCCGAAGCTAAATTCAGTGAGATTTGTGCTTTATACCGTTATGGTTAGTTTGTCTGAATATGGGGCACCGAGTCCCTTAGTTGGGCTCCTAAAGCAGAACACTTAACTCTGTATTTTTGTCATGAGAGTGACCTCACTTTCAGAGGATCAGAAGATCTTCAGCTCCTATTGGTTTAAATCACTTTACATTGCTTATTCTTAAACCTCTAAGTAAGTATTCAGTCACCTAAACGATTCATACCACGTCTGAAATATTTTGTCTTAAACTAGCAACCGGAAAAAAAAATATGCTGCTCTGAAAACTTACTGTTTGTAAAGAGTGAGTGATGCCTTATCTGTGGAACACTTCTGTATGTGCGTATTGAGGACAGCAATAGTTATGCTGAAAGTTAGGCAGGATTGGGGCTATAGTTGTTATAACAAAGTGATTAGAAAGAAACATAGGTATTTTTGTAGTTGCTGGCTTTGTAGGTTTGACATGGTCTTTTCCATGATTTACTTTCTGTCGTTGACCAGTTGGTTTCACTTCTTGCTTGTAAGAGTAACTGGAAAAAACATCTTTGAAGTAGGAAAATGTTCTTACAAAGTTTTTGTAAAGTTTCACAAACTATAAAAAATTGACTGGGGTCTGGATTGCAGGAGGATGTGAAATTGAAAAAAATGTCAACTCTTGTTTTGAAATTGACTCGATTTCAAGTTCACAGGGTCCTTTTAATCTCTCAGACAAATCTCTCTCAAACAGAAACAGCAGATAAATGTGAGCCTGCAGCATTTTAACTTTTATCAGATTAGATCAATTGAATGTTGCTTCAGTACAGGATGTAATCAAGTATTACAGCTATGTTCTTCCCAGGAACTCCTTATTTTCTTTTTTCTCCCCTATCTTTGGTTTGAAGTTCAGTAGCTATTTTTTTCAGATCACAGCTCTGATTTTGAGCAGTACAGCACCCACATGCTATCTCCCTCTTACTTTGAGTATATGTTTTTGTGTCAACACCATAATCCTCAGGTTTCTATAGATACTCAGCATTGTAATACACCGTCTACCTAATGCCTTTGACAGTGTTAAGTTCCTACATAAAACGTGTATATTTTAGTGCCAGAATACATTTTAAGTTATTCTGAAATTGTGGCATCAAAGATTCAAAGACACTGAAAAATTATTTTGGACTTAATTTATATATAAGGATATTTAACCACTGAGGCTATTTTGCTGGGCACCGAGATAACCTGAAGGTCTCAAAATCAAATAGGAAAGTCTGTCTATAGGAAATAAGGTAGGAAACAGTTCAGGGACATTCTGTAGCTTTTGCAGCATAGGACATCAGACTGGATGACAAAAAATAGTTCTTTCTTGCCTTATGACCTACATAAGGTATTACGTCTTAAGAACTCTTTTGTTTTTCCCCTGAGAGAGACTACAAAGATCATGCTGAGCTGAGTAACAGGGGGAGATTGCAATCTGGTTACTGCTGCAGTTATATGTTCTGCTTTCAGAGGCTGGAAAGTCCTTGACGTGCAGCAGTCGTACCTACAGTTTCACTGTGGTTTCTACAGCTGATGAAGGATTGTCCTGAACTTTTCTGATGTGACACTAGAACATGCATGTTACTCATAATGAATATAACGCTATAGATGTTCTGGGAACTTTATGGCAGGGAAAGGCTTGTTTAGTGAGGGATTAAAATGAAAATAATTTTTTAAAAGCTCCCCTCTTGATAAGTTAATTGTAGTAGTGATGATGACCGTAGCACCAAACACAATCATTTTTATTTTCAGGTGACTTTGGGAAAGTTACCTAGGAATCCGTGCATTTTCTCACTGCTGGCAAATAGTGGAGATAGTGAAGCAGTGATTATTCTGCATCTCTGTATTGTTTCAGTCCAGGAGGGATTACAATTTGGAAACTGGAGAGAAGTATGAGTACCCCACGTTTTGTATTTCAGGAGCTGCTGCTTCTAAAATGCACATGAGTAGAGTATTATACAGTTAACTAGCAGGCAGTGAGTAATGAGAGGACTTTTGCACACCTGTTCCTCCTGGAACAGCTTTTTCATAGTTGGGATTTTTTTTGCTTTTAGCAATGAATAGGAAGACAGGGAGGGCACGCGTTGTACGTATGCAGAGTGTTTCAGCTGTGATGGAATGGGTTCAAGAGAGGGGTTAACTGGAGTGAAGGAAGCTAGCAGGATTTAGTAATGTGATGAAATCCTGGCAATCCCTGGTTATCAGCGTTTTATCAACAATATAACCTTAAGTATTCAGTTCATCACTGATTCATCACTTTAATGTTTATCGTGATCCTTTAATACCTTGCTTGATTAGATCTATAAGCTGCTGTAATACAAAGAACTTTGCCCAAGGCAAATTAGAAGAAAAATTAGAGTAGGAGGGAAAAAACCCCAGCATTGATAAAAGGGTTAATTAAGTGAATTGGAAGGGAAGGCAATGTTTGCTTTTTAAAAAGTGTGGTAATTTTATATTCAGCATAATTTGAGAGTGGTGTGTAACCAATAACTGACTTGAAGAGTATTACTTTTGAGGAAAGAAAATAAAGTTCTAAATAATATATGAAAACAAGTGACTTACCAATACAGTATGTTATTAGTAATTTTAGGTTTGTTTTTGAGGCATTACTTAACATCACAATTTTAAAAGTTACTAAAAAATGTATGGTGATTAGAGACTATAACAGGGAAAAAAAAGCTTTGTAGTCCTCCAGAGGTGGCTATACTAAGGCACCCAGTTTATCGTAGATCCAGTCTTGCAAAATCTTAGGGGGATTTAGCATATATCCTCATGTACACTTAAGGGAACTATTTACTGGACTGGGTAATATGTGTTGATGTAGCATATTGGCTTAACAAAATACCTATGAATATGGAATATTTTCACTTTAAAATCTCTACCTGAAGAGTCATTGTAATGAGGCCAAAATGTTTTAAAACAATCATAATATTTAAAAAATTTTTTAAGTGTTTTCAAATTGGGCAAAATAATGCAGGTTTTTTTATTAAATACGTACATTTTCTGGATGCTTCTTAACATGTGACAATGTTTATTGTGAAATTAATGTGCTAATTGAAATTTAAGGAGAGCAATGTAGAGTAACTGGCCAGAATGTAAAACTGAGATTCATGATTTGGGAAGCAGAACGTTGCTTTCCTTTAGCTTTGTTTTATTTCTTAACTTCTTTGGTCACTACTCCTGAAATTTGTATGTCAAGTTTAATTACAAAAAAAGTGGTGGCTTTTATTTTTGATGATCTGCTACAGGTAGCTTGTCATTTGTATTTCATGAGGAAATGCATACAGATTTCTCCTATGTAAGCTTGATTGTACTTAGGCGACAGAAAATACTCAACTGGAATAATTAGTTGTTTCATTAAAAAAAGCCCCAAGCAAACAATCCCACAGTTCTTTATATTTATTTACAGATCTGCAATTATGTTGGACCTGCAAAAGTAATCGTCCAGTTAGTTACTAATGGGAAATATGTACACTTACATGCTCACAGCTTGGTGGGTAAATTTTGTGAAGACGGAGTATGCACGGTTAATGCAGGACCTAAAGATATGGTTGTGGGGTAAGTCTGTCAACTCATTTGTAAATCTGGACTAAGGGAGAGAGAATCAAGTATAAACACTGTAAGAAGCAATACTAAAATGCTACTAAGAGGCAGCTAAGTGGAGCACTAGTCTTCATGCTCTGATCTGTGTTTTGTTTGTATCTTAAATAGAAAAATAAATGGGATTTCTGTTTACCTTTGTAGAATTTGCCCTAAGAAAGCTAAATAGGTTTAAGCAAGTAATTTTCACTTAGAATTTGTAAAGTTTCGATCTCTTGGTGTGCAGTCCAAATTTGTACTGTAAGCCCGTCTTTAAAATGTAAGTCATTTCAATCAAAGAGTAATGTAAAATTACTGAAGAAAAGCTTTTGTTACAGTTTTGATCGATATTTTACTTTTGTTGAAATATGCCAATAGGAATATAGTGAAGAAAAAAGTGTTAAGAAAATAGGGTTAGTAAATTTGAAATTAATGCAAGACACGTATAAACATGAAGATACTAAATGAGTCAAACTTTTTAAGTTTAAAGCAGTAATATTGTAGTGGAATTGTAGTTGGTTTGTTCTTGTTTAATTTAAAAGAGTAATTGTTTGTATCAGTAAATGAAGCTGAGGCTCCTGTCTACATTTTCAAGCTTAGATCAGGTTTCATGCTGGCTATGAGTTTTAATTCTGTGATCTCAAGAATGTCTTTGTTGGTGAAGAAGATGAAGTTTAAAAAGCTGAGAAGGTTGGGAGAGAGAGATTCTTTTAAACTGTTACTTTTGATGTCCAAGCCCAGTGCACTAACTTTACCAAGCACAACAATTTAAATAGCTTTATTTGAAACGCTCCTTTTCATCTTGAAAAGTTTGGCTCATTTCCTAACCTGTCTTGTTTTTCATCAGATGTTTAGAAACAGCTTTCCTATCCTCAATTGACCCACATGAAAACTGAGTTATTGTCTTGTTTTCATACTTCCAGATCTAATTGATTTTTAAATGTGTCAGAAGATTTTTACAAAAGCAGATCTTGTATTATGGAAGTTTTCATTCAAATAGATACCTGAAGTGTCTTACTGAATGTCCAGAGCCTTGTTTAAAACATTTCCTTTGGAAAATGTTGCACTGTTTTTAGCTTCTTAGCTTGCTCTCCAAATCATTTTGAACGGATGGAGCTTACTCTGAATAGTTGCTCTGCATAACAACCATATAGAATGGCATATTCATGTCATCGCCAAGACAGAGCGAACAAAGTGTGACAGTCAGATTTTCAAATGTTGTCTAAGTTGCTTCCGCAGTGTAGATTGGAAACCTAAGAGATTACTGTTTATGCCATGGCAAAATTCCGTGCACCCATATGATTGCTGCTGTATAATGGTGCACATTTTACATGTTTTGTAAGCTTGGCTGAATTTTTCTTGCTGAAAAACTTGCCCTCAAGAATTAGTAGTGCCTAAGAAAGCCTATAGAGTCCTTCCACTGACTTGTGTTCTGTAGCTGCCTCTGGTAAGAGAGAAACTGCCTGCATAAAGCATTAAGAAATATTCCCCTTGATCAAAATTTGGCAGGTTTGCAAATCTTGGAATACTTCATGTCACAAAGAAGAAAGTGTTTGAAACTCTGGAAACACGCATGATCGATGCTTGCAAAAAAGGATACAACCCAGGACTGCTGGTACATCCTGAACTTGGCTATCTGCAGGCAGAAGGATGTGGAGACAGACAGCTAACTGGTATGTAGAAATCACAGCCTGCTTTTAATAGTCTTTTACTAAAACCAGACTTAGCTTCTGAAAACACAGATTTTTAGCCAGAAAAAGGCCTTGGGTAGGAAAACAGCCTGTGACCATGTGCTTTAAGAGGTGGTGTGTTGTTGCTGTGTTTTAGGGAATCTGAAAGAGTGAGTCTTGGCTGTCAACACACACATGAGAATGGAGCAACTTCCTTCCATAGCTGCCTGTACCCACATCTGCACCTATATTTCATTGCTCTTATCTTATTTAATAAGCTGATAAATAAGAGTAATTTTGTGTTATTGCTGCAAGACATGATATCCCTAACTATATTAGGGGTTATGTTTTTAGAATATTGTTTCATTCAGCTGCATTTCACCCATATCCCTGTAAAACCTGTGGTCTACACTACTTTTGGACACTGTATGGAGGGGCCAGCCTTCTCTTTATCACTCTAGTACCAGGCATTCAAATGTACTTAGTGGTGGCCTTTGTCCTTTTTGCAACCTTTATAAATTGAGAGCAGAAAATAGTAATTTTCTGTATGTCTCTTAATTACATACCTTATCTTAAATAACATCTGATGCACAAACTGCAAGATGAGTGCAGTATCTCAAGAATAGCTGCTCCTGTCTGCTTAAAGAGAGAAGCCAATGGATACTAAATGAAAAGGAAAACATTTCCTTGTTATGGGTTCATTTTGATAGTAATGTCTGGCAAATGCTTCCTCTGTTTTGTTATGGATCTCCTACCCCTCGTGTTAATTCCTCTGTCTACTTACCGGTTCCAGAACGAGAAAGAGAAATTATTCGTCAGGCAGCAGTACAGCAGACTAAAGAAATGGATCTCAGCGTGGTGCGTCTTATGTTTACAGCCTTTCTCCCTGACAGTAATGGTAGTTTCACACGGAAACTTGATCCTGTTATATCAGATGCAATATATGACAGCAGTAAGTATATTTGGTTTAATTACTTTTTTAATAAGGGGTAAACTTTTGTACATACAAAAGTGATATGTAGGTATTGCTATACGTAGACTCATCTAGCCCTGCTGCTTGCTTGTTATTTGATCAATAACAAGTAGCCCGTGGATAGCTGGCCCCATGTCTATCCAAGTACACATGGTATCATTCTGGTTTTAATAGATGGTGATGTAAGCCATAAAGGAAGATTTCGTTTTGTTGTTAGCATGTTTAATCCTGCCACTTTTATTATGAGGATTTTGTAAATTCTTGTTACATTCATAAGTGCTTGAATTTTGCAGAGTTTTCAGTTGCTTTCTGTGACAAAGCCTTGTCACATAAAGTATGAGGAAAAATTTACTTTGCTTCAATCTTTGTTGAGAATTTGACACTTTTCAGTTTTGCTGGCGATCTGCTTGTCCTTGTTTGGTAAGACTAATACAGCCAGAGTTCTCAAACCATTTACTTTAGACCCATCAGTATTTTTTATACTTCTGTTACATCACTCTTTGTCTTTTTCCTAAGTAAATCTTTCCACTTCATGCTTTCCCTTGTGCTTTTTGATTATACTTACTCATCTTACCTGAGCCCTTTCTGCTGCATGAGTTTTCCTCCCTGTACCTGTGGATTACCATGTTCATGATAGTCATTCTGTAATGACTCAGGAAAAGTGCTAGTTTTTTTCTTTGAGCCACAGTCATGTCTATATCATTGCTTTCTAAGGACAAAGTCTAGATGAAGAGGTATTAAATGCAACTGTTCTAATACAGTCTGTTGCTTCCTACTAATTGGGGAATGTAGCACAGCCATTTTACATATATTCAGAGTGAAAAGTGATGCCTCCTGTTCTTATGGCACACATGACCTGTGTGTTCTGGATGAGAAAACACAATCTTTTCATCTGGAGGTTGAAGTGATTTACCAAGCAGTGTATTTAAGCTATCTTGGTTTTCATTAGAACAATTACAGATTCCATATGTTTTCATTACTCATATCTCACCCCTACATAATGAGAGTATTTGTAAAGCAAAGAGGAGGAGGAGGACAAAGCATCAATGGATGTAGAGTGTGTATTGAGCCATACATATAAAAACAATCGAAGCTATCTTATCCTTCTGAATCTGACCATCAAAATTTTGACTCCAACTAGGGAGACAGATAAAAGGGAAATTTTGTACGTATGTCTCTGCTGTTTTAAGTTCCTACATAGATGTCAGTTACTAGTTTCTGAGCTCCCACGGTGAATTCTTTGTTGTTAATATTTTTCTTGGGTTTTGGTATTTTTCTAATAGTCTTCATTGACACTGTTCAAGCCTCTTCCACAGAACAGAGACAACTTGTGGTAGTGTAACTGTCTATCACAGCTGCTTTTACTTATCAGGTGATAGATCTGTCTTGGGGATCAGTAGGTATCCACTGATGCCTCTACTAAGATCCGTAGAGGAGGGCTTTTTTATTACAGTCCAGTATGCTGGCCAAGGACTGACGCTGCTTTCAAGTAAGCCAGAGGGTAAAGCAAAGCATTGCATATTGCATTGAAATAGTGAGATCCAGGGAGCGGCTCTCAAGAGTGTTACACTGTCAAGAAAGCAGGGAAGCAAAAATTGCGTTCTATTGTAATGCGCTCTTGTCATAAAGTTAGTACTAGTGCAGAGTGCTGCATCTACTTTACTAGTGCAGTAATTGTGCTGGAATGGCCAGGGCTTTATTTTATGGCTAACAGTTCAGTCAAAGCTTAGAGGATACAAGATTATGCCTTTCAGATGAAAAACTGTTGATTTATTCATGTTTTAAAAAAGCATAGACAGATTTGAGTAAGTTGTACTGAAGTCTTGTCTTTCTATTGAACTTCTGTGTGTTGTGCTTGGGGATTTTTTGAAATCTAAAATTGTTATGAAGTTAAGTGGTTTTTTAATCTTTTCTTTCAATAGAAGCTCCCAATGCCTCCAACTTAAAAATCGTAAGAATGGACAGAACAGCAGGGTGCGTAACAGGAGGGGAAGAGATTTACCTTCTCTGTGACAAGGTTCAGAAAGGTAAGAGTCCTGAGTATTGTAAGGCACACCAGGGTGTTCACCTGGCATACACATGAAGCACGCTGTGCTGCCTTAGTATTCTCCCGCTCTTGATAGTGCAGCAGGATTTGTAAGCACTCGGCCTTTCTGGAAGTCAGGCCAGCAGTGCAGAAAATAACTAAATCAAAATAGTCTGTTGCAAAGCAAATTCAGCTTGTGTTGCCTCCACAGAGACCGTATGGTCATCTTTGTTCTCCAGTTTCTGCTGTTGCCCATGTTCTGGGTTTTTTGTGGGTGGTGGGTCCTGGGTGATATTTGACTCCATTAACTAACACCTGCTCTGAATTAGTCTAAAGTTTCTGATTTATGATTAAGTTCCTGATTATAAAGAGTAAGTATGAGCATTCTCTATTAACCATCGACGGGAACTGAATGTGTTCAGCACTGCTGCTAGTAACTTCATTTTTATGTATATGCTAATGCTAGAGATTACTCAGTGTAAACAGATACTTCTCACAGACTCATTTTGGTAATCTCTGCTCATGGTTATGAATGTGTCAGGATTGGGCAGTGTGGATTTGGATGCTTTGTTTTTGGATAGGAAGATAATGGTTAATGTGGTTGGTTGTAGTATTTGGGCTGAACTAAAAAGAAAAAAATGGGAGCGAGGGAAATCCTTTGCATTTTTCAGCTATACGTAATACCTGGGACTCCCTGGTATAGACTGTATGGTGGAGTGGGTGCCCCTTTCTCACCTGTTTGGAATCAGTCCCTGCACATGATGTTAAAAATCACGCTGACATTTTCTGTTAATACAGGCTGTCCTTTTCCACCTCTCTTGCTTGCAAATATTCTTCTACCACTTAAGAAAGAGAGAGGGCTTTGGGGGCTTCTGGGGGCTTTGAAAAAACTGTTTTCCTTCAGTAGTGTATATACCCTCTGCTATCAGAAGGACTGAGATGAAGCATAACTCTTGTGCGGTAAATAAATAAATAAATGTCTGACTCAGTGGAAGCCCTGAGGTGGGGTTTCCCCTCAGCCAGATTGGGGTTTCCCCTGACTTCATCACTCTCAGAAACCTCCTGCCTGAAGGAACTTGAGCATGCAGGACAGCAGGCCTGGAAGTGGTGGTTCACAGTCTTGAGACTAGCAGGTGGTGGATCAGAGGAAGCAGTCTGTCTGCTCCAAAAGCCTGTCCTGCGTCAGTCACTCTTAAGAGAAAATAGCCTTTTTCTAGTGTTTTTTCACCAGGAGTGCTGGGGAAGGAATATGCTTGTATGATATTTCCCAGCTTCTCCTAAAAATACAAATAAATAAATACAAAGAGAATGAAAGAAAATTTGTTTAGAGAAGCAGAAGCCAAATCTTTTGTTTCTGGCCCTGTTATGTGTTTGGGGGGTGAGGGATCACTGTTGACGTGCTTCTTGCTCACACCCTTACCATCTCTGAGCTGCAGCTTCAAAGTGGCACTCTGCCAGCAGCAAGCGGAACTTGAACTGTGGCACTTCAGGTTTTGCTACAGTTTTTTGAACTGAAACTGTTGGAGGAGAGAGGGTGGTTTCTACGTTTCACGCTTCAAGTTCTCCCCTCCCTACATGTTTGTTCCAAATAAAGCTCCTCTGGAATGTTTTATCGCCCTAGAATAGGAAGAGGTAGTGAACCTAGTTCTCCTTTTATTGCTCAGTAAATAGAGAGCAGTTTCAGTGAAGTCATTAGAATTAGGCTGATCTAAAATTGATGTAACAAATGGGTTATTTATGATGATTTCATAAAATGGATAAAGATAATTCATGTATTATTCTTGTAATATTATCATCCAGCCAAAATGTAACCATGTTGATTTTTATCTGAAATAAACTTAGCCAAAGGTTAAATAAATGCACAAACATCCCAAAGGTTAAACAAATGCACAAATGTCCCAAAAAGTGTTTCTTTCACTCTTTGCAGATGATATTCAAATACGTTTCTATGAAGAGGATGAGAATGGAGGTATGTGGGAAGGCTTTGGAGACTTTTCTCCTACAGATGTACATAGACAGGTAAGTAACAGAGTATTTGTCATTTGTGAATGATTTTCTCATCTCTGTAAATTTAGGATTATATTATCATTAATAAATTAGGTGAAAGCATCTGTATTATGTACTAACCTTGTCTTTTGTTGGTTACTTCCTAATAATAATACAATCTTAATTGTTCTTTAGAGATGTACGTTAGGTAACTAGGCAGGTTAGGAATACAGTGCAAGGAAACTGGGAAGCAGACCCATTGCTTTAACATGCAGCAGTGTAAGTTGGGATAGGATATATAAAAAGCTCTTAGAGCTCCTGTGAACACACTGAGAAAGCCACAGAGTACAGATGCTAAATGATGAGGGGACAGACAATGCAGTACTAACATATATGATGTGGTGATACTTTATGTGGTAGTTCTGTCTTTCCCAAAAGCCTTTAGGACTCAAACTCAAAAGTGCAACTGGAAACTAAAATGGAAGTTTATTGTTGTAGCGGCCTTTTGCTAAAAATTTTTACCTCCCAAGCTGTGAACCAACTCCTACAAAATAACACAAATGTAAAAGCAAAGTTATCAAAACCCATGCTTCATGATAGATGTGCTTATCATTGTTTCCTTCACAGTTTGCTATTGTTTTCAAAACACCGAAGTATCGAGATGTCAATATTACAAAGCCAGCATCTGTATTTGTACAGCTGCGTAGGAAATCTGATCTGGAAACAAGCGAACCAAAGCCTTTTCTCTACTATCCGGAAATCAAAGGTAATTTATTAAATGTTTTATATATTGGAAGCAGAAACTGCAGAATCCATAGGAATGCTTTTAATAAGTTAGAATTTTTTTGGATGAGGGATTTTTTTTGGTATTTGTTATTTTTAGAAAATAGGATATTTCCCTTCTTGTTTTGTGCAGAGCTAATATGAAAAGTGGTAGCTCTGTAATGGGTTTGTACATTTTTTGTTGGACTGGTAGGCAGTAAATCGAGTCTTTGCCTAGTGAGGCTTACTCCCTGGAAGTTTCATATATGCACGCATGCCTGTCCATACAGCAGATGGCACTCTCTTCTCTGAGTTTCTGCAAAATAGTATCTGAGGACATGTTACTGTCAGTACTTTCAGATGAAACCTTAAACCTAAGACTGGTTGGTATCTGGTGGAAAAGGTACGTATTTTGCAGTTCTTTCCTTTTACCATCATGCCCCACAGTTTCACTGATGTTTTTGAATTTTCCGATTGCCTGTACTAGTTACATAAGCCCAAGGCACTTTTTGTGAGAGCAGGGAAAGTGGTGTTTCAATCTCTTGTATTAAAATGTTAGTCACTTAGCAGAAATAGAATAGCTGGCATCAGACCAGCTTCCTAAGTTGTTAGTGAAAAGTTTAGATCTGTGCCCTTTAAAGTCTACTTTTGAAATGTTTGATGTGAATGGCAGCAGCAATCATGGTTTTGAATATCAATAATGTTAATTATATAGAAATGCCTTGAGACCCAAGTCAGAATTGGTGTTTCATTGTACTAAGACAATAATCCTTCTGCTTAACGGTTTTACCTGCCTAGCGCCGAACTTTCAGAGCTGTGTTGAAATCAACAACCTGTCAAACTCTCTAAAATGTGTGTGCCATCGTAATGGACTAAGGACAGCTAAGGAGAGAGGGGCGGTAGTTGATGTCCAAGTGAATCTACTTTATGTCTGTTATAATAAAATAGCAGAAAGTGTGCATTCAAAAAAAACTTCCAGCGTTGGTGGAGGATATTGTATCAGTAATGATTTCAGGAGTCTTTTGTACAAGTTTTATGGAAAGTGAGGCATACAATTGTGGAGCAGAGTTACCAGATTTGAAGGAACCCTCTTTTATGTGCCTCTTAATGGAGTAAAGTTAATTCAACATTGTTATGTGCGTTTTTGGATACCCTACACAACCAAATCATGAAATTACCATTTAGGGACTGGTTTTTTTCCCTTGTTGCAAGTGTTCACACAAACATACACACGTGTATGTGGATTTTTTGTTTGTTTCTCTGACTAGATTGCTCTCTAGAGTTTTCTCTCCTCGTCAGTGTGAGTATGCCTGGTGTGTGCATGCATACATACTTACAGATCTTGTATGGCTGGAAATAATGCACTTGTACTTTTCAGTGTACTGTTCCATGTATTCAGCTGTCTCATTTGATGCACTGACTGATGTGCCTGTGCATGAAATTTCTTCTTGTCATATGGCTGTTGAAAACTACTAG
This sequence comes from Strix aluco, assembly GCF_031877795.1. Classification (NCBI taxonomy): domain Eukaryota; kingdom Metazoa; phylum Chordata; class Aves; order Strigiformes; family Strigidae; genus Strix; species Strix aluco. Next base: position 56,648,981 of record NC_133934.1, read on the forward strand.
ATTGTTTAATAAACGAAGGATATTTTGTTCTTACCTCAACAGTTCTACTGAATTTTAACCTCTATAATGTTTGTATCCCTATTTTTGTAGCTCTTATCATGACATTTTCACTTTCCCCAGTCACTGGGATACTTCTTTAAAATCTTTGTGTTTCGCTTTCCAGGGCAACTAAGTATTATTTTGTACTTACACTATAAAATATTTAGGGTTTGTTGTTTTTTTTTTTCCCCCCCTACCGTGGGTCAGCATGGTTTGACAGTATTATGTCCTGCCTGAAAATAAGCGATCTTTATTCTGGTGGCTTTTCGGATATTTTAGGTGAATCATTTCAAGCAAATGTTATTTTCACTATTTCTTGCCATCCTTACCCTTAAACAAAAGTTCAAAGGACACTGTGATTACTCTGCACTGTTGGAAATCAAAGTGCCATGTGATTTGCTGACCCTTTCATAAGGGTCCGTTTCTGAAGTAGATTTGCCTAGTCGAAGAGCCTGTGCTTATATTTCCCAAAGGCAAATTTTCTTGAGCAAGTTTGTGGTTTGGGGCACTTGTGCTAGTTTGTAACTTGGCTTAGACGTAGAAGGAATTTGGGGCCACTGATTTCCAGGGCTCTAAGTGCATGAGATACTTTTGAAGGACACTCAGAGCCCTCTTAAGACATCTCTGCACGTTTTCCTCCCAGTCTGAGCAGAAGGCACCTGACATAACTGAAGAGACCATGCAGGCCTGAGCAATGCTGATGGTCTGGCTGGGGACTTGGCAGTAGCTTGTTTCTCACAGGGATTCTCATTGCTCCATTACATACAAAGTTGTTCTGTTGTTTGGAGCTGGAAGAGTGTTGACTCTTCTATAGTACTCTGCGTTTTCCTTTATAAACTAGTAAACTTTAGTAATGCTTTCTGTATACACGTCCTGTTCTGTGCATGGTCGCTAGTAAGAGTGATTCCTTATCCTGCCTATTCCTTCTAACCCAGACAAAGAAGAAGTGCAAAGGAAGCGACAGAAGCTTATGCCAAACTTCTCTGATGGCTATGGTGGAGGCAGTGGCGCAGGAGGTGGTGGCATGTATGGAGGGGGAGGTGGCGGTCCTGGCTCTGGTAAGGCAGCAGTTTTGGGTGAAGAGGGGAGGAGGTTCTACTTTGAGAGCAGGACAGATGTTTATTCTGATTTTCAAAAAGTGATGAGGATTTCATCGTTGTCTAGCTAGATGAGACCTGACTCTCCTGTCTTTGTACCAGTGTTACACTCATTTCAGTCAAGCATCTCCTTGTTTTCTAAATATTTCATCAGCTCATTTGCTTTCCTACTTAGACATAAGGCTCCTGGTGACTTTTATTTTTCTCATCCTTGAAGCTTTAAGTAACAGATAACACTGTTCTGGTTGAGGGAGTCTGAGTCAAGAATCCATCATACCTTAGCCTTGTTGCTTCCTAGGACCTTGAAGGCACTGAAATTCATGGGACAGCTCAACTAAGTACCGTCTTGGGTGCTTAAAATTAAACAGGTTTTTAATTATTTCTGGGACCAGGAGTGGAATTTGTCAAATTAACCCTGTTAGTGCAAAGAACTATTAAAAAAATTGAGATACTATTTAGTAAATCTTCGACTGTGCTCTATCTGTTGAAGCCAGAGCATATCTGACATGCAGGATCATAAGAGCATTGCTTTGATTCTTGCAGCAGAGCATTAAAAACCTGTAGATCAGCAGATGTCATCTGAACGACACTATCTTTGCAACCTTTTTTTTAGAGCAGGGAACAGAGCAGCAGTTTTCAAATTGTTACCTGCTTTGCTAACAGCGTATCTATAACATAACACCAGAATACAAATTTGTTGTAATCACAAAGATTTGAAAGCAGAAGGGTAGCTTGTGAACTCTCAGTTGAGTTTTAGATGAAGCATGCTAGTGATACTACATCTGTGTGGTCTGGTGGATGGTGAGCTAGAGAGTGTCACTAGCCAACCATCTAGAATTTCTTTGGATTTTTGAGGGAGTGGGGGAGAGTTCACCTTCAGTTTGGAAAATTTTTTTAGTAGGATGGAATAAAGCAGAAGGTATGTAGGAAAGAAAATTTCAGTTCTTTAGGTTCAGTGTTCTTCCAGATGGTGTTTTGGTTGCTTTAGGGTATAATTCTTAATCTTTTCCCTTTCTTTAGGGTTCAGTTACCCTTCGTATGGATATTCTGCTTTTGGAGGGATGCATTTCCACCCTGGCACAACAAAGTCCAATGCTGGAATGAAACATGGTAACAGTAAAAATGTTGTCCTTGTAACAGATGAATTGAGTTTGACCATCTTTATTTTCTTCTACGCTATTAGCTGAAGTGTCATGCAGGTCTAGCAAGTGTGCTGGGGAGGGGTTGTTTTTTTTTTTTTTCCTCCTTAGAATCAGTCTCTTTCTAGAACCTCTGGCAGCAGAGGGGTTTGTGTAGGTTATACTGCCCTGCTTCTCTTTTAAGGTATACTGGGAGAGAATTAAAGCTGTGTGCATGTCCCTTTTTACTGCTAACTCCCAAGAAGCAGTCACCAAAACGCCTCCATGTGCTTCTATGTTCAGTGTATGTTTCAAGCAACAGCCCTTTTGCTTGCTTGAACATGCTGATTACAGGTGACCGAAGGACTAGACCAGAGAAAAGGTGTCTTCCTTTGTTGCCACAGTCTGGTACTACACATTAGCCCAGAGAAATAACATAAAAGTCAATGGAAAAGATTGAATTAATAATAAGGGCGTTCCTGCCTTCCTAAAACAGGGAAGTAATTTCAAATTTACATGTTGAATACTCTGTAGTTATTTCCAAAGTCTCAGGGATGAATTTGCTGTCAGAAAAATGAAAGTAAATCTGAATAATTCTACTAGATTTCCTGGGAATACTTCAGACTTGGGTTCTTGTACCATAAAAAGAGAGGTATATCTATTGTTTTATATAACAGTTTATCCTTAAAGCAGAGGTGTCAAAAACATAACATCACTTTAGAGCAAGTTACATTTCTGTGACTGTCCATGTGTGTTGGCATCTGGAGTATTATGATTCATGAGTGTTTAATGATGACACCTGTATGTAAATTTCTGGTTTGAGTTCTTTAGCGTTTGATTTTGGCTAGTTGAGCTTTATCACTTGCATAAAAAAGCAGCAATATTGGACACTAATGATACTAATTTTTGTTTGAAGGACTGTCAAATAGCACAGCTGAACAAGATGGGAAGAGCTCTGATAAACAAAGTGACAAACAGGACATGAAATACAACGTGAAAGTGGAAACTATGGAGAAGAATGAGTGCAGAACCTCTGGTGATGAGGAGGAGGATGTTTCTTCCTGTAAAACTGAAGTAACTGAAGCAGATTGCAGGTGGCAGGGTAAGTGAACAAGTAAATGCATTTAGGGTAGATCAAACTGCAGTATGAGCAAAGTAGCTGTTAAAGGCCTGGAAGCTCCATAAATGTCTACTTGCTGTTTTCAAAATATGATAATGCCTCCTGGAGGAAACGGGAGGAATTCCATTCCCCCGAATCTAAGGTGTCTCTCCATACATAGTTCTGAAGGTAATCTTCCACCTTTGTACTGCCGCTGGGCAACTGAGCTTCTGCTTGTCATGCAAGGAGAAGAGCTAGCTTAAGCCCATTGAGCACATGTAGCTCTGCTTTATAATAAACCTGTATGAGAAACAGTGAAAGCAGTGAAGGTACATGAAATGCAATTCAGCAGTTGACTTGGCTTTTGATAGGCTTTACTGGGTGAGTAAAGCCATTTGGTTGTTGGCGTGGTTGTTGCAGTAGTTCTTCCCTGCAATTCTACCGTTAAGTTGCATGCAAAGTAGCGTTACAGATTTGAATTTAAAATGTAAACATATGTGACACATACACAGTAAAACAATGCTGTTGGGTAGCAAAGTCTTATACATCAAACAAAAGGGGAGGAAGGCAAGAGTAGTTAGTAGAAATGGTTTAGCAGTGGAGTTGTAAAATACATGAAGACTACAAATCACCCTTTCCCAGACAGTAAGACTTCTTTTTCCTGGATTGTTTTTTAAAAGAGTTGATGGCCACTTTTTTAAAGTATTAGAGTAATCATGCTCCTCATAAAATTAAAAGCAACTGTTGGACTGGAGAAGCATGGTAGTGGTAGGAATTGAGCAGGAGGGATTTCTTTGTTCTTGGCTTTTACCAAATGCAGTGTGATCTAGATCACTTTCGTTGCTCCCTCTTGGTCAGGGAAGAGGGCACGTTATCTTGTGTGTATCAGCCCTGTGTGACACTTGCTATTAACAGCCCTAGAAACTGTGGCTTGGGAAACCAAAGCCATGTAGCACATGGGTTGTAGTTGTAAAAACCTCCAAGGTGTATAGCTTCTTGTGATCTGAGAAACAGACGGTGCTCCTGAGAAAATCTGAAGAACTTGTTTGCAAGGTTGTGATAAATCCCGTGACTGATTCGGAGAGCAAAATCTTTTGCTGGTATCTGAAGAAATGATAATGTCCATGGAGCAGTCACCAAGGAGGGGCCTGAATTGTTGACCCGGTTTCCGAGTAGTGAACGTTGTAGGCAGGAAGTTGACTGTTTATCAATTGTAATGGCATGAAAAGAGGCAACCTGAAGCTTCAGATTATGTGAAGAATAGATGCAGAAGAACAAACTCCATGAAATAGCTACTGTAGGTTTAGAACATTTGCGTATTAGACTAAAAGACGCAGTCTTGTAGTATTTTGAAGGGTATCTTTTTTGTGTGCTTGATAACAAGAAACCAGGGAAGTCTAGCATCCAGTTTTTTGGTCTTTGGAAATCTCTATAATGAGAAAAGACTGAGTTGCTGAACACCCTTTACCCTGGATATGTATCCTGAACATAACATCCATTTAAGGCTATTATTTAGTGATAAGAGGTAAATAGCAAATATCGATGTATCAGCCTGGGCATATGGTACAGGAACTACAGTGAGGTATTGGCTAGAACAATAAACTTTGTGGATCGTTGAGTAGGTCTTTGGCTTACAGAAATTATGTATTCCTGTTCACCAGGGATACCTTTCTGACCCAGTCTGAATGCCTGGTTTTGTATAGATGGAAATCCTGGGTATTCTCTCCCTATGTGTACTTTAAATGACAAAGTCTGGTTTACTTATTTGCTCTTGCTAATTTCCAGCTTTACAAGGTTTTATAGAAACATGAAACTGTTCAAAATACAGGCTGGTTTCAGATGATACTGCTTCCCAGAATGAGAGTGTGGTTTGAAAGTTCATCTGTTTCATTTTTGCTAGTTTCTTATACAGAACCACAAAGGTATTGACAGAGCAGCTAAAGTGACTTTTTTTCCACAAATTAGTTTCTTTTCTCCCCTTTCTCCTTTTTGCCTCCCCACCATGACAAATTCTGCTTTTTGCTCAGTGGCTGTACACTTTATAAATCTAAAATCAGGATACTACAAATACTAAGCATTGTAAGCTGGAATGTTTTAATCAGGTGAACAGACTCTCTGCGCTGCTGCTGTAAAGCAGAAGAGACTGCATGGTTTGAGTCAGGGTGCACAAAGCCCTGCAGTAATTCCATAGCTGTTTTCTGAGTTTCTGTGCAATGTTTGACAGGTCACTTGGGCTTCTTGTGCCTCAGTTTCTTCAAGTCTAAACTACTCAGAATTGCATGGGATGTTCTTTTAAGTGCTCTTTATGGATACGAGTCCTTAGATGTTGCTTGTATCTAAGCAAATCCAAGTTCCTGCTCCTTTTGTCTCATTACACACAAGTGCACATCAGTGCAATTAATTCAGTACCACTCAAACTAAAGGGAGCTTCCAGGGTTTGACTGTTCTCAGGATTCCTGCTGCCTGAATGCTCAGCATGCATCTGGTTTTTCTTCCAAGGGACCCGTTCCCTCTATCCTTACCTCTCAGGAGTAATTAGCAACCTGTCTCAGTGAATCAGTAAATAATGCTTGGTGGTCTGCACATCGTATTTCTTTGGCAGCACAGATGCCTGTCAAAAGAAGGTGGTGTTGCAAGGAAGACAGCTGAACTGATGAAGACAAAACTCTTGTGTTGCAGATGGTCTGTTCCTGGAGAAGGCCATGCAGCTTGCCAAGTATCACTGCAACGCTCTCTTTGATTACGCTGTCACTGGAGATGTGAAGAAGCTGTTGGCTGTTCAGCGCCATCTCACTGCTGTCCAGGATGATAATGGAGACAAGTAAGTTGTTCTGTACTTACGGGGTTGAAAGTCACGTTTTTGATGGCGGAATGCTGTAGTCATTTTGTTTTGTCCCCTGTGGGTGCAGATCATGGATTGCAGCACTGCTTTAATGAAATAAATACCATCCTCCTTTGTGCTGTTTGGGAGAGGTACAGCTGTGGTTTAGACGTTTTTGTTGCATTTGTGGAAAAGTCACTCCCACCACAAAGTTCGTTGATCCAGTACCTGTCAGAAAATAATACGGTTATTGAGGGTATGATGAGCTTGTTGAGAGTTTGTTTGCCTTTTTTTACTTAAAATCTTGACTGACCATGAAGTGCTATGCTTGGATCATGATACACAGTTGATGGGGATCCTCAGCTTTGTGCTGGAGGAGAATGCCTGCTTTTCATTCCGTGCAAGTCCTTGAGTCTTCATAGGAAGCTTTAAGTTACAGATGCACTGGGAGACATAGAAATAATAGCTGGAGAGTCCATGCTGCTTTTCTCCCACTGACACCAAGTTCTTCCCAGAGGACAGTATTTTGCTCTTGCTTACATCTGTACTGTGCTGTTGTCTTCCAAGAGATTGCGTGGATGTTTGTGGCAGACTTGCTAATATTTACTTATCAGTTCTTCAATAATGTGAGCTGGAATAGAAATCCATTTTGTTCCTCTGCAGCAATACAGATTATGTGGGACTCAAGAGTGTGAAATACAGTGAGGAACTAATGATGAGTAGTTACTTAAAAGCAAATTCAGCAGAAGTGGCTCTGAATGCATGCAAAGATAATCTCTTGAATAAGCAAGTGACATTATCACATCCTCACTTTTTAGCTGACAGGCTTTGGGCAGGCCCTGTGCAATCACTTACATTTCCTTAAATTGCAGGGTTTTTTGTACAGTAGAAGCTATAAAAGCCTTAATGTGTCTGGCTAGATGGAAAATTACAAGTGACCGAGACATGCTATCCCACTGTTCGATTACTCTGTGAGAGGCTACTACTTTCACTGCATTCAGTGAAAATAGGCCTCAGATTACTGATAAACAGCATACACTAAGGACTCCAGAATCAGAGATAGCTACTTTACTTCCTTTGCTTTCTACTTGGCAACCTGACGTCTGCTTTGAGGGAAGCGGGAATATGAACGACACAAGAGCTAGCAACAAAATCTGCTAGCACTTTGGACAATACAGCTTCTGTGTTGTTAAAAAAAAAAAAAAAAAAAGCAGCCGTGGGTAGAGAGGTATTGAGCAAGTAGGACCTGCATTTAAATATCAATAAGGTGCCCCTCAGATTTGGACTTTCAGGGCATTTCAACAAAGTCAAAAATGCCTTTCAGAATGATGGTAGACAGTTGTTTTCTTTCTGGATCAAGAAGTACCTGCAAGTATGTGGAGCTCAAGCTCATGTCACCTTTTTCCTGGGATGGAATTTAGTCTGTGAGCATGTAATACATCTAAATTACTCTGCAGCTTTTTAACAAAACAAAGTTTTGGTGTCTGTCTTCCAGCTCTCTCACAGGAGCTGTTAAAAAAAAAAAAGTCAAAACTCATAAATCAATTTCCCTAATTTTCACTTTGATCATTAAAATTATATGGCACAAATAAAAAAAATTTTGCTTAAGCCTTTAAAGAAGTGTTGCCGTCAACAATTTTGCTCATCTTTCATCAAAGTAGTATGTAGGGAATGAAAATACCTTTCATGGGATCCTATGTTGTGTTTTATGGCTTTGAGACAAAATACACTAACTTGTGATTAGTGTATCTTTACAGTGGACACTCAGTGGCACCAACTGTCACTGCATTTATACCAATACCACCACTCTCTAGAAGCCTGATGGTGTTACGGTCAGCACAGTGGTGCTGAAATGCATTTTTTTTGATGTAGGACTGTTTAAGAAATGGAATTTCATGGTCTAGTCAGCATGTCTTTACAGTATCACATGTAGTGGGAGGGTAAAGTTAAAATACTGCTACAGGAAAGAAAACTAAAGGCAGTAGAAGAGCAAATTTGGTTCTGAAGTGAGATTTGAAAATAAATGTCAGCATGATACAGCATAATGAGAAGCATGTACTGGAGAGCAGAGGAACAGGAGAGTTGAAGGAGGTAAAGTGCCATGGTACTGCCTGTGGCAGCATCCAGAACCAATAAAACAGACGATTTGAGGACGAGTTTGGTTTAGAAATTATTTTTTTTTTCTCTTTTTAAATTATCTTCTGGTTTTGAGTGCTCTCAGTCTCAATTTCAAGATGACTCTACACCCCGAATGTCAAGGAACTTCTTTTTATTTTTCTGATGAAAGTGTAGATCTGAGTTTATTCACGTATTTCTGGAGCAGCATAACAAACACACCACCTGTCCTATGATGATATCGTGTGTCAGCAGCAATATGCTAAAAAGATGAGCTTATAAGTTGTCCAGCATAAAGGGTATGACTTTGAAATGAAGTCTACAGGGAACAAGACAAATCACAGAATCACAGCATCATCTAGGTTGGAAAGGACCTTGAAGATCATCCAGTCCAACCATTAACCTAACACCGACAGTTCCCATCTACACCATATCTCTCAGCGCTATGTCGACTCTACTCTTAAACACCTCCAGGGATGGGGACTCCACCACCTCCCTGGGCAGCCCATTCCACTGCCTAATAACCCGTTCTGTAAAGAAATACTTCCTGACATCTAGTCTAAACCTTCCCTGGAGCAACTTGCGGCCATTCCCTCTTGTCCTATCGCTTATTACTTGGTTAAAGAGACTCATCCCCAGCTCTCTGCAACCTCCTTTCAGGTAGTTGTAGAGGGCGATGAGGTCTCCCCTCAGCCTCCTCCTCAAGCTCTGTTGGAGAGGAGTGATGGGATTCACAATCTGCTTTTTCCCTGGTGTCGTTTTGCAAGTACAGCTGCTGTGGCTGGTGGTGAAGGAGCTGTCTCTGGAGAAGAGCCCGGGAAAGGCCATTGCATTAACCCAGTAGAAGAGGTGAAGCCTCTTGCTATGCAGAGTCACTCATGTCCCAAAACAAGTTTTTCCTTTGGTATGATGTCTCTGGCAACTGCTGCAAATCCTGTGGCTGTTAAGTCACCAGGCCTGGGTCCTTCTTCATTTTCAAACAGAAAAATGACTAAAAGAAAAACCCACAGGTCTGGGGAAACCCCCAAGGGAAAATATGCTTTGGTGGCAGAGAGGCCTGTGGAAATTCTGAAGGAAGGTTTTGACAGTAAGAGGTGTTCATGTGCTGCGTAATTCAAAACATGAAAAAAAACAAAACAGCAAAGAATCTGGGGATTTCAACAAATTCTGAAACAATTATTTTGTGCTACAAAGTTTGTATTTATTAGACTAGTAGTTAAGTTATGCTCAGAACCAGCAAAAGCTATCCTGAGTCTGCTTTTGGGATTGAAAGGTTAAATACATTCACCTTCTGGCTAGCTTTTTTTAATGTTGGGATTCATTTTAGGTGCTGATATTTAGTGCTGAAACCATGACCTCTAATAATCAACTGTTTATATCAGTTAGAATTCAGATCTACAGCAAAACTTTAAAATTTTTATAATAAATTTGAAAATAGTGTGAATTTGTTCATCTGTTGTTTGTTTGTTTCAGTGTCCTTCATTTAGCAATTATCCACCTTCATACTGAGCTGGTGAAAAACCTCTTGGAAGTGATACCTAATTTGAATTATAATGACATCATTAACATGAGAAACGACCTTTATCAGGTGCGCAGTTGTGGTGGTGTAAGTGTTGTTGATTGTTCAACCAGTAAAAAAGAAACTGCACAACTTATGTGTCTTATTTTTCTGCGTTGGAATGAGCCCAGATCAGACTGTAATGCAAACAGATTTAAAAACACAGTGACATACTGTAAGGTGGTGGAGGAGCAGGAGCGTGTTTTCACTGGTTTAGTTCATAACTCCCCTTGATGTTAACAGAAACGTCTCCATGGGTTAATCATAGAACAGGCCAAAAATACAAAATGCTTCAGTTCATGTCTTCATTATTTGGCTTCTCTGTTATTAAACCAGTGGCGTGGGTTACAGTGTGCCAACTCTGGGATCTCTTGACTGTTCTAACAGAGGTTAACTTGGGATCATGAGTCAGTTGCTGCATCATCAGTTATCTATAGGCATGTGGAAGCTGTAACAAACTGTGCCCTTCCTATAGCCCAGATGATATTTGTGCCCATCACATGAGCACCGAGATTTTCCAAGATCTTATTTCTAGGTTCACATTATAGCAAAACACAGAAAAGCCCATCTCCAGGTTTTTTACCTAGTAGGAAAAGAACTCTTAACTGCCAGGCACTGCCTCAGCTTCATCTGTGACAGAGTCTGAGCTTTTTGCATTGTAACTCAGGCTTTAAAAAGAGCTGCAGAAACCTGCCTGGAAAAGAATCTCTTTTCAACTGTGCACCCCATTCAGCTGTCCCAAAGGTAACCAGCTGGACGTTACGCAGGGGCACTCTGACATTTGTGTCACTTCTTTTGCTGTGAACAGTAGAGGCAGGTTTTTATTCTACACAGATAGTCCCAGAGGGTTTGACTTTTTTTTGTTCTCTTTTGCATTTCATTTTTACATTCGTACAAAGCAATTTGAAATGTGGGGGCTGATGAAAGCAAGCAGAGGATTCTGAATTGAATTCTGTGCCCTCTGTTTTCCAGAAACGGGAAGAAAAGCTGTGCTCCACACAAGAAATTAATCTCTAACTACCAGGGCCTCTACAGCTATTCCTACCTTCTACTTAAACCTTAAGCCAGTGGTGGGAGGGAATGTAGGCTTGGGCTAGAATTTTCCTTCTGTACAGATATGCTGAATGTTGAATCGTACGTGTACCTTTATAGATTCAGTAACTAATTGCAAATATGTTGACAAATCTATTGACAAACACAAGCTTATTGTACAGAGCTAGAATTAGTCTTTTTTTGTAGTCCTCTGTTAATATAAGGGTAATGATCTGGAGATGGAATTCCGTGCAATTTTTCAATTATTTTAGTGTTGGAAATGTGATTTTCCAAACCGTACTGAAATGCTTAGTTTAAATACTTACATTTCTGAGTATGTTCTACATGATGCTGTTCACTGGCAAGACTGTCAAGAATGCAGTATACAATGAACCTTTGGAAATACTTGAAACCTCTCAGCCCGAGAGCCTCTCGGTGCTGCAGGTGTCTCTGCACAGAAATGGAGAACGTGCAAAGAGAATCAGCTAGCTGGACCCGCCCTGCGTAAATGCAGTCGTTCTGCGCTTTGACAAGTGCACAGAACAGCAGGATTTTCTTCTCTTCTGTGCAGTCATTTTGAGGCATAAGGAAATCCTAAGCCAATGGCTGCAAACCTCCTATTCAGGAGCAAAACCAGAGCATAGGTCAGTGCCAAAGGCAGATTTGAGCAGACCCCGGGAAGTGCGTGTGCTCCCTCTGTGGAATGGACGTGGCCATGGGGCAGCTGGAAGCGGGGTTGCGGTGTCTGGGGGGCACAGGGATTATCTCATTTCCCAAGCCCCTTGCACCGCAAGGCTCAAATAGCCAGGTCGGTGCCCTGGCCTTACAGAGTAGGCAGCATCTTTGTTCCTCCCAAGGTCCAATTGCTGACACTCGCAAGGCAGCTTTTATTTCCAGTAAGTAGAAACTTTGCAATAACAAAAAAAAAAAAAAAAAAAAAGTACACATAAGCAAGCTTTTAGTTTCTGTTAGCTTTGAAGTGGAGTAACATCATATCACACTAGGAGCTTTTATGGGTTTAAGAGACTTCTGTAAAAGTGATGTAGCTGTTGCTTATCTTTTCATGGCTTGCTTCTGTCACTTCTAGACCCCCTTGCACCTGGCAGTAATCACAAAGCAGGCAGAGGTGGTAGAAGACTTGCTGAAGGCTGGAGCAGACGTCAGCCTTCTGGATCGCCATGGTAATTCTGTCTTACATTTAGCTGCTACTGAAGGAGATGACAAGATTTTGAGTCTACTCCTCAAGCATAAGAAGATAACGCCGATGGTCAACCTTTCCAATGGTGAAGGTATGGAAAGATAATGGCTGTGTTTTACATTTACCTGCTGGACAAGCACACCTCAGTTCTGCCCACACAGTCTTTCTGCACAGGTAGATACAGACCTTGGAAATAGCATCTTTCCCCATTTTGCATATGCTGTCCTTGGCTTTTATATGCCTGCGCTCACAGATGAGAGAACACAGACATGTAGTTTTTCTGGTTATACAGAACATAGAGAGTGGTAAAAGCCACATGACACTGCATGGATTTGAATTTTTCTTACTGTACATTCCCTTTAATCTCAAAACTTCAAGCACTGAGTTCCTCCTGAGATACCTTATGCAACCACTGATTTTTTTAAAAATCCCCCCAGAAGAAAATGTTTCCTCCTCCTGTCTAGTGAATGAAATTCCCTAGAAATAACTTCTGGGCCGCTGTCAAGTTTCATATCTGGTACTTCGTGACCATACAGAATTAGAACCTATAAAATAACCACAAAGACACAATTCTCCCATTTTTCAGTGGCACATGTCATCTGAATTTAGCACTCCTCTCTAGCAGATTGTAAAATGTCTGACCTAAAAATGTCATTCTGGGATTCAAAAAACTCTGTTAACTTCCTCAGAGAAAGAGGGGGTTTTTTGTTTGGTTGGGTTTTGTTTGTTTGTTTTTTAAATACAAGGCTTTATTATTCTGAGCTGATGCAGGTAATCTTGAGGTGATAGGGGCAGTGTGACCTTACAGGAGGGTGATACCAAAATATACCAATTATTCCCCAGACTGTTTCTAGAAGAGATGTTCAGTAGCAGATGGGGCCAGTGCAGGGTACCTGCTTGTTTAGTATTGAGATGCAGATCTTCTTTTTAAGGCTACTCTCCTTTGAAGCAAAGAGATGCTTTAGGTGAGCTCTTTAGTTCCTGCCTTCTGTTCCACCTCGTAATCTACTGATTTTTATTTTTTTTTCTTGCATGGCTTTGACTCGCCATCAATAACACAACTAGTTCCAATTTATGCACAAAGAACATTTTTATTAACACCATCTTTTAATGTATAAGCAGGCAAAATAAGTTACTTCTGCTCAGATAACTACAGTAACTCTCATTTTACAATTCTTATAGATGCGGCTACTTCAAAACTCATTACTCTTACATTTCTGTATTTTTCAAATATTAATGCACATGATGGATGGGTTTTGTTTTGTGTAGGTCTCAGTGCAATTCACATGGTGGTGATGGCAAATAGCATGTCCTGCCTCAAACAGCTGATTGCTGCTGGAGTTAACGTCAATGCTCAGGAACAAAAATCTGGACGAACTGCATTGCATTTAGCTGTTGAGCAAGAGAACATCCCTTTGGCAGGCTGCCTTCTGCTTGAGGTAAAGGCAGAATTTCTTTCTCACAGGTTTTTTCACTTACATACTTTAAAACTCTTGAAAATCCTTAAGTGCTTCAGAGGAGCAGAAGTAAGGGCTTTTTCTTGTTTATTGACTTGATTACTTAAATTGTTATAATGGAAAAATCATTGCTGTTACTCATTATTGCTTGTTCAGCACTACTAGGGAACCTTTTGCCCAGGTTGAGGAATTTACAGTTTGTGACCCTGACCTGACCGCATATGCCAAGTTTAATTTGCACCGAGTAACCCCGGCAGCCACTGAAACTACTCATGAACAAGTTAATCACTTCATCTGTGTGAAGTGGAATGTATCTGCAGATGTGCACAGAGAGATAGTTGTGTATATCTATAAATATTTGTCCCATCTCTTTAACACCTTGATGCCAGTGTGCTTAGTTCTACACACCCACAGCTGCCTGGGGTAGCTTTCCTCACTATCTGCGTGCGAGGGTGCCCCCAGCCTACCTGCTCTCCTGCCGAGCAGCGGGAAGGCAGATTTCTGCACCCGCCGGTTTGGGCTCCAAACGCCGCAGGTAATCAGATGGCAGAACTATTGCATGGGATGCAAAGTGGCTTTTATCTGCTTGACCTATTTGGGTTTATATGGTGTGCCTCCTGCTGTCACGCTGGAGCTCACAACCGCCATCCGTTCCTGCAGGCAGACAGTTGTAGTTACTTTCCGCTTCCTTCTTTTCAGACAATGGTTAGAGTTTTTATGCAAACAGGCGTGGAAAGGTGCTTATCGGCACAGTAGCGTTGTTTGTGCAGACATGAGTCTCTGCAGCTGTATTGTATAGACACTTATACAGTAGCACTTTTCTTTTTGTCATTCATAAAAACGCAGGGTGACGCAGATGTGGACAGCACTACTTATGATGGGACGACTCCTCTTCATATAGCAGCTGGAAGGGGCTCTACAAAATTGGCAGCAGTGCTCAAAGCAGCAGGTATGAAAATAGGTATTTGCTGGAGAATTTTCTTTCACAGTGACAATTCAGGTTAGAAGGCTGCAAGCAGAAAAGAACGTGCCAGTGAACTTGTTTAATGAGCAGAAGAAATTCAGTGTTAAAAGCATGAAGGTTGTTTTTTCCTCAGGAAAGCCCTACTTCCAGGTGCTATACTACTCTTTAGCACCATCTAATGGCTAAAAGAAGCAAATTATGTTAGTCAAGGAAAGGTCGAGCACTCTCAGTTTTTTGAGTATTTCTTTGGCAGTTTTGTAGCTGAAGAAGCAGAGAAGAGACCTCGTTACATAGTTGGGATAAGTGTTGCTTCAGAAACAAAACAAATAGGTCACTGAAACATGAGCTTGTTAGTGTCCCCTATTTCATATCACTGTGGAAGAGTTAGTTTTGAGTATTTATTGGAACATTTTTGCAATTGTATTTAGACCTGATTTTTCTTCTTTGAAAGAGAAATCCAAGCCCCCATTGCTCTGGCTGTGTGATTGGTCTTTTAGTAATACCCACACTTTCTCTGACACTCAAAAAGAAAAACCACACCATTGCTTCCTCACATGCATGCTATGCTCTGAGCCAGGAATGGGACTGGAAGTCAGTTGATACAATCACAGCTTGCTCTTTGGGCCCTAACACTCTGCCTGTCATTTTTTCCCTCTTTACAATGAAGAGTAGTATTATACAGAGATGTGACAGCATTTAACTTCAAGTTGATAAAAAAAGCTATTTGCTGATTTAATAGAAAATGTAATTTAGCTTGCATAGCAAAATTAGCAGATTTGCCATTCATAACTTACTTAAAATATATATTCTATTGTTGAAAAGCAACTTGAAGCCTTTTCTTAGGAGTTTATTTGCACACTTGTTTTCCAGGTGCAAATCCGCACATTGAGAACTTTGAGCCATTGTTTGATCTAGATGATGTGAAAGATGATGAAGATGATGACGAAGGGATTGTGCCTGGAACGACACCACTGGATATGGCGGCCAACTGTGAGGTATGTGGTCTGGGGTTTTAATAATAAATGATAGTTCAGTGCTCTCAGCCAACTCCTTTCACTGCATCCACAGTTATTTCAGTGGCGACAAGCTACTAATTTGCCATCAAAAATTAAACTAATTCATCTACAAAAAAAACCCATGAAATAGCATTGGAAGAAAGTTCCACTTAACAGACTACTTCTATGGAACAGGAATGACCAGGTACTTCTTGAAATAGTTGCACTACAGTCTTCAATATGGAAAAGTATTTAGCTGGTTGGGCAGCTTGGGTTTGAAGGCCCATACTCGGGTTTCTGTGCTGCACGTTCTTCAGAACTGCAGACTTTGTGTGTAGGGGAAATGTACTCTGGTGTCCTGCCCAGTGATTAGGCTGCATGGTCCCTGCTTTAGTAGCTGATTATTTGCAGTTGGTTTAGTGTGAGTGTAAGGTACCAGCAGTCAGCATCTCTAATCACAGGGAGCTGGGGAGTGGTACCAGCCTTAGGTGAAAATCTAACCCAGGCTTTGTTTTAAGTGACTAGTTGCAGACAGGCAGTAACTCCTCACTTAGCCACTGCTACTGCCCTTACTTACTCCAAAGACTTCCTCTGTGTCTTGAAAACAGTTGCCAGATGACATAGCTAAAGAGCAGGGGAGATTAACTTCTCAAGATTTCTCCCTCAAGCTTTGCACAGGCCTTCTGCAGTATCTTTAGTCGTACTGATCGTGGGACAGAAAAAATTGCCCATTTACAGACGGAATTAGGGCTTTATACAATATTACTGAAACTTGTTGAGATAATGGACACTAACGAGGTTTCTGCTAAATACTGACTTTAATGTATTCTCTTAGGTGTATGACATACTAAATGGCAAACCCTACGAGGCAGCAGTGGTTTCAGAAGACTTACTGACACAAGGTAACATCTATAAAGACGACTTGACAATATCCCTCTAGTAATTGAGTACTGAAAGTGTACTTGCAGAAGACATTGCCTTGCAATAGCTTGTAACTGAAATGGGGAGGGGGAGAAGAGGTACCTCCCACCCTCTCATTCGTAGAATGAGCATGACTCTGTTAAGAGGTAGGTCCGAAGAACATGGAGTACACTCTCACTGTTACAGCAATACATTAGTAAACACTGGGATTGACAGACACTACAATATACTCTTTAATTTGGCTATGTGCTTAGAAATTAACAGGTGCATGATTTCTATAAATAATAAACTAACATATTTCTCTGTTCCCCAGGACATTTGAGAGACCTGAATGAAAATTTCAAGATGCAGCTTTACAAACTATTGGAATTGCCAGATCCAAACAAAAACTGGTCCACTCTAGCACAAAAACTAGGTCTTGGCATACTTAATAATGCCTTCAGGTTGAGCCCTTCCCCATCAAAAACCCTGCTAGATAACTACGAGGTAATGTGGCCATAACAAATTATAAAGAACACTCAGACGTGTAGAGAACATTGTCCTCCTCCTTGGTGAGACAGTGCGGCCCTTTGGTTGTACCCAGCCTGGAGCCATCTGGTGTCTTCTCTCTTAGGTTTCTGGTGGCACAGTTCAAGAGTTGATCGCTGCTTTGAGACAGATGGGTCACACAGAAGCCATTGAAGTCATTCAGAAAGCACTACCCGTCTCACAAAGCCTGTCTCATCTGGAGGACAATACAGCAAAAGCTCTTCTGTTGTCATCACCACCCACCTTTGCAAATGGAGAGACAGGTAAAATTGACAGCAAAACATCAAAAGCTTTATTTAAGATGTTTTTTCCATTCTCCCTTGCGGCCTTGGACTGCTGAGAGATTGCAAAGCTTCTTACACACCTTGCCCGAGCTGTCTACCTGTTTCAGAAATACTTTACTGCAGCTCAACTTTCTCATCATAGGCATTTGCTAGGCCTAAAAGGGAGGAGAAAAATGGACCATTTGCCTCGGTACCCCTGCATTACAGTACTGAGCGCACTGCCTCCCTTTTCTAAAAGCAGACATCTGCCACTTACTGATGGTAACTCCTTGGATGTACTGGGGATAAGTTTTAAAAGATAAAGTAGGCAGTGATCTCCCAGGCCTGTACAAGTGCCATTACCTTTTGACTTTTTTCCCTCTCACATCTGGATAAACAAAAATGTTTTGTGTTTATCATAAACTTCTCAGTGAGATTTTGGTATTAAATTCCTCCTTCTCCAATGTGTGGCACTCCAAAATGGCCCAGTGTTCTGTAGGCAGAGAATTCGGGGATGGTGTAGGTTACAGGGGACCTCCAGCAGTCATGCTGTCCAACTGCCTCCTCAGAGCAGGGCCAATATAATGTTACAAGAGGTTGCCTGTGTCATGTCCAGTTGAGTTTTGACCATCTTCAGCCATGGAGGTCCTATGGTGGTTTTGGGCAGGGGACTCTACTAACGGAAAAACAGAGGTTGTGAGAAGGCAGTAGTAAGTCAGCAGGGATGTTCAGTCACTGTCTGGCCACGTTAAGTAACAAAAACCTTTGTTTTTCCCCCAATGCCCTGTTCAAGCACCAGTAATGCTGCCAGCACCCTACTGTGGAAACTTAGACCCTTTGTGACAATACTGTAGATACTTCTGGAAGGAAAAAAGAAACGCCACCCTAACTCCATCTTGGTCCAACATTGCCAGATCTCTGTACAAAACTGTTCAGTCATGGAATGAACTTTCACAATTATCCAAAAATGTTGTTGTACACATATTGCCTCTTTAGATTAATCTGGAAGGGTAAGAGGGGTTCAGCTGCTTTGCAGCATGAATGGACTGCATCACATCATTTATTTTAAGATGGTTGTTTACAAAAATAATACTGAACTGTAGTATGCCAACCACTGTTCTAGTCACAGTGAGCCCACATCATACCTTTAACTTGGATACTGCTCTCTTGCAGTCAGACACTCCTTCTGTGGATCTTGCAAAGACAACAGCTGCTGCTGACTTCTTTGTATCTCAGGCTCACTTATTAGATGAAAATTGTTCAAGTATTTCTCTCAAAAAGAAATCTGTAAGTGAAATAACATGAGAGAGTTTTCGGAGGCTCATCCTAAAAAGAACCAAAGAACTTTTTGCCCTGCTACTACCACACTCGGGCAGAGTCCTGACTAGTGCAGTGAGAGCATGAGTATCAGCAGAGCTCCAGGCTTCTCGTCCCATCCAAGCTCCAGCTGCCGTTGATCACTGCCAGCAGCACATCACATCCCATGCTTTGGTCAACTGAAAATGTTCAGTACAGCTTTTCCTATTGTAATATCTAAAGTTAGAGTTATTTTCCTGTAGAAGAGCTTTAACCCTATTGGTTTGTATTCCTTAAGCTTTCCTGAAAACAACACAAATGATAATACATTTCCTTTTTCTTTCTCCCTCAGGTGAGCTTTATAACAGCAAATTTCAAGACAATGAAAGCATGTGTGACAGCGGTGTGGAGACCTCCTTGCGCAAACTGAGCTTTACTTATTCAGACTCTCTGAACAGCAAGTCATCAGTAACACTTAGCAAAATGACCCTGGGCTATGGACGTGACAATTCAGTGCAGAGCAATTATATAGCCAACTAGTAATATTCAGTTAGCAATGTGCAGTTACAGGAACAAATGTGACATTTCAAATTACATCGCTGTCATCCTGCTCCGAGGGAAGTGAATTCACAACCAAAAGCGCGCTGGAGGAACCACACACAACCTGAACCAACAGCAGCTTCAGCATGTGACTCCCAGCCATTGTTTTCTTCATTTACAAGCCATATACGGTAACCAGGGCTCTGCTGCCACAGTAATACACAGGACTGGACACTGTGAATGACTGAAGGAGCTTTTCTGGTTTCTGAGGATTTTGTTTTGTAGATGAAAGTCACTCCTTGTTAATGCATACCAACTCATTTAATAAAAAGAGGTAAGGCACACAGAGCAATCAAAGGATACAGTTTCTAGCTGCTCTCTTCATAATTTTTGCAGCACAGTTGCAAGTAAAAGGCTCATAAAATAGCTGGCAAAGAAAATCCATGACTTTAATCACAACAATGACAACTCAGAGAGAAAAGAGAATCCTAAAAAGAGAATTGTGTATATTTCAAATAATGTATTTAAACTTAACTTTGGTGCCTCTTATTCAAAAAATTTTTCAAGTTTGGCATTTTCCTATTTGTAAATAGTTTTTTTAATATCTGTTCCTTTTTAAAAAAAATGTGCTTTTTAAATGCTTATTTTTATTTTACTTTTATAATAAAAACCCAAAATGAAATCTTTTGTCTACACTGAAGATTTATTTCAGTTTTAGGTACAAGATCATGTTGATTTCCAAGTACTAAAATAAATAAAGGGTTGCAAGCCACCTGTCTTTAAGTATCTCTTATGGTGGGAGACTAGGAGTGTCAGCAGTGCTGAGCAGCTGTGCTTTGCCTATGCTTTGGAACTAAAGCCTCCGACTCAAGGTCTCTTTTAGTAATTATGGCAGCAGAGAATCATTTACACCGAAACCAACTATTTAGCATCTCAGCAAAACTCTGATGAGACAGTTCTTCCTTGGGCTGTCGAGAAACTTCTCTAACTGTGTTCCTGAGCTGTATTTCTTCTTGTTGCATGTGAATTCTGAGATGGCGAGTGTAACTGTTACAAATGTTGGCCCTACTAACAATACAGAACAGGTATTGGATTTCATGATGAAAAAGCAAAGAGCAGCATCACACCATTGTCACTCCCTTGTAGCCACTTTTCTTGGCACAAAGCTGGAGGTTGACAGTGTTGTTCTTGGCTCAGCTCAGTCTTCAGTAACCTGGGTGTCACTCCTGAGAAAACGAATCAAGATAAGCCTTGAGAATTGTTAGTTTAGAGCAGTAGTTGCTGTAATGAATTAAACCAAATGAAAAAAACCCAAGCTTGTGAAATAATTCTATATCCAGCTGAATTACCAAGTATATTAATTATTTCCAGAGAAACAAGATGCATAATAGTAAAAACGCCGTTCCTTCTTTCAGTTACTGTATGTGTAACCTACATCTGCAGTGTCAAAGGCATACGGGTTTTTGGTCAATTAATGTACTTGTCCAGTAGTCTCTTTGCATTCCAGCTGTAACAGAAAGAGGGAGAGGTTCGCATATTCCGGGGCTGAGGAGCTTTCTGAGCCCTAGCAGAGCTGCTCGCCGAGTCAAACACACCTGCTCCTGCCTCAGAATTTCCAGAACAGCTCAGGGGCTGGCAGAGACTTTTACTGAGGTTTCTACAATCCTGCAGGTCACCAGGGCATCCTGGCTGGTGATTCATACCTTTTAGCCTTATTTCTGACCAGCTCTGCTTTTAAACCACCAGAAGACACCTGGGTCTGTATTTCCTTAAGCATTTCATGACCAAATGCTGCATAATAGCTATTCATCAGGTTAGTGATCCTGCAATGAACAGCGGGACATCTCCCCTAGGCCCTGTGAATTCAACTGCTTTACATGGCAGTCTGGCAGCTTCTTTCCTTGCAGCATCTCAGTTTCACTCTGTTTAACAAAAGAGGCTTTGGTCCTTCTTTTTTTTCTTTTTCCCTTTTTGTTTAGAAATAGAAGAATATTAATTTTAAAATAGTCTTATTCAAACAGGAACACTGTTCTTACAGTTGAGTCACATACATCATAGGAAAAGTTGTCCTATCTGCATTAACCCTTAGCATCTTAAGTAGGTGTTGCAGGCATAGCACACAGTTTGTGAGAACTAGGTGAGAGTAGGAGGTAGAACACACCAGCTAGTGTAGGACACACTACAGAAAGCAGCATGACATCTAGTAGGAGCCATTTGTGTCTTCTTGGGTAGTTCTCATCTGGCAGAGCAAACCTGTTGAGAGCCTAGTGTTTACCTCAAGCAGTTCAATTAAAAGAAAATGCTAACACCCGCAGCTTTACTCTTTCTTCTTTACCTTTTTTTGTTACTAGTAACTGGTCATCCTGTACAGGGCACACTCTTGTGAGGCAGCCAGGCTCCTTGCCAGTATGAGGATGAAGGCACATACAGAGGAACCGGGCTTAGCAAGAAAAAGCGTAAGCAATGCAGACAAGTCTCAACAGAAACATTTAAAGCAGATGTAACTATCAGGATATATTTGTGTGTCTCATCATCCTATCTGCTCATCTCAGACACAGATCTATCCTAACGCCTCCTTGCCCAGAAAAGAGGTGCTACTCCTATTTCACAAGTGTGATGGAATAAACAGTCCTGCAGGAATTCAACTGCCTGAGAGCTCCTGTCTAAACCTGGCTTATAGAGAGAAACCTCTCTCACTTAACAGCTAAAAAGATAGTTGTAATGATGTAACTCAGTCTTACGTTTTCATTCAGCACAGTATATCAGCAATGTACACCTCACTACACCTGGTAGCACAGGGTATTGTCCCCACTCTATTCCATATTACCTCTAAGGAAACAAAACAGAGAAGCATTATTACTCACTAAGTTCTCTAAAGTTAGGACTAAGTTGGGGTTTTTTTTAAGATACATGCACAAACAGCAAGAATGGCATTTCAGGAGTTAAGTTTTTTCCATTAGAAGTTTTAGTAAAACTTGCCCAGCAAGCTGTCAAGCACTTAAGAGTGGGGCATCTGCACAGTGGCTGGATGCACAGAAGTACTGACTAGGCCCACACCACAGTGGGCTTTTCTAATGCACTGCATCATGCTGCAGGAAGCCTGGTGCGTATTTCCATTAGCAATTAAAGCACTGAGGCTGGAGATGTGGTCAAAAAGCATCAACCAGCAGCCTCAAACTGATCCTTAAAAGCTGATTTCATGGGTTTGTCCTCCTGAGTGCTACTCACGCTTCCTGTCACTTTGACAGGGACTGCACAGATTTATCTGGAAACACTTGAAATATTCAAATGGATCAATATTAAAGTAAGAAAGCTTATCTAATGAAGCTCTTTTTTTTCCCTGGAATATAGAGGTGTAACCTTTGGGCATCCTCTGTCAAGTTCAGTATTAAATTTTAAATTAATTACAGTGAGGATCAAAATCTGAAAAAATTCTAAACTTAATCTGCACTTGAAGTAATTAGAACTTGCTACATTATTTTGCTACTGCACTGCAGTAATAAACACAAGAAACTTGTGGAATGCAGCAAAAGTAAGTTGTGACAACAGAACACGAGAGATCTTCCCTACATTTGATGTAAAAAGAATTATTCAGAAAGTTAAACTGCTCTTGATTTTATTTGCTGCCACAGCTGTAAGTTTCTAGTGCCATCTTGGGAGGTATTTACAAACTTGAAAACCAGTGTGGTAGTGGGAAGTTCTACGCAACATTCAGCGATTTTGTGGACTGCAGGAAGGACAAGAATCTTGTCTGCATGTGGTGGTGTATGAAGTGTCTTTCCTCCCTTTTCTGGGCAAGTGAAATGCTGTTTTCCTACATTTAAGGAAGAAAAGCAACCCTCCTCCCTCCCTCCCTCCAGCTAAGTGACAGGAATGGTGGTGCCCATGCGTTAGCTCAGGTGCAATGGTCAATACTCACCCACCATCCACAGTTTTCAGCTCTTCTGGAGGACACGATCTTCTCTTACAGTAGAGCAGTTCTGGAGTAACTGCCAAAGGCGTGGTCTGAACTTTTGCTGGCTTCAAAAGATTCCTACAGCTACAAGCAAAAGACAGCACAGGTTAATTACGCAGGAGTTGCCTTTCTGTAGTCAGGGCTGTGAAGCAGCCTGATGCGCTGCTTAGAGCCTGTAAAGGTTTCCCCATGGACTCATTTAAAAGTAACTGCTACAGAAATTTTTCACCCATCCATTCACCCTCGCTATTTTCACAATACAGAGGAGCACTAGGAGGTCAGTGGACTTCATTACGCACTGCAAGGGCAAACACTTGTGACTGACTTAACACCAGTTAACCCGTGGCCTGCAGCAGCACTTGCCAACGTTCCAGCTGAGTCCACACACACGTGCTCATGCACACAGCAGTATCATGTTCTCTGCTCTAGCTAATACAGTGACATTTGCCAGAAAGACAGGAGCATGACTAATGCCTCACTTCTCTTTCAGATGTGCAACCACCTCACTATCTTCTTGTTTTCAGCATCCCAGGCAAGAAACTCTACATTGGGCTACAGTACAAACCAAAAGCTGTAGTGAGGGCACTTCCAGATGGGTAGCAGATGGCTAGATACACAAACCACGTCACTGTCCTAAACACTGGGCCTGCTTCATCACGGAAGGTCCTCTGCTATCCTCAGCTCCTCACCAGTGATCAGGCTGGGCAGCCCAACTACAAGTTCCTACCATCTTACCAGTACCATGGAACAAGTCTTCAGAAGAGATAAAGCTTCCCACTCTTTCTTTCACAGGAAACCACCTGAGGGCTGGCTCACACCATCACTCCTTTACAGCTGGAGAAGTGAGCTGAAGCCTGCAGTGCCAAATGCTTAAATCCTGGTACATCACATGCTAGTTGGAAAGAGAGAATCACAGGGCCAGCATGCCAGAGTATTACTGTCTAGCTTATTTACAACAGGCAAAGGAGGACTGCTACAACAAGAGAAGAGGGAGAGGCTGCAAGGCTGGAAAAGCCTGGCAATGACAATGTTCGCAAAGGGTATCACAGGCCAGTGTTTAAGGTTTTGAGTTTTCACCACTGTAATAAAGGATCAAAAGTTTCAGCTCCTGCATCT
This sequence comes from Strix aluco, assembly GCF_031877795.1. Classification (NCBI taxonomy): domain Eukaryota; kingdom Metazoa; phylum Chordata; class Aves; order Strigiformes; family Strigidae; genus Strix; species Strix aluco. Next base: position 56,673,093 of record NC_133934.1, read on the forward strand.
GACAATGGCATGCTTCCCCACCAGGCCACCAGCTCAACAGACAGCTCTCATTCTTATTTACAGCTCCTGTTCTAGACTACTTAACTCCTCACTGGGCCATAGAGCCTGGCTCAATCCACAGGCCAGTGATTCTAATACGCAAGGGTAAAAGTCCCTTCAACCACAGCCATTCCCCTCAGCAGAGTCAACCAGGTCCCCAGCCAGCCACGGAGTAAAAAAATTATGCAAAGAAAGAGCAATACTGAACCACTTTACACTCAGAGAACCCATGAAGAAATCTCAAATTCAACTTCCAAAAGCAGACCCCCAAGAATAGGTCTTGGCAAGCAAGCAGACCCACCACCTTCCTCCTGACTAGCCCCCAGGGTGTTGTCTCCCCTCCTGCTGCAGCATGTTTCCTTTGCTGTAGTGGCCTAGACCAAAGACACATTTATTTTGGCTATAATGCACACTAATAATCAAAACTGTCATTTACAGGTCTTTACTAACTGACTCCACTTCCTACAGTAACATGGCCTTTCCTCAATATTGGCAGGGACAAAACCAAGTAATTTTAAGGTTCTGTATTTTTCACTTAAGTTTTGTTTTTCCACTCTAATTAAACTAAATTGGGGGTTTCATTTTGCTATCTTGTAACATCTGACTGGAAAGCAGAATTATGCAAACCCAATTCTTTGACTGGAACATGTCCTTAAACATTCAAACCGCAAGTTCCTGGATGACTCAACTTACCCCTCAGAGGGTAGGAAAGAAAACTGCGATTCTGACAACGTAAAGGCTGGCTTGTAAGCTACAAAACCAAACTGTCCTTTACTGAGAATAAGAAACTCACTGCCCTGTTCCTCTGCACCTGACACTGCTACAAGTCACTGAAGTGGTCTCTGCTACACACCTCCAAAAACAGAAGGGGACTGATAGAAGGAAAAGTACTGAAGACAGACATGCCTCCAAGGCAGAACTGTCCGGGCCCCAAGGTATGCAAACGGCAGGTAACAGCAAAGACTGACAAAGAGCTATGAACACTTACTTAGAGAGGAACTTTAGATTCATTCATATGCATCTTTCCTGGAAAAGATGTAGAAGAACTTGGAAAAGCTTCCAAGGAAGTGCTGAACTGGAGCAAAGTACGTCTTCCTGGTGTGGCAGAAAGTACCAACAAAGAGGTGCCCTCTAAAGCTCAAAATGCTCTCTGCAGGTCCTGAATGGTTCAGAGCCAAATCTCTGCCAGAGACCAGTTTTAGGACAACAAATTAGCCAATGCCATACAACTTTCTTCCAGAACCTGCTCTCAAGTTCTGTTCTGGAAGGGCATCTGTCATGGCTCCTGCTGCGGGGAACTCGACTGCTGCTTCTGCCATCTGTGGAGAACAGCCCAGAGGGAGCCCAGAAGCAAACAAAAGGCCATTCGCACAAGCAAACCCAGTGATCCCTCGAACAAAACATTGCAAGGCTGAACCCTGAAAGAATACTGATGAGGCCATTCCCCTCTACTGTTGCTACTAACAATTTAATGACACTGAGGACAAGCACCATGACACTTACCAAATGCTCTTCCTAATGCTCCTGCTGCTGATCCCCAGCCCATCAGATACAACTGGCAATACAGGTGCTGCCCAGTAGCTGCAGCGACACTCAGACGGCTACAGGTAGGAGTGATGGATACTCCGAGATCTCTTCACTGCTGCGTTTCTATCTTTGCCCTGATCTGAGACAAAGGCAGAACAATGTAACCAAGTGGAGCACACTATGCAACGGCAAAAGTACCAAGGGGAAATGGTTAACCAAGGGACATGTTAGAGCCACTGCTGCACAGGGGAGAGAAGAAAATAGCATCTATAAATACATACCTACTACAACAGCAGGAAACCAAAAGAACATATTAAGGATATTAAGACAATAATGGAAGTGAACCTCCCCCATTAAATTCTGTTTTGAGCTCAAGCATTTGGCTTAAGCAATTGCTAATCTTTCATAACAGCACCTAGTGCCGAATTAAAGCTTTCCAGTGAGAAAGAATGGACTCACTCTTTAGGGAGCTTCTGACCTTCAAAAATAATTTTAAAATTGTCCGAACCTTTTTATGCCGGTCTGGTAACTGCAGAAAGTAACAGCAAAAAACCCCACCAACAACCATTTTATAAAAGAATGTTCTTCTGCATAATAGTGCTGACAGGCATTAGCTGCATAGCCACTTCATCAATGATTGATTATGTACTACATAATTTCTTTCATGATTTTGCCCAAAATTCATCACAGGCTAAACAAGGTCACTGTTGTCCAAATTCATGGTTTATGGCTTCTAGCAATCCAAAAGCTCTTTTCTACACCTCTGAAACTTCACTCATGTTCTGAGATGCACTAAGAACAAACATCATCAACCTCCAGATAGTCCTCTTCATTGTCTTTGAAACAAGTAATTCTGCTGAAGTTTTATTTATTTAACACTATTAAGTGCAATTTTGAAAACTGGCCTAGATGTTCCTGGAAGAGACATTTCTAGTGTAAAAGAAAGACATCAATCAACCCACCCTTTTTCTAATACAATGCAACAATATTTATTAATCATATTTATTCCATATTTTCTCCATATTTTTTCATCCTTACCTTATATTGACTCTATTGCTGCTTTGATTCCAGGACACTGAAAAAACTAAAGGATTTTTCTTGTATTGTTGGCCCAGGATGCCTCTTGGATAACTTTTAAATTCCTTTATCAATGTCTGCATTTTCTAACTGTTAAGGTTTATTCATGACTATCATTTTCCCTATTTATTTTACATAACCTATGAACAATGGCACATACACATACATATTTTGATTGCTTTCATGTTTTCTTTCAACTAGGGCAAGTTTTGAATCAGAAAAGCCCTCCTATGCAACTACAGTTAGTTGTTTTGGTGACCTAATAAAGCATTTCTAAGCAACTTCCATTTATCATTTCCCTTTCATCTTTAAGTTTTTCCTCTTGCTCAGGAGGATGTCAGTTTTGCTTAATGCCCAATTCAAAAAGCACCAGACATTGCCAAGCATCTGTCAATATGGTCATTTCTTTGCCCATTACAACTGTGACCACTGCAAGAAAACAACCCCCAGTTCCAAGTTCTCTAACTGACCAATGGAACACGCAGGCACTCTCTCCACACACCAACCATCACCCACGTGGTGCTTTTATGATGAAGATGGACATCACCAGTAGAGCTTGTTCAAACACCTTCTATTGTAAAGTGCTGATTCTGCTAGGTGTTTTGCAAGAAAACTGTGAGAGGATCCCTGTAGAACCCCAGCAAGACCCCAGCTACATTTCAAACCACATCTGACAGACAAACCAAATGTTTAGCAATCTGCCCACAGCACGGCTTGGTGGCCTGGATTTCCTGACAGCCAAACCCTCAGGCTTTCAGCTCCACAGGCTACAGCAGCCCTCCATGCAGAAGCAAGCTTATTTTCTTTGTATCAAATGCCAAAGTGAGACATTTCTATGGGAAACGGAAACATTTTCAAAACTTACTCAGAGACAGAAGGTGAAGCACTATTACTTTCCATAGACTAAGGAGTTCAATGTGGCACCAGATCTAATCATGAGCCAACAGTGTCTTCTATGGGGAACTCACACACAAAGAAGAAAAATTAAGAAGTTGAGGTCTTCCTTTGCTGGACAGAGAGGAAGAGTGGTGTGGGGCACAGGGCCACTCACGAGGGATGCTGTAAGGTAACAGAACATCTGTGCAGCAATGTCTGAGTGAGAACAGCAGCCCCTGCACTATGCATCTATGTTGTGTTTCAAGCCCAGAGGACAACTGTGTACCATGCAGACACTCACTCAGTCCCTCCCCCTCAGGGATGGGAAGGAGAAAATAAAACAAAAGGCTCAGGAATCAAGATAAGGACGAGGGGGATGACTCACCCATTATGGTCACAGGCAAAAGACAGACTCCATTGGGGAAGTAAAAAAGAACATCAATTTAGTTTGAACAGCACCAACACTTAATTTGCCAATCAAATAGAGTAGAAGAGTGAGAAATACAACCACATCTTAAAAACACCTTCCCCCCACCCCTCCTTTTTTCCCAAGCTCAGCTCCCAATTTCTCTAGCTCCTCCACCCCAGCAGTGCAGGGGGGCAGGGATGGGGGTTGCAGTCAGTCCATCACCTGTGTTTCTGCTGCTCCTTCCTCCTCAGGGGGAGGACTCCTCACACTCTTCCCCTGCTCCAGCTTGGGGTCCCTCCCATGGGAGACAGTCCTCCATGAACTTCTCCAACGTGAGTCCTTCCCACAGGGCTGCAGCTCTTCATGAACTGCTTCAGCATGGGTCCCTGCCGTGGGCAGCAGTCCCCCCAGCAACAGACTGCTCCACCGTGGGCTTCCCACAGAATCCCAGGTTTCTTCAGGCACAGCCACCTGCTCCGGTGTGGGGTCCTCCACGGGCTGCAGGTTGGCATCTGCTCCACTGGTGACCTCCATGGGTGGCACGTGGGGGCGGCCCTGCCCTCTCACCATGGGCTGCAGGGGAGTCTCTGCTCTGGCACACCTCCCCCCGCCCCACCTCCTTCAAGTGACCTCAGTGTTTGCATAGGTATTTCCGTCACACTCGTCCTCCTCCCAGGTTCCCCTTCTTAAATACGTTATTACAGAGGTGCAGCCACTGTCACTAATTGGCTTGACCTTGGCCAGAGGTGGGTCTAACTTGGAGCTGGGGGAGCTTCAAGAAGCTTCTCACAGGGGCCACTGCTGTAGCTCCCTCCCCTGCTACACACCAACCCAACACAATCTACTAAGGAAAAAGCAGTCACTTGTAACTCTGTGGTCCTCTCACGTGACCATTTCTTCTCTGTACTGACTCCTTTCTCTTTGCACCTTTGGTCAACTCTTCTTCCCATTCCTTCTCCCACAGCCAGGAATATCTCATACTGTGCCACATTATGCAGGATTCCATGCAGCAGCAAAAGGTTTGTGGCTGCACCTGCAGCTCTCTGGGAATAGTCAAAGCTAGAAGCAGAGCTCTCAAGGTTATTGCTCATGTTGCATGAAAAGAGAGACGAAAACAAGTCTCATACTCAATTCCCCTTTCAGAAGGGGGAACAGATCTGCCTGATGTCTGAGTAGACAGCCCAGGTTGCATGTCTACTTGGAAGCCTACTTTGTAGAAGGCAGGCAGGACACCTGACAGAGTGACAGCCATCTGTCTGAAAGTCTGAAAGGGTAGGACTAGCGGTCTCCCTGTTTGGGCGCAGGTAAGATCAAATCACTCCAAGTGAGGGCATACCTGTGGAGGTGGTCCCAGCTTCATTCCCTGCCCTTTCCCTTGCCCCCAGCATACCTTGCTGTTATCCTAAGATGAATTTCCACTTACGGCATAGTGAAACTGGAAAAAACATGGATTTTTACAACCATAGTCTAGAGGTGCATGTTTTTGCTCCCTCTTAGGATGAATTCACAACTCCAATCTCATGTGAATTGAAGAACTCGGACTAGCTCTCTTGCCCTGACTCACCCTCCCATTTTACACATGGGATATATTTTTCCTGTTACCTGAGAAAACCTTACTTTCAATACACTGCATAAATTATATGCAAGTTTTGCTGTTAGCATCTTTACATTGAACCAGCATTTTAAATGCACACATGACAGGAACAGACAGGCAGCTCAATTTGTACATCACTTCAACTTTAGTTAAATTCTTCTAATTTTTTTTCCTCCTCTTGTTTCACTCCTTATCTAGAAGGAAATGAAGTATCCTCAGACAACGTCCACCAGAGAGGTCAAGGTTAGTGACTTTTCTAGTTCTTCAACACCGGTAGGTTCCCAAGGATAAAACACAACCACTTTCTTCTGTTCAGTCATGAGGAAACCATTATCACTAAATCTGCCTTTTATACTCCCTACATCCAGAGAAACAAAAGGAGCAATTGCAGTGGTCTGAAGAACAAATATATAAATGTCATCTTGTTGGGATACAGAGGCCTGAAAGAGAAATAAATAAATAAATAAATAAATAAATATACCTTTTAAAGAAGAACCCAGTTACACACAAACTGGGAAGGACCTTAATGTCAGTAAAACAGACTGAACAACCACATTTGATCTCTCAAACCTCTTCTGGAACAAAAGGTCAAACCAACAGGATTCATTTGTGAGAATCATGCAAAAACTCCAAACAGCTCTCCTACAGAATACTACAGATTGTGGAAAAATGCCGTGAAGTGTTATTACTCTTACCATCTTCTTATGAAAATAAGTGAATAAATGGTAATCTGACTTGTACCTAGTAGTGGTATCCTATACTTACTGCAGTGAAAGAGATTTGTCCTTTCACCAACATACTTCACTCAACCTATAAATTCACAGCTACTAATGTAGCTGGCCTTTCCGATTAAATTGGTAATAGAAATACACAGAAGCAAAAGATGGTAAAAATCACAGTAACACAGGAGGTCATCTCATCTCAGTGGAACACGGCACTGAAGTCCTTACACTACATTTAGAAGGCAGCTATGTTGTGAAGTATCAGGACAAGGTATAATGTTTTATATTAAGTTCTATCAGTAGTTAATCTCAGAGGGGCTTAAAAGCACAACCAGGATGCATTTTCATGCAGCACTCCCCATCCACCATCATGAAATATGCTACATCATTTTCAAATACCAATTAACTACGTATAAAAAGCAGACAAATTATGTTAAGTGCACTAAACATGTCCCCACTTACAAGAAAGACAATGCTATTCATTTTTTAAGAAAAAGCACAAATCCTTTATATGTTGTGTTTTCTGAAGAAACACTAAAGTCTTCATGTTTTTTTAAAAGCAATGCTATGAAGAGTAGCACTTGGAGTAGTGCTATGCATTTGTATTTGAATGTATTTGAAAGTCTAGTTAGTTTATTAGTAACTACGTATAGAAGCACCAGCTTCTCACAAAACAGAATAATTTTTTAAATCACAGCTGCATACTTTCTTAAAATAACCACTTTGCACTTATGCTTGCTAGCTATCCTTATTAGTTAGCACTGCAGAGACAGCACAGCCATGGGAAAAAGGAGTGAAATTTCCCAACGAGGCTCCAGTTGCAGAGCTTTTATTATTGATGATGTCATCCACAAAAAAACCCAGCATGACTCAGACTCCAGATTGTGCCATCAGCTGAAAAAAATAAAAACAGGCTGATTTCTTTCCTTTATATACTCAGGAGGCAGACCATGCTGCCATGAAAGAGATAAGAGGGGAAAATCTGGCCCATTTTCTTTTTGTAAAGCAATTATGCTGGTCCAGATTCAAAAAGATTAAAGATCTCTATTTCCCCTTGTTTGGTTTAGCTCAAAAGAGCAAAGCTGCAGTTTGGAAGCCAAATGTGAGAACACAGAGGTCCCCCATTCTGCCAATCTGCTGATTAAGAATTTTGCAATAAGATTTACCCGCTAAGAAGTGAGGCTGAACAAAATGTGTGTGTACACACACACTCAGAGACCATGCTTGCTCTCTATATATAGAGCTCGCTTGCTAGGAGTGGAAGAAATCTAGGGAAAAGCAGCAAATGGACCAAATTAGAGTGTTATACAACACTGATGCTTTTTGTGCCTGTTTAGAAGACTGACACACTTGCCAGATATTAAGAAATAATCACTATTATGCAAATGAGAACCCTTAGCTGGAGGGCAGGAATTTGCAGAAGGAGGAAAGGAGCATGCAATATTGCATGTTAGCAATGATACACTGATCTGAGAGTTTGAGCACTTCAAGAGGAAATACTGCTGACAATAATGCACTCCTCACTCAGCCGAACTAGCACCACCCAGTACTGACATACAGTACTGTCTGCAAGTCAAAACACTTGCCATGATGCTATTTGCTATCTAGGGACAAAAAGAATGAAAGGAGCAATGCTGCAGCAGTCAGGTGAAAGACAATCAAAACAAATGAAATGGAGACTTCATTATTTAAAACAAAACACAAAAGAAATCCCACGGAAAAAAACCCACCAGTGTTATTTAGATACACATATAATGACACAGAAGAAAAAAAAAAAAAGTCTGATTTTGAACTCAGCACGGAAACTAGAATTGCAACACCCACAGAGAAAGAACATTATGTGGAATCGGTCACTGCATAGCAGGCAAACAACTCAAAACAGTAAGATTAGCAAGACCAAATACAGTAATTTAGCATGACTGATGCTCACACTAAAATGGCTCTTTTCCAATCCTACAGCATCCTTTAGCGATGAAAGGAAGTGATGGTTCGTAGGACTCTGGAGCCCACCTTCTCCCACAAGACAGAAAGTAATAACGCAGCTTTTCCTGGTACAATTTCTGCATCTTTCCAGCAAGTCATCTATGGACTCCTTGTAGATGGGGACAGCACTTTGTGCTTTAACAGTCACACCTTCTTTGGCAAGGGTGCATACTGGCTCCAAAGAACTCCAGGTGTGCACAACGACCTATCAAGCATGTTGAGAGAGCACAAAGCTTAGAAGAAAAGTTACACTGTGAAAACAACCCAGCATCCTAAGTTTTGGATTGCTCATTGCAAGAGATGTTCTTCTGACAGTACCACCTGATTTCTACCTAGCAAGAAACTCCACAAAGATTTAAACAATTGATTATATACACCTAACAAGAAGTCCATTTCAAACAGTCTGGATCTCTTGTTGTTCTTGATCTGCAAGGCTTTTTGTTTTCTCCAGGCTCCTTGAGAGGAGGGGGTTGCCAATTCCCACCAAGGGAGTGCTGGGAAATGGAATTAGTGAGTGACTAATTTGTTGACTCTTTTTCCTCCCCTCCCTGATTAAAAAAAAGTCAAACAAAGGATTTTCTTGATATTTCTTAGTGTTATCTGATGTAACCCCTAGAGTTTCTGCACAATCACTATTAAACAGAAGCAAGCTGCATCATCTTAAAAGGAATTATGGGAATTATATTAATACAGTAAAATACACATTCCCAGAGATCATCCATGCATTACGAATGCACCCTTATGTTTTAAGAATAATAAAAAAAAAAAGCAGCATAATTTGGAAGATAGGTACTTAATGACAATTGCAGCATTCTATCGCTTCATACAATTTAGGTTATTTTGACCTTAAGAGGGGTCTGCAGCCAGGAACAGATCTTAACTCCTTTCAAAAGTTTTAAGTTCCAAATTTTCTTGAAGTGCGAAATACAGTATTCATCGGAACCACCCTACTGTCAATGCTTCTCTCGCATTATCAGAAAATCTGAATTTAAACCTGTTAAAACAACTCAGACCAGAAAGAAACAATTTCATTAAGTGCAGTTCTGCTCTACGAACTGACCATCCAGAAACTGAAACCATTTTCTATATTATATATTATTATAAATAACCTCATAAATCTGAAAAATTCATGGCACCCCACCAGACAGAGCAGCGAACTAGGAATTGACATACTCACGCTACTAGTTTCAAAGTGACTAGTGAGTCATTCCAGGTCTCCAAGTCTATTTTTCCAGCCTTTTCACACAGAATGTCCTTTATGTCATGAATTATATCTTATATGCAAAATGTCTGGTTGCCATATGATTAACAGCAACAAAATGTAACAAATTGAAAAGCAAGACTGTGTTCTACAGGACAGCAGCTCAACTCAGCAGCTCAAATACTGCCTAAGAAATCCTAACAGTTTCTATAGCATTATCAGAAAACGGTTAAGGCATCAACTGTAAAATGGTGACATTACATAGGTGACCTTGCAATTAAAGTACACCTAGCTGTTCTGTTGATCTCTCAGAAAATAATCCAGTTCTTTTTCCCAAAGCAGTGTAGTTTGAGTACTGGCAAGCAATGGTACAATCATTTTTTTCCCCCCTCTTAGTCAGTTAATCTAGCTCTAACACCCAGGGAACAGTTTTGTTAAGTAGTGAGGTACCATTTTTCACACTTTGTTCTATTTAACCATCAATCCCTTTAAGATTTCAACAGAACACTTAATTTCAGGCCTCTATCTAGAGGCTATAAGCAAGGCAATTAATTCCTTGTTCTGTGAAGGAGTACACACTACTATGATAAAGGATAGTGTTGCCCCAAGATTAAAGACAAGAATTTCACCTTATCGTGTATAAGCATGGACTTACTGAAGCTTGTCTATACAAAGATGTGCTCATTCAGTTTCTCACATTTTTGCAAGAGGGACATAAGGGTGGTGAGAGAGGTGTCACTTACCCTCAAAGTCAGCTTGTGATCCACATGAAGATCTGAGACACCGTAAATGTACAACACACCTTTGTCTTCATAGGCCACAGGCAGCAGTGGTGCAAAGAAGTTCTGGGCAAAATAATGGAGCAGTTTCCACTTGCCACCATACTCTGAAAAGGGTTAAAAGGGAGAAAGATTCAGACTGAAGCCAAGATTGCCTTGGCACATAATCCCTTCCTGTGCTCTCTGGTCCAGCTATGGCAATACCCCCCTCCACCCTTTTTCACCTCTATCAGGTGCAGAGAATGACTGAAGATACTCTTGTTTTCTTCCAGCCAAGGCTCTGCTCTGGAAAGGGTCTGATGCTCTTTCAAGCTTTTTTTTGAGCTTCACCAAAAGGTCACATTTTTTAAGCGTTGGTCCTATCATTGCTATGCTGTTATTCAATTTAAAAAAGCCTTAAACACAAGTGACATTAACAAAACTGACAGAGCGTACTACATACTCAGCAAGCAGCTGGAGCATCTATGTTGTTGAGAATCCAGGCAAACATGTGGGCGTTGGTGGCACTGCCACAAACTACCGCCACTGTAAAGAGATCAGAGTCTGACTTTTGGTGCTTATACAAAGCGTCCTCTTCCCCTTTTTTCAATCCTTCTCTTTCAGTTCTTCCTTAGAGGAACATCAATATCAACGAAGACAAAAAAACACATTCTCAAACCAAAGACAGCTCTGAGTTAGGCAAAATTAATTTGCCAAGATGCAGACACAACACTTACTGTATGGAATTTGTAGATACATCATGTAGACATATGCCAAATGGTTCAACTTTGCCTATTTGATGGAAAGCTATAGGTCATTACTTTTAATACTTTCATAGTCTACCATGAATAAACTGAAAAAGTCATCAAACATTGTGTCCTCTCCAAAAAATACAATTTTGGCAGATGCAACACTGCCACAAAACCATTTTGAAAGAGAAGCTGCTTCCATTTCTTTCTCTTAATTTTTCATCTAGCACCCACTGTCAGCATTTTAGCTCTGTCTTTGCTCAACCATTTTCTAGTCATTGAAATGGCACTAAAAAGAAGTAGCAAGTCAGCTGCATCATCTCATAAGGAAAGAAAAGTTAGATACTGGTTTCATTCTTGTTCCTGACTCTGTTTTATACATCACGTTTAAAGTTCAGGGATGCTGAAAAATACTTCCAGTAATACGTTTTGGTTGTAACTAATTACCTCTCCGTGTTTTGGTACTTGTACAAAGCTCTTAGCACTTTCAAATATTTCATAATTAAGGACTTCATCCAGAGTGATGTAGCCTTTAAAGAGTGTGTTTGTGGCTTTCACAGGCAGACCTGAACATGCTCTGCCTGGCCTCCACATAGACATGAATGAACTTTGTGGAGAGCAAAGTGCATTAGCTCCAGCTTAGCACCTTACACATCACCTTGTTTTCAGCAAGCTCACAACCACCTAGCTTGGAGAACAGACAAGAAGAGCTCATATCTGCCTGGAAAACTGATACAGGAGCCAACTGTGCTATGAGATCAGACTTGTCAACAACATACAACCAGCATTCAAGTTAATAGCACTGAAGCAAACTGAAGAGATGAAGTCTGAAAGAAAACTTCAGGAGAGGCTGCTGAGTTTCTTCAGAACAGACTGTTGATAAACTGATGAACATACTCAGCATATCGGTGCTGTTCAGTGTATGAACGAAGCCACATTCTTGAATTCCAAGGACAATTCTTGGCGGAAAATGTTGGTGGTCTAAAGAACAATTCTGCCAAAACCAGGGAGTGCTAACAAATTACTTTTCAGGGCCATGAAACTTGAGAAGATGAGAGATTTGGATTGGGGATGGATTATCCAAAACGGAGTAAACTGCGGGGAAGCATCTGATCTACAAAATAAAAGCAATGGACCTTGTATGAGAAATGGGCACTATGCCTAACCTCAGGCTTTGGGAGGGGCTGAAGTCTCCAAAGCCCTCAGGACTGCCACAAGACTCTCAGGAATTTCAATTGTCAGTGCAACAGATATTGCTCACTGCAGGCCTCAGAGGCCACCACGAGCTCAGACAAGTTACCCAGCATGGGCTGAGGTTTCAGTGCCTGCTACTTTGAATTTTTTCCTCAGCTTAATTTACATGATGAAAATCTATGCTTCGACTGTCTTAAATATGAAAATGAATAATGCAATTGAAGTAGAGCAGTTTCTGTTACTTAGTGTAATATAAAATCCCATTTCTCTTCAAATGGGCCCTACCCTCAATTTCTGCTTTTCTGCCTTGATTTCCAACTGGATTATGTAACCACACTGTAGTGGTTACTGGAGGGAAAGAGAGAAGGTTTGCTACCTAGGGCAGCAGATACAGAGATCCTCAAGAAACCTGTACAGTGGAGAAAACAACTCAGACTAAACTTGGCATTACACTTCCTCAGGCAAAAAAACAAACAAACCCAACCAACAAAAGCAAACAAACCACACACTTAAAAGTTTGTACCATTTCACAGCTCATTCTAGGGTTCAACCACTCAGCTATTGTTTTGAGATGTTTGAAAACATCACTAAGTCTGCTTACCTCAGATCAGCTTTTTAAGGTTCATATTTCCCTTCCCAAAAAACCTAGAGCCATTTCGAAGATCCAAAGCTCAACTGCTGGAGCAGTTTCACACAAAGAAGGGTCTTCCAAACCCTTCCAGCAACAGGATCTTGATAATACAATTGTCAAAGTAACTTCAGACAGCACAGAAAAGGAAGCTCACTGATAAAAAAAAAGCCACATTCTTCAGCTCATCTGTTGTCTTGATTTCCTTAAGACCAGAGTCACATTTCTTGATTTAACAATAGGCAAACTGCATATAAAATACTCCCCCTGCCCCAAAAATGGATGTAAGAAATCTGGAGATCAGGTAACTATTGTGAGAAATCTCAGGGCTTAACCTTTACTGTCACAGACATGCATGCCCAAAAGCAACAGCCCTGGGGTGGTTTTCTCCTCCTCCCCCCACATTTAAATGAATTCGTAAAGAAATCCAAGTTCCCTAATTTTTTTCCTGATAATAACATGGGGTCTGCACTCTCTGCGGTATTAAGCTTCAGAACAGGAAACTAAAATCAGTTTTGCAATGAGATCCCAGTACCCTTTTTTCTGACTCTTCCCTGAAGCCTTCTACATTGATAGCAGGAGTGAGAATAAATAGTTCTCCCTGGACCAGATTTTAAATTAATCACTTCACACCATTAAATGCAACCTGAGAAACATGCTGCTAGTTCTTTCCTTACCTCAGTCTCATGAATTCAGATCTATTATTCTCCATAATAGTTTGTGGTTTCAGCTCACATGGGGCCCTAAATATTGAACCTGCCATAAAAGCCAGTTATCTGTTCAAGGGAATCTCATGACAACCAAGTTGGACACCTCAAGGTGACACTTGTGTGGGAGTGAGGTAAATTGCCATGTGTATCCCAGAGCTCTTCACCAAAACACACTGCATAGATGCTAAAGCATTCAACATGGCACAACCAGCTCCACAACTAGACACTAGCAATCAAAACCCAGTTGTGGTAAAAGCTGTTTGATTCTGAACTGAAGGCAGAAGTACCATGACACGAGTGCTGTGCTGTGTTTTCATTCAATCCCAAGCAAACATCTTAAAGGCAAGTTAAAAGGAGAAACATTTGCTACCTTCTTCCCTTCCCACCTCATGAGGAAACACTTCCACTTTGTACAGGAAATTAGGTAAGCCCCTCCATGGCTCTCCGTGAAATAACAGATTTAAGCAAGCACTCATTGGTGATACTAATGTGCCATCTAACAAGATGCAGAAACGTGTTTTTGAAGTGCAAATAAAACTAATTTATCTGAAGTTTTGCATAATTTCAGCCATTAGCATTTCAAAAATCCCTCTACCACACTGCCTAATTAAATGAATATTAAACCTTTCCTCATTCCACTGAGGGAATAGAACAAAACAAAGGGACAGCTGTATCTCTGCTGAGGTTCTTTTCTGTAAACTAATTTCAACAACATATGAATAATTCAAGTATTTGATATATTTTCTACAATGATGTCGGCTCTGTACTTAAAAAGACATTTATGGTCTCCACGATCACTTCATCTATCAATACACCTGTCTTTACAAAGAAACATTTTTCCAGGCATCTTTTTCTCTTGAGGCACTTAAAGCCTAAGCCATTGCTAGAATCATAAAACTGAACACTGGGATATTCTATTTCCTAATACAAATCTAGAAAGTCCAGAAAGATGAGCATTAGAGTTGGACCACTGCCTTAACATTTAAAAAAAACCAAAACAACAGCCTGTTTCTTCTACCGGTGTGTTTTCCTTTGTTGGTTGCAGTTACTTTGCTTGGATGAATAAAGGAAAAAAAAAAAGGAAAAAAAGAACAAAAAGAAAAAGCTAGAGGGACAAACATCTTCCAGAGAAAGAGGGGGAGGATGGGGGTGGGCTAATTTTTTTTTTAAAGCAAGGGCAAATAGCATTTTATAGTAAGGACAGATCAAGAACTTCACACTGATGCTTAGCTGTTTCTAGTTCACTCCTATTTCTTCACATAAAGATTTTCAAAACAGAATATATGAGAAATAACTAAAATTGAAAGAAAATCTACTCAAGTACTATCCAGCTGCCATAGAACAGCTTCTCCATTTCAAAAGGACTTCTACACAAAACGTTTAGAACATGAAACACAGCCACTTCCCTCACACCACACACTCCTCCCCTATTTCTTACTGCCTAAGTGACTTATCTCTTTATATGTCTGATTACTCCATTTTTGTGTTCTAAAAGGAAAAACGTAATATATAATATATAAGGAGATATCATGTGCATAAATAGCATATTAGCAGAATAATCTAGTCACAAAGAGTGATTCACCTCACCTGACACTAAGTTATACACCAAATCTCAGCTAGTCATCTTCTCCTATAATGAGTTTCTCAGAAGCTATGCTGGGTGAGGGGTGTCATATGAAATTCTATGAAAATCAAATTCAGCATGGAGAAGATAATTCATCCCATTTATTAGACAGCTAAGGACACAATGAACAATACTCTGGAGATAACCATCTCTCCTCTAGATGACTACAGAAGAAATCTAGATGCTTAGCCTTTACATGCTAAATCCCATCCTGCTCAGAACAGGATCACAGTTCTAGGTTTTGATCGTTTTACCATGTGGGGGCAAGGGGAAAAAACCCAACCAAATCTGTTGGGATTCTGGAAAGTATAATTATGCATGGGTGCTTCTTTTTACCACCTATCCCACTAGCTCCCTCTCTGTCTATTCTCACCCAGGGTGGCTGGGTACATACATGCATCTGTACAGCTGAGCCAATAAATATAATCGGGGATTTCTAGGACAGGCCCTTTTTTTTTTTGGAAACAGAATTTCTTATAGGACTCCAGTTTTAAAAGAGTTGATCTTTCTAATTTTAAAAGAATTAAACTTGCAAAAAAATACAAATTTCTCTGGAAAAACCTGGATGATATATCACACAGTTTCAGGAAGATCCTGCTCTACATAAGAAAAGCAAGGGTAGTTGAAAGTTTACCTCACAAGGGGGCTGTGCCCTGACTCTTAACCATCACTGCTTCCTAATAGGCAGCTTTGTCTGGCTTCAATGATATTATTTCCTTGGGAGAAACGAGAATACTGATTAAATGAAAAAATGTGGTTTTAAGAAATTAGGAGTTATGTACAATTTTAACTTCTCTAAACTAAATCCTAAAACAAGGGTAAGAGTTGGTGGCTGCTAAATCTGAACTTAAACAGCAAAACTTCCAGAGGAAAAGAACTATTTTGTTCTTCACCCTCTTCCACTTTCACAGACCATTATGATGATCCTGAAAAACACTCTTATGGAAAGCATTTCTAAAGGATGATCAGAAACATGTTCAAAGTTCTCGAAGTTGCCCGAGAGAGCAGAGCCATTCGTTATTCTGATTCTTCCAGATGAGGAAAACAAAACAAGACTGATAGTTGCTGCTTTTGACCAGACTGTCACAAAACTTACCCAAGGAAGCCCACGAAGGTGCCTGCCAAATGTCATTGAGTTGCCAGTAGAGAGCTCCCATTGTGTGTCCTTCTCCCCTGATTATTTCACTTTGACTAAAACGATAGAATTCAGTTTCTGTCTTTATACACTGAGCCTGCATCACCTTGGTCAACAAACACATAGGGAAAAAAAAATTTAGATGTGTTATACTTTATATTTTACTTTACTTTCAAAGCATGTGTGTATGTATCAACATACAATAGAGACTTCACAGCAATGGCACATAACTTTAAACTTGAGCCTTCAAGAGTATACACCTGCAGTGCAGTGGGCCTCTGCTTGAAGGAGATCTATTCCTAGCAGCTCCCAACAGCTTTACAAGCAGTATCTTTAGAGAAACTCTGGAGGGTCTACTTTCTGCCTTCCATCCAGTGAAGATCACTGGGCAACAAACAAGGTCTTTGAAAGGCAAAGAGAAGACAAGGGAAAGAAATTTAAAATAAATAGGTATGTTTTTTTAAAAAAAATGTAAATAAAAAAACTAAGAGTTGCAAAATGATGTCAAGCTGCACTACCTCCAGTATACATTACCATGATGTTCACATTCCCAGTATACAGTCAAAACCGTGCACTGAAAGAGCAACCTTTCTTCACCTGCACTCCCACTTCTTCTCTCCTTACCCACCTTGTCTTTAAAAAACACTTCTCAGAATTTTTCACTGGCCAAGTTCTCAATAGAAGACAATCAACCTGTTATTTTCTTCACAAAGTATATTACTAGGCTGGGGAGGTATTAAAAGAAAGTCTCAAAATAAAGGAAAAAGTTATTCTTCAGGACAGCTCAAAAGGTAAATACAACATTCCTAGTTAACCACTAGAGCCAAGTTTACTCTCCTTATTCTTTTTGCTATCCTTATTTTTATATTCTTAAATTGTTTAACCTGTTAATAAGGCCCTGACAGACTTAACCTTGCAGAAACTCTCATGTCTTTCTGAGTCAGGACCTCACTGCACAAGTTTCATCCCTGTTTTCAATTTCACAGCATCATCTATCCTTGTTCACTTGTCATCAGTGCCTGAAGTTCTCCAGCTGTTTTGTTTCTATATAAAACTTGCTGACAGCAGGTATCAGGCATTAAAAACTTAAGTGACTGTCCAGTTATTCCCATCAGGAGTGTTTCTGAGGTTCTTGGAGCACAAGAGAAAGTAACACCACTTTAAACTTCCCTAATAGCGTTAAGAAGTTACTTAACATCATTTAAAAGTCACATAGAAATCACAAAGAAAGAAACAAACATGAGGTAAACTAGTACCAATGAAGAGTAAAATATAACCTAATGGTTTGAAAAACAAACAAAACAGAGTCTCTAAAATATCAGTATCTGAGTCCATAACAAACTGCATTCTCTAGAAACTATCTTGTTTCAAAAGCTCATGTACTCCTTGAGGCAAAAATTGAAGCAGTAAGCCTACAGGGCCCACATGAACAGCAAAACATACCCACCCTGGAACAGGGAGTAACAGTGTAGCGCTAGCAATAATGGTGTACCAAGGAAGGCCAGCAATTCCCTGCATCCCCAGCCAGCTTCATGAGTGGGCCCTCCTGGGGACAGGGACCAAGGTAGCACACACAGCCAGACTTTTTCCCAATTGAGCCAGTATTTGGGAAATTCCCCAAGAAGTACTCCAGCCCTTCTCTGACAAAAATTGGAGTCTCTCTCCAATAAAAGAGAGACAAGCTAGTTCCAAATTAAACTGGACTCTCCAATGCTTCAGTGCAGAAACTTTCTATATGACTGAACATTACCTAACAGAATAGGCCCAGTTTTAACCACTGATAGTGGTTAAATGGAACCACGAACAGAACAAGTATTGACAGCTACTTATATGGAGGACATCACCATTACCTGAGTGAGGTAAATCGTATCTTTGAACTTCTTTATGGGATCTGTGCTCTGGGGAAGCTTGAAATGATGCCCAATCTGTTGAAGCATCTGATCATTGCCATTTTCATGATGTTGTCGATGGAGAGAAAAATTGCTTGTGTAGGACCAGTCCTCAGTGGAGGAAACCTTTTAAAAAAACCACAAAACTAAGAGATCAGAATGAAAGGCAAAATGTGCATTTAATGACTGACAGGATATTCAGGAAAGGATATCCATTACAGCCTACTGACATCACCCAAAACCTTTACAATTGGTAGTATATTTCTATAGTGCCTCATGCAGTCATGCAAGGATTTTGAATCAGTAGCACCCTTGCTTATGCTCCTTGTACAAATAAATGAAAACAGACCTTGCTGTTGAACCCAGAAGAGCAACTTTCGGCTCAGTGGCCTTGAACTTATTTGCCCTAAGGTTCAGGTTGGTCACAGGACCTCAGGGTTTGCCTGCATTCACAGTAAATCAGAAACACCCTAGAATTAAGACGGAAGAATGTACTCTAGTCAAACACATTTAGGCATAAAAGCTACAGAAGTTAGTAGGGCTATAAATTCTAATAATGTGTATATTTTCAAAACCTGCCTCTGAAAACAAATGATCAGAAAACACTTTTCAACTAAAGACCACAATGCAGCATAGCTCACAGAGCTATTATTGTCAAGCTTTCATTGTAATTATAATCTCTATAAAGTCTTTTCATTTAAGTTTGTTCCTTTTTAGGCCAGATTGAATAATTTTCATTGTTATTAATATGGACGAGTGTACTGATTATGTCTCCGATAATATACTTTGTCCAGCAAATTGAAAGGAACGTTCTGAACTCCTAGTTGCATGCACGACTATCAACATGATATTCATCTCTCTCTGAACAAATGGACAAACAGCATGTCTCTGCTCCAACTGGGTAAATGAGATAGAATACACAATACCTAAATTTAAACCAAATCCTCTTATATGCAACACACAAAGAAACAAATTATTTAAGTAAAAGAAATTGGTAAAAACAATAAAAACCAATAGATTTTGGAATTCTGCACAATTCAGCATTTGTCATGTTTTTTCTCTTTCTAAATGAACACATATCCTTAGACACAGCAAAAGGAAACAGATGTCAGGCAATCATTACTAAGCTATATATTAAATAGAATTACTATTAAAATTAATAGTCTCATAATAGTCTCTCATCTAAACTTGGTTCCTCTTGCAACATCAAGGTAAATATATTGAACACTGAGGAGCAAACCGGTACAGTTTCATCCCCTCCCTTCACAGCAGCACACGCCTCTAACCCACCCATGTCATACTACACCTAACAAAGTGACATTATCCCAACTACAGTTCAGATGCTGTCGTTTGTTGGGAAGAGACTCATTGTCCTCACTAAATGAGAGCAGAGAGGATAGTAAGGTGTGCAAGCCCAGCCTTACCTTTTCAATTGTACTGAAGGAAGGCCAGGATTGAAATCCATATTCTGAAGCAAAACGAGTTTTAGGATACACTGTCCAGTTCCAACAGTCATTGCTGTAGTCATAAAAGTGAGTGTCACCGTAATGTGTATCATAAGGATTCTGGGAGAGCCAACCTTCTTTAACTGACTCCAAGCCATTGGTGGGACTGGATGCTATAAAAGGACGACTCTTATCTTCCTGGGATTTAAAAACAAAACAAAAACCACAACCCCCTCACAAAGTGATTGGCTTTTATCATCTGAATACATAGATCACATTTTGAAAAGTGGGTGGGGGGAGGACAGGGCGAACATGCCTTTTCCAAATTTCTGAGTCACCACTGAGGAAACATTCCCTTTTGTGTCCTGACATTCATCATCTTTACTTGCTTAATTAGCTGCTTATTTATGTTCTTGGAGAACAGCTGGGCATGATATTGCTTGCTCTGCTGTTCTAAGGGATTCTCTCCTCACATCAAGAGATTTTCTATCTTTATATGCTTCTAAATTCTTAATGAAAGCTATTTAAAGTGTGCCTCGTGAAAAATAAACTCAGGGAACATTAATATTTGAGTACTGTGACTTCTTTATGGAAAATCATTACTTTTGCAGTGTTTTTGCAGGAACAGGGCCATGATTCTCCCCTTTCTTATTAAGTAGTCACCTAAATTTAGTCCTAACAAAGCCAAGGTATTCTGCTCCTAATGCTTGCATGGTAGCCTTGCAGGTTATTGTAATTTTGGCTGGCTCTGCATGTTAAGATAGATGAGACTGTAAGAAGGGTTACATTTCAAATTCTTCAGAGCTGCCTTTATTTATAGCCTCAGTAGATTTAGTATACTAAATCTTTTAGCACTACCCTACAAAGTACTGAAGGAATTCTTTTGCAGGTATAATTCATTTAGCACCCTACTTGTAGTAAGATAGAGGCCTGAGTTAGTTACCCGTCACAAGTTACAGCAATTGGCTCCAATACAGCAAAGCACTTAGACATGTGCTTCATTTTAAGAAACAGTCCAGTTTCCCCCTCCTCCCTTTTTTTTTTTTTTGACATAAGTAATTATTAATTAACTGAAACAATTTACTACAGGATATCCTGGATTCCCTGAAGTATTTAGCTCAAACTCACAAGTCTTTTTAAGTTATTAAGTATTTAAGTTTTTAACTTATACAGTCCAGTAGTTACAGGTTTCCTCAGATGGCTTGTATTACACAGGACCTGAAATTATTTCACTGTATGGTTTCTTCTGGCACTTCAAATAGTTATTCCATGGGTTTAAAATAAAAGAGGGCCCATCTTGGATAGCAATGCTACACAAGTGAACTGTAACTAAAAAACAGTATCAAGCCAGAACACCTGACTTTGCTGCACATGCACTGGTCATCCAACTCACATAGCTAATCACAGGAACACCACAGCATACCTTTTACAAACAAGGTTCCAAAACCTTGCCAGTTCCAAAAAAACTAACTGAAATCTAGAATCAAAATGTTAAGCAGGTATAAGACACCATTGCCATTTAGAATGCATAACTGCCCTCAAGAGCGGGCTCATTTTGGCAGGTTCTTTCAAGCCTGGCCTCATTTTCATTGTTTCCTCGTATCTCAACTTTTCCAGTAAGAATGTATTCTAAATTCTCAGAGCATAACTACTCTGACAATGACAGTAGTCTCCAATAACAAGCAATAATATTGCTGTCACCTATATACTGAGTGCCTGTATCAGCAAAGGGAAACTTGAGGTCATGAGCCTCCTAACATGAAATGTATCTCATCCTGAAAAGGACAGAGATTAGACTAAAATTATCATACTCTGAAGTCAATAAGATCATACTATACAAGGGGTAACTGGGTAGGAAAAGGCCACTAGCATTTTTAGGTTAACAAAAACTCATACTCTTGTTGAAGAAGGAAGTTCTAACTGGACAAAACTCTTGCAACATTTTGTCTCTTAGCTAACGGGAGTTTAGAATACTCACCTGTGGTTCAAGCATTGTTTTTTAATCCCTATACAGTTATGTGACATCAGTTTGGGAATTATAAATCAATTTCACTCTACGTACACACATAAAAGTTAGTTAAGAGCAGATTCCACTAAATAATGAAGAACTGCAATACTTCTAGGAGGAGAAATAAAACTACAAAAGCTGTGCAAAACGGTAGTGCCAAATCACAGCAGACTTCATCACAGATTCCATGTGCTTCTGGTCTGCATGCTCACAGTTTAAGTCTTATCCCAAAATATTTTATTTTGCCTTCATATACTGTAAAATACCAGTAGTTTTTTTTTTTCAAAAACACACAATATAATGACTACACAGCACGAGGACAATGTTTAGCATAACTTTTGTTTAACCTGCTTAAGCCAAAAAAATGGACGAGCACATCTTTATGAATTTCTTCAACTGCTATTAAAAGGTATGAGTGTTGTTAAATCATTCTTACAGTATCCTTCAACAAAATTGCCATAAAGGAAATCTGATCATCTAGATTAATTAATTAATGGACAAGTTGATTTTTGTCCACTGGAAATGAAGGCATTTGTGGAGGTATTATAAATAGGAATGAAAAAAGAAGCAAGATCCACTACATTTTCAGGTCTTCCTTTACATACCAAAGTAATTTTTTGGTTTGTTTTACTTTGAGGATAATCCTTGAGTTTAGAGAGTTGTTTACAAGAGCTTGGAAACTGCAATTCCTCAATAATGTGCTGGTTTTCAGTTCCCAAAAGGATTTAAAAGAGAAATCACAAGTTGTTCAAATTGCAAATATTAAAACCTTTTGCCAAGCCATCCCTTACAGTTTCTTGAGATCACTTACAGTAAGAACTATTTCTCGGATGTTCTTCACATAAAGCATCACATAGTCTTTGATATAGACTTCTCTGTCAGCATAAGGTATGGAGAACCAGTTGCTTGCAATTGCTGCTTCATTTTCATTGTTACCACTCCACAGAATAATTGATGGATGGGATTTTAAACGCCTTACCTGAAATACAACTTACAGTTTCAGAAGTCAAGCAAAATTAATTCTCTTTAAAAAAAAAAAAAAATCACCTTATTACTACTTGAATTACAAGTCCACATGCATATTACATAGGCTGAGCCTACAATTCCTGGTTTTATCAGCACTGTTCACTATTCCCTCAGCTTTCCACCAGGCTCAAACTTTTCTAATATATACTCACAAAGGGGCAAACTTTTAATATGCTGACATATATCCACCATATACACGTGTACCTCCATTCTCATCTATTCAGTCACATGTGAAGGGTAAGTTCTGTGCTAAGGCATGTTGCAACCATTAGAGCTCACTCTCAGTGAATGCTCTTTAACATCCTTGAGAAAAAGAGCAGTTTGGACATGAGGAATGCCTGCACCTCTGCTTGACTGACTACTCCTACAAGTAAGTTAAAGAGGATTTAGCAAGGTTACATTTTGTGTCTGCCACATAAAGGTACACTAACAAACACTTCCAAATAAACACTTTTGGAGAGCTAACTTGTACAGTCAGTCAATCAAAAATAAGTAACATGAAATAGAGCTTCAACACACAAACAAGATACCTGATGAGAAACTTCTGCTCTTACGGATTCTAAGTAATACTGGTCAGTTGGATATAGCGCACATGCAAACATAAAATCCTGCCAAATCTACAGGGAAAAGGAAAGAAAATACAACCAAAAAAAAAATATCTGTTAGCAAATCATTTTACATACTTGAAAAATATATGGGTATTGGGATGCACAATCCTTTGTTCAGACAGAAGTTATTTATCTGAAAAAGGATTAAACTGAAATGTTCTACTTGTTATTCTTGGAAAGTACCACCAAAACAATCAAAGCCTTCATGGAGTTCAGTATGTACATACATCACTGTGGTTTTCCTCAATATCAGTGTTACAAAATATTTACCCTTAGGAATTAGATCCTGACAGCCTTCACTGATGAGTGGAATATTGCTCAGTAGATGGAGTTCAATAATTTTCAATGGAATAATTAGAACCATGCACTGCTCAGATGTGAATGTGGGGCAATCTCCAGCTGAACAGAACAATTTTGTATTTACTACTTTGCAGGTGTAACACCAAATCCCCATTACTTATTAAAAAGAGACAGTAATTCTTCTGATGTGGTATCAAGCACACTTAACAGGTGTTCAAGTGTACTTGTTAACAAAACACTTTCATATCAAATGCGCAAACTGATCTTAAAAAGAGCAAATCTTACCCAGTAAGAGGGGCAGAAAAAAACTAGATCCTCTAACAACACAGTGATTCTTCTCTTAAAAGAAAGATCAAGTAGATACCACTAGAGAACAGCAAGCCTTTCAATTCAACAATGAAGTCCATTTGTACCTTGAAGGAGAATTACAAAAAGGGGGAAAGGAAGAAGCCCAATGAGATGGGTAAGATTTCTTGTTTTACCTGTTCTGGTTTTTAAATTGCTGTAACTTTGAGATTTGCTATCTCAAATGGAAAGATCTCTTGAAACACATTTACCCAAAGGAGTCTGTAGGAGACTACACTTTTCTGAACACCATAATACATAAACAAGAGAGAGCGAGCCAGATGAGCTCCTCATACAATTGCATTTTCCTTGCAGTGAGAACACACTTTTCCATGACTCTTTTCAGCATACATTCCCAAAGAAAACCGAAGATAGGGAACAGGACAGTGGGAAGTAATGGATCCATTAATAAATGTTACACTCCTAGCACCGTACAAAAAAAAAGCAAAGCTACTGCTGAAGAATCACTCAGAATCTTTCAGTGACTGTGTAGAGTCAAAACTCTGTTGAAAGAAACTTTCTCTCACCGTTTCCCTCAGTGAGCTGTCACTGTTTTTCCTTGAGCACAGTTTGACTAATGCACTTTTAAACCTCTGCAAGACCATCAGAAGAAACAAAGCCAAAAGTCTCCAGCACCACCCCCTCCAGAATAAGGGTCTGATTTTCTACATCTACTTGCTATTTTGGCTGCTAAATAAGATCTAAATCTTGTATTGAGCACTGTACAGACACAGATCTAAGTGGCCTACTTAGGTGCCTAGTGTCAAAAATGAAAGAACTAGAAGTGCTCAGAAGTGCTGAAAATCAGGGCACTCATTCAGATGACTTTAAAATAGATGTAACTTTTTTTTTTTTTTTCAAGCACACACAGCAGAAGGCAGCAAGGTATCAGTTCTGTTTCCCTGCTTTTTATGCTGTAGAGTAAGACCAAACACACTTCTCAGGATTTTAATACCAGATGCAACTTGGTCTCCACTCATCTAGTCACTATTTCATCAAAACTTATTAACATGTGCCTCCAAGCTCATATAATCAAAGGTACTCATCTAGGATTATCAGTGTTTGCAGCAGGTGTTCCCCTTACAGCTACAGTTATATTCAATTATAGCTTATTCAAAACGGCCCTTTGGATAAGGCCTTCCATGCTTGGCTTCAGGCCAAGTGAAATACTTTTGTTTAAAAAGTTTGCACCAGAAAACCCCCAAACCTTTTCAGCTATTGCTATAAATGGAAAAATACTTTTAAAATAAATAAAATCCATTTCCAGACCAGAGAAAAGCATGACTACCTTCTTCGGTGTTTTGACAACTCAGAGGTGGCTGAAAGCACAAAACTCAAATACAGCAGGCCTTAGATCCTCACTGAGGTCAGATTGCAAAGCCTTTGCTCTCAGTCTGAGGCATATACTCAAGCACTCAGATTCTTCAGCAGAGCTATTCTCACATGAGTTGCCCCTAAACACAGCTACAGAGCCCCACAGTCTCGCTGCTGTGGAAAAAATATTATTCCACTCGGTGAATAACCCCCCTCCCATGCACTACTTGTTTCACAACTGAGTGGGTGTTGCAAGTCCCTGTTGATGCCTACAGTCCACAAAAGTTCTTCTATCATGCTCATCATTACAGCATAAATATCATCTTCCTGCATTAAGTGACAACACTAGTACTAGTCCCTCAGCTGTTCATTTCTTCTCTCCTCCTTTCTCAAGAGAGTAGGAAATGTAGAACTGGGAGAGATCTACAGTATATAAACATGAGAGTTTTGGTCTGAAAAGAGCTAGAAGACAGAAAGTTAAAGCTACAGTCCTGCTCTGATTTTGGGAAATGAGGGGGCATGAAAGACAGTGGGGAGAAAAGGAAGGGAAGATGAAGGGGAGATTCAGGGCTAGGAAGGAAAGTGGAGATGAGGAACAGAATTGTAGCCTTAGTTACAAGAGAAAATACAAGCTGGGGTTTTAATATAAAGTCTCCAAAATATCACTTCCAGTTTCAACTGACAGCCTCAGTAATCAGGAACCATTCAAATTAAAATAATTAAAAAAAAAAAAAAAATCAGGTTGATCTGACTTCTCAGGTTGGTACTCTACCATGTCCTTTGGAAAGATGGCTAGAATTTATATATTAATTCTCTTATTTTGTTCATTCAGAGTGGATTTTTATTTACAAGCTCTTGTCAGTTTTTTAAATAAGTGTTCTGTGTCTATTGTTTTTACCATTATTCCTATTTCATCACAAATATCATAAAATTCATCTTGTTCATATACTCCTCCTCCCCAAACACGAAGTGCGTTCATGTTAGCATCTGCTGCAGACTTCAAGAGTAGCCATAATCTGTCAAATACAAAAAGAAAATTTATACAAGTTTTGTGAAACTGTATCACTTAGGAGTTTCTAAGGTAATACAAAAAACCCAAAACAAAACAAAACAAAACCACCCAAACATCATTAGCAGGCAATCTAAGATTTATAACTCTGATAGAAACCAGACTATTTTGATAACTTCTAAGCCTGCATGTCTGGACAGAGATCTCAAACAGAAATTTTTTGTGCAGAAAAAGTTACTTGGTCCTGTTAACACTTATGAAATAGATGGAGTGACTCATGCAAGTAAGTGCTTTTACAGAAGTATTGGCAAGACCAGATTTAGAAATACTATATTTTATTAATTGGGTTGTTCTTTTCTCCTTAGATATTACTTGCTTTAAGTATCAATCACTTGAATTCAAATCCTCTTTTAAACGCATTCAGAAATCTATATTCTCTTCCCAAGTTCTACAATGCATAGCGAGAAGTGGGGAGGAGAAAGACCGAGACTCTGAATCTCATTTTAAGGGATTCAGGCTCCATTAAGTTTTCCTTAATCGTGCTGGCAGCCTCTAAAGCGCATGCGAATGTACACTGCAGCATGCCCTGTTGTCCTGGTTCCCCAGCTACCCAGAGCAAAGCTTAGTCAAAGCACGATGTGGCCCCCATCCCACTGGCACCTCTGGGGTGTTGTGTTATCGAAATCCAGGAAGTCTGGACCAGAGGGGAGAAACAGGCTACTATGCACTTATGTCTCCCTGCACGAGATGGATTAGGAGATGACTGAAGTGCGCCTCCTCAGAGTACCAATGAACGTGTCCCACACAATAGGATCGGACAGCCTGAGGATCATCCCTAAAAATACCCAAAAAGCCAGTAATTTGTGGACAGCAAACAACTACCTTCCCATCAGTTACTGGACTTACATGCCTTGAACATCACTCAAATCTATTGAAGTTAATAAAGCTTTAATTCTGAGGCCTCCAACCCACAACAATTAGTGTCATACCTTGAAAAGAGTTCCACCCGCTAATGCCACCCTTTGACAGAGGGTGGATAGAGAATCGGGACAAAGAAAACATGTTCCTTTCTCCTTAGAGAACATCAAATGTGGCTTACGTGTCATAGGTCACTCTGTCCTGGAAAGAATCTGCTGGAATCCAGTTTGAGCCCTTAATGAAAATGGGTCGGCCATTGATTCTGAAGTAGAAACTCAGACCTGGTGAGCCAGGAATAGGCTCCTGAACAAGCTCTACTGTCCGAAAATAGGCCTGTGAAAATATGAAACTTAGATTTAAAGCAGACAAAAATAAATAAAAATAAAGAAAGCCATTACAAAAGGTATTCAACTGAACACTAACAGTTTAGAATTTGTCAAGGAGTCAAAAGACATGATCTCATCTCTAAATTCGTGCTTGATTAAAACACACTGTAACAGGGCTAAAAAGAATCCTTTCAATAAACCTGTTCACTTTTTAAAATTACTATTGAGAGAAAGCACGTACAAAGGAGCGTGCATGTGCACATCTGTATATATGTAAGAGACAGGTGCATGTTTGCTTGCTGCAGAATTCAGCCTAAAGTCCAGCTGAGGACCAGCAAGAGGAATAAGTGGTTACATTAGATCAGATGCACCATTTAATCTGCAATTTCTTCCTTACAGAAGGAGACTGCAGCAGCTCAGCTACAAGTCTTGTCTCTGAACGACTAGCTTCAGGTTCATCCAGTAAAAGCAAATCTCCTTTTGCTGCCCTGAAATGATCCCTTTTTAATACGTGTAGCAATGAAGAAGAAAAAGATATGCAAGCAAACACAAATGCCGGTTTGGAAGTGAAGAGCCCTCTAGCCATCACAGCTGTGTTTGAACAGCATGCTCAGCAATAAGGTTTCAGAGAGACCAGTTCAGCTAAATAACCACTAACTCTATGTAAGGTATTAAAGGTCATTCCAGATAAAAGCACATCTCAAGCAGAAGCCAAACTTTTACAGCTGCTCTTTTAGCCTAATATCTGGTATTGTGTACTGCACATGCTGAAACAAGAAAACATTCCTCCTTCCTGCTGCAGGTGGAAGAAAAGTTCTCAAGAAATCATTCTGGACATTTTCTGGGACTTTACTTCAGTCAATACAACAGTGCTGCTCTGAGGGGTATCCTGATTGCACTGACATAAACACTGTCAATTCCACAGTCATGAGAGAGCAGTTAGTTGACTACAATAACACTTTGCACTGACCCCTTATTTGTAGAGGTGTCTTCCCCACCTGCCATGAGGCAGATGCAGAGCAGCTGCCACTTTAGGCTCCTGTGCAGCTGCAAAGTGTGACAGAAAACATCTCTTTCAGGGAGGCTTTAGACTTCTTTTTCTCCTGCATCCTTATTCCAGTTCAATTTATCTAGGCCAGAAAGAAAACTCTTTTTCTTTCTGGTGCCTGTTGCTCATTGTCACAGGGAGATAACTAGGAAATTAAATACAGTAAAGGAAAGCTAATAGCAAATTTCAGCCAACTCATACCAAGCAAGAAGTTTGGGGCAGGAGGCCAGGAACCTCATTTTTTCTAGAATACCCCTAAGATGGCAACCACTCCTCCCTCAAATGACTATTTGCTATACCTTTACAAAAGGTCAGCTTGTAGGGTACAGCCTTTTCTCTCTCTGTCACAAGCTACAGTTGAGACAAGTATCTGTTAGTAAATCAGGCTAAAATTAACCTAGTTAAGTGCCAGTGATATACTTGTCTTTAAGATAAAATGGAATTCTTTATTTCACACGCCAGACAAGGCTGAAGTTCAAATGGGAAATTATTAATCCCACTGTGAAACTGTGCTTTTTAAACTTTCAGTTTATCAAAAATCATACAGATAGACAAAAAATTATTTCTAGTGGTAGAGAAGACCAAAAAAATCACCGCTGTTTTTGCTTCCTCTTTGGTGCTTCTTAGTCAATGGGACAGTTCTTAATTAAACACCTGGACAGAGACAATGCACATGACAAACTAGATGTGTGACTGGAGGCCGCAGATCACTGACCTCAAGCTAAACCCCTCTGCATCATGGCAATTACCAAAACACAGAAACTTCATGAATAAAAAAAATGGTACTTGCCCCAAGTGCTGCAGTGTTTTACAGTGTTTTCCCAGTGGCAACAGTGGGTTAGTGGCAAGGGGGGCCCAATATCTGTACCACTAAAGAAATTCCCAGCTAGAGAAAAACTACAAAGTCAGACCACTGAGAGAACATTTCAGGCTCCCTGTCCAATATCTCTGTGCCCATACATGTGATGAGGACAGTGTGCCCTGACTTTTTTCTACTGTGATCCTGTTGTACGCTGGGTTGGTTGAATATAGATCAGCATGATGAACTCAGCTGTAGGACAACAGTCTTACACTCATTCCTAGAATTTTGCAGATTTATTTTAACATGAGAAGTCGAATTAAAAAAACAACCAATATTTCAAAACATTCATGATTATCCTAACTACTGAATGCTACAAAAGAAAAACTACATTATGAGTACTACACTAGCGAAAAAGTTCTGACCGTCCTCCAGTGAATTCAGTTACTTGGAGAAAAACTCCTCAGTCTCCAGTGCAGCTCTTTTTTGTGGCACAAAATGAAATGCGATTTATCGTCAGAGCTCCCAAAGTATTTGGGAGGTCCTCTTAATGGATGTCATCAGGCAGGTTGGGACTGTCTCAGAGTGCATTTGCAATGGAGTATTTATATTACTAACAGAAGTAATGTGATATTGCTTTATTCATGCTCAAGTGGAACTCATGCAACTGGCAATCTGAGGCAATCTGAGAGGCTGAAACACCCAGCCAGGACCACCCACAGAGCAGGAGCAAGAGGAAAAGCTCCTCAACCCCATCTCACATTCTCAGGCCTCCAGGGTTTGGTGCCTTTGTGTTCCCACTCCAGGGGGCCCAGGGGCCCACTCGGCAACACAGCACCTCTTGCTGTTCCTACAGCAGCTTCCTTCTGCCTTGTGTGGTAAAAGAAGGGCAAGGGGACACAACTAGCATCTGGCATGCTTGGTTATGTGCCTTTCTGGCTACTGAGACCTTGGCCACCTTGAAATTTGTCTGATAGACTTTGCTGCCTGAGGACTGAACATTTCTCCCAGTCTTGGAGCACACAGAAGTGGCTCTCTAGCCACCACAGACCAATCAGCTGGTTCTGTGCACAATTAAGAAACAGATACCTGTCTTTTTAAGTCATATACAAGTGCTTTGTACCCAGTTAAGTGACCTGTGGATCACATTTGGCATTCCCAGATTTAGCAGTAGGAAAAGTAATAGGGATGAAGATGCCTAGAGCTGAAATAAGATCACAGAACGCCCCAGTGACCTAACAAATTAGCACGCAGCATGAAAGCAGTGTGAAAACTACAAAGCCAAAAGGAAAGACTTCTGGAAGTCATGTTAAAAGGCCTGCAGGGGAATGAGGGTGTAGAGAGAAGGAGGAAAAGACAGCTAGAGGTTAAGATCTTCCAAGTACTAAAAGAGCCTTCAGAAATAAAAAACTCTGATTACAGTGTTGAAGAAATAAGCATACAGA
This sequence comes from Strix aluco, assembly GCF_031877795.1. Lineage (NCBI taxonomy): Eukaryota > Metazoa > Chordata > Aves > Strigiformes > Strigidae > Strix > Strix aluco. The sequence continues at coordinate 56,703,799 of NC_133934.1, forward strand.
AAGACAGGGAAACAGAATTGAAAAGCAAGCAAATGCCTCATGAGGCAATGAAAGAGGTAATAAATTCATTGATGTAGGCACGGCAAGAAGAAAAGCAACTTATTAATAGCAAAAAGGACCGATAGACCTTCCCTAAAGAAAACCAATTTAATTTTGAGATAATTTCTGGCTATGACTTTGTTTCACATTATCCTGAGAAACAAAGTCTAAACCAAAGTATTCAAATAGAAAAACAAAATAAAACCAAAACCAACTCTGTCCTGGATGTTGGCTTTATTCTCTTTTGGTTTTCTGCTACTCTCAACAGGAGTGAGTAGGTACTTCCCTCAGCCAAAGAGGTTCCCAGCACAGCTGGACAGAGCTCTATAGAGCTTCTGCAAGTACATACCAGGAGGGTACCCAGAAATATTCCCAAAGGATTAGTTAATGTTTTGGAGACTATTTGTCGTGGTTCAACCCCAGACAGCAGCTAAGCACGCAGCCATTTGATCACTCCTCCCCCCCACTGCCCTGATGGGATGGGGGAAGAAGTGGAAAAAAGTAAAATTTATGGGTTGAGATAAGAACAGTTTAACAACTGAAAATATAATAATAGTAATGAAAAGGAAAACAAAGAAAAAAGACCGAGAAATCAAACCCAAGAGAAGACAAGTGATGCACAATGCAACTGCTCACCACCTGCTGACCAATGCTCAGTCAGTCCCTGAGCACAATCAGCCCCCCCAGCCAACTCCCCCCAGTTTATATACGGAGCATGACGTTCTATGGTATGGAATATCCCTTTGGCTAGTTCGGGTCAGCTGTCCTGGCCAGGCTCCCTCCCAGCTTCTTGTGCACCTGCTCGCTGGCAGAGCATGGCAAACTGAAAAGTCTTTGACTTAGCATAATCACTACTTAGCAACAACTAAAACATCAGTATGTTATCAACATTATTCTCATACTAAATCCAAAGCACAGCACTGTACCAGCTACTAGGAAGAAAATTAACTCTATCTCGGCCAAAACCAGGACACTAACCTGTCAGAAACCAGAGAGTAGTTCAAGCAAAGGGTAGCTGAATCTGACATATGACCAAGCTGGGTTTTCTCACATATACAGTTCTCACCCTTTAGTTTTCACCTGTCCAAAGTTATGTAGATACTCATATGGAGACAAATCACTTGTGAAATGTCTCACCCCTATTTTTTTTCTTTTTAAAAAGAGGCAGGGGGGGAGGAAATGTATTCCACCTGAATAGACGGACCACAGAACAACAGAACTGACAACAGAAAAACACCTTTCAGGAACATTTATCCCTGACTGTATCTCCTGAACTACTCAAAGTTCTTATTAAGCCATAAGTTCTGCTGACATGACAGCAAATTGTGCTAGAACATGAAAAAAATGCATATGAAGCCTTCTTCCACTTGTACAGCTCAGGGCAGGGTGGGGGGTGGAGGGGGCAGGGTGGGCGTCTGTCAGAATCCAAGACAGAGCTTCACAGAACACATGAAGGAAGACTAGAGTTTACGCTGTGAATCTGTAAAGGCTTCATACACTGCTTAATGTATAATGCTCACTATGTGGTGCATTTGCTTTTTTTCCCCTCTTTCCCCTTAAGAAGAAAAAAAGAAGAGGCTTCTGATTATCTTTTGTAGACCATGAATTCCCTATGATCATATGCCACAGGGTTCTATGAAATATCCTGACAAACTACCCAAGTGGAACCAATTAGTTTTCCTATCATTGTGCAGTTTTCACAAAGTACACAACAGAATTGTCCTTTTTACATGGTTTATACCCTACAACCAGTTTTTCCAAGCACAATATGCCATGTTTATTTGGTGTGGTTTTTTAACTCTTTTAAAAGTAAATTGCTAATAATAGCAAAGAATTATTCTTATGACTTCATAATCAAACTAAGGGCTAGCCCTATAAAGACTAGGACTCCAGAAGCTACTGTTTTTCATAGGATTTTTCACGTGCACAGATGTTACAGCAAATAGTAGTTTTACATGCCTGGTGACCACATTAGATTTTAGTGAAGCAATATACATCAGAACCACCTAATAAATGTGCAGTTTTACTTGGTTCTTTCCACATGTTCATGGCATAAGGAGCCTAGTCTAATTTGTATGACTTTTTTTTTTTTTCCGGTGGACAACTGAAAATTACCTCTTCTAGGCTTCTTAGTTAAAAAAACCCAGACAATTATATAGCCAGTGTGTTGCACGAACCCTTATGCAAATAATCCTTAAATATTACTTTTGTGGTCATATTTAAGATGTTGTCTCTTCTTAAACCTGCAGCACATCTATCACATTCTAATAAATGAATGTATGTATGTTAGCTTTTTAGGAATGTTTCTATCCCACAAATTTTTTAAAATTTGAATTAACAAGAAAAATCTCAGTAATCAACCTTCACATAATCTATAGAAATCTAAAGGGGTTTTTCAGTGCATGATACAAAAACATCAGCATGATATATCAAGTTCAAAAGTACTTTTTTTTGTAAGATAGAAAACTTAAGAAGCAAACATTCTTTTTCTTTCTGAGGTTTCCGACTAAGCATAAGCCATCTCTCAGTCTGAATGCAAGTAGAGGCATCCATACAAGCTAAGGCTACCAGAAAACAGGTAAACATACATTGTGACATTAAAAACTACCTTGTTTCTCATTAGCATTTTCACATGCATATTACAATCCAGCAAAATATTTAAGAGCTCTAGATACCTGCTATGCAGAGCAAATGTCCTAACAGTAGCACTGCAATACCAGCTGTATCAAGCTGAAGGGCTCACCTTTGAAGATTTCTCGATCTGGTATCCTGCCTCCATGATGAAAGTTGTTGTCATGTTGTATCCAGTTTGCTTTCCATGTCCATTTGGCCACCAAGCCTCCACTGTAGAACTCTTGAACATACAAGAGAGAAAGCCAGAGCAATATGTATAAAAAGAAGCATAACACACATGTAGGGGCTCAGATATCAAAGAACCATAGGATGGTTTGGGTTAGAAGTGACCTTAAAGATGATCTAGTTCCAACCCCCCTGCCATGGGCAGGGACACCTTCTACTAGACCAGGTTGCTCAAAGCCCCATCCAGCTTGGCCTTGAACACTTCCTGGGAGGGGGCAGCCACAACCTCTCTGGGCAACCTGTTCCAGTGTCTCACCACCCTCACAGTAAAGAATTTCTTCCTTAGATCTAATCTAAATCTACCCTCTTCCAGTTCAAAGCTGTTACCCCTCGTTCTATCACTGATAAAGAGTCCCTCCCCATCTTTCCTGTAGCCCCCCTGAAGTACTGGAAGGCTGCTATAAGGTCTCCCTAGAGCCTTCTCTTCTCCAGGCTGAACAGCCCCAACTCTATCAGCATGTCCTCACAGGGGAGGTGCTCCAGCCCCCTGATCATCTTCGTGGCCTTCTCTGGATCCGCTCGAGCAGGTCCATGTCCTTCTGATGTTGGGGGCCTCAGAGCTAGAAAAAGGACTCCAGGTAGGTTCTCATGATAGCAGAGTAGAGGAGGAGAATCCCCTCCCTTGACCTGCTGGCCACACTTCTCTTGATGCAGCCCAGGACACAGTTGGCTTTCTGGGCTGTGAGCACACATAGCTGGCTCATAGTCAGTTTTCCATCCACTGATATCCCCAAGTCCTTCTCCACAGGGCTGCTCTCCATCCACTCCTCACCCAGCCTGTATTTGTGCTTGGGATTGCCTTGACCCATGTGCAGGACCTTGCACTTGTTGAACTTCATGAGGTTTGCATGGACCCACCTCTCAAGTCTGTCCAGGTCCCTCTTGATGGCATCCCTTCCTTCCAGCGTGTTGACAGCACCACACAGAGCTTGGTGTTGTTGGCAAACTTGCTGAGGGTGCACTTGATCCCACTGTCCATGTCCCCAACAAAGATGTTAAACAGCACTGGTCCCAACATCAACCCCTGAGGAACACCACCTGTCATGCTCTCCACTTGGACATCGAGCTGTTGACTGCAACTCTTTGAGTGTGACCATTCAGCCAATTCCTTATCCACCAAGTGGTCCATCCATCAAATCTGTGTCTCTCCAATTTAGAGACAAGGATGTTGTGTGGAAGAGTGTCACATGCTTTGCACAAGTCCAGGTAGATGATGTCAGTTGCTCATCCCTTATCCCAATATCTTTGAATTACCACAAGCCTAATGAGTTTATGTGACTCACCTGAGCCATGGTAACTGGGATCTCTCCAGCTGCAGCTCTGAGGTGAAAATAATTTAAAGAGAAAGTATGATTTCTTCCACTGAAGTCCAGGCTATCACTTCATCTTGTGTGCATGCATGTGTGTGTGCTCATGACCTATTGCGGACACATCTAGCTGGTACCCCTTAGCCGAGGTACATTGACAGAATATTCCTCTAAAACTCAAATATCTGTGTCAGGAACAGAATCATTCACTAGCATCTGTATCATACCCCTCCTCTCACTGACCCTTTTACCTATTGCATACAACATTCAATATACAGAGGTGACACTTTTCAATTTTTACTTTGGTAATATGTGACCATACTGACTTTTTCACTTATGTCAAGCTTTTATGTCAAATTGTAAGTTTCATTCTTTCTTTTCAGTGTTTTCTGCTCTTTCTCTGTGCTTCCTAATCACATCATTAGTACTCCATAATTTTTACAAACATAAAAAAACTACTTCTAGGATGACAGAATGATTTAATTTTCTCATTTTTCTAGTCATAGAGTAGTATTTATATCTCCATTCCCGCAGCCTACTTCTGCTGCTCAATCCTATTGCCAACATTTGCCAGTTGAGTGCACAACACAAAAATCGTGGAAAGAAAGCAATAATGCATGCAACCAAACAATGGAGGGATCAGCACTGAATAGAGCCATGTAAGGAGTGCCTCAATCTTTTCAAATAAAATGAGGCCAGAGAGCAGCCCAACAATATGTTTTGCTGTAGCCATACTTGGACACAATCATGAACGTATCTACTAACAGTTCAGCTTCCCTGACACAGAATTATCATAACTGCTTGTGCAGAAGTACTAATCTCTGTGTTGCACGGATACAAATGGAAGCACAAAATCAGCGTGTGCCTCAACAACAAGGGAGTGTTCGCAGCCGCCTGGCATGGCTGGAGTGTCTCATTGGTCACTAATGATGTCATACCCATGCTCACCATTAGCTGATAAGCAAAATGCTGTCATGTTAGCAACACAGCACTCTGTGTGGCAATTGCAGGAAGACTGCTACACATCTCGGGTGATACACACCACTCAAACACCTACTGACTTTGCAACATAATAAGGCTCCGTTAGGCTTATCGATACATGAGAACATGTTGCAGAGCTTCTTGTAAAATGATGTGAATTCATGCAGCAAAGCCTTCTGTGTACAAAGAATAATAAAACACTGTTGCCTCTGCTCTGAAGGAAGTGCTTCCTCACAAACTTGCAGTTGTACTTCACTCACTAACAGATTTCTTCAGAGGTTGGGGGTGGGGCAATTAAATAAACCAAAATAATTTTTGAAGTTTCACATTGCAGTGCCTACTTAATGTAATCCCTGAAAAGGCTAAGCAGAGACTAATGACTGTTTTAAATGAAACTGGGTATGTGTAATTGCTCATGCAACTCACATGTCAGATAACAACAGTAACAAAAATCATATGTTTGTATGCTTTTATGCTTTCATGTCAAAATAAAACAAAGCACATAAGTATGCAAGTCACTGAGTGTGCACACTAGAACATAAATACCCTGCTTGCCTTTAATATATTCTTTTTTTCCACTCAAACAACTGACAAGAGAACTTGAGAATACACACATAATGCATTCAAACTGTGGAAACAAATGCAGAGTTACACAGCAACAGAGAAAATCAGTAGAGCCAGTAAAATATACAAAGGTTTGAGGGCAGACCCTCAAACGTTATTAACTGCCAGAATTGTCAGAAGCCCCAAATTCCTACTCACAGCACACTGCTCACCCACAAATCTAACTGTGCCCTGGGGCAGTGAAGCAGACAGCAGCTCCTGTTATGCTGTTGGTGCAATGGAGAACATCATCAGCTGCAGCAGCTGCTGCACCTGCCAGGGCTCCCACCCTGCCCACCGGCCTGGGCCTGCCGCTGTCAGGTTCAGTTCTGCACAGTCAGCTCTACAAGGGACCTGCTCACTGAGCAAGAAGCCAAGACAAAGCTCATGCTTCTTTTTACCACACTGGGCTCACTGCCTAATTAAAGACACCTACCTATTTGTCAACTAGAAAAGACACACTTATTTTCTTCATCTCTCAAGCCTATATAACTTTTCTTAATTACACCTGTGTGATAAAACTCAACAGTTTCTAAAAAAACACAATCAAAACAAATTCTATAGAAATAATGTTGGTGAATTAAGTCTGCCACTGGATAGTTTCCCAACACCCTCTGAAGGCAAGCAGACCAATTGTTTCCTCTTTCGTCACTGGGGCGTATACCAAATTCATCATTTTTCAACTGAGTTCTCTTCTCATTAGAGCATCCTTTACCTCTCTAAAATTCCTCCTGAGTTTTATCTACCCAAAGGACTACAAGCTAACAGAAGGAAGTACTACTCCACAAAATTTCCACCAACCTTACTACCAAACAAGTTCTTTATAAGGGCTCTTTTGCTTTTATTTACCTGAAAGAGTATTTACTGAGAGGTTTGAGGAATGTTTCCCCTCCTTCCTGGGAAAACCATGCACACTGTAGTATATTCTAGTCCCAATCAGTCCAGTAAACAATAGCGTGGGAGACAAGATACCTACTGCCAGTTAAGTGAAGTGACACAGGGTATCCAAAGTTTATCTACCTAAATAGCTAATTTAACAGTGACTGGTGTTGATGTGATCTTTTCGATTTGCAGTAAGGGAAAGTCTTTATCATCTTTTTGACACTGAGCCACATAGCCCCACAGACATAAATTTTTAGAGAGGAAAAGAATAATTCTCCTATCCTGTAAGGGGTACAGAACTCTTATTAAAGTCAGGAACGCAGCAAGAAAGGGGAGGGAGGCCTAAAACTGGTATGGAGGCAGAACGACACATTGGAAACCAGGGAAAACATTTTGCAGTTGGTTAGGGTTCCACACACACCTCCTTACCTTGTTGATGTTTACAAGCAGCACAATGCTGCCTTCTCCAGGCTGAAGCTTCACACTGAACGTTTGCTGCGTTTGCAATTTGGGAATGTTCACAGTCACAAGACCTGCAATTGGCTTGGAGCTGACTACATCAAAAATAGACTCAATTTCAAGACTCCACTGCTGAGCACTCTTTTCTAAGTGAAGGGGGAGAAAAAAACAGGAATTCAGGAATTGTATTTATATACCTATTAGTTAATATGATCTCTCATCAAGGAAACAATTCAAACACCTCACATTAAATGTAACAATTTTCAGGCTGTTTTTGAACCAGACCTACAAGGCTAATCTTCTTGCTTAGTGCATTTGATATCTGTGTTTACATTTGCTGACTCAGAATAGAACTACACAATATGATTTATGTTTTATAAATCTCTCTTTTTTTCATTTGAAAGCCATGCAGGTGCTTTTCAGAGTTCTGTACAAAAGTCAGAAATCATGTCACCAGTCACTTCATTAGGAAGGATTTTTTTCCCCACCAACTCCCACAGACATTATATTTGCTTTTAGTCAGCACTCGTATGAACACGGTACTCTTTGGGAAAGATCGTAATCACAAGGCAGTACAATCACTTTTGTCGATGAAACAAAAACAGTATTAACAGAAAACAAGCTGAATTCATCCCAGAGTCACTAAACAAAATGAATGGAGTTATGCTGGGGATGAATTGGGCCCATTGTGTCTAGACTTGATGAGCTGTATCTTTATGTCCCTTCTGCCACCGAAGTGTGGTGGAGGAAACAAGTTAATGACTTCCCTGAGATCTCTCTACAGTAACCTCAGACCGTCCTCTCCTTTACAGAGATTACTGAATAAGGCAAGCCAGGGTCAAGGGTACTCAAGATTCATGTGTAAACTTCCCATTAACTTCAGCAATTAAATTACCTATCTGTAAACACAGCCTGACTAATCCTATACTTCAAATATTACAGATGAACATCCAAGCAAAACCAAAGAAAACGGAAAACAAGGAAAACTAGAACTAAGACATATTTTGTATACACAAACTACTAATCACTTACTTTCTCTTTCCATGTATATATTCTAGCTCTTTCCTCCAGGAGAGAAAGAGAGCTCCCTCCAAGAGCAAAGAATTACATTCAGCCCTGTGTGATTTTCAGAGTCGTTTGTAGAATGAAGAGCAATGAATGTGTTCCCAATTTTATATTACACCCAGCATTACCCAGGGAAGACCAATTTTCAGCAATATTGAAGGGCTTCAAAAAACACACATCCCACAAGGGGCAGCCATTGCAGTAGTTCTTCCTCCCCTCCAAGGGCATATAGAAATTCCAGCCCACTCTTAACTGCATGAACTGTGGGGTCTAGATGCAGAAATCAGGAACAATGAATCATCGACAGACTCAGTGGTCAAAAAGCTATGACACCAAATCTGATGAGCAATATAACTGCAAAGGCCACTTGAATTCAAGTTGTTCATTTACTCTTTATTTTTCAAATGTTATTATGTTTGAATACTAATAAACTCTGACTCTGGTTCCAAACCACTCTGCTGAATGAAAGAGGTTTGCTCTCTCTTTTATCCAGAGAGGCAAGACTTTACCTACCAGAAGGTGGAGTTGTGGGAATGTGGGAGGGACCAGAAAAGATTTTTACTGTAGCTAAATTTTAGAGAGCACACAGACTCTGTGCTGGGGCTTTCCATGGAAATTCCAGTCACGTTAATTCTAGCTAAGACCTGCAGCTATTTCAGGAAGCTTTAAAAGCAGCCAGGGAGTGACGTCTTCCTCTTTTATTCATACACAACAACTCTATTCCCAAGGGCTGAAATTCAACCCAGTGCAGAGGACTCACGTGCTAGCCTTTACTCCACTGAAGACTGGGCTCAACAGGCAGTGAAAGAAAGCGTGCGGGTGGTCTACAATGGGGCATATTACCGTTTACAGAAAGTTTCAACAGAAAATTAACTACTTTTGCTCAGCTGCAATGATCTTCAGGACAAAGGAGATGAAAATCAGAGATCACGTCAGGGGAGGAAACCGGTTTGGTAAGTTAGGTAGCAGGAATGCAGGAGGCTATCCTCTCAAATTGCAGCCTCAACAAATTATCCTTGCATAGCACGACTGCTTTTCTCTCTCAGACTTCATGTTGTGCCCTGAAAACTCGGCGCTCTTGAAACTCTTCTCACTCTGCATTTGTCTTCCCAACACAAAACTAGACTCCCATAGCAGCTTTACCTTTGTTTGAAATGGAGGTGAGGCAAAAGTGAGACATATTTATTGGGAGTCTTGGTGAAAACACATGCCAATAAAAAAGAAAATTTTCAAAACAGAAGAACGGGGGCTAACCTCAGCTATACTATATATATTTCTGCAGTTATTCAGGGATCTTCAAGCAAAAAAAGATTCTGAATTCTAACATTTTTATTCACTATTGTTTGTACTGAAGGACTGTTTCAAGACCTAAAAGGGTGTGCTGTGGTAAGAACTATACAGAAAATCATAATAAAACAATAGCATCTTTCCTAAACTGACAGCTATTTAACAATAAAATTATTTGTATTCCAAAGGTGAAACAACAATAAACAGTAGCAACATGACTTACCAAAGAAAGAAGTCAAAGAAAAGTAAATCAGGTGATAATGGTTATAGGCCTCAATCCTAACATCTTTCCAGATTCCTTGAGTGGGAAAAGAAGGGCCCCAGTCCCAACTAAATGAACATTGCTCCTAGAATACAGAATGATTATGTTACAATTGCCTATTTTTCACACATATCTAGAAATAAAATATTGCCATGCACTGAAAGAATTTTTCAATAAATTTCAATAAAACCAGAAAAGGCTACAGTATTTTTCCTCTTATTTCTTGTCCAGAACTCTGCTGCTACTCTGCTGTTACCATATTTATATAATATATTATATAAAAAATACAGTTTTGTATTAAACATCCATGTATAGCAAAATTTTATAGTAGTGAGAGAAAAACTCTACCTAGTCCATCACTTAAAAAAAACACAGTGAAGATCAAAAAACCAAGCCAGCAAGTTACTCTCAATTCAGCTCTGAATTATCTTAGTTTGTAATGTCAGTATTTAATTGTATACCTAAAAGACAAAGTAAGCAGAAAATTACAAATGTTAAAGTATTCTAAAAGAACAGTATTAGATTAAAAATTGTGAGTATAGCTGAAATACCTTATCCCCTATTTTTTGTTGTAACACCCCAGATTAGTACAAGGAAAGAGATGCATATGTCTGGTGCATTTGTGTAGTTCAGTCATGTTCGCTGTTTCTCCCCTTTTTATGGTTCTCTTATACAAAAACAAAGGGAACAAAAACATGGTTGAGAAATAGCTTAGTTCTGGTTCTAACATCAGAATAACCGTCAGAATTATAAAATGCTGGTCAGGCAGAGAAGTACCTACACTACTTTCCATTTAGTTGTTTTCAAACCTGGTCAGACCTCTAGCTAACAAATCCCTTGAAGACATCTATTCAGCCGCCCTCCAAGCTTCACACAGCCCCAGCCCCCAAAGCAAATACAATAGATCTCCTTAAAGTCTTGTACAGTGACCTACAGTTCTAAATTTAGAGACTAATAACTTACAGCCGAGGCATACTAATTTTGGCAAACCACATTGCACAAGTCTAGCCTATCCCTGGCATTGCTGGAGTCAGCCTGCCTGCCTATCAAGTTGCAAAAGTGCCTTCCAGGAAGCAAGCACTGTACCTATTTCAAGTGTAAAAACAGGGACAACACATTCTTAGAAAACGAGTCAGATTGAAAGTAATTTTCCCTTCATAAAAAATAAACAAATGAATCACTGACAGATTGTCAGGTTTCATTAATAATATTGCAGAGACCGCTATCAGAAGAACAATATGCTTGTATCGCTGAAGTACATTACCAGTGAAACGCCTGCGTTTTGCCACAAATTCCTATTAAGATTTAGATGTGTTTACTGCACTTAATACTGAAACTTAAATGTGTAAACAGCTCTCCATTACTTTAAGATGATAAGCAGCCAACTTACTTTAGCAATGTCCTAGTATGTTTGTTCACTTTTAAATGTGACATTGCTGCTGTTGTTGCCATATACTTGGAACTAAAAATGTTTCTGAAAATGTCTGGAGCAGCTTCCAAGTACAGTCAAACAACTCCTTTGAGGAAAAGTACTAAAGTACTTTCTTACAGATTTAAAGGTATAGTTCAGTAAAGCATAAAATCATCCCTGGCCATTTTTGCGCTATAAATAAGTCTACAGCTGTTTAAGTGCCTTCTTCCTTCCAAGCTCCTCCATGCACTGATTTCTAAGAAACACATTGGACTCAGAAGAATTAATCTACTTTCTAAAATGCAGTAAAAATAAAAGTAGCAGCAAGTAGTAATAAAGACAACTTAATCCTGAAGGATTTTCCCAGGACAATGGGAAATGGAGAGATGGACTCCATTCCATTAACAAATTTTAAAGGAAATCACATCCAGGTTTAGATTAACAGGATTCCAGTAATTTTTTTGAGGAGAGTCTAAAAGGACTTTATTGAAAAGATTAAAAATTATTATCAAGAATGGGATTTAAGTGGAGACAAACATGCAAAGCACCTATAAAAGATAAATTCCAAAATAAGATCACCTAGCCATTGTCCCTAGCTGCTGCAAAGCTATCAGAAATATATGAGATGCTAGTCAAATGATAGTTTGCCTTGAGTAAGTTTTAACAGCAGTGAAGCTACGTCTTAAATCAGAGTTTCTGAGCTTCATCCATTGTATATTACATTGTTGTTTTCACTGAATATGTACTAAGTCACACTTCACAACACCGTAATAAGATGAGAACAGGTCCTCTGTTAGACACCACTTCTTGGGACATGCCAGACCTGCCCAGTATAAATAGCACAGCACATGAGCAATAGCAAACACAAAGCTGCTTGAATGAGATTTTTACAGCCTTGGCCTTGGCAATATACACTGCAACAGTGAACTCTATCGTCAGCATACATTGCTAAATCCACCCAGTGGATCAAAACGTAACGATTACACATTTCACAGTGCTATCCTGCTCTCTTAGCAGCAAGTCTCCTTGCTGACTCCTTGATGAAAACAGCCTTTTAAACATTCTTATCACCTAGATATGAAGCCTGGCCTTCTTATGCCTCTTGTATTATCAACATGCTAGATTTCAGGTTTCGGGGCGGGGGGGGACAGGAGAAGGAAGCTGCAATGCAAAATATGCCCTACTTATAAAATGACATTGCAGGTTTCAGAATACATCTGTAAGGACAGCACGTGGTGCCTTCCTCTTTCCAAGCCTGAAGCCAGAGACAGACAATTCTGCTCCTACCTTCCTGATGAAATTAGCATGACACTCTCCTTTCTGCACAGGTGGAGGGCACGCCGGGGGGATGCTGTATGCTTTGTGACATCTGCTCTGCTCTGCTGCATATGAAACGGCTGATAAGAAACGGACTTCAACAAAATTGACCTCCTTGATCACGCTGGTAATATCAAAGCTCTAGGTCAAGAAAACAGAACAAAATCATTACAGCAGTGACATTTATTTATGAGATTTATAATCACTGTTACATTGGGATTTTAATACCATACATGTATTATTCAAAGGCATTTGAACTACAGTCTCAATGGGCTCTGGTTTTGAAGGAAAATAAAAGCTACTTCTTAAGCTGAAAAAAGAAAATACACAGTAACATTCCAGATACAATGAGATGTTTCTGGGCTTTCCCCATACTGAGCCCCCACAGCAGGCTGCAGCACTCTGCCTGCACACAAAAATGCTTGAAGGATAAGGACAGCAAGAGAATCTTTACCCTCCTTCCCCACTCAGAACTCATCTGCATCTTTAGAAAGATACCTTGTTCCAACTCAGAAAGCTGGTCTATACAGGGGTCCTTCCAACTCACACTGTGCTGCCAACTTATCTACCGCAAAGCACTGAGCTGCCTTTTGCATGAACACTGCAAAACTGTATTTCATGCCACCTGCACCCCTATCCCAAAAATGTACAAATACACATTCTGTGCCAGCACTAAATAAAGCATTTGGGGGCTTCCTCACTGGCTCACAAAATCCCCCTCAGAGTGGCTGGATAGAAGGATAAATGTTCGGTTTCAGAATTATCCTGTGCTATCAAGATAATATGGTTCCAATGGCTAATACCCATTCCTTCTTCACAGTGTTCGTTTGTGACAAGCCAAGTCTTGGCCATTTTTTCCAACTTACAAGCAGCCCAGCTAGCATCACTTATGTCTGTAGTGTTCCATCCCCCATACAGAGCCTTCAGAGAGTCCTTCCTGCAGATATAGTTGTCATGTGGAACAGGTGAACAAAGCAGAAGTCTGGGTCACAGTAATCCTAGACTCAATCTAATAGAGTTCACTCTGGTTTTACAATGAAGGACATTTCATGAACTGTTACAGTCTGAGACAGAATGAACTTGCAGAAGTCAGGGCAAAATAATATCACTTCCCAGTTCTACAGAGCCTGCTACTGGCAATCCTTTAGATACTCTCCAAATAGTAAATAATTACAATTTCATAAAAGCTCTATAAAATGTCTTATTTTACAGATGGTGACACTAAGTCACAGAGAAACTAAGTGATTTGTCCCAGGTCACATAGACCAAGGTGGCAAAATCTAGCTCTCATGTCTCAGGCCAATACCTCTGCAATAAAACCTGCCAGAATGGTAAACACCGAGATATAAATATGCCAGATTTCCTTAATAATTTAGTTATTCTACTAACATTCTTCCTTTAACTTTTCCTTTTTTGATTCTTTTAAGAGAAAATTAAAGATTTTCCCTTATGCTAGTACCAGAATAATTTTATAGTTTAAAGCTATAAAATTAGTTTGAATGTTTTGCCACTCTCAAGATCATTCCATGATGAGTACTCTCATCCTGACATAGGCTAAGTCCAAAAACACAAGACAATGTTATCAAAAGCCCAACATTAAAAATAAAACCCCCTGTATTAAAAAACGCATGGAAATACTTGCAAAGGCTTTGCAACACGTACATTTTCATTTCAGTGTTCACATGTAAACCATTCTAATACCAATTAGTAAGCAGATTTGCAGCTAATAGATTTAAGCTTACATTTTCTTGGAGCTGTGACAGATCCCAAGAAGCAAGACTTACATTATTAGCTGAACTGATCCTCTTGCATGGGTCCACTCATTTAGAACAAGACACGTTCACCTCTAGATCTGACCCCTCTGCTACTGAAAAGGTAAGTACACTTCTCTTTCTAACAGTTATCTGATTACACATGTAGTCCTCAGGTCAACACTTTCTACGCTCAAGGACCTATTTTTATGTGTATTTGAATGCACTGAAAGTGCTCAGCACAAAAGGGCTTTGAAGAAAAAACAGAAGCATCTTCAGAACAAAACACAGTACTTACATATCTGTTGAACATGTTGTCTGTTCTCCCAAGAGTGATATTGTTGATCAGGATCTGTGCTACTGTATCTACTCCCTCAAAAACCAAATTCACTTTCTGCCATTTTCTACAGAAGATAAGATATGAATAAAAAACTGTTAGAATACCTAGAGTTAACAACACACAGGAGGGAGACAAATACAAAAGCGTATGTCACCATTATCTTTAGTGGCAGTTGTATCAAGTACCTCCAAAAATGTTTGACTTAGTGTGGTTACATTATAGCTTTAAATAGTCAAATTAAGATGACAGCTGAAGTGGCTCAAGTCTGCAACACACCATGTTCACATACCCACCATATATCAGATGGGCTAGCTTCCAATTAGCCTAAGTATTTTCCTTCCTTAGTTGGCAATTCATAAGTAACTTTTAACAATTAAAAAAAAATAGAAAAAAGCAACTACTGAAGTGTTCTTTAGCAACAACTTTGCAGCTGCACATTATTGCATAATTTGCTTTATTAGATACAAAAGTATTAAGCAGATTATGAACTGATGGATTAACTAGCAATTCTGCATGAAAGATGGCACAGAACTATTTTAAACATATCTTTGCTGCATACCTGTCATCAAAACGAGTTTTGAATGTCCTGCTGTAAGTCCAGTTATCCAGTGAGATCCATCTATACGTCACATCATTAAATCTATAGTATGGATCCTAATAACAGACCAACAAAAAGAAAATTACAAGACTTATTTAGTAAAGGTGTTACTACATGAAATGCATCATAATATCCGTTAGATGAGCACTTCTTATTTCAGACAGTCTGCAAATGCAAAATCCACCTTATTTAGTTGGTCCTAATATTCCCTTTCACCTTTGAAATAATACATGAAAGCAAAGCTTTGCTAATATTTGACTTTACTTATATAGGTCAAATCCTGTTTGCTATAATCATTCATCCTCAAACTAGAGGGAGCAGGATTTGTTTTTACATAAGAAATGACTGGACTGGAAATGAAAAAAAAAAAAATCAAGACAGCTTGTGACTTAATGAGAGGAACAGAAACATGATCACTCTCATAATGATGGAGAAAGTAAGACTAATAGGATTTTAAGAGGCAAAGAAACAGCATTTTAGGCCTCTAGGGACAGCAGTGAACAAATCTCTACAGTTTAAAATAATTGCAAATACTCCAGTTGTTTCTTGTCAACTAGTCTTGATGTGGTAAGGCTAAGTGAAGTTGTTATATTTGGAAGGAGGGAGAACAAGAAGAATGAGAAGCAACAGAGTTTGGTTTGTTGCATAAAATTAAACTACTACTTTTGAGAATAATGCTGCATTTATACCGAATGTGTTCTTTTCCCTTTAGTCACACTACCCAGGAAAGAATAAAGGCACAGCTGGTCTCAGCTATGTCCTCAACCTTTCTGGCTTCATGCTGTATTTATTACCTTATGGTGGGTCACAACATTCCTCACCTAGGCTGAAGGAATCAGTTATGTGGAGCTGACAACCCACTGCCTTGCACCTCATACAAAGGCAGCAGAAAGGTACAGTGTTACATCCCTATGTCAGACAGTTCAGAGCGCAGGTATCTGGGTCAGTGACTGACAGCTCAGTTCAATCCTCTTCAAGCAGCTGCACAGCTGAACTGCTTTCCGAAAACAAAGACCAATCTCTTCTGGACTACATGACTCAAACCCAGCTAAGAGAGAGCATAGCTGCATTAAGGTTCCCTTTGGTACAAGTCTTCTACAGTACCTGCACAGCTAAGTATCTGCCCTGAATATCCAGATTCACACTGAAGAAAATCTGCCCAGCTTTTTTTTTTTTCCTTCTTGCTGAAGCTCAATTTTTCTCCCCATTTCAGGAGTCAGGGTAGATACTAATGACACTTTTGGATTTGAAATCTTCTGAAAAACATTGTTTCATATCTTGTATTTGTTTTACAACTAACAGGGTCAGGTTCTGTAGTATAAACACAAACCTATTTACATAGCAGAGCAAATTTGTAACACCTAAGTGACTGTCCTTAACAGCATGATCTCTTCTGGAATCCCACAGCAACATAAACATCATTCCTTGAGCCCACACTGAGGGAAAGTTGTTGCCTTGCCTCTACATGCTATGCTTGATCAATCAAATTTCTTACTACAAGGCAGTAAGAGTCAAGAAGGAAAGGTCTTGTTACCTCAGTAAAACTGTGACCTTTGTATTGCTAATGCAGTGTATTCTCTAAAAGTTAAGTCATCATGAGCTTATCAAAACAACTACTGAATTTTAAGATATCCATACCATTAGTTTTGTATGCAAAATGTTTGGGGAATTTATCTTAGACTTTTATTAAGATGCAAAATTTAAGGCTAATAAATGCATATTAAAATGCAAAATTTAGGCTCATAACAGAAATTCCATTAAGATTACTGTATTGAGACAACGAAAGGCAAACGTCAAATGTCAGAGATCATGAAAACCCACAATATGCCCTTAGAAAGCACATTTTTAACAATTGTCTAGCTTTAACATTATTTACTATTTTATTTTAGGTTACGCTTTGGAAAACGTGCATGTTAAATTTCAACCATTGCTACTTGTATGTGTGAAATATTCAAGTTGTAAATGCACTAACGACAGCAGACTGTAAAGACAAAACCAATTTGGTTAGTGGTCAAACAATCCACATAAGCACCTCAGCAAAGATCAAGACCCTGCATAGAAGAAACCTGCACTGTTTCTCCACAAAAGCATGGATATTAAGATGTTAATGAAGAAGGACCTGACCTCTGAAGTACACAAAACTGGTTGTCTATCAGCAGAGAGAAATGTAGGAATGTTTCATCAGAGGCAGAAATTGCATCATCAGATGGGCTCTTACAGCAGTTTACAAACAGAGCTGCTTGTTTAAATCTCAGAGCATACTGCAGATCCTTTTTCCTGAAGGGGCTTTCTTCTGTATTAGTCTAAAGCCTTCAAACTTCAAGAAATGCACTGACTGCTAAAATATGTGTCACAGAAGGTGCTAATTAGCCCTTTGTGACTCGCAGGAATACTGTTTCTTCTTTACAGGCATCCACCTTTTTAGACGGGAAGCTCCTAGTTCTGTGTACCTTTATATAAAAGTTAGCAGCTTATTGATATGATTGCTACATAACTAGTAAAACAGCTTATATATCACACAGAAAAGCTGTTAAATGCTAATACTGGTTAGTCATTTTAAGCATGACAAATGTTGCTTGTCGTAAAATCAGTCATGTGGCAATATTCAAGCAATGCTTTTAAGCCAATTCTCAAGGTTCAGGAAAAATGCATGACCACAACAGAGTCCTGTAAGAAAGGAAAATTGCTTCTCCAATACACTTGTGAGATTATTGACTTTTTCATTATTAAATGCAGCTGTTTTCAGTGCTGGAAGATGTACCTATAGAACTCAAATGGTTTGGATTTATCTGAAACAGAATTTCATCCCACATTAAATCAGCTCACATTAAAATTAAAGGTTTATTTCAGAAAACTGGATGAAAAAAGGGCAAATTTAAGACTCTTAAGGGTACTGGGAGAATTTGAAAGATGGTAGGAAATAGACTGCACATGTATTAAATATCTTCATATTAATTAGCCCAACATGTTCCTGGAAGGAAGTCGTAGAGGGGCGGAGTCAACTACAGCTATTTTCAGATCCCACCAAACATGACAGCCTTGCATTGTCCCGCTCCCTGCAATCTGGGGGAAAATTCTGAACCACTCAAGCTCCCTGCCTGTTAGTTCTCTGCTCCCAACTTCAATGCTATAAACAAGCAAATCACCTGCTAAGAGGTAAAAAGCCCTGCTACAGAGCATCAAAAGAAAGCAATTTCCAGTTCGGGTAACAGGACATCAGCAGGACTTCAAAAGCACTGGCAGCACTCAAGTGAAGGCACTGCCAAGCGGCTAGATGGAAAGTCCTCCCTGCAATGATTTTAAGGGGATATTGAACACCTACAGTCACATAAGCCAAGAGCTTCTCCTGTTAAGCGGGAAACGGGTGAGACATGAACACATGAGAAGTGTGGGCTCAAAGCCCAGGTGAGTGAGCAGTGCCAGGCACACCCCGGCCCCATGAAGGGCCAGCTTCAGGACCGTGCAGGACCGGGGGTCCAGGGGAGCACGGCGCGAACACCTGAGTGACACTAGACAGAGTCAGCTGGATCCAGGCGGAAGATCAGCCTGTAACAAAATGAAATGTAATAAAGGGAACAAAAACCAGGTTCCTTTGCCTTACCTACTTTTGTTATGATGTAATTTGAAACTGCCTTGCATGGTCTTCTCCCATAAATCAATTCTGCTGATATTTTATGATGTATGCCATAATAAAATCCTGCTCATGTAACAGATGACCAAAATAAAACTTGCAAGTGATGTTTCATGATTTACAGTTTAATGATTTTGCTGTTGCCAACTTCAGACTGGAAGCTAAATAGTTAAGATACTTATCTATATCCGTGCACTCCTTGATATCTCAAAGGATAGCAATCAGGACATTTATACAATTTTTGGCAAGCCCAGTTTCACATATTTACATCTTGAAGTCAAGCTGAACTAACAGTAGTGATGAACGGATCATATTCTTGGAACATGAGTGTTAGAGGTTCATCCTAAAATGATTCATTTTCAGTAGTTACTCTAACAGAGCAGTAAACTGAATGACACCTTATGCTCAAGATGTGTTACAGCTGAACACTGAGCCAAATACTACTAAAGAGTTAATTAACAAGATATTAATACCCATTGCTTGATATTCTTTGAATACTCTGCTGTATTTAACAGGCTACTATAACTTTTATCTATTTTAACTTCACAAGCTTTTGGAAGATAAACTTGAGTGATCTTTAATATTAATCCTAAATTTCACTAAGGCTTTTGAACACTTCCACATATGTTCATGTAACTCAGCAGAGCACGTATGTTTTAAGGGAAAATAATATATTTCTATTAATCAACTACTTCATCAATGAATGCCATTTAACCTGTTAGAACCATACAATACCCACTGCAGTTGTTAACTGGCTTGCTCTGAAAAATCTAAGTTGCAATCAAGTATCAGAAATATGCAACAGCATATTTTATAGAAATGCAGAACAAGCTACAAAAAATACACCCTACTTTGCAGAACTACCGAAATATCATTTGAGATACATAAGCTTCCGCCTCTTCTAATATATTTTAATATCCAAGTATGACCAAGGCCACTGTAACCTTCTGTGTCAAGTGCATGCCCTTGTTCTATAACAGGGCAGAAACTGCAGTGTTATCCAGCCCCTATATTAGCATCACAGTTGCAAACCCCCCATAATAGTTCTTTACAAATCAAAGTGACAGCTAGTAAGACAAAACAGCCTTTCTGTATAAATGCAAACGGCTGGCAGATGAGAAAATCCAGCTACAATAGCCATATTCATCAGATCTGAAATTTTATAGGAGTCACCTGCCAGCAGAAATGGCATCACGCAGTACTTGGACAGTACATGCTAGAGGATGACTATGTCTAGCACAAAGATTTAATGTACGAGTTACCTGCTGATACATGTTGCTTATCAGAACTATGCCTGAAAGAAAATACTACACTGACGTTAGTTAAGAACTAAATCTCCAGACAAAACAGTTTCTGCAAATCTTTTTCCAGAGATGTAGGGTTAGTAATAGATTCACTGCAAGTCTGTAAAATGTTTGTGCTTATGCCCGAGCGTTGCACTAATTTCATTCAAGTGACAGTTACCCTTGTTTCTGTGCATTTCTCATGTCTTTTTTAAATTTTACACGTAAATAGTAGTAAGAGCTACAGAGTCCTACTGTCATGTTATTAAAACAACCCAGCTGAACACATACTCTAGTGCTATCTCCTGCCCTTATAGCTTTCATCATCGTTAATCCAGCATTTGAACTACTCTGGTTGAACATGGAAGAAAATAATACGTGCATTTGGTGCATTCAGAATGATGTGTTCATCCAATGTATATTTTATAAGCCAAAGAGTAAAGACATCTCTAGAATGAATCCTAAGAGGATCCAAAGATGAGTAATGAACCCTCAGTGTCAGAGAGATGTCTGTCAATTCAAATGTATGGCCTGCACGGCAGATTAAAGTAAGGCTACAGACATGCAATCAGTTAGAGCATCCCTAGGCAAAAATACTTTGTGCATCGAGCTAAATTTGAAGTGAACCACGTACTGATAAATAAGTTGCTTGCAGCCTACTCTTGCCATCTAATCCATATTTTGCAGGCTTAATATCCAGCAGCTTATTCTTGCTGCCCTCCTCCTCCTCATTTGTGAGATGCCCACTAAGCTACATTGTTGGAGTAGGCCCTCCCAAGTTTTGTTTTAAATTTCTGTTTTGGGTGCTAACCCATGAAAAATTCCCAAGGATACGGAAGCAAAGGATGCAGTGCTATTTGCCATTTGCAAATCACACAGAAAAACGGCGCATAGATTTCACTACGTTGCTGAACATATGGGTCTTGCTATCCAGAATAATTTAGTTCCCACTAGCTTTATTCTCCTATTTCCTGGTGCAGCTTTTCAGACCAGTCTCCACTTTTGATTACAAGCAGTGAGCTTTTGGATTGCTGGTCTAGTGACATTTTTGGTAGGATGAATAGAAATCCTATACCCCATGGCAAAGAGCAAAAGGAGCAAATGAAAAAAATACTCAAGACCAATGCTTTTGTATTTAGGCAACTATAAAAAAACCTCCTAAATTCTACACTTGACACAAACACAAAAAGGGCTGATTTCCAGAGGTAATGAACACTGAAGAAATGGAGTAACCAGTGCTCTATGCCTCTCAAATTCAGACTGTGTGTACACTTTTGTATAAACAGGAATATGATTGTAGGCAGCTGCATTTGAAAACATTTGGTCATGAGCATTTGCACTGCAACGAAGAAAACTCAAGACAAACAGCTGAGCCACACTTTGCAGCATGAAGCCATGCATTACAATAACAAATTATGTCACTGACTCCCTCCAAACAACCCAGGTTTACTGCTTTGCAGAATGCTACAACTATGGTGGTAGGGAATGATTCCATTTAACACTATCTGTGATAGACTTGAAATCTGCTAGGGCTGCTCCTGTGTTTTGGTACGCTCCCCATTCTATCTTTTAAACAAAAAAATGATTTTAAAACAACTTAGTTGTTGTGGTGCAAATATTTGTGTGAACACTTTTTTCTGTAAACTGGGCTTTGCTAAACTGAGTAAGAAATGGGTTTTAATTGGTCTTAAGTTATCCATACACACCTATACATAGAAACAGGTTAGCTCATTCTGAGCTTGGAACTAGCCAGACATCAGCCGGGTCCAGTCCAGAGGTCAAGCAACCACACCAGTGAAGTATTTTGGTTAACTCAGCTCCTCAACAGAGCGTACTAATTCTAACACCACCAATTTAGCAACAGCTTCCAGACTACAGCAGGTTCATACTCGGCCATATCAGCACGTGTTTGGAGCAAGTTCATACTTGTATTCAAGTAAACATGTTCTAAGTGTCCACCACCAACCATCATCGATTTAATTAGCCAAGCACCCATCTACCTATTAGCAAGACCCATGCTGCTGGCCAGCAGGCTGACTAAGCCTCTGTGCAGGCTTGGGATTCTGCCAAGGCACATGAGAGTTCATGATCGCAGCCTCATTTCCAAATATCATACTCCTGCTTAAAATAACTAAAATTACAAGTCAGTTTACAGCAATGCAGCTAAATTAGCAATCATATTTTCTCACTTCGTAAGAGTACTCGATGTGAGCAGTTAAATGTGAGTCTTTCATTACGTCATTATCTTGCGTTCCTGAGTCAGTGCATTGGTCACAGTTTCTCCTGAACGCCACTTCTTATAGCAACACCTCCCAGCATAGCCGAACAGCTCAGACGTTCAGTTTACCTTATGCACTTTTGCATAGGAGAAACTGGCAGTTCTCTTCACTGATCCTCCATATATAGTTTAACTGTCCGCTGCACTTTTAAAAACTTTAGAAAAGCCATTTTAAAACCTTAATTGTATATGTTCAAAATGTCATGTCACTTAGCACACAGATGTTGAAACACCAGACCAGCATGGCTCAGCTTATCTCTTCTTAGTATATTTACTTTTCCAATGTTGACTATTTCTTTTACCTGGCAATGACACTCTTTGGAATCTATTATTAGTACTGGGATTCCCAAACAATGTCAACACAGAATAATGCTAAAATTATCCTGCCTGAAGTGGCGTCACTTTCTCCTTATACCTTTCTAACTTCAGCCAGAGCAGAGCAGGATAATAATCTGAATAAAAATTAAAGAATAGAAAATATAAAATGCATGCATCCAGAACATATTTTTAAAATAAATACTGTACAAGAAATGCAACAGCAGGCCCACAATAAATACAATAGATAGGTATGTCTGATATCAGACAACATATGACAGTACTTCATGTTTTCTAGTACAGAAGTATATTTATCAGTTTTATAGATGAGTTTGTTAACTTCACTGGTTTCTTTCTTTTCTTTGTTCCAGGTACGCATTTCACTTTCCACATATTTCCTTTTAAAAAGACATCTTATTTTAATGATGATCCAGTCAGTGCCAGGTTTCTTGTCAGGTCTGAGTGACAAGCAACTTATGCTGATGTCAGGGTACTTTGCTACCAATCTACAACTGCAGTTTTGATCATTTGTCTCAGAAAGTGGTAAATAAGTTTTCATAATTCTAAAAACTAAGAGGCAATAGTAAACTGAAGCAGCAAAGCTTCTTGAATGTTAAGGCAGGACCCAGTCTTTTCAATGTAACAGTTTTATACTCACGTCTCATACTTCCCTTAGGCAGCATGAGAGTATACAATCTTAACTGTTCTGATGTGCTCTGCAAGTGTTAAAAGGGATTTTTAATGGACTGAAATGCCTGAAATCCCTAGACTTCTTGCACCAACAAGTCAAACCCCGACAGGGTGGGCTTAACTTTTCATTCTTTTGAGGTAACATGTAAGCAAACATGACTTACATGCTACGATACTGTAGCTATCTGGTGTCAGCACCTTGGTTCCGTGTTAAAACCACAGAATTTCAGACGCTGAGAGCACACGCTTGCATTTGTGTCCTTGGCCCAATTTGGGACTGCTCTGCCGTGGATAACCTCCAGTTACCCACCTGGGAACACTGCAGCCACCAAACCCTTTGCCGCTGGAGGGGCTAAGGAAACCAAGTCTGGTTGCTACACCAGCAATCCTAGCAAAACCTGGAGCGGCGGAGGCAGCTCCCGGAACAGGGCAGTGTCTGGTGGGGGGGGTGAGGGGGTTGCCTCTAACCATGCTTCTGGAGATCTCACACGGGGGGCTGGGTTTTCTCCTTTGGGGCAGGCTCCCCACCGCCGGGCCGCCGCCAAGGGCGAGGGGAAGACGGGTGAGGTGTGCCGGCGCGGCCGCCTACCGTACCTGGATGAGGCCCCGGCGGTGCAGGGCGGTGTGCACGCAGCCCGGCACCTCCCCTCGGAGCACCACCGAACCGTTCCCGTTGGCCAGCCACCAGCTCCCCCGCAGGCTGCGCACCTCGGGGCCGCCCGCAGCCGAGACGCCGGCCCGGCCCGCAGCCGCTACCAGCAGCAAGGGCAGCAGCGCAGCTCGGCCCATGGCGGCGCCCGCCCGCCCCCCGGGCAGTCGGCATGGCCGCCGGGAGGAGCGGCTGGGTGGAGCGGCGGCCCCGCGCCGCGGCCGCCTCACCGCCATGGCCCGCGGAGTCGACGGACGGACGGACGGGGTGGGGGTGTGCCGGGCCGGTTCCTGCGGCCGCCGGCGAGCCGGCCCCGTCCTCAGAGGCCTGGGGCGGCGCTTGGGGCCATTAACGGCCGGTGGGGGTGGGGTGAGGCGGGCGCCTCCTCCCGCCGCCCGGTAACGGCTCCTCGGGGGCGAGAGGCCGCCCAACGGTCCTGCTGAGGGGGAAGGAAAGATGGCGCCGCTGAGGGCGAGCCCGTGCGGCTCCTGGGAGCGTTCCCAGCCCGCCGGAGAGCGGTTTTCCCCCGCCGGGCGAAGCGAGGGGGCCACGGCCGCTCCCCCGGCCCGCCACAGCGGGTTGTACAACCCCCCTGTCCCAGCGACTACTCGAGCAAGTCGGCTTAGCGTGAGGAGAGGAAGGCTGACCGAGCAGGGCACACACAGTAACAGCCGAAGAAAGCAAAATAGTGTGGGGTTTTGTTCCAAGAAGTAGCACAGGGGAACACTGATAATAGGAGCAGCTATGGTTACAAATCTTTCAGATGTAGCAAATTTACTTAGAACTCTAGAAAACTGCAGTGAAGGGGGAGGGAGGAGGAAGAGCTGTGATAACACTGCAACAGATACTTTAAGTACTGACTCCCTCAAATCATGAGATTTTATACAGCCCCAGACTTCCACCTCCTTTTTCCCATAAAATTACAGAGGCGTGTAAAACCAGAACAAACGTCATGAACATCTCATCAAAAATAGTAGTCTGGTTTCTCATAAAGCAGTGCTAGCACTGCTCCTGTGGATTTTGTTTGTAAAAATTACGTTCATCTGCAAAGGAGCAGAAGGGTCAGCTCCAAACAAAGAACCTGAGGTATCACACTGTAGCTTTCCTGTGTGCCCTCGATAGCTTAATCCCCTCATTCACAGCCCCGAACCAGGAATTAAAGCAAGAAGTTCTTAAATGGCTCAGTGGAAGGAGCACAAGGCAATCAAGAGCATGAGCTACTCTTTTAGGGGTAATCAGCCACCCTACTTCATGCTCTGTTTCCACTGAACCCTGGTGCTGATGAGGGGCCTAGACCACCTCCATGGAGGTGTTTCACACCATAGCATGGTTACACTTCATCTAGCTGTCCCTCCAGCCAAAGCTGTACAGCAGGTAGAAAATAGCTGTGCAATTCACTGATTCTCATTTCACAATACAGAAAAATGCTCAGATTTCAAAGACTCTCATAATTGCAAGTGACTAGCCCACAAACCTTCCAAAGGTTGTGACAGCACAAAACAAGAGTATCTGAGAACTTTCCAGACTATATTACCTGTATGCCTGCTCAGCTGTGAGCAGATTAGAGAGCACTTGGCTTGCTTTTCTCTGGATATAAATGACTTTATTCCCTCACACAGCTCAACATGAAATTGAAACTGCTGATCTCAGCAGCTACTCCATGACCTTAGCTTATGGTTTGTAGAATTTTGGGGTGGGTTTGGTTTTTTTTTTTTTTGGTGGTGGTGGTGATTTGGTTTTTTTGTGGTTTATTCTTAAAGCATAGTTGATTAAATCAATGTTCCATTTGGATTTGTGTAATTTTTACTTTGTTTATGAACCAGGTCAGAATCTGATCAGGCTGGTAGTTTGCTGTCTCAGAATACACTTAAGTGAGAAGGCAAAAATATGCTTAAAACCAGAAAATCTTGCAACTTTCTTTAAAGAAGTGCTACCAGTAGTGTCACTTACCTTCCTGTTACTATATAATATTTTTTTTCCTTTTAACAGAAGAGTCAGATCACAGTGCATACAAAGAAAGCAAACTACTAACTGCATGCAGGTGCATACACATGATTCCGCATAGAAATGCAACCAACGAATAGCATTCTATGAAACCCAATTGCAGGACTTCATTCAGTTTTTCCATGTCTGTCCTTATGTTTTCTTATTGTCTGTAATTATAGACTGTAAAATTAAAGGAGGAAAGAATACATAAAGAGTTAATGACTGTAACAACACATATACAATTCATACACCAAATCACGTAAGAATGAAGTGTGACTGACACAAAAACACGCTGCTGCTTCTGGTATGCAGCACAGAGTGCAAGAGTGAACTGCAGACAAGAATAGGGATACCAGAGTTCTGTTTTAGCTCCTGGCTTTCACACACCTAATTCAGCACAACATAAGAATCCACCCTAGATATGTCTTTAAAACGTTACTGAACATGGTCAACATGCCTTTATGATTCAAATCCTTTTGAACTGACAGCCCTTTGTTTCAATACAACATAAAAATGCCAGTCTTTCCATTCATCTACCATATAAAGTACATGATATAACCACAGGTGATTTTTTCACCTGTGAGAGCACAGGGGGGCACAGTTCTGAGAAATACTGGTCCAAAGCAAGAAACAGTACCTGATCTTTTTGTCACACTGAAAAAATCTCTATCAACTTTAAAAAGGGATGGCTGGGACCCATACTGTTTGGCAGCAGAAGTCTGTGCAGAAATTTAGCTGTTGGAACAGTTTACTCTGTGTGTATTTTTAAGCCTGAGTAACCTACATTCAACATATTGACTAACTGAAATACAGGTCCCATTGGCAAAAAAAGACTATCATCATAGAAGATTGAGTTACCCCAAGTGGCTTTGCACGCTGCACAATTCAGTCAAAATTAGTATCTTCTCACCTTTAAAAGTTCAGCCTATAAAATCATTATACATTAATAGTAATAAAGCCTGTTCTCTTTCTGCCCTCATCTGTCAATGTGTAATGCTTTCAGGACAATCAAACAATTCAGTGTATTTTCCTTAAAGTCACTCATACAACACTAAAAGCATTTAAACACTGTAGTGCTGCTTGAGAGATCTTGTAGGATACTATCTTTCAAGAAGCAGACTTACAGAGAAGTAAGTTTTAATGCTACCAAAAAACAACTGCAAGCTTTTTTTTTTTTAAATAAATCTTT
Organism: Strix aluco; assembly: GCF_031877795.1. NCBI lineage: Eukaryota > Metazoa > Chordata > Aves > Strigiformes > Strigidae > Strix > Strix aluco. Next base: position 56,730,981 of record NC_133934.1, read on the forward strand.
TTCAGCAAGTCATGTGCTAGCTTCCCAGTAAGAAGGAAACTGCATTTCAAGATGTTTACTGTACTTCCGTGTTTTCTTTGCCTTTTATTCTTTCTGCTGAAGACTGACTGAAGCAACACACACATACACACAAAAAACTCAAGCTAAAAACAATGCTGTAATTAAGTATTCTGAGAACATGCCGTTTCCTTGTTCAAGGCTTATAATTAAGTTAAATCATGTCTCATTTTCATGTCCCAGTTCTGGGGTTTGTTTTTTGTTTGTTTGAGGGTATTTTTAAACAAATTACATTTTTACTGTTTAAAGATGCAAGAGTCTTAAAGGCTGTGGTTTTATCTTTTAAAATCTGAAGACACAAAGCAAAGCAAGATCTTTAGTGTGGCTTTCTTTTACTGTGTACCATATTCAATTTCTTTCTGAAATGCCACAAATTTAGGAGGTTATTACAATTCCTTATGATACTGCAAGCAGATATTCTTTATCAACTAAGACAAAAAGCTGAAGGCAAAACCATGCCTTTGGCTCTATTAGAATAAATTCAGAGTAGTTCTATTGAAGCTGCCCAAATTCTGCTGTGTTAATCCAGAAGTCTTTTGTTTCCAATTGCTATGCAACCTCTATCATCACGACAGGCTGCTGCTGTTTTCTCTTTCAAATTCATGCTCAATGAGTTCATGCAAAGGTTTTAAACAGGTTCTCACAGATTTGGCTACAGTACTTTAAGATATTACTGCCCCCACCTGTCCACCCTGTACCATTCTTCTGCCGAAGGTTACCACCTCTGAAGCAAACCAGGACTTGTATCCAAACCAGGCCATACCCAGGCTTCCTGTCTCTTTTGGTAATCGTACACCACTGCAGATACCACCACCACAGACCATTTGTCAAAGATGCAAAACAACGACAGGATCATCTACTTGTGGGAGTTTTGCATTAGATGCAGCAATATCGACGCAGACATGTTGGATAAATACTGGTGTAAAACTGGTCTGGTGTTTGCATGACTGCGAATACCTTCAGACAGCACAGCACATCTGTAGGAAAGCCCTACAGCTCCTCAATGTAATGCCTGTCCTGTTTCATGACTGCCTCTGCAAAACATAGAGCTGCTATGCAAAATAGCTACTCTCTGAGCTGGTGTAAAGGCAATATGGTGCAGAGAGCCCTCCAGCTATGGATTTGTAAAGAACAGACAGAAAGAACACATTTCAGGCATTATTCTGTATTTATCTTGAATTCCATCCAAAAAGGATGTTAAAAATGAAATGAGAAAATAAACATTGCTTTTAGATGAGGACACTATTAATACATCACTAGAAGAGAACGTTGTATTAGGTTATCATGAGCAAAATACAGAATTACAATCTAAGTGGTAGGCCTAAAGTTTCTTTCATAATTATTGTAAAATCTGTAGGTCATTGCAAGGGGATTTCCTTAGCAAGCGAAATTACTCAACACAAACAATCACGAGTAATTGGAAATAATTATGTGGAAGGGAAGCTACTGGCTCCAGCCAAATGCTATATGGAGGGGAAAAGGCAAAAAATAGGTAATAATAATTTTAAAATTAAAATTACATAAACAGAAAGGCAGGCAATACCTTGAGTATACCCTTAAACCTCATCAGGTATGCCGGGGCAAAAGCCTGTACTTACACCTCTACATAACATCTTGTTTTAAGATGGGCTCAAACCACAGGATTTTGATTTCAGGTCACCACCTTCCATAGCACAGACACAAAAAGCATAAGGATCTTGAAAGCCAACATGAACACATTTCTAAAGACAAGTTCTTTAGAAGATGGAATTCCAATAGCTTTTATACTCTTCAATTTATAAGCAATTTTGAAAAATCCTAATCTATTTATAAGATTATGTAACACTGACCATTGTCATTTACTCTTTGCCTCATGAGCAAAGTCACCATCTTAAGACTAGGCATGGTGCTGTCCCAGCTCCCTGTGAACTCTCATTAAAATTTACTTAAAACATATATAGAATCAAAACTGATTCTCTGGCACTTCAAGAAAATCAGTAGTACATACGGGAACATTATGAAACAGCTTGCTTAACCTTCTTAAAGGTCTAAATCTAGACAGTCATCTGTGACCACAATACTATGTATGACTCGTCCCTTCTAAACGCCTAAAATTAAATCCCTCAAAACGTGGGTATCACAGGTTTCTCCCATGACGGAAGTTTGAGAGGCTTCCACCGAGTCTTACTAATGCTGTGTACTACTTCTGGCATTTTGCCAGTTGAGTGCAGGACATACCAAACAGATTACACTAAATATGAAACACATATCCAGCCTACTGTTTTAACGAATGTTTCCCATGCAGGTGAGTATTATGAGAACATCAACAAAAATTTATAGCTGATAAATTGGATGAGTAAACTGAAATGGATTTGGAGTTGCCAAAACAGCTTGGAGCTGCATTTCTTTTTCTAACTCAGTTACTCGAGACAAACTGCTGGGGCAGGTCAGGACATGTGTTTCTCAAAGCTTTAGTAGGGGTAACAAAGCTGGCTTCAGCAGTAGGCCAAACTCTGTCCATACATTTCTGCAAAAGTGACCCTAATGCAAGCACCAGGGAATATTCAAAGTTACTTTACTGAAAACTATGGGTACTCAAAAGACACTTTTTTCCCCTCTTGAAAAATTAGTAATTATTTCAGTACCTACAAGAATTGACAGAATTCTTAACCAATGAAGCCCACACTGAATCGTCTCAAGCCCCACTTATGCAGCAGCATAAGCCAAGAGCCTGCCTACATTAAAAAAAAAAAAAAAAAATCTTTACTTGTCTGAACGATTCTAGGGCAAACCCCTTACGTAACGGAACTACATCCTCATGTAGTCCAGGATGCTACATGCCACATCGCTCACTGCACTGGTACAAATGTCTCAGGAATAGGAGTTACAGAAATTGACTCATGCACATTCATCAAGCAGACATACTTTTAATATGATCTGGTTTGTTTGTTGTTTTTTTTTTTTTTTCCTTCCCAAATGGCTTAGTACATAGTGCTAAAAACACTACTTTATACATATCCATCTCTAAAAAAAGCATTACATGTTTGATTATCATTGTACCAAAAAGGGAAGACTACTGCAGCAAACAAAGAGAATAAGGAGTACTAGAAGTATCATAGAATATCTCAAGCTGGAAAGGACCCATAACAATCATCAATCCAACTCCCTACTCCTCACAGGACTAAAACTAAACCATGTGACTAAGAGTGTCATCCGGATGCTCCTTGAACTCTGACAGGCTTCATGCTGTGACCACTTCCCTGGGGAGCCTGTTCCAGTGACTGACCACCCTCTCAGTGAAGAGCCTTTTCCTGATGTCCCATCTGAACTTCCCCTGATGCAGCTTCATTCCCTTTCCTTGTGTCCTGTCATACTCTTGTACTGTCTGACTACAAATTTCTTGTTTTGGTGCTAGTCAACATTTTAGTATTTTTCTACTTGCACTGGAAGCAGGAAGGCAGGCAGTAGTTTTGTGGCTAGAAATGTAATGAAGAGCCTTAGAATAACCTTGTCTCTTCAGCTCAGTCCTTGGTGAAAGAAGGGCCCCAACCTCTTCAGGGAGTGACTACATTAAGATACTACTCACACTGACTTTGTTCACAGCTAAGTTTTCAGCCCAGTGGATCCAGATAATCTAGTGCTCAAATTATTGCCTATACCTTTGATAGCTGCTACAAGTGTCACAGTTCCATGGAAGACCTCTGTTTTCTCACCACTAGGACTGCAGATAATGACACAAACAGCACCCTGTAAGAAAGGATCTTAAAAACCACAAGAGATCACTGCCAGGAATCCTCTAAGACTGTTTCAGCAAGTGCAAAGATTTTCAGCTAGTCTAAACTGGTGCAGATCTACTGAAAGGAGGAAAGCTACACTATAACTTCAATTAAACTTCTGTATATAAATATTCAGTATGCATTTCATAGAATCATAGACTACCACGTTGGAAAGGACCTCGAGGTTCATCTGATCCAACCCTTCTTGGCAAAAAGACATTTTGACATCTATACACTATTTCACAGCAGTGCCACGATATTCTGAAGGTATTTAAAGTTTTAATTATTAGAGGGTTAGAGAGTGAACAGCCACTTCGGTTTTTGGCACTTTTTACATACTAGCAAAATAAACAGCATTCAGCAAGCAATCATTTCCAAAGGTATGGCTCTCTGTTAAAAGGACTTCTTCACCACAGGAAGCTGTCATGACTCCAAAAGGTTATTAAGCACTTACGAGGTTTAAGATGCAAAATAATCTTGAAAATTTATCTGTCAATAAAGATTCTATTATTTTGATTCACTCAGCATTTTTTTGAATACAGTTTATCAGCAGTGGTCATATTGACAAATACAGTTTTAAAGGCCTGGAACTATTCCCCAAGAAATTTCAATCACACCAAAAAGATACTTAAAACTACTTTAAAAAAACTAATTTAGGTAATTTAGTCTAATGAAGTAGTTCAGTATGCCTAGCAAGTTGACAAATAACAATTTTTCCTCAATATTCACTTTGGTCGCAGCCACTAAGGTTTACTTGGAGGACAGAAGGGTACAACTAAACTTCCTTCTGCCATCTCCTGCTTAGACAGTAACAGTGGACAGCTTAATGCTGACATGAGAAAGCCACTGCATGGCTGGAGCCACTTATTGTTTAGTGAACATCTTTGTGGAAATTTCAACTTTGAGATTTTTCAAGACCTCTTCTGTTTTGTTGTGTTCTCTTAATACCAAGGATGCTGATCTGCTGTTTATCCTTCCAGCTTCCCGGCAAAGACCCATAATCTTGTAACCACAAACTATGATTACTGCTACTTCCTCCTCACACAACTTTTCTAGAAGAGCTTATCAGTTAGCTGCAGCTGGCTCAGAAGGTACAGCTGGCTGCCCTCTCCACTGTCCACACCCCAAATTATTCATGATCTATGTGTCAGCATATGCTACGTGGTAACTTCTCTTTAAAAATTCAGTGAGACAACACTGAGCTCTTCCCCTTCACTTTGTCCCCACATATCTGTGATCACTCTAGATTCCTAATCCTAATACACAGCAGTTGTTTCACCTATACTGATCTAACCTAAAAACTTAAGTTTCTTAACCCCTTTTTTCTGGTATTTTTACAAGCTCTCCTCCAAATTACAACCACTGCAGCAATTAACAGAGTAGAAAGATTCGAAGTTAACCCTTCCCCCTCCCTTCATGCTTTGCACCTCAAAAGGCATTACTCGCCCTAGCAATTGCATGAAATACTGGTTCATAATTTCTGTTCATAATCACAGCCTAGCTAAGTTACATGAAAGAGATTCCCCATCAGATCAGGGAAGGCAGCAAAAAGAAGCCCTATCTAGCAGGGGAGGTGTATGGGCAAAAAGTAGTTCAGGTCTCTAAAGTGCAGAGGCAAACACTGCAGGGTGGCTGTGGGAAGGAAAAGAAGGTTAGGAAGGCTGATCAGTCAACTACAGCCTATTTCTCTATTGGGTCTCCTGCCCTGTGAAGCAGAGATGTTCTAGCTTCAGTTAAGCAGCAAATGGCAACTTCTCTTTTCATCTTCCTCTTTTTTTTCTCTTCCCCCATAAAGCACAGCATAATGCACGTGTGGCCAGTAAGCTGCCACATCAGCCACATTAAAAAAAGCTGTTTTAAAGAAATAGTTTTACATCCAAAAGTTTTAAGGTAACTGGTCAATGGCTTTCCACAAGCCTGTTTTTTCATGTTTTCATTCTGGAAAGTTGGAATATTCTTCTCCATCAGTTCTATCAGTATCAGAAAGAATATTATGTGCAAAAATATGCCTCAAGAGTTACCTGCTTTTTCTTAAAGCTTCAGTTCTCTCGTATCATTTATAGTTAATCCAAACAGAATGCATTTTTACTTCTTTCCCTATTTATAAATAAAAAGTTAAGGTTATGAAAATTCACATCCTTTGCACTAAAACAGTAATTCTGAGTGTGAAGTGCAGCACATATGAAGTAGGAGTGGAAAAACACCTAGCTAAATTAAGCAACAGACACCTACCTACCTCCGTTCTAACTCAATTGCTTGTCATTGTGTGATGATACCTTGAAGTGCAGCTTTCAGTGAATTTGGAATCAATTCTCAGGAAACATAAATCATTATGTAAACAAGGCTTAGAGATATCCTCATGAATTACAACTCAAACTGTAAAAACATTAAGAGCAGTTAGTACACTCAACAACAGAAACAGGGTCACAATTCATTTACACAAGAAAGTTTTACCTCTTCTGCTGATCAGACTATCTGCACTTGTTCCATGGCAGCTTGTTACTGAGCTTAGAACTCATTCCCAAACAAACCACGAACTCCCAAACCAAAGGATTTTTATACTACAAAATTTGGGGTCAAAGGAGGCTTACACTAGTATACGTTGTATGTGCCTAACTGCATGCTTTGGCTTACACATCTCAGTTAACTTCTCTTTGTAGACAAACCACAAGAAACTTTGTCCTGCTTTTTATAGCACTACTACTTACCAATGTAAAACTTCCATCTTCTGAGTGTATGAAGAACTCATTATTTATGCAAAGCTAACTGTATTAAGCACCCCAACTATATAGAAATTATTGTATCCCAAATATTTTATAGTGTTACTACATTAAAAAAATACCATTACAGTTTGCAAAAATAAGCTTATACAAAGCCACATGCATTCTCTTGTGAAGGGCTTGTATTTATTTCTACTACACATAACAGAAGAACTGCAGAATCACACAGGGGCTAAATACACACTAGTGGCACGCTGCCTTTATAAGCTCGTGTGGTAACATTTTCTATTCATTATAGCATGGTTTCCTCTCTGACTCTTCAACAAAAAAAAAAAAAAAAAAAACAAAAACCTCAAACCTCTCAGAGGTCAGCCCTGTGGATTCTAACAGGAGTCTCCTGAAACTTTAAGGAATTGAATCCTCACTGGGTTTCACAGTAAGGAGACAAACTGAAGAAAGGGTGGAATGAAAGAATACAGGTATACAAAAGCTGACCAAAACACATGCACAACCAAAAAACAAAAGGTACAATTTGTACTTCTAAGTTTGTCAAGGCACATATGTCAATTAGACCAGACAGATATGCTTGAGGTGCAAGAATCTGAGGGACTTCTCACAAAGATTGAGCATCACTCAGTCCCAAATACTAAATTCCATTCTCCAGCCAGCACTAATCCATTCTATAAAAGGATGTATCAGTGCCATCTTCGAGAAGTTGTCTTGTTCTCCACTGTTTGTTACCCAAAAACTCCTACAGTCTCTAACAGTGATACCTTCCTCAATGCTCTTCTGAGTACAGACACAAAATCTAGTACCTTATGAAGAGATCTAGACCACTTATTCCAATAATAGCATTCCAAACCTTGCAATAGGAAAACCAATAAAATAATGGTTATGTTGAATAGATCCTTCATTTTCTAAGATATCTGTGAATTAATTTTCTGCATTCACTATCAGAGCAGGATTAGTACCACGGCAAAGAATCTATAAACCTTGTTTTAGCAAGCATATCCTTCCCCAAAGAATTAACAGCTTCATACTGAACAGTGATCTTTGCCAGAGTTATGCCATCTTTGCTATTTACCTTCACAGATTTGTCAGAAGGGATTATAGACTCACACTAAGTTCTGTACATAAGGTTGCAAACTGCAGTTCCTCGGTTAGATGCCAAGAGGATCTGAGTTGCATGTTCAGTTAAAAGTTGTGTTCCAGAAAATTCCCTTTAAAAAAAAAAAAAAAGATGACAGGACTCATGACTATATGAACACGTTTTCTTTTTAGACTTGCATCAAATACTCCGAGATAAGAAGTGTCGAGGCTTACCTGGCCAGCGGGGAAAAACACAGGCTAAATTTAGAAACAAGCATAGGCTTCTCTTTTCCTCAGCACAGACGAAACTATCACATTCAGTGGCTATCAATGTGTTCTAAGATAAGATACATGACGAGTTAGGCAGCTCTTCAAGAACACAGGAAACAGCTTAATTTGTGCATTCCTTCTAATGAATCATGACATCACGTCTCAGAGACTAAACCTGAGTCAAAACTCCCATTCCAGATAAAGGCAAAGGCATTTCCAAATTCTGGCTCCAAAGCCCTACTATGCCAAAGCAGCTGGAGCAAAACCAGCTGCCCAGCACTCCAGCCAGCATTCCTCCCATGGGGAGAAAGTAGTATTGCCATCTTTTAAGCAAAAGATCATACTCTGCACAATTTAACTCTGTGATGGGACAACACAGTTAATACGAAAATGAAGTTGAAGCAAAAGCCAGAATTACCTAGATGGTTTGCAAAGCCTGGGATTCTTAACTACAGAGCTTGAGCATTTCTGCTTGAAGCTCCTGAGGGGGAACCAATCTGAACAGCAGTCATTTAAAGAGAGCAGCCTACTCTCCTAGAGTCAGTCAGGTACAACCCCAGATCAAAGATCAGTTAAAAGCTGCAGAAAAACAACATGTTCTGTTCAACATTGTGTGTCTCCTGATGAGGATTCCTCCCCTCACAAATGAAGAATCTTCACTGTTTAAGAAGATACTGAATTCTCACCAACATTTCCAATGGACAGACATAAAAAATAAGCTATTTTGGGCAGAGATGTTTACCAGACATTCTTAAAAAAAAAATCTCAAGTATTACTTTACTCAGAGCTGTCCTATCAAATTCACTGTTTAATTTCTGGCACCTATTACTGTAAAGATTACACTTGTCACCTCTTCTAACTGAGATAGGCAGATGCTCTAGAAATAGTTACAGCATTTACTGCTTCTCACCTGGAAACTACTAAACTCTTTCTCCCACAACTGATTCACATTAAACAAACCACATGTCACTTCACTGCAGTACAAAAAAGCTGAGAACTTTGAACTATCCCTGCAGAAGACTGAGTGCTTGCTTCTAAATGACATATGAGAGCAAAGTTACTGCAGCATTAACCAAGGAGAACATGAAATCACAATTTATGGGCACTGGCTAAACAATCACACTTACTTACGAACTGTTCCATACACACGTGCAAAAGCTCAGCTGTCTACACACTGAGCTGCTCCTTCCTAAGGCTATGTCTGAATGGCTGTTCTTTGACAGGCTAACCTGGACACTTAAAATTACAATTTATTAACTATCTTATTTCAGGTTATTTTGAAGTCAGCTGGTTTTTACACTAGGCTGCATGAATTGACAGCAACACAATTTCACTTCAGAGTAATACGGACAGCCAGTCTTTACCTTCTGTACCTTCTCTTTACATCACACATTTACCCAGTTTTGTTTCCTGCGTTACCATGCTCTCTCTGCATTGGTCTTGCACTGTTGCCAATATATAGGCCCTCAGCCTTACACTGAAAATATTTTAGCCGTAATTCCAACTACCTTTTAAAGGTGCAACAATTGCCTATTGAGATCTGAATCTAACAGTTCTCCAATTTATGCCCATTTCATATCTATGTTGAAGGCACTGGGGTAACAGAGCATCAATGACACTGAGAACTGAACAGCATAAAGCAAATTATTCCTACAAGTAGTAGTTTTTTTGGTTTTCAGGCTGGAAGGAGTTAGTATAGTCTGTGTTCTAGTGAAATAACCTTTATAACTTAAGATCCTTCATTGATCATGGATTATTTTCTTGTTCCACTGTTCTAGTGCTCATTTGTTTCATTTAACTCTCTAACAGAAACAGTTGTCTTAGCCTAGTTTTCATGTATAAAACTACACACAAACCAGGGAAAGAAACTGAATTTAGATTTTTTTTGACACCTATAAACACAGCAAGAAATCTTCAGCTGAATTCCAACTTCTGCTTTAAGTTTTACTAGGGACCTGCAGACTGAAGATTCCTTCTGAATCACTACCCACATCTGATGGACCTATGGTATCTGCTTCAGATGAGAATGCCTGTAAAATACTACTGTTTGTAACAGTGAAGGATTTGAAATAAAATGGCTAGAAAGAACAATTGAGGGGAGGCTGCAGAAAAGAATACAATAAAAAAGTTATTCAGACTATTTCTGGATGTGAATGTTTAAACCATTATTTTATCTGTTAATTATTGCTAATTCCTTTTTGCCTAAGCAATTATCAAATCTAACAGGGCTGGTATACTATGTCTGCATACCTATATACTAACTAGCTGTCTTTTAATCATTTGCCAGACTGTAGTTCCATGTTCCATAGCAATCAGACCTCGCCCTGTTGTGGCCTACTTAAAGCCAGATTTTTAAGAAAGAGTTAGTGTCTATAATCTTTACATAAAAACTATGTACAGTGCAACTAAGTACAATGTTTTACACACACATGTAAAATTAGGTTTATGTTCATTTTTTCAACCAATACAGAAGATGCTGTAAAAAAAATTCCTAACCAGTGCTACAGATCAGGCTTCTCCTGCATCATGAAAAGTCTCAAAAATGTGCTTAAAACCAAGTTTTTCAAGTGAAATTTGAGTAAGCTGACTGGAACCGTGTTGTCAAATTCCAACCCCACGTAAACACAGAAAAAAAATATTAAAAAAATTATTCCAGAAACAACACTGAAGTGTAAGTTTCTTTCCTTGTTACATGTTTGTTAAATCTAAGTGCTTTGGCTTGACACTTTGTTCTCATACTCTCACATAAAAGCCATTTAAAAAAAAAGATTTTGTTCAATCCAAGATTTTTAGGATGGAGCTGGCCCCTGTGTTCAGAAGACATTATTGTATTAATCATCCTGAAATAAGTCTTTTAACAGAGCTGGACAGGACAACTCAATTCAATGTTTTCCAAAACCTTCATTTTTCACATGAAGTTCAAATCAAAAAAGTCTTTTTTCCCCCCTCCATGTTTCACAGCAATCAAGATCTACTACATACTTTTTAGACCATCTGTGGTTTTGGCGGGTACATTACTCACTGAGGTAATCACTAATTAAGCTTTTTGTTTTGGTAAAAGTTCTTAAATTCTTTCATCATCTCCTTATTAGCTCACGTTAACCAGCTCCTCCCCTTGCACCCCGACCCAAACAGCAAGCCCAAATATAACTTCCACAGGAAGCCTGCATGAGACACTACTGAGACAGCTTCAAGGACAAAACACCTGCCATTTCCCACTTCACAAAGATTGTAAGTCTCAGCATGACCTCCGGCATGCATATATAACATCTACAATTCACCCATCATTCTTTCATCAAAATACATACTTTCTAATTACAGAAATTTGTCACAGAAAGACCATTATGGATGTACAAGGGAAATATATAGTGGTCCAAACAAGACTTCCAAATTGTAATATTTTACTATCTTCTCCTTCCCTGACCCTCCCTCATCCACACCTCCTTGAGTTTTATAAAGCCTGGTGCCTTACATCTCAAAACATCTTTCTAGTTGATTGCATAAATGATTTTAGTGGCTATGACTCCGAGACAAGTAATAAGCATCAAGTTAACAGTTACCAAAAAGGTGAGAGCAACATGTTTGTAAGCTTTGAAATATAAACTTTTACCTCAGCTGTAACGCCACTGGCAGCTATATTTTAAAATATATCCAATTTTCCAGTAAAATGGTGTAAGCAAAAACCTTTGGTTAGCAAAGCAGAAATACTGCACGAACTGCAACTTCATCAACAAATTTCAGAACATCATTTCAGCAAGGCATGCACTGTTCAAGAGCCCAGGTTTCTAAATTTCAAGCCAACTAGACTTTAAAATAAGTTCACTTTCATAGCTTAGAACCAGAACAAACCATGTCCAAACTACATAATCAAATTTTTATAAAAATTAAGGTTTAACATTTATTTTACATCTAGCTTTCCACATCCATGTGGGGACAAGGAATCAGAATGTACATAACTATAAGCAGTGCAAAAGTGGTGCCGGTGTGAAGTCACAGATGCACAACAAAGTGATAGTACAAGACTAGAGAAAATGAAGCTATGGATGTTAAGAATGGAGACCAAAAAAAAAAATCAAACAAGGAAAAATGTGAAGGAAGAGGGCAGGAAAGAGGAGAGCCGGATGTTTAATAATGCCCTTGTTGCTGCAAAGATAAACTAATGGCACAAGACAATGTTTCTTGTAGAACAAAAATCCAATAGCAATGAGTCTTTATTCACGTTTAGTCACCTGACATGAGGAAAGTGTCTGTTGCATTAAAATAGTCATCAATGTAAATGGCAGCATGGCTGAACAAGTCCTTTTCAATGGTAACGAACATCCCACATAGTAAAGTCACTTCAACACAGCCTCATGACAATTCCCACATCAAAACAGTACTTTATTTTATAATTTTTTGCCTCATCATTACTCCCACATTAAGATCTTTCAACTGTCAAGTGTACAAGGTGAAGAAAAAGGTTCTCAGTCAGCAAACACAGGTGCATCAGGAAGTATCTCCACAATACACCACTTCGGATCTGCTGGGTCCCAAGTCCATCCTTGAACGCTGGGCTCCCAGCACCAAGTGTAGCACACTACTAAGGCTACACTACTATGTTAGCTTATTAATTCTGCATACATCAGGCCGAACAATGTGTCAACCTGCAACAGACTGAGCATTATAACTGAAAATGGCAAAAGATTCACTCTATTGAACTTTACATCATTATTTGATGTTAAACAATGAGGCAAATCCCAACAGTATATACAAAAACCAGCTTTGCTTTTACAAAAGATTTTGTTTCCCATATTGATTAATCCAGGCAGCTAATTCATTGGTTTATGCAACTTTATTGAAGAAAATAAATCAATTAACTAGTAGAGCTATTAGTTGATCACTCATCCATTGACAACTTGCATCATTTATTCAGTGCTATATTAAACAGTGTTTTGGAAGACAGATTAACTAATAGCTCCAAGCCTCCTAACAAAATTTAAATGAATTACAAAAATGTTCTTAGACCCTATTTTGGAATACAAGGGATGTTTGACTTCCAATTTCCATTCTCTGTAAAACAAGAACTGGTCATTCCTTTATTGACATGCATAAGATACATCACATTTTCTGTTCTGCTGATGCTATAGATTCAGTACCAATTCTCCAGACACATCAGTTATGAGCAAAAGTATATAATAAAACCTCAGTTCTCTAACACTGGAAGGTTTGGAACAAGATGGATGTTGCTACAGCAATGTTACTTCTTTGATGGGAGAAAACTGAACATCCATCTCCCCTCCCCCCTTCAGGTGATATCTTCAGTATCTGTTAGAGCAGTGAGGAATGTTTGTTTGTTTTTAATCTCATAACCAAGTTAGAATGAAGACATTGGCCACATAATACACATGCTCCATTAAAAAAAATTCTGAATCTTGGGCAATTGTTCTTGTGTAACTACTTTACAGATTCTAAAAGCAGTTATTGTCCAAAGCTGGAAGAACTAAAGTCTTCTCAGATGAGCATGTGCATGAATGGAAGGAGGTAAACAAAAAAATAAAAAAGATGAGGTCTGATAGGGGAGCAGCCGGATAAGAAAATCAAAAAAGGAACAGTAATTTAAAGTTTATTCCAGCTATAATGCAGGTTATTCTGACTTTAAGGTAGCATCACATGGCATACTTCTGAGTCCATTCCCGAGATATTCTGTTGTACCTGCAAACAAAAACAGGAATTGAATTAGTGTCAGCATGAAAATTACAATTTCCTAAACAGTTAATCATTAAGTGTCACTTTATCCCCATCTCCCTATTCTCTTCACACTATGAGAAACCTCTTTCTATACTAAGATATACTTGAACTGAAAAAAATGAACAAATTCCTCCCTACACTAACTAGGATATCCTCTAATTTATATGAGACACTTCAAATTCAAGGCAAGCAGATTTGCTAGAAGTCCGTTGTGAAAAACTACTGAAGGGGACTAGAGACCACTTGGGGTGGGAGAGGCAACAGGAGCATTTTGTTTAAATATTGTCCTTAGATAAAGATTACAGTATCACATGCCGTAAGTAAAGATTACTTGGTTAATAATATCATTGGATACAGAATGTCAAAGTTACCCATTTCAGAGTAAAACAATACTAAGCATTTCTTCCCACATGAATATACTGCTCAGACAATTCTTAAAAAGGACATTAAAAGAATATTTAAGTACACTACTTCCACAGGAATTGAGCTGACAATTAGTTTATACTTAACTCCATGCTTGTCAGTAAGAAGTTAATTTTCAACTATACAAGCAGAACATAATCCCCATACATTTTCCTAGTTTGCATGTAGAAGACAGACACTGCTGAATAATAACAAGTTGAAATTTGGATTGTCTAAATTCACCCATGTCTAAGCATGAGGTCTCCCTCAGGGCGTCACTTTTAAGGAAATTCTGACAAAATCTGGGTAAATACTTACCAGAACAAGTTGACAAGCTGGCTCAAAACTCAATAATTATTTCATACTAATTTGTTTTTTGGCCATGCAAGAGCAGTATCTGTGAGAAATAGTGACTAGCCAATACGTTTCACACTAACCACAGATCAAGCTGTTAAATAACCAAGTTCAGTAACTGGTGCATCCATTATCTGTTAGTTAATCCAGTGCCTTAGAGCATGCAGCACCCAAGTGCTGACAAGTTTCCATTTTGTTAAATGCACCATAATGTGCAGATATTCTTACCCTACAGCATAGCGTATTTCTCTGTCCACTCTCTTGCTAACCTATTGTACCTAATTGGACAAGTATATTTAGCATTAATATATATATATGTAAAAAACAAGTCTACTTCATATAATTCTATCTGTGCAAAATGCTAAAAACACACAAGGAAAAAAAAGTTGTTTCAACACAGATAGGAAAAGAGTTACGAAGCCTTTTTTAAAGGGGAGCACCAAAATTAAAGGCCAAGCTGCTAACAAAAGAAAGCACCAAAATAACAGACATCTTTTCCTCAATATGAAGATCTAACTCTGTTCTATTTATGCATGGTAAGCAAAAAACTGGGTAATACATACTTTAAAATACTGCCACGCATGTGAGAAAAAGATAGTTCCCTTCACCCACAACTTCAAAGATACTAAGCCCCTTTGTTTTTAAATTATGCACTACCAAGAATAGGTACTTCTTTGACACACAAGTTCTCTCCATTCCAGATTTTCACAAAAGGCTCACTCAACACAATTGCTGTCTGACAATGTACTCTTACAAACTTCGGTAAAATATTAGTCTTACACAACTCTGCACTTACTTGTCTCTGTCTGTTTTATAGATACGTGCAATCTCTGGCACTAGTGGGTCATCTGGATTTGGATCACATAACAGCGAACAAATGGATAAGAGAACTGTGAAAACAAAAAGAGAATTCTCTCAATGGCAAAACAGGAGCAACCATCTCAGCAACAATAGAGCACACATCTTTGGATTAGCACAATGTCAGCACAGAAAAGAACCTACCTAAAACGCCTTTTCCTGAATATGGCAAAAATAAATTTGTAACCCACTCTAAATAAAAAGTCCAGAATAACTTAAAAGTTCGTAAGAACTATCTGTTTCCTATTTCCTAATACTTATAGCTGTCAGTAAGCACACACGAGAACAGCACTGTTGTCTCCTGCACTATGATGCAATGTAGCAGCCAACAAAAGCACGTTATTATGTATTCTGCTGACCAGCATATTCCATGGTTTTATTCACTAAAACTAGAACTTCAACTTTTTAAAAAACACACTGAATTCTTTCTCTGTTGTAAGACAGCAATACCCTGGTCTGCACTGATAAAACTACATGTATGTTGTAAAATAAAGGAGTAACACTGTTGTAGGCAGCTATGAGGACTTAATCCTCTACTCTCACAGCAGCTTTGAAAGAAAAACAATAGTGACAGCATTAAAATGTAGGGAAACCACATTTAAATCAGAAACCTACTCCCTAGACAGACAGGATTTACAAGTTCTACAGACAAAGGAGCACTTTGATGGATCTTTTGAAGCCATAGTGACCAGTGGCTTTGAGGCAAAACAAAATTTGATCATCGTGAAAATATTTGAGAATTAACTGTTGTTTACTATAGTAAAATGAGGAAAGCTACAAAGCTTCTATTGCAGCACCACATCAATTTATCTTGAAGTAGAATCAGTAAGCTTAGTTCATGAAGTAATGTAATAAAATGCCAGTGCACAGTGGCAGAAAGCAGCATGTATCAATAGGTTTTCTTTTATTCATCTACCTGAGAAATGCCAATGTAAGTCTGCATGTAATTCTAGACAGACTCAGTCCACAGACTCAAGTCAAAAAACTATGTAGATTTCATTATTAAAAACTGACTTTAAACTATTCTTTAAATTAACATGCAAGTGTGTATCTACACGGTCAGCTTTAAACAAGCAGTTTCTCAGCCTTAGCTCAACTACACCACCACAGGCCTGTTTCAATTCAAATGCTGGCAGATTCCTCTGGGACCAAGCTAGTAATCTCTGTGAAGAATACTGAAGCAAATAAGTGGCCAGACAAGGTCTTACTTAAACAGCCATGTAGCAGAAGGTGTTAGAAAAAACAAATATCCATTAAAAATGCAGTAAAATATCATTATCAAATTGGCAAAACACAGGCTAGAATGAGAATGCCAAATCAAGAGACAGGTAAGAACTCAAAAGACAAAGCTAAAGCACAGTATTCAACACAAGATGGAAACATTTCTCCTTCATGCAAGTTACCTTTAGAAATAGTTAAAGCAGGAGACCACTGTGATCTTAGAATATCAAGACAAATGCTGCCATTACTGTTAATATTTGGATGATAGATTCTTGTTGTAAATGCAACCTGCAACAAAAAAAAATAAATGAAGAGCCTGTTTTGGTCTATGGCATCAATTATGTTACCCCTTCTTCTCAGTCAAGCTATTTAGTCAACTCAATTTACTCTAAAAGAAAAGAATTAAGCAGTTAAACTGCATCAAATTCATGGAACTTCACCCAAGCCACAACCTCTCAGTTTCCAATTACCAAGTACTCTATTTCAAACAGAGAGAGGGGTAGTGTGAGGCTGTGTTTTTATCACAAGTGCCTGCATCGTGATGAAGACAGTCAACAGAAGTGCCTGAACCACGGTAACACTGCTATCACAGAGCTAAAGAACTTCAAACACTACGGTCACTCCAAGTGTGTACTTTCATATTGACTGAAGAGTGGAAGACCATGCTAGTGGCTGATAAAGCTACAAAAAAAGAGAATATTTTGCAATTACTGTCAAAGTCTAACAGATACCATCTTCACTGATTTTAGGCACTCAGCAAGTTAATCCCTATTCAGTGTCCTTCAGACCAACCCAAAGAGCTACACTGTAATACCTGAGAGCCCCCTCAGCAAGAATTCTATCATAGTCACACAAAGCTACTAAGTTTTCCTATCAATTAATAGCAATAAAACCAAACATCACTCCAAGACATTCAGAATTCACACATATGAATTTGCTCCTAAAATATATGCTAACATACCTATTTTTGTGGTAGTCAGAGAGGGACCTAGCCATCTAACATACTGTAAGAATGCGTGAAAAGAAGTGAGAACTTGGCAATATTACAACACAGATGTTGACAGATTCAGTCCTGTACTCAGTTCTTTAAAGGGTACTAACTTCACAAATGAGAAAGCAATACTTACCTTAGGTGGTTTGAAAGGGTAGTCTGTAGGAAAGTGAATTGTCAAGAAGAATACACCACCCTGATATGGACTGTCATTCTGTCAAAGCAAGCAAATAATGCTATTAAAATCTTTAGGGCTTAATATCACTGAAGATGTTGTCTTTAAATAAATAAAAGCAGAGGAAATTTGTTTGCACTACTGAATTGTTTAATCCACCAATATAAGAGAAATGCAATTAAAATTCAATTACTACTTCCTAAAGTAAGCAATACAGAACACACAGCGGTCACTTTCTTGTATGGATCTCTTTGCCTGAGCTAATGCTTCATAGAAAACAGCTTCTCTGACAATTCACTCAGGACAACTTGGCAAAAGGATTCAAATGCCTTTGAGACAGCTCCAAGAAGTAATGTTAACAGAGTGATGATCCTGTCAGGTTAGAAAACCTCAAGTTCTGTGTTTGGACCTTATCTGTTTACGACCACCAAAGTTTACAGTGGCCATGGATGGCTCTAAGGGCGTCCCATTCCCTTCTAGGTTCTGTCCTTGGCTTAGGCATTGCTCAGCCCTGGCGAAAAGCTACAAATACACAGCTAACTCCTTGTTCCTTGCAAAAAACCCTGAAACAAAAACAAAACAAAAAAATCCCACCCCACCAAACAAAAAAAACCCCACCCATCAAGATTAAAGTGAATTCTTCCTCCCTTTCAGTATTAGAAGTTCACTGTAATCTAGTATGGAAGAGTCTTTTACATTTCCCTGCTCTAAGGAAACAATTATGGGGATAATTCATTCGGGTGCTAACTATTAGCAGTAAAGCAACATTTGGAGGCAAAAAAGCTGATACCAAGTACAGCATAAATAGACTAAATAGGAACTGCATAAGTTACTAGTTATGAGAAGAAAGATGTATGAAGTTTTAACTTGAAATGACAACTAAATTTCTGAAATAGAGCTAAGAACTTCATTGTTTAACCTGAAGACTACAATGCTTTTAATTCCAGATTCAGGGCTAGGAAAAATTAATCTGAGACACACAGGGTACACTTCTGGATTATTTCTAAATTGAATTTTCATATTAATTGCAAGAACATTTCACCAATCTAAGGAAGTAACTACATCTTACTTAGTTAAACATCAGAAAATTAAATTCTGCAACACAAGACAAGGGACTCAAACCTGAAAACATGTAGGTTATACCCTACCCAATCTCTACTGAAAACCTAGGAATCAAGATACAACCTCTTGTATTTGGTCAATAGATATTATGTGAGGCCTTGAGGAGCCAGAAAGCAACCCTTTTTACTGCACATATTCTGGGGATACGTTTTAGTAATTACAAAAATCCCTCTTAGAATGTGTTAAACTAATGCAAGCTCTCTTACATCTAAGAAAATCACAGCCTGTAGAATATCCTATTGCAGAGGTGGAAGGCCAGATATTGGTTCTACAATCCTCGTCCATTATTCAAGGCACTAAGCAACACCACAGGAGCACTAGAACTACTAAAACCACACTCCTGTCAGGATACTGCCCATTCTTGGATCAGTAATGCAGACATTTTGACATCACAAAAACCATATGGGAAAGAAGGAGCTATACATTATTAAAGCAGAAGGGGAAGCTAAAATTAATAATCCCAATTTAAATTCCACTGATGTTTAATACCTTATGACCATGCAGACACCAGCCACGTAAAAATCACACTCAGCATAGTGTAGAAAGAACATTCCTTGCCATTTAAACATGAATACAGTTATTAAACAATTTTATCTTTTTGAGGCACCTAGTTACAATTGCCGAGGACCAGGGCCTTTGGAATGGAGAGCCATTTTTCCAGTCAGGTGAACCTCCAATAAGCACATTTTCCATAGCGATCTCCTAAAACCACACTTGTAGCTATATATAGTGTCAGGGCAACTCAGCATCACTGATATTTAATTTCTACTCTGTAGCCTCACCAGAAGCATCACATTGTGGCTGCACGTCTACTGGCATGCAGTATTTGTCTTCTCAAGTTACAGAAGGTTTTGTTTTCTAAATATACATAACCAGCCCTGAGAAGTCCAGATGTCAAGGGTTTGCAGGTTATGTTTTCAGTGAAGGCAAGCATTTGCCACCTTTACTCTAACAAGGAAAAAGTCACATTTCAGGTTTCAGATGCTCATTGAACCCTTAAGCATAGACTTTTCTCCTCCAGTCATAACTGGAACTTCACATTTCAGTGACTTTTTTTCCCCTTCTGTTCCTAAAAGTATTCAAGATCTCAGTACATGACAGCAGATCAAATAAGGATTCACTGTTCTGTTCTAAGATCCACACAAAAAGCACCTCAGCTAATTCCTGACACTGGGACCATCTCCTAGCACAAAGTTCATGCTAGATTCAAACTGTAGAAAAAGTTAAATGCAAACAAAGTTTCTAGATATTAACTGATAATGCCTAAACATTGCTCCAGAGATAATTTCAGCTGAAATACATGTCCTCATAAAACATTCCAACAATAATCAGGCTGATTTTTTTTTTTTCCCCCTCCATTTTCTGTCACTGCAAGGTGTACCTCTAGAACTAAAGCTTGGTAAGGGGAGTTAAAAAGAAGTAAAACAAAAAACCCCAGAGTTTCCTCCTGAGTAAGAACTACTAGTTTAATATTACGTCACAAGAATCAGAATACTTACAGGTCCCATAATTGTGGCTTGCCAATGAAACACTACAAAAGAAAAACTCCGCATTATTATCTATGCATTATATGCTCCAAGTTAGCAAAGCAAAACATAAAACTTAAGGTTACTTACTGTCATCTCCAACGGGACCTGCTGAACACTGTGCTGGAGGATCACGGGCTAAGTCACTAAGTTCCTTTAGGAAAAAAAAGAACAAACAAACAGAACTGTTCAGAGAAGGAACACTAATGAACTCAGTCATTTTCACTTCATGTCCAGCAAAAACCTTTAACAGTTTTTCCATACACAAACACAAAAGAATGTGCATTAACAACTATTAGAACCACCAGATCAATATCAAAAATGTCTTTATAGAAGACAATGACCACCAAACCCAGTTATGAAGGTAAACAGCTACAATGACTATGCTTTTCCAAATAAATACCACTACTGTCAAGACACCACTGCTGAAGAAGGGACAGAAAGGAGAGCAGGACATGGAGCCTAAGGTGGGTAAAGCCTAACCACTTTCTGATCAAGGTTTTCAAGGATTCAGTGTTAGCTAGAGCAGCCTGAAGTGGGAAGAGAGAAAGCTATTAATGAGTCTTCATGAAACAGAAAGCAGTATGTATGTAACACCTGATGTTAAAGCTCGGAACAGAAAGAAAAAAACCCAACACAAACTCAGTTTCATTTTCCCTGCTACCTCCAGCAGGGAAGTATATTGCATAGATTGAAGTAGACAAGAAAATTAAAGAGGCTGACAAGTGTTAGAAGCAGGCAAAATATCTGTATTTTTTACTTTAAACTTCACATTTAAGACAATTATGCCTTTAAAATTCTGAATAACTGAGCTGCAGGAACAGTTCCCTGCCTTCCCCATTACAGAGGGAATGAAAAAGAAACTTCAGATGGAAGATTCCTTGTGGTGTATCAAGATCACTGTAATGAATCAAAAAACCTCAGCATGATTTTGTTTAAACACTCTGCAAGTTACTTGTTTGGACAGTGTCTTTTAAAATTAAATTTATTTTCAGTCGAAGTATGTAACAGATACCTTCCCTCTTCCCTGCTCTCTTTTAAATCTAAAAATGGCTTCAGGAGCTTCTATAAATCTGCACTTGTCAAGGCATCAAGAAGTCATGAGAAAAGGGAAAACCTTCAGTCCCTCTCCCATGTATTAACAGTTGCACACAAGTTATTTTGCTACAAGTCTACACAAGCCATTAAAACAAGACCTTTCCATTACTTTGTCAGACATTTAAGAAACCCAGGCATTCCTATTATGCTGGAAACACATGCATATTTGGATCAGACAGCTGTTTTGTCTGGAAAGATCCTAATGTACATCCTTTAAGTTTCACAAATTCTGCACATGATAAAAATTCAGTAAGTGCAAGCCAACACAAAATGAGGGAAAAAAAAGGTATGTTCCCTGTAACTTGAACACCTTGTCGTTTGGTAAGATGCTACAAACACAGAGAGAATAACACTACTTCAACATGTACAAGTCCATACATTCAAAAAACCCCCAAAACCCAGCGCAAAAAAAGCAGTCCCCCCCCCAACCACCAAAAAAACTTAGTCCAGCATCTCCCTTCCCTACACGTGCCAATTTTGATTAACTTTCCCATTAACCAGACTTCAGTTTTGCACTGGAATCAGACTGTTTTGTAAAATGGAATTGTATCAGTTCTAATAAGCAATGGCACAATGCAGTTAATACTACAGTTCATTTCACTGCTGCTGTTATTTAGAAACATGGGCAGCACCTTCCAGATTATCACAGTAAATCTATTTAGAGTGCATTTCTCTACACTCCTCAGTTATTATTGGGGGTCCCTGTAATACTTACTTCTGCTGTGAAATATCACTTATTAGGTTCATATGTTGTTCAGCACCCTCCAGAAAAATTTGCTAAGTTAGATTTCTATTATCCATGTAAAGGAGAACAAGAAATGTAAAAGAACGTTCAGATAGAAAGCTTTTTTTAATTTCCAGGGTGAGGGTTTTTTTCCATTTAACAAATACAGCAGGTTTTGTTAATCAGGCTTAGTTCTCCTCATCCAAATATATTTTCCAGTTCTAAGAATGATCAATGATTTCCAAAATCTGAGAGAAAAAAAGATATTTTGTCCCTTAAAATAAGTTGCAGCAAGAAAATAAGCAGAAATACACAGATGTTACTATTTTAATGGAGTTGTTTAGTTACTACTGGATTATTTGACTTAATTGGGGAAGAAGACCAGATCCTATTTTTTTAAAGCTATCACAGGGACTAAGAACTGTGAAAAGGCTCTTCATGTAGTTTATGAAAACTATAAAAACAAATAGCACGAAGACAAGGACAAGAAAAAGATCAGCTAAGATGGACTGTCAGAGGTATGTGCATTAGACTAGAGAGCTCTTCAAAAGGCACTATCTTCAGAGAAACAAGAAATCAGCACTCAAGATAAAAATAAGCTATTTTAACACAGCAGGAAAATTAAGAGTATGTATACACGAGTTTTATATATACACATGAGTATTTAATATTTCAGTCTTCAGTTGTTTTGTAATACATGTCCATACAGAGTTACCCCTTTTAACCACTTGAACTGTTCTAGAGAACAAACCAAGCAGCGATTTTCATAAGCTAAAGGTCTGAAGTTTTGACTGGCCCCAAACAGTTCAGTAAAAAACCCTAATTGTGCTAAACAAAGCAGTTCAAAATACAGATAAGGTCAGGAACACATGATACACCACTTACTATTTCAACCACTGAGCAAGTAATTTACCCAATAAAGTAAAATTTGTAGTAAAGCTGTTTGCTTCAGCAGAGTGTGAAGTGTTGTGGAAGAACCCGGGCAAACATGAAAGAAACACTGACAAGCTTTGCCTGCTTACAGTAACACCAGACCTATTTCCCCTCCCTGTTAAGTGTTCCACACTTTACCACATCTATACAAAAGCAGGGAGACTTTTTGCAACAAAGGAGCAGAAAGTTTCCTCTGTGTAACTTTAAAAAGTGCCTCCTTCTGAAAGCTACGACTCTGCTGAATCCAACAGGCAAACTGGAATAACTGGAAACTAAACAAGCAGAGGCACATGGGCTGTGATATTCGGAGTGCAGGTGAAGCATTTCATTCAAGGAAAGAGAGGTGGTTTTTTTTTTAAAGCTTCCCACTCAGCAACAGAAACATAGACCTTCCTTCTCAGCTTAGCCATCAAGAGCTACTATTCTATAACAGGAAAATATTTAATCTGAAAAATATTTCTGACATCAAAACTAAGCTTCATCATCTCAATGAGCTGATTAAAAAATTATTTCTAAGAAATCAGTTCATAATTGTTCCCCTGCTTTCACCCATTTCTCACCACGAAGGTAAAGACCATGTGAAGTTTCATTTTACAAAGCAGTGTTTAACTACTATTTTAGAATTTAACTAGAATTTTAGAATTAAATGTTCTCAAGCACTGTTCTGTAAAATTTCAACATATAAGGGCTTTATGCTTCTAATATTTCTTCCACTGCAATACTTACTATCTCCAACTTTGATTCTTTTAGTTTTCATTCAGTTTCAGTAGTGCTTTCCTTCATTGAGAGGTACTAAATTACATCCCAAACTTGCTTAAAAATCCCCAAAGTAGAACCCACATTTTCCTGGAGTCAGCTGCTATAGTTTTTCACTTTACAGGTGGCTTAAGAAAAAAACAGAAATTTCAAATTACGAAGACTTTACATAGAAACGATAAGCCAACTTTGGTTCAGAGTGATGTGTTATATGCCTATCGGAAAGGATTAGTCTTGAATTACAACCGTGACTAGTAGTCTCTGGCACTGCCAGAGGTTTCCGGTATAGCTCCAGCATATCACCATTTCTGTGTCCCAGTTTCCAAATATAAAGTTGTGATAGTTCCTACCTCTCCACAAGGATGACTAGTCACTTAGCATTTTACAGATTTAAATACTGTTTAAGAAGTAAGTGCCAGTGCCACTGTTAAGAGGACAATGGCAACACAGCATATACAAGAAGCAACATACATACATTTTGGCAACAGAGTTTTCAAAAACAGAGAGATAACTGCAAGTACAGCAACAGTACCCGTCACTGCAACAGACAAACCTGCTTTAACACAAATTCAGCAGCATGGTCTTCTGCCAGTTTTACATTAAGTCTGTAGCAAGATAGTTTTATTGGTGAAACAGACCCATTCTTAACATTCTCTGTTCTCTTTCTCTATAAATTCATTAAAAAGCTAACCAAAAAAATAAAGCAGTATTTTCAAGGAAAAAATGCTTATAAAAGCTAACTAATCTGCTTGTTTTGCACAAATATAATCATAACATAGAAAATATAGCTTATGCTTCAACTGATGATCCAAAACATTGACATGTGAGTGTGAATGCAGGACTACAATCCTATTATAAACCACAAGTGTAATTTTTTTTCCTGACAAAAAAAGCTGCTAACAAACAACTCCTCTCTACCAATTATTTAAAAGGATTACAGAAGTCATTTAAAGGATGAAGAAAATTTAAAGAATGGCAAAGGATACCTCATCCAAATATGCATGAGCAAGACAGTGAAGGACAAATATTTAAGGGAACTAGTTGCTTTTCTCACAGAAGTTTTCAGGTCACAGCAAATTCAGTAAGAAATAACAGCCTGATGCCTACCAAGCTGCCTTCTTGCAAGGTACCAAGTAGAGCAGCATCTGTGTTGGTTCCTTTTCTTCCCATTTGTTAGAATTCATACTCCCTGTTGGCACTACTGCTACATTTTTCTAGTTTAAGCTGGAAATAGCCAGGGCTTATTTTTAATGATAGTAGCAGCTGACAAATACAGAGTGGCAGAAGATCACTTCCACCAGAGTGACTGAAGATCACTCATTTTTCTCCACAGGCATAAACTCACAGTTAGATTTAATATTGGTTTGTAAAGGTTTAATACTGGTTTGTAACATAATTATTTTTAAAAATCATATATTGCAGCTTTCTGGTTTGTAGTCAAGAAAGCATAATGGAAAAAATGGGGTTAATTTGCTTTCAGTTTCCAAGACAATAAGTCATTCTACCTGGAGAGCATGAAAGGTGATACAGAGTTAAATGAGAAGTTTAAACTTAAAAAAAAAAGAAAAAAAAAAGAACACTTAAGCCAAACAAAACCCAACATTTATGAATTCTGAGTGCTTGTCTAATGTTGCCTGTGGATATTTCAAACTCTAAGCATCCAAAAATTCATCACTGCATTAGTCTCACTCATTAGCTCACAGCTGAAAACAGCTTTAAAAAAGGAGGAAGGATTGAAAGCAGCTATAAAGGGAGGGGAAGAACATTTAAGCCTGTTTGAAGATTAAGAAGTGTCAACCAGCAAAGAACTACTGCCTCATCCCACACACCTGCATTTGCAACATTCGTTTCAGCATGAAAATTAATTACCCCTGGAAGCAGAAAATAACAGTTTGAAAGAACACTCAATGTAGATTTCTAAGCTGAAGAAAGCAATGGCACAATACACATCACAAGGCAAGTGTAACCAGCAGAAAATTATCAGTTTTAAACAAGCTGGCCTTTTGGCTAACACTTAATAAATGGATAAAAACAATGTGTAATGACAGTGCATAATATAGAAAGATGTAGGTTCCTGTCGTTTAAAAACAGACATTAGAGCAAATATGCAGAGAAAACACATGAAGAGCAGTCACAGAAAACAGCTCGGGCCAAAGAGCATAGTTTTTAAGAAACCCAAAACGTGACCAGGAATTAACAGTTGTGACTGTCCCTATCTTGATTATTCTGCTTGTTCTACTTTACATGGTTCTCCTACCTTGAGCCTTTAGCATGGAATTTTTCAGGGTACACACTGCATATTGTCTGTACAATTAAAAGACAAACACAGAAACATTCATGTTTTAAGCCTCACACTAAGGAAGGAAATGCCAGGCTGCTGTGCAACTGTAATTAAGTCAATTTGTGTGCTTGGACTGTGATACAAACTACTCAGATGACTACATGCTATCTTTCCAAAGAACCTACCTTTCAGTACACAAGCCCTTTGTGAATGAGACTACTGTCTACAGTTCTTCTCATTTGTTCTGAAATTTGGAAGGTATACAATGTAGGTAATGGTCTTCAGAAAATTTCAGAGTTACCGCAGCTGAAATGGCTCGCTATTGTATCCCAACCTTTCACAGAGTTCACCACCTCTGTACCTGGACTGATCCGACTGGAAAAGGAGCTCAGTTACCAACTTCCTTTCCTGGTCACTCACTAAAGGCATTCAGAACAGACTTGGAAAAAAAGGTGGCAACTACACACCTATAGCTGTGCTTTGAACTCAAAGTTATGGCTTGTTTCCCCCCTGAAAGTAATCAAAACCCACAGCAGCCGTCTTACTCAAGATGAAGAAAATCTGACTGCTTTACACACATCAGTTCTGAGGTATTATAACAATTATCATTCCCTGAAAATAGAGCTATTAAAACTTATGCTCAGTGTAGGATGAGGGCTGTGCTATTGACTAAAGTCGGGTGAAGGGAAAAGCGTGAAGCACTGGCTAACTACCTATCCATTCAATGATAATCAGGTATTTTAATTATGGCATTTCCAAGCTTTTGAATATTGGACCCTGAAACTTAAAATACTTTTCACTTGGGAGATTTTTCCTGCAATAACCACACTGATCTTTGGTTCTGTAACCCAGGACTACAACACAGCCCTCAGAAAAGATGGTAACTACTGTCAATGTGCCACAAGAGAAGCAGCAAGATGCACCTAGCTAAATGAAACAGAATGTCTGGGAAACAAAGGGACAGATTAAATTCAGTATAGACAAATGTGAAGTGATACACTTGGAAAGAAGTTTATATTCAAGGTAAGGCACTCTGGTCTGATGGCTACCACCCAGCAATGAGATTTTGGCATTGTGATAGAGAATTTCACACAAATGCTAGCTTAACACTCATTATATGCTGGGGTTTGGCATGTTACGTGAGAGCCTTCCAACACGCTGTCCTGCAGCTTGTCAAGGACGCGGTAACACACAGCAGAACCTCAGCCACCAGCATCCGACACATCAACCAGAAGCAGCATCTGTACATGCATTGCCCTGGACTCAATGCGACAGAAGCCTCCCAGGGTTTGCCAAGCCTATATAAACAACTTTGGGGACTGGTAGTGTACGGGACAAGTTTTTGTATAAATCACAAGCAGCCTTAATTGGGCACTTAACCTCAGTAAATCTGCACTTTCTGAATAAAGGTACAAAAATTCTCCATGTTCTCAAGGAAACACAGAAAGGAAGATCATATATCAAAGTTATCAAATTAATATTCTTAACAAATAACACATCTCTAATCAGTGTGGTGAATTCATTGTTTAGATGTAGTCCAATATATTTTTCTGAAATTTAATTATTTAACCTAATGAACTCTGAAAATCAGCTCCCCTTTTAAAAAGCTGTCTTGAGTTATCAGTCCATGTTTTGTAGGAACCCAAAGATGCATGTGAAAGCTATTGCAACATACTATAGGGGTATATTGTACAAACACAGCTATGTGGGGATGATTACACAATCTTATCTACAGCTGTACAATTACCCTATCATATTATGCTACTGTGTATAACTACCCCTCATAATGTTTCTGTGTTTTGAACAGCTAGTGGTAGGGATGCAAAACTAAGGGCCTGTCTATAGGATCAGGTCCAGTTACACACAAAATCAGCTCACACTGAGCCAACAGACCATAAAAAAAAAAATAATCAAAAACTATTTCTGGAGTACAGCTGCTCTTATAGTTGAGTTCCACCTCAGCTATCTAGAGAACACTGATATCCACAAGGGTCTTAAAAAAGTTAAAAGAAAAAAAGGAAGGAAAAAGTGTTTAAAAGCATATCAGACTGCAACCTGAATTAGGGGAATAGAAGGGGGCCATGGCTCATCTGGCAAACTCTCATTTAGGAGATTCTCCTATATTAGTTTTAATTTCTTCTTGCCTTGAATAAAGCTAAAACCAAAGTTTGAAGTTATCTGATTTAGAGAATTACCTGATATTATTACTGAAATAGGCCAGCAAAGTTTGGGAAATATTGCCTTAGAGCAGGACACTCATATTTACTAGAAATCTAAAAGAGCTCTTGGAAAAGCTCACAGAAGTGATGAGCACCTGGCCAACCTAACTACAGGTTACAGAGAAAGCTTGCTATAAAGTTAACTGAGCACTTAACACAACCCTCATGCCTTCCATCAAGAAGACCTAAAGCACTTTAGCATCTGCACTCAGTTCAGCTTGCAACTCTGGTGTCCAGATGCTCGTGGAAAGGATTAAACATTTGTCTCCTCCTTCTTTTACTGGGCCCTAACATTTGCAAAGCAGTCTGCAATCCTCCCATCTTGCTTTCTTAAAAACCAGAATAAAAAACCCCATCACAATTACACTGGAAAAAACTGCAGGGGGTCTTGAAGATGTCTAGCATATCATGACTCTCAAAGGGATGAAGTTCAGAACAAAGGCTTCCTTTACACAAAATTTTAATACTTAAGTTTACTGTTGTAAGAAGGCTCTGAACAATGTTTACAGAAAATTTTAAAAATCCCCTCTATCTATTTAGCTTTCAGTCCTGAATTCTGCAATGCTCTATTTGGCTCATTTTTCAGTATTAAACCTTGTCTTCATCCAAGTGTTTTATGAAGAGTTGCCAAAGGCATAAACACCAATTTAAACTTGTGAATGTAATTTTAACTAATTTTTTTTTGCAAGGCTTCCCCAACACAGTGTGCCACATGTAATGTATCAGATCAGTGCCCCATAAAAAGCCCACTGAAGAGAGTTTTTTTAAAAAAGCTCCCGTATTTTCCATTTAGACTTTGAGGTATTAAATTTAGATTCAAGAAGTTTAAAACACTGTTCAGCATGTACAACTTACAGTTTAAGACTCTCTTCTGAAAAAAACAAGTTGACAAAAAAGCAACTGCATATAAAAACGCATTACTGACTGCAATCATGTACACACTCTCATTGCTGCTTTCATTTCTTACCCTACTTTTTTCTGCATATGATACCAGCAGGTTACTACATCACATCAGTCAAAGGAAAAAATGCATGCCTGTAACTCAGCCTTTTCAGTGTAAGCTACAGCATTTTAGCCTAAACTATCAACAAAAGTCAGCTTATACCAAGATATCAGACCTAATGCTGAAGTGCAGACCACACGTTCCCATCTGCCAGCTCTGATGCACAGGGGAGGGACCTATACAAGAACACAGGGCAGACAGTTAAAGTGGCAAAACCTTAATATTTGCAACAGAAAGATTTATTGGGGATCGCGCATCAATGCCCTAATCTGAATTACACAAAAGCTCTACCCTTTTCCACTCCTCCTTACCAGCTGTCACTTGGCATCTCAGACAAGGTTAAGAACCTCCATCCTCTCTCCTTCAACAGTTCAACCCAGCGGACCACGGGTAGGGGATGATGCCAGGCTAGAGGTGGCCTCTCAGAGGAACAGAGATGCCTTTGGCAAGAGGCAGTTTACTGCTCTGTATTCAACAGCTGCTACTTACAGCTGTTTACATCCTTCCCCCCCTTCTTTACCCATTAATGTGTGAGTGCAAAGAAAGGCATTAGTGC
Source organism: Strix aluco (assembly GCF_031877795.1). Taxonomy (NCBI): domain Eukaryota; kingdom Metazoa; phylum Chordata; class Aves; order Strigiformes; family Strigidae; genus Strix; species Strix aluco. The sequence continues at coordinate 56,760,818 of NC_133934.1, forward strand.
TTCAGAGCTGGTTACAGACTGGGGAGGCGGTTGAAGGGAGCTCATTCTGGGGAATTCTACAGCAGCTCTTCTGTAGAAGAAACTCACGCAGGGAATAATAGCAAAAGCATTGGCTTACTTTCAAAAACAGATCTTTAAAAGCTGGAATAATCATAAAGAAAACGTTGTCTGGACAACCTTTTTACCCCATACATTATCCCACCCAAATCCTTAACATACTGAAGAACTCCATTTTTAAGGTATGCAAGAAGTACCCCTCTAATGGAATATTGATCTCTGAAGTTCTGTAAATTACTTAAGTGAAATTATGATCCCCTTCTCCCCCCATTCCAATGCACACATTTAAAGATCTAAGATGACTGGGAACTTGTTCCACAAGCACAGTGCCCAGTTAACAGGAGAAATCTTTGAGCTACTGCAGTCCAAACTTTCTAGTTAAGGAAGCATCAGTTTTCCTCTCTCATAAAAAATGACCAGTTCTGAAAACACGTTCAAGACCCTAATGCTGGACTTGAATATGGGTATCAAACCTACCCAATTAAGAAGCATTATTACAATTTTAATGATACTAATTTCATAGTATAAATGTAACTTTTGACTATTCTGATAAACTAAATCTTACACAGCATTTAAGTGATGACAGACTTCATCTGATGCTGAATATTTTTATTCTGACTTTTAAAAAACACTGAAATTCTTCAGTACTAGTGCTTCCCAAACTCTATTACTGAAATCTCATGATTTAAAAATCAACCACTGCCTTCTGGCTCAGCATGACCCCTCTAAACACTGAGTGCCATAGCTGCACCGCATTATCTACTTGACGGAGAACTAGTCTACCCCTGGAATGTAAAATAGTTAAGGTGAATTAACTAAAGTAAAAAAGGTAATTCAATACATACAAAGACTATCCACAAAGGTTTAAAGAATTTTAACTAAGCTTACATCAACTGCATTTCATTAGCTAGTTAATCTTAACTTTGAGCCCCTAAACAGACAAATCCAGACTTACTTCTAGACATTCAAAGCAGATCAATCATGTAACTTTAAGTTATTTAACTATTTTGAGTAAGCCCAGCAAACTAAATCCAAGACTGCCTGCAAAAATATTGTAGGTTTCATCCAGAGAAGAAAACTTAATTCCAAATAGCTTTTTCTAGTTCAACTGATTTTTTTTTTTAAATTTCATACTAAGTTCAAAAGAAAATAGTAGAAGTTTAAAACAAAAGGAACAGACAGGTTTTATGACTCTTAACTGAATCACCTCTACAAAAGCTACACCTTTGGTTAAACTAATGTAGATTTCCATGCTGCCTTCATTGCTGCATATTACATCCAATCTCCGAAAAATATGGGTATCTCCAAGGATAGCAGCATTTCCTGCTATGAGCATCTGGAGGAGGGGGGAGTTAAAGTTGCAGTTAATTATACATCTAGGAATAGCGCTGGGAGCTACAGCCTTGAGCAAAATAGTTATTTAGTCTCCACTCCACGACTGCCAATGGAAGCCACCTATCTGTACTTAAGTAGGGATAAATGGTTTTGCCACCTTCAGCCTTTAGCTTCCAGGATGCCAACTCCACTTAAGATTTTTCCTGACATAAGGATGCTGGCTTGTGCTATGCTTAACCAAATGGACATAAAACACAGCAGGCACAAGTTTTCTTAAGGATTTCACGGACAAGACATTTCATGTATACATCTCCTGTATTAATTCTATTTTTAGCCTATCAAGATCACCACTTAGGCCTTTTATACTACCTCGCCTTAATGGATGCATACAGCAGCAATAAAATGGACATACATCAATGATAGAACATTCCCAAGTTTTCTCAATTTTACGCATTCCCAATTCCCTACTCCCACATAAATGCCTCCCTACTACCGGATCATCGTCATTTGAACCAGAAGCACCAACATGCTGCAGCAATTACAGGATGTACGTTTAGCAGGTAACCACTAGATACTTCAGACAAAGACAATATGCCACAAGCACATATCAAGCATTTAGGTACAAGCTCATAAATCAACATGAATTTGTTCAAAATTGGGGAAAAATTTTGTCTTCAGGAAAGGAAACGGTTAAAATGAACATGTAGGTTTACATTATTCCATGGCAAAAGCACTTGCTTGTCACAATAAAACAACTGCCACTCTTGTGCAAAGCAAGTCGTATCAATAAAAGCAGAGTTTTGCCAATCGAATGCAGGCTACCCGGAGGGCAGATGGCACAGATGCAATGATGAGCTCCAGCATAACATAATCGTTCTGGGACTGGACTGGCTAGGTACCTGACAACTACTTCAATTTGAAGCACGCTTTATAAAGGCTGTTCCAGAAGTAGATAACCCAACACATGACACAGGAATACCCATGTGTTTTCATTTCCAAGCCTAAAGTAGAATTTGCTCGTTATGTTTTAAGTAGGGGTTGCTGTATTCTGAATGTGTAATATACTTCAGATTGAATTTACAGAAACACAGTCTGAAAGTCTGATTTACCCAATAAAGAATTTTATTTTGCCTGATATGTCAAGTCCATGAAGAGGAGTCAGCCAAACAGACTGAAAATACCTTTGCAGATGCATTTGGGATGTCATCTGCTGCAGGAGACAATGAATTGTAGTCCTGACAGGTAATACCACAAGTCAGACTAAATCAGCTATGTGTGATTACAATGTTCTGAGGTCCTGGTCTCTCTTTAGCCTGTTCTGATCTAGTGCCAACAACGTACTACAAGGAAGCAGAGAGTTTCAAGGTCTGATCAGTGACCTTACGATTGGAAAACAGGGGATCCCAGCTCACCGGTGACAGAGTGCCATTCTCGGGCTTTACCAGTTGGCAAGATTAAAATCTAAATTCACAACCATCTCGGTACAAAATTGACCCTGCTATTTTTGGATTTCAGCCTCAATCCCAGTAAACATTCGTATCAGAAACGATGCCTGGGAAGAAAGCAACTTGTAAGCAATGGTTCCAGTTAGCAAAATATCCCTTTCCAGGTTAGCAAATACAAAATCAGAACTGTACACCCTATGTGAATTTGGAAGTTTATCTTGTAGTATGGTGTGATTAAAAATAGCATCTTCAACAAAAAAAAAGCCAAAAACCAACCAAAGAAGAAAAAAACCCTAGCCCAACTGTCTCAGCAATCTTAAACTCTAGCACTGGGCAAATGAAGAAGCTTTTGCTACTACACAGTGCCGCAGACTGTAAGGACCAATACAGGACTGCACACAACAGGCCAAAACCTTGAAGTCAATGAGATGACTTACTGATTCAAGAGCCATGCTGAATCGTTTTAAGGTTTTGACCACCAGATTACTACGTAAGTGGGGGCTTGTCTTGGTTTATATTTGACAATAAATGCTTACCTGCAGTGCCTGAATGTGTTTCATAAGCATGAGTTGATGACAAAGCATACCAGGGAGTATCCTAGCTGTGTTTCAACTCAAGTGATATCATCCACTAATACAAGGGAACAAGTTCTGATGGCAGATTCAAAAGAAATTGTTTTGTAATTCTTGTAAGAGCATACCCGTAATTCAGCTAGCACTAATCCAGAACAGATTTACAATTCCCAGGGATAACAGAATTGTCCTTTCACTGATAACTTACAAATAACGTCATTTTGTCTAAAATATGCCCACAAGCACTACCAGAGAGATGCGAAATTACAGCAAGACTAATATATGGCAAACTTTATCCACCGTCTACAGAAGGCGTTTCGTGCACCGAAGTTTACTTCACCGATTTCAGGACACACTGACTTTCTGCCATCTTGCCAGGCTACGAGATGACCAAGAAACTCCTCTCAGCTCTTGAAATACGTAAGTGCTCCACGTAGCTCGCGTAGGAGCGCAGATCAACAGCGACTTCCCGGTAACGCCACTGCGCTCCCATCGCGTTTGCAATTACATCCCAGCAAAACCCAAACCTGAAGCGCTGCCGCCGAGAAACACGAAAGCTGCCCAAGCGCAACCCTCACGCCGGCATCCTTCTTCCCTGGGAGAGGGCTTTTTAAAAAAAAAAAAAAAAAAAACCAAAAAACAAAACAGAAAACAAAACAAAAAAACCCAACAAAAAACCCAAAAAACTTTCATCACCTCGGCATTTTTTCCGAGTTAGCCGCGAAGTTACTCCACCCGGCTCCGATTGTGCAACGGGGAGGCGGCGGCGCGGTGCGCGCTCCCGCCCGGCGCGGGGGGCGAGGCGAGGCGGCCGGCGGTCCCCGGGAGGGCCGAGCCGGCCCCTGGCTGGAGGCGGGGAACGCGGGGAGAGGATGGCACGGCGGCAGCTGCTCCGGAGCCGACGGGAGCGCGGACGTGCGTGTGTGTGTGTGTCATGTTATTGCAGAAAGCGAGAGATCCCGGAAAGAGCCCCAACTAGGCGAACCGGCCGCCATCTTACAATGCGGGAAAGAAGTTGCACGCCAGAGGGGAGAGACCGGCCGAGCGGCCGGCTGCCGGCCCCGGGGAGGGCCGCCATCGGACCGAAAACCCCTCCGGCACACACGGACCGGCACCATGCGGGCCAGCCGGCGGCGGAGGGACAGTGGCGGGCGACGCCACCGCCGCGCCGGACTGGCTCCGGGTTGCGCTGACATTTGAGCGTCCCCGGTGCTGCCGCTCCCCGCTCGCGGCAGCGGCGACGCCCGGGCCCCGGCCCCAACCGAGACCGCTCCTCCCCGCCATCCTCCGGAGCCCTGCCCGACCTCCGAGGTCCCGGGCCTAGGCCCGGAGAGAGCGGCCTCCCCGCCCCAGCCGGGCCGCGGCCTCCCCGGAAGGAGCCGGCCCTGCCGGGCCTCGCTCAGCCGGCCTCCCGCCTCCCCCCTCTCCCCCTCGCCGAGCCCGGCTGGCGCAACCCCGAGGCCGTGCCCCTCTCCTCCCCGGGCGGGGGGGGGGGAGGAGGAAAAAACAAAAATTAAAAAGAGACCAAAGTGGGAAAAGGGGGGGGGGGAGCGGGGGGGGCAGGCGGAGGAGGAGCCGCGGCGCTCACCTTGTTGATGCGTTTCAGCGCCATTGTGTGCGAGTGCCGCCGCCGCCGCCGGGCCCGTCTGTGCGCCGCGGTGACTCCGCGCTCCGCTCGCGCCGAGGGGGGGCCGGGAGGGAGGGAGCAAGCGAGGAGGAGGAGGAGGGGGAGGAAGGCGGAGAGGGGGGAGGGGGCAGCTGCGCTTCTCCTTCCTCCGGAAACAGCCGAGGGGGGCGCCCGACCGGAGCGCGGCGGCCGCTCAGAGTCCTGCTTGCCTGCGGGCAGCGAGACCGTGCGCCGGGAGGCTGCCGGGGGAGCGCTCCACCCGCCGCGCCGCTTCCCGTCACCGCCGGGAGGAGAGAAGGAGGGAGCGGGGAGGGGGAAAACCGAAAGGCGCCGCCCGCCCGAGAGAGAGGGCGAGAGAGCCCCAACAGCGGCCGCCGGCCAGGCCCAGACGCCGCGGGAGGGCGGGAGGCGGAGCCGGCCGTGAGGGGCGGGGTGCCGCTGGTGGCGGCGGCAGCGCCTCGCCCCGCCCCCCCGGGGGCGAAGGAGGAAAGGGGCGGGACAAGCGCCGCCGAGCGCATGCGCTGCCTGCGCGCGCTGTGGCCCAGCCTAACCCACCCGGAGGAGCGGGGGGAGGTGTGCGAGCGGGCGAGTGGTAGGCGCCAGCGCCGCGCCGACGCGCAGGGAGGGCGGGGCACGGGAAGGGGCAGGAAGGTTCCGCGGTTGCTCGCGGCGCCGCTTCCTGCCGCTGCCGCCCCAATAGCGCTGTCCCGCCGGTCCGCAGCGGCGCGGCGGGCGCGCGCCCGCGGTAGCCCCCTGGGCGCGGTGGCGCGCACCGCTGACGACAAGTCCCCGCCTCGCCGCCGCCGCCCTCCCACGAAATGGCGGCGGCCGGATCTACATATGTGCGCTGACGCGGCGGAACGGTATCGCTCCGCGCGGTACACTGGCACTCTCAACTGTTCAGAGCTGGGGGCTGCCACCGGCTGGGGGGGGCTGGGCCCTCCGGGCATCCGTGTGGCGGCGCGGCAGAGAGCGAGGATTAGGCGTTCTTCCGCCTCGAAAGAAGCACCACCGGCTCTTTTGGAGCCCTTGCAGCTGCGGGGCCCGGCGGGACGCGGAGCGCCTAGAAGGGGAGCGAGGAGGGCGCGGTGGCGGGAGCCCTACAGCGGAGGGGTTTGCAGCTATCGCTCTGGTGCAGCGATAACAGCTCAAGGTCCGCTCTTGCCCGGGAGAAAAGCAGCATCAACGAGGAGTTCAGGCCTGCTGTGGGCGTAACGGGCCTGCAAACTTTGTTTTTGTAGCGTGTCGGTACATAGAAGTAAATCAAACCGAGTTTCTCGATACAGGGCAAAAACACCACCAAGGGAAGATACCCAGGCTGTCCGCACGAGGGCCAGGGTCATCAAATAATTATTTAATTTGCAGTGATACCTTCTGCGACACTTCCAGCTCCTTGAAGGCCTTATATTTTGGGCAACACGGGTCAAAAAATCAGTCTAGCTAGGCTCTTTTTTCTCGTAGTAATAAATTGTGTAGATTTATGCATAGTTGTGTACGTGGGGAAGGACTCTTACTCCACTTCTGTGAAGTAACAAGCAGAGAAAGATTGCCAGACTGCCTTTCTGCTGTAATGAGGGGATATATCGTATTAATAAATAGGGCATTGGCTGTCAGGGAGTATGGATATGTAATTAGCTAAACCCATTGCACTGAATCGAGTGTGCATACATTACAGTGCCTTTATTGCACTACTGTTAGCTTTCTTGCTATCTAGGATGCTAATTATTATTTGTCTGGAGAAGGCAGCCTATTCAGAAAACCGGATTGTGTAACAATGTTTTCAGTATGAAGCTTGGGAATAGCTGGCAGTGAATTAGGGGAGCAATGCCCTTTTTTAATTTTTATTTTTATTTTAAAAATAGTACTGTGGTAGGACTGCCATACTTTTTTATTGTTCAGATCATGTACAGGCTAGAGAGAAAACTGCCTTGTCAAGTTCAGTTATCTTTCCATAATCACCTAAACCATTCCTAGCAACTTCCTTGCGTAGTCTTCATTTTCTGCTTATTATTTTAATTGTACTGAACAGCATATTCAGGAAGTGTAGTCCCAAACTATTTCATTAATATTCTTATCATCTTAAGAATATTGCTGAAAAACACCTTGCCAGTCCTTGCCTGCTGTCAATTATGGACACTATTAAACTGCACCAAATCACCAGTGTGTCTATCTTTCTGTCACAGACATCCTTCTCTGCCTTCTAAATTGCTTACAAACTTTCTGAAGTTTTTTCATTATTGTTTGTATCTCAGGAGATTTAGGTACTTAACAGTATTCCAGTTCTACATTTTTAATTATTAGTTGAGATTAATGACCTCTAATATGACTCTCTATTTTGATCTGGCTTGTGATTAGCATTTTACTGTATAATGAAAGGAATAAAGAACAGCATAAACATACTGTTGACAGTGTGTAATTTTCCCTGCTAATTTAAGACAACAGGAATTGTTAATCTGGTAAATCAAGTTTTGTTTGTGTGCCTTTCAACAGTTATGTGTTAAAATCAGTATCTCTATTAGCATTTGACCCCAAATAGAATTTAAAATGTGTTGGATAACTCTTGTTTATTGCTCAGAAACAGGTTTGCATATTTTTAGTAGATCTGTTTAGACAAACACTTTATTACACTCACTGGTCATTGTTTTTAAACAAATCCGTCAATTTAAGTAACTTTAAATACACTTGAGAAAATGAATAAAAAATAATGACTTGTGTAGGAATGAAAAACAAGACACACACTCATGGCCATTTCTGCAAGTCACAGCACAGAGTCCTGCTGGGAGAACATTATAGTTCTCACCTTCATCTCTTTTTCCTCAAATTGTGAGGTAAAAATCATGTATTTTGCCCTCAGCATTTGGAAATAAATAATTTGGAAATAAATAAATAGATTTTCTACTTCAGTAGGAATACTCAGGTGAGTAAGTCCTCATGACCTTACTATACTGACGTGCCATACACAAATTGTTTCTTGCCTTTACTATATGCAGCAGGTGTACTATACTTGCATGGATACCTCATCTAGTAATATAAAATGCAGGAGGCACAGATGATGGTTACTGAAGATGGGCGTTGCAACTTACTGTGGAACTACCCAGTCTATTTGGATTTGCTTAATTTTAATTTGATTTTTGAAGCTAACTCTCAGAAGTGGGTGAAGAGAGGTATTACCATGTCTAATCCTCATATGGTAGTAGAGCTGGGTTAGATTTTCAGGGGTTTATTATGCAAAACAGCTTGGTGGATGTGGCACGGTAATAAACAGTTTGCACAAAAATACTGACAATAGACCAGCTCACTTGGACTCCATCTCTGAATTTGGTTTGCTTTTTCAAGTACAGCGTTACAGAGCCCTGTGCGGCCAAGTGGTCAGTAACCTCCAAAGGCTGAATGTGCCAGTCCATTTCAGCTGCTTGTGGTGGTCCAGCAGAGCAAGCATGAATGGAGATAACCTTGATATATTGTTACAGCACTTTCCCCTCAGCAGAGGGGATGAGGGAAAAGCATCCCAGCCTTAGTTTAAAGGTTAGTGTAGTCTGCTTGCATATCAATGTCAGTTTTTCACTTCCGCTTGCCTGAGACCAGCCGCTTTCCCATTTTGAGCATGCTATTCTACCTGTCTTCAAAACAGGTGGAGCAACCATGCACCCTGGACACCAAGCAGCATTCCATACAGGATGCTTCTTATATCTGAGAGGCAAGGGAGAGACAAGATGCAAAATGTTTCCAAAAAGATCTTCCTTTTTAGGAAAGGAAAAAAAATTACTTCAACAAAAGCAAGACATCCTTCTTATTAGTCCTTCTGGTAGATCATTATTAGTTCCCGTTTGGAGGAGACAAAACACAACAGCTTCTGCTGCTGGAAAACAAAGTGCTAAGATGAACAACAACAACAGATTCTCCCTGTTTGCATGTATTACCAGGCCTCAATTTTCTCTGCAGCATCCTGTCCAACTTGTTTTTCCTTTAATTATCATAAATCAAGCTTGCAGTCAAATTCTTCTTTAATCTGAGCAAAACTCACCTTATTGGGGACCCTTTTGATTCAATGGAGACCACAAAGAATAAGATCCCAGGAGAAAGCTGATAAATTAAGATTGTTCCACTGGCTTTTTTTAACACAAGAAATAAAAAGGCTGAATTTGCCAACCCAAGTGCCATTACATGACAGTGGAAGAAAAACAGGTTTGGGGATGTCACTGGCTTCCACCTGATCCATGTTTTAAATACCAAAGACCAGCAGCCCTTCCTGGGTAGCTGGGCGCTTCTACCCTTCAAGAAGGACAGCCGGGTCATAGTTACAGCCTTGGTACTGCACGCTCAGTTCTCTGCCTGTTACATCTGGGGCCATTATGTCTCCTGTTAGGAAGAAGAGGTAGCAAAACCCTTTCACATCTGGAGTCCAGCCCAAGGTCAGTGTTAGCTTTCTAACAGGCAGCAGTTAGCTTTCTAAGGAATATTAGATAAAAGGTAACTTTTCGTCTTAATATTCCAATTTGGCAATTCTTCATCTCCCATTGTTTCTTCGGCAGCTTCTCTGACATTCTCACTGAAACAATTTCCAAGCTATTCCACATGTTTCCTTTGTATAGCAGTGCTTTTTGTCTCACCGCTAGGTCACGGGGCAAAACACTGAGTCCCTACTTAAATGCACTTTAAGTTGTTACTGCTATGTGTAGGGAGTTGTAAGATCTAACAAGTCCACATACAAGTCCCAGTAGAAAGCTTGAGTGCTTTGTTGAATAATGGCATGCAAAGGTTTCGTGGCTTACACAAGGTCATGTGGGATTCGCAAGACTATAAAATACTTCAGTAACTTACACTGAGATCAACAGGCCAAAGTTCCCCACAAAATCTGGTCTTCAGGATTTTGCTTAGCACTTCATTGTTTAGCACTTTTTTAGCCTCATAGTGACAACATAGTTTTCTTTCAGTTAAAGAATATTTTCATCTTCTCTTGAAATCCTTACAGAAAGTAAGAGCTACTTTAGAAGAATAAAGTTTTGACAACATAAAATTTATTACGTTATTTTCACAGACCTAAACAAAATCTCTGAAAATTGCTACAGGACATTATTCATTTTTTTCTCAGCAAAACTACCATTTGATCTAAATGCAAAAGATATTATATTCCTTTCAAGTCAGCAGCAGTTTGTGTCAACAAGAATGTTCATCTTCTGTGCTGATTCAGCCCTATGGATATTGAAGCATGAAAGTCAGATGAGAATGTGCACAGTGTAATTATGATGCCAGTTTTGAAAAATGAAAAGTTTTGTTGTCATGCAGTTACTACCTTTTTCTTCTTCTTTCATATGAATTCTTTACATTCCTGAATAAATATAGATAATACAAACATACATGGCAAAATAGCATCTTAAAATAGGGTTGTGAAGGGCTGAGTAATTAGCCACAGTTGCTAAAATAAGGTAACACAGGCTGAATTCAGCAGGTGAAACCCCTCTCTGGAGCAAATCAATGTTTTATCAATTTCAGTAGGCCAATTTCAGTTTGATCTCTTCAATTAATTTCAGTTTGATCTCTTCAGAAAGGTGTTTAATGGTGACCTACTTTACCATATCCCTTTGGTGGTGGTTGCTTTTCCTTGTTATACCTGTTTTTTTGACCCCTCAGGCTGCCCATGCTAAGTATGTAGGAGTTACACTGTTACCAAAAATGAGCAAGCTCTTACAGCAGTTTTTAGTAGTACTTAATTTGGCCTATTGTGTTTACTAAAGAAGACATCAAAGGACTGTCTGAAGCATTTTCAAGATATGTCTATTTTTATTACTTTGACATAATTGATTACTAGTCAGATGTGGACCATCCTAATTCGGTTGCTCCTCCAATGTTTGTTCCAGGATGCAAATGTACTAAGCAAACTGTAACCTTTGAGCAGTGTTTGGGTGTAACAAATTAATTGACCAGTATACCTAATACACTATTAAAGTTGATAATCCAGATAGAACATTACTGATTAAACAATTGTTATTCACACAATCTAGCTAACATATTTTACAGGCTCCCTAGTATAGGCAAGGCTGTTCAGACTTCACAATATGCTGCATTGATTGATTTGAAGCGTAGGCTTCCATTCACCTGGCTTGCCATGTGGCAAGTGCAATTTTCATTGTTTGATTAGAGTTACAGGGAATTAGTGAGCCTGAGATAATCAGGACACTGATGGTGTACTTTATACTGAAGTATAAACTGCCTTGTATCTTAGGAGGGTTCTCCACAGAGATCAGTGTTTTCAGAAGACCTGGGACAGGGACCGTCTCCGAGTTAGGAGCCTTCATACCTCTGACTTCCCAAAGGGCCCACAGCAGTCCACCTTTTTGGTCATTCCCCCTTCTTCTGAGGCAGTCCTGCTGCTGAATTGTTCACATATTTGTAGCTAAATAAACATTACACATCATCAGAGGTAGCAGGCTGACTTTCTGTCGCTCTTTATTTAGAGGCTTTTTTTCCTTGTAGAACATTCTGTCCCCTTTTTTTTTTCTCCATTTTGTTTTATACAAAATAATGCTATTTCTCCCTGGGGAAATTATTACATAGTCTTGTAGATTGCAGTGTTTTAATTGTTTAATGCTGTATAGACTTAATTTAAAAGAATGATTTAAGTAAATAAGAAAGTCCACAGAAATACTTCAGGGTTTTTTTTTGTTTTGTCTTTGAACTGACAGGAGTATATGCTGTGTATTTAGATAATGGATTTAACTAGCCACCTATCATGTGGTACTAGGAGTCATTTCACTTTTCTTTTTGACCTTTTGAGCAACCTCATCTTTAAAGATTTGGCTGATAGTTTCAGTTTTTGGTATGTCCCAGTTAACCATAAGATATCCAAGAGTTTGCTTAGACCTCAAATATGCAGGTAATTACAGCCAAATATATCTCTTAGAAGGAAGGAATATTACTTGTTGCTGTCATACTGTAATTCAGGAAATATTGTTGATGACTCTAAATCACCAATACTGAAATTAGGCAGTTATTACACTGTTCACCATTATGGTTAGGGGGTGGATCAGGGCAGTATTTCTGAGAGGGTGGGTTGTGACACACACGGTAGTCATGAAACATGGTCGGGTGTTGGCAAGTTGTTGAAAATGTTGCAAATTATACAGCAAAGGCAACCTAGCTTCTGCACTCCTTGTGACTTCTATTCTTCAAGGTCAAGCATGCTTTCCAGCCTTTCAAGAAATATTACACAAATTTGTCACTTTTACAAGAAATAGATGAAGACAATGAGGGCTGCAATTTTTTTTACTTTGAATAATGGGACATCATCTCACAAAAAAACCCACTGAAAAATACTGGCTTAGGGAGTTGGTAGTGGGATCCAAGATAATTTTCTCAGTCATAGTGATTTAAATTCAAGTTAACAGGGAAAAAGATAATTTCTTAGTCCTTCCTGACTATTTGGTGGCCTATGTTAAATGATTTTATGGTATCTGTTCAGCTCCCACATTAGAAAAACAAACACTGCTGCAATTAGCCATGGAGGTCTCAGTTACTTGGAGACTAAATGATATGCTTACCCTAAATATATTTGACAGTATCAAATCATATTGGACAGGCAACTTGAGGGACTATGTGTGGCATCCATTTCTACCATACCCGTTTTTTGAATAATTATAACATTTCTGTCCTGAAGCTGTCAAAATCACTTGCATAAAAGTGTAAAAAAAACTGAATAAAAATAATTTAATTCCTCTTGGGGAAGCAGTTTAAAACGTTCTCAAGCATCTTAATAAATTAACTATAGACACCTATGACAAGACTAATTTTCAGTGAAAGACTTCCCGCTCTAAAAAAAAGGAGTACTAGGATCTTTTCCTAGTTTCCAAAAGCACTCTCCTAGCATGTTGTTCAAGACTAATGCCTCTTAATTACCATGTATTTATTTTTTCATTTATTTTTTACCTTTCATAGTCATTAGGCTTACATTCCCTCTAAAGTAATTTTTGTAAACTTTGAGGTGATATGTTTATATCCTACTTTTTGTGTTGGTTATTTTCTCTGCCGATTCAAGGGGAAAAAAGAAACTGATTTTTTAAAAAAAATGTATTTGCAGACCTTACAGCTCCCTGTACTGGGGTGAAGTACAGAATTTATATAAAATTCTGGCAATATCTTGAAAAGTAAGTGAGGAAGTAACTTACAGATCTTCTAGGGAATAGCTAACTACCTAGATCTGAAAGCATGCTATGCTATAGATGAGCTGCAGTCTGGAGGACAGGGAGTGCCTGGAAAAATTAGAAAAGACAAAAGCATTTCTAAGATAGGCTTAAAAGAGTCTATATTAATCTTATTTACCTGCTGTAGTACTATTCCATGTCATTGCCTTGGAATCAAGATAGCCACTTTTCCCCTGCTTTCATCTCCATCCCTTTTACATATATTTATTATCTGAAATTGAAGAGGCATGGTGGTTTGGTTTGGTTTTTTTTCTTTTCTTTTCTCCTCTTTATTCTTGTGAGATGACAGAAGACTATGGGTTACTGTCAATGCTAGACCTGGCTAACCTTGAAAAGGGGAAGGCAGGCTCAGAAATCTCCACAGAGCTGCTGTTACACAGCAGCCTGAGAAGGAATGATAAACTGCTGTTCTACTGCAGTGTCAGTGGGCATCGTGACACAGGAAGAACTTAAGAGCAGAGTGCAGTCGTACTGCAGAGATCCTGTGCTCTGTCCTCGGCAGGGGAAGCTGGTAGTTCTTCTGTGCTATAATTAGCCACTGCCAACGAATGCACATTGCGTCACAGGAATTAGTTTTGTGGAATTCTCACCTTTGCCTTCCAAAATGAAGGAAATATCTTTCAGTGACAGCTATTATGCCAAGGGAGTAAAGTGCTAAGGGAACAAATATACCCTTACTCACCTGGACAAGGATATGCAGTCTTCACTGCTAGCAAAGAGTAATGCAGTTAGAAGGGAATGGTGAGTGGTCCCCTACTAAGAATACACTGGCATGTCTGTAGCTTCTTTTCCCTGGTATTCCCATCACAACAGAGCGGCTTGTAGTGTTTTGATGGTGGTTTTACTTCATGTCTGTTCATTTAGCAGCATGTACTTCCCAGATTGTCAGCTTTGTCCTCTGTAGGTCCTTTAGCGTAGGGGAGGATGTATCTGTTTTCCATCAATGCAGCTTCCTCCCAGGGGACAATCTGCGGATTTTGCAGCCTGGTTTATTGCAAGAAACCAGGCAGAACCTGCCACAAACCAGTTACATATCTGGTCTTTTCTGAACATATTAGTGAATCCTAAGGATACTTGTTCTGATTTGAATAAAACTGTTGTGAATTAGCAACTCCCAGTAAAGTTCCAAATCTGTGCAAGTCTGTATGCGACCAGCAATCAGATCAGTCTGGATTCTCATGAGCAGTACATATTGGATCAGCTACCTAACGGGGATGGAAAGACTGCATGATTCATGCAATGGGTCAAAATTTAAAACTCATTGCAATATTATATTTACTGTGTACTTTCTTGTGCATCATTAGTGTTACTTGACTGATGTTACTTACAATAGTTTCGTGTCATACAACTCCTTACTTTCTATGCTTTAAATAAAGGCAGTCGAAATCAGTAACTTAGTGTAACCAAGTGGATATTCATAGTTTCATCTTGTGCTATTTCTTCAAATACTATAGTAGCTGTAGAACCCACTACTGTGGACCAGTGCTAACCATTTGTCATGGTTTAACCCCAACCAGCAACTAAGCACCACACAGCTGCTTGCTCACTCCTCCCACCTCACAGTGGCATGGGGAGAAGAATCAAAACAAAAAGTAATACTTGTGGGTTGAGATAAGAATGGTTTTATAACTAAATAAAATATAATAATAACAATAACAAAATACAATAATAATAATTGTAATGAAAAGGAATATCATTAAAAAAAGAGAGAGAAATAAAACCCAAGTAAAGACAAGTGATACACAATGCAATTGCTCAACACCTTCTGACCGATGCCCGAGCAGTGATCCACCCCCCAGCCAACTCTCCCCAGTTTATATACGAAGCATGACGTTCTCCATGGTATGGAATATCCCTTTGGCTAGTTCGGGTCAGCTGTCCTGGCCAGGCTCCCTCCCAGCTTCTTGTGCACCTGCTCGCTGGCAGAGCATGGGAAACTGAAAAATCCTTAATTTAGGATAAGTGCTACTTAGCAACAACTGAAACATCAGTGTGTTAGCAACATTATTCTGACACTAAATCCAAATCAGAACTATACTAGCTACTAGGAAGAAAATTAACTCTATCCCAGCTGAAGCCGGGACACCATTGCTTAAAAAGACGGTTCCAGCTTGGAAAAAATGTACAATGTAAGTAGAAAGTAACGGAGTTTATCTGGGATTATCTAGGAAATTAGCACTGAATAGGCCTACTGTTTCATGAGTTGGGGTTTTCTTCAATTTTGTTTCATACCCAACTCACGGGTAACATTTCCCACTCCCCAGCAATATCAGTCAGAAGAAGAAATTAAAATGTTAAACCTGTGGCTGAGAGATCAAAGCATGGTATTTTTCTTGCGAATAAATAAAACCAGTGTCTGCTGCTCTGTTCTCTCATGCACAAAGTTGCCGTGTTGGAACTTGATCCAATTCTTAGAAATCTTGCCATTTTTCTTTACATTCCTGTTTTCATTATTTTCACAAATTAATTCGCTACAATCTGTGACAATAAATGGCATTCTAAGCCACAGGGAATTTTAAAATTCAACAATAATACATGCTGTTAGTAGGACACTGCAGTTACTTAGGCAATTACCATAGCATCTGCTTTCAAAACGTAATAGTTACACTGTAAAATTTTTGGACATTAGTTAGATTAGAAAGCAACATAATGATAATTTAGTAGTAATTTTATAATATTAAAATTATGCTATCACAAAATTACCCTATTGATTCTATTATAAATGTGATTTATTTCCTTAACTCATTTTTCTCTCAAACACTTTAACCACCACAGAAGCCACTTAAGGTGCTGGGTCTGAGAGTCAAGTGAAAGCATGACAATCTCAGCTTTCTTCTAAAGGCAATTAAACCTACGGATGTAAAAATAAGAATTGAAAACCTAACCTCCATGCAATGCAACTGCAACTTGTTTGCAATACTCACAAGCATAAAACCGAGGAAAGTAACCTTATATATAGATGGCCTTATGGTTTACATTTTTAAGCCAGTCTCCTTACTTTTTGAGATTCAGTTAATAGTTGGGTGTTGACAGTGCTGCATAACTAAGTGATAGAGACATTGCATGAAATGAATCACAGTTCCTACAGCCCTTCTGGGGTGTAATGATTTTGCTTACTTTTGGGGAAGTGGAAGAGAGAGAGATCTTTGCATACAGCAGGAACAGCAGCTATTCAAACCCCATTGTGAAATGATTCGAATATGAAGGGAGAGATCTAGCTTCCTCCTAGACAGAGGCCTGCGTTTCCCGATCACAGAAGCCAGCCCTTTGGTGACAGGATAGTTTTCAGTTGACAACAGTACTTTTGTCTGCTGTGGAGATTATTCCAGGCACTCAGTATGGAAAATGGCAATGCCAGTTCCAAGAAAATGGTTTTAACACCACAAGACATCTTGTTGATAGAAAAGCTCATTACCATGAAAGGGTGCTGAGCAAATTAGTGTGCTGCTTAGGCTTGTTTTAGAGATGGAAGGACTGTGTGTCTGCTACCTCAGGACCTTTCACC
Source organism: Strix aluco (assembly GCF_031877795.1). Lineage (NCBI taxonomy): Eukaryota > Metazoa > Chordata > Aves > Strigiformes > Strigidae > Strix > Strix aluco. The sequence goes on from NC_133934.1 coordinate 56,777,557, forward strand.
TTTTATCCTTACTGGTGTGTACTTGATAAAATAAATAATTTATACGTGTTTTTTTTCCTCTGCAAATCTTAGTGTTCTAGACAGACCAGTAACTATTATCTCATTTTACAGCTGAATTAAAGGCACAGGAAAATCAAGCAATTTCTGAAGGCTAACAAGAGGAGGAACATGACTGGCTTCTTTTCACCTATACTTAGACTGTTGGACCAGGACCAACCAGCTTGTGGATGCTAAAGGCAACTCTTATTTCTACTGCGAGCCAGACCAATGCAGCTGTTATTGTAGTGGTATTATGCTTGGCAGAATAAATTCTGTCAAACATGATCTCATCTGCACCACAAACTTTTCTAACATTCTCATCAATGCATGCATAACAGTAAGTTACTTGGGCTGGTTCTCTTTTGGTCTGTGTTTTGGGAATTCCATGTAAAAGACCTGAGCTAGCACTAACTGTGTAGATCTCCTCATGTGGGCTCCATGCTCCACTGTATCTGTAATGTTCTTGCTAGATGAAAAATCCCAGTGATAGAGGATACCTACTGGTGAAAGCAATAATCGTATTTCAGTATCAGTGACCCAGGTTCTGTTCAAGTATCTATGCTTGGGCTTTTTGTGCTGTTATTTTTATTACAGTGATTCCCATACACCCTACCAAATACCAGAGTTTCAGTGGCCAAATTCAGCATGAAACACATAAGCAGAGGCAATCTTTACGTCTTAACAGTTCACAAACTGAAGCCAAATATGCAGTAATTGTTGCATATTATTCTCCCCAAGAAAGCTAGAAAATTTTCCAGATACCAAACAGTATTGAGATTTGAGGCAAAGTTCAAAAGGATGCTGGTAAAATCACGAAGAAGCAATCTGCCTGTGGAATAAGAATGTTCACATAGGGTGTTAAATGTGCGTAACGGAAGGAAGATGTCACACCTGCCTGGTAAACCTCCTGATGTTGACTGATCTTAAGTTCCGACCCCATAACGCAGTCCCTGAAGATGGACTACTGTGTAAAACCCTGTTCTTTTCTTCAGGACTGAGAAGCCTGCAGTTTACATTTTTCCCCTTATGTCAAACAGAGACTCTGCAGCCAAGTTGGAGATTGAACATACATCTCCTGAGCTCCAGTTCAAACTGGATTTCTAAACACCATCTTTTGCGTCCCCTTCAGTTAAGAATCTCATTCAGGCTTCATATTCTTTATAGTTTTTCCATCATCTGTGACTTCAGCCTTTCATATACCAAAATCGTTCATGACTCATGTCAGCTGATACCTATGCAGACAGGCGAGGCACAGTGAGAATGGCTCCTCTCTGCAACATGTGCAGATTGTCTAGCAGTGTGCTAAGTGGAGTGCTGATCAAAGGCAGCACAGCAGGGCTCAGGAGTTTCAGTGAAACGTCAGCTGTGCTCCCAGTATCACAGCTAGCATCCAGAGAAGGCTGGAAGAGCGGAAGAAAGGGAAGTGGAGAGAAGGACAGAGGCTCTCAACTTCAGTATGAAGTTGTTTGATTCAGAGCTGGAGGATTTACTTTATGTATCTTCAGCCTTATGTATTCTTCCCTCAGTTTCACAAACAAAGTTACCTCATGACATCTGATGTGTAATCTTTACAGAACAATGCTCTTTCATTACCTTGTCTAACAGCAGGCATTTGCCTACACAAGAAGGAATCATCTTGGGCCATCAGACATAGTCATTACAAGGCTAAACTTAGGTGAGGTAGGGAACTAAGATACTCTGAGATCACAGGAATATTGTCACTAGCTAAAGATGATGATTCATCCGGAAACGTTAATGTAGGGCCAAACGTAGAAAAATAATATTCAGGCCAGAAGCACAAACAAGCTGGATTTGTTTGTTTTAAACCTAGCTTCCAGTATTTGTTTTTTTGCCTTGGTTCTTTATGGTGATTTTAACTTTTGGTTAAGATTTTCCTGAATCGATCACTAAACAAACTAGTGAAAGAGACCTAGTACTGGGCTTGTATATCCTACCCAATACAAGACAAACATGACTGCTGAGTAGATTCAGCCAAAGACAGACCAGTGGGTTGATCTGACTCAACACATACCTATAATTATTCTTTTATTGCTTGGCTCAACCCTACTAACTTACCCCAAAACATCTTAATTACCAATTCTGGGCCAGCATGAAAAGCACACAGTTGATATGGGCAGATATGGCATGGTTTCTGTACACTGAGGGAGGAGAGAGAACTGTGCTCCAGACAAGATCACATATGGAAGGAGATATCTTTTAGAAGGATTGTGGTTTCAGCTTTCCTGAAGAAGTTCGTGCTGTGCTATATGCTATTATCACTTACTGGATTCAGTCACAATAGCAAAGCATCTTGAACCAAATGGTGCTCGGCTCGTAAGGAAGAGACTAATGCAAGAGTTTTCAGGTCTTGCTGGATTCTCTAAATTGACTGGGAATGGCTGCATACTTCCCATTTTTTCACCTGACTACGCAGGATCAATTTTCTATGCCAAAATGACCAGTCTCCTTGGTGTAAAATGAAATAAAATTAAGTAACATGCTCAGAGATAAAGCTTGTTCTGTGCAAACAATTGCCGAACATGAGGTGGATGCCACTCTCCCTGTAATACTAAAGCTCTCAGTGCTCACGTTGTCCCACCTCAGAAGAGTTATGATAACATATGAAAAACATTATTCATGTGAAGAAAAATCTTTTACTTAAGTATTTTTAAGACTATCGACACGAAACACAACTTTAACACAAGAGGGTGACAACAGGTAATATATAGCCTCTAAATCATAAGCCGCGCGTTATTAAAGTCTCAATCCCTCACCTCCCTAGCTTTACCTTCAAGTGAAGCCTACCCAGGCTACGTGAGGCCCAAGCGACCGGCCGGACACCTCCACCACAGACCCACAGGCCGGACGCGACCCCGCCTCGCCTCAGGAGAGCAGCTGACCCAGGAGGCGCCTTCCTAGCTGCTAACGGCTACTAACGGCTGCGGCGCTAGCCGGCGCCCACCACCCCAGCCCCGCTGCCCCCCGGGCTCCACTCCCTCCCGGCTGTAACGGCCAGCACCGCCTCTCCCCTCACGGCGCCCGGAAGAAGCGCCGCGCGCGCAGGGGGCAACAAGCTGTCCCTCTGAGCGCATGCGCGTGCGGCACTGGCGTCGCCCCGCCCCGCGGCGGGGCGCATGCGCGGCGGGAGTAGCTGGAGGAAGCGCGCGACGAGCAGCGGCCGGGGCGGTTGGTGGTCGCGGGGCGCTCCCCGCCCTCTCTCCCGGCTGCCGCCATGGTGCTGGAGAGCCTGGCCCGCATCGTCAAGGTCCAGCTGCCCGCGTACCTCAAGCACCTGCCGCTGCCTGAGAGCGTCGGCGGCTTCATCCGCCTCACAGGTAGGTGGGGGACCGGCGGGGGGACCGGCGGCCCGGACCTCCTTCCCGGCCCACCGGCGCCAGCGGGTGGCGTGAGGGGCGCGGCGGGGCCCGGCCGGGCCGGTCGGCGTGAGGGGTGCCTGGGCACTGGCGCCCGCCGGGGCTCCGACGCATCCCCTGGGCCTGTCCCATATCGGGCTGCGACTTCCACCCCTCGTTCCAGGCATGACTGGCTCTCTCCCGGCCGTGCTAAGCAGGTTATCTGTTAGAGAAGGGGGGAACCCCAAACCTTAAATCGCTGTTAAACTGTTCCATCAGGAAAGTTATCCGACAGAACGTTTAAGATGCCCTATGATGAATGATAACAGAGTAAAATGTAGTGATAGAGTAAAACCTACCAGGCTTCTCGGCCCCAGCTTGTTTGCACTGTACTTAAAAATCCTCTCTGTGCAAGTAGCAGCAAGTCAGAGGCCATGCACGTAAAGAAAATGGAATTTTAGCTCAAGACCTAAACCATTGCCTCTTCATTTGCTTAAAAGGCTAAAGAGAGCATCTATACAGTTTAAAAAAACCCCACAAAACCAGACCTCTCTCTGGGAGCCTGCTACATACACAAGTTTAGGGGGTTTATTTAATAACTTTTATAAGTATTTTCTGGGTGAGGGAGTGAAAATACCTGTTCGTTAATTATAGCCCTATGACAGAACAAACAAGATAAAGAATTAAGTAACTAGCAAATTCTTCAGGTGTTCCGTGCATTTCAGTGCTTTGCAAACTGGAACTATCTGAGCCCAGGCTCAGCTGTGCTAATACTGGCAGAACCTGAAGTAGTGTCAAATGACAAGGATAGTTCGGTGATAATAAATAGGAGGAATGCTCTAACAGCCCGTCTCTAACTCTGGAACTAGAAAAAGCCTTCAAAGTGTAGAATCAACCTTCTGTGTTTATCTTGCAGCACTAAGGTGTATGACTTTAATACTACTGCAAAATTATTTCATTTAGAACAAGCACAATTTATTTAAAAATAGGTTTGAGTACTTCTTTTTCAGCATGTTTATGCTGCTTGTAAACTTAAAGTCCCGTTATCTTTCCCACCACAAGGAAACCCATTTTAAATGAGCCATTCTTCTTTCTCCACAACTACTCTCTCACTTGAAAATGCTGTTAATTATATATACCGAATAGAGGAACTCAGCTGCTACCAAGTTGGGAGGAATGGGATACAATAAGCTACAGAACAATGCAGCTTCTCATATTCCTAGCATTTGGCAGTTTCCTACTTAAGTCATTGCCCTTTTAACCACAAGTTGTACTTAAAATTTGATAAGCTTAGTAATGCTTGGGTTTAATCTCTTCTTGATTCATTTGTCCAAACATATTTTTCTGTAACAGGATTATTTGTGCAGTCTCTGTATTTATAATTGCATTTATAATTTATTATGAAAACCTCTGGTCAGAACTTTTTTTTTAATAGAATGATCAGTAGGGAAGAACTGGTTTGCTGTCATGTTCCTTACCCCATTGACAGGTACTTACTTGAATTTGGAGGGAGGGCAAGAAGCAAACAACTGAAACCTTAAGCGGAGACCAAACGTGAAATGTCAATCCCAAAAATATTAAACAAAGGTAAAAGAAGGAGCCGAGTTAGCAATTGCTTTGAGACCTGGTAGGATTTAATGAGCATATCTGAAATCTTAGTGATTTCTTTGACTGGTCTTGTGCTAAGCACTCCAAGAAGGGGAAACAGAGGAATAATTAAAATACATAGCCATAGACCAATGTTTTTACACTTTTCATTTTTTTCAACAGTCAGCTAGACTAGACTAATATCTGCTGTCATGCTTATATATCTTCCTCTTGGGGTGGATATGAATGAAAATGGAGGAAAAAACAGCAAGACTGTACAAGGGGCTTAAAGTTATGGTATAGGGTAAATGCAACATGGTGAGGCTTTTCAAAAGGAAATCATAGGACACCACATCCTAGGCACATAAATTAAAAAATGATCCTCTCTTAGTGCTCAAAAGTTACTGAAAGTCATTGAAACCTCATTGCTCATTGAAGAGTCTTGTACATATCTGTGCTCAGAGCAGCTGTCTGTCTAAAGTCTCATCTGAGGAAGCGGGCTTGCTTCAGCAAGTGCCGCCTCTTCTGTATTGTTGTGGACTTTGTCTGTCCTGTCCTAAAGTCATAAGCCTCTAAGAGCAAGGGATTCCCAATTCTGGGAGTTCTTTTGCAGCAGCAATTTACAGGATCATATCTATTGAATTAGCGTTAGTGAAAGACTATTAGACGATAGAGAAGATTAGATTAATATTCTCTTTGTGTTTATTACTAGTACAAATTACAGAGGAGCGTATTCTTTGGCAAATGACATATCAAATATGTCAAACATTTTTCTTTGCTTCTTTTTGGAAAGTGAGAAATAATATTGATCTTAAAACACTTCAAGTGCATTAGTATTTGACCTTTGGTGACATCTACTGAATTTAGTCAGGGACCAGCACTATAAAACACTTGCTAGCATATACCTTGTTCACAAAGGCAGGGCAGATCCCAAATCTGGAACAGTGCAGTCCTTTGCTTACTAGCTCTTTCATTGCTCTGGTAAACCTTCATTAGTGTCCAGGTAGATGCAACTTCAGTTCCTGTAGTGCATCAGTTGTAGAAACAGCAGACCAGAAGTATAGGAAGGATCCTTTTGTATAGTGTGCTGATTAAAACTCTTGGGACACTGCTCTCTGTCGTGACCTCAAATCACAATGGAAGACTGCTTGGTTGGAGAAAGTTAGACTGTTACCAGTGCAAAAATCCTGAAGGTAAAAGCAATGAGGGAGGAACGAAAGAATGTTTGACCTTGGGTTTGAAAGTGGATATCTAAATTGTCATGCTGCTGCTGCTCAGAAGCCTCTTTCAGTTTCTTGTCATAGCTGCTTTACCTTTCCCTTCTCAAGTTTGCTGAAATGAACAGTGTTGTCTCATGCTTGTGTTGCTTTTTATCCTGGTACATGTCATTAGAACGGCATAGACATTCACCTCAAAATAGCATGTGGTCAGAATTTCAGGGTTTATGTGCTAAACACATTTCCACACATTTCAGGGTTTATCTAAGTGCTAGGCTTCTTTCCATAAACATGACACAGTCCTGTTTTAAACTTGGCCTGCATGTTAGGAAGGACTTTAATGTACTGTGCTGCCAGGCAGGAAGAGGCCAGTTCTGTGGATCATCTTTTACAATACTGAGGAAAAGAAGGGTGATACCATGATAACAGTCTTCAGAACTGATTTGAACCATGAATTTGTCATTTGCAGAGTGGCTTGCTAACCTACCTGTAGGTTTGGCTTTTAATTTATTCAAGGTGTGCTATGTTGCTAAAAGCACTGTCACCTCTCTACCCTCATAAGCTAATAGACATAGAAGTGGCATGTGGAGTCCTTTGTGTTTAGTTTGTGTAGGAATGAGAACACCCTTAAGAGACCCAGGCAAACAACAGCCAACAGTTAGGATAGAACTCAGTGCTGAAGAGAATGGAATTGAGTAAGTAATTTGAATTTGCATGAAGAACTTCATCAGTTTAGAGAATATACAATCACAGTTCCAATCTTCATTTTTGACTGATAGCTGATCCTTGTTAAAATTTTGGCTTGCAGTTGAGCTGTTACTGTAAGAAGCTGCTTTTGGGTCTGCATAGGGTCATTTCCACATAAATTAGCTAAAACGTAAATCCAAGTGAAAGATATCAAAGGAGTAGTTGGTGAAAGACAAGCAGGGATCACTTGCTTTGACTTGACTCTCAGTAGCTGGCCAGTCCCTTTCTGATCACAGTGTATCTGTTTCTTATTTTTTTGGACTTGTTACTGTGGGACTAAACTTCAAGACAGCATCTCCTTGAAAATGTAACTGGCCTATGGTCTGTGGCCTCAGCTTCTTGAAATTCTCTGGGCATTCCTGTTTCAGTGATGTTCCGGATACTTTCCAGGACTTATCTTTGGGATTGGTCTCTGTCTAACACAAGTCAAGTTTGAAGACTAACCTCTTCGATACTCTACTCTTCGTTTCTGGCTCCAAAGACTGTCTCTTCCCATGCAACAGAACTGGTAAAGGATCTCCAGAGTCAATGTAATTGCTGAATTCTGAATTATCAGCTGTGAAAATAAACAGTCTTGTGAATTGCCTTATATCTGCTTCGGAAAGGTATGGATGGCTTCAAAAACATAGAGCAGCTTATAGTTGTAGGATGGTGTCGTTGCATTAGTTTGAGTGAAGCTTTTCTCCCATCCCTGCCCACCCAGTCCAAAGATCTGTGACTTTTTTCCTTTGTGATAGTATCTTGTCTCTCATGCCCTAGAACCATGGTCATGTTGATTTTTCAATGTAAAAGTTTTTGGCAGTCTTCTGGCAATAACAAGTCAGTTTATGATTACACACTGGTGTAATTTGGGGCTTTCCAGAGACTCCCATATTGAAACTGTGTAAAGAAATCATTGGCTAGTGAGGACAAAACTCTTTATCAGCAGTTAGCATGATACAAATATTAAATAATAAGCATGATAAATAATATCCTTGTACTTCCCATTCCTGTTTGTTTCTAATTTTGTTTCTCAGAGGTTACAGCTATCATGTTGCTGTTTCATTTGGATGAACCCAACTGGTTATGAGCCTCCCATAGACATACTGGTCCAATTTGGATATCATGTCAGGGAGTTTCAAGCTGTATTGAGATGCCACTTGCTGTTTAGTTGCCAGTCTCTTTTAACTATGTTTAATTCTGATGTGAGACATTTCTTTTTGGTGTGTCAATCTTATCCTAGTTGTATTCATCACACACTTGACAGGTGCCCTGCTTTTGGTTATGGTGCACCTGTTGTAACGTCTGTTCTGCCCTGGAGTTCAGAGTAGCTTTGGAGGGATCCAACTCTTTGCTGAGATAGATACTCAATGTGGAAATTTTTTTCAGTGACCAAATATTTTTCCTCTCTTCTAAAGTACATTCCAAGTCAGTCCTTCCCATAAGGTCAGAAAGTGTATTTGGATTCTTATTGATGGGGTATTCTGGAACAGTAACAATGGAAAAGACAAACAGGCACTGCTGCCTGGGAAACTCAGCATTTAGTGTAACTGAAAACTTTTAAGTGTCTTGGTGTTAATTATTTAGGGATGAGAAAAGAGCAACAGAGATTAGTCTATTGCAGTGACTCTTAGCAAATTTTGTCAATTGTTGTGCATAGGGACTGCTGTACATGCAGGTGTGGAAAGACTACTGAAAGTTTTTGCAGTGCCTTTAGCATTTATACAGTTGTGGTGCATTCCCAGATAAATGCAGTAAGTGTGACTTTCATGTCAGAGGCTATAGAAAGCTTGAACATAAAACTAGTCCCACAAAGTATTTTCATTACATGGTGTATTTTCAGAAAATTAAAATTGTTAAGAAAAAGCTGCTGTGCTTATTAGCATAAATGCAATCTATTATTACAAATAAAATCGAGCTATACAGAATAATTTGAGAGCTACAACCTACCTAGCATCCTTAGCCTGCTCTATTGCATTTCCTTTCTTGTACATCTTAATCTCGAAAACCAAACTGTAGAACAAAATTTTGCTATGTTCTGATCCTAAATCATTTAAAAGAGGAACTTGTTTACAGTGTCTTGTCTTACAAAGTGCTTGTGCAGCTAGTTGTGCTCCAGTTCATTACACTTGTTTCTCATTTTAAAATATTTTTAAACTCTCTTCTATTTCTCTATGAGTGTTTAGATGTAGTGTGTTCTTCAGAAATTTAGAAAAATATGCTCTCCTTTATTGCACCGTGGTACTTTAATTACACTGGAGTATTGTCACAACATGTTTTGCTGGCAAAGGGGATCCACCTTCAGTATATATAGATCTTATGCCAGGTGCTGATGAATTTCTTAAAAAGTCCAGTAAGTCTTTCTCTCACCAGTATGTCTAGAAGATTTATAATGATGTAACAAGGCAGCTAAGTCTGCAGAGGATACTTGACTCTTGTACCTATACTTAAAAGAAGTTCCTCAGCTTGGTTAAAAGCCGTTTTCTGTGTCTTGCCTTACCTGATCTCAGGACTCTCTTCTTTTTCTGTGTATTGTAGAAACTGTAGAAACTCGAGCAAATCCCTGAGCAAACAGAGCTCTGAAAAAAAACCCAAAAAAGATTGGCGAAGGTTTTGCTAGTGCTTATCTAATAATCTGTATCATTTCTACAAAAAGTTTCTACAAAAACTGGGAACAAATAAAATGATGGAAACTTCAAGAAGCTAAAAATCTGAAATAAGCAATTAAAAATGGAATTATAAAATGAACTTAATAGTTCTTCATATACAGAATATTAAGAGACTGGCATTGAATATACTTCCCACATGTAATCATGCCCAGTTTGCTAGTAGACAGTGCTGGTCGGACATCCTGTAATTTTAGGGTTTTTTATTTCAGTATGTCTTTTGTTTTGGATTTATTCTCTTCCATTGAGGCATCTTCTAGAGTGTTAAAACTAAAATTGAAATTAAATTCTAGGAGTCAAATTTTTACCTTGGCTACAGTAAAACCCAGGTTTTAATCTGGGTCGTCTTTCTTCTTAAGACTTACCCAGAGTCTTGTCTGCCCTCGGAGCCTTGCTGACTGAGCAACCCCATTCCCTAACCTAAGCCTAAGTATTTTGAGAGTAGCTGATGCTGTGCTATAGTGAAGTGTCAAGAGCCAATATAAATTCCACTTGTCTTTAGTTTCAGAATGGCTGCGGTTATTGCCTTTTCTGGGCGTGCTGGCCTTGCTTGGTTACCTCGCTGTTCGTCCGTTCCTCCCCAAGAAGAAACAGCAAAAGGATAGCTTGATTAACCTCAAGATCCAGAAGGAAAATCCAAAAGTAGTGAATGAAATAAACATTGAAGATCTGTGTCTCACTAAAGCTTACTGCAGGTGTTGGCGTTCTAAGACGGTAAGTTCTGCAACTGTAGGATTAGAGATTGAAACTTGCATATTTTTATCAGTGCTTGGGTGGTGAACTGCTACGTGTTGACCTATTGCTTTTCTCTGGGGGTGGAACATGTTCCTGGTTTTTGAGAATGGCAGAGTTCTTATTTTTCCACACTGTAAACCTGTCTACATGCAGAAAGAAACTGTAGAAACTTGGAAGAAGCACAGTAGGGTTTTTCTAGAAACACTTACAGACTGACTGCCTGTGAGTAGACTAAAGCCAAGTAAGCCTTGTTCAGTATTTTGAAAAACATTGCAACTAATTACAAGATAACTATTTTGCAAAAACAATGCTTAGAAAGTTGTTGCTATTAGAAGGAAAGTAAGGCTGGACCTGTGTTGGTGAGGGAGAGCATATCCCCATCTGGTCCAGAGCAGACAGTAGATGACTGGTGCGAGTAGTCTGTGTCCCCCAAATCAACTAGATGTACAAGTATTTTTCGTTTACCCTCAATTTCTTCTGAATGTCCTGACTGTGCTCTGGTTTTGTCCTCTCTGAACTGCATGCTTTCCTGTTTTAACAGAAAAATCTGCCCTGGACCTAAGAAACCCTCTCAACTGCTCTCACTTCAGACTAATCACTTCAGCAAAGTATTTCAGCTTTCCTTAAAACAGTACTTTCTGGTTGCAAATGATTAAATCTATTAAGAGCCCTTTTACTAGTTCCACAATAAACCTTAAACCATTTGTGGCTGCGATGGCTGCTTTGCTTGCTGTTCATTCATGGAAAAGGCTTTGTCCCTAACTTTGTGTCTAAGAACAGCTATTTTAGGTCCTTACAAACTTAGTTACCTGTTAGCAGTGGTTTTCCTCAGTAGCACGTGTCCTGTGTCTGATAGGAGACAGAGTTTGATGTTGAAACAGGACATAGGAGGAGGAACTAGCAATGTTATCAAAGTGCTCTTGGCATAGGAAGAAGTATAAAAATCACCATGCAGTTGCTGTACAGAGTTATACTAATTCCTCATGTATGTTTTCTTCCAGTTCCCTGTCTGTGATGGCTCCCACAACAAGCACAATGAATTAACAGGAGATAATGTAGGTCCACTAATACTCAAGAAGAAAGAAGTATAACAGATGATTAATCCACTAGATCATGACTGATTAAAAAGTCTTTTTATACTGTTGTAGTTGCAAGGGACAGCATTTTATTATGTGATTGGTATGATTTAGTCTAATGATTGCTGTAGGTTTCTGTTTGGAATTTGCATTTAGACAGTGCTAAATCTGTCACTGGTTTGATATTTTATTCTGAGAATTATGTCTGCTTTGTAAAACTGTAAAGTAACTGTCTCTGTAAATAAGTCGTTTATTTCAACAATAAAATGACTTCCTACAATTTCGCCTTTTTTGTGTGAACATGCAATTAAAAACTCACTATTTCCGAGTGACAGAAGTGTACCTTTCTGTTAATTTTGTGCTGCTGAGAAGCCATGTTTTATTCTGCTTTTCAGGAACAAATTTAAGTGCACTTAAGTGGGGGGGGGGAAAGCATGCTAAATTAATCCTCTGTGAGTATACTGAAGCTGAGTGATGATGATGTTAAGTTACCTAGATGAAGGTCTGGCAGGTGTGGTACCTAAGTGTATATCTCAGGCAAAGCAGCCCAGCTCAGACAAACCCCCCCTACCTGGGAAGTCTGACACTGGATCACTGCTGTTCCAGACCATATCAACTAAACTGTTGAGCAGGTCAGCCACTAACAACATCCCTTTGTTTCAGGCCCCTGTGTTGATCCTTCATGAGCTCTTGTAAGGAAACACAAATTTGCTTCTTGGCAAGTTCACTTGCATTGTAGCCAGTGCTTTGTAGCACGGACTTTTCATGGGAGAAATTGGTTAAATGACAGAACCAAGAAAGCAGAACTGAGCTGTATTCTTGGCTTGTTACCCATTCAAAATGATTATTTGGGCAAGTCAGAACTCTGCTTTGGTATGGCTTAATTTCAGATGCAGATAAAGAACTGCTACTTATCTAATCGCTAGACTTCTAATTAATTTTTCTAAGTGCTTTATTCTCTAATGAAAGACTGTATCCCTCATTTAAAAAATAAAAATGTGATCCATGCTACAATTTTGGACAACTGTAGTAAGACAGATTTCAGCTGTTCCTTAACAGCATTTCTTGTGACCCTGCGTTAGGCAGGTGGGAAGCCCCAGAGCAGTGTGCCATTGCCCAAGCTGATTGCCAGAGTGCTGCAACAGAAAGCAAGTCAGAAAGCAGTTCTCGCTTAATGGCTCTCACAGCAGCAGTAGAACCAAGGTAGATCATTCCTCCTGCATTTGTAATGGTTGTAGTTCCATGTACCTAAACCTCTTGCCTTGCAGTATGGCAAGATGGCAGATTAGGGTGTGAAATGCCTGCTTTTACCAAGAGTGTAATTGATCGGTGGTACAATCTTTAATGTTTAAATGCTTCGTGGTGGTCTTACCTTAATGGGTGAACAAACCATAAACATTGTATTAAGATACAACACTTAGAGAAAAATCCATAATGTTGCTAAGTGTCTTATGCTCAGTCTTCACTTATAGATATGGTATATTGAACACCAAGCCCCAATTCTTGGGTTTGGTGAAGAAATTACTATGTGAAATGCAAATGCCTGTCTTTAAACTATTTTTTTTATCAGGATACTTTTGCACTGGAATAGTTGTATTTCCTCTGAAGTCTGAGAAGTAAACTGTGTACATCCATCCTGTTCTCGCTTCCGTTGTTCTACTCAGGCAAACCCTGTTAAGAGTAAGTAATACAGCAAAATTGGTTTTGTTTCTCCCGCAAAGCTCCTCTAAAAGGAGAACGACAGTGTGAGGTTTAACCTATTGACTCCATCTCTAGCATGGCTTGATTATGTAATTAATTTTTTCTCCCTGCTTGCTGTTAGATGAGATTGTTCCATAGCCACATTTGTAGATAGTTTAGCAGCAAATGGGTGGGGTTTTTTGTTTTTGCTTATGTCTATAGGGGAATGGAACACATTTATAGTACAGGCCTGCAATAGCAGCACTCAGTCACTGTTCTTTTGCAGAAAGGAGATTTTAGTAATTTCCACAAGATGATAATAAAATGAAGACCACAAGCAAGATAAATGACCATTTCCTTGCATTTCAAAATCTGTCAAGGGAATACTGTCTCATGGGCACAGAATTTTCTGTAGCACATCCCAAATAATTTACTAATTGGTTCAAATTATCTACCTGACGTCTATGGGGATAGATAGCTGAGGACGGAAGTGTCTGCAGAGCCCTGTATCTCATCACCAATCGAGAGAGTTGAACCAATTACCTGCTAGGATGTGCTTGGTCATGTCTTGCCACTGGATGACTTTTCTAACCTAATTTGGAAGCTCCACACGAAGGGATAAATCTGCCCTGAATGCTAATAAAGACCAGGACTGAGGCAGTAGACCAGGTCTTCACAGTCTTGATGCAAAATCAGGGGAAGCTGAACTTGGCATGTCACGACATGCCTTTTTCCTCTACAAGAACAGTAATGTTTACTTTTGATTATGAATTTGAACAATAGTTACAGCAGACTACAAATAAACTTGTAAAACAAATACATTTAGAGAAAGAGGTCTGATTTGTGGCAACTACTAGACAAAGTAAATGTAATTGAAGTGCAGCTGGCACAAAATTTGATCTCTTGCACTCCATTTATTTAAAAAGCAAAATGCAAAAACTGTATCATTCACTGTTTTGTGGCTGTATTACACCATAAGTGTTTCACAGTTAATTTTAGACTTCAGTCTAAATTCCCTAAAAGGCTCAGTTTGGCTGAAAAAGAGAGAGGAAGCAGTGATTATCATTACATTACCCCTGCATCCCCTGGCCTGTGCAACTAACTCCCTGCTTCCAGATGGCCCATTTCTTTCTTTTCCCATATGCTGCCTGCTGTAACTCTGCCCGCTGCTAGCCGCCAGGAACGTGCTGTGCCGTCAGAGCCTTCTGCTGCAGAGGTTCTCGTGAACCTTCTGGAACAGCGCACGCACACTGTGCTCAGTACTCTCCCCAATTATGCTGTGATCATGTCTGCGTGACAGCGGGACTCCTCTGGTTACAGTGTACTGCACATTGGGCTCTAATTTTATTTCCTGCAAATAAAAGACTGACATGGCATAAAGATTTTATTGGCTTGAATTTATGCATTATTGATGAATGATTTCATGGCATTTTGTTAAAAGGGAGGTGGTCTTAAATGTCATGACTTCACCCAGCCAAACTGATAAAAAGTGAAATCGCATCTCTCAAAGTTAACTGCTATTTAAAATCAGCTGAAATTGTCATGATACTTATTAAAAAACCCAAGTCTCCTAGGTTTTTAGCCCCAGGATAACATTTATTTTCATGACTGTCATTTCAGTCATGGGTATTTTCAAGCTGCAAGTGTTTTGCTCCTTTCTGGAAGGCAAGGAAAGGAGCATTATAAACATTAATGCCTTTCATTTTAGATCTGCAGGTCTGTGTAATAGCTTCAGCCTGATTCTTTTTGAAGATTTAATAAAAGCTGGAGGAAAGGGATCTTGTGAGAAACATCCACATATGGCGGTGAGGGAAGGCAAATTGATTCAATTTCGTTTAGATTAGTGAACAAGACGACACTTTTCACTGGTATAGCTATTCAAACACTCAGTGGTGGGAGTGATCTAATGAATAAATTGAGAGTGTGCTGAGGTTAAGGGAACATGATAAATCCAATTTATAAGATACTGTTATGATGGTGAGCAAGTATTAGAGGCTATCATGAACAAGGGCTATTTGTCAGAGGTTGTGTTCAAAGTTAAAGGGCTATAATCCTTACACATCACGCTTCTGTTATTGAACAGACACCAAATTTGGCACAGTGATTCCTCCCTGCAGGAGGATTCTAGTTTTTGTAAAACTTAATGAGAAAGTGAACTATATAAAGCTTCTACTCCTGTAAGTTTTACTCAAGTAGAATTAAACAGTCCCTGATGAACTGAACATCATATTCCCTCATCTTAGCAATGAGGTTTACAGACATTACAATTTCCAAATACAGTAACTTTCCAAATAACAATAATTTCCAAATACAATATTAACACTACCCCATTTAAGTAACCGAGCGCAAAGTACGCAGAACAGCCACAGAGGTCAGTGGCTGACACTATATCCACCAAGCACAAGACCCTAACCATCCATCAGTGCACAGTGTGAAAGCAACTTCCCTTCGGGTCAGGGGACAAACATGAACTGCACATTCCCCGAGGAAGCGGAGAGAACAGCAGTGTGTATAGTAAGAAAAATGTCGATGTTAGGGGAAAACTTACTGAAAAATTTCCTGGTATTTTTATCACTGTGCTGGAACTGCAGGCTATGAACCTTCACTATTTCTCAGGAAGCTTTCTTTTTGACTTGGAGAGGAAGGCATATACAAAGCCACCCATACTGAGATGTAATTAATCCTCATACAGAGCCCTATGCAGACATTCTGCAAATAATACAGTTTCAGATAGTTTTCTTTTAAAAATATTTCAGTACATTTTTGTGTTGCATATTAAAAGTGTAAAACCTAAAAGAGAATTGATTAATTCTTACTTATTAATGCCAAAAATAGCTAGACTCAACAAATATATTCTACACAGTATCCTGTAAAATGAGTTCAGTGAACTGCAATGTAGAAGTCTGCAGGGAGGTGTTGTCCACCTTGATTACAGGCACAATCTAACATATTAAAAAGTAATAAAATAAAACTTCCAGTTTCTGAGGGATGACTGACTCTATGCCTCAGAAAGGAGCTGGGAATGACCTACTTGGAGCTAGTTACTTGTACAAAACCTGGCAGAGTAAGAAAGATTTGATGGTATCTGTCAATACTAAACCCTAACTGATACAAAGCTAAAGGCAAGAGCACGATTTTGATCAGCAGAGAGGTTTACTCCTGGCTTTAGGACAGACAAGGAGAAGAGAAAGGAAACTCTTCTGGGAATGGGAAAATCAAATGTGAACTATATTGCAACTGACTGTGCAGGAGGCATCTATATTAAATAACATGAAAACCACATTTGAGCTTTTTGCTCCCCCTGGTGAAATGTTTTGGCAAGATATTAGACACGAGTATTGCCAGTCATTACCATGATCCACAGCCGCACACAACTTGTGTTTCTGGAAAGACCCACAGGATCTGTGGGTACATGCTGAGGGTGCCAGCGCTGTGTCCTAAACACTGCTTCCTTGTGACACTTGCCTTCATACAGCAGCCTTTCTGAAGGCAGGTGGGAATACAGCTCCTCTCGCTTTCTACCTTCCCTCAGCACTGCATTTTCAAGGCTGTTCATTTAGAGTCTATTAGTTTTCTGCATCAGTCAGAGGGAAAAAATGCCTTGGCAATCTGAGAGGCCTCCACTCTCCACAGTCAATCCAGCCAGCCACCTCTTGGAAAAATGAGCACTAACTGGCTATATTTTTAGAAAATACCTGGTTTTCTTTGCTGCATTTATCCAAATGCAGACATGAGGAGGACCTGATCATGCCATTTTCTCAGCCTGATGTGTATTAACTTAGGACAAAGCAATCGGAGATCGTGGCCGACCCATGAATCTTGATTTAAGAAGAGGTCTGCTGCTATTGCTGAGTTCCCCAAAAGGAGCTGAGGAAGAAAGGGACAACTCATTGCCACCTTGGCATTGTTGCCCTGCCAGCAAACCCCACCCGAGAAGAGCTCTCCCCGCTGTCCTAGTGGCCAGCACCAGAACATAGCCACCCTCAGTGGCTGAAGAGCTGACTTTCCCTCCCTTGACATCATGTTGTGCAAAGGCTGAGGTACAGAGGTGCAGAAGCAGCCATCCCAATCCCATACAACCCTCGCCCAGTCCTTACAGCCTCCCCACAACCCTTACCCCATTTCCAAGCTCAGTCATTTTTTCTACCAGCACTAGCAACACCTGTGTTACCACAGTCTGTGATGGACCCAGCTGTCTCTTTCAGCACATAAGTGCCACTTGCTGTTTCTTGCTATGACCAGAGCTGACAGTCCTGTGAAGGCCCAAAGGAGTGCATGAGCTGTGAGGAAGAGCAGCAATAGGAAAAGGCAAGTTTTGGAACCCAAATGAGGAAGGAGAGGGAATCGCCAACCCACGGCAGGACTCGTTCACTGTGTCAGGAGTCTCTTACTCAGAAGTTGCATTCTTTGAGCTGCTGAACTTGTCATCTCATGGCCCAGTTTCAACCATCAAGAAGTTATTCACATCAGTCTCCATTTTCTTCTGTTTATATTCCACCTCATGACTCCACTCCATGCCTGAACAATTCTGATCCTCTCCCTGGCCTCACACCCACACATTTCAAGTAACTGTTGACTGCTGACTTCCCAGTGACTCACTGCCTGGCCAGCCTATTCACTGTATGTTCAGCTATTGCATCTCTTAAGGCACCATCAACACATAAAAATATTTTATAAAACTCCACCAGAGCTGCTTTTAAAATAGCAGATGTAACATACTCATTTGGGTTTCCTCCAGAAAGATTACAGACTTGCTGTGTTTACTCAACAGAAGTGCAAGGGCTGAAGCACCACATTCCTGTAGACGTCTGCCTTACGAAGGTTCACAGGCCTCTGCCTCTTCTCCAACCTCAGCACCTTCCTCATCCTCCTTGCTATTTGTCTGAGCCTTCTGCAGAAGTCTGGGCCCTGCCAAGCCAATAACCAGGGCTCCAATTGGAGCAGTGATCAAGATAGCTAAGAAAGCTACTGTCAGCACATCCATTCCATACTTTTCCAGTTGCTCATCCTGATGACTTCTTGCTGTATCCAGGGCAAGGGAACCTATTGCAGCCTGCAGGAAAGAAAACATTGCTCAGATGGTGCAGGTAACCTTTAGCACTGAAAGAAGAAAAAAAGGGACTAATCATCAGTCAACATTTAAAATAAATTTGACATTTTTAGTACATTCAACCCATTTGTTTCTAGGCAGTACATAGAAAAGTAAATGTTGTATTACACCTATGAGAACAATTTTCACTTGGCTACACATCGAATTTCCTAAGCTAATGAGTTTATCTGGGTGGTTCCCTCCTGTGAGGAACATTGCTTAGCTGCCATCTTATTCGCATTTCTGTAGAATGTGTGATTAATGAAACGGGCCAGTATACTGCCTATTGCAGCTGTTAAAATGCCACACTTTGAAAATGTGTCCTGACAGCAGTCAACTAGTAGCAGCTTCTGAAAATTTAGTTCACAAATCTTGCAATAATCCTTGCTTGTTTAGATTATTAACTTTCGTTTGCAAGTAATCATGCTATTGAGGCAAAGTCTACATGACTTAACAATCACTGAAATAAAGGAGCAGGAATGCAGTCAGCCTGAGGGTTTTCTAGGTGTCAGAGTACCCCTTACCAAATAACCACAAACTGAAAACCCATTTTGAGCCTCTGGTGTGACTGTCCCTGCAGACACATCATGTATAAGAGGGAAATGCTTTTACCTTTGTTTTGGGAGTTCTCAGAATCTGTATGTAAAGGCACAGTAATCTGCAGTAGCTGAGAAATAGTTAAACTTCCTGTGATATATGTACAATTCATTGTCATTATTAAGAGTACAACCCAGGATGCAAGCAAAACACCTTCATGTAGAAGGCTCTCCATGCACTTTTCAAGCAGGCTTAGCATGGTTTAGAATATGAACTGTCCATACACTACGCTGCTGGTATTTAGCCTGATCCTCTCCCTGTTTACTGCCATGCTAGCTGTGAGAAGCTTTGCTAAGGACAACAGATTTAGCCTGGAATGAAAGCGATGTTGGACTGTTTACCTGGACAGTGGCTTTGGGAATCCATGCCAATGAGACAAATACTTTCTCCTTGAAATTAAACCCAGCAAAACACACCATCAGGAACGTTGCTATGATTCGCACAACTAGGGCAATGCTTAATGTAGCAACACAGAGCCCTGCAACAAAGACAAACAATTCTCAGTACTTTTGTGCATAGGTGCCTGAGGGGAATAAGCCTCCTAAAACTGTACAGTGGGGTTGGGTTTTGGGTTTGGTTTTTTTTTTTGGGGGGGGTCAGCCATAGTCTGCTTTGCTTTAGTTTTCTTTATAGAGATTCTCTGGAAGCCAGTAGTGAAAGCTGGATAATTAGGGAATGATCTTACCAACAGTTTCAGGCCTAAGAGACGTAACAGATACTTCCGCTCCAATTAAACCAAAAAGAAAAGGTTGAAAGATATTCCATGCAATTGCAACAATTTTTTCTACTTCTCTCTGCAATGAAAACAAAAAGAATCTGTAAATTCCCCAAAATATGGCCAAGTAGACACAACATTTAATTAATCAAAGGACAAAACGTATCCTAGGAAAATATATCCTAAAGATTGTCCAGAATTGCTCCTCCTTCTTTGACCTAATACTAAAAGATTCAAAATCAGTTGCTCACCATTCAAAGGTTAGAGTGTGTCTAGCTCTGCTAGTAAATAAATGCTTGCTATCTCAAGAAGTGGTATAAAAATCGCTGATGTTTGAACAGTAACAAAGCAGTCTGCAGACAAGAGGAGAAAAATAAAGCATAGCTGATTTTTAGTATTGAGGAAGATGTAATTTGAACAGCTTTGCCATGAAGTTTCTGATCCTTTGGGAACTGCATGCTTAAAGGTGTTCTTCCATTTGTATCTGAGCAGAGTCAAACCCTCAAAAGTCTCAGTCATGACATAACTCTGCTCGTGCTGCATTCAGTTAGAGGCCTGTCTCCATGTGAGCAGGAGCAAAGTTAGACCAAGCAAGTCTGAAGTCCCATACTAGTAAGAAGTGTTGAACTTTCCAGTGTGATGTACTGTATAAGGGAAAGCCATCTTTTTGCCTTGTGCTTGAACTTTACACCTAACAATTTTCCTAAAACAACTGCTGCCAGGATAAACAGGAATCTTCCACTTCTGCGAAAAGGTACACATAGCATATCTAGTAGCACTTCTTTTTTATTTAAGTGGGTTCTACATTAACAAATGAACCTTCAGGCTGGAGTGTGTGGAAAATACAAGTGCAGTGCTCTGTCACTTAATAATCAATCCAGGGCCTAGACATGTCCTGTCCTTGGTGTTCTCTCTGGGATTGATCCTGCAACTTTCTTGTTCTTCAGTCAATGGAATGGTAGATGACCGTAATACAAAAACATCTAACCTTAGAGAGAAGGAGGTGGAAATATACAGACTTCTAAATGTTTCCCGTTGTTTGCCTCATTTCTCCTTGTTATCTCACCCTTTTCTTGTTTTGGCAAAAAAATAACTCTCTTTACAGATGTTAGCATTATTTCAGTCTGTTTACTGCCCATTTAATTGTTCTAGCAATAAGTACCATCTTCCTTGTTCTCTGTGGACAGTATGTGCCAAGTGACTTCCACCAGGGACAGTAGGAGGCCGTGGCCTTTGAGAAGCTCAGCAGGAAAACCTTGGTAATATATTGAGTATAGAGTATGCAGACATCTCGAACTGTATCTGATAAAAAAGAGCTAAGGCATTTGAAATCAACATCCTTAAGGCCAAGAAGCTTCATTCACTGATCAAAAGAACTTAAACTAAGCATTCATAGACTGCATATACTCTGTCCAGGTCCTTCCTCCTGAAATGGTTTAAAAGCTTTTCAACAGAGAGCTTTATCAGTTGTAATGTCCTTAAGTAGTTAAGCCCCAAGATGAGTTTTTCTTCTTTTAAAATTGGACAACAATGTAACGCTTTAAATAGAACCCATGGTTTTTCATTGTTTTAACAAACCTTAAGATCTTACTGAAGTCAGGGTCTAGATGGGGATAATAATGTGGACTCTGCTATATCTGATCCCCTTTCCTTTCTTCTTCTCCCCTTCTCCTACTGCATGTTGCAAGGCTACAGCTGTGGAGAGAAAGATGCCCTTAAAACATTAAGTGTAGACGGTATCAAGCAAAAGAGGCAGTGAGACATGCCAAGGTACAGAAATGCAGCGGGGCAGCAACAGTAAGAGGAAGCATGCATAGTAGCTAAGAGAAAGTGACTAATAAGCAGTCTTCTGTATGGTTTTTGTATGGCCTTATATCACCATCTATTGTGGGCCCCCTGCTTTCTGATTTATCCAGAATACACTGGCTGAGATTTGGGAAAGATGAGAGAGGATGGTTAATTACTGTTTTCCATTTCAGCCCCCCCCAAACCATAGGGAACAAACCCTCAGGGTTTTCAGGCCGTGTGCACAACTGTTTGTAAATTTTACCATAAAGTGACTGTGTAAGGTCACAGACACTCACAGAGCTGGGACATAAAGCTTTGCATTCCTAGTCGAGTGCTTTGACAACTAAATCTCCTTTACGTGGCTTAAGATGTCTAAGAAAAGCTTGTGAGCATTTCTCTGTCAGTATGTTAGGCTCTGTATCAATATATATTCACATACATGGTAACTTTCTGTCACGTTAAATGTTAAAGACTTCCAAAATAAACATAGAAATCTTTTTTAATCCATACACCCCCTAAAGCTTCATAAATGCATCATTACCACTACTGACAGAAATTCAGACTCCTGTACATTCAAAGGAGTTTAGCTATGGTATGCTTTGTTATGTAAACATTCACCTTTTCATCAGACCATCCCACACCTGCAACAAAAGCTAAGACTAATGTGCAGAGCCCTCCTGATCCAGGAAAGCCAAAGTAGATGCTGCCAAAAACAGCAAACATGGACAGGGCAAGTACAAAATACGATCTCTTCCATGCCAGAGATGCCTGCAGCCAGAGACAAACAAAAAAAGAAATTTCTTTTAGAAATGGAGGAAAAAGGTTACTTCTGTTGATTTTGAAAATAAAAATTGCCATTAACCATTGTGAAAGAATCGAACCTTTCAAGTGAGCGCTGAACTGCTTAGTTGAGTTGAGGGGTTTTTTTGGACATTAATTCCTAAGAAATTTAAATTTTGGAAATTTAGTATTTTTTTCCTCTGCCCATCCAAAATCTTATTGCCAACAGGCTTTTTGAACCACAAAGAACATGATGCTCTATTGTAACAGCTCTGCTTCAACGCTTTGATAACAGGATTTTCTCCTTGTGCAGTCAAGTACTAGAACAGTTTAGCCAAGGAGAGGTGAAATCCTTGCCACTAGATGTTTTCAAGGACAAGTCAAATGTTTGCCAGGGACAGTCTAGTTTTATTTGATCCAATCTCACAGCAGACAGTTATATCTCTGCCATTGTTCCCCATTTCTATTTATCTATTTACGTCCTGATCGCACTTCTTACGTTATTTAATAAGAAGAAAATGTGGTCCCATGAGGGCAATAGATGCTTTGCAAATTGATTTCAGTAGTCCAGAATATACCTACTTTCTTCCACAATTTTCTGTTCACTTAATAGCCCCTTGATTGTAAATTAATCTACCACTTTATATGTTTAATTTTTATTGAAAGTAACACACTCTAATTAGTGCTAATGATACACCCAATCACTTAAAGGCTACAATCTGTCTGCTTTACTTGTTTTTAATCTTAGGCCTGCGGGAAACATCTCATAGAAGTAAATGTGTCACACACCAATCTAACTGATGATTATTTTACTGTCTGAAATGGGTATAAGACCCTTTCTCCTTTACTTGTGGACATTTCTACCACCTTCAGCAAGAGCAGGATGTTAGCTGGGTTCCAAACTCTGCATCAGGAAGGACTATGAGATCATACATTGTTATTGTTGCAGTAAACAAGTAATCACCTATAAAACACATCCTCACTTGACAGACTTTGTAACTTGGAAGCTGTTAGCGCTGTACACAGCTTTCCCCAAAACCAGCTTCACATGAAGCTTGGAAATGAATAACTTAAGAACATAATCCCTTAGCAAAGATTCTCTATTTTACAAGGTTTTTTTACTGGGTTTTTACCTGATCATGGCTTGGGAAATAGCGAACAAACATTCCCAGAATCCCCCCAGCTGCTATGCCAACAGCAACCTCCAGCACTCCACGGAGCACATTGTACAGAGTAGAACCTATTTGGCAAAAGAAAAATGGGTTCAGTAAGCCATACGCAGACCCTTCA
Organism: Strix aluco; assembly: GCF_031877795.1. NCBI lineage: Eukaryota > Metazoa > Chordata > Aves > Strigiformes > Strigidae > Strix > Strix aluco. The sequence continues at coordinate 56,800,895 of NC_133934.1, forward strand.
CATACAAACCACACCGTAGACCTACAAGGGTGATTCCAGACAGTGTCTGCTTTAAATTACTTGGGGGCAAAGGGGTTCAGGAGGGAACCTATGCGCCTGAAAGAACTGGATAGTGCAACATTCTCTCTCTGAAAGCTCATGCCAAGGAAGTGTGCCAGAGAAGCCAGGGAAAGAGCCACTGTGAGAACAGTGCCAAACCCAGGGAAATTTGAAAGCATTATGCTGGGCATGCAGGGACCAGACTTGGCAGCTAGACAGGGAAAAATGTTCTCTGAAAGTTGCTGTGACCCACAACTCAGAGCAGACAATGTTACACCAAGACTTCTGATGATGGGTAATTTTCCTCTCAATATTCAAGTCCATACATGAACTTTACAAGAAAATGTCATTACGTTACAAACCAGTCAGTCATAACAGAGCACACATTCTTCAAAATATCACTGTCTGTTCTGGATTTCACCACGTAGAGATTAAGCAGCATACCGGAAGAGAAAGCCATCCCAAGGCAAGTGTTGAAGCCTGTGATAGCCATAATGTCATCAATGCTGCCAGCTGCCATTAGCAAAGTTGGGACACCTTTCTCCACCCCATATCCCCCAGCTTGCAAAATCAGCATTGAGGGAACCACCACAGCAGGGGAGACTGCACCTAGAACAAAACTGAAAACACAGAGGTTCAGCCTCTCTTAAAAAGAAAGCATTGAACTAAAAAACTTCAAAATGTTCTGACCCCAATTCTCTTAAAGTATAAATAAACAGACCTTTACGTAAGGTATTACCTTCCCCTGCTAATTACAAGAAGGGATATTTCTATACAGATCTGCAATCAGCTCTGACTTCCTGCCCAACTCAAGAGTATTAAAAGTAAAGGGCTCCACAGACTAAGACTTAAGTCAACACTGCAGGTCAGTTATGCTCCCTGATACATGACTTGATTGCTCCATTTAGGAACCTGGTCTAGACACGCTTATGACTCAGTAGCCCAGTTCCTCATAAAACTCAGCGTGTGGCAGAGAAGAAGTTCATCCATCTTGCTCCAGTATGTGTCCAGACCAAGTCCACCAGTTTAGATAGAACTAGCTGGAAAAGGTTTCTTCTTCAAGGATATTACTCCAGAATATAACATGCCATATCCTCATCCTTGACTTGTGACAGGAAGACTGTCGCACATGCATCTCTCTACGAGGAAATTGTGAATTCCAGCATGAAGATTCTCCAAATTGTGGTATCATTTTCTGTCCCTAAATGCCCCCTGTGCTGTGGTAAAAGACTCGGGGATTGCACCATCCTTCCTGCTTCTTCAAGTGTTCAGATCACGAACACAGAAGGGTAATGATGCAAGCACTCCTCCACAGCCTGGAAATGTGACCTTTAAATTAGCCACAGAGCCAGACACGAATGGTAAGCAAACAACCACATGGGCTAAGCAGAGCTTCCTAACTTGCATTAAACTGAGGTCTCTAGTTGGCATGGAGAACTAACTGCTCTTGGATCATTTAACTGTAGCATGAAAATAGGCACCTTTGTCATACAAGAGAAAAGAGAATACGTTACCCTAATATAAATCCCCATTGCCATGGCAAATGCATGAACAAGTAGGCAAGAACAGCAGCTGTGCATGTTTCTGAGATGCATGGTCCAAAAGAAAGCCGTAAACAGACTGCTTTGAGCTTCTTAAGAGCCTGCAATATACGAGCACATTCAGACATTAGTATCGGTACCCCTCTGAGCTGCAGTACAGGATGTGACAGCTTTACATGGCACAATTGGCTTTGGATAAAAAACTCCAAGTGTGGCAGTGAAACTCACTGAATCTTGGTTCAGCAAGGTTCTGGAATGTCACAGGAAGGAGTGGCAGAAAATTCTGTTTGGCTTCTTGTGCAGAGCAAACTAAATGTGAGAGAGCAGAGATCCATTTGAAAACTGCACCCTCAACACAGCTGACCGACTTACTCACAGCTACTTGAGGTCATTTGCTCCACCCACAAAAGATTTTGCTATGATCCCACAAGTTACACAAGCATCCCCAAAAAATTACCTCAAAATCCAGGAACAAATAATGAAAAGTCACAGAACTCCATAAACTTGGCACAAGGAGCCAACCATCTCTTTCAGCTGTCTTTCACTTGATATCCAGAGCACATTAAGTTCCATTTGGCTCAGCAACTTCTATTCAAAAATGTCTCTAAAACAGAGTATTTGCTTGCAATGGCTGCCTTTAAAAGCTAGTCACCAACATGACTCTGCTAGAACAGGTCCCCAGTTTTGACATGGGGGAAAAAAAATTAAAAAATCAGTGAGTTGCACTTTTTACCAGCACAGTTTATCCCAGCATAATTAGGGCTGAGAATCACCAGAGCAACTGACATCTCTGTCTTCACAGATTCAATTACATGAGCAACAATTGTAACTGCATCAAAGCATTGCTACATACAGAGTTCAAATGACAGTTTCGATTGCTACATGGGAGAAAAATGACCCAAAGATCAAGTTCCCTTGGCAAAAAGAGCTGTCATGGAATAGAAGGAAAAGTGATCTCACAGAACTGAGCATGCAAGCTGCGTGTGACAACACAGAGTCCATGATCATACAAGCTTCAATGTCTTGGAAAAAGAGATGATTGTAATCTAGGAAACCAGGCATTTTTCAAGAATGACAAAACCCTATTTTCCTAAATGTCTGAAGCACTGGCAACTTCCTAGTTTTTTTCTGTTAAGAAAAATCAGTTTAGTTGTTCTGAACTAGCTATACTTGACCTTAGTTTTAGATAAACTTTAAGTGGTCCCTGAAACTTAAACAGATAGGGGCCAATATGTTACAGCTTTATTTCAGGTTATTTTTGATCAAGCAAAACCTTGCCCTCATTAATTTATGGAACATCATGTTTCACAGTGTGCAGAGGAAGACTAGTTTTTTGTTCACAGGAGCATTATGGGCTTCATTGGGATATGAAGCATTGCTTCTGTAATGCAGCAGGACTCATCTTTGCAATTAATACATTTGCATTAAAATGGCGATGATTCAAAAAGAAAAGAGTAAAAAAGACACACGGATTTGGATTTTTTAGCTGGTTGGGTTTTTCTGATTTGCGTCAACACAAGGAACATTCTTTTTCAAGGATTGGGGATCCCTTCCATTACTTGTTTTAGTTTGTCAGTGTAAACTGACAGGGAGTTTGTCAGGGAGTGAAAACTCCTTCTGACAGACCATGATGGAGCATGTATCCTCAAGATGTTCTGCTCACAAAATTCAGGAAATTTATTTAAGGCGAGGGAGAAAATAGTCATAAAATCAGTTTCCTTCAGGTATTTTTTGGATTGCTCGCCTACTCTCCAAATCCAACTGCTAATATTAATGTACATATGACTATACAATAGAAACTCTGCTTTCTGTAATAATCTAATTTGCAGATTCTTTAAGGCTGAACAGTTCAATATTTTTAACAGAATCAATTATTCAGATTTTTTTGAGGGCTGTTGTATACTTTGCCTCAGACAAATGGCTGGTGCCATACCTTTGGATCCAGGCCGAGTCCTGCTCGGGTCAAGATAATTGACAGAGCAATATTCCTCAGTGCAGCAGACCAGCGCAGGTTTATCTGGACAATGTCGCTAATGAATGGGGTATTTCGGATGAGGAAACCAGCAAGTAGCATCCCTTAAATGAAAGCAAACAGGCTCCTGTCAAATGATTTGTTTTTATTGCACAACAAAAGCTTGCATAGCATTCTTAAAAATAGACACCATATTATGTATTTATGAGAGACAAAGAAACAATTCATGTTCTGAATTATTAGCCATGTTTTAACAATGGGGACAGAGGCATGGAAAGAGAGAGACATGTTTAAAGCAATAAAAGTGGCCAAACAACAAACCAGGTCACCAATGAATAAACCCGCAGGATGCTGACACCTAGCTTTAATGCAAGTCAACAGAATTCAGCTCTGTTCACCAGGTGCAGGTCATACTTACCATAAGCAAAACCACCTCTGCATCCTTAAAGATATTTTTCTTGTTAGCTTGTTTGAACATGAAAAGAGGAAGATCATTTAGTATCGTGTATTTATCTCGGAAGTTGGAAATTGTTAAAAATACTCTTAGGTGTAAGAAGGTTAAGGTTTAGACTGGATATTAGGAAGTATTTCTTTACAGAACGGGTTGTTAGGTTTTGGAATGGGGTTAGGTTTTGGAGTCGGGTTGACATAGCGCTTAGGGATATGGTATAGTTGAGAACACTCAGTGTTAGGTTAATGGTTGGACTAGATGATCTTCAAGGTCTTTTCCAACCTAGATGATTCTGTGATTCTGTGAAAAGCAGGTATCACAGGAACCATGATGTTGAGTTCATTGGGAAATATAATTTAAAATAGCTAATCGTGGACTAACTTAGACATTTTAAAATGCTCTGGCAACATGACTTTTATGCAGAGGGGAAAAAAAGTGAGAAAAAATCAGGAACTTGGTCTTATCCTCTATTTGAGCTACCTGCAAGATCCAACCTTTTGCAAATATTAGCAAAACTGCCTAATCAGAGACTTCCTGCAAAGCTATCAGAACTGTAGTTCTGGAAGGATACAGAAAAGTACAGTAAAGTTCACTTTAAATATAGATCTGCAACGATTCATTGTAGGTCCTGATGATTCAAAGATACATTTCTGTGACATAATTTTATATTAGCCTCGTTAAGAAACAGGAAACCAAAAAAGAGAAAATGTAAACAAACACTGTGCTCAGGTTGGTCCCAGCTTGGTGTGAGCCTTGCCTGTGAACTTGATTTGATCTGGAACACACTAAACTTTCAGACATTGCTCTTCCCACCACCTCTCAGAAAAAAACAGTGGGATAATTACTCTGCGGTACCTCATGACAATTATATCAGGCTAGCATAACGATCACATGCTCTTTGCAATGTTTGCATGAGGTCCAAGTCACTGGAGCTACCCTGATCTAGAAATCTACCTAACAAAGCAAAAAACTCCACCTCAAATCTTCATTGTTCTGCTCCATGTTGCCTGCTGCAGAAACCTCCCTGCAATGTATACCTAAAATACACTGTGTGACTGGTTCAGGAGCAATTTCATTCCTTTTTTCCTGAGACAGAGGCTCACTATAAGGTGCTTAAGTGCTCAGCCAGCCACATTACGCTCAACTGCACCTAGCACAAGTGGATTAAAGGCATTTAAGAGTACAAGATTTGTATTTTTAGTGTAAAAAAGAATATTCAAAGATATTGTGTATCTCTTCTTCCGATTTGTAGATTTCTCCAATTTTTCTCAAAGGCTGGGGATCTGAACAATGAACTCTGTCCTAAGCAACTCAACAGGCATGTGCTGTCACGCTTAAGTTTCTGTTGTTCATTATTACCTGTCTGACAAGCAGTTTCATGCCTAACTCATAACTCTTAGATACAGACGTAATTAAAAATAAGCAGAATCCAAATGGTCAGAAACAACTTTTTTTTTTTAAGGGGGGTGTTTACTTAGAAAGGGCAGACTTCCTGTGCATTACATTCTGTATTCATATTATTGCAGGCATGCATGCTATATGCAAAACTTCCCTCCCTCTCATTTGAATTTTTTCTTGCTCGTGAAACTAAGCAGTGCAAGAACACACGTGCTGCCTGGATGGAGCCGTGTACGAAGCTATCGAGCCCTTCTGTAAGCAGTGCTACTGCGTGAGGCACACCACCAGCTATGCAGGTTACAAAATCACATCCGTGAACTACAGGCAGGTATTTGTAGCCCGCTCTGCCATGAAGTTTTACTGTCAGCTGCTTTACTCACTTCTGCGCTAAGCCTAAGGGGGCAGTGTATACAGCTGGTGAGAAGAACCTGGAGCTTCATTTCTCAACTTTGTTGACATTACAGCACTTCACAATATTGTACTGATCTAACCAAAACCTCATCTAGAAAAGAAGTCTGAAAAAGTTCTGATGATGTCAGAATCAATGTAATTTTCATCTCCTACTTCTATTTTGCATTTTTATGTAAAATAAAATATGATGTTGATGTGAAAAACAGTGTTATAATTGATACTCCTTGTAGTGAATTTCTCAGGTTTCAGTTATCTTGAGATAAAGGAAGAAGAAAGAAATTGATCTGGATTACCAGTAGTAGGAAATTCCTGTAGTGTTTTCTTTGGAAGACATTTTCGTTGTGTGAGACACAGGCGGAACAGTTCAGCAATAATTTCCTCATGAACTAATTATTCTACTGTAAAAGGAGGTCTAGATTAAGACTCCTGTTTAGGGATATTTTAAGTAACTCTGACAGAGGGGACTGAAGGACAATAACCTTTGAATCTGTAGGCATACAGTTCTCTGTCCCCCAAAGAATTAAGAGGAGAGCCTTAGTAACATACAGGAAATTTCGCTTGAACCAGTTTGGAGAATTTTGCACCTTCTCAGAGAGGAGCAGATAAAAGTCACTTGGAAAAGCTACAGAATTTGAGCGTGATGCAGTCTGCTTGTTCCCAATGCAAACATCCCTAGCATGCAGATACTACTTGACAGTTTAAACAATACAAATATGCAGGAAGAAAAGAACGAAGGATATCTTACCCAGAAGAGCAGGGAGAGGGGGCAGTGCTCGTATTTTAATGAATCCAAAAATTTTACCTCCAATGACAGCAAAAAAATAAAGAAAGAGAATTCCAAACAGATTTCCACCTGGGAGACACTCAGTCCCAGTGATGGACCAAACCACAGCCCAAACCAGGATCACGATTACAACTGAAACAAAACAAGAAATATTCATATTTCATCATCTCTCAGGGACGACTTTGTTTGCTATTAGATCACATTTGTTTTTGTACTAATGCAAAAGGTACCATGACTTTCAGCAATAAAATCACTTACCTTAAAAATCAGGTTTTTGCATTAGTAGAAAATGTGTTTAACCTCTGATGCTCCCTAAACTGATCTGATTTTATAGATGCTAAGATACTTCAAAAAATGGTAACAGGAACATCATTAGCGACCAAAAAGTACTGAGTGACCCTTGGGCCACTGTGGAAAGCACTAAACAGGTCCCAAACTTAAAGCAAACACTTTCACTAACTTATCTTGCATTTGCTTATCTTCCTTCAGTTACTTCAGAATTGCAGTAAGAACCTGCTGCTCTACAGCCTGGCACATCTTCAAGCTAATGACTGCAGCTCCAGTCCAATTTTTAAAGGAATTTAAGTAAATCTTTTTGGCTGGATGTGCTTGTGCAATATATTGCCATCCTTGGGGAAAAAAAATCTGAAGAAGGTCATGTCTCTGGACAGCCTGAAGTAGTACAGATACCTCCCTCGATACAGCAATCAAAGAGGATAATACACAAGGGAAAAAAAATCACCTGAAAAATATTATGAGAACATTAAGTGAAAATATTATAAAATCTGTGAAAATATTATCCTCCTTCCAGGTTCCCAAATCTGTTCCTACAGTTATCCAACAAGAACAGACATACATAGATATAAAAGCAGAAGACTGAAGGATAGGAAAAAATGTGTTGAACAAATCTCTCTTCTCATAATCATAAGAAGATGTTAGCATTTTCAGATCGGATTTTTCTTAATCTTATTTGAGGGTGACAGGTGGCAAAGGGAAAACCAGTAGATTTCCAAACATAAAAGCCTAAAGATCCCAAGTGAGAGAGAATGAAGGCTGTGGAAGCAGTCACAAGCACAGGAATTGTATTTTGTTAGGAAAAGTCTGAAATAACTGGTTAGCCAGGCACTCCCTCTGTGAGACTTCAGTGTAGGGCAAATCTTAAACAGAATGGGTCAGTTTGCCTTATCGTTAGGATTCTTGGCTTTGCAAGCCTGAGGTATTAAGGAACAAAAGAAGGTATCACTGCAAAGTCTCAGATTTGTTGTCTTAATTCAACAAAAAGCCATTCAGCCTGCCAAACATACCACTGTGTTTGTAATCATCTTAGTGCTTTCACACCAAAACAAACTATCAAGACGAGAATTAGGAGGTCTTTCTTCTGATGAAAACAATTTGATATGCAAAAACATACCTACTATGTTAAACACAGAAGAGAGGATGGAGGAACAAAAACTACACATTCAAATCTTTGTTTCACCTCATATTTTTCTTCTGCTAAAACATCGAAACAAAAGTGTGATACATTAAAACATAGCCACTTCTCTTCATTATTTTCAAGGACAATGGACAGATGTCATCACATCCAGAGAAACAAGTATTTGCCATTTCTCATTTTAATTTTTCTTACATACCATTTGTCACTGTTTGGGCCAGTAAACCCTGAGGAGGACAAGTAAATATTTGTCTCCATGTTCTTGCAGGTATTGAAGACCCTGCTACTGGTTCCGGAAGTTGCTGAGCACGATTCAAGAGAGCAGTTTCTTCTGTTTGTATATTCCCATCAGTACCTTTGGCACCTACTGTTGGTCCCTCCTGAATGAAAACAATGAGACTCTCTCAGAAGTGGCATGTTTGAAGTAGTGTACAAGACCCAAAATCAGCTGCAATGCACTAGATCCACACTGTCTACAGTTGACATTAACAGCTTTGGAGTAAATTGGGAGTTTTTGGTTATGTGTCTGTTTTCACACGGCCAAAGAACTGCATATAAGAGACTGCAAGACATCTGCCTTCTTATCAGCAACTAATAGGACTACTGTCACAATACAAATAGCACCTGTTCACAGCAACAATATCAGCATATCTGATGAAGAAACAACATTAACAGGCCAGGTTCACCTTATCTTGTATACATGCTAAATATTTATTAATATTTTCTACAATTTTATAAGGTTCTGCTTCCAGGCTAGATTTTGCAATACAGTGCACGACTAGCATCATTCCAGTGAGACAAGTGTCTTTAATATAATTCCTAAAAAACTTCTGTTGCAACACCTTGAACCAAAATAACAAAACCTACTCATGATTAGACAAAGATGAAAGAAACAGAACAGTTGACCAGTGCAAGCATTACTCACATGATCCATTGCTGGAAGGCTCAAGCTGGTAAGTCAAGGTAGAGATGGAGAGATACTACCCTGGGAGTTACTTCCTTGAAGAATGATTCCCTGAAGCTGTTCTCTTATACTGATCCATCTACTTATCCATATTCATAGCCAAAGCACTTTTTGACCATTTTTGGGTATGTGTCTCACTTCATTTTAGGGTCCTTATTTTTGACAAGTTAATCATCTACCTTCTGATTATTCACCTTCATGTCAGCTCATTGTCATAGCATAGACATGGAATTCTTGCCTATACTGTGGTTTGGCCCTCCTCCAGTAACAGTTCCACATTTCTGATTATTTTTCTGTCTCATCTCTCTCTCTCTCTCTAGATAGATATATATATCCCTTACTCAGAGTCACAGTTGGAACACAAATCTTGTGAGCTTTCAGCATGGAGTTACTTGCTTATCTACACTGTGATTCTGTGATCACCAGCTACCCATGTGTATAAAGATATGCCATACAGTACTTACTTTTACAGTCAATACTATATGTTTACTCTAAAGTGCCTTTTATGTTAAGAATTTTATTCTTGCATTTACTGCATATCTTTTTTAAAGCCATAGAAGTTTCCAATAACACTGAAAATATACATACAGAAATTTAAAACTGTGGGGTTTTTCTATTTTTATTAGATAAGAAAAGGAAGACATGCATGAACAACTTTCAGCAAGTGGACCAACAGGCACAATTTGAAAGCAAAGAAGCAATCTTAAGTCCACGTAATTCTCTTCCATAGCTGATTATAAAACATACGCTGATGCATTTTCCACTTCAAGCTGAAATTGCAACCACTGATTTCCAGCAATCCAACGTACTACAGATTTTTAAAAGCTGAACATTTGTTAATTGTAAGAAATTCCCAGTGAGGAGATTTCTCTTTGTACTCCCTTCAGATGTAGGGATTTTAACAGATGTAGGAAGAAAAAGGAAAGGGAGGGTTCCCTCTTATGAAAATTGTACCTTGAGATCCGAATTAATTACCTCACTTTGCTCATGCATGGGAATCATGCCATTTCTCTCACATACTGATGGCTCAGAATCTTCATTGTCATTTACAATATTCTCTTTTACCATTGTTGCAAATCTAAGGAAAGCGATAAACAGAAAACTTAGAGAGAAGCAAAAATACTATTTTCCAGATAGAAGACTTCTCAGATGTTGTCTCCTTCCCCATAGATCAGGCGAAAAAACTCTCACAACCCAATTTGGAATTTAATGGTTTTTGCATGCCTGTGTATGCTGTATGTAAGAACAAGAGATAGAAACTAACAGAAGAACAGTATCAAGTTTACAAAGTCAAGCACTAAAAAAAAATTTTAAAAATCAGTTTTAGAATCATGGTGATCTCTACTAACCTATTATTTCCCTCTTAAAAGTATGGCTGTTTTTTATATATATATATATGTATGTATGTATATTTGTGCCTCCTATCAGCACAAGATAAAGGTTATTTGCTGTCAACACCAGTTACCAGAACCATTAGTTCTGAAAGTGTCACAGGCCCTGTGTGCATGGGAGTGCAAGCAACCATTTCATAAAGCTAAGAACAACTACAGTTTCTAAAGAATACACACGAGGAGACATTTTTTCCCTAACTTAAACCTGACCAGATCCATCTCGATTTTCAGAGGAATTTTCAAGAACACAGTTCTGTTAGGTGTCACTATTCACAAACACATTGACTGAATATCTAAGAAACAGAAGATGCCTGTTAGAATAAAGATCAGGACTATGCACAGCTTGCACTCTATGTTCAGGTGAGGCTGATAAAACATGGCTCTTTTTTGGTGCTGATAGCCCATGGAGATACTTTTCAGAGTGGGAAAGAAAGTCCAAGTTGTTTGTGGGTAACTGTCATTCTATTTACTCTTAACTGTTCCACTTCTTGTCCTATAGATACTAACAAGAGACAAAGCAGTGTACCTGTATGTCTGAAATTTTTTTTGTCTGAATATTTAGTATAGTTTCATAAAGTCTGAGCCAGCAAGGGTTGCATGCACATACCTGAAAACAAGGCTTGCTAGTGTTCTTCACTGTTACAGCAAAGGTGTGCACGTATATCTCTACCAACTACATTTCAGTGGTAACAGCATTTCCTTGAAGCCTTTTACATTGCTCTGGCCATATAAAACACTACTCAAGTTAAGCCAGAACTTCTGAGCCAAGAAATTCCTTCCTTGCCAAACTGCTAGAAGCAAGTCAGAGAGCCGATTCTCACAATTATCAAGCCTTCAGTTTATAATGATGTGTTTGATATTTGGGAACAATTGATGTCAATTTTAACACCTGGGTGGTTTTGTTTGGGCTGTTCCGGTACGAAACTGGCTTGAGACATGGCCAAGGCATAGAGAAGAATACAGAGCCACAGGCAAACACTTTCAATGTGTTCTAAGGTAATAGGTTTGCTTTCTTTCCTTTTTAAATGTAAAGTGTTAATTTACTCAAATTCCAGTACTTTTCTGTATTTATAGCTACTACTTGCAGAACCAAATACTTGTGGTCTCAAAGTTTTTTAATGAAATAAGTGATACTTCTGGGCATTTTCCATAGAATTGTTTGTCCTTTCATCAGGGCTGGGAATCCACACATGCCAACCTACTAACTGGACTAGAAAGTATCAGAAACCTAGCAGTGCCTCCCTCCTTCCCTTCACCACCACTTCCGCAGGGTAGATACACTTAATTTTGTAATTCTGAAAGGGGTGTGTGCAGGTAAGGAACAGAAGGACATTGCTCTCCATCCAGCTTTGCATGGGCAACATCCCAGTTCTTGAGGTCATGTAGCTATTAACAATAAATACGTTAATACTTCTGAGAAATCCAAGCCTACCTCCCAACACCTTCAGCTCCTGATTGCATTCTTCAAAGTAGCATATAGGAAAGACTAAGCAAGGAGATTGGATGTTCTGCTTAGCAGGAATGGTTTCAAGGTGTAAATGAGGAGTCTGATAGCATATGTGCTGCCTTTATCTGTTTTGTGACAGGTCTTCACCCTGTTAGGTTCTTGATGCTGTTACTTTCAAGCAATGGCCAGTTGGATTAAAGTGAGTAGTTAGTTTACTCACATCCGAGTGGGGCTTTTTTAGGTTCATCGTATTTGATTGTTTGTTTTGGGGTTGTTTTGTTTGGGTTGTTGTGTGGGTTTGTTGCATCTTTTAAACTTCATCCCCTATACAAACAAAATCAGTGATTGAGAAATCACAGAGCAGAATTCATCCCACGGGGTTAAGGCCTGTACCATGGAAACCAGCCAGTAGCAGACTTATTTTAGTACCTCCCTGTAAAGTATACTCTCCTTCTTTTGAAACAGGGAAGGTTTTTATTAGATCCTCTCATTTTACTTGTTTTTAGGGAACAGAGAGGGAGAGCTGAACCAAAGAGATGACTGACAGGGGCAGCATGTGCATGCCTATATTATTAGCTTCACTGCCCTGTTGACTGTCAAGATTCTGCTTTGCGCAGACACACAGTACGGAAAAGAATGCAACTAAAATACCACAACCACCGCCAGAGCAACTAACATTCATCATCATAATAATAATAATAATAATAAATAGGGCAACTCAAACCATGCACATCATCATCCACAGAACGTAAACCCTGGCAACGCAGCCTCCTTCCCGCCTCCCCCCACAGCCTCCCGCCCGTTACCTCTCCTGCCGCCGCCACCCGCGGGCGGGCGGGGGAGGGACGCGGGACGGCACGGGGGCACCGGCGGGAACCGCTCCCGCCGCAGCCTCTCTCAGCACCGGGGCGGGAGGTGAGGTGACGACCCGCTCCCGCTGCAACCTCCCTCAGCACCGGAGCGGGGAGGTGATCGACCCTGCGCCAGCTCTGGCTCCTCCTCCGCCGCTGGTGCCACAGCTCCTCCTCCAAATCCACAGCTGCGCTGGGCCAGCGGCAAAAAACTCAGTCCTGGAGCTTGGGAAGGCCGAAGGAGCTTCCCGGCTGCCCTCCTAGCTCTTGGCACTGCACATAGGTCACTGCCGGTGAGGGGCGGCCATGATCTGAGCTGTCAAAGAGGTGTCAGCAACGGACCGGCACCACAGCATCCAGGGGGACGAGGGATGAGAAGGAAGTAGATTTTTGTGTCTCACAGAACCAGCCCTCCGCTTCCCCTGTCATTTCCTTGCAACCTGCACCCATTAAAAGTGTTGCGGTGGACGCTGCCTTGCCCCTGGATGTGGGAAGAGATCTGGGGAAGCTCTTACTCAGGCTGCAGTACTGCAGTTGGGAGGTGAGGTGCAAAGAAAGGGTTGGGAGCTCTTGCTGATTTTGCTCTGGGTACAGGCAGAATTGCATAAAAAAAAAAAAAATACTTGCAGAGTTGTGGTGTTCCCATCAAGGCATTTTTACTTCTTAAAGAAGAATCAAGTGTGACTACCTCATCTGTAAGTGCACATGAGGGCACGAGACAGACCTCTTCTCAATCTCATTTTGCAAACCGCACTGGGTGCATGTGAAAGCAGATTCAGATGCAACATGGTGCTACTTTGCTCCTAGTAGCATTACACAGAATTAAGCTGACTACAAATCTGAGAGAAAAAAGGGGTTTTGATCAGATTAAATTTTCCAGAAGGGCTCTGAATCGGGGAAGTCTCCTCCCCAAGAGAAAAGTTTGACCTAGAATGTGTAAAGTCAAAAAACTCCTCTTTATAGTATCACTGGTATAGAAGGAAAAGAAACAGAATGACCCAGTTCCATTAAAAACAGACCAGGGAATTAAGAGGTCACAAGAGCGTTAAGCAGCGTTCTCCTTTATTAATTCCAGCAAGTCTGGAAAAGCCATTAGGACACATTTCAGAGTTGTAGCTGTTAACACACCCATTAAAAGCATTGCTAATAAAGCAAGAGACAGCAATTTCCACTGATATTTTTTTCTTTTTCTGGTCCACCAGCTTCTCAGACTACCACTGAAAAATCTGTATATCTGTGGTTTTAGTGAAATGTAAAAAGCAGGTATCTTCTTTTCTTGCAGAAGAGCTTTGACAAAAAACCCCCATTTCTGAGTAGCATCTGTATATTACAATCACCAGTGAGCTTAGAAATGTTAACTAATAAAGTTCAGTGTGCAATAAGTATAATGAATTTTCCCTCAGATTCTTAAGTATATTTTCAGAATACACAGTACAAGTTTCCCATGTTCCTGCAGTGGGGAGATTCTCTTTTCAAGGTAAGTCTTCTACACCTACTACAGAGTAGTAGGACTTTGGCCTTCATATTAAACGCTGAAACCACTGAAACAGTATCCTGCCAGCCTGAACTTAACATTTGGATTTACATCAGTGAACAATGGTGGAGCCATTTTGCATAACTTTGGATTTCTGCCTCAACTTGATCTTGCTTGGCTGCCAGGGTCACTTCCTGAAATAGTAGATACTCAAAACCCCATAAACAAACTACACAAGATCAGGATGCTCCAACCATGATTAAAGGTAAAAGTTAAACCTATAACGAGCCTGAGGAAGTCAACATACACAATACTTTCTCATTTGTAACAGTTACATTTACCTACAATTTTAAAATAAGAAGCCTGATTTTAACTAGACATGTTTCATTATCTTTGAAATCAAGTAATTTGTATTAATGCTTCAGCTATTATTGAAAAGTTTAAGCAATCATTTTAAAAATATGCCAGTTGTTGTTAGAGACATGCATGAAATATTGTACATTTTTCCCTGTGCCTTCTGATTATCATATTCAGTAGCATTTATTCTTTAATTTCTCCCCCCACATATATATATGTGCATTTAATATATATGAATATATATGAAGTTACATAAAGCTTCATTCACAAACTAGGAAAATGGAGCTGTGTGCAATTTAAGGTAAACATATTTATAGGCAGTCAGCCTGTGTCATTCATGTCAATTTTAACAGTATGTTAGCAAAACAGTTTTGGAATTCAGGTTATTCATTGCCTTAGATCTATGGGTCAGGATCTATGTTTTCTTTTCCAGAGTGTGAGACTTTACGATAATAGGTTTCTGATTCATAAATCAAAGCTACCATGTGCTACCACAATAAAAACATCAACACAAACTCTTGTAGAAACAGTCCTTTTCAGAGAAACTTAGCCTTGTGTTTTAGCATGAACTACTGTATTGGTATTTAAGAATCAACCAATAGAATACCAAAGCCTAGCATCTAGCGTATAGATTTGACAATATTTGTCCAATATTAGTACATCCTTTTGAATAGGAATATACTGGCTCTATCTAGAGTGGTAAAATCCACTCCTTTTGCTCGTGTGTCAGAAATCAGTCATATTCATGAAGATCCACCTGTGTATTTAAGAATACTTCTCCCACATATACCCCCCTCCATGCCTACCAGAGCAACATCCTTGCATAGTACTTTCTGTACATGGAAGGAGGGGAAAAAAGCCCACTATAGTAATGATATTTCCAAGACCATTTTAGGACTGATCTATACCATTAATGAAACAGTTCTGGTCTCTATTTCTCCCACCAGGACCTCTTTTGTGCTAGTTAATGTCTTCCTTTTCTAACTGACTGTAAAACTACACACGATTCTCTCTGCTCTCTACGCTACAAGCTTTAGTCTTAACCATTAAGAGCAGGCTCCTCTCCATTTCTGCTTCATGAAGACAGTGTCTATAGTAGTTATGTGCTTAAAGAAAAAAAAGCCTCCCAAACTCCACAAAATAGCCAATCCTACTGCTTCTAATGTAATCTGTTGCCCTGCCTTTTGCACTCCTGCTTTTCCAGATTCCAACAGCCTAACTTGCCCAGGATCTGAAAAATGGACATTTCAGTTGCACAAACCAGCTGTGGACGTACACTGACTCTTTGCTCTACATGCGGGAATTTCATATGCCCATACACCATTTATCTACAATGTTTGACTGTCTTGAACTGTCCACTTTGGATCTGTAAATGTTGTCAAGGCCTGGGACGTTCTTTTCAACAATTCAGGCTGTTTTTCTACAGCTATTACAGTTCCAAAACATTTTGCTAATGATAGTACAGAGCAGAAAGAACTTACATTGTGATTTGCAAAGCAGAATGTGCTTTCAAGTACAATTTGCAACTAGTATGTTCTCCAATATAGAAATATATATTACCAGTAACAAAATGATTCAAATGTTCCGATCTTCAAATTTGCTATTATTTCTGCTTCCTTCTGTGTAAACCACACTTAGTTCAGGATCCACTTGGCTGCTTTAGTAGTAATCGTTCTGTTTTCTCTGGGTAGTCTGTCAATGCTAGTAGGAAATCTAACTGCGGACATTTAGCTCCCAGATACTTTGCAGGATGGGAATAAAGGTAGTATTTAATTCCTTTCACTCAGATTTGCTTAAAACACAACTCTGATTTTGTACCTTAAATAATATTCTTTGCCCTAGAATCATAGAACGGTTTGGGTTGGAAGGGACCTTAAAGCTGATCTAGTTCCAACCCCCCTGCCATGGGCAGGGACACCTTCCACTAGACCAGGTTCTTCAAAGCCCCATCCAACCTGGCCCTCTGAAATCTTAAACATTGAATTACTATTCTTTCATGGTTTTGTAGTTACCATAAATTGAAGCCACGTGAAATGTTTTACTCCAGTGTTTCATTATTTAGGGAAAAGTAAATCAGTAAGATCAATCTAGAAAGAGATTATATAGCAGTAAAAATGCACCAAATTTGTTTTGAAAGACATCATGTGCGTGATCTAAATCTTTGCAAGCTATCTTAACTGAGAAACATGATCCTCACTTTTTGCCTTTCACGGTATGAATTTCCATTTGCAGGTTGGGTGAATCACAAGCTCCATCCTCCATCAATGATTAGTTCATTACCAGTCATGTAGGCAGACTGAAATGACATAAAAAGTAACAAGAATTTTAACTAGTTTTTCATGGCTATTAATTACAGAGAAACACTTTTTCTTTAAATTCAAAAAACTTCTTTCTTTTTATACAAACTCTTTGTTTTGCAAAAATATCTGAATAAATAGAATATAAACAAACTTAGAAATGGAAGCCTTTTGGCTAACTCGGGGGAATGTAGCAAAAGCATTATTAGAGGCATTAAGATGAGACTGCATCCTGAGAGTACAAATTCAAATAAGCTAGACTTGAGATATCTTACCTGCAGGAATAATACCTCACACTATGATGTTATTAGCTCTGTTCAGCTGCGCAGAATCTGACCAGGTCAGCCAATAATTATGTCGGGACCTAACTGAAAATTTAGATCATGCAGATAAAGAGGCAAGAAACTGAGCTGTTGGCATTCTTCTCTGTGTCAGCACTGAAGCATACTGGAACATATTGGAAAACTGGAATTCTGTCTACACATGGTTGAAAACCCTATAACCAGACTAGAAAAAAATAATAGCTTTACAGAAACACTAAAACCAAGATGAAAGTGAGAAATGGATTTCTAATAGATAGCAGCATTAAGACTGAATTAATTCCATTAAAGTATTGTGTTATGCTCAGTAGAACTGCTCAACAAGTCCAGAGGAATCCTGCTCAATTTTAGATTCATAGTAAATTTATAGCATCCAAAATAACCTTGATGTGTGCTCATTAGTGTTAGTGGTATTTGCAGTGGTCATTAAGAGTTTGGTGTGTAACAACCTCAGTGGGTCTATTGTTTTCTTTATGCTGAAAGGGTAGATTCACCCTGAGCCCTTTTAGCCAAAATCTCCAGCAGTTCTATGCAAATATTTGCTCCTGAATAGTGAAGATAGGTGGTGACTACTAATTCTACTTCCTTAAAACATGATCTAGCCATGGTGCAAACTCAGAAAATCAAACAAGCCCATTTCTCCTATCATTCAGGATGATCTGGGGTCAGTCAATTTGCTCAGATGACATGAAACCACCGGGCTATGGCACCAAATACACAATGCCTTAACAATCACTGCTAACATTCAGAGTACTTTTTGTATTGTAGGTTGAACTCAGTAAAAGATCATCAGGTTTTTTTATGTTTGTAATAATCCAGCTCAAAGACAATATAAATCCTTCTAAAACAAATTCTCTCTATTGTGAAGCAACAAAGTAGCATGGGATTCTGTGACAGGAGATTTTACTGTTCCATACTTACTTCATCAGAGGCCAAGTACACAAAGAGGTGGGCCACTTCTTCAGCATTAGCCATCCTACCAGTCTTCTGTCTGGCTAGAAAGTCTTTCAATGCCTAGATACACAAGAGCATTTGGTATATCAAAAATAAAAACCCAATTATTTTAACCCAATTAGTAGGACATGTACAAAGCAATACTGGAAACAGGCCATAAGTCATAACTTCCTTTAGTGCACTGAGTAGGGAATTTATGCTAGAAAAAGAAATTAGAAGAGTAACAGTAGTTGAAAAATAGTAGGAGACTGGACTTAAATCTCTGGTTCCAGAATAAAGCCAACATAAGTCCTTCTTCCTTTGGTGGCAGATAGTCCCAGGCCCTTCAAACGAGGGCTCACAGTTATCTCGTCAGTATGGTTAAAGCATTTGAAATAATTCTGAAATGCATAGGCCACAATGCCCATTCTGTCATGGTTTTGCACTAGTTTGTGGCTGCCACATGCCGTAGTAGAAAAGGTCTTCTATTTTTGCACTAGATACTGTAACCAATGGTTGCAAATGCTTCCACAGATGACAGACCCTCTGCAATAGTATCCTTCTGAGGCATTTTAAGGCTTCTATCTGAGTACAAACTGACCAAACTATCAAAGGATACACTACTGTTACGTTATCATTGGTACTCTGAAGTAGGAGACATTCTTGAATATGGGCAGAAGTGCTGCTATGTATTTATTTTATTTTTTTAAAGGGAGTTAAACACATGTACACACATGATCAAACTAATAGATTGCTTTCTCACCTGTGCTGGGTTAGGCTGGGCTTGGATTCTCTCTCGTAAAGATGGTGTGTCGACAGTTCCTACGCGAAGTTTTAAATTCAATGTTAAAAATCAACTGCATCAACAATCATGACAAAAAAAAATGCAGTTCATTGGTTATATTTGTATGTCTTAACAGTTATGTGTAACTTCATAATATGATTCAGGAAAAAGACTGCAAACTGTCGACATAGCACAGGATTCTAAATTTCAATAGAAGGCAAGACTTTTGAGAATTAGATTTAATACTTTTCAGGTGGTTAAACAATGGCTACCTGTTAGCTAGCCCTTGCCTGCTACTAACCTCCTAGACTATATCTTTGAGAATAAATGTTCAAATACTGTGCAATGCATATATAATGTCCATGTGCTGGGTTAACAGACTAAACATACAACTTAACTACAAAAGTAATGACTTTTTATTTTAAATCTCAGGAATGTTTCAAGCATGTCCTGTTCTTTTAGATTGCTGGTAACTTTAGTTGCCACTTGCAAGTCTACTCTTTGTTAATAATGTCATACTAAATCGGACCTTCTAGCATCTGCTCCTAGTTTACGAAATAATGTAAGAATACTTACCAGGACATATGCAGTTGCACCTGATGCCTTCTTCAATGAAATCAGCCGCCACAGACTTTGTTAGACCAATAACTGCTGCCTTTGACGTACTATATACACATCTGTTCACAACTCCTAACAGAAGGTCAGTGTGAAGGCAGCATAGAAACATATTTTAAAAAAAAGAAAAAAAAAGAGCCAAGTTTTTTCAATATGCACCTGCTGCTGCACTCCCACATTCCCTGTAGCACTGGTATTGCCTCCATAAGGGTTGGCTAACTAGAATGCTGACTGCCAGAATTCTGCTCAGGCATACAGGAGAGCAAAGCACATGATCTTTCTATAGTGTAAGTTTGGGGAGTAGTCTAGAAAAGTTAACAAAGCAAACAAAGATTTAGGAACAGCAGAGACCCATCTGTTAGTCACCATCAGGCTTCCGTAGGAAGTGTAACTACAGTGCTTACATAACTAATTTCCTCATTATTTCTCTGAAGAACATATGTAGCAAATACTACTGGAAGTAATTACTTTTCAGTTAATACAAACTGGTAAAAAAAATGCTGCAAAATATTCAGGATGGCTTCAAGAGCTCAGAGGCAAGGATCTTAGTGTTTCTGCAACCTTCCATCTGTGTCCTTGTGTGTGTATGTATGCGTTGATGTGTTCCCTTTTTTTAACTGCATTCTTCCACAGGATTGGCAACGTCCTCTAAATTCAAAGTTGTGCAAAATTTGTTTCGTATTCCCACAATTTTAAGGATTTATATAAGAAACTCTAGCAAGCTACTGACCTTTAATACTGGATGCCACAGAAGACATGTTTATAATATTTCCAGATTTCTGTTTAAGCATCTGCAAAAGAATACTTATGTAATTCAAATGCAAATTTTGTCATCTACAGGTCCAGCAAAATAGCCCATAACAACCTGCAGAACAGCCCTGCATACAATTGATATGCAGGGTAACAAAGCTTAATTGGCACGAATGGGTGCTTCCTTCTTTTTGATCTATTGACTCTTCAGTAAAAAATAGTAAAGCAGAATCTGAAATATTAGGTTCTCCTAAGTTGTCTCAGGGGTGAAAACTATGACAGGAAAGGATTTTTTTCCTAGTTAGCCACCTCTGAATCGTTGCCCTCTTATCACTACAGCAAGTTACCCTACATAGACATCTACTCATGCCATCTACCAATTCAGTAATTCACTGATCCCATTAAAACCCTTCTTGCTTTGGAGAAGACTAACACACAGCTCTCTAGCATCTTTGAATTGTAGCTAAATTTCTTTAAGTTATAACCTTTTTAGGCATTCCAAAACCTGGGATGCCTACAGTTGTTATGAAGAACCTTTGAAAAATGAGTATCAGCTAAGAAAAAGCCCCCACCAAATCCCAAAACAAACAAAAAGGACTGGAACAACACTGAAAAGAGTACTTGTCATCCAGTCATGGTCACAGCTTCCACATTTGGCCTCTGTATTTACAGGAATACAAACACCTTATTCAGTCCACAAGTTTTTGTAGTCCTAAAACCTAGTTATGATGTCAAACACAAGTATCCTCAACCTGCTAGACTAATTGAATTGTTGTCTGATATAACCAGCATGTTGCCATCAGTGGCACTGAATTGCTTCACAAGATGGTTTCCCAAGTTCCATAAAATACATGTTAATATACATTCATAAATATTTTGTAGCAGTAGTATTGTGCAGCTTTGTGCTATAGCAGTAGCTATAGAGCTATATATATATATATATATACAGCTACATCAGTAGCACTGCATTGCAATGGCTCACTGCTCTACATTTGAAAGATTTTTAGTGAGAAATTACATAAGGCAAAACCCCTGAGTTAATCTTCCCTACTATATCCTTTAGATAGACTCTCTACTTGAAGAATTACACAATACAAAAGATGTTTTAGAGTAGGATCACTATAATCTAAGGGCCTCCCCTATCCAAAGCTGTATACTTGCATGTTTGTCTCAAATTCCATGTTGTCACAGTGGCAACAAGTTAGACCTCTCACACTTTAGAAACAATGCAGCAGAGATGAAAAATCATGGGCAACCAAACCTTACCTTAGGAAGAAATGTCCTGATCATTAGATACATGCTGTGAACATTGAGGTTCATAGTGAAGTTCCAGTCTTGCTCCTCACACTCTAGAATGGTTCCATGATGAACAAACCTAGAATAAGTGCATGCAGTGGATTATGGTCTGCGGTTTACATTTCTATGGCTTTTTGTGCACATTTTCCCATTACTATTTTGCAGTAGCTAACTCTTCCAACCTTGAAAAGGAGGGACAAGAGCTCTTTTGAAGAAAGCAAGCAACAGTGTATTTCTGCTGATGAGTATCAGGGAGCAAGGCAGACTCAGTATGTGCTAAGAAATGCTTGGCAATAGGGAAATTAACATAAATAAGTAGAGCATTAGCAGACCATCAACTTTGCTCACTGTTGTGCTAGGAGAGCCAAAGCCATCAATATAGGTCACCCACAGAGTGGGGAAAACATCACAAATTCCATACCCATTCTATCTTGGCCTGGGTAACATGGCTGTGCATAAAACATTCAGTTTTGATGAAAACACATGAAAGTTTGTATTAAATGGATAAAATGCATTAAGAAAAAGGAAAAAAATGCATTCAAGTAAAAGTAAGTGCTTCTGGAGGACAGGGAAAACTGGAAAAATAGTAGGATAAAATAGAAGCTGGTTACCCTGCAACATTACAGAGGACGTCAATCTTTTCAATCTCCTTGGCCAGATTTTCTATCTGCTCCTTTTTGGTGACATCCAGAACCCGTATTTGAATGCCTAGGAAAATATGGTATTTGCTTCACTGCATTTGGCTAAGGATCATCAGTTTGTTTTTCTGGAGTGCTGAGGACTGCACATAAAATTCAAGTCAGTGGCTTCCCAGGAATAGTCTCCCCTCAGTGGTGCACCAAGACATGGAACCTCACTGCACGAGAGCTACAGTTAATCATTAAGTTAGTGCAATGGTTAAATTGGGACAGCAATGGAAAACATGTCATGCTATTTAAAAGTTTCAGAAGATAGTTAAAAAAAGATCAACTGATTTGATTGTCATACAGCATCACACAGGCAAATGAGCTAACGCAATTTACCATAAAAACATTTCCAATAAATTTGAATTCCGTTATACTCTCAAACTGAATTACAGAACCTGTATAATCATAACAAGCCTTCATGCCCATTATAATAGAATAATAATTACTTTGAACTAGTCACGTCACATACACTCACAGTCACATTACATGCCATCTATCCATGTGTAGTTAAAGATATTATGAATCAGCTTTATATCATTTAATTAATGAGGAAAAGTGATTTTGCATAAGCCATTAACTTATATTACCTGGAATTATATCATAGCAATTATTTAATTGCAAAAACATAAGCATCATATTTGTAAACTTGTTTATAATCAAATGAAAGAAGGCTTAGAATCTCATTGCTTTTCACTATAACTGTCTACTTATTCCAGCCTCTGACAGCTGTCACTGTCAGTGCTTACAGCACTGACTGTGCCCGTGCCATACCTTCAAGAAAGACACTGATAACGAAAAAATAATCCTTCTATTTTGTTCAGAAAAGTTATCTCTGAAAGACTGAGACACAATTTCTGCAGAACAGGGACAGGCGTAACTCTTCCAATGACTTTTTGACAGAATCAGCACCTCTAACAGAACTGCTTTAGGGCCACCACAGCAGTGCCATCCCCAGGATAGACGTGAAAAGAACAAGGTAAAAGAACTACACTTCCAGATGAGCTGTAATATGATAGGATATAATCTACATGTTATTTTACCTCATTTTACTTAAGTAGCTGCCAGCAGTCTAACACAACTAGCTTCTCTCACCCATGTCAAGGCCAAATCCTTACTATGGAATAGGCATGCTTCATGATACACTTTGCCTGCACCATCACTCCATACTGTGTCTGAAGACTGAGCTGTGCCCCCTTCTCAAATACATGAACTTTACATTCAAAGGAAACCTGGATGACTGGAAATGGAGCCAGGATACACTCCAGTAATTCCCTTAGCACATACAGTTAGGCTCCAGGGCACTAACACTTGCTGCTGATCACCCTTTTACCACAGCCTGGTCACTACATATCCTGCATCTAGTATGCAGAACACACCTGTGCCCCAAAACATAGGATTTTTTACACTTTAGTCATGTACAACTAGTGACACACAGTCTAAAAAATGTCTACAACTACCTATTGAGAATCTGTAGATGAAATGGAGCCAGACTTCTCAGAGGCCCACAGCAGAAGGATGAAAGGCAACAGAAAGAAGCTGGAACATGGGAAAGTCTAACTGAATAAGGTGTGGTTTGTTTTTGTGGGTGTTGGTGGGGTTTTTTTTGCTGTTTGTTTGGGGTTTTTTGTTTTACCACAAGGGCAGTTGCACTGAAACAGGGGCCTACAGAGGCTGAGGAGATTCCATCCCTGGAGATGTTCAGAACCTGACTCAACACAGCCCTGAGCAACCTCCTCTAACCAGTGCCACTTTGAGCAGCAGGAAGGACTAAATGGCCTTCAGAGGTGTCATCCAGCATGCATGATTCTATGAAATACTCTAAAGCTGTCTGTAAAGCATCTAAGTGATGTCTAAATTATGGGAGAATTTGATTTGAAATGGATAAAAACCTGTTTCTTTTGAAGCCAAACTGCCAAATCCACGAACAGGCTTTATGTGCCTCAGTTAAATGATATAGACACTTTTGAAGAGATTTGTATATAACGATGCAATTAGACTACAGGCTGGTGATTAACATCAGCACTGGAATTACCTCTCCTGGATAAAATTCAAAGATGATAATGTGCCAAGCCTTGATGAATTATGGCTTAACTAATCACATGTCAAAAGGATAGAAACGACTCTAAGTATATGGGAAGTTACCTCTTTACTTGTGAACACACTAGCAGAGGGGAAATGCACATTTTAAAGTGTAACACGCTTTCCTAAACATCCTCAGAACAAACCTGGGAAGTCCTAAAGCTCCTAAAGAATTACAAAGGGATTGCTTGTGGTGAACTCCAGTCAGTAGAGACAGACATTCACTCTAAAAGCTAAGCTGTGCCAGAGAAAAGTGTTTTTGTGAATTTGACTATCACCCTGTAATAGGAATTCATTAAATCCACTTCCTTCCATCAAATTAAGTTGGAAGCATTTTCAGTTGTAAAATGTATATCCAAGTCTTATTTATTTCAAGACTGAAAAAATATTTTTTTAATATAATGTCCCACACTTGTGTCACTTACGATTAAGACACATAGCTATGCAAAACCTACTCCCTGAAGTATGTTCCTGTGATATCAGTAGGAAAGCAACCTTCAGGCCTGAGCATTTGTACAAACACAATAGGCTTATCTAGTTAGTGTTGGTGGAATTAGTTTCTGAAGACATACAAATTTTTCTAGACAGCTCCTTTTAATGCATTCCTTAGTAAGTATGGACCACAGAAATGCAAGACACCAAATCTACTTTTTGTATAGCTGGATGTTACTTCTTGGGATCAGAGAAAAGCATTCCATGCCTTTTAGAGTGATATGCTTGACAGTTAGCCTAGTGATCTCAAAAGGTAACTGAAACAGGTGCCATTCTGAGAAGCAGAAATCAACCGCTGCTGTGACACAAGAAATTCAAAGTTATTCCACATGCCTGGAATAATACTCTGTCTGATATGCTGGTGCTGCAGTATTTCACATGCTAGATCTCGAACATTCCACACCACAGAACATAGCAATGTTGATGTCTAAAGATTTAGTCTGGATATTCTTGTTTTTTCTGGCCTTTTGAAGTTTGCCCTATCCTCAAATTATATTTCAGCCAGTCTACAACAAAACTTGCAAGAGCTGAACTGATGCCTTGTGAAGATCATTTACCTGGATATTTCTCCAGTTCTTGCAGCTTAGACTTGTTGATGTCTGTAGCAATGACTTTGGCTCCTTCTTTAGCAAAAGCCTGAAGAACACAAGTAAGAGAAGCAGTTTATATTTAGATATTCCAGATCTAGCAGGAAAAAAAAAAAATCTGTTTTCTTCTCATTTCCTTTTTGGCTTGAAATAAAAGTTGGCTGAAGGCAGCTGATCTCTCACTTTTCATTCTGAGCATGCCAGTGAGTAATGGACATTAATTACCATACATCCTTGGGACAACTAAGTAACTATACATGATATAAGACAAATTTATGATCGTTTCCTTAAAGTAAGGAATCCATAAATAAAGTTTAAGAACAGTAACCAGGCTAAGACAACTGGTATTATTATTGCCCTTATTAGTTGCATATGGACTAGCAAGCATGTTACAAACATGTAGTACTAAAATTGTCTGTATTGTTGGATTTAATGAAGTTATGGGATTTGACAGATAAAGGCACACATAGAAAAGGAATGGTAGCATATAAATTTATTAAAATCTTTTGCCTCCAAATCATTGAACTAGAGCAACATTAGAAGCACAACTTTTCTTTGATACTTAACCAGAAATATTACTGCATTCTTGATGCTCCCCTCAAAACCTGCTTTCTCTGCATTGTGCTTACTGATAATCAACAGCTTTTCTAACAAAGTAACCTCTCTGTCAAAAGTACTCTGACATCTCAGATTGTAGCCCCTAGTCTTCAAAATAAGTGTCTCAAGTGCAGCTTAAGAGGATAGTGGCATTAAACATGCCAGCCTTCCTTGGCTTGGTTGGGTGTTTATAAAGAGAAATCATCATGAAAATTTACCTGCTACTTGGACGGGGTGTTTTAATTTAAGGGCCATGATCAGCAGTCTCCTGCATTCTTAACTGCCCGCATGAGAAATTAACTAGTTGGGCAAAAATCCTACTTACAGGAGCCTTTCCTGGCTTGCTGATTACATTATGGAGATACTGAGATAACACTACTGGTTTCTCTATCTGCTATGGAAGAAGGAACTAGCAGGGGAAGAACTGGTCAAAAGGAATTAAAAGGTAACCAGAAAATTAATACATATATTGAATTATGTTTGACAGTAATTAAATAAAATTTGTGAAGGATTTCTCACAGTTGCTCATTGTGAACAATGTTGTAGCTGTGCTGTTAGTATCATGTAGACTTAGTTATGTCAACTACTAATATGGATAAATATCTTGGCTTTACTGTAGGGGATCTTTGCAGTATCCAGCTTTATAACAGGAAATACTCCCTCTATCCTCCTTATCTTCTCCCTGAACAAAGCAGCAGGGATATTGGATTAAAGGTACAGACAGTACCAACCATATATTGTTAGAAAAGCAGTTGCAGTCGTTCTCAAATCTTGCTCTTATCCTTGCCCAACATCACCACTCAGAGCTGAAGACTTTCAGAAATTCAAACAGCACAAAGCATGCATGATACAGGATAGTGACTGTATTATTCCCCAAGTTTTTTGGTGGGTAGTTCTGACTTCATCTATGGTTTATTAATTCAAGAACTTATTTGGTGTGTCATTGGATGAGCTGGCACTAGAGAGCTAGCTTCTGTACAGGAGAACAAACATTTTCCAACTTACTATAGCAGCTGCTCGTCCAATCCCCTGTGCTGCTGCAGACAGCAGGATGATCTTCCCATCAAGCCGACCCATGCTGCTGGCCTGTGCAGACAGAAGATGTAACAATCTTTAACAGAAAGATGAGCCAACACCACTCCCTGGGAATGAGATGCAAATGCATTCCAAAAGCCAGACATGATTCAGAGCACCTCTATCATCCAATCCCATCACAGATTGTCCTGTCTGGCTGCAGCATGACCCTGAGTCATCCAAGGTTCTGAGAGGGGGACTGCCTCAACTTTTCTTTTTCATAAGTAAGAACCTCAAAACAATCGAAAGGCATTTGAGCTCAAAAGCCAAGCTTTATTATAACAGAAACCAGACCTTATTTTTCCTTCAACAGAAAAAAGTCAAGATGAAACAGAAGTACAGTAGCTTGTAATCTAGTGCTTCCACTGTCCATTGTGTTCTTCGAAAGCAAGTCTTCTACTCCTCTCAAGCTACAAACTCACCAACTTCCTAGATGGCAATAAATCCCACACAATACTCTGGTCTTGGTGTCTGCTCTGAATTGTTAGAAATCTTCCAGCACAGCAGATTCCCAGCTCCAACAAGGCAGGAGGGTCGGGGCAAGAATGATGTGCTGTCCTGTCTCTCCCCTCTTGCTCTCAGGGAACTATGGAGCACGCTTGGGGCAAGCAGTAGGGAACCTCCAGGAGGTTCCAATGTGTAGCAGCCAAAAGGCAAAATGTAGCCCTCTCCTCTTCTGCCAAGCACACTTTCTAATGCTGCATTACATTTAAAGAAATACAGCATGTAAAGCTGCAGACAAACAAGTAAAAGCAAATGCCATCCTCTCACTCCTGTGGATTTTTTGTTATTTAAGGAGTCAACTACCTAATAGGATGTTTTGCAGAACTACCTAAAAAGCAAGGTCACTGTGTCAGAGTGCTACATCTGGTGTTTGTTAACTGGGTTCCCAATAAGCAAAACTTTCTGTACTTTTATAATCCACAGAGCAAAATTTGTTTGTGTCAATATGAATGTAGAAAGGTGTCCCAAGAACCTGAAGTGTTTAAATATATACACGAATCCAACATAATGAGTACTTCACTGAGAAGATAAAGATGCCATGATCTCCCCTAGGTTAGCAGCCAGTGTTATCTAGAAATGCTCAAATCCATGTTGTGATTCAGATTACCGAGTCAAATTTAGTGTCCTACATTTTAAACCAGATGATTCAGTTTCTCTGGTTTTGACCAGAAATTCTGTTTTCTCAGCAGCTTTTCCCAACAAGTTGCAGCAAAACTGATGTTTCCCTGAAGGCTATGGATTCAACAAATCAGACTTCTTCTGAAGCAGTTTAAATAAAAAATTATTTCTATTCTAACATGAAAAACATTATCTCTTTTGATTTAAAGGCAAACTGAGTTCCAGATTACGTTTCAAGTCACTGAAATGTTTCACTGTAGGCTTTCCTCCCATAACTGGGACACACCTACGAAGAAACAAAGCCCAAAAGAACAGTCTCCTAAGCAAACAGTAACTGAGATGCACCTTTCTAATTCACGGAAACCTTAAAAATCTCTCCCTTTGGATGCCTCTGATGGTAGGCTATATAAGGTTATATGAGATTGTGCCTGTTTTAGCATAACTTTTTTGCATTGACAGGTGAAAAATACCAAGTTAACCAAGCAAAATGAGATTACACAGGTTGCATTGTCTCTCTAATGTACCAAGCTTTCCAAAATGCAACTCCTTAAACACAAAATTCTGGGAAAGGTTCTATTAATTGTAGCAAGTCCCAAGTATCTCAACAAGAAGTTCAAAGTGCTCCCTCAAGGCAGAGGGAGCTTGCTCTTATTCTTTGTTGTCATACGTCTTTTCAGTGGAAAAATAAACCCTGATCTGTTCAAGTACTTCCCCAAATCACTGTAACACTTTGGAAGCAAAATGCACTATAAATACATTTTTCAATCTAATAATCAGTTTTTATGAACCTTTGCAACACCAATTCTATGAAGCATTTAAAAATAAATATTAATACAGCCACTCACCAAGAGATCTCAAACAGCTTGTATTTACTGACCTTTGCACAAAGGAAGTTTTATACTTTTTTGCTGTGCTTGTTGGGATTTGTAGTCTAACTGGTACGTTTCGGTAGATGAACGTAGTTTCCTGCTGAAACATTGAGATGCTGCCATCTAGTGAAACTCAAGATGTTAAATGTGTGATTTTTCTCCTGCACAGCAAAGGACGAAAAAGGATTGCCAGCATTAGCTGTCCATTCTCCTTAAGGAATTAAAGAGATTAACAGGATTCCCACCAAAAAAGGCCACAACCCTGTTTTTCCCAAGCAATCTCTCTGTAGCAATATAAGCTATCAAATTCCAAACTAGGACAGTACTTGCATGATGAACTTTGTTCTTTTCGGGTTTTTTGTTAAACTGGTGATTTACCAACTTTTCTTTTTGTATCTAGTGGTTTAACTTACATTTGTTAAGGCAGAGTTAATATCAGACAGGAAAAATTCTAGGGCAAACTAATTTAGTCATAAGCTCACATCAGACCTAAAGCTACTCTGATAGTATCCTTAAAGAATTTGGAGTCCTGCCTGAACTTCAGTTGGGCACATTTTCCTCAGAAAAGCCATTTCTGCGGGTAAACTGGGACACACATACACAAAGTTCAGTAATATTATAGCTTTCCTAAGGCTTTATAAATCAGCTGCCCAGGAAACAAAATCTTTAATGACTAGGTTTCCAAAAGCATTTATCCTCCTCTCCCTAAACTTTTGCCTACCAAATTCACAGACCGGTTGCAATAAGTTCCTGTTTTTCACCTCAGTCACCAGAAAAACCTCCAAATGGTCCAAGCAAGCAATAATTAACAAAAAACGGCTTGAAACTGTATATAAGGTAGATTTTTATATCCACCTTGTTTCCCCGTTCTGAAAGGAAAATGTCAGTTTAATTCATTTATTAGAACACCAAAATAGACGGAACGAAAAAAAAAAGGAAATATCTTTCAACCATAGTGGGAAATTGAAAAAACAAGTAAACAGAGCAAAACAAAAAGAAAAACCCAACTAACCAACCCCAAAACAAAACACCCACCACACAAACACCAGTGCTTTGCACTTATCGCTGTCAGGATATAAATTGCTCCTACGTACCTATGGCTGTGGTAGGAAAGGAGACATGACAGTGCTGAACTCAGTAACGGTATTTAGAACCTGTGTATTTTTGGCTAGCAATATCTTTAAAAGCTTCCCAAAATACATTCCAGGTCAGAGCTTTAGAGATAAATGCTTGCAATTTCTTGCAAACTAGTAGTTACAGTAGCCAGCAGAGTTTTCAGCTATTTGAAGTAAATAGGTAGTTGGTTGTTTATTAAAGATCTCTGAAGTACCTCCATCAGGTGAATAATCCTTATGCGACTCTTCCAATTCCAGTAACTGCTGAATGCCAGCAACGTAACTATTTACTTATCAGTTTGGGTAACCCAAAATTGAGTACTTAAAGACCTAGCATCATTGAGAGCTTTATTCCTATAAAATAATGCTTTTGATGTGGGTATCTTTCTTAGGTATGACTTTCTCATCTCATGACGACGACTTCGTTCTTAACAGAGTTGATCTCTGGTTTTGAGTGCCAAATTCCTATTTAGTTGGCAGTTTTATTTGGAGGGCACGGGGGGGAGGAAAGGGAGGAGAATCTATCTTTTAGACTTCAAATGTTTCTTGACAGAGAAAGATTCAGAAAGAATTAAGTGACAGACTTGTGCAATAGTAAACTTCTACACAAATTAATTATTGCAGAAAGTCATAAAGGACACAGACGAGAAGCACAATAATGATGGAAGTGGCAAGATTACTATAGAAGATAGTCTTTAGACACCAAATATTGTAATCAACATCCTTCGATCATAGCACAAATGAAGAGACCAGCAAAAGTTTTTTTAAATACTTAACACATTAAGTTTATTGTCAAAACAAACCTTATACAAAACATACAAAAACATAGGTCTCAGAATATAGATAAGCAGGCTAGTAAAATAGTCCATCATGCAGCCCTGATCATCCACTTGATTTTCCATTCACTAGAGTAGAAGAAGAGTGTCAGGTCCATCGCTTGCTATTAAAAAAATTCCAATACGCAAGTTCAGGCAGGAACTAGAAGTATATTGAAAGATGATGCAAAATACTTGGTACCACAATTGGTTGAGCTGCAGAAATAATGTAAGTTTAAAAGGAATGTTGGATTATGTGCCTTACAAACAGAAGTTAGTAAAGTCCAGATAGGTTAAAAGTGGTGAAAATGCAGTTTCTGTGGACTTAGGGAAAGCATGGTATAAAAACCATATGCCAAGAAAGAAAAAGTATAGTTCTTTTGAACTCAACTGCACTCTGAAGATACAGATATCTATCACCTAGAAGAGGGCTGCTTTAGGAATGACAGAAGTTTAAGATTGAGAAGTTTCACAGTGGATTGGTTTGTGATCCATTCCCGTTTCCATTTTTTTCTTCAATACACTAGCTTTTCTTTGCCGTCCAACACACAAACCCACCAAAGTAGAACACCATCAGATCAGCAGGCTGTGGGCAACATTACTGCTTTTCCATTTTTGTTCTTGTATTGCAGCTTTTCAAATTGTGGGAAGTAGCAGCTCCAGGACAGCAGGGGATTTGCATGCCACCAGAGCTCTTCTCACAATTTGGCTTTTGACCTGAAGCAATTATTTTTTATATATGCAGATTCTGGCTGTAGCTGCTGCAAAGGCAGCTTACAGCAGAGCACCTTTATTGGGTGGTACAATCAGGGGCTTTATCTTTCTCTGAAGTTCCAAACCAGTGCTTAAGATGTTCTTCTGTGGGCTCTATTCCCGCAGGTCGTGTATCTATACAGAAGACAAGAACATTAAAGTAATACTTAAACTTTTCCAGTTAGACAAGCAGTAGGAATAGAGCAATTTAATCTTGACTAGTGTTTTAAATGTCAACTGTCAAAGCTTGCCTCTGAGGAACTTTGTATTTTGAGAAATTCTGTTCTATTACCAAGTCAGCCATCACAAGAAACAGCAGTGAGTCATATTCTTTCTGGAGGTCTGCCATTAATACCCTGAAAACTGGTTAACTCTTCACAGCATGTCTGCTGGGGTCTTTTAAGTTTTTAGAAGCAAGTGTAATGAGGGCAGTAGCCTTAATATGCTAGTATAGATCACCAAGAGACTTCCCCAGAGGTCATCTGGCCAGATATAGGAAATCCTGAGTAGGGCTAAGGAACAGAAGCTACCAAAACAGCTGTTACTGCAGCTGAAGCCAGGTAGACTGGCAGATTCAACATCAAAGACTAAAGTCTACTGTCTTGAAGAAGTTTAGAAAAAAGTTAACCAGCAACTAACTTTGAATAGTTTTGCCAATGTAAAGTTAACGTTAAAGTTATTTACCAATGTAAAGTTAAAAAGCAAAACATTTTAGAGCATCGGCTATCTAGTAATGATATTCTGCTAATTCACTTTTTAAAGTCAGTCATCAACACTTCCACTGCAACCAAAGAAAAAAACTGTTTGTTTAATCTTCAGGGGGTGAAGGATTCATTTAAGTATTTAGGTTCTGTAGAGCTCCAGCTGGTCAGCCCTTCGACAGTCAGCTGACTAACCATTCAGGAAAATTGTGTTTTCATGCAAATTTCAGATCTCCCCTTGTATTTTGCCTCTCCAGATCTTTATAGGACAACACCACTGTGTTACATACCTGTTAGTGTACCCAAGCTAGAATTATCAAAGAAATTTGTTGGACAAGTCAGTGGCAGAGGCTTTGATAAGTCCTGAATCACAGTTTCCTGAGAAATAGGTTGCTTGGAGGGTGAAGGCATTTGATCTTTAAGGGAATATGACACTGTCTTCCTTGGAGACCTTGGTGCTGCCTCTTGAGTGGTTTCTCTTGAGAATCGTTCTCTCCATTTTAGTGCTCTTTCTTTCCATTTTCTAAGTTCCTCTTTCAGTTGAAGCTCATTACTGAAAAGAAAAACCAAAACCAGACCAGCATTTAAGAAAATTCTAAAGTAGTTCCTCTAAGTAAGGAAGAAGTCCTGACAACAGACAGTTCCTGTATTTTCAGATGACGTAGCAGACATATCTGTGTATCTTGCTTTCAGAGGCAATTTTTTTTTGATCTAAAATTCCTTCCAACATATAATTTAAGTATATCTTCTATCATCTATCATTTAAGAGATTCTTATGAGAGAAAGTAATTTAAAGTTCAATAGGATAAAGATATATATATATATATATATGTAAGCAATAAATCACTCGTTTTAAAGAAAAGCTTATGATGTAAAAGAAACTAGAAAATCTAAAATTACTCACTTCTATGAGTCTCCCAGAAAGAAACACTGGTGACATACATAGTTAAGTAGCAACAAATGATTCGACATGTTGCTGATCAGCTTCAAAATTACCTTAGCAGAAGGTCATTTTGTTTCTTCAGGTGCAAGTTCTCTTTCTGTAGCTTAGCTTGTTCAGATTTTAGAACAAGTATTTGTGTGCTCTGCACAATACCACTGCCACCACCACAAGTAAGGGGTATTTGGGACTGCTGAGGAGCTTTTTCTTCCAGTACCACTAGAAAACAGTTTTATACAGATGTGTGTGTTATTTGGACAGTGCTTAAAACCAAGTCAATACATTTTTTAGCCTATTCCTTCCTGTGGTCTTATATGTAAAACCTCACTAGGCTACAAGTGCCATTACAAAAGCTATTCTTTTTTATACACAAAAACACACCTCCCAGTATTCACACAGCCAGGGAGGTATTAAGAAAGTTAAGAGATTTTTCATTGGGCCATTTAGAGTTAAAATAGTTGTAGTTTCAGGTATGTCAATTATGATTAGAACTAGCTATTCATATGTGAAGTCAGTCAAGGAAAAAATGGCAACATGAGCTACTACAACTGCAGCTTATCTCACCACAAGTGAAAACATGGCTGGAGAAGTAAACACAAGAACTGCTGTGATTCTAATGCAGTGTATGTGCAGCTAACACATTTACTTCCCATTTCATCTTCCAATGCACCAGTCCTCCTCATACCCTTTGAGGTAGGAGGCCTGCATCTCAATCTGGACTTTAACCATATAACCTTAAAACTGAATGTTTAACCTGAAAGAGTCCCTTATATTTATCTTGAATTTACCAGTAACATTTTGGTCTTGCTGTGATCTTCTAACTTCTTCTTTCAGCTTTCTTAACTGTTGTTCTTGGTGTTCTGCAAGAGCTTTATAATTAGCAAGTCTATATGGGGCAGGAAAGGAGGAAGAAAAAAAAATTCAGTTTAATATTTATTACAATTGCAGAAGAACTAGTTTGATTTCCAAATGAGCTGTCAAAAACAGAACATACCCACGTTAGACAGGTAAAACTACATAAACCTAGTTGTCAGTTAGATTTTAGTTAAAGTGCAGAAAACCAGAAGTTGGACTAGAATTATTCTCTATGTCCCTTCTCTTCAGTGAACTAGAGATTGCTTTTAATTACTGCTTTCCCCTCACCTTCTTTTGTCAGAACAGTTATTTCATTTATGGCTGAATGAATATGGGTTGGTTGAGAAATTTTGGTGGGTGTATAGGGAAGGAGTTTTGTAATCAACCTGAGATGCATATGGTTTTTACTTTCTCTGGAATCCAGCTACAATGAAAGCCTAGGACACCCAAAGTTCACTTCTTATTCTGTGGAAAAAATAAACAGAGAAGTAGAAGCTAAGAACTAAGTAGCTGAGAATTGTAACAAGGTAAAATTTGAACTTACTTCATTTCAAAAGACTTGGATTGTTTCATTCTTTCCATATCATTTTTTACCAAATGTGTTTTGAGATGATCAATTTCTTCTTTGTACAACTCAGCACCTTTATCTAATTTTGCCTGAAAATAGAAGAAGAAAGGCTTGTCACTTAGCAATAAACTTAAGGGTTGCTTGCTTTGTATCTTTACTATGATCTGCTAGATTTTGTAGGACATGACTAGGAGCAGGAAGTTATCCTGGAGTAAGAACGCCCACATTTCCAACTAGCACTATAGTATTAGTTGGTATCCTAACTCTAGTGTATTATATGCAATCACATTTTAGCAAGTTTTGCTGACTTATTTGCATATATGTCTGGGCATTTTAAACTAGTATGCAAATATATTACACAGAGAAAACAGCTCATGCTTCCGTTTCAAAATTTCAATTTTTTGTAGAATGTTTCAGAAATGCAGCACATACCAGTGATAAATGTAGCTTCTAATATAACATGGGTTCTAAATTTTGTCTCTGAAGGCTGCATTGATAGAATGTGAAACCACACGTTAAACGAGTAGTGTTTTACTGTAAGAATGCCATACAGAATAATAAATTGACTTTAGAGAGCCACATTTCATCTACAACTGTTCTCAAGCATGCTTGCTCAATCTCTCTGAGATCAGAGGAGAATGAGAAAAGTATTTTGCTAATACCTGAAGACTCTGATTCTCTGTTAAGGCAGTTTTGAGGCACTTCTCTGTCTCATTCAGTCTGGCTTGCAGTTCGGTGAGCTCGCTTGTCGCTGTTTTTATTCTTATCTGTGCTTGTAACTTGTTTATTCTGTCATCTTTCTCCTTTACATTTTTTCCAGCTTCATCTATTACATTTTCCAACTTCTGAATTTTAATTTCCATAGTCTGTTGAGATATATCAATCAGATATGAGTAGTTATGCCAAGAGATATAACAGTAACAGCATATGGTTGTATTCTTCATAAAAGCAAAAAACCCAAACAAAAAATCCAACACTGCAGGCTCTATGGGATCTCTTGGTGTCTAGCTCATCGTTTTCTGTCACCTTTTAGTATTCTGGAACACTCAAGTCTAAGAAAGAACATGCTTTAAACAAGTGTGACTAACAAAAAAAAAAACAGGACAGAAAATGAGTCCTCAATTCCTAGGATTAAAGACAGAATTCTTCTCCAGCTTCCAGTCTGATATACCGAATATCATATACTTAAAAGAAGCATCAAGAGTATCACACTATTAGAATCACTATTTCCAAAACAAATGGGAGCATTTCATATGTATTTCTAAACGGACATCTATTTGTGTACAGAAAGCAGGCAATTAAAATAATCACATTACAGACAAGAGCTCAAACTTTCACTTTGGGAATAAAGAAAAGCTACAAAAATAAAGTGCACCCTGGGCCAATGTATTGTGTTACACAGATTTACAGCTGTCAATCTTTATTTTCTTTTCAGTTTGAAGTACTCTCACTTAGAAGACAAGCAGAGAAGTCTTCCTTAGAAATAAATATTGGTACCTTTATATCTTGTTCTGCAGCCTTTAATTTGTTATGAAGCCTGTAGTTTTCTTCTTCTAATGCGAGACTGGCAGAGCCACCAGGGGCCAGCTGTTCTTTCAGAGTGCTTAGTTCCTGAAGCAACTCTTCACTTTTCTCTTTCCTCTGTTTTGATTCAGCATCTGCATTTTTACAGTAATTGGTAGTTTTGGCATCCAGCTCTGAAGAAAGTTGAAGGAGTATCTGAAAATAAGTAGTGTCATACAGGTAAATTTTAAATAATTTTTGAATCAGCTAGAAATAAGGTAGGTGAAGAAACAGGAAGTATCTTGGCCTGTACGAATTTCACATTCTTGTTTCAGTGTTCCGTTTGAAGATGCTTGCTATCAGAAATGGAATCACTAACACTCAAAAGACTAGTTTCATTTCCAAAAGAGGGGGAGGCAGGAAGGGGCACAAGAAAAGGTGATAATGCATTGCAAACTTACCAGTATTTCTGAATTAACGAACACTAACACATTACAGAAACAAAGGAACTATATTGGAAAGACTGCTTGAATGTCAGTAACAGAAAAACACAGTTATTTACATAACTTTTTGCTAGAATGTATTCATTGACTAAAGTAAGTGAAACCATTTGAGAGAAGATATACACATTGGACTATTCTAGAAACCTATATGCTTATCATGCCAGATAAACAAAAACTGCAGTTGTCAGGAAGTGACAATGTTATACTAGACTGTTTCGTAAAAGCTTTGATCCATGTAATATGTCTGTCAGGAAACTCTTCCAAAAAGCCTGCCAACATTGGGAAATCCTGAAGTCAAGACTGGGTATTGACTCTACAGAAAAAACTTTTTAAAATAGGCTAAATTTAAGAGTACAGAACTGAGTCACAACACTGGGGAAAGAAGGGTGATGAGCTCTTCATACTTCAGATCAATACCAGTAGAAGAAATAATAGTATGAACAGACAAGGAACTTCCAGGATACACTTGTTCGGAAGACCATTTCCAACAATGAATTAGAAGGTAGTGGATTCCCTCCATAATCTGTTTTTTGAGAAATATTCAGTACATTTAATCAGAAAGATTAAATATAAAATCCTGTTCATGAGGCACTTGTAAAACACTTTTTTTTTTTCCAAAGGGGGCAAGAGGTAAGAAGGAAGAAAGAAAAGAGAAAGGAAGGCTGAACCACCTCTAGAATAACTTGACTTGCTGAAATTAGAGGTGTGAGACTATAAATTACAATTGAGTTTTAAAAATGGCTGAAGTAGTTTTGATAAAGTTGGCTTGAAGTGAGCAGACAATGACAATCTTGTGGTCATAAAGCTTGGAGAAACTGATTGTATCAGGCTGCCAAGTTCTACAAGTGAAGCTATGTAACAATTTTGAACCTACAGTTTCCAGAACTCAGTCTAATAAAAATGCAGACCAAAAACCCCCCCACATTTATCACCTAGGAAGTCTTATACAAAGCAAGTTTCCAAGTTTGGATGCACAGGGAAAGCAGTCTTTAAAAATCTTCTTCTAAGTATTCCTACATCTTACAGTTAAGTATGAATATAGTAAGTGCTGATGATCATGAATCTTTAAATGGCCTTTTTTTGGGGTTTAGTTTTCAGATTAGAGGCATTTACAGAGTACTTACACAAAATACATTTCTGATTAAAGAAGATTTCATTTTACCTTTACATTAGGAGTCCAGAATTTAATGACTTGCAAAAGCCTTTCAGTGTCTTTCTTTAACTCTTCTTTAAGTTTCTCTGTATCACAATGAGTTCCTGAACAATCTTCCCAGAACTGTGTTGTTTCTTTTCTAGCATTTTCTTCCTGCTGTAACTCTGTCTCTATGCAGAGAAGTTGGCTTTCCATTTCTGATACATCTTTGAGAATGTTCTTTAAAAAAAAGGGAATTCAAGTCTAAATATTGCTTTGATAGCTACGTGTCTACACATATATTTTGCCCTCTTAACTATCAATATTTGCAGGAAGTCTGTTTTATAATCTAATTATCATATAAGATAAATTGTTATACTTAAAATACTACTGGGAAAATGATAAGACAATCTACATTCCTGGGACAGGTGGGAAGGAGAAAAAAATTATTGTTAGTAAAAGCTTCTCTCATTGTTTTAAAAGTCATCTTGGTATCAGGTAGTATGTATGCTATGGGGCAAATGAGTAAACAAAATTCCCACTATTTTATAATAATTTCACTTTGAGCCACTTTATAAAATAGAATCTTCATATTATAGAATTAGTAGCATAACAAAAAAATACAAATTCTATTCCCCCCCTCCTTAAGTCAAGTCTTAACAGATAAAAGCAATGCCATTAGATTAGCACCACCACATTACTCCATGCCTTGAAATATGGAAGTCTTTTTGTCTGAAAATGGTTTCAGATACTACCTCTGCTTCGAAGTGCAGACTCTGCAGCACTTCACTGATGTTTAACTCTTGAGAAGATACTTCATTCTGGTTCCAATAAATCTTCCTGAGACACTGAATCTGATCTTGTAGCTGATCTTGTTTTCTCTTTTCCTCAAGCAATTCCATTTCATACTTGTTAACAGTTGAATAATATTCTCTTTTCTTTGAGCAAACACGACTGAACAGAAACTGTTGTAGAAGCACAGGATGTATCAGTGAATATGCTTTAAAATGGTACCCTACATCCAGCTAAAATTCTGTATTTTATAATTGAATCTATTCTTAATCCATATGCGTCCAGGACACCTAAAACATGACTAAAAGTCAAATCCTCATGTGCTGTATAGCAATGGCATATAAGGCTTTTAACTGGGTCAGCATTTCTAAAGTATGCTATTTTTTGCAGACTCCTAAGAAAGCTAAAATGTCTAAAAGGCTCTAGGCAGCCTTCCATGAATCTAGATTTGAAAAGCAAATTAAAGTATTCTTTGTTGTGTTTATTTTCTCTTAGAGTTCTGAAAGGTGCAGATGATCTACAAGAGTATCATCACTGTTCATTGACTATTCTAGTCGAGATCACTACTTAAATCTTAAACTTCTTTAACCATAAAAGTTAAAAGGCATCTATGGAAAAAAAAAAGATAGAAAGATCAAATGTAAAAATCCTATGTGAAGTTACAAAATAAGGCTCTTTCAAATAGTTGCTAAACTTTATAGCCAATGGATATTTTCAGAGACAACTGACTCTCAAGATCAAGTCCAGTACTTTCGTATACTGGACATGAACCTCGCCCTCTCCCTGGGCCTATTTCCCAACTCCTTAACATTTTATGGTAAATAAAGACACAGAAGGACTTTATTGTTTACTGTAATTCTGCATATAACAAATTCTTTCCCAATTCTCCTTTTTTCTGATAATTGGAATCCGTTTCTCCACTGAACTACAAATTGGGGAAGCTCTACAAGGCTATAGAACCTAAGCTACTCAGGTAGTTTAATAGAGTAAACTGGTAGTTTGCAGAGTAAACATGCATCTTCAAGGCATCTTGCACGTTTCTTTCCCCCCACAATGAAAT
Source organism: Strix aluco (assembly GCF_031877795.1). NCBI lineage: Eukaryota > Metazoa > Chordata > Aves > Strigiformes > Strigidae > Strix > Strix aluco. The sequence continues at coordinate 56,840,645 of NC_133934.1, forward strand.
ACTTACTTAGGAGTCCATAATTTGATTTACAGAGTACAGAAAGAAAATTTTCCTAATTAAAATGGATTAATATCAATGAAATACTGTGCAAAGCAGCTGAACTACAGCCAAAAACTAAGGCTGATTAACTTAACTAAATAGTTCCAGTTTTCCAGGATTGTAAAGCATTTACTATCAATTTATTTTCCACAAGATACGGATTCAGAAAAATCAGAGCTAGAGTACATAGAATCCTAGCTGTTAATATTGAGAGTTTACTAAAAAGCCCCAAACCGAAGCAATATGAAGCATCCACATATTCAACATTTTAAGTTGGTACCTTCAGTTTGTTCAATAAACTCTGGAGATGACAGTTTATTTTCTCATTTTCAGTTTGAAGTCTTTTGACTTGTTTACTCTGTTCTGATGAAAGCTGAGTCAATATCACAGCTATCAGCTCTTTCTGAATATTCAGTTCATTCTTCAGATTCAGAGACACTGTAGAGAGACAGTCATACCTCTTCCCTATATTTGGGAATTTCTCAAGAAGCTCCTAAATACAAGTGAAACAAATTAATTCAGTCACAACATGGAAGAGTGATTAGCTATAAACAGAAGCTTAAAATAAAGTATCAAACTCCAGGACTAACCCCTACAGTATGTATTGGTTTTACAACAGAAAAGTTAATAGGACTAAGACTTCAGTTTTGACTTGCCCCAGGAATATGACAAAAACACTAAGCCAGGCACAAAAGCAGAGAATTTCTTAGTTTTCCAGAAAATCATTTCACAAGCTCAAATTATTTTCATGGTTTAGATTGCCTGGCCACATCAAGACCCGTAGATGAGGCCTGAAATTAAATTGTTGCCTGGTCACAAGCTTGCCAGCTGGGCTGCCCTCAGGATGGGCTCCCAAGTTGATCTACTTGGCCCTTTGTTGGAAGAAAGGGATCATGACATTGTGTCTAGCAGTCTGCCATAAAAAGGAAGATGTGATCAAGCAGTAAGCAGGCTGAGAAATGCAATAGTCTTCAAGGCACTCCCAGTAAATTGCAACTCAAGTATCTCAAGTGAAGCTAGGCTATATGTTTTTAAAGTATAAAACTTCCCAGGGCATACTGCATCCATGTTTGGTTCTTAGTTGAAAGAAGCAGGATTCACCAGTTTAACTCTTCACCCCACAGTAAAGACATTGGAACTAACACGTGCCTTGTGTCAACAGGAACAAGTACAAGATACTTGAGAAAACTGCACAGGAGGCAGATGAGATCTTACCTATTACAAAGTCAGAAGAGGAGAGTGCCATTTAAAGAAATCAACTGATGTTTACTTCCCTCATTATTAGCTTCCTACTGCTGATGTAGGATAGAAAGACTGTGAATGGAGAAAGCCACACATAGCTGATATTTGCAGTTTGGCCCTTTACCACTTTTGGTGTTAACTGAAGAAGAACTCATGGCTTTTCTAGCACATATAGCCCAAATCTGCTGCACAGATGTACAGAGTGCAGTACAATGGTACTCTTTAAAGTGTTTCATAAATCCTGGTTTATTTTGGCTTTCGGTAGGTTAGTAGTACTTCTGACATCTGTGAGAAAGTATACTCAGTATAGTTGATTACCAAAAGCTCTAAGGAATTATAGAAGCTTCCTATTTTAAGGAGAGAAGCTATTTAATGAAATTAATTTATTTGAAACAAATTTTTGTTGTGAGTAATGCTGTGGGGGATTTTGCAAAAAGAAAATTGTGAAGTGCTTCTACATAACTATTTATTTTCATTGGGGTGGCTGGACAGTAATGAAATCAAATGAGATGTCTCAACCGAGAAGTTAAATTGAACCTTCTTATAATGAGATGCACAGTCACTGAACAGCAACAGCAAATCAAGTGATCCCATGGTTTGCAACACCTTAGCAAGATATGCAAAGAATTTTATACATTTACACGGAAACAAGGTTTAATGCTCCAGAATAAGCGGTATTAAGGTTTCACACGCATCCTTAAAATAAGCACAGAAGTAAGTTTACCTTAATTTTCAAGGTTTTTTCCTTCACACTGTCATCAACCACCTGCTCTGTATTATCCAGTGGGTTCACCTGAATGGACTTATTTAGGTTTCTCTGCTTCAATTGGTCTAGAGCACATTCCAGTTTTGCATTTGTTTCAATACACTAAAAAAAACCATACATATTTAAATACCATTCAAGAAGAGAAGTTTGTAATAACTTAGGTATGCAACTTGCAACACCAACCATCTCAGAATTTTTTTGCAATTCTGTCCTGAGCTGGTCCCGCTCAGACCTGACATCCTGAAGAAGCTTCTGTAGCTCATCTTTCTCTTGATTAATTGATGAGATTTGTTCTTTAAGTTGGAAAGAGTGACTAGTTCTTTCAGCCAGTAACTGGTCTTTTTCACATGATACGCTATTTAGCATCTCAGTTAACTGTTGAATCTATAATAGATAGTGGAGAACAAACAAGAATTACGATTTGGTTTTGGTGTGTATACTCCCCTATGAAGTACTCAAACCAGTTGTGTCAGACAACAGAATTTGCAGTAACTAAAATTCACACTAACAGCAAGAGAAGTTTAAAAATAATTTTGGTGTTCTACTCACTCAGAAAAAGAAATTAAAAGGAATAACATGACACCCTGAGAACTCTAGTCAACTTTGGTCTTCAGTAAAGCAAGAGGAAACAAACAAAAAGGCAGTCAACATATGTCCACAGCACAAGAAAACAAAAAGAAGGAGATGATTAGCGTAAGAGATGGGCAATGGAATTGTTTTTATATCTGCTCCAGTGAACAAAGCAGTAACACATTTGCTAATCTGAAGCAATCCTTAATTACACTCTTTGATCTACAGACAAAGGAATAGTTTGGCAGGTGAAAAGTGAAGTGAAAACTGCAAAGACCGAGTTGGCAAGAGCTAAGTGCAAGACTTTGAATAACATATTGTTTGAAAGTGTGCAAAGCACCAAGGATTCCAAACCCACCTAGGTGCATACTGTCTACACGGTGCCTTTTAAAGTCAGAATAAATACATGTACAATTACTGACTTTTATTAAGGCTGCACACATTGGATAAATTGGTGTCCATTCTAATTGAGTGGCCAAACCAACTGGTTACAAGGCTGAGACAAGTTGAGGATACTATTCCTAAACATCAGTAAAGAAACTTGTGCAAAATCCTTTGCCCATGTTCATCCTTGTTTAGCACCCATAAAAAAGATGCACTGAGAATTAAAAAAAAAAAAAAAAGGGATTTGTCTTGAACAGAAGTTTAGCATATCAGTGATAAACCAGCAGAAGACAGAATAGCTCCTAACACCAGAACTCACCTTATTTGTGAGGCTGTCCTCCAAAATCTCTGACCGCCTTTGAACCTTTAACAAATGTTTTTCCCTTTCTTCAGCTTTGATCTTCTCATTGCTGAGGAGTTCCTGCTGCCACTTCAATTCCTTTTCGGTTTCAAGAATCTGGAGTAACAATAAAGCGACAAATACACAATTAAGTTCTGTGAAAGCACATGAATCTGTCACACACCAGGCCATTCAATATTTCATAGGAGTCAAAATACTTGGTACAAAGAGTGATTTAGTTAGGCACATGAAATTTCGAGTTCTGTCTTTGAAGGTTTCTCCTTTTGCTAAGCAAAGCCTGCTAACTAGCATAGTGATAAATCCTTAGTAATGTAAAGAATTAGACAAAGCATGCTACAAGCACATTTGGACATATTTTCTGCAATCCCTGTTTACACAGATGGGTAACACAAAGCAGGAATGTAATTTGAGTAGGGTACACATTAAGAACTATCTAGAAATTATTACTTAACACAACTTTGTGTTGGACTGTTGACAGAGTGCTGTTAAATTATCTTTGATAAGTTCTTATAGAACTAGCATTCCTTTCACTAAATTTCCAGTGAAGTTGAAGTGTTACAGCAAGACAACTGATACTCAAAACCAGGTGATTTGGAAGATACTGGTAGCAAGAGTAAGAAGATTCTCCTCCCACCATAGATTTGAATTAACTACAGATATTTGAAGTGATTACTCAATATCTGAACAAGGACTGATGCTCAGTGGATACCACCCAATTCGCTTGACTTCACTGTTGTGAAGATATGCCTCAACCAGAAGAAAAAGGTGTCCAAATTCGTCAGCTTTAGTTTCAAAACTTTGGAGCTCAACTACAAAAGATACTATTTTATCAAATTCATTAAAAACCATCTGTTAAGTGTTTTGATAATGAAACCCATGTATTTTCTGGTTCCTCATTTATTCCTAAATAAAGCAGCCTCAAGTAACATTTTCGAAAGAATTTACATGCATCTTTAAATACCATTCCACAAGACAGAAGTTAAAGCATATACCCAGACTGAAGAATACTGGCATAAATTTAATACTTGTAAGATATTTTTCAAGACAATTTCAAGAATTAGCCATCTTCCTCTACCAAGCATTTGTAGTTATTATACTTTAATCAAAGATAAAGCACCTTATCAACACTCTCCTGTAGGTTGATCTCCAGTTTGTTCTTCTCTGCTTGAATACCTTCCAGCATTTCCTGGAGCTGATCTCTCTCCTGTGCTAACAAGTCACACTCTTTCTCCTGCTGTTGAAGTTTACTGCTTTCACTCTCAGTCTTTTCTTTTAGTTCTCCCAGGAGCTGGTGCCTTTCCTTAGTTACCAAATTTAAGTCCTCATTCAGCTTGACTACCTATTAAAAACATTTTTAAAAATAAGTATAAGGTCAACACATTACTATTAGCAAAAACTCCTCTTCTATTGCTAAATTGTATTACCACGACATGACCTATTGGACCAATAAAACAGCAGAAATTATCACAGGTTATTCTAATAAGTCCTTGAGGGGACATCCTCTAAATTATTTCTAAGAGTTTCTTATTACTGTACTTGCCTTTTCTTTCAGTTTGTTTATTTCTTCATTTAGTTGTTCTTCAGTGTTTTGCCATTTCTCTTCGCCATGTGCTAACATGTTCTTCTGGATATCAGCTTGCTCTCTCTGATGCCTTAGTTCTTCCTGTAGATTTTCCATTTCTGACAGAACTTTTAAGGACTGCAGAACAAGGTATTACACAGATGTTCACTAAGTATGACTAGGTTTTGCTTATCAGGAATTAAGAATGGTATGTCAAAGCATTTCAATTTCCAGGGGAGAACTATCAGAATAATCAGCCTTTTACTTTAGGAAAAAACCTCAGTTGTCATTCCCCCATGCTTAGTTTAAGAACTCCAAAGGAAGACAATCTTTAGAAATAGTCTTTATCTGTTTTTAAAAGAAGTAGGCAGAAGTAAAGGGGAAACAGAAAAGTGTTGCTGGGGGAACAGATTATGTAGATGACTATTCAAAAAACAACAAAAACACCACACCCTGAAAGATACACTTATTCTTGTGGCAGTTGCCACCAGTTACATGAGCAATTTGTCTAATTGTTTCATAAGATTTAAATCTCAAATTAAACATTTGATAATCCTAGTTGGCCGATTTTAATTTTAAAATTTGTTGGTCTATACATACTTAGAGATCAGTGATTCTACCTGAGGTTTGCTAAAAATCTTATGAAAGCTTTTAAGTTTCTTAAAATAATTTGCAGAGCTTCTCTTAAAAAAATTTACCTGACTTCCTTTTAACTTTAGAAATTATCATCTTGATTTTTTTTTTTTTTAAACTACGTATCAGAAAAAATTTGTCTGAAATAGTGCATCAACAGAAGCATATTTTTCATGCAAATACTTGGAATACTTAAGTCAGTAATCTGCCAGGAAATAAGGCATTAGGAAGGAGAACTAGGACAGCTAATCAGTTTCTTTTCTGGGTTTAGCTTTCTCTTCATCAATCCAGAATGAGCTGAAGTGGTAGGAGAATTAAGCCCTTAGATATCAGTAAACCTGGATTACCTCTACTGTTCAGCATTAAATGCAAAGGCACTGTACATGAAAGGTGTAACTGGCACTTGTGGAGTGTTTGTGCAGCGGGTGGCAGACAACTCTGCCTAAGTGACCAAGAGGGCAGGAAGGGGATAGGGGGTAAAAAAAAAAGACAGATTCCAAAATCCAGATTGGATTAGTAAACTAAATTTTTAGTTTACTGTTGCTATGAACAAGTGAAGGAAGAGGAGCAGATACTGAATAGCAGAAGGCGTCATGACTGAAATTCAGAGTGGTACAACTTGCCTTTAAAACAATTATTTAAGAGATTTTATACATACTGTCTCCTTGCTTTCCCGACAGTCAGCCTCTAACCGATCTCTTTCTGCTTTACAAGTCTCTACCATTTGCTGTAGCTCATCTTTTTCCTGATTAAGTAAAGCTATTTTGTCAAGCTGTTGACAGATATGCTCATTCATTGTTCTTTCAATTTGTTCTTTTTCTGCCAGTAGCTTGCCATGTTCAGAAGAGACACGAGTCAGGTTTTCAGTTACTTCAGTGAGCTGAAAGAACAAACAAGAACCAGTATTAACATTTTTGATAAACTCTAGTATGGATAGAAGTAATTGGAGAGCTGCTTTGGAAAAAACCTCCAGTTACATTCTTATTTATTAAATTTTGTTATTCCAGTAATCAGGTTTGAATTTAAGAAGTCATATTTCACAAGCATTATCTGAACATATGGGTGGTTATAATTGGATTATTTTACAGAAGACAACTCCATTAGTTTACTGCTGCAGTAAGCAAAGAAAGATATAACAATTTTGCTTAGAAGTCAATCAAATTTCAGTGCTTCTGTCTCATTGGTAAACAAAAGCAGATGTGTAAAAACCTACAGGCCATTATAATTCCATAAAAATGACTCCATTGCTGTATCCACAGCAGATAGGCTTGGTTCTACCAAGTATTATTGTCTCCTGCAGCCACAATAGCTTCAGACATGAAAATAAGTAAATAAGAAATTTATAATAGTGCAGCAAGTTAAAGAATGAGCCAAACAAACAGTCTTTTAGTTGCTCAAGTATCTTCAGAGTTACACAGCTAAAAGACATATTGTTAGAATTTAAGTTTTAAGATTTGGAAAGTGCACTGAGATCAAAGAGCAGTATTCCAAATAATATTCCATCACCCAGCACTACAGCATGTTTAGTTATAAGTAAGGGTTGTAGTTTGCAGGTCAAACTATGTTGGATCATCTTTTCACTGCCTCTGTTTCTATGGCATTTTTGAGAAGCAGTACAGGGAAAAAGAAGGGAAAATCTTTTAATTAAGTTTCATTATTACCATTTACTGAACCCTTACAAACTGAAGTCTGCAGAGGATATGGATTGCCAATCCTGATAGGATTTTTAGTTTACTTGACAAAACTGCATCTGACCTTCTGCTGCAGTTCATCAGTTGTTTCCTTCAATGCCTCTTGCGCTTTTAAGAGTTGATCCTCTTTCTCTGAAATACTTTCTTTCAGCTCCACAATAGTCTCCTGATGTTGTCCAAGAGAGTAATGAGCACATCTCAACTCTTCCCGCATCTCTGAATTCTTTAGACACAACACAGTTACAGTATATTAAAGCCTGACACTTCCAAAATTTCAGGCAGACATTTACTAAAGCTATCATCCTAAATGAATAGGACTATTCTTCTTACCATGCTAATTGTCTCCTGTATAGTTTTTCTTAGCTGGTCTCTTTCATTCTGGAGATTCTCCAGTTGCATTTTAAGATTATCATCTCCTCTTTCTGTCAGAGTGCTCACTTCCTGACAGTCATGCAATTTTGGAATAAAATCTGTTCTTTCCATTTTTTCAGATTCTTTTTGACGTTCATTGGCCTTTACTTCCTCCATTTCATGCAGTTTCCTTTGTGCCTGGTTCAGCTCTTCTCTCAGAAGAAACAGTTCTTGCTCAATAGATTTTTCTTGAATCTGTGGTATCTATTTTATACAGAGATAGAAGTCAACACATTTAGGGAAGTAGCTTTAAACATATCCAACCTTTGATAGGCTAATTAGAAACAGAAGCAATGTTTTAGAGAGATTTGTATTTTTTTTCAGAATAATAAGATTTGACTGAACTAATTTCAAGAAACTTAAAATTTTGTATGTTTCTTAACATGCAATTCAAGTAAGGACTTCTGAGACAAGTTACTAGAAGTAGAATTTCATAGCCATAGTTTAAGACTGAGGGGGGGAACCCACACCCCCAAAAAAACCCCAACAACAAGAACAACCCACCACAAACCAAACTACAGAAACCTTATCCATATTTCTAGTCTCAACAGTAGACAATAATGGTGTTAAGACAATTATTTCCTTGAAGTGTGTCCACTCCCCCCATAAATATTAAAGTATATGCACATACTTTACTTTTTTCCAAAGTGTATATACACATACACACACTTTATATATATACATATAACACTCAAAACAGCATGTGCAGTTTTGGAAAATGTTGGATGTGATGCCTCTTTTGATGCCAGGAAAAAAGTCAGTTCTATTTATGCTTCAAAAAAGCACAACCAGTTTCCAGATGAGCAATTTTAAGGTTCAGCTACTTATAGAACCACGTCTCTGTGCAGATCAACTCAGAAAAATCACCATCCTATATCAAATTAAAATTTTATTTACAGAAAAAAATGTTTGTTGTATTCTACTAATAGTTGTCCATATATAACAATATGAGTGGAATATATTTCAACTCAACAATAATAATCCTAGTGTTTAATGGTCTGCAGATGAGTAGCAGGACCCTTTTATCCAGTTTGTTTTGCAAATTATTTCCACTGAAGTTTAAATAAGCATGCGTTCCACTACAGCCTTAGCATAATTACCGAAGTTCCTTCCCCATACTCTTTTTTCAAATGTAAACTGTCCATCTTATCCTGCAATGAATAGTTCTCTTGTGTAAGGAAGAAGATTTGTTCTTTTTGCACCTGAAGCTGATCATTTTCTCTACAGTTATTCTTTTCCGATTTTTCCTCAGCAAGCTGGTCTCTCTCTGATGTGATGATTTTTATTTCTTCTGTCATTTGTGATACCTATAAAAAAATGTGCAAAGACAGTATTTCCATCAATTCAAAACCAAAATTAAATGCAAAAGTTTTGTGTGATTCACTCTGCTACAGTATTTCTACTATCAAGCCCCTGTAACCAAACTGGGAGAACTCCAGAACTGACTCTTTGGCCTTTGTCACCTGTTTTAAATGCTAACCTTTCAGCAGTCTTTTCAGCAATATTGGCTAGATTTTAATCTAGAAAAAGTCTGTGGAAGAAGCCAAATAAGAAACACCTGTTGGATTATTTTTACACATCTGCTCCAAAACATCCAAATGCTGAGTTGACAGCCATTGACTTACTGGATCTGGCAGCTGATACACTTCAAGAAAAATCACATCCTATAGATTATCCCTCCAGAAAAACAGTACTACTGAAGCAACTGTGTAACATTTAATATTCTCAGCACCCTTCTTTGTCAGTTGTTGAACAAACAGGCATAAAAAGCAGTGAACCAGCCTTCTGCTCTGTGTTAGGAAATGAGCTGCCCTTTACACCTATGTGTTAACGCTTCTCTTTGGGACTGAGTGTTATAAACCATTAGCCTTATTTCTACCCTTAATTAACCCTTATCTCTTCGTCCACTTGCCATCTAATGCCATCACTCAAACTGACAACCACAGGGCACACTAATTAAGCAAAGGTGTATTAGAGTGTACATTACAGCTGGAATCTCTACAGAAATAGATCAGTACCTGGTAAAGACTTGGATCAGGCAGTATTACTTTCTTGCCCACTTTCTACCAAAGGCCTAGAAATTTTCTAAATGACAAGCAGAACAGACTATAAGCAGACTAACTAGGCTTGTTTTTTTCAGTGTTGGAAAATACATTAAAAGCATTTTTATTTTGAATTATTACATAACGTTTTACCCTTATATTGAGTTCTTGAATGGTTTTCCCTAGTGCCTCTTCAACACTCAGAATCTGAGATTCTTTTTCAGAAATATTTTTTTCCAACTTCTCAACAGTGTTCTGGTATTGTTTGAGAGAACTCTGTGTATTTCTCAGTTCTTCATGTGCCAAAATGTTCTTTAGAATAAAAGAAAGAAAATCCACAAAAGAAAATTCAAGTATTTTGTAACATTAGTAAGCACTCATTGATTAAAAAAACACCACACAAACCCCAACGCCCTTACTCCCATATATAATTCAGTACAATTTTTAAGTTGTCTTACACTCTCCCCCTTAACACGTATGGTCCATTTCTACAAAGGCAGAATTCCTACCATTGAAATAGTGTCCTTTATATCCTCTTTGAGTTGGTCTGTCTCAGCTTGGAGAGACTCCTCTTTTTGCTTCAGGTGATCTCTTTCCTGGAGTAGAGTTTTTACTTCTTCTCGACATTCAGTAAGCTGCTGAAGAACTACCTGGATCTCTGAATCCTTGGCCTCCAGTCTCAACTCCATAATCTTTTCTTGCTCTTTTAATTGCTCCATTTCATTTAACTTCTGCTGAGTCTGAATAAAATCTTCTCTTATCTCAAGAAGTTGTTTGTGCTCTGCTGTCTTTTCTTCCAGTTCTTTCATTTTGCTAGAGAGCTTTAGTTTGTAAAGGAAAAGGCCAAACACTTCTATTGTAATGCAAAACTGCATAACATACATGTTTTCAGAGAATCTTATATTAGCTTTGAAAGGGTGAGATATGCTAGCTTTCAACAAGAGAATAAGAAGTTCATCATTTCACTTTAAGTCACTGCTTATATTCTTACCCGCATTAAATAAACATTTTTTTACAAAACCTTCTGTGGTTTCTCCTTAGCAGCAAAAGTCACACTAAAATATAACACCATACATGAAACTGTAACGTATCTTAGGAATTATCCAATTAGGAGTTATCAAATCCATAGCTGGAATATGACAGCCGTCAATGCCAAAACCTTGTCAAAAATATGTATCTTTAGTTCCCTTTGCTTCTTAAATTGGCATTTAGAAAGAAAAAAAAATTATGTTGTGATTCTCTTTGGTTTGAAAGACCTGTTCTAAACAGACTCCAGTTCCAAATGAGGAAACTTTGTTTCTATGACTTTAGGTAGAGTAGGTCATAGAAGCATAATTTAAAAAAAATTTTGCATAATAAAGGTGTAACTTCAGAATGGGAGAATAATTAAAAGGTCAAGTACAGAAGGAGACATATGACCTGGAGCAACATATAAATTTCTTTGCCTATGAAGAAAGAGACTGTTGAGCAGCATAACCTTATACACCTGGAATAGAATAAGTAATATCCACTTACGCTAAAGGAATTTCAATGATAGTATTAATTATACCTTTAAGACTACTTCTCCAAAAAAGCTTTTCTTTCTTTATCCTACAAATTAATTCCTTGTCTTGTATTTGCAAAAAGGAGCAAGCTGACACTCACCTCTAATTTCACTTCATCCAAAGCTGTTTTAGACTCTTGTGCTTCTTTAGATAGAATATTTATTTGGAGCTTCATTTGTTCATTGTTTTCTGATGCAGCTACATATTTTTTCTCTAGTTCTTCATGGAGTTGTTTAAGTGCTACATATTCCTGATCAAACTTTACATACTTAAGTTGTGCATCTGCTAGATTGTCTTTTGATTTTCCAATTTCTTCAGTCATATGTTTAAATTTAATTTCATTATCAGCTACTTCAGAAAGCAGTTTTTCTCTTTCCAATTTTAGTAAGCGTAGCTCCTCACATTTTTCAAGAATCTGCCAACAGAAAAACAGCATTAATAGCATTTTCTAAATCAGTATTTGTCATAGCTGTGTAATAAAAAACATGTGCATATACAGATATAGGAAATAAAGTACAGGCAAACACACAGCAGAGTACATTGGGTTTTGCTTTGTTGGGAGGGAGCTGTCTAGCAAACAATCCTTCAAAGGGAAGCAAGACAGACAAGCCCCTTCCAAAACCTTGAAACTTCTCCTCTAACTCTTTAGATGTTCTTTAAATATTTCCTTTTTCTTATGTTTGAGTTAGGACTGGACTGATACTCCTAGCTATAACTCCTAAACTGGATATTTAGATGTATCAATACTTTCTTTAAGATACAGAATTTAAAGTTGTTAACATCTAATTAAGTTTTGTTTATTAGTGGAAGTAGATCACCAGAAGGGTTTGGAACTTCCTGCAAAGCATTCATGAGTTGGTGAGATTACTTGTCCTGGCTAATTTTCACCGCACTACTTAGTAGCGGGTATTTAAGGATAAAGAAACCTAGAAAGTGTTTGCAAACAAACCCTTTAAGACACATTTATAGCCAACTTAGTCTACTAAGACCTGATCTGCCAGGAAACAGAAGTTTCCTTACAAGTTTTCCAGAATTTACAAGTTAAATCTCTCGCTTCTCAAGCAGCATTTCTGCCAAGATGTCTTGAAATTTTCTCTTTGCCCAGTTAGACAAAAATTCAGTTTTAGAACAGTAAACCAGGAGCAACCACCATTATACATATACACACAGTTATCAATGGTGACCAAGGCAAATAGGCAGGCAAGTGTTGGACTAGAAATTCCTGATTAATTACGGTAGACTCTGTGACTAAACATGTAAATTTATTCTTAAATGCAAATATTAAATACCTGAGGAACAATAATTTAATGAACTTACTTGTAAAAATCTCAGGTTATTTGATTCAAGACAACTTTTGGCTTTAAAACTTCATATCCTATAGGCCTCTATTGATACATTACTAGTCAAGAACAATGTAAGAACAAAGAAAAAGTTAGATTTTTTTTGTTTACCTCTTTCTGCTGCATCTCAACAGTGTTTGGTAGAGACTGAAATTCTGATAGCTCATTTACTTGTTTTTGTAAAAGTGCATTCTCTTTCCAGGCTTTTTCTAGTTCCCCTTTTAAGTCAGCTGCCTTTTCTTCCAGCTCCACAAGAGAGCACAGATCTAGAGAATTAACAAGTTTAGATTAATAAGAGAGTGTGAGAGAAGAAAAGCATGTTTTAAATTAAGCAGAGGACTTATAATGCATTCTGGATGTCATATCAGTAGAATCCTAGAAAAGACTATTTTAAAATGGCCAACAATTAAAGATGAAACTGCTGGTCTGAATTCAGTTATCACTCATTAGGTTGACACCCAGTTTATTTTAGATACTCCCCGACAACCTTTGTTAACTTGACTGTGTTTGTGTGAATTACAAAACATTCTTAAACTATTTAGAAAACTGCAATTTACAAAACATGCAGGTGGAAGTTTTCCAAATAGTTTAAGAAAGTGCTAAAGCAGTTATGTGCCAGCAGTACCAGATACTCTAATATTTTTATATTGACAGAAGCTCCAAATATTTGAGACAACAAGAGCTAAAGTCTCCCTACTCCCCCACCATTATGAGGAAAAGGGAGGAGAGGGGAAGGGAAAAAGCATCACCTGAAACAGTACCTTTTGGAACTTTACCATCCATCAGTGAAATTAGCCTTGTGTTTTCTTGAAATACAGACTGCAACTCTTTCTGCAAGTCAGCTTGCATTTTCTTGTAACTGGCTTTTCCTGCTTCTATTTGGCTTTGATAGAGTTGAACATCCTTTTGCATTTGCTTGCAATTATTTAAGAGTTCATTCTTCAGGAAAACAAAACAACATGCAATTCACACACAAAATTCTACTTGCTTAACATTTAAATGTTGCATCTGTCACATTTCCTGTGGTCACTCTGAACAAACTTTGACCTTGTTAAATATGTCAGTATAAGCCACACTAACAACTGCGTTCCTGTCAGTCCTATAACAAACCAAACCTTACCTAACAGGTCAGGGCCATAACTGCTTCTACTATTTTGTATTTACTCCTTCAAATCTCCAAGTAAGCTCCGTCCCATTTCTGAGTTCTCATCTCTTATTCCCTTTTGTTCTCTAGTAAAATTAGGTTTTGAGTCTTATGTCCTAATAACTCCCTAAAGATCGTTCATTTGCTCTCTCTCTCTACTGGCCTTAAATCTTAGACTTAAAACTAACCACCCACTCCCACGGAAGCAGCCTCTATTTTCTTTTTATCTTTCTCCTGAAGACCCATTTTCCATGAATTCCATAATAAAAGTGTTACTTGGAGCATGAGTCATTAGGTTTCTCCATATACTCCACCACATCTTGTCTTTATCAATTGCCTCCTTCACTAGTCTGGGAGCAGATAGGCCCTTAACATCATTTTGTACAGCTATAAAGGCAGTTTAACAAGTACTTGCCATCTTCTCCTTCAGCTCCAAATTTTCAGTTCTGAGAAAAGCAGATTCTTTTTTGGCATCCAAGGCTATGGTTTCACTGTCTAAGAGGGATTTATTCAGCTGCTGAATTTCCTCTATTAGTTTATCAGAATCTCCCTGAAAAAAGGGCAGATAAATAGTCAAAAAAGCCCCAAAATATCTAGCAATAATAAAGCAAATACATTCATTATAATGTTGTTAAAATGTAGACACAGGCTCAGAAAACTTGGGTCAGTTTACTCTAAAAGGAACAGTAGTAGGCTTGTTTGAGAGATGGGATGAAGAGCAGCATTTCCAATGACTTTCCTTCACCAGAGTACTGCTGTAGGATAATGTAGTAATTAGCATTTTAAGTTTTGTAAAACAAGTTTCCTAAATACCTAAATTTATCTCCAACAAAACCAAAACCATCTCTTAACCCAGCAGAAAACTCAAATTTACCACTGAAAATGATGTGTCCTTTTTTTCCACTCCTGCTTTCTGCAATTCTTCCACGCAATTCTGTAATATCTTTATTTTATTCTCTTTCTCCTTCAGCTGTTCCAATTTGGAGTTTATTTCTGCCTAAAAGTTGGAGATAAAAAAAAGGAAGAAAATTCTATTGCCCAGCTGGTTTTCCAGGTAATAATTAAACAAAAGCCTGCTTTGCACATAGTAAGTGTTCATGGGTTTTAGACATACCCTCCTTATAGCTGATAAGACTAACCAGAACCCAATGATGTCTAGGTCGTCCTCAGCAGATACAGTATTTCAAGATAAACAAACCAAGCACATTTCCTACAAGTCTTATTGAATGTAAATTTACAAACAGGCTCACCTCAAGTTCCTCATTGTACACTTCAGCATTTGAAACTAGACTCTTTAAGTTGGTAATTTCATGCATTAGTTGTATCTGTGGAGCAAATTGAAGCAAAATTGCAGAGGATGTTAGAAAGCACCCACACCAATAGTTTTAGTTGCCAACACCATGAAAATAAGCAAGGTCTATCTTTTCTTTTCTATTAGTGGGCAAATCATACACACACACGCATATCTAAACAGCTAAAGCAAGTTACTACATATTCTTTCAAATGGATAGATGAGATGCAAAGCTCTGTTTTAGCTTCCCAGTAATTAGAAAGGATGCAAGTACAATTTAATCTGCAACAGCTCGAGAAGCAAGAGCAACATGATCAAAGCAATTAATGCAGAAATTTTACAGATATGACACTTCAAATTCTAGACATGTTAAGCACTTTCTTATGACACAGTGCAGATACTTATAAGAAGGTGTCAAAATTGAGGTGAAGCAAGACATGAATACATTCAGTGGCATCCTCTGAAAGGTGGCACAAGTAGAAGACTAGATAGAAAAGCACTTGTAAAACTGAAGAACTTTTCTTTTGGTCTTTGTCAGAAAAGCTTTACAATAAGCACTCGTCTACAATTACTTCTGTATAGTCACAAGTGTAGGTAAGGAAAAAGTCCAATCTAACATCAGTGAAAAGCTCTAAAACAAGCACTCTGAGTATTTCTATAGTTAGGAGTATAGTGAGAAGAAAACCCAATCTGTAATCTTAAAATCAGGGCATGGTTGTAGAAGAAGAGATACAATACTACTGTCTGAAGTAATTTAATGTCATTATTCAGAATAATAGAGTTTAGCTGTATTTATTTGTGGTGGTTTAAATTATTAAATACATTAGTTGAAATGCATTAAAGTGTTACCTTTCAGTATTGCTGTAATTAATCTGCTACATGGGTATGAACAAATGCTTATGTTTTATGGACTGACTTCAGATAACATATCTGAAAACATGAATCATTCAAAAAGCAATTCTTGTAATAGAAACTAGAACATTGCATCTGTTATTAGATACACAAGCTTTGCAGGGAAAACTAAGTATTTGCTAAATGTTGGCTGATAAGAAAGATAGCACAATTAGTCTAACATACAAAGAGTCTTCTAAAAAGAATCTCAAATACAAGCTAAATCATAATCTATTATGGATCCATTTTGTTTAAGATCCATAGACGTTTGCAGGGAACACAGTGGAAATGAGAGATGATCTTGTTAAATTGTAACCTGAAACAACAATGCAAAAGGATGTAACTTCAGCTTCAACCCTACTTTCATGGTGAGAGGATTTTAAACAGACTAGCATGTACAAATAATCTGCAGAGAAGGTATCAGGAAAGAAGTGGAATAATAAATATATCCATGTCTTAATACCTCAAGTTGTTGGTTTTGGGTTTTTTTTGGTTGGTTTTGTTTTTTGTTTGTTTGGGGTTTTTTTGTTGTTTGGTTTGTTTTTTGCACCATGACTTACTTCACAGTCTAGTCCCTGCACAGCTAGAACCTAATACAAGTAATATATATTTTAGGTTACAGAATCAAGAGCACAAAACATTTGGACAAACAAGGTACATCTCCACTAATAGCACAAGGAGGTTAAGTCAGCATTTCCTATATCATAAGTTATCTAGTAGTAGGTTTACCTTTTCTGACTTCCTGGCACAAAATACAATGGTTCAATTTTCCACAGACAATACTATTCACACTATTTTTTTAAAATATTTTATCATCAGGTTTAATATGCTAACAGTTAACACTCACATAGTGCAATGGATTACCAAAACGCAGAGCTATTTTGAATTGTAAACCAAGATGTTTTGCACAAGAAGTATCTGAAATATGGTTTAGCAACTGTACTTTAACTTCAAAACAGTTCTGAAATGTATTTACGCAGCAAAAAACTGTCTCTTGCAGAAATCTAGAGTGAAATTCAGATAATGCATAGTATATGGATACATCTACACACAAATATATGTTTAACTAGATTTCAGTATGCAACTCCCCAAAAATTTAAGCCTGAATTTCACACTCTGAATAAATCCGGTTTAAATGCTGGGTTCATTCATTCTGTTACTGAATGTAGCTTATAACACCATCTGTTTGTGGATCAACATCCAAGTATATGTACACTGAATAAACTCTAGAAAACATTTGAGCATACAGAATTCTTGTCTCTATTTCAATGCACCTTACCTCATGATCTTTTTGTGTTTGTTTTTCCAGTGCTTCAAATTCATCCATTTCTATTTTTTCCTTCAGTTTCTCCTTCATCTCATTTATTTCTAATTTCAACTGCTCATTTTCTAATACTAGGTTATTAAAGTTAGCTTGCAGGACGTTGATCTCATTTACAGCAATATCCTGAAGAGGCAGCACAAGAAACTTTAGAAGCTGTTGTCACAATGTCAGTCTTATTTCTAGAAAATACACAACAAACTTACCTTTTCTTGTGCTAACGCTTCACAGAGTTGCACAGATTCTTCAAAGTCTCTCTGAGTCTAGAAAAAGAATTGCTTCCAGTTAACTGATCTACAAGATCAAGCAGGTTTAGTACTATATTCCTTGTTGCTTGCCTTTTCATGGCTAGTCCTGTTTCAATACCAATGCTTACTGGATCATTTGCCACAAAACCATAGAATCATAGAAGCATCCTACAACTTCAGAGATGATCAAGAGGCTTTCTAGCCAGTTATAATAATTCTTCAGACGTATAGAAGAATATTGGTGTTCTACAGAAGATTAAGGCTTATCTTACTGAGAAGCATGTAATATATATGCACTGTATTAGATAATCAAAATAGATTATGATGTTACCCAATTCATGTTAGGTCCAGCAATCCATTCTGCATCCACAATTTGATCAGGAACCATCAGACATTGGTTGTCATGTTCAGAATTCTCTAACATAGCTAAAAAAAGAGGTATTAAAAAATACAGAGTAGCAGTAGATTTTAAACTGGGCATCAAGAATTATTTTCTTAAAGTTTTGTTGCCTTGGAAACATTAATTCAATGGCAAAGACGCAACACACCAAGTAGGACTTCTGAATCTCATGATCTCTTATGAAAGGGAACAATGCTGAAGTCCAGTCCCTGCACTTATACTGACCACCTTATCACAAGAAGTTAATGAGTACTAACCAAATCCAGAATATATACTTAATTACAGACTAGGAAAATTGTTTAAGTGTCAAGGAAAGAACCACTCAACAGTATCTTGCAAGATAAAAAAACCCACCACCACTCCCCATACAGAAAAAACCCTGACAATCCACACACAAGCAAAAAATCTTGACAGGACAGGTAATAAGGCTGTAAGAAGATGCAATTCATCAACAGTACTCTCCAATTATTCCCATCTTTTACTCTTTGTCCCTTGCTCTTCTAATAAGTCCTTGAATTTCTCTATATCTCAATCTGATCTTTGAGTAATGACTTCTCTATTCCTGTTGAGGATTTTGGAATTTTACACACACCACCTTTTTTCCCCCCCTCCTCCTTTTTTGGAGAGAACATGGTTAGGATGGATAGTCTGCGTTAACAAATAACTTCAGCTACTTTTACAAAAAGTTGGGGGGTTGGGGTATGCTGCATGGTAGAAGTATTTGCAGATCCTGCTTTTTACCTCACAGCTTTTACCTTTGGTTTTAACACATTAAAATCTCAATATCCAGACAAGGTGGGGAAAAAAGTAATTTCCTTGGAAAGTGTGCACAGGGGCATTTGGGTTTGTTTTGGATTTGTGGTGGTTTTTTTTTTTGGTTTGGTTTTTTTTTTCCTTTTACTTTGCGCTATCAGAGTCGACTTATACCCTTTAGGAAACTAAGTAATGCTTGCGAAGTTATCCAACAGGAATTTGCTACACACTATTTCACCTGGGATAGTAAGGCTCATGCTCCCACTTTTTAAATAAAATGAACCTTACTTCCAGCACAAGAACTATCAGTATTATTGTGCTAAAACCACTTCCCTTCCAGACAGCATTCTTTGCTGGCAAACAAACCTAACTTCCTTATGGGCTACAGGTAACTCTTTCAAAAACACGTTCATGGAACATAATTTGAATAGTATAGCGCCAACTAAATGTAGCTTTTGTATTATCAGCAAGTTAATTTGCTTTTTAACTTAGATTTAACAAAAAGGGATTATTTCTCATTCCAAAGCTGCTTTGCAGAGTTTCCTTATTTCTTCCTGAAGATACTTACAATCCTCTGATAGTGACAAGGACATTTTCATTTTTTTTGTTTCCGTCAGCCTTGGTTTTTCAAAGTCTTCAAAATAGCTCACACTCGCCTGGTTTATTTTACCAGGAGCCCAAGTAACTCTTCTTCTTCTCTTGGCCTTTAAAAAAAGCATTTACAGAAAGAGTGGTAGAACCAAAGTACTAAGTAGAGAGTAGATGTTGCATTGGGCTAGTCCTATAATGTACCAGCAGCTAACTAGAACGTGATTTGCAGTTTCTTCAAAATTAAACTACAGCATAACGGTTTGAAAGCAAAAGTCTCTGCAGTCCATTCACTGCAAGGCAACATTTAACTGATACTCACTCAGAACTTATTTTTACAGGGATAACTTTAGAAATAAGAAAAGTTATGTGAAAATTGCCTATCAAACTTACTCTTCAATGTCAATATAACCCTATGCATTTAATACTACCTTTTGCAAAGTATTTCAGATCTAGAACAGGTGCTTACTTTAGCATTCTGTTTTGAAGAAAAGGAGGCAGAAGTCACCAGCATTTCAGTTAAGTTTCGTATCCTATCTTCCTGTACTTTTTGAAGAGTATTTTTTTCTTCCAACAGCTGGGCCAGTTGGTCTTTTTCCATTGCGTGAATTTGAGTCTTCGAAGACACCTTCCATAAAAAGGATACTAATCAAACTGACATTTTAAGAGCACAAACTACTCCTACAGAAGATACACAATTACTAATATTTAAAGACAACTACACACATATTCTTTTAAGTCTCAAAGAGCTGTCTTTAAATTTTCAGTTTCATTGTTAAAGATTAATCTACACTTTACCAGTAGACTTAGTATTTAAAGGGGTCAAAACAATACAGTCTCAGATTTTCCTAAGGACAAAAAAAAAGCATTCTTTCAAGCATAGCATAGCTTAACACGACCTTCCCATGGCATGCCAGAAGCCTGAAGCTCTTTGAGAACTATGATTTAATTGGCAAATAACAGCAAGCTACTCTAATGCACGTGGTCTCTTAAAATTTGAAGTACTGAAAATTTATTCAGCTGTAAAGCAACTGCATTACAGTAGCTAGTTTTCTGACAACTTGATCATAAGCTTACATACTTCAGAGTAATTTGAAGTTCACATGGGATTTTCCAACAAACTCTTCTGTACTTAAGTACTTTACTCACTACCTACTATCTCAGAATATAGCAAACACTTCCAGGTGCAAGTTTATACTGCAGATTAATGATCTTAAAGAGGTCAGTTAATTGTCCTTAAACTTCTCCTATGACTTATTTTTTATTTGCCAAAAAAAGCGTATTTTGATATTTTAATTCACCAATAGAGTATGTTTATAATTGTCATTTTCCTATGCTTTATCTTTTAGGATCTATGCTCTAACCAGATTTCCAAGATTACTCCTCAACTCTGTAGTTTTTTAGAGAAAGATGAACATGAGAGACTGCACTGTCTGGTGGGAAGTTACTATTGTTTTCTAAATGTATCTTCTGCCTATACACAAGTTTTGCCAGTGATCTTACACAGTTGCAACTTCTTCCAACTCAAACTGAAGTTAATCATCAGTAAGGGAGAAAAACATGAATTAAGTTGGAATGTTTAATTGATATTCAATAACTTCTTATACTGAAATTAGTTATTCCTTTTGATCTGTGGCAATATTGAAGTGCTATAGGCATGATAAGTTTCTGTTCCTTAAACATGTTAACCTGCAGAAAACAAGCAATTCAGTTAGTTGACCTCATTCAGTGTTAGCTTTCACACAGATATGTTGACTATCATCAGTTGTTCTAAGCTTCACATCACCTTTTCAATTTTTATTCTCTCATTAGAAATGATAGATATCATTTTAAACATTTTGCCTACCCCTCCAAATTTAACTGGTTTTGATTTAAAACAGAATGTTTCCAAATAGCTATCAGTACTAAGGATAGTTTAATTTTAATAAGTTTATTACATACTTCCTCCAGCTGCTTTTTCAAATCCAGAATTTCTTTGCGGTATCTCTTCAGGAGGGCATCATCATCAAGTACTTCATTGACTTTCGGAGTATTCTTCATTCTTTTGGCTGTATTGGCAAACTAGAAGAATATTTTCTCATGGGCAATAGCCAGAGAACAAATATATCAAAAGACATATTCCGTGTAATATTTCCCAACAGAATTAAAGGGGCAGTTTATTTGATAAAGAGCAATGTATAATCAAGGACACAAATATTTACATTTGCTTATTTTTCATGTATTCTACACTTTGAAAAGGTAAGTTTTCTTTGCTTGATATTAATATCTAAGAAGCGAAGCCTAACATTTAAGCAAAAATATACCAAGTTATTTAATAAAAAGCTCAGAAGACCACTGAAAAGGAAGACAATCCTACCCAAAGAATACAGTTCATTAATAGTTCAATTACCCTCATTTCCTGTAGGACGGGTCTAACATCTTGTGTTAGAAAAGAATTATAGTTCTAACTGTGTTTGGAAAAGGCAAATGAGAAACCAGAGGCTATCTCCTGGATGCAAGGAGAGAGAAGAAGCTTTGTTCCAACTGCCAGAAAGCTCCTTAGACAACTTAGCACAAGATGACGACTGAGAAAAGATGTTGTGTACAAAACAAATATTTCAAGTTCCAAGTCCACAGAGGACCTTTAGAAGATTCAAGTGACTACAGATCCAGTAGATAACATATTCCACCCCTCCAACCTGTCTACGATGAAGCCTTGAGTCAGAATAATACTTGAAAATGTGAGAAGTTTTACCTGAAGAGTACTGAGCGTTTCATCAAAAGAAACAGGAGTAATTGTACAAATAATGACCGTCTTAGCATTTCCTCCAAGAGAGTTCTGCAGAATTCGAGTCAGCTTGCTGTCTCTGTAATTTATGAAGCTGATGAAAAAAAGAAAAAAAAGGAAGAAAATGATATATTTTTGTATTATACCCAGTAAATATATTTTCTAGAGGGAATAGGTTATTTGAAATAGCTACCTACATAAACCAGGATTATATATAAAGGATTTTAATTTCTTAGTTTATTAGTGACTTATCTTAAAACAGGTATACAAACACAAGTGCTTACCCAGAAGGGTCATCACAAAGTTTTTTAATAACTTGACCCAGAATGAACAAGCTCCGGTTTATATTGCAGCCTTCTTTCAGTCGGACACCTAGGTATCACCAGTAAATTATTTCATTATTTATTTTTTAAATATAAAATTAAGATACATTTTCAATCTGTCAAGTTTTTGTGCTATGTTATGTTCAGAGGGATTACCCAACAGTTAAATCTCAAGTGCCACAATGCACTGTGACCCATCAAGCAGTCAGTATCCAATCCTTTGTAATAGCCAAAATGCATTGAAATAAGATAGTAATCCATCACAAATAAACACTAATAATCTTTATGTAGCAAGAACTTTAAAGTTAAGAACATTTTGTTTCCTGTTTAAGTTTTGCAAATACCCATATTTACATGTGTAAGTATAACAAACCAGCCTTAGATACAACTTTTAAAGTTAGTTAATCCTTGTAAGGGAGAATATTAACTTGTATTCCTCCCAGATCACTTATTTTATGATAAAGGCATTTTTGTGCAGCTTCATGCTGTCATTGTTAACGATCAAGCTTCCTCTTAGCTAAAGAGACATCTATTCACTCTTCACCTTTACATGAGTCTCCACAAACTCCTAATGATTTCTTTACTACTGGTGAATCTTTACCGATTCATCTCCATTCTATTAGTGCATGACTGTTGCTGAACCTGCTATTCTAGAAAAGCCTTATTACTACCTAACTGCTTGCACTTTACATCATTTTCAGTACTTTCCTGAGTAGATCCTGCCCTACTAAAGGGAAAAGGGAGTATTCATAAATAATAAGTAACACAATAGCACATAGATCAAATAATTTCCTTTCTATTAGCCTCTCACAAGGGTTAATTAACAGAAGTGGTCATCAGGAGAGCCTCATTTAACACTCACCTTCAGATCCTGTTTGACTAGCTCTTTCACTGCCTGCCAGATCTACCAAGTTCTGCAAATTCATTAAAGTTTTCACAGGTTAGTTCTGAGGCAATTTAGTTTTAGATCCTCTTAATTTTAAACCTCTACTAAGAATTTCATAAAGTTACACTTAGAAAAAAAAAGCAAGAGGTCTGTCACTATTGGAAGTAATCCATAGCTACTACACACATACCAACCACTACTTTCAAGGTATATAAGGACATGGAATAAGTTTGTTATGAACTCTATTATACCACACTGACCAGTATTTCAAACTTGCAGTGAAATTTCCCCTACCTTCAGTAACAAAAAAAATAAGCAAAGTTTCTCAATACAGAAGTGTTAACTAGAGTCAACCCATAGGAAGCTTCATATAATCACAGACCATCTGGTCCAGTCTTTCATGGGAAAGAGCCTAGATGAGATTATCTAGCACCCTGTTCTGAATCAGCTGTATGTCTTTCCTTGCCTGTCATTGTGGGGATAAGGAAAGGAAGAAATTAAATACCAGAGAGAAATTCTCACTCTGAATTTGGTTCAAAATCAAATAGAACTTTATAGCATCCCATAATGATTTGCCTGAGCAAGTAGCCCTCACTTCAGTTGACTTCTGTTTCAGAAGGGTAAAATCCTGCACTAGCTCCACCAAGCAGCAACAGACTAAAAAGGGCAAAAAATCCTCTGTCCCTCCCTGTTACTATGAAGTCAGTTGGAACAGAGAGACAGGGTGGAGGGTGGGTGGTGGTGTAAGAAAAGTATATCCCATAAGCTGCGATGAGAAAAAAAAGTGGGCAGTAGTTTGCTCAGATACTGCATGAGCAGTGTTTACATTCAGATCCCAGAACTTTTTCACATGAAGCCAGAAGAAAAACAAAAATCTCTTTCCACAATGCATGTGATTGACTTAATGCTATTCACAGTTCCGAGTATGCGTGCTCATCCAGATTTTAGCAAGCTCGAAGGCTTTCATATCGATTTCATTCTTCCAGTTGATTTGGATTCTTTTCTGAGAATCAAGGAAAGGCTGTATAGAGAAGGCTTCAGAAATCAACACACTCCCCTAGAGGTCAGCAATATGTTCCCCCCAACTTAGTGTATTTCATATACTAGTAATCCACCAAAGAGATGCTAAGTGGGCTTACTTTTGAAAAAAATAATCCTCCAGCCATTGCAGCTGTAGGTCACATGTTCTTTTAACAACTAAATTAGAGGATGAGAGAAGCCTTAAGGTTACCCACTTTACAAGTTATTTCACTGGGACTATCAGTGGTCAGAAACAATTGTAGAGGAAGCTGTGTTTAACAAAGTGCAACAGCACTCTTGACAATAGCCCCTTACACTCCTGGGAAGGGCATAATACTCGCCAATTCAGCATGAATTGTCTAGGAACTATTCCCATGTGGAAATTGCTTTTGGTGGGAAGAATCCTCTAGATAACATGCCAGGAGTCTCCCTCTATACTGATGATCAGAAACATGATTTCAGCTTAAGAAATGTCTGCTAGAAGTTAACAACAAAGCATGCTTCTAACATCATTATAAAGTAACATCATTCTCTCAAACAAGCGGTAACGGTGAATTCTCTACTTAAATGCCTGTTTAATAGCTTCTTGGAGTACAGCTTACCAAGTGGGATACCATCACTGCTCCATCACAGTTTGCATTTGCAGGGTCACTTCGTTCTCTGCTTTCAATGATCTAGAAGAAGATAGCACAATAAAGTTTTTGTCACTCTGAAAATAACACACTCCCCCCCAACAGTGAAAGTTTTTACCATTCTGAAGATGGTGTGAGAACGGCTGCTGTGTTCATTCATTTTTGTTTCCCCATAATGGCGATTTTCTGTGAAAAAGCAATATTAGAATACTTCTGTTTATATTCTGATAAACTGGAGATAACAGACAAAAGGTGCACTTTTTAAGCTACCTGAAAAAAATTGATTTCTGAATATAATCTCAAAGAGATACCCCATGATTCTAGATATACCCAGTTCATCAATGCTTTTCTAAGGTTATCAGCTGACATTGGTTAAACAACTTACTTTCTCCTTTTCTGATCCATTCCATAACTTGTTCTGGGGCAACCACCACCTCTTCAATCAGATCTTCTACATATGTATTCCTCTTCAGAACAAAAACAGTAATAAATTTTACTGAACTCTAAAATGCACTTCAATACATTAACATTACCAGCAATTATTATGGTATTTATTCCAGTTTGTTTCCTTCTTAAAAGGAAGCAACATCAGCTGAATGTCTTTTTACTCTGAACACAAGGAATGGAGAAAGTTTACACCTTTATCAGAACTGTAGTCTAAAGGCCCAAGAATCAAACAGATCTAGAAATTTTCCTCAAAATAAAACTGATAAGGGAAATATCCTTCTAGACATTTTCTGAGGGAATCCAGAAGAATATTTCTCAGTAAATGTTATAAGGCCATAATCATACAACTGATAAATCTCCCTTCTTCCCAAATGCCAAAAGCACTGAACATTTAGGGCACTGAAATAAAAAAAAACCCACCACCAAAAAACAACCCACCAATTTTTATTATTTGCTACAAAACTTAATATAAAGAAACTGAAGATGGCATTAATATTATTTTTCCCTACTGATCATCTTACTGAATAGTTCTAGCCTGATGGCTGTTCTATGATTACAGAAGTGTATCAACTTTGTAGATGATACGAAGATAGTATTAAAGTAACTCTGTATATCTGTTGAAGACTTCTAAACGTTGAGCTAGAGGCTTAATACCACATTTGCAGAAGTTTTATTAGCTAGACAACTCCCAAGTATTCAGTCAAAGTTAACCAAAATATACTACCCCAGAAAACATAAGGGATTGTCTACTTTTGCAAACATTTATAAAGATAAACCAGCACAGCAAGCCCAGCTTCACTGTTGTTATTCTATTATATCAAGTGTTCTGCTAATTCTGAAGATAAGAATTACACTATTTGACACAGAGACATTTTCAACCAGATGCCTCCGAAGGCTTTTTTAACTACTTCTTTTACTCCAAACAGATAAAATACTTACACTACATGACATCCACTTACATTAACATCCTCACGAATTCCCAGAGGTTTCTTTTTCCTGATATCACAAAGCAAATCTGTAATGGTTTCATTGTAGATTTCCATGTAAGAAACCCTTAGCAAAAATTCTCTATCTGGAATCTAATGTTCAAAGAAAAGAAAAGAAAAAATAACAGACTAACCAATTAACACCTTTTAATGCAAGTATTCTTAACTCAAAGGTATATCATTCCACAGATTTCTCTCCCCCTCATTCTCTTTGCACTTCAGCATCCACCCGTATAGAATTATTTTTCTTCTATCCTACCTCTTTCGAGCTGTATTAATGGTATATCTTTTATAACCTACTAAAAGTGATAACTGCCCTACAGAAGTGTGACAATAGTTGTCCTACTTAAATGCCCTTGCCATATCCAATTTCCTCCTGCTTAGGCTCTTTCCTCTATGTGTACCTGGTCTTCTCTCTCTGCTTGCTTAGATGTACTTTGCTGCTGCTGCTTCTTCCCCTGCCTCCCTGGCAGAGAGTACTGGGAAAAGGAAAGGCTGTGCAATTGACTCAAAGACTACAGCACCACAGGAAGTTTTCTTGGCTTTAGTTACTTTTATGGACACCCCTAAGGTACTCTGCACCTCCTCAAAGGAGCAGTGACCATTTCACGTAACTGATAACTGTTACCTGAAATTCTCATGGCAGAAGCAAGTGCTCTGCAGATGATGTTTTGGTAAGCACTGTTTTAACTTACACCTCCTCCTTACTTCCCATTAGCACTGACCAATTACCCTAAGATTCTTTTGAAAGCCTGAAATAAGTAAATTTAGCGTCATTCTTCCCACTTAAAGTCTTTAATATTGTTTTTTCAGGTTTAAAAATAGCAAAACAAACACAAAGCTTCACATTACCTTATTTACCACATTAATGAGTGAGCATCTATTTATACTTGTAATTTAGTATATTTGCAAGTTTAACAACCTCCCTCCATTTTGTTCTAACTTAGTTTTATTCCAACTAATAGTGTCATTATCTCTTCTTTAAACCGCTCATCTTTGCAAGGCTAGCAAAGCAATTGCAACATATGGTCCAATATAAATTTATTTCCTTCATAAGATCCTTGACAGTGAAAATTAACTTTTATGTAACAATCATAACTATTATTAGTCCTTTCAGTCACTTCAATTTAAAGAAATTGCTCACCTCACAAATAACTTTGAAAACATGTTGAATTGCCTTAGGGATAATGCCCACAGAATCTTCATTTCCCATCATTGTGTATGTCTTCCCTGAAGCAGTCTGTCCGTAAGCAAAAATTGTGCCTAGGAAGATGGTTAAATTTTACTACTTACTTATGAAATACATTACAAACAGGATTTAAACAGAGTTTTAAAACTTACCATTATAACCTTGCACAGCTGACTGTATAATTGGAACAGCTACACCTTCATATAACTGCTGAGTGTTGTCACTTGAGTGAAAGACACGATCTTAAAAAAAAAGATAAAAGCATGTGAATCCATTGTATTGAAAGTCAAAACCAAGCTGTTATCTTAGTCAGTATTGCTGACTTCAAATCCAATAAATAGGCATCAGATTGTTTGTAGGATAATTCAAACAGAAAATGTAATTGTGACACTGTGGGAATACAATGGAAGATTGGTGAGGAGGATTGTAAACACATTCAAGTGACTTACAGCTGGGGTGCTGAAGAACACATATATCTCACTAATTACTGTTTAGTTTTGTGTACTTGATGGGTAGAATGTCTGTGTTTGGATAACATCGGCCTGTGAGAGACTCAGACACACTATCGAACATCCTTGAGATTCCTGCCCTGCTGTGGGAAAGATCAAAGCACAGTGGAAAAGTACAGCTGCAAAAATCCCTGATACATAGAGGTGAAAGCAGCAGGTTCAAGATCTTTCCTTGCTTTGCCTCTTTCTGGGTAGCAAGGACCGAGCTCTGCAGTGCCTTCGTCGCCACTTCTGTGCCTCTACTTGGGTGCTGCTATGGAGATCCCCCGGGTCACGAGATACTGAGAATAAATTTGCTCTTTGCATTTCATCTGTGGTTTTGTGGTTGTTCCTGCGCCCTGCCTGTGCTGGCTCACACAGTCACTACCAATGCAGGTTTTTTAAAAAAAAGAAATATTAAACCCAAAACCAAGAAAGATACAACGGACAAGTCAAAAAAAACCCCAAGAATGACAGATACAGTTAAATAGTCACCCCATTTAATCCTAAAAACAGTTATAGCTTGTTTATCTATGCAGATTGTAAGCCTAACAAGACAGGCTACTTGTTAAATGCCTAGCTTGGAGCATGCTTTTATTGAATCTATAATTTGGAAAAAAATCTCTGTAGTGGCTACATTCAATTAACAAGCAGAGTGAATCAGTAGGAAGAGACTCAAAGCAAGGCAGTTAGTTATGAGGATCTAACATCCACACTAGGTGGAGGGAAGTTGCTACAAGTATACTTGAAATTGCTAATGTACAGGGACCTGTAAAGCAGGACATTTAGTTTTAATGTTAACCATCACTTGTGTTTTACTAGCTTTTATTTTTCCTGTATTTTATTGCAATGTATGTAACTTCATCGATACTTTTTCCTAACTACCCTCTGTAGTCATTACCCACTTGTAAGATATTTTGAAACCTTTTAACTCCTTGCCTAGTAAAGATAAGACAGATCTTGGGCAGTCTGAACAACTCCCCGAGTACATCCCTAATAGCAGGAACCTAAAAACACGAGTGTCTAAGAAGATGCCAGTGTCAAGATAAGTGACTGGAAACTCATCTAAACTAACCTCCTTGGAACAAACAGGAGCTGAAGGACGGATGAGGTAACTCTATGACCATATATGGCCACGAGAAACCTAAAGTTCACTAATGGACAGTGTGAGAACAGAGGGGAGAAGACCCCCACTCTATTTTTACTACGCATGCTCAGACTGTGTAAATGAATTCTGAGAAGCCATTAGCATTAGACTGCCTTTTCGAAGAAGTCTGACGCATATGTATGCTTTTTGTGTATATTAGTCAGAATATTTGTTAGTTAGTGCAGCACTTGTGGTGGAGCGATCCCCAGTGCTGCTCAGCGCTGCAAATAAAGAATACCTGCTTAACAGTTATACTCAATTCTGACTGTTGAGTGAAGCTCTTTGTTTCATAGGCACTCTTCCATTTTGCATTTGGGTTCCCCCACCCCCTTCTCCCTAAATGCTCTAGACTAGCCCTACTCTAGTTCACTTGTAAGCAGAGTTCATATGAAAAAATCCAGCTCATGTGTTTCAAAACTGCTGTACAGTATGAACCAGAACAGAGAAAGCAATGTCCATCAAGAAGCTGACTTGAAAAGCATGTTCCTGTTACTGACTAAACCAGAAATCCTGTGTGCCCCAATGGTACTCTTTCAAAATTATGAAGTTGGAAAAAAGGTTCAAGGACATTGCAAAAAGCTAAGGTCATTAATGTTAGTTTGATACATTCAAGTAGTACAGTAATGATGGCCCATGTAAGCATCAAAATAAAATAATTGCTTTCATGCTCTTACCATAATTGAAGACTTTTGTACCATTCACCTCGGAAATAGTATTATTTTCACTTTTCCAGTGGAGTGACACTTTATCTTCTGGAGCGTTTTCTCTAAACGAAGACATATTCTGTTAACTTTATTAGGTTAGGACTCCTCTCCTGTAACACGGGGCTACCCCCTCACCACAAGCATCCCTCTCCCCCCAGGGACTTCCCAGCCCCGTTTGCTCTGACTCCCTTCTTCCTCCTCTTTCGTTTATGTCCCCACCTTTCCCTCTTTGTAGGGTGGTAGCGGTGCTCCCGGGGGCCCAGCTGACGATGAGGGGGGGGCAGCTGAAGGAGTGTGTCCCAGCTGAATGTTGGGGGGGTGAGGGGGGTGTGTGTGTGTGGTGTATCCCAGCTATGGGGGGTGTGTCCCAGCTGAAGCGGGGTGTTGGAAATGGGGGGGGGCTGCCAGCAACACCCAGGGCAGCTGAGGGACCCCAAGGGCGAGGGCAGAGCTGCTGCCTCCCCTCTGGCCGGGGCCTTGGGCGCGACCGTCCCGCCCGGCCGGAGCCTCACCTGGCGATGAGCGGCCGCACACGCACGCAGACTGTCACGGCTCCCTCCTCCGCCATCGCCAGGCACGGCCGCGCTCCCAGGCTCGGCTCCTTTCCACCCGCCCGCACCCACAAGACCGCCGCAGGGGCCCAACCGCCACCGGAATTTGAACTTTTGCCGAGGCCGCTCCCTATTGGCCCGCGCGGGGCAGACGCCACGGCGGGGCGTACCACTGGCCAAGGGCGGACGGGGGGGTCAGGGAAAGCGCGGTGAGGGACAGACGGCGGAGCAGCCCCCCAGCCCTCCCGCCACACCCCCACGTCTGGCGAGAGTCCTGCGATGGTGCCGGCCGGGGCTGCGGCGCCGCGGAAGTGGGGGCCTGAGGGGGGCTCTGCGCTCACTGTGCGACCGGCCAGTAACTTAATAGGCTGTCTACTGACTTTAAATAGCATGCTTTCAGACATAAAAGTGACGTTATGTAATTAAGGTGGGTTTTTTTTGGTTTAAGTAACATTTATATAGGTATTGAAGTGCGGGTTAGGAAAACAACGTTTGGTGGACGGTAGTTAGTTTAAAGCAGTATTTTGGGAAACAGAAGCAGGC
Organism: Strix aluco; assembly: GCF_031877795.1. NCBI lineage: Eukaryota > Metazoa > Chordata > Aves > Strigiformes > Strigidae > Strix > Strix aluco. The sequence goes on from NC_133934.1 coordinate 56,871,548, forward strand.
TAGGTTTGCCCACTCTTCGAAAAAAAGGCAACTTCAGTGTGTTGTTTTCAATGCAATGCAGTGTTCATGCCAGCCCGGGTGGGCCCAGGAGGCAGGGAAGGAGGGGAAGGTAGCTGCAAAGGAGAGCCCACAGAAATTCAAAAAAGGAGACGTGCTCCAATTGCATTTCTTTTAAGGTCAACTAATGAATAACTTATGAAAACAGTACTCATGTCTAAACTTTTAAGATGAAAATATGTTTTCCCCTATATTTTAATCATCTTCCTCCTCTTCATCCTCCTCAACATCTTCCTCATCTTCCTCTTCCTCCGCTGCAGCTAAGGCTGCTTCCTTCGCAGCCTTGAAAGCCAGTTCCTCTTCCAGAGTGGGGTCTCTTGTCTCAGTGATTTCTGGCTCGCTGGGGTATTCTGCTTGCACTGGTGGAGGCAGTGCGGGAGTGTGGTTCTCTGGACTGTATTTGTGACCCCAGCCAAAGTAGATGTTACCAAATTTCCTGAGAAAAACAAGTGAAAGGTCACACGTTCTCCGTGTGTCAAAACATCAGTGGAGATATTGTCAGGCTAGCTTACTCTGCTGTGCAAAAAGTCACTGTGGTGCAGATATCCTATAACAGAAGTATTTAAAAGACAGCACCTCTTTTTAACTGCTCTAACTGTTGATTAAGATGTCTTCCACTTAAAAAGACACCAAGTGCTAAAATGATGAAGGCTGTACTCTGTCACTGCACTATACTGCAGTACGACTCCAACTTCCCATTGGTAACAGCACCATTTTGACAACTCCAGTGCCCATTTAAAAGCATAAAGAGGTAATGACTGTACCATGTGCAGTGAAAACAAACAAAAGTTAGAACCACAGAATGTAGCTGTTTTTGTAAAAAGTACCACAGACTCAAGAAAATAGGTTTTAAATAAAGGACGGTGCCCAAGTACTAACTGGACATTTACATCCATTAACTTTATAGTAGCCTCTCCAATGATGATTCATTTCACAGAACCACAGAATCATCCAGGTTGGAAAAGACCTTGAAGATCATCCAGTCCAACCATTAACCTAACACTCACAGTTCCCAACTACACCATATCCCTCAGCGCTATGTCAGCCCGACTCTTAAACACCTCCAGGGATGGGGACTCCACCACCTCCCTGGGCAGCCCATTCCAACGCCTAACAACCTGTTCTGTAAAGAAATACTTCCTAATATCCAGTCTAAACCTTCCCTGGTGCAACTTGAGGCCATTCCCTCTTGTCCTGTTGCTTGTTACTTGGTTAAAGAGACTCATCCCCAGCTCTCTGCAACCTCCTTTCAGGTAGTTGTAGAGGGCGATGAGGTCTCCCCTCAGCCTCCTCTTCTCCAGACTAAACAACCCCAGTTCCCTCAGCCGCTCCTCGTACGACATGTGCTCCAGACCCTTCACCAGCTTCGTTGCCCTTCTCTGGACACGCTCGAGTAATTCAATGTCCTTTTTGTAGTGAGGGGCCCAAAACTGAACACAGTCATCGAGGTGCGGCCTCACCAGTGCCAAGTACAGGGGTAAGATCACCTCCCTGTCCCTGCTGGCCACGCTATTTCTGATACAAGCCAGGATACCATTGGCCTTCTTGGCCACCTGGGCACACTGCTGGCTCATGTTTAGCCGGCTGTCAATCAACACCCCCAGGTCCCTCTCTGACTGGCAGCTCTCCAGCCACTCCTCCCCAAGCCTGTAGCGCTGCTGGGGGTTGTTGTGGCTGAAGTGCAGCACCTGGCATTTGGCCTTATTGAAACTCCTACAGTTGGCCTTAGCCCATCGCTCCAGCCTGTCCAGGTCTCTCTGCAGAGCCTCCCTACCCTCATTTCAGTCTTAAACACGTACTTACTGTTGCTGTGCACATTTAAGTGGCCTTCTCCATCAGTCTCTGGAATAGTTAGAATTCAGTCAATGAATTAATAATAAAGCAACTTTGACTTCATTAGACAGGTATCCGTGTTTAGCATGTACAGTCTGTGTTGTAACCATGTCAACTAGCTACTCACTTGCCAGATGCAAAGGCATATGCTCCAGGCCATCGGTTAGACTGGAGGACTGCAACAGCGTGTTGTGGGATCAGGTTTGTAGAAGGCTGAGCTGTCCAGGCAGGGATGTTTTGAATTCCTGGAGGCAGCCAAACACACAGAGTCTATGAATAAATTGTCTTATGAGCCTCTACAAAATATTTAAGACTGAGCTGCAAGGCTTTTGCAGAATTCAAGCAATGGTTATATTAAGTTGCATGATAGAAGAGTTAGAAGTCATAAACAATAAATGTAGGTGCTGTGTTCAAACAAGTGGTTTGGATGTACAGGTAGGTAGTACAGGAATGCTAACAGAGCCGTGTACAGAAAAGATCATGCTCCTAAAATTCAGTAGTATTCACTGCTGTTTCTTTTGTCAAGGACTTTTCATCACTTATGGATAAATTATATAGTTATATTTCACCTTGATCAAAGAATGGAGAGTAGGAAAATAATTTACTATTGATGTAATCTAATATTCAGGTTCTCATATTCCCATGATTTGCTGCAGTAATATGCTACAGGATCTAAATTCTTATTTGTGTATCTATGCATATGCATCCATATATATATTTATTTACACGTGCACACACACTTCTTTTTTGCCTAAAAAGATGATGGAAAAATAGCTGAATGTATTTAATGTAGTGAGCTGTCTTGAACTTGCAGTAGCCTGACAAGCCTGGGGAGTTTTTTCCCTTTTATTCTCAACAAGACTGATAACTAGCAAATCCAATTATTTCAGTTTTAATGTCAATACTGTTAACCATTTTGCTTTTGATGAATTTTGTAAAAGAATGTGTTTACCCTACAGGGGCAAACAATATTGCTCCATGAAGCGTCAGAGTCCTATAACTTCAAATATTTACTACCTAAATGCCAAGATTCCTAGTGGCTCTCTATCAAAAACTTCATATTCCATGAAGAATACCTTCATCTTCAGAGAGTGGAGTGAGAAGAGGTGGTCCTGTTTCTTGCTGTAGTTCATCTGGCTCCTCTGATTTCTCCTCCTCTTCTTCTTCTTCTTCTTCCTCTGATTTTTGAAAGGGATTAAACCAAACGCAGCGACCCTATAATTGATATGGAAAAATAATAAATACATGTAACAATCACTGAAAGAATGCGAGCCAGCTAAAACAATTGGCCCAGGCACACGCACACACAGTTAAGGGAGGAGGGGAAGAAAAGAAAAATATATATTCCACAATTGGTATATTGCTAGTAGAATTGTATCCTTTTGGCAGAGTGTTCCCTATGTCCCTCATCCCTCCCTCATTCCTGGTTACTATTTCAGAATAACCTTATACCTCTGTCATCAGCTTTTTGTTATTTTGTAGTCTTCAGTTCCTTGCCAGTTTGGTTTATATCCTTGCTAGATTACACAGAATCACAGAATCATCTAGGTGGGAAAAGACCTTGAAGATCATCTAGTCCAACCATTGAATTGGTTGACTGGCCAGAAAGTCATCCAGTAATTATCATCAAATTAGTAATACCTCTTTCCAGCACTGGCCTGGTATCACAAGCTTTTAAGCTTTTTCATTTGCATGTTTCACAGCAGAAAGTAAGCAACAAAAAACAAACCAGAAGAAAAAAATCAAAGAAGTTCCCTTTAGCATGCAATCATAAGTTATCTCCATGTTAGCATCCTACCCAAGAAAATAGAATTTAAAACATTTTTGTCAAGTAAGGATTTCAAAAGAGAAAACTTAATATAGAAGATTACCAGAAATTATTGTTATCTATCAAGGCCTAACTCTATACTTTTACCTAAAGATAGGTTTCGATCTCAAGAACACACCACTGAAAAAAGTACTAAACCTATAAGGTTCCTAAATATATATATAGAAAAATATATGCTATATGTAAATATGTGCAACATATTTATTTCTGTAGAAGAATATTTCAGTCCAATACCATTTCTGGTGAATAGTTCAAATGTGCAGGTGAGGAGTATAATTTACATTTGGAAACCCTAAGAATACTACAGTGTGAATGGTATCCAAGGTCAGTGTGAGCTACGCCAGAACATACCTGCTTTAGAATACTCTGTACATTGTGTACCCATGTGGAGAGAGAATCCACCATCTCAGCCACAGAAAGAGGCTGAAAATCAGGGTTTTCTTCACATGTATCTCTTCCTCCTCCCCCCTCCTCCTCTTCGTCTCCTTCCTCCTCTGCAAACTGGTAAAATCCAATGGGAGAGACCTGGGTTCCTGCTGAGATCCGAGCTATCTGTGCACGCAGGTAATTGGCCTCATTTCCAGGGAAAGGAGGAAAGCTCACAACAGGAGCATCCAGCCTACCAGTGAAGAACTTCTTGATTTTCCTGGCACAGACAATCTGGGCTGGTGTCACTGGAGGCAACTTCACCCAGGGTTTGCCTGGCTCATTACAAACAAAGTAGACATATTTATTAGCCCCAGTCCCATTTTCTTCTTCTGGGATGACAGGCGGGGGCTTATAGGTGGACTTTGGTGGTTCGTCTTCTTTTTCTTTCTCCTCATCTTTGTCTTCGACCTCATCCATCCTTTTCCCTCCTTCCTCAATAACTTCTTCCTCTTCTGTTTCCTCTTCCTCTTCCCCCTCATGGTACTGTACTTCAGCTATAATGTAGTTCATCTCCAGGCCCAAAATTTTGCCCCAGAAGCGACAGGTCTGGATTGGCTGAACACTAATTAGTTTTTTAAGGGCAAGGAATATGTGATAGGATTCATCTTTGCTCAAGCCAATTCCAGCCTGTTCAAAATAAAAGGCTGTTTCCATCACATTAGGTAGAGGGGTCTCTCCCTGGGAAGGAAGATCCAGAGTTAGAGCTGAAGAGCAGTATAATTATCTGTTTGAAAAATTAAACATGTTAACCACAAATGTTATACTTCACTTTTCTGTAGTGCCACTCATTCTCTCGAAGTGCTTTGCAGACATTCATTCACTACCTCTTCCACTATCATTTAGAAAAACTAAAAATGACATTTTAAGGCTAAAGAGGAGAACACAGGTGAACTGCAGCTTTTAGAATACAGGATTTCAAAATTCAAACTCCTAATTACTGCAAAATAAAGAAAGTCAGAATTCTTACACAGGATCTACAAAGGACTTCAGTGCTAGGGCATGTCAGCTATGTAAGAGGCCTTGATGCCTGCAAACAGTGTCACTGCGTTTCCTTGTGTTTGTGGCAGATGCATTTGGGAAAAATGTAATACATATTTTATATATTTAGACACCTGACCAGCAATATTTCTCCGGACTGAATGTTCTTCTGAAAACCTTGGTATAAAGCTCCCTGCATTTTTTAAAATACTGGCCCCTGCTTTTACTGAAGTCCATAATAAGACTCCATCTGGCTTCAGTGGAAGCAGAACTAGACCAATAATGAAGATTTCATCAAGTATTTGCATTTGCTTTATCACCCTTGCATTTCATGGGGGTAGGTGACTATATCACACAGGTATTAAAATATTAGATATTAGAAGTTGTACATGGCAGGGTAGGGAATTTGGAAGAAGTAGTGATAGTTTCATATGGAATTTCTTTGGGCCTTCCAGGTTTCTTATATGAAAGCAAGATAAACAGGAGTATGAAAAATTCAAAATTCCTTTCTGAAATAACCTACTTTTTTCCATTTTTACCATTGTATACTGTTACTGTAAAATAAGTAATAGGCTATGGAAAAAGATAAAAGACTAGCTCTTCTGTTAGTACTTTTATTCTGCAATGGCAATTAGTTTTGAATATATACTGGTAACTTCATATGAAAATCAACATCTTGTTAATTAGTTTCCCTTGTTATTATAAGAATTCTCCTAATTTTTCATTGGGTACAAATGCTTCTGAAGCTGCTGAAAACTGAAAAATCGTGTTTTAAGAAGTGGCTTTTCAATTCTAGTAGTTCTTCATTATAACCATTTTTTTTTTTAGTTGGAGAAAGACAGACTGGAACCATATCTGGAGCTGGAAGGATCACAAAATTCTCCATTCTCTATTTTACAGTTGTAGCTATGCACAATATTCTGGAACTGGTGTCCAGAATTATGGTCACTTTAGGTAAAGTAATGTCACTTTTAGATAAAGAAAAGAAATTTGGATATGATATTCCATGCTGAACTGGCATATGGGAGACATTGCAAACTTTACTTTCTGTTGATCATCTCTAGAACATCTAGGATTTTAAAGGCTCAGGATATTAGATTTACTACAGAAAAAAATCCCAACTAAGTAACCAGATGGGGTTTTTTCTTCACAACTAGATATGGGACCAACTCAGCTATGAAGAGGGTACATAGTACCGTGGCTGCAAGTATTTATATGATCATGAGAAGCAATACTACAAAGCAGACCACAACTTCCTCCCTTCCTCCTTTCCCTTCCCACCATCCTCCCACCCATTCCCTGGTATATACGATATCTATTTTTCTCTGATAATAACTCACTATCTCTTCTTCTAGTTCTTCATCTCCTTCTCCATTAGCCGTGAGGAACAAAGCTTTACGCTTTTCTGCAGCTTCAAATGTTGGCAGAATCTCATGTTCATCTCGAAGAGTGTCCATTTTTTTCTGAAACTGAGCCCACTTCACATCCTTGCTGATATTCTCAATTATGTCTACTGCATTTGTGGGCTGTTCATCCAGGATCTTTGTAAGCATAGTAGCAAGATGATCATATCTGTCATATAAATGTAAATATTATTGACCTACTATACAAAAGACTTAGAATATTATGTTTTTAATATCAAAGCTAATCACCTAGAGCTTTGGAGAAATTGTTGGAATAATTAGATGAAAGGGGATCATGGAGCATTATGGGAAATTAGTCTGGAAACTAGCTTGATTCTAATATACTTAGGAGTAGTCCCATCTTCCATTTTTGGTATATACTGCACCTGCCTCAAGAGCTGAAGCTGAATTTAAACTTGCTCTTAATCAAATCCATTTCCTTTTGAACTCTATCATTTCCCTTCGGAATTTTGATTCTGAAAGATGTTGGACACACTCAAGTATCACATAGCAATGAACTACTGCATTTATAACATATTCTCCCAATCTATATATATCCCCCTGGTATCCCTCCCTTTCTTAACATAACCCTTTGCCCTTTTACCAACACTACTTTTCTTTCCACTCATAGTTCCTACCCCTTTCAGTTGTGTCCCTTTATCAGACTTACAAGTTCAGGCCAGATGTTGTGCTGCTCTTCAGTAAATAGGCTTTTGCATTCTGAATTGCCAGCGTTCGGGATTTGGGATCGGGTATCTGATCGTCGTATGGACTGTATCCTGACTGATACAGACCATACCCGGGTTCATGTGGCTGATAGGGGCCACGCCTACATTCATCGGCTTGATAGGGATCGTCTCCTGCTACGTGTGTCTGATAGGCAGGTTTTGGTTCCTGTGTTTGGTAAGGGTCTAATCCCAGTGCATATGACTGATACATGCTTTGCCTTGCCTCCGGTGCCTGATCAGAGTCTTGTCGCAGCACGTCTCTCTGGCTGATGCTTATTTCTGGCACCTGTAGCTTGGGAGAGGCTTGTTCTGCTCCCCGCGGATCAGAGAGGTGTTGAAATGGGCTCTGCCATTGGTACGGTGCTTCTCCCGGTGCACGGGTCTGGCCGACGCTTCCTCTTCGGTCTTGTAACTGGGAGGGGTCTTGGTCAGGTTCTTGGGGCTGACTCCCTCGCCTTACCCCCCGGTACCGATAGGAAGCTGGTGCCGGTTCCGACTGCTGAGGCTGACGAGGCTCTCGTTCAGGCTCAAAGCCCTCAAAAGGCGGCTGCCCGGGGCCCCACTGAGGCGGCTCGGGCCGGTCGGTGCTGTCTGCGCGCCGCAAGTGCTCCCCGAGGTCTCGCTCCTGCCCTTCCCCCCGCACAACAGCCTGGGGCGGGGGCTCCCCGGGAGGCTCGGCCATGGGCCGGGGTCACCAAGCTGCCCCTCAGCCGCCCTCGCTTTACCGCGCCGCCGAGGTACAGCGGCCGCCGTTGCTGGGGACGCGCGGCGGGGCGGCGCCGGAAGGGGTGGGCCCGCGGCGGGTCTTCTGGCGGGGCTCGGCACGATCACCGCTTGTCTCCGGCTCCTGGTGCGCCAGCCCTGCCCGCTGCAGCCAGGGTCGTTGAGGGAGCTGCGGCCGTTGGAGCCCTGGGTGCTGCCCGCTGAGGAGCAGCGGCTGGTTGGGACAAGGGCCCGGTTCCTGAGGGGGCCGCCGTCCCTGTCCGGCTTCTTGAGCGCCGGGTGGGGGCCCTGTCCCTGAGGTGGGGGCCCTGTCCCTGAGGTGGGGGCCCTGTCCCTGAGGTGGGGGCCCTGTCCCTGAGGTGGGGGCCCTGTCCCTGAGGTGGGGGCCCTGTCCCTGAGGTGGGGGCCCTGTCCCTGAGGTGGGGGCCCTGTCCCTGAGGTGGGGGCCCTGTCCCTGAGGTGGGGGCCCTGTCCCTGAGGTGGGGGCCCTGTCCCTGAGGTGGGGGCCCTGTCCCTGAGGTGGGGGCCCTGTCCCTGAGGTGGGGGCCCTGTCCCTGAGGTGGGGGCCCTGTCCCTGAGGTGGGGGCCCTGTCCCTGAGGTGGGGGCCCCTGCTGGGCTCGCCGTCCCCAGCCCAGCAGGGTTGCAGCGTTTGCTAGGTGGGAAACCTCAGCAAGCTGCCCGAGCTACCGCCGCTTTTTCTAGAGCGGTTTTCAAGTTCGACTTGTTTCTTTTCATTGTGACCCACAAAACATGAAGTGCTGTTAGTACTCTGTCTTGAACGTTTGTGGTACAAGAATCTTTCAGATCTCAGCTGAGAGCAGAAGTGTAGATCTACAAAAGCTTAATTTTTATTTAAAAAGAATTGAGTGGGATTCACTTGTTTTCATCGCTTTCATTGTGTGCGGTAGAAAATGCAGTTTAACCTTCTGCATTTTAGTGATGCTATATCATGCTGTTGCTGTAAAACACAATGTTTTGTAGGAGGAGAAAAATATTGTAAAATCTAATAATCACTTTAAAAAACTGTGTTCACAGATCCAAGGAAAAAAGCAGATGTAAATTAAGTTGGAATAGAGGTGTTTTGATAGAAATCAGTTTTGTCATGTGATCCTATCAGTGTTAAGGAGACAGCTGGCTATAATGTGAGTAACTTCTGTTTGCAACAATATTCAAACACTAAAATGTGAAGGAAAAAATGTCACATTACAGAGGAAGAACCTGCTAACTTCTAGTAATTCAGTTACTCGAGATTTGTTTTACAGAGATACCATAGCACACTGCTGTATGCTTTTGCTGTCCCATCAGGTATTACGTGCTACGGTGCTATCTACTTGAACAGATACTTGAAGTTATATCAATATCCAGAGCCCTCATCATGTGTGTAAAATTTGCTAACGTGAATTGCCTCCTTAACGGTTCATAATTGTCTGTGAAGAGCTTTTACTGTTTGAGTGAAGTTAAACACATATGGAGGTTCTGAAACAAATATATAGAGCAGGTTTGAGGGGAAAAAAAAGGGCCTTTTAAGGAATTGCATTTTAGCAAATATCTACAGCGGGCCCAAGGTTAATTGTCAAATACTCTCTAACAATTCAACGGGGAAAATAATACTGTCTTTGGGTATCTATGTGAAGAAGTTGCTGCTGTAACAATGTCAGTAAAAGGCCCTATTAGACCCTTATAAGTTGTTTTAAATAAGGTAGTGCAATACCTGAACTGTAAAATACACTTCTCTGTCACTGACAGATCAGTTAATGTAACACTTAAAAAATAGTTTGTTTTGGATATTAGAAGTGACCAGAAAAAATTCTCAGAGGGGACATGGAAAGTTTTTGTCAAGTTCCGAGAGAGTAAGTGCCAAAAGTATCATTGAGTAATCTGACTCTTCTTGAAACAGTAAAACATGCATTTTCTGCATCCTTTAATAGGCAGAACATTTACATGAAGAATTAAAGAGTTTCTGTATTGTGTTCCTGTGATTCCAACAAGTAAGATAATATCATAAAATTGCTATTTCTGCTGGGTTTCAACTTGTAGAGGCTTTATTATTGACCTACTGATCTTTGTAAGGAATGTGCACAAGTTCATTTTGCAGAACTTACACACGGACTGCAGAGGGCGGTACAGTACTTGCAAATTACTTGTGAATTAATTTATATCCATATTTCATGTTTGGAGGAAAACCTTGATTTGTTTAGCAATTCACTTCTATAAAAATTGTATGGAATTAATTTTTTTTTTCTACCTGTCATGTACTGCGAAGCAGCTGCTCAAGAAGGGGCAACTTCTTTATCTTTTCAATCTTGTTCAGCAAAGAAGGAGAAAACTAGGGGCACTGATGTTGCAATTATATAAGTTAGAACACATATAAAATGTACAATGGCTCGGGGCAAAGAGTGGCTCAGTGCAGAAGGATGTTTCAGCAAGGTGCTGTGATGATCTCTTGTTGATACAGAAAAATAGGAAATGAATATATGCAATATTGTTGCAGAATCTTATGCTGATGCTTGTCAGTAGCATGGGTTAATTAGCTGAACAGTAACTAAAGTATTAATGTTTTCTCTTTCCAGAGGAGATATGTTAATGGTTTGTATTGTCTCTGCTATGGCCAGGTAGCAATGGTATCTTACCCTATGGATTCAAGACTGTTTTTCAGTAGCCCCCTTTTTTTCTTTTTAAATTGAACTCTTGCCTGTTGCTGATTACCAAGTGGAGATCCAAAGATGGTATAAAATGTTGCATGTAGAACTGGCATCTGTTGCATTTCTATACAGTTTCATTGGTGAATTTTGAACATGCTTGCACTGGGAAGGGAATGACCGGCAATCTGAATAGAGCTTCCCATTTCAAGTGGTAATCCTTCTGTGCTCTGTTGATTTCTGTGCAAACAACTATTGAATTGGAAAGCCCAGATTCAGGTCCTATGTGTGTCTTCCTGGAAGAACGCCTTCATCGTCAGACCAGTAAATAGCACCTGTAACTACTGAGGTGAAGCTGCTCTTTACTGTGTAGCAGGCAAGGCAGCTTTAGCTGAACTCCAGCCTGTACACTAGGAATCAGGCGCTGTTACTTTGTGTGAAGTTTGTTCGGGCAAGCGGCTGCCAGGTGTGTTGTCAGCTCACTTAAGAGGAAGGCATAATTATTAGATTCTTATTAGATTTGGTATGGCATAAGTTTCAAACTGCATACCATGGTCAAGACTGAAGTGCCTGAGCATATGAAGATGATCTTTAGCTTTTCCTTTATACTATGTTTATGAATTAAATACTTATGTTCACTCTGACTGCTTCTAAATGACTTAAAGAGGAAAGGTACTTGAAAAGTGCAGGTTCTGTCTTGTTACCTTTGTTAATTCTCATGAAAAGACTATTAACTACATAACTACTTTTAAGTCACTTTTTTTCTGTTCAGAAGCGAGTTACACTCGTTTCTTCTGCAGTTCCAAAAAAGCCACATGAAATTTTTATGCTTAAACATACAGCAAGTGGTTTTAATTGTGTAACAGAGCTTTTTTACACTTTTTTTAACCCAGAGAGGATTAAAAAGTATTTCTGCATCACTTGCAGAATATAGTTTTCCATTTGATAGAAATTCTTTTTTTTATGTCACTTCTAATAGCAATTTCCTGCTAAATATCTAAGTGCTTGTATGTATAAAAGCAAATATTATTCTGTGAATCTTAGGTGTTTATTGTGCAGAGAGAAGAGATGCTCATACAAGATCTCCTTAAAATATGCTAGTGACTTTTTTTGTTAGTTGCAAGTTTATCATTGAGTCATTACTGCTGGTATGCCTCTTTCTTCTTCCATAGGGCTTGATTCTTTCCTTTGGGTTATATGCTCAAGTCAAACTGTATTCCTCAGGTGATCATAGATGTTAGATCAGTGCTGGCAGCCTGAGATGCTTTTATATGAGGTGATATTAATGGAAAGCTGAGACACTGTCATCCTTCTGCAGGGTACTGATAGGAAATGCATATGGTGCGCCGAAGAGAATAATAGTTTTTGGAGATCTAGTGCTGGCTTTTGCTCTTACTGAAGTCAGTGGGAGTTTTGTTACTGACTTCAGTGAAGGCAAGATTAGGTCCTTTGTCATTTCATTATCATTTTTCGACATAGACCAGGTTATATGCTGGGAGACAAAGTAATTTTAGTCCTGACTTACAGTGGAGAGTTGCTGTGGTTAAGGTCGAGCATTGAGTTTACATTCTGAGATGTGAATTATGTATTTTACATCCTCCAAGTTCAGGAAATCAGAGTTAACAGGATAATGTTCAGTAGACATTTAACTATAACTGTGCAGTGGCAGCAATGTTGGTGTGGACCAGCAAAATTCCAAGGGGGTGGAAAATTTTATACCACTTGGTAATCTGAGTGCTAAATCTATGTTGTAAGCAAAGCTTTTGTTCAAACTATGTTATTACAGTGACATGTGAGGGTTTTTGTTAGGAGAAGTGCAGGACATTGAAGTTGATAGATTTTCAGATACTGGAATATAATGTCTTGTGATTATGGTTTCTGTTACTGAAGGTGATGGTTTTTCTCTGGTTTTGGGCACTGTGCGACTGACTAAAAATTGCAGTGAACACCACGAATAGTGCTTTCTGGGTGCTGTATCTCTAATTTATTATAACTTTCATTGATGTTGGTATACCATTTCTTCCCAGTCAGTACCACCAGACCATGGTGTTTTTTGGTTGCTCTTTATGAGGACAAAGTGTAGTTTTCTGGCAAAGAGGGTGTGGCAGTTGTGCTGGGTTTAACTAGTTTCAGCCTTTATGCTGGTGCTCAGAACTGTCCCATTTCCTACAAGTCTGTTAGATCACAATTGCAGACTTCGGAGGCTGTGTAGTGTGATACTTGCTAGGGTGAGGTGAAAAGCAGTGGTGATCCTTGCTAGCATGTTACAGCTGTGATATGGCATTCAAGTGGGCCTGTTTGGGATGTATGCAGGGCCATTTTGGCATCTGTTAGGCAGAGAAGTCTGAATGTGTGTGGGATAGTGCCTTCTCTCTAAAATGTCTAACTGTGCATGATTGTGTGTTTCTGTACTATTCTCATTGACTGAACCTGTTTCAGGGGTTCATGTTAAAGATACCCAAATTTGCTCCTCAGAGCTGTGTAGATCCTGATGGCTGTGGTGTTGCAACAGTGGAAAAGTGGGCTGTTGGAGATTAGATCTTTGATTGCTGCACCAGTGTTGCCAGGTGGCAGTAGTGTAATAGAATGAACTTCAAATACCCTCCACTGCTCTGGGTTGTTGCAGGCTTGTGAAATCTTAACAGGCTTGTTTCTTCTTGCTGTGCACCTAAAGATCTCTTTTCTTGGGTGACAGGAGGGTGAAAGGGAGGGGAAGTTTTGTTCCATGTAGAAATTCTTGGGGATTTTGTTTCTGTTAGTATTTGATTAAGTCACAGTTAAAATGGAGCAATGACTGTCACTAATAAAAGGGAGGTTCACTTTTCACTTTGCAGATCTTTAAACTTTACTGTATTTCTGAGAATGATAAACTTTTGTATTTGATACTGCATTCAATTTACAATGATTATATGTAATGGCTTTATTCTTACGTGAAATTGAGCGAGTGTAATCATTTCAAGAGGATTATAAATTTCAGTCAATTCCTATTTTGCTTTTCCCTAGCTGTGTGTGTTATAGCACTTCTCATTGTAGATAGAATGGATTTGATAATTTTTCCCCTACTGTGGTAAACCCTCTAGTCTGCAGCAGTGTAAAACAGGGTATAATGATGATTCAGCAGTATTTTACAAAACTGTACAAAACATGAGCAAATAGAGAACCAGGCCTGGCATTTTGCCCTTTCAAATCATTAGGAGAAGGGCTACCTGAACGTATTCTTTGCTATTTATCAAATACTTAGAAAATAAGTATTTTAAAATCAAAATCCTTCAGAACTGTAGATGGCATTGTTTTCCTTAGTGACTCTGGAAATAGCTAGGAGGTTTTGTGGAACAAAAGTTTCAGTATTTCACTAGGATTAGTCGTACATATAAGTTTACCTTTAAATTCTTTACAGGAGGAACTTGTCGTGTTAGACTCAAATATGAAATTCTGCTCAAACATTCATCTTTCTATGGCAGTCCTGTCAGAAAATCCATGCTACTGACTATCACTTAGAAAAAAATACAACTGTCAGGCCATGTTTTTTCAACAATATCCAAGCAAATTGTCCTATATTATGCTATCTTGACTGTGATATATAATAACTGACTTGAGGCTAGCACTATGCTCAGAAACAGTATGTTTAATTTGTATCTACTGACTTCGTAATTTAATTGCATTCTTCATTTGAAATAATACTCAGAGCATAATGGGGAAGCAAGCCTATGAAGTTTACTTTGTGATGATCTCCAATAGAGAGAAATTCATCCCTCTTACTGTTATTTCATGGAATACCATTAGATCAAGCATTTTCTCTGGAAATAATTTCTGTAAGTTCTAATACTCTTTCATTGTAAATTGGACGTATAGCTTTGGTCTTCATTGTTGCAGATAAATTTGTCCTGTTTTCTTTTTCCAGAGATGTAGAACTTCCTGTAAACTACCTTATTCGAGGAACAAACATGTTCACTTGAAAACTTTTTTCTTCTTGTTTTCCTCTTTATTATTTTGGATAGGGCTTCTGTTTTCATTTAGTCACATCTTTTTGTCTATGAAAAGTATGACAAAAACAAGGCAAAATTTTGCATCAGCAATCAAAAGACTATATTTAGGTGAAGTAAACAAGATTACCTATGAAATGTCTGAGATATGTTTCCTTGTATTTTATATTAGTAACTTTGCAATGTCACTAGATTTTTTGGTGCAACAATTTCCATCCTATTTTACATATAAATAAGTTTTCCATCAAAAATATACTCTGAATTTAGATAGTGGAATAGATTCTATTAGTCTGTGTTTTTCTTGCAAAACATTTATAGAACCATTGTTTACAATGTCTTGTTCACCTGCATTTGAAACTTACTGCTCTCTTCTACATATTGTTGATGAAAACTGCTGCTTTAGCTGTTAGTAAGTGTTCAAAGCATCCATATTAAATCATAAGTTTGCTGGTATTCCTTTGTCAAAATATGAAAAAATATTGTGTCTGTTTAAGAAACTGTAAGAGCACCTTAAAAGGTGCCCTTAAATATGTAAAACTTAGGGGCTATAACAATTTACTTTTAGCTGTCTGGAGTGAGATTGAGAACTCTTTGATGCTTAGAATAAATATACAGAGGGTAAAATGTTTGGATGTTAAAAAGACATGACAATCCATGCATTGAGCAAGGACTGCTTAACTGAATGATGTGGAGATTCTGTCATGATATGCTATAAATTATGCACCTCTTCAGGCTTTAGTCACCCTTCTCAGAACTGAAAGAGGTCATGATTATCTATTTCAGACTCCAAATTTATAGATAATCTACTCAAGGAGAAAGCAACTTCCCCCCCTTTTCCTTCACTGTCCAAAAAAATACATAGGACTTGTTTTCTAAAGAATACCTGCTGGGAGCATACACCCTTTATACCAGACTTGGTAGAGCTCTCCAGAGGGGAGAGACCTGCATTCAACTCCCTTCAGGCTAAGACTCAAATCATATTCCCCACATCTTGAATAAGGGAACCGGGTCTCTCTGAGGGGACTTGGGTACACTACAAAATTTTACTATCCTTTTCCTAGCTTAATAGTCGAAGTTGTTTTTTTAATCTTTTATAAAGCAAAACCATGATCTTGGAGCACAGTCATGAGTGATTTCTTAAGAGATTCCAGTATAGTCAATAAAAAGTGAAAACAATTAGAGCTAATACTTCATAGCCAACAGTAGATTTCCAGGATACAGTAATAACTGTAAGAAGAAAACACGGGGAGCAAAAAGGTATTAAAATAATTCACAGTAGAGCTTGAGACTTCTCTTTAACGAATCTAGGTCCAAACACCATCTGTTAATCAGATAGTGGTTTCCTTCCTGAAGTAACCATGATTTTATTCAGAGGGCCAAATTCCACTGTGGAGTTCATTAGTGAAAATCGCTGTACCTCAGGAAGACAGTTACTGCTCAGACTCCTGTCTGTTGGGAATCCACATTACCGGTTTTTCATTCATGATATTCCATAGAAGGGCATACTAAGTTTATGCATTAAAAAAATTTTACTTTTGCACAGATATAGATAAATGTGAAGCAATAAGGATAATGATTCAAGTTTTAAAGAATAAAAAAAAGTGCCTGAATTTCTTACTTACCAGGTGGTGTATTTAGAGATTGAAAATAAATCGTAACAGGAAAAACTTCAGCAGGCTTAGTATGCCTACCTGTGTTGCATTTCCACTCTCCTTGACAACTCCTGGTAATTGGTGTTTTAGGTTGAGATTCAATGTTGTTGTAGAGACAGACAAAAAAATGACAGGAGACCAATTTGGTTTGAGTTAGCATGCAAGGCGAAGTGCACCCACACCATTTATTATCTGACTTTTTATAATATCTCTGTGCTACCATGGCAAAAGCTTATTGGCTATACAGTTGTTTTTCACAAATGTGATTGGTGGTGAGTTGCTAACACCTGTGTTCCCCTTACTTCCTCAGACTTGTTTGCAACATTCTTTAGTCTGTCTGTCTCGTCTTCTCAAGGGCACAACAGAATCTTGTCAAGGTCAAGCTCTTCTCCAATCAGGTTGTCGGCAGACCAGCTGCCTTCCCTGACAATTTAATAAATACTACTCAGTGTTGTGAGATGCTGCTTTAACTACTGCTTTGAAACAAACATCAAAAACTTGGGTGAATAGGTTTACTTAGTTTGTTATTGGTATCCAAAAGAATATCATGGCTGTGAAATTCTGAGCTAACAGGTCTAATTATGTACCATTTGACTTTGGATTTGCTTCCCCTGAGACTGAAGACGCATCTTGTTAACATTCTTCTTTCTATGGAGATTAAATTAGTATCCACTTGGTTTCATTGGTCTGTGAATGCTGTACCTGTTAGAAAAGAGGCACTTCCTCAGCCTGAGATCTTAGAATAGCTCTGAGTCAAAACTTTTTTTAATAATCCAGAGTTTTAACTTTATTTAAATGACATATAGACTTGTATTGGTCTCTGTATGATGATTAATTCAATTCTTGCCATGTATTCTTAATCAACCTTTCACTCTGCATATTTATTCAGTTTTGTGATCAGAAAGTTATCTTTGAATAATTATGAGCCACTAATAAAACTACCAGACTACTGTGAAATTGCTCTCAAAAAAATCAGGTCCAATTTTAAATTGTATAATTTGTTGCCTTTCTCTTCATTTGCTTAATACTAAAGTACAATAAAAACGGGGGAAGAAAAAGGTTTCTAAATAGAGTTAATTATTTGAGTTTTTAATCTCTTAATCTTAAAATTCTTACAGGGCTTCAGTCTGTATTATGAAAACACAGAAGTCAAACTGTAATAAGAATCAAGAAACAGTAATGGTCAAACTGGCCAAGTATCTAAAAAAATTTAGATGTTTGAGTTACTTTTGGGAAACAGTCTAGTTTCTGAAGTTCTGGATCTTTTCCAGAAGTTATTTCTTCCCTTAGACTTCTCCGTTACAACCTTCAGTTGTGATGGTAGGTCTTTTTTGGAAGCTGTCACTGTAGACATAGGTATATCTTGCATATGCAGCTGATATACTGCTCATTTTCTCTAAGCATGTCCTATAAATTCATTTACCTACCATATATCTTCCTTTCCAGCTCTTCCTCCTGAATGTGGAACTTGCCCTTCAGTGACTTTGAGAGTTCATAACTTAGGGTCTATGAGCTTTGAATAAATTAACACATTCACCTGGGGTGGTCGGGGAGAGGAATGAAAGGTTATTAATTAATTTCCTGCTAAGGAGAACTTGGTTACTGAGTTATTGAGTCTCTTCTCTCTCTTCCCCTCCTGCAACAAGTGCAATAAAGTAATAAATTAGCTTTTACCCTGTTTTGAGATTTTTTGATGTTTTGGTCCAGTGTTAACATAAAAGTCATTCTGATAGCTTGCCAGTTTTCATTCTAGTTTAATTATACAGAAGTTACTGCCTGAATTATGGGACAAAGAGAAGAACACTTTTTAGAAAAACACTTCTAAATGTGTCACTGTTTGAAGATACTGTGTTTACGTGTACTCCATTTTTAACTGTAAAGAATTTTTATTTTTTATTTTTTATTTTGGACAAAGATGGTGAGAGGAAGAGAAATAGTCATAATACTAACTTTCTAAATGGATACAGTTGTAATTATAAGGCTAGTCTCAACTGGTTTTAATCAGAACGGTTCTGTTGCAATCCATGAATCTACATGGTTTTGCTAGCTGAAAATATCTCTTGTGGTGTCTGTCCTCTGATATTTCTTGGTGCTATCTTCTTCCCTTCCAGCTTCCTCTATCTGTATAATTCCAAAGTGATGGAACAAGAGGGTTTTTAGATGAGCAGATATGGTTAAATTGTCAAGCTGGTGGACTTTTTACTAGTCGACAAGTTGATTAACTCTCAGGAAAGACAAACAGATTTGGCTAATAATATGCCAGAAGACAGGAAAACTCCATGCCTAAAATTCAGCAGTTGAAGGTAATGTTCATTTCACTTGTGGAGGTACCACTCTTGAAAGAGGTTGGAGTTGCAGTAACTATAGTGGTTTTCCTAAAATGGATTTCCTGAATCAGAACTTTCTGGATAAACAACAATTACAAAAGAGGAAGCTGAGAGAAAGCTGGTAGGCTTCTGAGATCTAGCCCAGAAAGGTGTACAGTCATTTAACAGGAAAAATCATGGTGTGTTTAAAAAATTGGAAAAGACCTGGTCTGACTCTATCCTTTCAGGTTTATACTCTTTCAATTTCAGCTGGCTAGATTCTTTCTGCCTCGGAGATTCAAAGGAAGGGCAATATATATAGGAGGCAAAATTTGTAGAAAACATTTCTCTAGTTAGATGCAATATCCATTCAGCAGTGTGAGTTTTGTCTAGTAATGCATTTGTTTCTGTAAACAGGCAGTAAAGTGCAGTAATAGGGTTTAGAAGCAGTCATTGCTTGATGATGGGAGAACATAATTTGTCTGTTGTCAGAAATAATAAAGGGTCCACCATGATTGGTTTATATTACTTGGACACTGAAATCTGTTAAATCAGTAGGTACATGAGAGTAAAAAAATGAAAGGGAAACATTAGTTTTCTTACAGTTATTTCATGTGTTTCTTCTGAAATGTATAAACTTTGCTGTTCAAACAGTACTCAACCCCTCTTTAAATGCTGCAACTGCTTTTTCTCCGTTATTTTATATATCCAAATGTAAACATCAGTTAACCTCCCTCCTGCCTCATTTAATTATGTTTAACAAGTAATCAATCTGAATTAACAGCAGGAGACTTCATGCCATTCATATATTTTTAACAGATGTGTTCAGATAATTCTGTGAATATATTTGGCAATGAAGGGAATCTGTTGTGATTCATCAGTTTCCTGGGAGAAGTCTCAGGGCACACATCATCTTAATTAAGCATTGCCGTTTTAGGCCTCTGACACTTGTGATGAAGTTAAATAATAGTTCATTAGTTTCTATTTATCAAATACTTGTGCTGATGGAGCTTTTCCATTTCATCTATAAGAAGGGCCTTTTAAACTCTTTCTTGAAAGATTTTTCTGCTAATACCTTTGGGGGATAGAATGAAAAATACTTAACAAATGCATAGTAAATAAATCATATGACTCCCAAAATTCAAAAACCACAAATCAGTTTGAAGTATTCAATTTTCAGTTAATATACTCAACAATAAATATAACAGGGATTAGTTACATGAGAGGATGTTTGGCTTGTTATGGATTGTAGAGCAGCCTTTATTTTAGCTTTTATATACTGTTTTAATTAAGTCTGGATTTTTGGCCTATTAGGATGCTTGCCCATACTGTCCACTCATGACTTCATTGTATTCACTATTTTGTGTTTCTCTAACATTGTCCACTGCCTATTTGCTTTATGTGAAAGAATATCTAGGGTAGCAAATCTTGTGCTTTGGAAGCATGGAAGATTAGAATCCCTAAACATGAAGCCCTGTAGAAGATTAACTCTAGTTTAGGTTCCTTAGATGGTCTCTAACCTGATCTTCTCCTACAGTGGGCGGTTCTTCATTCTCCCAGTCCCCACCTTTACCTTCTGTGAATTGGGTGGTGTGGCTGGAGCACTTGCTGGTGAAGACCAAGGCAAAAAAGTCATTGAATACCTCAGCCTTTTCCAGATCCTGGGTAACCAGGTCTCCTGTTTCCTTCCAGACAGGGCCCACGTTTTCCCTAGTCTTCCTTTTATCGCCAACGTACCTATAGAAGCTTTTCTTGTTGCCCTTGATGTCCCTGGCCAGCTTTCATTCTATCAGGGCTTTGGCTTTCCTAACCTGATCCCTGGCTGCTTGGACAGTTTCTCTGTATTCCTCCCAGGCTACCTGTCGTTGCTTCCTTTTTTGTATTTGAGCTTGTCCAGGAGCTCCTTGTTCATCCCTGCAGGCCTCCTGGCATTTTTGCCTGACTTCTTTGTTGGGACACATTGCTCCTGAGCTTGGAGGAGGTGATTCCTGAATATTAACCAGCTTTATTGGGCCCCTTTTCCCTCCAGGGCTTTATCCCATGGTACTCTGCCAAGCAGATCCCTGAAGAGACCAAAGTCTGCTCTCCTGAAGTCCAGGGTATTGAACTTGCTGTGCGCCCTCCTCACTGCCCTAAGGATCTTGAACTCCACCATTTCATGGTCAGTGCAGCCAAGGCTGCCCTTGTGCTTCACATTCCCCACCAGCCCTCCTTGTTGGTGAGAACAAGTACCAGCGTAGCACCTCTCCTCATTGGCTCCTCTATTACTTGAAGGAAGGTATAATCACTACATTTCAGGAACCTCCTGGATTGCTTATGCACTGCTGTGTTGTCTCTCCAACAGATGGTCATTGAAGTCCCCCATGAGGACCAGGGCTTGTGCATGTGAGACTGCTTCTATCTGTCTACAGAGGGCCTCATCTGCTCAGTCTTCCTGGTTGGGTGGCCTGTAGCAGACCCCCACTATAACATCACCTGTCCCTCCCCTCCCTTTAATCCTGACCCATCAGCTCTTGGTCAGCTCCTCATCTATCCCCAGGCAGAGCTCCCTGCGCTCCAGCTGGTCATTGACATGGAGGACGACGCCCTCCTCTTCATCTCCCCTGCCTGTCCTTCCTAAAGAGCCTGTATCCTTCCATTCCAGCACTCTAGTCATAGGAGCCATCCCACCCCATCTCCATGATGCCAATAAGATCATAGCCCTGCAGCCGTGCGCATGTCTCTAACTCCTCTTGTTTATTCCCGGTGCTATGTGAGTTTGTATGGAGGCATTTACGTTGGGCCCCCGATGAAGCTGACTGACTTGCTGGAGTGGCTGGAATTCCTCTGTGCTGCTCTTCAGGTGCTCTCCTACTGACCTGTGATCCCTCTCCAGGCTCTGGGCATCTATTGCTGGCACTGGCATCAAACTGGTAGGAGTGGGATGGAGTGGAGTGAGGTTCCCCTTCCCCTGAAACTTTAGTGTAAAGCCCTCTTCACCAGCTTTGGCAAGCCTATGACTGAAGATTCTCTTCCCCTTCCCTGACAGATGGACCCCACCAGCCCCCAGTAGACCAGGTTTCTCAAAGCGAGTCCCACAGTCTAAGTAGCCAAACCCCTGACTGTGGCACCAGTCCTGTAACCATTTGTTGATTTGCCAGATTTGACTGGCCCTTTCAAACCCCTTCCCTTTGTCTGGGGGGATTGATGAAAAAACTGCCTGTGCTCCAGAGTCCCTTACTGCTGCTCCCAGGGCTCTCTAACCTTCTTGATACCCCTCAGACTGCTCCTGGCTGTATCCCTGGTGCCCACCTGAAACAACAGCAGCAGCAGATAATAGTCAGTGGACTGTCCAAGACTCAGTAGTATCTCGGTGATATCCCTGTTACGAACACCTGGTAATGCAGCAAGCTGCATTCTAGCTCCTCTCAAACTGGATCAAAGATTACAAAAGCTAGTACTGCACTGGCTCTAGTGTTTGGTCTTTTATGAGGGGTTTAGGCCAGGAAGGGGGTACAACTCCCACTTCTAACTTCTCATGTGGCAAAAAGGAGTGTAAATCTCATGCTAGGCTTTCACAGGTGAAGGAAGTGTTTTTTGGTTGTCAAATCCCAGATATTTAGTCTTCCTGCTGAGGATGTAATAGCAACATTCCCTAACAGTGTCCAAGCATCTCACCTGACTCTTCTTTTTTTTAAGGTGAAGAATCAGGACTGCTTTCCAGATTTAAAACTTTTTTGCCTCTTAAAACTCCCAAAGTAAGCATTAATGTCAATCATCCAAGAGATAGTAAAACTGAATCATTGACTTCCGACACTGGAACTATTTTGGATCAGTAGGACTATTTTGATAAGCAATTAAGCAATTACCTGCACAGTTATACTAATGCAAAACTGCTTAGATATATTAAAACAGTGATGTGGCAATGATATTTAGGGTCATGAAAGTATATGCAGTTTAATTCAAGGGGGACATCAATGGAGAAAAATGAAGTGCTACAATATTTGGAGGCCTCTTAGATCTTTGTATTCATATGCTGATACTAGCATTGACCATCTGGAAGGGGCCACTGGACTGAACTCTCTCATATGCCATATGAATTTTCTTAAATGAACAAAAAAAAAGACAAACCATGATACTGCTTTAGGCAGATGGGCCAGGCAATAGTACAGTTTTACCAGTAAAAACTTTAAGAATTTGGTATGTATAGAAAAGCTTGCATAAATATCAAGCAAGAACCGCACCAATTTCCTGTAGCGGTGCACTCTTGCCCATGAAGAACAGCTGTTGCCTGAAGCTTTCAAATTTCCTTGGTATGGTGAGATATTTTGTTTTCTGCTACAAGCCATGAATAACTGTTGCTGTTAGGTATGTAAGTCACTAGTCATCATGGGTACAATTTGATCTCTAGACAAAACAATCCCAAACTTGATACGAGCCACTTGACATAGGAAATGGGTAGCTTCCCAGTCATTAAGTGTTCAAGGCATATTGGGATGGCAGTGATAGGTAGTAGCTTTCACCATTTACAACTTCTGAAAGGAGCTGCTATGAATAGCACACTTGGGAGTACGGAGTATCCAAAAGGCTTTGCTAAAGCCTAAGTACCTGTATATCAGCTCCAAGATTTCTAGGTGTTCAGAGGTAATGGTAAATTAATTGTGTATGCAATCATTCTTTAAAGCAGACTTTAAGCCACATGCATATTGTGGGTGGTAATTTATCAAACTGAGCCACTTTTAATTAAAAATGGTTCTGTGCAATTTGTGATGAACAGTTTTTTTTGATATGCTTGGATCTCACATAGATGTTATAAGTAATTCAGCTTAATTAGAAGATCATTCATTTTTATTTTTTTTCCTAATTCAAAATGGAAGTACTTTCAAAATCACCATTTAATGAAAATGGGATTAGATAATTTTTGGCCTGTGTTATTCCTTAGTTTTTACTCAAGTTAGCAGACTTCACTTTCAGAGGATCTGCTCGCTTTTGTGTAAAAAAAAAAAAAAACCCAAAAAAACCCAAAAAAACCCCCCAAAAAAACCCCAAGCAAAAACAAAACCCCAAAACACCCTTGTGTTTTCCTCCTTGAGGATTTAAAAAAATCCCTTTGTATATGTTTGCCTCAGACTTGGAAAACATGTTCTAATCCTTCATTCTGAGAAAGAGGGATGAAACTATGCCTTTGAGATGAGTGCTGTTTCAGTTTGTGGAAAAGTTTAAAGTTATAGGAAAGGTTACTCCACTTTGCCAGAAGCAAATATTTGTACAGTTGTCCCTAACAGAGGCAGCCAGTAGATGTCTTATTGTCAGGAATAAGTAAATGTGGCAAAATTTGAATCAACTCCAAACTTCAGTAAAACTTACATTTAGGATTTCATTTCAGTTCTGTTAAAAGATACATATTAGCCACAAAATCCAAATCTCAAATTATGTTCCGAACTCTCTCAAAAATAAGGATTATTCTATTGAACTGAAATTGTACTATTAGAATGGTTTTTGGTATTGAAATATACAGTTGAGTTTAAACCCAAGACTTAAGTGCATTATAGTGTTTTGGGTTTGCTTTTTAGAAAAAGATTAAATTTCCATTTCCTTCCTACCTTTTCTTTTTCTATATATAAGTTTTTTTGCAGGTGTTTTGGTAGCTCTGCTTTGCTTGTGGTACTAATCCTTTCTCGTAGGCTTGACAGTCAAGTCTTGCTATGTTCATCACACTGAATTTGTTTTTCTCATCATCAGCTAAATTTAATCACCTCCCTGAGCAGAGATGGAAATTGAACTTGCTTCCAGCACACTTCAGCTCAGTAAATACTGGTGTGATCGGAGTGAGAAAATTAAAAAGGCTGCAAAACCCACTGCATGTAATCCCTTAATCCAATATTAAGGATCCTGGGTTTGTCTGTACAAATACTGAGTACTCTCCAAGAACATAAAAGAAGCAGTTTAGCATTAAAAGAGATATGAGCACTGTGCTTTCTGAGGAAACTGTTGGGAAATACTTTTCTTCCACAAAAATTAAAGGTGTGCGTGGCCAGATGCTATTTATTTCTACCATTATGATATGGAAATTTATTTGATGATTCCATCCTAGTCTGTCTTTCTTTGATCCACAGCTGTCTTCTGGTTAGATAACATCTACCTTCTAACATTTACAATTGGTTTCAGTTTGAATGATCTGATTATTTCCTGTTCTTACCCATGTCTGTTATAGTGTCTCAGCATAATTTAGAGCTCTAATTCTGCACAGGAGCTGAGGTTGAGAGGGAGAAGAGGACCAAGGAGAGAAATTTTGTTCAGGTTGAGAGATCTACTTATAGGCAGATATTTCACATTTTTATCCTAATGCAAACTCAGCTTCTTTGCTTTATGTTAGAAGAAATCATGAGAAAACTTGAAGGTTTGTTAGGTAAAATTGTGAAACAAGAACAAAGCCCCTAAATGGATTCAGTAAGCCAGCCAAATAATTCAGAAATTATTGAGACCCCCACCTAATTTCATAACTGAACATTCATGTACCTGAAGAAGTAGCTTTTGTCATCCATATAATGATCCTAAAATATTGAAGTCCAGTTCTACACTTATCTGCCCAGACATTTATCTGGAGTAATTCTGCTGAATAAAGTCTAGTTGCTGGAGTGGCACACGTATGAAAGGGGTACAAGAAAGAAGAGAACTGGCTATATATTGGAGATCCTACCACCTTTCCTCTTACATCAGTGTACTTATGGTGGAGGGCAGTTCTTTACCCTGAGAATGGTCTAAATGCAAGATACATTTCCATTCCAAAGTTAATGTGTGTATATGACTGGAGATGTATCTTGTAATTCTTTCTCTGGGGACATAACCTGTAATTATTTTTCAAGGTGCTTCAGAAAATCTTTTCCCCCTTCTCTCAAATAGTGGAGAAGATTTGTCCATGTTTTTCCATATTTTTTTTTTTCCACGATGGGTGATTTGAAGTTCATTCAGGCATCTCTGAGCAATGGGCTCATTTCATTCAGGGACAAGGATTCTGGCCATAGATCAAGTTAATTCATGACAAAGCTAAATCCATATTCTAACCTGCAGGTCACATGAAGGTAGGAGTAAAAGTACTTCCCCAGAGTTTTTCTGTATTTTTCTGGGTGTTTCAGGTGTAGGATGAAGTCTAAGCCTGTCCTAGAGCCTTTGTACTTGAAGAGACTTACCTTTTGTTTTGCTTTTAAAATGTCAGGCCCCATCTCTGCCTATGAATTTTGGCAATGAGTTTAATATAACTCTATTATAGTCAACTCTAGCATAGCTAAGAACAGATTCTGATTCAAAATGGGAATAAAATACAAGAACACTGAGAGAAGATCAATATAGATCTTCCTATAATATTTTTAAAACAATCCATTTTGTATATGTTCTTTTCTCTTTCACACTTTTCCTAGTGAGACCTCATGGAGGACTTCAGTGGAGGGAAAAAGTGCAGTTATTCGTTGAGCTTTGTATAAGGTACATTTTGAATGGCTTTACTCATTTCTCTGCACGTACAGGACTAACCTGAAAGTCACACTGAGAGATGGCATTAACAGCATTAGGTGTCTGCTGTGACTTTTTTCATCCATAGTTTGAATTCTTTCTATGCAGACTTAGTTCTAAGCCCTTTTTTTTTGGATCTGTTCTTTTGATATGAATCCTGACGTCCTTCATGAAAACACTGGATTTGTTAGATTGCTGACTGTAAGAAACCAATTCTTAAATTTTCCTGAGATTCACTAATAATCCTGAGATTCAGGTTCCTAATTCTTTGGATTACTACTTGTATGATTTCAAAGATTTTGATAATTTAAACCTTTTGATTTTTTTTTAATGCTGATTTCTTACCTTGTGTCTATTATATTGTCTCCTTAGTTGAGGGAAATTGCTGTAGTAATGGATTTTTCCACAGTTCAAATTTAACTTAAACTACACAGACAGGTTTTAGTAGTGGTAGATCATGGTGACTCAAACAGCTCATAGGCTTCTCATCCTTCTGGCTGCTTTCCTTGAATATGAGAGATATACTATTTTAATGCTTATGCAGCATGTAATTTCTAAGAGCACAGAAGAGCATTGAACATTTTTTGATAGGTAGCAATTAAAAAAACCGTAGTTTACAGCCAAATGAATGATTAGTACTTCTAGCAAGAAAGCTAAGAGCATCATGAATTCTGTCTCAGGAGTGACAGATAACTCTTCAAGACTTTTAAGGAAGGCTTTGCATCTGTAAGGTCTAGATGTATGTACAGTTTTGGCTGTGGAGCAAGTAAGCTAGAGTTCAGATCTGCAAGAGGTTAAATGTTCTTGTGTAATATAATACAATACTCTGTCCATGGCATCATTTGCCTTGAGATATAATCTCTCCCCACATGCACTTCAGGCTGTCCAAAACAATATACTTCAATGACTATGGCTCTGAGCCTTAGGCCAATAACCCTTGTTCAGGAGTATACTGCCTATGGTTAAAAGCTGCACCCACACAGCTACATATATTACAATTGCCTGCATGTAAGTGGAACTGCCCAGAGAGCAGGTAGAATGTCAGCCTGTGAGACACCAGTTGGACACCCCCTCACTCACTTAAATTTAAGCATGACAATAATTCCACTGAAGCAGCATACTGCAATGAATGCATAATGTACCACCATGAATATAGGTTTTAAGTGTTTCACTAAAGTGGTCATAAAGAACACCAGACCCAACAGAGTCATTCTCCAGTGACTACTTCATTTTGTTTGCGTGGGTTTTACTCTCTCCTTCCTTCCCTTTTGTAAATAAATCAGTCAGCCTTTTTGCAGAAAGTAGTTATGCATCAAAAGGACAGGCAGAGTAAAATTTTATCAATACTTGGTTGCTAGTCTGCCTATCCAAAATAAGACCCTGTATTTCCTACGTTACCAGGAATCTTGCTCAATCCTTCGTCATTGTTTTTGTTGTTTCTTATGTTGAGATAGAAATGCTGTAGGGAAATTGTACTTGTTATCCATTATACACTATACATTATACTTCATCTTTTCCTACAGAGCAGGAAAGATATGTCACCTTACTGCTCTTGAGTTGCATACAATGTGTGTGTACAGTTTACTTAGCATAGGATAGCCACTTAGAGAACTGGAAGCATGAAGAAAATTAGCCACATAGTGTCCTGGGGTGAAGGAAGGGAAGAGAAAGATATTCTCAATATCCTAATCACTAGCAAGTTTTGACTGGACTTTAGGTAGGAGTGTGCAAGAAACTTGGTAAGTAATGTGCCTATCATCCAGTTTCTCTTTCTCTCTTTTTCTTTTTCTTCCTTAAAAATACTCTGAAAAGGAATGTTTTGTTTTCCAGGATGAGTCTCCTGAAGAGACCTGATGGTTTTTGGTAGTTTGCAGGCACAGAATAAAGTGGGATGTTACTGAGAGGCAAGGAAGATACAAAATGAGTTTTCTCAGGAGAGCAGCGAAATTCCAAATAATGCTAATGTGCTTTTATCTGCTCTCAGTTTTCAGGTTCTGAACGTGCCAAATCACCTTGTGTAAAGCTGGCAGGATGTTTGATCAAATCTGCAAATTTAGATATGCAATTTATCAAAAGAGCATATACAAAACCAACAGGTCTTTTTTTGTCTGTAGACTAGAGCCTTTTTAATTTGTCAGTACTTTGAATTACTCCCATTTATACATGTAGCTGAGTAAAAAAAAGTATTTCATTGCTTTCTGCTTTCACATAGATGTGTGGTTTTGGATTCCACACGAGGTAAAACGTGTTACTAAGTTGTGTTAGTGGTGTCAGGTCACCTAGAAACATGGTAGTGTTGCAAGATACAGTTAGTGCTGGTGATTACACACTAGCTGCTTTCTCATCCCTCCTATTAATGAATTCATGTCCAATGATGATGTTAAGCATATCGACCTCTGTGAGAGCTTCAACTAGAGCTTGTAGCTATGATGAGTCTTTAACAGTAGATAAGCTGAAAAGCATAATATAAAAGAGACTGTGAGAAAGGGTCTCAAGAGCTTTGAGCTAAGTCTATAAAAAAAGAGCTGTGAATATCTCTTGCCAAAATCCAATTGGTATGACAGTATTTTGCCATCATCCCTAGCTCTGGTTCTTAAAAATATTGTTGCAAGCCACTGAAAGCAAAGAGTAGGGGATGTCAGTAGCTGTAATAAACTGGCTCAGGTGTTCCTCCTCACCCACTGAGCTTGACTTACTGCTTTCTCTCTTCCTCCAGTGCTGCTGTGTTTGACTATCAGGGACTTAGGAAACTGTTTTATTGCTGTTTCTTGGCTTTCTAGATATATCTCTGTAGAGTCTGTACTAAGATATTGTGAAAATTTTGTAAGCTTTGTTCCAGACTCATGAAAAGTTTGTAATCCTTCACTGCATGTTGTCTTTGTGAAGTTTGCTGGGGTAAAGAGGGATAGGAAAGCAGAACACTGTTTTCCAGCAGCTAAAATGTCACATGAAACTAAGTTATTAGGAGCAGACAGGTATCTAACAAATTTTGAAAATTCAATATACTGATTTATCTTTCCGTGCTCCCCTCAACACATTAAAAGTATGTCAAACAAGCACCATCAACTTCAGATTGTATTATGCTTTGAAGCATGAACATAAAGTTAATACACCAATTTGGCTTCTGATTTTTCCAAATTAGTTTTACTTTGTGTTGGACGTGGAAATTGCATCATCTATTCAGTAGACTTATCAGGCTTTGAACTAAATTAAAGCAAAATACATTCCTAAAGAAAAGCAAAATGCAAGTCAAAAAAGATGCCTCCTAAGCCAGAGCCAGCTGCTTGACTCTTGGCATGGCAAAGCAGAGTGCACCTACTCTGCTGCTCTGGGTTTTTTTGAGTATTTAATTTCCATGTTTGAGTGACTACCTAGCACATCTTGACTTTAATAAACATGCAGAGAAACCAAAGTGTTTGAAAACTAGCAGTTAGGCTTTTCCCTCACATTTTCAAGCCTCAATTCAGCTTGGTCAACATAGCAATCAAATTATGCCAGATACTTGGTTGGAACTTTGATTGTTCCAGAGTGTGTGTTGAATGTTGTGCATAGTGGTATATTAGTAACAGTGGTGTACCAGCAGGCAGCTTTATGGCTATATATTTGGTGTATTTATTTGTATTTATCCATGGACAAAACAATATGAAAGTTTTATGTAGGTCTTTGTCAGTGGTTAATTAGCAATGTTAGTACTGAAGGATTTTTCAGTCAGTTTTTGTGGCTTTGTATAATCTCTTTCTCACTAGGTTAGTGAGAAAGGGTAGAATTCTAAGTGTTTCTATGTGCTCACACTAGGGGAGGTTGGATAGCAGGCAAAAATTGGACCTTGATTTTACTGGCAGGTAAGGTATTTTAAGGTGAGTTGCAAGGAGTTAAGTGCAGCAAGGTCATAAAATATAACTAATTACCACAGCTCTTGCTTTCCTGTCTGCCTGGAAGAGTGGAAGGTATCTTGAGAATTTAACATTTCCATAAAATGTACATTTTACTGAGATTTTTGGATGGACTAATTACTAGGAGTAGAAATCTGTTCTAAACTGGAAAAGGAGTTCTGTGAAACAACCAGACCTGGTAGTGGCTTTTGTTCCCCTACTAGAAAGCTCAGAAATCTGACAAAAATTGTGAAATAGATTAATGAGGTTGCATTAGCTGTACTTGGTAAAACTTTACTCTGGCGTACATATATAGCTTTACTTTGCTAGTCTTTTATAACCCTTCTGCTCTGTTTTTCTTTCTGACGCTTTTTGTCTGTAAACATATTTAATTCATAAAGCTTTCAAGAATATTCTTTGGAAAAACTACTGTGAATATTTTTTATGTGGTAAACTTTTGCTGTATTATCAAAAGAGTATATTTTGATGCTTTTGGGTGTAATTATTTTAACATAACGCATGTTCTGGTCTTTCTTTCCTTTCTCCTCAATGTATTTTTGGCATGTTTTTATACCTTGAGATGAAGATGTTGTTGCTACTTAAATGCACAATGATTATTTTAACTAGAGATTGGAAAGTGTATGAGAATGGTCTCTCCATGACTTTCTAGTCTTTTATCAACACACCCTTAGTCAGCTGCAGAGTTTTCCACACTCTGAACTTCTTCCAGATCTGTAGAGCCCAGTTCCTAACTATATTCCCTCTGCTACGCTGAGTGCCCGAAAATTCCATGCTCTGTACATGGCAATGTTTTCCTCAACATAATAACAGCTGGCGTGCTGCTAATTCTGGGGACTGTTAGCCACAGGCATGTCACGGTCCACTCGGTGGACTCATGATGGTTTGTTTGCTACGATCTTGAAAGTGCAAAATTAAGGTGACCAACACCAAAGGGGATAGCAGTAATCAAACTTTATTGTTTTGCCCGTGAAGCGGTACGCGATAGTTAGAGATGGATGAAAGAAAGGAGAAAAGTAAAGTAAAGTGTAGAGAGAGGAGGGAGAGAGGTTATAGCTACCACCGCTGATCTCACGACGTCCTAACGGTCCCGGGTCCAGCTGATGCTGTGTCGTCGATCGTCGTGGTCCTTGGTGGGGAAGCTTCCCATTTTCGTTGTCCAGAAGTCATCTTTTATGCTTAGTAACACACCTTGCTCCACCTCTGCCTCGGGTCTCCGCCCTTCTCAGAATTCAATTATCATATCTCCACCCTTCTCGAGCGAGGCCATCGTGCGTGCGCAGGGGGGAGTGTCCGAGGTGTGGTCAGTCTTGGAGGCGGGAAGCCTTCAACCAGGAGGTGTGCTTTGGTATTATAATGAAGCAAAGTTCATCTAGGGTTCATGATTTCTTCATCGATGTTATGGCAACAGTCGCGATCCATCTTTTTGACAATGGCTGTGCAATTATCACTAACAGCTCTGGCCAGGCCCAGGTACCGAACAATAGCACAACACTCTTTGTACTACACGGCTCAGGCACCGAAGAACAGCACTACACTGCCTGCACCACATGGTTCAGTACTCAGGAGAACAGCACAGCACTGGCTGTGCCACACAGTTCTGCATTCAGGAGCCTTTGCACCACATTCCACTCCAGGGATCGGCAACTGCGCTCCGAACAGGCCGTTGTTGGGTACCTCACTGTCCATGTCCCTGATGACAATGTTGAGACAATGCTGATCTTCTGACCGACTCTTACAAGGCACTCAAAGATCTCAGTCCCTGTGTCTGCGGTATATAAGAAAACAAGCCTGTTAGTCCCAGCAAGGTTTGGATAAGCACAAAATTGTGCTTAAGTGGCTTCTCAGTAATGCATAGACTGGATTCACTTGGCTGTAGATCGTGTCACAGGAGAAGCCATGAGAAAGGACAAAGCTCCCTGGAGTTCAGAAGCATCTCAGAGTTATGAAGTGATGGCTCTGGCGTTTCCTCTACTGACCTAAGCAGCCGCTACAGTGACCACACTGCACATTGACATCATTCTGTAGCAGTCTGTAGAGGGAGCTGGAAAACATAGCAAGGGAAGACCTGGTGTGTTTGTGTGTCAAGGCCCTTAACAACTCTGAAGTAAGCTATTTGCATTTAATTGTTCTCTTATTTTGTACCAAAATGTGCCCTTAAAATAGTATCCTTGGATGTATGGTAATGCTCAATCCCTGATTCCTTATAGTTCTTTCAATTTTTTTAATTGAAAAGAGGTAATTTGGAAAGTAAATAAGAGTAGCAGACTAATGATCTGTTATGTATACAAAAGGCAGCAACAGTATATAAAAGATAAAGATAAAAATCTTCAGTGGGTCCTCATATACACAAACCAGCTTCATCTTGCAACAGAAATTGAGTTAACTTATATTTCAAAAGTATCACACTTGAAGATGGACGTCTGGAAGTGTTATTTTTTGGGTAGTGCTGTTGCTCTCTGTTCACTGGGACAAAAAAAAAGGTATTTTGAATGAATTAGTATAAAATCATTGAGGATCCTGACTTAGAAGAGAGAGAGGAGGGAAAGCAAGGAAATGCCTGAAAGGGTTAGGCTGAGTTAGAGCCTTGTGTAAACTGTGTTTTGAAAGGGTAGAGAAGGTGAGAGGTATGGGGTTGGTCATAAAAGGCTGGAGGAAGAACAGATGAATTAGCTTAAATTCAAAACCTTGTGCCTGATGATATAAACCAACCTGTAGGACAGAAGTAAGCATGTAGTTTTTGTATGTGGAGGCTACTGGATTATTGCGTACTATAGAATTTCTTGAGTTGTCTCTGAGGTCTCATCAGACGTAGAACTAATCTACTAATACATGCAAGTACATCCCCATGACAAGTGCTAAGACATGTATGCATTTTAGAAGTTATGAAAATTGACTGACCATAGTTTATATGATGTGAACATATGTTAGTGTTAAAATGGTCTTACTGACAAAACCTGCTCTGCAAATTAGGGATTACATCATTTTTTGATTGACTAGAAATAGAAGAAGAAATAGTCTTCTTAATGAAGCTCATTGTTAAAGTCACTGAAGTCCAACAGCTGCCGAGAATCTTTACATTATGACACAAATCTTGTATGTCATTGCTGAGGCTGGAATTTCTTAATGGAAATCACTACAGAAAAGGAGAATCTTTCTGTTTAGGTGCTTCATTTAATCAAGAGAGATCACACAGTGAATACTTCTATCCTCCCTGGCAAGAACTTATACTAGTGAGTTAATTATTGTGTTATCATAGACATCCGGCCAAAGAAGTTGTCAACTCAAAGAATACATACAAAAAAATGCAATACAAAAAGATTACCTCTGGAAAGCCTCTTTCTTCATTATGAGATTTGATAGGCTTTGACATCAGAACATCAATTATGGAGCATAAAGGCTATAGTAGTGGAAAGACTTGACTGGTGTCTACAAAGTGTAAGCAGGCAAATATCTGTGAAGCATCGTGTCCTGAAAAGGAGAGCTTGTCTTTGGATGAATAACTGGGGGTGCTCTGGTTCTTTGATACTCACTGATGTAACAAGCCTTCTTTGTTCCTTCATTGCTTGTGTGCAGACAGGTTCCAGTGAAATATGAGTTAAGTAGAACTCCTTTTGACTAGCAGTAGCATAACTAAGAGTGACAATTAGCAGTATTTTGGATAATTAGCTTCTATGCTAGAGAATTCTGTGATTGCATTTAGAAGAGTGCTAGTTATCCTTTTAAATCAAACTCTGGGTGCATAAATACTTTGTAGTCTCTTGGGAAATAATCATGAAAGTGTTTTAAAGGGGATTTTATTAATGTGCTTCAGTTCAGAAATGGTTCAGAAATTATTTTTCCCCGTCTGGGTGGTACATCCACTTGTTGTGTGTCATCAAATAATTTGGGTTTGATTGCGGAAACATTTGTTGGATTCGTAATTCAGTCAGTGGACTACTTATATTTTTAGAGTTATGGCTGTGCATAAATAATTGCAGGATCAGCACCTAGCTTTGTGAATTCTTAAATACAGAACCATATTGTTATTTGTCTGTCCGCAGTTTTTCACAGCAAGGCTCTAATGGCTATCTCCTGTGTTCGCATTGGAATGCATATAAGAGAATTCTCTCTTTATAATACATATTTTTATATATAAAAATAATAAAACTTTGCATTCTCCATTTATACATTAACAACTATATGAACACTTCTCACTCCCTGATATATTTATTTTCTCCCAGACTTGGTAATGTAGGAGAATGCTTATATGACAGACAAAGAGCTGAGGAAATGAGACGCTGAAGTTCAGATTCTCACTGTCTTTTAAATATCTTTCTTCAGTTAATTTTGATACCCTAAATAATTTTATGTATCTGGATACAGAAAGCCTCTGACTGAAGAGGGAGTTGTACCAATATCTCCTGAGTCCAGAAGGCACACTTTAGTATTTGGATTCATCCAGATAACTGCAACAATCTCATTTCTGTAACACTTATTTAAAGAAGTAATTTCCTAACATAACATGCTCAATTGAATGCTATCATTTCCAAACTTGCACATATCTGAACGTAGAGTTTTAGAAATCTTGAAGGAAAACTACTTCATAATTTTATATATGGCACCTGTTGCTTCTCTTCCTCCCTAAAATGTTTGCTTTGTGGCCTTTTTCTTGAAGAAATTCTTTATTTTACAACAATGTACAGGGAATTTAGAAATATATTCCCTATAATAACGATGGATGAGGATCTTTCTTAGTACAAGTTGGGAACACAGAATCAGATTCAGAGTCTTTTACTTGTTAGTAACTAATTTCTCATACCTAACCCAAAACTAAGAGTGGTCAAAATAGATTGCACCAAGCCATGTAGTACTAGAAAAAGACCTGACATTTGAATCACATAGTAGGCAAATTCTATGCTTTTTTCACAAATGGCAGATACAACACTGACATTTGGCCACTGGCTGAGAAGTGTGGTTAGCAAGCATGGTAGATAGTGAGTCTGGGCAGGTGTGATTTTACAGGCCCAAAATATGTTAAATCCCTTTTAATATTTTTTAAATTATATGTTATCTTGTGACAGACATTTTATTTAGAAGTGAAGGTAATAGTCTTCTTCCAGTACTCCTTCCTTGTTCCGTCTGACCCTGCCATAACATGTTGTATCAACCATATTAGCCCATGAGTTTTGGCAAACTGAAATTGTGCTGCGCATACCATCCTGGTTCTCCTAACAAGGGATGGAGAAGACAATAAAAACAGTAAAAACATCCAATGAAATAGTCCACTAAGGACAAAGAAGTATCTTTAATCTTCTTTCAGAGTTACCTTTGGCTGGTAATTCTGCACTTTTTCTTTCAACCCTAAAATGAGCCCTAACTGGAACCACAGACTAAGGACCCCATTTAATTTACAGAGGCAGTAATCCACGTAGGAAAACTTTGCAGCCCCAGATGCCTTTGCAGCACTTTCGCAGCAACCCTCTAAATCTAGCTCAGTTGCTTTCTTTATTTGTAACTGTGTGTAGGCCAGGAGACCCCAGCCACAGGCTGATTGTTTCTTACAGGAGCATCCTTCAGCAGCCCTTACTTGCACTTGGCAGCCCCTTTGCAGTCCTTTTAGAGCCTCACTCTAGTTATGGTGCTGCACTTCCTCTGAATTCTAAAGTCTGATCATTTCCCTGAACCTAGCCAGGGACCCCACTCCATCTAGATGCTTGATATTCTTCAAAGGAGAATAACTTTTGTGGCCCCTAAAAGATTAATCTTAGTTAAAAAACATTGTAGGAGGTAAAAAGGAGAGATGCTTACAAATATGCACAGTTAATAAGAGGTTTGCAAATCCCATGGGTGCCCAAGAGAATTTCGTACTGGAATAAGCTGCAAAAGAAGGAGAAATTGCTGTATGATACTGACTTATTTTTAAGAATGCACATATATGAGGATAGCTTTTAAATTATTGTGTGTTCTCCCTGGATGACTATATTAGCACTAATAAACTATGCCTTGAAGCATGTTTGAACTAGATTCTGAAAAACAAGAGGGAGATTCTTCCTCTTGCATAAGGGTCATTCAGGCATTCAGGACTCTCAGTGAGTGACAAAGCTGTGGGGAAGGAGATGGGATTCTGTAATGTAACTCAGGCCAATCACACAAAGTTGTCTTTTGCAGGGTAAACTCTTCTGCTTACCTTCCATGGATCCCTGTGTGCATGGGGGGAATGAATTTCGGTGTGACAAGGATCAGGTTCTTTATGGAATGATTTCTGTTTGTCTTGGCTTTCTTTAGTCCTTTGAAGCATTTCACTTTTATGTTTGAATTTTAGCTTTTAAATATTGCAGTGAATCCTGGGTAAAATCTGAAGTGACTTGCTCAAAGACAGAAAGGAAGTCTGAAGCAGTAGAAGTTGTTTAAATCTCAGACTTGGATCCCAGTTAGCCAATGGATTCACTTCTCTTTCTCAAGGTCCAGTTAGCTTCTGGGTACGTCACAGCCTGTCATGATACAGAGTCCATTAAATGATTGAAAACTAAAGCTAAGTGCTTATTAGATAATCATAGAATCATGGAATGGTTTGGGTTGGAAGTGACCCTAAAGATCACCTAGTTCCAACCCCCCTGCCATGGGCAGGGACACTTCCACTAGACCAGGTTGCTCAAAGCCCTGTCCAACCTGGCCTTGAGCACTTTCAGGCAGGGGGCAGCCACAACCTCTCTGGGCAACCTGTTCCAGTGCCTCACCACCCTCACATTAAAGAATTTCTTCCTTATATCCTCTTTCTGTTAAAACCTGTTACCCCTCATCCTATCCCTGCACTCCCTGATACAGTCCCCATCTTGAAGTCAGAATCTTCTAAAGCTTTTGTTTTTTCTTTTGATTTGCTTGGATCTAAATGAAATAATCTGGTTTGTATTCACTTCATATGTCTTCAATCTCTTTTAACCTTTAGTAGATGGAAGTTCTCCATGAAGAGTATACAGAAGCTGGCCAGTAGGCTGCAGGAGATTAAGCAAGCAAAAGAAGAACTAATCTTTTTCCCCCACCTCCCTTTCACCCCTTGTCTATTTGTTGTGAAGATAAAGGGATAGACTGGTTCCCACAAGCCATGCTTCCTTTGAATGAAACCATTTCTATCCCCTGCCTTTATGTAGCAGGCTGAGTGTCCCTTTTCAAATTCTGTTGCTAAAGATCACACGTATGATCTTACAGATAAAGCTGGTATCTGGCTTTAGAGTGGAAGGCTTGCTGCTTCTTCAGCATGTAAAGTGTTGCCAGTTCTTTATATGTGCCTCACAAATTACTAGGATGAAACCCAGCTGTGAGATGAAGCAGCAACTGAAGATGAATAGTCAAAGTCCAACTGAAAAGTATAGGAGAAACTTTTAAATCCCAGTTCAGGTAATTAGCTTGTTTTTCACTGGCAAACACAATGGAAATGATAAACCTGAATTTATACAAAGTGTTGTCAGTTGATTGCCAGAGTGAAAAAATACCTGACAGATGATAGTTCCATTGCAGTGGTCTCAGCTTGCATTTCAGGAAATGAATACTTGGTGTCAATACGTGTAACGGGAGAAACCTCAAATGCATCAGTTTCTGGAATGCCAACATGTTCATGTTCCTCATAGACTTCCCAAATAGTTATGAGAAATGATTCTGAAGCATGGTGGGCTGCTGCTGCACACTGTTTATGCAACAGTGTTGTAAATGCTGACAGGTATGTTGTGTGACTTCATTTGAGTGAAGAAGATATAAATTTTTCTGTCTATAGTTTGTGCTTCATGGACAGGCCAACAGAAAAAGCACGTAGCAATTTAACCCCATGAACTAGTAGTTAAAGGTAAAGAACACTTCTATATTACAGAATATTATTTTGTAGGAAATGTTGCAAGACAATTTACTAACTCCAGTCCCAATCTATGTTAATAAATTTACTCACTACAAATTGTGTTGATGTAGTGTGAACTAATTTCCCCTGTGGAAGTGTAGCAATAAATATTGACTGAATTAAATTATGGACACAGATATAGTGGAAAGGAACTTTTAGACAAGAAGCTATGAGTTCTGTGAACTAAACTGATGATTGAAGCAATCATTCTGGCAATGTTATGTTCTAGCACTTTGGCCTATGTTTATTTCTGCATGTTCAGTATAAGCAAATATCTCAGTGGAAGTGATGTTCTAATGAAATGCAATGAAGCAATATCTGGTATATTTTGTTATAATCTTTTAGCAGAGACATTGATTGTGTTTGGTCTAATTGCAAATTACTTCGTGGAGAGGGTCTTATTTTTTGTGAATTTTGTTCTAACAGAAAAGTCAGAACACAGGTTTTGCATATAAAATCACCATGAACACTGCTCTGGAGAAGAAAGTGGGCAAATAACTGCAGTGCAACTTATGTTCTCTGTTAACTTAGTTTGAAGATTCAAACAGCATGATATTGAAATTCAACCTGGTGCTTAAGGGCTGGAATCCTTCATTTTTGGGGAATGGAGAAGCTACTTGAAAGTAGTAGTGTAATAGGTAGCCTTGAAACACTAGTGTAATAGGATACAGTGACCATTCAAAAGAAAGAGCAGAAATTCATTAATACAGGGATAGGATAACACTGTACAAAAGGAATCTTAACTTTGCTGCCTAGAAAAGTCAAAAGTATGATGTATAATGTTACGTTTCATGGTTTGTGGTGACAGCTGAGGTTTGCTGTTTTGGCTTTTTCTTCTCTTGAACTCTGCTGACCGTGTTTCTGTGCATGATGGGCTTAATTATCCATTTCAACTGGTTATACTGACATACAGTGCAAAATTCAGTTGTGATAAATTTCTAGACAACTTGTTTTTACAATAAGGCCTAATCATGACTGTCATCCCCTAAAGATGTCTTTGAAATACCATATTGGTAATTAACACTGGAAAATAAGCAGTGGTCTCAGTGGCAGAGAAAAACACTATTTCTGTAGTGTTTATAAATGACAGTAGTAGTACCAGTACTGATAATAGGAAGAAAAATTACAGGAAAGGGAGGGTAAAGTGAGGTAACAGCTAGAATGGCAAAATGGAAATAATAATCCAGATAGAAGAGATTACTGGAAGATTAATGGAATACAGTGGTGAAAACTGCGCCTGGTTTTGTGGAATGCCTGGTGATTCAGTAATTCAATTAGCAGTACCACAGTAATTAAAACTTCAGGCAAACTGTAAAGTTCTCCCATCCAAAAGGTCCAGCTGGGTAATGAGACAGCAAATATCCTGGCAAATATGATCATACAGGGAACCTTGTTGGCATATGCAAAGGTGGCAAAGTAATGGTTTTCACAAGTGAAACCTTCAAGCCCTTTACGAGAGAGAGCTCAAGAGGAATTTCTTTGAGCTATGTAATGAGCATTTGGAAGACTTATCAGATGAACGCATGTATGAAAACTGAAACAAAAAAATTATTTTAGTCTAGACCTGTTCCTACTATAACTTTAGGTTTTTAAACTATGTGAATCTATGTCACTTTACTTTTTCTCAAATGCACTACATGTAACCTATAAAGAATTACATGTCCAAAAGATAGACAAACTGTATCTAGCCACCTAGCGAAACCAAAGTTGTGTGGTGTTCATTACGCTGCTGCATAGAGGGAACTGCTTAATCTCAACAGCAATAAGGTATGGTTGAAGTCACATCGTATTAAGCTGCCGTTTAAATATCTAAGATTCAGTAGTCAAAGTTTATATCAACACAGGGATAACACAGACTTGTCATTTTGATTTGGAGTTTAAATCTGGTTTTCTGCCTTTTGCATATATAGATTATTTCCTGTTTTTTATTCTATTCTTACTCAGTTTCTGCTTATCTTCTTCAGCCAAACAGTTTTGCACTTTGTGTGATAAACATTTTAAATGATTTTTCTTATTATCTCTTAGTAGACATTTTCCCTCATATATGCATAGTAATGTGAGACAGTTATGAACTGATCTATGAACAGATAAGTTAGATGATGATTGGTTTGTTGAAAAAAAAAGAATTGATACTTCATAGAAGTCTGATCTGTTCTCACAGAAGAGAGTTGGATGCAATAACATCAATTTTTTAGCCCTTCTCTGTCATTCTGGAACTTCAAAGATAACAGGTCAGCAATAAGTCACTTTATTATTGCTGTAATGTAATGCTGACAGTTTGAGGTAGGACATTTGTAAAATATAGATGATTTAGAAGAATATATTAAAAAAAAGAGGAAATGCTGAAATTTCTCATACCTGAGCATTCTGTAGTAGGAATTTTGCCTGAGTTCTGAATAAAGACTTAGCCTTAATCTAATTCCAAATTATTATTAGTGTTTTCTTTAAAGTGGAAAACCCCCAAATCCTTAAATAAATACACCAGCATGGCAAGTACAAGTACATAAATTCTAACAAGCTATTTCTCTCTGCTGGTTTGTCTTTCTGTATTTATTTGTCTATTCTTTCTTCTTTACTCATGAAGAAAAACCTTTAGCACATACATTCCTCCACCATTAAAACAGAAAACCCAGGGAGGTGGTGGAGTCCCCATCCCTGGAGGTGTTTAGGAGTAGGGTCGACAGTGCTGAGGGATATGGTGTAGTTGGGAACTGTCAGTGTTAGGTTAACGGTTGGACTAGATGATCTTCAAGGTTTTTTCCAATCTAGACGATTCTGTGATTCTGTGAAAGAATGGACTTCTGATTATTACCCTTGAACTGTTTTGAAGAAAGCAAGGGAGATGTAAATGTTTTTACCTAACTGTTGTTGTTGTTGTTGTTGGGGATAGAAGACTCTGAACTGTGATCCACTTCTCTTTTTTTTTTTTTGTTTAAGATTTTTGGGAGTGCCTAAATAACCCTTTTCTTTGTAGTGTCTCAGGAAAGGTTAAATTTTCTTTACTTCTCATGTTTTTTGACACTGTGGTCATAAATTATTTCCTTTGAGACATCTTGAGTGACATTGTGTCTAGGAGAAATTTCATGCATGTCTATCAAGCTGCTTTTCTTGTTTGAAGGCTGAAGGGAGGGCTGAAAGCTTGGCCATATATTTAAAATAGCATAGTTCTATTGTACATTAAGAACAACTGTCTGTTCCAACTCAAGATGTAACAGAGTACTTGCATACAAATTTTCCTGGGGAGAGGAAAAAGACAACATGATTATTGCTAAATGAAGTATTACATCTTGGCACATAAGTGGATATTTTGTGATGAGTATAGTCTTTATTTAAACAACTTTATGATCCTTGTGATTATGCATAAATCTTCAAAATATGAGTCACTGATGTAAAATGCTCTGTCTGAATCTGTAAACTATTGAATAATATCTGTATGATAACAGGTGCTGACTTACAGACTGAACAGCATGTCAGACATTAGTATCAGTATGACTGTTTAATTACTGCTAACTTATAGGAAAGCAGAGGATTGATCATATTGCAGAGTTACAAAATACCTAAGGAATGTTTTCTTGCAGCACTCCAGATGAAGCCAAGGGGAATACCATTTCTTACTTCCACCTTTCATGATGAAGAGCTCTAGCTAAAGTGTTTAAGTTGGAGAGAGACTTATGAATGCTCCACTATTCTTGAGAGCTTGTAACAGATGCACAATTGTAAATAATTCTTAGTTTGTCAGGTCAGGTGATGATATCCGGGGTCATCTTCTTTTTATTGACCCTTTTCTGAAATATGTGTGAAGGGATAGACCTTTTTGTTTGTTACCTGGTCTGCAAAGAGCAGGTGCTGGAACACAAAAGCTGATGATTGTTCCATTGTTTGCACCCCTGTTAGTTAAATCCTTAGAAATCAAGAGGCTTGTCATTAAAACTGAAATGTGAATGCCTGTTTAAAGCTGTGTCTTAAGGACTGCTTATTGATATATGTCAAGTCCCACCCCCCAAATTTCACTGTAAGCTATTGTTTATTCTAGCATTTTAGCCATTGTTTATTCTTCTATCATTTTCATTGGGTAAGGACAGATCTTGGGCTAATGGAAACTACAACACTAACTTTTACCTTGCATATCAGCTTTTCCTACAGACCTTAATAATTATGAATAGGGTTGTCGTGATTCGAGCCCAGAGAGCAACAGCACCATGCAGCCGTTCACTCACCCCTTCCCCCCCTAGTGCTGGGTAGGAGGGAAATGAACCAAAAGGCTCAGGAATTGAGATAAGGACAGGGAGGGTTAGTTGATCTATTATGCTCACAGGCAAAAGACAAGCTCATTAGGGGAAGAAAGCAAGAACATCACTTTAATTCAAACACTAACAAAACGAACACTTAACAGACAGAATGGGACAGTGAGAAGCGTTATCATATCTTAAAACACCTTCCCTCACCCCTCCCTTCTTCCTGGGCCCAGCTTTATTTCCGATATTTCTGCCTCCTCCCCCAATGGCACAGGGGCAGGGGATGGGGGGTGCAGTCAGCCCACCGCTTCTTCCTGCAAGGGGGGGAAGCACTCTTCTGCATTCTTCCCCCTGCTCCACGTGGAGTCCCTCTCGTGGGAGACAGTCATCCACAAACTTTCTCTGTTGTGACTCCTCCCCACAGGATGCATTCTTCTCGGGATGCTCCGGCGTAGGTCACGTCCACGTGTTGGAGTCCTCCCAGTACTGAACTACAACAGCGGGGGCTGCTTCTTCCCATAGAGTCCCCGGGGGTCCTCCACAGGCCGCAGGCAAATCTCTGCTCCTCTGGTGACCTCCATGTATGGCAAGGGGGCAGCCCTGCCATCTCACCATGCCATACAGGTGGACTCTGCTTCCGCTCACCTCCCCCCCTTCCTCCTCCTTCCTTCCACTGACCTTGGTGTTCTATAGGTGTCCTTCTTGTAACTCTTCCTCACAAGTGCCTCTCCCCCTCCCAGGTTTCCCTTCTTAAATATATTATCACAGAGGCACACATTGCTAATTGGCTCGGATTTGGCCAGAGGTGGGTCTGACTTGGAGCCAGGGGAGCTTTTGAGAAGCTTCTCACAGGGGGCCACTGCTGTAGCCCCCTCCCCTGCTACCAAAAACCCCATGACACAAACCCAGCACAGGGTTATGTTACATGATTTATTGTTGCTGCCTAACTGGGCGACAGGAGTGTTGTAGTATAGGCAGGAATGTTTCCCACTGGCAATAAATTTAATCTGTGAAAATAATTTATCTGCCTCTGTAAATACAAGGAAAGGTTATCCGATAATCTGTCTTTATAACTAGAGGTTTGAATTAGCGTCTGTATGTGAATCCAAACAGAAGGCATGTGATCTACACACTTTTAAAATTAATACAGAGCCTGCTCACATCTCAAAGGCATTGAGTGGGATTTTATTCAAAAGTAGCTTAATAGAAAAACCCCTTCAAAATTAAACTTCAGCCACTATGCTGAAAGACAACACAAAGCCTAAAATCTTCTGACAGAGTTAATAATCTGAAGATAAGTCTAAAGTTGCTAAATTAAAAAAAAAAAGTATATTGACTTTTCAAAGACTACTGATATGACTGAAGGAAAACAGTCTTTACAAAGAGAAGGCAGAGAGGAAGACAGGTAAGTTCAAAGTCACTCATCTCAGTTCTTTCCAAATATGACCTTTCAGGCTTAAAACAAATCCATGTCTGAGAAATATAATTTCCACATCACTCTTACAGTCATCAAAAAATAAATTTTATTAATGATAGTTTCCACACCAAATAGAGCTGCTCCTGAGCTGTTTCTTGCTGCTTCTACAGGGATTCTGGAATTAAGTCCTTTTTCAGGTGTATACTTGAGTAAGAGAATGGGGGTGGAGAAGTGGAACACAAGATGACTGTTATCCAGAGTCCTGAGTGACCCAGGAGAGAGTGGTTAGATTTTACCTCTGATAGTAACACCAAGCTTAATGTAGACTAGTGCACTCTGCAATCTCACATGCCTGGCAAATAGAGGGAGGGAAAAATTCTGCAGCACTACAAAATAGCACGTTGATCTAACTGTGATCCTGTTGCCATTAATAGGATTTTGAATGGATCCTAGAAGACCACTGTTAGGCAGTTATATGTCCTTTACTGAGTACTTGCTTGTATTCATTTTCTTTTTTCTTGCGCTAGTGGTACTGGCTTTAGTCCCTACATTGCCTTTCAATTTTTGTTTTCAGGTTACTTCACCAACATAGAAGAGGTGTTTTAACCATTGAAATTTACACTGGTAGCACAATAGCTTCTCAGCAGGCTCTTCTCATGAACATCAGCAAGGAGTTTTGCATAGGAAATTGTTGTAAGTCCACTTTTTATTTTCAGCCTTTTCCCTATTGGCTTTGCATCTGTAAATAGCAAGTGATCAAGGGTCAGAACCAGTCTTGCCTATATCTTGACATGTTCTGTTAGAAAAGGCAAATTAAAAATTCAAACCGAATATAGTAACTGACCTTATGAAATGAGTTACAAATGTTTTCTGCTTTTTTTTTTCCCTTTGGATCTGAAAGTAGAACTCAGTTCTAGTTCATATTAATTTGGGAGATCGAGATGTTTATTCTGTCTTCTAGGATGCAAAATCGATCTGGGAATCAAAGAAGATTTCTCTTTTTCAAATATGTAAAAGTTTCTGTCCACTCAAGCCTAAAACATGGGTAAAATAATTTAAGCCAGGCAATCTGGCTACCACAGAAGCAAACAGGCATACACACAAAATCATCCACAAAATTCAAGC
Organism: Strix aluco; assembly: GCF_031877795.1. Lineage (NCBI taxonomy): Eukaryota > Metazoa > Chordata > Aves > Strigiformes > Strigidae > Strix > Strix aluco. The sequence continues at coordinate 56,916,130 of NC_133934.1, forward strand.
CTAAAAATTATTATGGATAATGTATTGATGACTTAGTGTAAACTGTTCTCCCAAATACCACCACCACTCCCTAACCCCCCAAATAAAAAAAGAAAAAATCCCCAAATGAATGAATTATTGTTGACTTGAAAACTTGAATTTGATTTGCTATCCTCTATAAAATAATTTTTAGGTAACTGCTAGTACTTATGATAAGTTTTTGTGAATTTGTCACGAAAAAATGAGTCAACATAGAACATAATTTTGTGTTGATCACTCAGTATTGATGACATGCCAGTCACGCAACAGAAATAATTCTGAGAATGATTATTTAAAACCTTTATTGCCAGAGTGAACAGAAAGCATCTTTAGCAGGTGGAATGAGTTAATTTTATTTAGAGGTGGCTCAGGGAACAACACAAACTTGCCTCTATAAAGAACTTGTGACATCTTATATCTGTATACTATATAAACCTTAAGGATGGCCATAGAGGACAATGATCATATCAGAAATATGTGTGGTCACGTAAACGAATAGCTGAAATGGTCTCACTTGAAACTACTGAATAAATTCTTCTGAGAATTTACATCAGTATGTGTCAAGAATATTTTCAGTGTATAAGCTAGTAAAAAACAAATGTACTGCCAAATATTTCATTGCATGTAATACATAGCTTCAGTCTCTTTTAATTAGGTCCTTGATATTGTTTCTAGAAACAATCTAAGGGTTTTCTCCCTCAGAGTCAAATTTACTGAAAACTGACCAATGCTGCAGTGGTGACCAGGCCTCCTCCTTCAGGTAAATTCCAGAGATTTTTGCATATGAAGGTGGCTGAAGGGTCAGAAAAGAGATAATTTGTTTAACTGAATAAATTCCTTATCTACAGCCTGACTTTTAATATGCATAGTTTTCTAAGGCTACAATTCCATTCTTCAAAATACCATAGAGTATAAATTTGAAAGATTGCTTACACTATTGGGAAGGATACTTCACTCGCTGCCGTAAATGCCATGTGCAATTCCGTGGGGTGTGCTATTCAACAAACAGGTTTAGAAATCCATGGGAATCCTCCCTCCTTAGAAGTTCTGGAAATGGGTACTCAGGGCGGTGGAATAAACAGGTAGCAGATATTTCCAGAATCTTGCAAATAGATTAAAATCCATAGAAGCTCTCCTAGTAGAGTCCACCTCAGTACTTTTTCACCCTGCAGCCAGGAGCAGCTCTGCAGAAATTACATTAAAATGGAGTAATAGGTGAGAAGGAAAATTAAACTACTGCTTTCCTCAGAGTTTCTTCAGGGAGCAAGAGCTGGAGTATCAGGTTGAATTTCCATAATTGAAACATACTTCGTAAAGCTATGCCCTTTTATGTGATCTGTTTTGTCACATCGTTTTAAGCCATTTTCTGGATATGATTTTATTATACAACAAATTTTACTTTTTAAATTAAACAGCACCAACAACATAACACATCTGCTGCAGATAGAAATATCACATAAAAAGGAATTTGTGTTTTTAATGTAAAAATCCAGTAGAATTATTCTATGTTCTTGCTTTGAGTGCTGCTCCCATGGCTCTACTCTCTTAGCATTTTTAGAATGACATTGAAAGTCAAACATTATGTGAAAAGTGCTTTGCTTACTAGGTATACATAGAGATTTTTCTGCAGAAGAGTTAGTTAAACAGTATTTGTATCTCTGTAGAAAGAAGGGTGGAAACCTTTGAAAATATGAACAAAATAAATGACCAGCTTATACCTGGCCCCTACATTCACATCATTTGTTCTCAGAATACTTTGGAAACCCTAAATTTGGATGTCTGGTGTTTTCCTTCAGGAGGGAAATAGAGATGAGACCATCTTCCATAACAGTGGAGGATGAAATGTGCTAGGTCTTCTGATAGCTATGAAACACGTAGAGTAGCTTAGGTAGAGGGAGCAATGGTTTTAGTGCATAATAGTATGGTGCATTCTCTCCAGCACTGCTCCTGAGTTATTGCTTTTCTTACATCCACCTTCCTTCCTTTTTGCCAAAGTTTTCTTTTGCAGAGTTGAACTCAATGTGAATAGAAGAATCTGGGCATTTAACAGGTGTGCCTTTCAAATATGGTGTTTATGAAAAAGATTGAGCAAGAAAGCGGGAATATAGAACTTCATAAAGCCAAGAGGCAGGCTACAGATTTTGAATAGCATAATAGCGACGGTTTTATAGTTGTTGGATAAGGAATTTTTCTGAAATGCCTTTGAACACAAATGTATCAATTTAGCCTTTAGATGCTAATCATCAAAGCTAGAAACTGTATTTTTGAATAATAAAACTCAACTTGACAATAGATGAATCATAAGGATTAAAGCTACTATTTTTAAATGGTAAAATTTAAAATGATAGACTGGAGGTTACAATTAAATTGTTCAGACAACTGTGCTGAATGTTTTTCAAAGGCAATTTACACAGAAAAAATGATGGATGTTCAAACAAAGTAATTAAAATCTTATCAGAATTAATCAGAAAGAATACAGAATGATAGTATCTTAATTAAAGTAACTCAGTTACCAACTGATCTAATTTAGTGTGAATCCAAAAAAAAACGCTGAGAAGGACAGGAGCTCATATTCCAGAACACATATTAGTTTCCTCTCTTTATTTGGCAATGACATGTTTAAGTCAAGTTTTCCTTGCCCTTTTTCATGCTAACATAAAACCATATCTGCACAGAACTGGCTTCCAGGGAGAAGGGAACGAGATGATAGTGTCTCTTTTGAAAGTGTCTATTGATTGTAGACTATATTATATAATTTTGTGGGGAATAGTAAAATAAAATCCTCTTCATCTTTTTAATTAGAATCAATGGAGTAGAAATAACATTAATCTGATTTCACTTTAATCTCTTCATGGTCCAAATAATGACTGCTACAAGGACAAGTCTTGTACAACCGAAGTGGGATACACCAGAAAACAAAAGGAGTCAGTCCTTGCACCTTGAGTGTAAGATAATGTTAAGACAAGACAGAATCCCCACAGGAGTTCACTGAGTGGAGACTGACCAGCAAAAGGTGGTGTGTCCTTGTAGAACCACTGTCACTTAGTGACTGCCTGAAGCTTTTAATGGTTAAAAAAGAAAACAAACTTAAGCTTTGAAATCCAAAACTTTAGCTCTCTGCCAGTTACGGACTGGCACTGTGTACTCATCTTGGCTGGGATAGAGTTAATTTTCTTCATAGCAGCTTGTATGGTGCTGTGTTTTGGATCTGCGCTGAAAGTATTGTTGGTAATACATGGATGTTTTAGTTATTGCTGAGCAGTGCTTGCACGGTGTCAAGGTCTTTTCTGCTTCTCAGACTGCCCTGCCAGTGAGGAGGCTGGGGGTGCACAAGAAGCTGGGAGGGGACACAGCTGGGACGGCTGACCCCAACTGACCAAAGGGATATCTCACACCATATGTCATTGTGCTCAGCAATAAAATCTGGAGGAAAGGAGGAAGGGGGGACATTCGGAGTTAAGGTGTTCGTCTTCCCAAGTAACTGTTATGTGTGATGGAGCCCTGCTTTCCTGGAAATGGCTAAACACCTGCCTGCTGATGGGAAGCAGTGAGCAAGTTCCTTATTTTGCTTTGCTTACGTGCACAGCTTTTGATTTACCTACTAAACTGTCTTTAACTCAACCCACAATTTTTTACACTTTTGCCTTTCCAGTTCTCCTCCCCATCCTACCATGGGGGAGTGAGTGAGCAGCTCTGTGGTGCTTAGCTGCTGAGCAGGGTTAAACTACAACACACTCCCAGCATCAAACTTCATTATTGAGGGAAATTGATTTAACTTCAAGCAGATACTGCATTTTCAATGACAAGTTGTAATATCCTGCATAATCTAGTAGTATGAATGGATGTAAATTGGATGTAAATTATGGGAATAATGTAGCATGATGTACTAATACAAACAAAACCACAAACTCATGTCCTTAGAGTCTAACTGACTAGAGAGAGTAGCTTGTCTGGGGCTTGTCCAAGTCCTCTGTGTTTCATTAACTCAGACATAGTGCATACTAAGATATCAGTAGATTAGATGAGTTTACATTCTTCCAGGATTAACTGTTTGGTTAGTAAATCAAATTACAACTATTTGAAGAATTTTCTTTCTGAACCCAGTATCAGCATTAAGATGACTCTTTATCTCTTACGTCTATAGGTACAATTAAATATTTGAAATTATTTGATGATCTTTTATTCTTAAAGACAGCTCTTGCCACTCTTCTTTACTCCACTTTTGTATATGTGGATCCAGTCTTTCATTACCTTTAGATGGACAGACCTAAAAGTTCCTGAGATTTGTGTAAAGATGCTGATGAGAAAGGCTAGGATAACTCTTGCACCATGTGCTCCATGAAATCTCAAAACTGAGTACTTTTAAATTTCAAAGAATATACAGTTTCAGTGAGATATTTAAAGTATAAGCATAATTACTGAGATTATCACAAATAAGAGAAAAAAAAGGGACAAAATGCTAAATGTAATCGTCAGAAAATATTCTAATCTGAAGGTTGCCTGGTTATGAAACTGTCTTTCCGTGTTTCCAAAAGGCTAAGTTGCCTGAAGAGAAAACAATTTAAAGCAATTATTTCCTGGAAGCTAACTACCATATGGTTGTTTGTCAATAGCAATGGTTTACTGCTGGTAGATAGGCTGATAGTAATGTTCTTACAAATATTGATGGATGTTGTTCCATCAATACAGATGCACAATCAATGCATCAGTGCACAAATACAGATGGATGTTGTTAAGCATAGCCATGATGTTTGGGAATGCGGGGGAAGCTGTTGGAGAGATGCGGTCTTTCTGTGGACAGAGGCACTTAATAGAACATAAAAGTACTCCTACTTTGTGGCCATAAGATAATTACTTCATGCAGTGTAACAAGGGGTGTTTTGATTAAAAATTGTGTGTGGAAGAGGATTGTCATTGTATTGGTTTGGTTACATGTAATTGGAAATTTGCTGGAGATTTAGAGCACTACAAATGAGAGAGTGTACTACAAATAAAAGGTTGCACTATGTTTATGTTGTTATACCAAACATCCTGCAAACTTTAGACATATGCATTTGCTTTTTGGCCAGGCTGCACAGTCGCAGAATCCTGGAAAAGCTGAGTCTATAGAGCTGCTTCTTCATTACCTCTGAGGGTGATGCAACAATGTTTTTATAGCAACAAGATGTGATTGTGTTAATTGAAGATGGTCTCTATTTTAATGAGGTTGAAGTATGATTTTGGAACAGTGGACACTTAGTTGGAAGGTTTTGGAGATCACCTGGCTGTGGAGGTGGATATATTTACAACTGAACAGAGACAAAGATGAACCTCCTGCCAGGGACTGCTTTTGAGGGAAGCAAGTAGTTCTTGCAACAGAGTATTTTTAGAGAGTAGGCTGCTTTTCAGGTATTATACACTGATGAATAGGAGTGGCATCTCTCAAGTATTTTCATAGTTTAGAAGTATAAATGGAGTGAGGACCTAATGGAGATCAGATGTTCACCTTGGTGGCTCTTTTTATCACATAGCTATTAAAAGGTTTTGAGGGGACAAGAGCAGAAACTGAATTCCAGTCTTAATTTCCTGTGATTTGTTAATACCTGTATAAGAATACCACTGTGTTGCTACACATTTCCCAGATGTAGGACATGTCTATCCTAAACCTGCCTTATTTACTTTGTTAAGCTTGTGGTTCTCTTGATCTTCAGTACCCTGTAAGTGTTATGATGAGTCTGAGATTTGTCTGTCACCTGTTCAGTCTTTCACTGTTGATGAATGAATACTGAGGTAATTTCAAATCTCATACAAGTCTGTAGCTGTGACAGCTATGAAATTCTAAATAAACACTTTTAAAAATACTTCTGTTCCATCTTCAGTTTCCACTAAAATCAATCAGCACTGAGAATTCTCTGCTCCTTATGGAAATACTGTGAGAGTAGCAAGCACATTATCAGGAAACTTCCTGCATGGTTTACATGCATGACTAGTTTAATATCTGCTATTTTCAGATAGGCAGGAATGAATTTTGTGAAATCCCAAAGCTAGAATGAAGACCTGAGTTATTCATTAGTGAAAAAGAATAATAATGTTGCGCTTATGATTCTATTTTGCATTTTGTTCTAATAAAAGCTCCCTTGGAGCAAGAGAGGCAGACAAGCTTGTAAGGGAGAAGGTAGGGGTTACCATACTTCTTCCAGGTCTATTTTACTCTGCAAGAAGAGGAGAGGAAGTGCCAGCAGAAGGTATTTAATGACACACTCAAACTTTAGAGCTGAACATCACCTGCAGTTTCAGTAGGATAAACGTATTTATAGCTTTGCAGATTTGAAGAGAGCGCCTTACCAATAGTTGTTTGTCCCAGTGGAATAGTTTCAGATGGGGGAATAACTGTTTAGAACCCTGTGAGTTTGTTGTTTTCTGGATTACAGAAATAAATCAAACTTTATACTAAATTTTGGAGGCATTAGTATATTTGATCTCTTCCTGTTAGCAGCAGATTTAATTCTTTTGTATAGTTTCAAAGGGAAGATAAACCTTAGAAAAAGATCTGTTGAAATTCTTTACACCTGATTGCTCATCTTCTGTGATTCTGAGGGTAACTCTTTCTTCAGAGGTTGTTGTTATTTTTTGTTGTACTGAGATGGGAAGCTGACTAAATCTAGAGAACCTAGTTCCTGCTTCAGTCAGTTGGATGATCTCATTTTAGGTCTGACACAGTGAGTAAGGATAACAAAAGTATGGATGTGTGAAAGGCAAAGCTAGTTTCTTTTAGTACTTTCAATAATCTTAAAATAAATGGAGAAATGGGTATGAGTTTATTTCTCATTTCTCAATTCAACGTGCCTTGCATTGCACATTCCTTCACCAAAATCTGTGAGTGGGAGGCAGTATATAGATGCTCTGTTATAGGATTTTTCCTGTGAGAATTATGGCTCAGGCAGACTGCATAACCTCCCTATTCTTCCCTTCGGTCTAGCCTTTACATATTTTTATCACTACACACAGTTGTAAAACAGGTGTCAGAAGATGGTCTCTTAGATTGTAAATCATGAATTTTTCATTAGCTAAGCCAAGGGAAGAAACTTGACTTCCTCTTTTAACATTGAGTTCCTCTAAACATGTAATGGAATATGACTTTTTTTGTTTGTGAATCTTTCCGTCCAACCCCGTGTTGAAATTTGTGGTGTGATGCCAGCCTGGAAAAGCAGTTGCTTCCTCAGCCATACTCTATGCAGAAAAAAAACCTCTGGAGAGCTTCTTCTAACTCTATGAGGTTGATCTGGTGGTAATGTTCTGATACTGTAACATGGACTGAATGAATGCCATGACTGAGCACTAGAATATATGGAGAAATCATTATTTTTTTAAAATCAGGTCACAGTCTTCAGGTATGAAATGAAAACATTGGATAATAAAGACATTATTTTCTTTCTAAAAGGAAATTTGCTTTCATTAATATTGTAACATTTGATTTTACTGTAACTGACACCTGTTGTAACTCATAAATTTGTTACACAAGCCAAAAATCAGATGATACTGCAGCAAAATATGCTGTTCTTATCAAAATTACCTGAAAAATGTCTGTAAATTGGGGCATTTTAATATTAAAAGTTAAGTAGAGATCAGCACAATATAACGAAGTATTTCATGTTAGAATAATTACATTTTGGGGGATAGAATTCTTCCCTGGTTTCTGAAAACTAGCAGTTAACATTTAGTGAACTGGGAAGCACATTACTTGCTATGCACTATGAAGAGTTTTCAGTGTACTCTTTTTTAACCCATTTTTCAGGAAAAGATCTCATGGCTTATGTGCCTGAATCCCTGCCAGTATTTGCCTAATCTGTGAAATATTTCAAAGTACTATGCCTGTAGCCACTCTAAAGTCTACTTTTTTTTGGGATAGATGTCTGTCTTAGATAACCTTTTCATTGCAACTTCTGCACAATTTAATTGTCTGTAGAAATACAAACCCTTTCTTGCTTTCCACCATAAACTGACTGTCAGGCTACAAATATCTTTATAATCCTGTCTGACTATACTTTGTTTGTCACCCTCCATTCCACATTTCCTAAAGACCTCAACCAAGGCGATGTAAAATTGCAGTAAGATGTCCATACACAGTGCAGGATTTACCATTATTGGATGCAATGTTAAACAGGCAGAAATTTTAAAGAACAGTTCAATATTCTTTTTTCAGGAGTATTATAACACAGTTCTGCCTGAAAGTGCCTGGATTTATCACCAATCTATCTGTAAGCTAAATTTTACTGAGTGATTTTTGGTCACATAACTTATGCAAAGGTCAGATGATAGATAATTTTGTGGAGGCAGAAGAAATTTAAGGTAACACTGGTCACCGCTCTCAAGAAATAGACTTCCATTCAGCAGACATTGCTTATGTTTACATTAACAAGAGATTTGTAGAGAGACAAGTGCTGGGGACCTGACATTCATGTTTTGTTTTTAAGGGGCGGGGGTCTACTTTGGAGTAGGTTTAATCTAATCCTGTTGGTGGCATGTCTGCTAGTCTTTTGGAGCATGTCTTTGGGTTAATCTTCTCTGGAAGAAAAAACTAAACCATTTGGAGGTGTGATCCAGATGTTGGGTGGTAGGAGTGGAATGACTAAAAGATTTGTTTCTAAAGCACACCCCCAGTTCATGTAAAAACACTTATGTATCATGCACCTATGCATCAGTTCAAGCACCCATGAGTAATAACTTGCTGTGGTTGTGTAAAATGAAGTGTTTTGGGTATTGTGGTGTTAGAGAAGAGCAAAGGAGAGCAGGGGACTCAACAGCAGCTCCTTAGCAGCAGGAGTCTTCAGTTCCTACATAGGAATAATTACCATTCCTAACATCAAGTCTGTTTTAATGGACTTCAATGAAAGTATCAAATCTCAGTTTCTCAGTTTTCTCTGGTGGAAAACAAAGAAGGTACATCAAACAGAAGGAAAAGTATTGGATTATAATTCAAACAAGAAATTAATAAGAAGGGGGCTTCATTTAATAGACTGTGGTCTTTACTGGAGATAATGGGATGAACAAAGTGGCATTCATTTTCTCTTCAGAAAACTGCTAGGACATCTTGTACAATGAAATACTTTTTATCTTCAGATTTAAAATATGTTGTAGGGATCACCCATGGAGTTCTCTAGCATTATTTAATTGTAGGAGAATCTATTTTAAATTATTTTACTGTATGTTGAATAGATGCACAGAGGCAGATAAATTCTAGATGGAACATCTGACACATGGCAAGTTTTTATCTGGTACCTTGTTCATGTGTCTTAGTGCTTAGATTAGCCTAGCAGGGTATAATTTATATATTTTAAAGTTGTATTACTGATTATGATATAAATATTAATGACAGATTTTAAAAAAGCCTGTAGGCTAACTCAGTGGTTTTAAAATGTTTTCATGGGATTCTCTTAGAATTCAAACAGTTTAAAGCGAGATAAAACTAGTCATTTAAAACCAGAAGTGAAACAACAAATTCGTGAAAGTAATTCTGATCAGAAAGTCCATTCAATAGTTTCCTATTCCTCTCAAAGTTTATCTTAAATCTGCTGTGCCCAATTAAAAAAATAGCACACAACAAAACAAACGTGTCAAGTTCCATGTTGTGAGAGAAATCAATGCTAAGAGGCAAACAGACATGAAGAGAAGTAACAGTTGATGTACTATCACACTTTTTTAATAGTGTAACAATTGTGTACTATGTGACTTTCTTCCGGTTATTAGACTTTTTCTGTTGTAGGGCAATATATATTTCAGAATTTATCAAGCCCCTTAGAACTAGATTTGTATTGGTTGTGCTTCTGCCTTCCTGCTCATTTTCAAGGTAGTCCTTATTGCCATCAGTATTTTCAATATTTCAGACATATATTTTTATGATTTTTCAGTCGTTGTGTGTATTTCCTTCCTTCTTCCTCACCTGTGTATAGCTTTCACTGACAGACATAGGGCTATTCAGCTTTTTCCCAGCAGAGTGTGCTTAGCTGTTTTGTTTAAATACATATCTCAGCAATTATGTTTCTGAAGCTTAAGAGGTGGAACAAAATAGATTTTTCTATGTGTAACAGTTTTGCAGACTATTTTTGATAAAGGTGACTATGATGCATTTGCCTGCCACATGATGCCAAATACTTTAAATACTGGAAAAGTCAGAGGTAAAAATAGAAATATGTCAAGCCCCTAGTTCAGCAATAGTATGTACATGTGTGTATGACACCTGTAAACTATAACCTGCTAATATATCCAAATAGATCTGCCAGCACATCCAAAACTGTCATATTTAACCATCTGTTTCATTTCTACTTAAACAAATGCTGGATGTCTGTACTGTAGAATTCCATTCCAAATATGCCAGTAGCTGCCAGAGTATTTTGCAGCAAGGCTGTGGCAGATGGAGGAAGCAGGGTCTTGCACTGATGTGTGGTGTTGGAGAGTCCTCGGAGAAAAGGCTGTGGGTCAGAGACCAGCTGATGGGAACTGGGTCTTGTTCTTAGTTCTGCTGCAGTCACTGAAACAGGAAGAGGGAGAATTAACATAGAGACACTTTCCATAACTTAACTGTCTCTATTTCCAGACTTTGAACAAGACTTTAATATTGTTCAAAGCAAAAAGGCTAAAATCACTCTTACTGTAAAGTAGTACAGCCCTTCTAAATTAAGATGATGATTGGTCATATACACCAGAAAAGGCTATGGACAAAGCAATCTCTGTTCTAAAGTGTTCTTTATATAAATACAGATGGAATCTGAAATTGAGTTAGGGCTGATGGGAGTTAATTCATGAAGAGCCCGCACCAGGGAGTCTCTCCCAGTGCTGGAGGCTAGTTAACAGATTTCCATCACTTGCCACAGCAGCTCCAGAGGAGAAACCGCAATATTAAACTTAATTTCTGTTGTGGCAGTGGTTTGATATTTACCCTCCTTGGGTGGTGTATAAAGAGATGAAATGACTTATAGGTGTGATAGGTATGAAACTGTGACAGTGCATTGTTTTTATTGTTTCTGTTTTTTATGTTGATCACTGAAATGATGGGAGTCCTTCCAACCAGAACTGATGAAATTGTTAATTATTGAAAAACAATTCACCGGAAGACTTTCAGAGTATAGCTTCTTGCCAGTTTTGGTATTTCAGGCAGAAAAAATTAATGGCTTAAACTAGTAATTTTATAATATTAGCTATAAAAGAACAGACAGAAGTCCATGGATTAAAATGTTAAATGACTTAAGTGCACAGAAAGCGAATTAAAGCAAACTAAACTGGGATGTCAATTTAAGTGGTATTATGTAGTCCATCCTTTTTGTGTCATGGCATCTATATGGTTTTCATTTGAACCCTCCACTTTGAGTCTTGAACTGTGGAGCACTCGTGTGTTATGGGGAAATGGTCATCATCATGTAAAGTAATAGACTAATTGAAAGATGAAATTTACCCCGAGGAGGTAAAAAACACGGCTAAAGCACATGCAACAGCAAGGCAAGCTTGTTGCATTTCTAGATCGATTATCCATCTTGAGAGAATGTGAAAATTGGAAAAAAGACATAAGGTACTGAAGAGAGTACTGCTGTTGTACCACCACAGATACTCATATGTTGTCAAACTATGGTCTCCGGCTATCTCAGATTCCAAATAGCATTACAACAGTACAACAGGTTAATTCTGCTGAAGTGCAGGAAATTTAACAGTTTGGACTAGTGTGCCAAATCCGAGATTATCTTAGAAGTTTTCTAGATCTGAACATAACATGTCCTTGTGATGATGAATCAGCCTAAAATTATTGGGAGAATTTTTATAGACATACAATGTAGTTGTCTTGGATATCTGTAACTATAACAACTGCATATAATAATATTCTTAAAGCATCTTTATGAAAAAAACTTTCAGTAAGTAACAGTTGTTTTTTTACAAGCTTTCTTTGACCTATATAGGTCAGTGGGAAAGCCTTTGCTGGCAATGATTCTTACACACTTTATTAAAGCATTTATAAAAACACTCAAGATTGATTATGTTAAAACCAAAGCCAAGGGAAGATTTTGGTCTGCTTTTATTCCTGCGAAAAAGAACATTGTTTTAGTTTGGGGTCTGTTTTAATAATTGGTACTCCAATTACAAAATAAATGTCTGATAAATATTAAATATATTGCCAGAACATTCTTAAATTGCATCAGGTACCTTGGCTCCACTCCCCTCTAACACACAAACAGTATGTCCCATCCTCAAATAGATTGTATTTACTAATAGCCCGAAGAAAACAAGACGTATTAGACAAGATGTAGTCTTAACCTTGATGTCAGAAAATCTGAACACTTTTTAATACAGAAGGTATCCACAGTTAAGCATCTACAGTGTTTTTCGTTAAAGAATCGCAATAAATTTTTTTTCCAAAATATGTGAGTTATAAATTTGGGTTATTTATTTAGATATTATAATAATTCAGTGTTGTCCTTTCTAAGGACAAGAAAAGGCTACACTCCAAGATGGCCTTATCTTTATATTGGTATAATAGAATCAAGCCCACATGTGACAATCTCTGGAAAGGATGTCAGAGTTTGGTCTGATTATTTAAATTGTTTTGCTTTAAAGAACTTATTGCAAAAGTTGTTTTCTATTTGACATTTTCTCACACTTCCAACTCTGATGATGAGAGACTGGCAAATATATTGATTGTATATACTATAATTTTTTCTCTTGATATCTTTAACCTTTCTACTGATGAAAAGAGGAAAAGTGAACAGCATATTAAAAGCATCACTCACAGGAGGACTTTTTAATACCGCAGCATGCAGACAGGAACTAATCTCACTAATCATACATACGACTATGGGGCATCTCATTCAAGGTACATCTTTCTTTTCAATTAATTATCTTTGCTATATTCAATTATTCCATGTGAAATTTTGACAGATTCACTGCCAGTAGCTTTTCCGTAGTCCATAGGGAAGAGGTTTGTGTAGTTTTTCTTTTTGTAATTACCCTTTACTCCCTTGTCTGAAACACTGGTGAAAACACAAAATCATTTTGTTAGTGAAGTTTCTGTATATGCAGATTTTGTGACAATCCTCTAGCCATTGTTCTGTGCTATGATGAGTCTAAAGGCAGGCTTCATTATTCATTTTGACTTAAATATTTCAAGCTTTAGCTCTTTTAGCAGCCTGGTGGAGGTTTTGATTTCTTCATAATTTAAATGATAAAGCATTGCTACTAAATTCTGCCTTTTTACTGCTGTGCTTGGAAGACAACATGTCCTGGAGAAACTTTTGTCAAGTTAATGTATTTGTTCTGTCTTTTAGGCTGTTACTTGCCTGGGAATTCTGGAACAAGAGCAAGAAAGAACTTGCTACTCTTTTAGTCAATGAAATTGCATTTTTCCAGAGAACTGCCCTTAAAGTTATGGAAATAATTTATTCTCATGGAGATCCTTTATAACATTTTCTCCTGTGTGTTATACAGGAGACATCTAAGGGAATTTCTTTGCTGTTATTCTTTCTGAGAATCTTTTTCCAAACAAATTGCTGAACAACTGTCTTTGCTGTGAGTATCTGTATTCATTCAGAATAGTAATGTACCAATATCAACTCCTTGAGCATGCATTAGTCTGCAGTGTAATTACTTCTATCAGGTTATAGGAGGTAAGAAAACTTTGTGTTTCTCTAGAGACTCTAATCCAGAAACTAAGCTGTGGAGCAGAGAGGAAAAATATAGTCAGAATGTACTATGACATGGAACAGGCCAAGTATAGTAGTTACTGAAATTTTGTAAAGAAACAAAAGCCTAAGACGAGGACACAACCCAATTCAATGCTCAAATGTAGCAAATATGTTTGTTTAAAGGAAGTCAGGAGTGTCACCAGCTTCCGTACTGCTTTTCGAGGAAAAGTAAATAGGGTAGACTTTGAGAAGCAAGTGGTATGTGAGGATGCTGTGTATATTTTTTAAGTGATGTTATAGTTTTTAATCTGTCTGCCACAATTCTATCAATGCGGTGCTGATCAGGGGCTGCAATGTCACCCTCATTTCATTTCAGAAGAGAACAGTCATACATCTGTTTTATATGGTTCATGGTGACAGAAGTGGATTACCACATTAACTCAAGGCATTGCAAAGCCTCAGTGCTTGTCAACACAAAACTTATCTTGCATTGATGAGTAAGAGCTCAAAGAACTTTTGCCCGATGTGTATTAACAGCATCCAACTACTCTGCCTGTCCCTGCCAACTTCTCCTGCAGTTTTGAGGATGTATTATTTCTGAGACACTGCACTGATGTGGTACCATTCACCAGTCATCTCCATTCCAGTCCCCTTTCCCAATCTGTTTTACCCATTTCTGCACTGCCAGGTCCCGGTCTGTGGTTCTTGATTTCAGTGTAGTCTACCTGTGCTCTATATCTGGTATCTTTTCTTCATACTATGTTCTTGCAGCTCTCTAAGCCCTGTGGAGGCTGGCTGCTGGACTGGGAGTTAATAGTTGCACCTGGTAACAAACCAGACAAGGCTTTACATATGCAGGGTTACCTTTAGGGCTGGAAAATCAACAAGATTTTCTAGCAGAAAACAAATTTGCTTTAAAAAATACTCCAGCTTTTTTGGTTTCCAGAAGCAAGCAGGTTATCAAGAATAAATGCATAGCCAGTGAGTCACAGAATGACACTCACAGCAGTGGTAGCTACTTATTCAATGAATTAAGTGACTTATCAGTATTCTTTTCTTCTTCATAATCTTTTTCACTGATTAGTGTATAAAAGCCTGCCAAATTGAACATTAAGAAAGTAACCTCTGAAGTAGGAAGCCATATCGAAAGAAGGTATGCAGAAGTAAAGAAATATGCAGAAGGGAGAGTTTTAATAATTTAACTATGCAGGAAAAAAAGTAGACTCAGCTGACTGACTACAGCAAACACGATGCTTAAAAGGTTACTTTTTCTGTCCCTCATATCTCAAAGATGTGCTTTTTACCTGAAAAATCTGGAGGAAGAGAATCCTCAGGATTTAATGAGAGCATAGTATGTAACTATGAGAAGACTCAGACAGCAGCTGTCCAGGTTGACTGCTAGGAACATTGATTTGGGGATTATGATTTGAGCTTTGACAACAGGGCTATTTAAGCTGTCTTAACCATGTGTCTGCTGCTCCTTGGCTTTTGTTCTTGCCTCTCTTACATCACCTACTCATTAATGGAACTCAATCTTTTCTTTGGGAAAAATATCCTGCCCCCCAAAATTTTTTTTTCCAATCTGATCAGTTCTATAGCACTGCTTGTTTGGAAGATGCCTGCAGCAGACACCTGCCAGCAGAAGGGTATCTAGAGGTAGGAGCCACTTTTTTTGGCAATAGTGGTAGTTCAAATGCAAGTCAAGCATTTACAAGTCAAGTTATTTCTTGGTTGGGACTTGACCTTTGACTCAGTGAGACAAAAAGATGATCAGGTTTTTTTTTTCATGGTTAGACATTGGAAATATAATCCATTTTCTCTTACATGTTGCTATTTCCCCACACTACACAATGAAACAGGATAAATGTAGAGTCCTGCTATTTGTGACCATGTAACCATAGAAGTGTAATTGCAACAGTAAATTAATTAATTCAGAATTGCAATCTAGAAGAAAATAATAAAAAATGCCCTCTCCCCTAAAATGCAGACTTTGAAAAAAGTGTGTCCAGAGATATATGAAATCAAAGACAACACCTTAAAGAAAGAAATGTTGCAGGTTTACTTCTATTTATTAACATTGGTTAGTTCAAAGTCCTTGTTTTTATGGATAACCCTTACTGTCCTGAGGAACTGCACTGACATCAATTTATCCTTGTTATTTGAAACTGCTTGTAAGACTGACTGGGCCCTTAGGTGCATTCTTAAAGGTTTTAAATGTCACCTAGGCTCAGCAATGACCCTATAATATAAAGAAATAATCAAGAAAAGAGAAAGGTTTGCTTTTATGGATTGCAGAGGGGAAAAAAAAGCTCTGTAACACAGTAGAATATTATTTTTCTATATAATTAAGTTCCATGGACTTAACTTCAGGTTTACTTATGACAATCAATATACAGTAAATCAAATCAATTCAGCAATGCATTAACTCAGACTGTATTGTTGACTAAGTCTTGTCTGAAGAGTGTTTGTTGGATTTTGTGTGCCAAAATGCACCAAGACATTTCTGGGGAAAAGCCAGTGATGGTGGATGCTGAGATACAGAGAAATCTTAGAAGTACTTTTATTTACCTTTGAGATAAAACCAAAGTTGGAAGTGGTCTCAGCTTTGTGAAGTGTTTCCTGATTGAAGAAATTTATTTACATTCTCCAGCAATGAGAATTAACTTCTTTTCCTCAGCATAAGCTATTTAGTGACAGTTTTAATTAATGTTTTTGTTTAAGTTTAGAAAGCAGGGTTTGAAGGTATAATAGGCTATGTATCTACTGGCTGGTTGGAATCTGCAATTCACTGTTAGAGGCAACATATTGAGGAAGATACTGCTTCATGCAGATTCAAACTTAAAAAAGATACACCAGATAGGAAAAGATGATTTGAAAGATTTTTTTACACTTAGTTATAAAGATTATTGAGTCTGTGGGAGACAATACATTGTCATTGGTAGTCTACTGCAGAATTTCTTTGGTTTTACAGTGACACACAAACGATAATTTTTAAGAAGGTTGTCTCTAACTTGGCTTTTACAGGTGAGTTAATGGAACTCATGTGCCCTGGATATGTAGGGTATCCTACCCATTTTTCTGTTAGGCTATCTGCCACATTTCCTTCATCACACACTTTTCACTCTCTTTTTCCCTCAACAAGCATATTTCTGTATTCTGGGACAGCAGACTAAAGTGTCTGCCTGATTCACCATTTTTTACTTCCTGCCCAGTAACTATTGTGTAAGGGAAAGGGCTTGTCCTATTAAAAGTGATTTCTACTTTATCACCATCAGCATTGTGTTTTTTCTCCACCCTTCTTGGATGCAAATTATTTGGGATGTCAGGTGTTGCACATCTTATTGTTATGTAAATTTGTAAGTCAAGATGCAGTTCTCCAGTGACTTAGATGGTAGAGGACAGAACAGGTCTCTGAAAATAGTAACTAAGCAGAGATAGTAAGGGAATCTGCAGAGTGTGGATTCATACTCAAGGAGAGTGGACTACAGTAAGGCCATGAGGTTGAAAGGAACTTTTTTTTCTTGTAACTCAAGTGTTTTTGTTCAGTAGTAAAACTGCTTTCTAGAGAAGTTTGTCAGACACTCTTGTGGCAGTATTTGCATACTTTTCTTTCCATTTCTTTGAAAACACATTATCTAGATCGTCTAGGATACCTTCCACTGCAGCCTACTCATTGGGATCACCTTTAATCAGCATACAAGAATATTCTGTGGCAGAAGTCTGGAAATGGGAACCAGCAATCATTACTGTCCGCTCTGTAAAGATGTTGAAACTTGATTAGCTTAAACTTTTTCCCCTGCTCGCTTTATTGTAAGGGCTTCCTGACATTGGATTCTTATAAGGGCTTCAACACTTGTTTGTTTGATTTCTTCCTATGTTTTTCTTATTTGCTATTTATGTAAATTGGTTGTTTTTCCCAAGTGGGGCAAGCTCATGTTGTAGCTTTTTCTTTACTCTTGGAAATGAAATCCTGGCTCCATATGAAATCTTGGCTTCATATTAAAAAAAAAAAAAAAGAGCTGTTAGTTATATTCTATTTCACAAGAGAGGTGACAGCCTCTGTGACACTTTTGGAGGATGAGACTTTCAGGTGCTTTATATGATTGTGGTCACAAAGGCTGTCTGTCCCCTGATGCTTCATAGATAACAAGTGTGCCTGCTCCTAGCATCAACAGAAGTTTAGATACGTCATTTATGGGCAGTCACAAAGCCCTGGATGATTGTATATTTCCTGAACACCCAAAGGAGAAGCATTTCCTGAATGGTCATGCTTGTGATTCCTCTTAAACAGGAAACAAAGCAAGTTTCAGCTCATCAGAAGATGGGGAGCAGTTGAATTATGAACTGCTACTTCCTTCCAAACTGTTAATTCCTTCAATACTAAGTTACCAGAGTGTCACGAATTACAAGTTTATTGCAGAAAATGGGATATGCCTGCAGACTTCCAGGCTTTTTTTGCCTGCACTAGCATTGTGAAGCTCACCTTTGTATCCTGATAGACACTAACATTGCTCAGAATGTGTGTGGTGTGCTCCCAGACTACTTCTGAAATTTAGGCATCATACAGGTGACTGGCAACTAGTCTAATTAGTGGTAGCAGTAAGCAGAAGACTGGGAAAATCAAATA
This sequence comes from Strix aluco, assembly GCF_031877795.1. Taxonomy (NCBI): domain Eukaryota; kingdom Metazoa; phylum Chordata; class Aves; order Strigiformes; family Strigidae; genus Strix; species Strix aluco. Next base: position 56,934,418 of record NC_133934.1, read on the forward strand.
TATTCTGACTTTAGTCAGTTATAATACATGGAAAGCACCCCTCATTTTCTTGGGAGTTTCTTTGCAATACATGACTAAAACAGAAACAAGCCTTGATGTATTTATTATGCAAATGCTTATAGCAATTGTATCATGACAGAGAAAAGCAGAATGTGAATCAAATGTTATGAAGTGCTTAATGCAAGTCATTTTCTCTAACTAATGAAGGAAGATATAATATACAGTAATTGTGATCAGGCCAGTCACAGGGGGGTGACAGTTATTTCAGGTTGGAGCAGTAGACAAACATAAGTATTAATCAAGCTTTACATCTGAGTTTGACTCTGATTGTATAGAAATAATATTCAACTCTAGTGCTGATTATTAAAATCAGAACACACAAATATGAATTTTTAATAAGCTCTTGCAGAAGAAAAGTTTAAATGATGAGACTGGGAGACAGTACATTCAGAGTGCCTATTGTAGCAAGTACCAATATCTTTGTATACGTGTGTATGTATATGCATTGCTGGCAGTTTTGCCTTACTTGTGATGTCCATGATTGGTCCTTATTAAATGACTAAAAATGATCTTAAAAACCAATTTTCAGCTGTAAAATTCACTTAAGAATGAGATCTCAGGCACTGACTTGTGCCTATGCCACAAAGAATGTGGGAGAAGAGTTATTCTGAAGCCAAACTGAGTGAAGTCAGCTCATGAGAACTCTTTCAAACCACAGAAATTTAATGTTTGAGAGGTTGATTGACTCCTACCCTCACTCAGCCCTACACAGTTCTCATCTCTTTGCAGCACTTTACAAACCTTGACAAAATGATTCTGACAAACATCTCCACACATGCACACACATCCTCTGGTGAGATAGGGAAATACTAACTTTTTCACACAAACACAACAAGTCGTTTGCTGAAATTGTCCCTCAAGCTGAGAATAGAATAGAAATCCCTTTGTGTCCTCCACAGTCTCTCTTATACTGAATGCTACACATTCAGTAGGACTCGGCTCCTCCTTTTTGGAAAGTCAAGGTATTTTCTCCTCCTTCAATATAGTTACAATTTCAGAGAAGTTCTGCTCTGTTGTGACTGGTGGCATTATTATTTATTCCGAGTCCTTTTCTGTACAGCTGCTCCACATCAGAGTCAAAACTGCCAAGATATTGCTCTCAAATCAGCCTTCAACTTTTTCCTACTGGCACAGCTATACTTTGAACTCCTCATTATTCTAATAATCTGTTTACTATTAACAGTATTGTCACATTCAAGACAGCTGATAGGAAAGATTTAAAGATGGCACATGGTGGCAATGACATAGTCTTCTTAATGTCCAGGTAAAATTTTTTTCAAGTCAGCCAGAATCAAGCGAAAAGATACATGAAGAATAGTCAGGAGAAGGCCTGTAAACAAAAGGTGATGAGGTGGTATTAAATGGGGATTGAGTCCAGATTCCTTGGGAAATTCTTGCATTGCAGAATAATAAAATGGATTTTTCTGTTCATTTTTGTTCTAGAGATAAATACTTCACCCTCTGAAGTACTGCACAAAGTATGACTGAAGATATGTAAACACTGCAATTTACTGCTTTGCAGAGATATGCTGACTTAGCTTTGAATGTGCTATCTAGTTCCTGACAGCACTACAATTGTGTGTTTTGCTATTTATAGCAAAGTCCCTGCCCAGTAGCCAGGGTGGAACATCACTCTGCAGTTATATCAACTAAACAAAAAAAAAACCCTAGTACATTCAAGCTGGTTTGGGAGTATTTTCTTGGCACTGCAGATTCTACTTGAAGGAATTTGCAGAACTTTTGTTTGAAGAAAACAAAAGAAAAACAGGTGAGGTATGAAGGGAGTGCAAAGATATTTATTGACTGTACGAAAATGATCATGTATTTAGATGTCTACCCTCTGTAGGTGTTGTGACAGAGTAGAATTGGAAGGTGGTGTTCAAAGAAGATATTACGACTAGTTAGGGGCATTATATGGGTGTAAAGCAATGTAATACATAAGGGAAACGTGGAAGAAACTGTAAGATCCCTCTTGAAGGGGAAAGAAAAGGGAAAGCATTTGCACAGCAAAGATGAGGTCTGATTTCATGGTAAAAATGTAGACAGTAACACTCTGTAAATGAGATAACTAAGGAGAGAAACCAGTAGGCAGACATTTGAATCAACAATAAGCTGAAACTGTTAGAAAAATTGATCTTTGCAACAGTGATATGAAGGAGTCTCTGACATATGGGAAAAAAAGGGAGTAAAATTCTAACAACATGCAAGATGGTACTTGAAATATGATAAATTGGTTTTGTAAAAGAATTATTATTACTATTGAATATGCCTCATATAAATTATGCTAGCCAGCTGCTCTGTTTATAACTTTGAGGTGATGCCATATAGGTGTCCTTGATATGATTGGAATAGCAAAAGGAACTTTTATAAAATATTACCAAAATATGTTTTGGTTGATTAGTGGCTTTGACAGAAAGTCAGTGGAGAAGGGAATCATCTTCGTTTTTGCTGGCTCAAGACCCACTTTAGATTTAAGTAGAAAAATTCCTCAGTGAACGCGGGGGAGAAAAAAAACCCTCAACACAAATTAATATTTTGCCTGCATTTAGGCATTTTTAGTGTTCAAATTTTTGTGGACTAGCTAAGCCTGTTTTTCTATGTTAGAACATTTTGAGAATATAATATGTTGCCATTTTTAAATGAATGATTTGACAAATAGTCTTTGTTTGTTCTAGTAGCTGAAAGCTAGGTAAGCAAAGCCTATGAAAGAGTAAATAGATTTTTGTTAACAACCTGCTTGGAGAAAAAATCATCTCCTTTTGCAAACTAGACTGTGTATTCATCCAGGTCAGGAGAAGGCTGAAAAATCTTCATATGAATCTTTAAAATAAAAAAAAAAAAAGTCCTCTGTAAGCTACACTTAATTTTTTGCAATAGCTAGAAAGATCACCCCCCCCCCAACTTTGGGACATGAATGGCTTGGGTTTTTTTGTTATAAACAAACAATGACATTTCTATTACAGAGAGGCAGCCAGTTGATATAAGTGGAAAACATTGACATTGGATCAAAAATTTTTATTTTCATCTTTAATTTCCTCTCCAAAACTGCTTCTGATATTTTCTCAATATTAGAATGTAGTCTGGGAATCTGCAGGAGCTAATTTTTCTAAGACATCTCTAGTGATTCTTATGTTCACAGAATCATAGAATGGTTTGGGTTGGAAGCGACCTTAAAGATGATCTAGTTCCAACCCCCCTGCCATGGGCAGGGACACCTTCCACTAGACCAGGTTGCTCAAAGCCCCGTCCAACCTGGCCTTGAACACTTCTAGGGAGGGGGCAGCCACAACCTCTCTGGGCAACATGTTCCAGTGCCTCACCACCCTCACAGTAAAGAATTTCTTCCTTATATCTAAATCTACTCTCTTTCAATTTAAAGCTGTTACCCCTCATCCTATCCCTACACTCCCTGATGAAGAGTCCCTCCCCATCTTTCCTGCAGGCCCCCTTGAAGTACTGGAAGGCCGCTATAAGGTCTCCCCAGAGCCTTCTCCAGGCTGAACAACCCCAACTCTTTCAGCCTGTCCCTCATAAGGGAGGTGCTTCAGCCCCCTGATCGTCTTTGCGTCCTCCTCTGGACCTGCTTGAGCAGGTCCATGTCCCTCTTGTGTTGGGGGCCTGTAAGGGACTGTGTCAGCCATTTTGTCTTGGCATTGCTCTTGTGCCATTACCATCTCCTAAGTTGCAGAGTGGTGTAAAACTGTCGGACTGTGTCAACTGCCTGTTTTCACACTGCACTTCTGCCTAAACTGGGCCTCAACATCCCATTGCTGTGAAGAAGTATGCCTTGAAATATCCCCCACAAAAACCCACACTGTCTGCCCGAAGCTGGAGTAACTACACCTTTTGTAACATCTACTAAGCTGCGCTTGCACGCGGGGCTGGGGGAAGAAGTTGGGATGAGGAGGACGTGCGGAGGCTAAAGGCATTGCTAGCTGACCTTCCCCGCCCGCTATGACCACCGCGAACACCTGGGCATGTGCGCATGGAGGAACACAGAGTGGTGAATATGATAATGAGCTTTGTGGAAATGGGCGGACTAATTGTGGGGACTAGGATGATGAAAGGACTGTGTGCTCTTCTCTCAGGGGATCCCCTATCATCTGCACCGAGACTGAACCAACAGGATCCCGCTGCATTTGTGGTGGTGGTAACTGAGCTTGCTGCATCTCTTCCGTTTGCTTGCTTAGTTGTTCTGACCTTTTCTGCTTCCCTCTGTCCTATCATTATTACCTCTTTTTTTTACAGGAATAAAGTTTGAAAGGTTGTATGGCATTTGACCTCATCTGTGTCTTAATCTCGCTCTTGGGATCGTATCGAAACCTCCCCCGTCATTGGATCGGGATAGGCCCAAGAGCTGTATATGTATGCATGTATATTTGCCTATTTTCTAATGCAGATGTTTATTGATTTTCATGTGGAAAGAGACACCAAGTTCACTTGTTGCATATATAACTAAGCACAAAGCTGTATATTGGCATGGGAAAGCTAGAAGGCTGGATATGATGAACGGTTTCATTCTGTGATACATAGCACAATTTTTAGTGTCCTTATTGAGTAATATTAAGGAATGCATTAACACATGACTTGGCAGAAGTATCTGTGCCTCAGCAAGGAAGAGTTTTCCTAGCTTCACTGCAGGAGCAAATCCAGACACATCCTTGTAAGATTCCTTACCTGTACAATTTATTTCCATTTATAGCATGTCTGACTGAAGCTTTCCTGTAATCATTATTATCACCTTGAAGTGAGATAGGTGTTTTGCAAGAGTGAATTGGCTGAGTAGTTGAATAGTTAGAATTGGCTTCTGTATCTTCTGGAGATCTGACCTACTGTCTTCTTACAGATAGATTAATTGTGTCTTTAATTAATTGGTCTTTCTATTCAGACTCGATTCCTGCTCTCCTACACATATACACACCTTGAATTCAGTTGAAAGGAAGAAATTTCTTGTTACACTTAATCACTTTTCTTGTGTCTTTTGGTTCACATTAAACAAAAGCACATACTGACAAAGCATTAAAGAGACAATACATTGTAGTAGTTTCATTCTTTGACAGTCTTAGTGTAATTACCTAAAGAGGTTAAAATAGGTACAGCTTATAGTACTAATGGAAAACACCAGACTGATGGCCTTTAGAAATATGCCAGAGAAAAGCAGTTGCCTTCTGTACACAGCAACCCTTCCTGTCTCCTATAGACTGTTTGTTTCAGCTAGTTCAACTAGTCCTGACCATCTTTCCTTCTCATATGTCTAGCTAGGTTTGGTGACACACAAACCCTCTCAGAAAAGTTTATACTGCTCTTTCTTAGGTATGAAAGATAGGCAACAAAACTACGTTTTCCCCACTTCCAATATTTAAGTTCCCACAGGAAGAAATGACATTCTTCTCGATGTGGATTTAATGGAAGTTGCTGGACATACGCCACTTTCTATGTAGCCCAGGTACCATGTAAGCTTTCTGTCTATGGCTTTTTATGATACTCAGGTGTTAGTGTGGTGCGATCTTCAGTAATACAGGTGGTGGAACCTTCTTTAAAGAAGTGAGCAAGTGATCACCATCAGTGAGTACCAGATGAGATAATTTCTGGGATCTTCTGAATAAGCTTTTGGGCACTAAATGTCTTCCTTTCACTATCTAGCTTATAATGAAGAGAAGTTCAGCCTCTTTTTATCAAGTCTCTGAAGAGATGCACTCTACTGACTAGATGAAAAGAAAATATCGCTTGCAAAAATGTGAATACATACTGATGGGAAGGTACTGTTTAGCTAGAGTTCTTACTCTGTGCATCTCTAATAGACATTGAGACAGTATAAAAGTTTCTTGGAGGCAGCCAATGATCTTCCATTAAGTAATGCCACATAAAGTCACCAATCTTTATTAGCACCCAAAAGAAAAAGAAGTAAGGAAATAGAAGCAGTGGCTCAAGCAGTGTCCTCAGTTAAGCCAGTAAAACTGGAAGATGATTTTGGCTTGCTGTTTACCAAAGCCAGATTGTAAGGCAAACCCCAGACCAAACATTTCATCCTGTGTATCCAGCCAAAAGTGTAGACCACTAGACTGTTTCCTCTGGATAAGGAAAGACTTCTCTTTAATTTCAGAATGCAAATTATTTTGTCAGAGCTGTTTAACCTGAAAGTCAAAATGTTTGTGACATAAGTTCTTCCCCTGGCTACTAGAGTACTGTGTTATCATAGGAGCCTCACTATTACATGCAAGTGGAAATGTGACATGGACGTTGTTCTCATTTTCTTTTAAAATCTTTGTACTGTACTGTTTTACTTCACACTCTGCCCAATACAGTAGTACCTCTGCATTGCTCACTGTGGTCCAACAGTTGATTTATTTCAGGTTTATCACAACAGAATGATAGTCCTGGACACTGATATTTTAATTACTGCTTTTTACAATAGTGCATGTTTACTGTAGCCTCTGTCTATGAATTAATGAGATTAGGGTCTCAAGCAAAGTTTCCAGTTGCTGCAAGTTATGGTTAAATGATGGTAAATTAAATATCTAAAAAAAGATGTTTTCCAGAGGTGATAATCACTGAACAGCAGGACTCACTTTGAAGTTCAGTGCCTGATGTTGATTTCTGAATGATATTTTAGCAACCGTCAATGACAACTTGAAATCTATCACATTAACAATTAAAGATATCTCAGTGAGTAAAGCACTGTCAGATCTACTAATGTTTGGTTCACCTGTTGCAAAATAATGAGAACTGCTTGATGGCATACCTAATCATCTGTGGCACGTTTGATTACAAAAAACCTCATCACTGTGAACAGTTTATTTCTCAATTTGCAGAGGCATCATTCTTGACTTTTTAGAAAATAACTAATTACATGGGTATGCATTTTTTGTAGGAATTAAAATTAAACCTAGAGATTTTTTAGAAACAGAAATAAATAAATTGTATAATAAGTTTGGAAGACATCCTGACTTACGTTATATTCCACAAAAGTTCTTAAACATTTAAGGACAACAGACATCTTCATTTCTCCCAAGAGATAAAAGCCAGAATTCCCTGTCATGAGACTTTACACTGACAATGCTGCAAAACTGAATGCACCACAAACTGTGGACACTTAAGGATGGGGAGGGGATGTCAGTGTTTGGCTCACTGTCTTAGGAATACTACTCTAAGTTATTGCAATGGTTTTTGTCACCAGTTCCTGTTCATTTTAGAGACTGTGCTATGAGTAGTGCTCTAGCAGAGGGTCATGCCCCAGAAGAGCACTGCATAGAATTCTTGATGCTCCATTACTCTTTTCCTTTCTTTAACTTGGTAGAGACAAGCAAACTTAAATACAGTGATTTACTGTTGGACAAAGAAACTAGAGAGAGTAAGGATCTTTACAAATATATGAGGGGAAAAGTGAAATTAAGCATCAAGAAGAAAATGGAAAGTTAGTTGTTCATTAATGAAGGAGAAAATAACTTGTTTAAAAACAGAATTCCTATTTTTAGGAAGGCCTATTGCTGTAAAACCCTATGAATATCTACATAAATATGAGGTGTAATGAAATAGACCAACTGCAAAAGCCAAGGAAGATCTGTGCTTTCCTCAGAAATGTCATATAACAGAACAAAGAAATAACTGTCTTTTATTCCTGTGCAAACTTCACCTTGACTTACAACTGCATGTTTAATTTTAGACATGTCATTACTGGAGCTAGAAAGTGATGTTAGAAGGAGGAAGGAAAAAACTCAACAGTACTAAATTTAAAAAGAAATAAAATATAAAAACCTCATAGAAAATATGAGGAGGAGGTAAATACTTATTGGAGTAGGATTAGTCACTGAAAGGTCTTATGTAAATGGAACAGAATGTGTTATAACTAAGGTTAATTTTATTCAGTTCAAGAAAAGGCAGCTTTCTGACTAACAGAAAAGATCTGATGAACAGATTCACTGGGCATGGAAAATTTCAGGAAACTGTTGATTCTAGTTTTTAAAAGGATGGTATGAAAAATATAAAACAAATTGTAAGAAATAACTTTTTTCTAGAAAAGCTATCAGCTGGGAGTGGCTGATAGTGGCTGATTTAGTGGCTCTATAATTAATACATATTCATAAATCAATTACTTCATCATAATATTAATTCTGCTTTTTCTTTTTTTGATATAGTGATATATCAAAATATATATATATTATATTTTTCTTTTTATATATTGATATATAAAAAGAAAAAAATAGTGAACCAATCCAACAAGGTCAGATAGAACTGAATCTAAAAAGAGATTATTAAGCATTTATTTATTTTTCCAACTGTTTATTACCCGATTCAGACAGATTTCTCTGGTAGAAAACCAGCAGTGGTCATCTGTAATGCATTGCAGATAAAACTACAGTACTTGTCATTGCTAGGGAGCCTGACAATGTGTTCTTTCCCATGAAGTATGACAATATTAATTTGGCAGGGGGACAAATGTAGTGCAGAGGGTGAACAAGAAGCTGAGGAGTGGTATATGGCACTCCACCTCACCTACAGGCTTTGTATTTCCTTTTGCTCTGTGAATCAGTGTATGTTAGATTTTTTGGTCTTTCACCTTGTATACTTAAACTTACAGATGTCTGTGAAAGTAATGTACACTTCAGAAGAATTCTATGAGTCCTGATGTTCCCTGTACCACTTTAATCAAATGCTATGGCAAAGTAATTTACTTGCTACAACAAAACTTTTAACAAAACTTTTAATGGGTGCCACTGAATTTTCTGGTTCAAAGCCTATGAAACTCTTACATTTGCCTGAGGTAGGTCATTTTAATTAAAAAAACATCAGTTTAAAGATTTAATATGTTGCACCAGCTCCTAAGGGGGAAGGGATCAACTTTTAAAAATCGTTCTTAACTTTTGTCCTCAATTTACTGAGGCCAAAAATTTTTGGCTGCAAAAGATGTTCTAGTTAGGTATCTAGCTGCTTGGATGTGTCTCAGAGCACCTAGCTATGTGCCCAAATGCCTACACAGGCACATGCATTTAGCTAGTAGGTGAGTTGAAGCTTTCTTAAAAATGTGGAAAAGTCTAAGTCTCTGGTTCCTTGGGGATATTTTGTGCTTCTCTAAGCTGGTGTGTGATTTGATCCGTATGTTTTTTCATGTTCTTTTAGTTGCATTGTAGTTGTAAGGTGTTCTGGTACATAATATTCTCTAATGATGACTTTGCCTTTTGTTTAGTTGTGAAATGATGCCTGGCCTAATGGTGAACACTAGCAATCACAAGGGAATAGCTGAGACTGAATAAGTGCTTTCTCTGATGCTCATTAGATAGAGAAGTATGTCCCAGACATACAGGTGTTAACTAATAACTCTTTGTACATAAGGGAAGTGAGTGATTGCTGTACTACTTGTTCTTGTAATGGTGGTGTGTGTGCATTTTGTAAGATACCTGCCCAAGAATAATTTTCAGTGATACTTTTGTTAGAGAGCTTTTTTCTTTTGTGCATGTGATTCAACCATTTTGATACCTGAGTTTCTGAGAGAATGTGCATTATACTGTTCAGCTTCCCTAAGTTTCACATTTAGGTTAAGATAGCTTTTTGCCTTGTCTTATATGATATAATGGTTTCCATTACATATACTTATAAGTTTCTGATTTTTAAAGGTGGTATTTTTTGGTGAGCTGCTCAAACATTTTTAGGCACAGACATGGATATGGGACATCTTGTTTTACTCTTTTCTATCTGTGGTCTTGTGAGAGAAAGCTGGGATGATATCCTGATTAAAATAAAACTAAAATGCGGATTAGGAATTTATTCTTACACTGTATTGGGTAAGTTTATATTTGATGGAGATATCCATCTGTTAAGTTACTCATAAGCATTGTCTGGTCTAAGGGGTAGAACTGTTAAAACTTCCTGAAAACTATGTAAGTTACCAGCTATATAGTTTGCCTTATAAAAATATTGGGAAGTACAGAGGGACATGGCAAATGAAATAAATGTATGACATTCACAGAAATGTGAGTAGGTAAGAGAGGAGTGTTTTTTCCATTTGTGGTGGGTAACCTTGGCTGGATGCCAGGGGCCCACTAAGCCGCTCTATCACTCCCTTCCTCAGCAGGATGGAGGGCAGAAAATGAGATGGATAAAACTCATGGGTCAAGATAAAGGCAGTTTAATAAAAACACTGGTGTGTTATCAGCATCTTTCTAGGTACCAATACAAAGCATAGCACTATGAGGGCTGCTGTGGGGAAAATTAGCTCCATCTCAGCCAGACCCAATGCAATCTCCACCCCTTATTCTATAAGATTTGCGTCATACTCAGGTCTCACATAATTTAATACATATATAAATATCTTCTAACCATCCCATTGTATTTAATTCTCGTTACTGAAATCCCTTCTTAACAACACTTATAACTTAAACTACATACTTAAACCATCTTTATGCCCAACATACAGATTTATACATTCTCATTAACCACTATTGCTGTCCTTTAACAGATAGATATTACTCTCCCTTTCCATGGGCTTCCTCCACTCCTCCAGATGTTCATAAGGACAGGCTATGACTTGGGCCCCATCGTCAGTATGGGTGCTCAGGACAGGAGAAGCAGTATGTTTGATTGTTGGGCACCAACACTGGCTTGGTTTGGGTCCTTGTTGTACTCATCTGGTTCCTGGCGAAACTCATTCTTTGTTGGTTCAGGTCATTCCTTCTACATTACTTCCTACAACATACAACTCACATTACAGATTCTTTTTCCCCCAAGCTTAATTCTTCTTAAGGCACACACTGGGTCTTCCCATCCTTCCATATTACCCACCAAGTACACCCAGGGCCTTGAGCAAAGACAATCCCAAGAATGCATTTGGCTTTTCCCATTGGAGGAGCAATCCACACCAGCTTCCCCAGCCATTTCCCTATGTGCACTACGGGGACCTTATCTCTTCCCACAGTATGTAGGGGTTTTCTTTGGGCAGGACCAGGATGGTTAGCATATCCTCTGGTGTTAACCAGCCAAGTGGCTTCTGTTAAATTTGTATCCCAGTGTTTCCGTGCCCCATTGCCCAACGCTCCCAACATAGTCTTTAACAGTCCATTCTTCCCAGAGTCTTGTGCATGGTAGGGGATGTGATACTCCCCCTCAATGCCATGTTTCTTTACCCAGGAGTTTATGAGGTTATTTTGGAAATGAGTCCCATTGTCTGATTCAATTCTTTCTGGGGTACCATGTCACAACAAAATTTGCCTTTCAAGGCCTAAGGTGGTGTTTTGGGCAGCGGCATGGTTTACAGGGTATGTTTCTAGCCAACCAGTAATTGCTTCCACTGTGGTGAGTATATAGCGCTTGCCTTGGCGTGTTTGTGGTAGTGGTCCAGTATAGTGAATTTGTCAGGCCTTGCCATATTGAAAACTCAGCCACTGCTCTCTTTTCCGGGGAGATTTTACTCTGTTTTGCTTGATTGCATCATGTTTCACGTGTGTGAATGTGAATTACCTGTGTGATGGCCTCCGTGGTCAGGTCCATCCCTTGATCACAAGCCCATCCGTATGTTATATCTCCCTGGATGTCCCAATATTCTGTGGGCCCACTGAGCTACAAATAGCTCATCCTTACTCTCCCAGTCCAGGTCCACCTGAGCTACTTCAATTTTGACGGTCTTGTCTAACTGTGCTAACTCATTGCTAACTCATTGTTTCAATGTTTTTCAGTGGCACAGCCTTTGGGCATGTGAGCATCTTACAGGACATACCTACCTGGGCAGTGATTTCCTGCCACAATGCAGCAACCCAGATATGTTTACCCCTGTGCTGCCAGTTGGTCTTTTTCCACTGCTGTAGCCACCCCCATAGGACATTAGCCACCATCCAGGAGTCAGTATAGAGATAGAATACTGGCCACTTTTCTCATTCAGCAATCTCTAGAGCTAATTGGATGGCTTTCACTTCTGCAAACTGACTTGACATACCTTTTCTTTCAGTGGCTTCAACAACTTGTCATGTGTGACTCCACACAGCACCTTTCCACTTCCAGTGGTTTCCTACCACATGACAGGATGCATCAGTAAACAAAGCATAATGCCTTTCATCTTCTGATAACTCATTGGTGGTGCTTCTTGGCATGAGTCACCTCCTCAGGCAATGCTCCAAAATCTCTGCCTTCTAGTCAGTCTGTGATATCTTCAGGATTCCTGGGCTGTTGGGTTTCCCCAGTTGAGCTTGTTGTGTGATCAATGCTACCCAATTACTTCATGTTGTACTGGTTGCATGATGTGTAGAGGGGATGTTTCCTTTAAACATCCAGTGTAGCATGGGCAATCATGGTGCCAAGAGGAGGTATGCTTCTGTACCAACAACTTCTGAAATGGTTCAATCCCCCTCATAGGCTGCTAGTATCTCTTTTTTAGTCAGGGTGTAGCAGGCTTCTGATCCTCAGTACTCCCGGCTCCAAACCCCTAGTGGTCGACCTTGGGTTTCTTTCTCCTGATGTTTTCTGTCAGAGGCTCCAGGTGAGGTCATGCTCTCCAGCTGCAGTGTAGAGTGCATTTTGCACAGCTGGTCCTGTCTGGACAGGCCCAAGAGCTGCCACACAAGCTATTTCCTGTTTGATATGCTCAAAGGCTTGTTGTTGCTCAAGGCCCCACTCAGAATAGTTCTTCTGGGGTACTTGATAGAGAAGGCTCACAAGCTGACTCTAACCTGGAATATGCATTCTCCAGAATCCCATAAAGCCTAGGAAAGCTTGTGTTTTATCCTTGTTAGCTGGTGGAGACAGTTGCTATCTTGTTGACCACATCCATAGGCTCACAATGGTGTCCATCCTGCCATTTTATTCCCAAGAACTGAATCTCTTGTGTAGGTCCCTTGACTTTGCTTTCTTTATGGTGAAACCAGCTTTCAGAATAATCTGAATTAGTATTTTTCCCTTCTCAAACACTTCTTCTGCCTTGTTGCCCCACACAATGATGTCATTGATGTATTGTAGATGTTCAGGGGCATCACCCTTTTCCAGTGCAGTTTGGATTAGTCCATGACAAATGATAGGGCTGTGCTTCCACCCCTGGGGCAGTTGATTCCAGGTGTATTGTACACCCCTCTACATGAAAGCAAACTGTGGCCTGCACTCTGCTGCCAAAGGAATTGAAAAAAATACATTGGCAATGTCAGTTGTAGCATATCATTTGGCTGTCTTTGACTCCAGTTCATATTGGAGCTCTAACATGTCTGCTACAGCAGCACTCAGCAGTGACGTCACTTCACTAGGCCACGATAGTCTACTGTTAACCTCCACCCTCCGTCAGACTTTTGCACTGGCCTCATGGGACTATTAAAAGGTGAGTGAGTCTTGCTGATCACTCCTTGGCTCTCCAGCTGATGAATCAGCTCATGGATAGGAGCCAGGGAGTCTCAATTTGTGTGATATTGCCACTGGTGCTCTGTCCTGGTAGCAATTGGCACTTGCTGTTCTTCAACTCTCAGCAGTCCTGCAACGAGGGGATCATCCGAGAGGCCAGGCAGGGTAGATAGCTGTTTGATCTTCTATGTGTTTCACCAAAATCCCACCTGTACCCTTTTGAGTCCTTGAAGTACCCTCTCCTGAGGTAGTCTATGCCAAGGATACAAGGGGCCTCTGGGCTGGTCACAATGAAGTGCTTTTTCCACTTGTCTCCTGATAAGCTTACATCAGCCTCCAATACAGACAATTCTTGGCATCCCCCTGTCACTTCAGAGATACAGATGGGTTCTGTGCCCCTATACCCTGATGGCACCAGTGTACAGTGTGCACCAGTGGCTACCAAAGCCTTATAAGTCTGTGGGTCTGTTGTGCCAGGCCATCTTATCCACACAGTCCAGTGTACCTGGTCATCCCTTTCTTCCTCCTGGCCAAAGGCAGGGACCCTCTATTCCTGTTCCTGGTCAGAGTATTCACTGACCCTTTCAGTGCTAGTCCAGAAGTCCCTTCACCAGGATGAAGGAAGGTGATCTCAGTTCTTCTGTGTCTGGGAGATCACTGCCTCTTGTGTCTCTACAGCAACTAAACTGACAGCCTTCTTGGGTGCCCTCTTCTTAACAGATGTCTTCCCTCTCAGTTTGCGTACATGGGCTTCCAGTTTAAAGGTGGGCTCACCATCCCACTTCCTTATGTCCTTCCCCTGGTCATGCAGGAAGAACCAGAGTATGCCACGCAGCATATGCCTGGGGCTCCCTTTCCCTCTGACTGTGGCAGGAGAGGACTGATTTCTTGGAGTGCCCCTGACAGCCAAGATGCTGGCCCGTAGGGATGAGGAGGTACAGTTTTTCTTCAAAATTTTGGACCCAAGAAGACACTCTCTCCACAGTTGGTGTATCCATATCCAGACAATACATCACTGCCAAGCTGCTGAAATATGATGCTGGGGCACTTTGAATCACCTTCCTACACATGGCCTGAGTGCACAGGACATCCTCTGGATCTTTAGAGACTTCATAATTGTCTAGATCACTGTAGGTGACTTCCAGCACTGCTAATTGTCTCAGGTACTGGATGCCTTCATCTGCGGTAGTCCATTTTCCTGCGGAGTTCACAAGATCTTTCTTGAATGGATATCTTGCCCTTACACTTGAGACGAGCCATCTCCAGAGACTGCAAATTGCCGCCTCTTTTCCAATGCCTCTCTCAATTGCGCTGTTTCTAGAAAGGGATCTCAGCTGTTGGGCTTCCTTACCTTCCAGTCGCTGACTGTTGGCCCCGTTATTCCAGCATCAGAGCAGCCAGGCAGCAATCCGCTCACCTGGCTGGTGACTGTAATCTTTCCGCATGCCTCAAAGTTCTGATGAGGTTAGAGACCAGGTAGTTTCCGCTTCCTGTCTGAATTCTCTCACTCCTTCCTTCAATTTCTTTGTCAAAGGACTGGCTTCTTGATCAAACCTTTCCTCTTCTACCTACTCCCTTACTAATCGATGATATGAACCCATTGTTTTCCTTGTCTACTGTTTCTTTTTTCACTACTGGGGCAATTACTGTAGTTGTTGTTGTTTGGGTCACTGCCTCAACCACAGTCCTCTGAGAGTACTGAACTGGGGCTTGATGGGCACAGGCCAGGCCCCAGCACAGTGCTAGAAGCTGCTGGCTTTCACTGGGATAGGCAAGTCACCCTTCTATCAGGTGATGCACTGGTTTGCCAGGGTTGCTTGCCTGTTCAGGTGTAAAGTCCCATGTTATGGGAGGCGATAACCACCCTAGGAACCTGCGCAAATCCTTCTACACATCCTGCCACCTGGGGACTGGCCACCTTAGGGCACATTTCAGTATTGGCTCACCCAAAAGTGGTCTTCTCTTACACCAGTACAGCACCGGATTCCACAAACCCCATAATATGCCAGCAGTGTTAATTATTAGTATTAAACAACTTACATAAGGGTGAACAAGGACCTTGGGAACCTCCATAATAAGACCATCTACATCAGTCCTGGGTAGGAAGAGGGAGAGATATTCCCTCATCCTCTCTGCAAAATAGGTCCCCCAGCACAGCAAGCCATCAATGCCAGGGCAAAGCACATAGCCATTTTTTGTACTAGCACGTTCCCAAGTTCCCTCATCCTCCTCACAAAATAGCTCAGATTTTATTATTTAGTACCATGTTATGCTAAAATTAATGTGATTTTTTTTCAGTTTAGTCAATCCCCTTCCAGTTCTTCCTAGTGCAGGCTTTCCTGCACAGAGGTTTTCCAGATACTCGTAGCTTTCCTGTGTGAAAGAAAAGTTTTTAAGCTTTTCCAATTCTCTCTCTACTAATGAACTTCACAGGTCTATGCTTCCATATTACATAGATAAAGTGCCTCTTGAGAAATAATTTTTAATCAGGGGAAGCTTCAAGCAGTTAAAGAGGTTAAGAAGCTTAATTTATGTCATCAGTTCAAATTTTACATGTCACAAGAATTTCAGATTAATTTTTTTCTTTCATCTTTTGGTTAGAGAAGGTCACAAGTTTTATGGCAAAAATATTTTGAGAAAACATTAATTTCTTTTAAACTTTCAAATTTAAAAATGTTGAAAAGAAGTTTTGAAATGTGTAAAACAGGTATTTATGTTAGTAAAATGTAATTTTTTTTGGCTCAAAATTACTTTTGTTTTAGTAATATTAATATCTGATAAGGAATACTAAAAATGTTCAAAGGTATCAAGAGAGGCTTTTCTTTTTGACTAAGCACCATTAAAGTATTTTTGGGAAGGAAGAGATTTTCATCTTGCCGTGATTTTTGATTGACAGTTTAGCTCAATGGGGGCTGGAATAAAATTCCCAAAGGTTTTTGAGTAGTGTAGTACTTCCCACCTACTTACACTTGTCTTCTAACCTTCTCATACTCTTTGTTTGAAATAAGAGGTTTCCCTACCATTAAAAAGACTGATTTTCTTAATGGTCCAAAGTGTTGCTTTGAAAATAATAATCTTGTGTTTCAGAAGCTTATCCTTTCCTTCCCAGCAAAGCTAACAACATTAATCTTAGTGGATAATCTGAACACTGGGTTTCAATGGGTATTTAATTGTTAAATCAATTTCTCTTGCTGTCTCTAAACAGATATGCATTATTTTAATGAGGCTTTCATGGCTATCTGATAAGACAAATGGAAAAAACTCTCACATCCTTCAGACAGCAGTACTTTTCCAGTTTGTAGCATTAGATGAGTTCTTTTTCTCTGTTTCTTACTGTGGTGCTAGTGGTTTTATCACATGTAGTAGTTTTGTTTTCTTCCCCTGAAACTAAATGTTCCCATTATACGATGGTCATTCAAGCAAGTAATTTTTTAGGCTTTAATACTCTCTCTTTTAAAGAGAACCTCCCAATCAGCACCCTTTCTATTTAGATACTTTTGCAGAGGAACAATTGTGTGGATGAGAATAAAGAACGAAGAGTTCTTTGAATACATTTTCTGACACGTGCATCTGAAACCTGTTTCACAGAGGTTAAAGCAACTATGTTATAACTTTCCAGTCTAGAGCCAAGTCACTGAGGTAATAGCTTTCTTTCTGTGTATTTGCTTCATATTTGCAAAATATCTCCATGGGCAAAAAGCAAATTGATCTGAAATGTTTTCTTTTTCATCTGTATTTCATAATGTCACAACTTATACCACTTTAAGATCTAGGATGTGCAGTGTCGAATGTCTTGCAAGATGCTGAACTGCTTTACAAGCATCTCATTTGACTTTGTCAGGAATCAGAGCTTCTTGGTACTTCAGAGAATGAAGCTCTTCTGTAGTGTGAAAAGACCTTTCTTGGTGAGAACTAAATGACTCAAACACAGAAGAGGAAGAGTGTGTGATGGTGCAGATCTTTTGTTTCAGCCCTTGGTTTCTCAGTTGAGGAGGGGCTAGTGAGTTCCAACTGTAATGGTGAAGATTTCTGTTTAAGTTCAGCTGTGGTAAGTCCACATCACTCAACCCACTAAACTGCCCTCCCATGTCAGCTGTGGTATCAGGGGTACTTTGAGAGGCTTGGTATCTTCTTAATAATATCAATGACATCCTGAACTCTGTAGACCAATTGCAGAACAATGCTTATTAAAAGCTTTTAGAGTACATAGAAAAGCAGATCTCTTGCTTGTGAATACATTCAACTTTTTAAATTATTTTGTCTGTTTAAGTGATTTTTCCTATTACAGGTTCTTGCTTTTATGCAGTTAGGAAGCAGGGTTTGTGCTTTTGAAAGACTGTGGCTGTATTACCTCACAAACAAGATTTCCAAGCATGATGCAGCATTAGTATGTAGTGAAGGATAAATATCAGATAGTTGTAGAACAAAAGTTACTTGAGAAAGATCATAAAACCTCTGTCAACAAGGTAAACAGGTGCGTTAAAAGCTAGTAGTTCCAAGCGACTTAGGCGGAATGAAAAAAAAAGACAAAATTGTTCTAGCAGTAGCCAAAGGCTGCTGTACAAACTGCTGCCTCTGTTGGCTGTGCTTTGTGTCCACAGGTAAAGATTTGATTCCACCCTTAATGTATATTGTGCTTTAAAAATGTCACAAGGTTTTGAGAACAGACTCTGACTGTTATATTTCTGCTAATTCTAAGAGTTCTCTACAAACACTCACTGTTGCACATCAGGAAAAGTCTTTCCTCTTACATTCAGTAAATTAAATCGTTTGAATAGCTTAGTGGAAATACCTAAACTCTCATTAATGATTGGATGATAACAGTGCTTTCTCCTTTCACCTCTTTCAGAAAGTCTTGTCATTTATAGCTCTATAATTTTAACAAATTTACAATTTCTCTGTAAATGGATGCCTTAGGAGCAAAACTAAGAAAAATAGTGCTTTATGTTTTCTTCTTTCTACCTGAATGAATACAAACGAAACTCTATAATGAAAATATCTGAGTGGATTTTGCTCAGTTATATCAGAGTGAACCCTGTTTAATTAACTTTGTTGCATGCAATTGAAAGGAATACGGTATTTGGTCCCAGATACTCTTTCATGGATCATCTTGTGAATTCAATGTTAACCTTGCAAGGGGAAGAGAAACATTGTACTTTTGCACCGAGAGAACCAGGAGACATTTTGAAAGCAAGTTGACTAGTATTATTATCAAACCTATTTTCATCTGCCAGTCATTTCTTGTGTTACATTTAAATTGTAAGCTCATTGAAGCAGCAGGTTTTTTTTTTTCTGTTGTGTGAGGGTCACACACAGTGGGTCTCACTCCATGGCAAGAACTTTGGCAGTGTCATGTTAATAATGTAAGAGAAATAAGTACAATGCTTATATATGTATGATATATATGAGATATATATATGATTATTTAAAAATTATTTGTTTTATCATACTACCACCTATGAGATGAGACATCTCAATTCCCTATCACAGTTTTCAGTGTCATGTTTACCCAGTGCCTTCTGCAGGTACACAGTTTGATATATAAAAAGAAGTATCTCTGTGAAGCATTTTTGGGGTTCTCATTGATTTTCTATATTAGAAGGATATGGACATGTTTGTACTTTCATAGTATAAGGCCATAGATGACCTGGAGGGAGGCTAAAAAAAAAAAAAAAAGCTTTATTGGCATTTGTGGGAAAGCAAGTTAAAAGAAATTACCTTTGGTCCTGATATATGACTTCCCCCCCACCCCCCCCTTGTTATTACCAGTAAAATTTTTTCTGATGTGTTCATTGAGCTTCAAAAATGTACATTTAATGATTTCTATAGCTTAGAGACTGACTGCTTTGTCTCAGGTTAAACAAGATTAATACCCTTTTTCCTGCCCTTTTCTATCCCTTTCTCTACTTTTTCTTCCTTTTTTTTCAAAGGTCTTTGGAATAAAATGAATAATCAGATATTTCTTAGAGTCTAATTTAAAAAAAATTATATTAATCCTTTAAGGGCACTTTGGGAGAAACATAATGACAAGAAAGGACACAGAGGTCATTGAAAGGCACCCACCTAATCAGTGAGAAACCTAGATTTAATGATCTTTCATAGTTTATAAAATGCAGTGGTTTCAGCTGGACAGGTTATCAGTTCCTTGGAAGTTAGACAGCCTCCGAGGACAAGGAAAGGATCTGTGTGGGCAATGGATTGCACTGTAATGCAATGTAGTAATGTCCTAAACCCTGTGTTATCCAAAGACAGCATTGAGGAGCCCCCTGTAGTAGCTGCCATTTGCTCTTAAAATGCCCCCAAAATTGAACTAACTTTTGAATGGATTAAGTCTGAAATTAATAGTTTCAGTCCACCAAATTTAAAAAATAATTAGTTTTAAATTAATCTGAAGCAACATTGCCATAGCTTTCCAATCACAATTCCCACTCCACTTGCAGAGTAACGTAAGCCTTGATTATTCACACAGGCCCACAAACCACCCATAAACAAAGAGAAGTGGCAGGCCAGTTTTGAATAAAGTGTAATCAGTCCTCAGAACCTATACTCAGAAAACATGCAGCTGCCTAGGACACCATTTCCCCCTTGTTCCAGGCTCTATAAAATAGGCCCAGTATCTAATAGGAACTCTAACGAAATGCTACTGAACTATCTGGCTTGCTCTCCTTTCATTCCCATGCCAGCTTAGTGGAGTCTGTAGCCTCTACAAGAAAGCCTACCACTTTGATAGTGGCTCTTTCTGGTGGAGTCATGATGAGGGGGAAGAAGAAAATGCTGCAAGGATAAGGCCACCAGCTTGAAAAAAAAATTACTTTCATGCAGATAGTCACATATTCCCTATGGATCCTGGATACAGTCAGATCTTGGTGGCTGCAATTGTCTCATGGGATTTTGTATTTAAAATACAAATTATTTCTCTAGCCTGAAGACTACTAACTATATTGAAGGGGTTTATACACAAAGATGGTAACAAGTTGTCCTAATCTTAGAATTTGTCTAACACTTGAATAATGTAAATTTACTTACAGCTGAGAAATTTGTTATCAGTTCAGATAGCAATTTTGTCATCAAGTGATGCTTCATTTTAATGAATTATTGCACAAATGATTCCATTTTAACTAAGGGTTTGGTTCCTTTTTTTTTTTTTTCTTTTAAAAGGTTTACTACGCATCAACTACAATTAAGTTCAATCTGCAAGGCAGGTAAAATGAAACTATTATTTTTTATGATCAAGCAAACCATTTTCTTCTGGGGATTTAAAAGCAATTGTTTGTGGCTGCTTAATTATGATCCTCACAGTGGTAAGGGAAAAAAAAAAGCCAGTGGAGATGCTGCCTCACAGAAGGGAGAAACAAGTGTTAATACAAAAATGCAGTTTTAAGAATAATCCAGGGAATAAAGAGGCAAAAGACAATTGTATTCAGCCAGTAACAATATGCTTCTAATTCAGACCTTGCATGTCATTACAGTAATACTAGCTCTTTACATGACTTTTCATTAGCAGATCCCAAGATTTTCAGAAATTGCAGTACCTATTTGAAGGGGAATGTAATAATTTCCTTCAGAATACAGTCAAATCCACAGAAAAATAACTGGGTCCTATCTATAGTTGGGGCAACAGTCAAGACATATTCATAAAACTCTGCCCATGAATAAAAACATCCTAAGAGTCTCTGAGTAGCTGAAGAGCTGCTGAATTAACATGCCTTCTTCATTTTCACAGACTGAGAGCAATCGCACATCAAAACACGTCTTCCCTCACACCTTACCTGCACAACTAGGGCGTCAAACTTTTGAGAATGGAGAAAGGAATGGGAAGTTAATGAGCAGAGATAGAGTCACTTTGAAAATTTCCTCTTACAGCTCAATACACGATGAAGTCAAATCTCCAGATGAACCTCAAGGGAACTAGTTCATTTATAGCTCCTGCAAACCAAATAATAGGAGTCAATGTATGAGTCTTCCTGTACAGTGATAACTTGTGAGGGTTATGTAATGTTTGTAAAAGACTTTTTGATCCTCAGGTGAAAGGAGCATGTAAGGGCAAAACATTATTACCTCTAATTATAGAAGAGTTCATACTGTACTATTTTTAAAAAATATAACCTAGAGCTTGATCGTTTTCTATAATTATACTAAAGATGTCTTGTACAAAAATCTTTCCCTAACAAAAGCATATAGATATGCTGAAATTAATACAGTTCCCAGTTGCTAAGCAATTCAGAGAGCTACACAATTATTTTTTGCCGTAAAGCACAGAGTTAAGGCAGTAACTCTAAAGACATGGATAGCTACCTTACAATCTTCAAATGTATATATTATAGGCAAACTGATAGTTTTCCCTGTTATTAAAAGCTGTCTCCTTTCTCATTTTCAATTGCTCATAGCTTTACCAAATTGTACAAACTACAATTTTACATGCAAAAATCTCTTTTGAAGTGAATTTTTGTTTCATTTATTTTAAAATCTTCAGCCAGGACAAAAATGTTACAGGAAAACAATGGATTTTTTTCCCCCATTCAACATCTTATGGACCTTTACTTAAAGAAATTTGAATACATTTGATGGTTTAAAATAGGAATTGGAAAGCTGACAGTGGACTTAACTTTTCCAGGCATGCACTTCTACACATGCCCGAGAAATTCTGTTAAATTACATCGTGGTGAAACTTCGGGGAAAAAACTATAGTTTGCACATGCTTAGCATACATTTGGTGGATCTTTACTGCAGAAGTCTCTGAAGAGTCCAGTCTGAGCAAGACATATTCTATGACTGAGATGTGGAAAGTAGTGAATAATTTTTCTCTACTTCGTTTTCAGTGCCCAGTTGGCTGAATTCAGGTAGCCCAAATGTGAAAGCTTTTTGAGAGAAACCAAAGTCTAGGGAGAAAGAATGTGATCAGCATTCAAGTGTGGAGGGAGGTGCTGAGCAAGGATGCCACACCTGGAACCTGGAAGGATAGAGCACTGTGACACAAAATGGGAAATCTAACATTGCTTGTATTTTAATGCACTCCAGATCTCCTCGTGGAGTGAAAACCACAAACTTTATTTAATCAGCATAAAAATACTGAAGAGCATTTCTGAACTTTCTAAAAGTAGTTTATCTGAATTTTCATACATCTTAATTGATCAAAATAAATACCTTCTAAAATCTGTGATCCAAACCCAGTTAAAACTGGTTTAATCTGGTTTAATCAATTTAAAGCCTTAATTTGGTTAAAACCGGTTAAATCTGGTTAAAACTGGTTGAAACCAGTACAATCCAGTTCACTCCAGTTCAAACAGGTTTTTCAAAGTGCAGCAAAACAAATTTAAAAAAAAAGGTTCTTTCATTTTTTGAATTGTCTTTACAAAATGTATCACTAAAGCAATCCAGCGCTGTAGGGCAAATGGCAACTGCATGAAATTAATACATTCATTGAAGTTGTTCATACTTGAGAGGTCCCTTCTTTCCATGGAAAAGGGTTAAAAGCATTTAATGGTCCAGGTTAATAATAGTCAAGTTACTGAGTCAATTGAGTGATGAATTGAGAAAAATCATTAATGCTGGACAGCGTGCTTGACCTGCTCTTTCAAAGGCAAAAGCTAAGAATGCCTTCCCTTTAAAACACC
Source organism: Strix aluco (assembly GCF_031877795.1). Classification (NCBI taxonomy): domain Eukaryota; kingdom Metazoa; phylum Chordata; class Aves; order Strigiformes; family Strigidae; genus Strix; species Strix aluco. The sequence goes on from NC_133934.1 coordinate 56,957,400, forward strand.
AAGCAACCTTGAGTGATCTATGCTTATACAAATGTTTGATTGACACCTGTCTGGTGGGTCAATATGATGAGTAAGACATTGGCTATTCTCAAACCTGTAAAAAATTATGGAAAAGACACTTTCTCAGTGTACTGATAATCCAGGCCAGAATTTTTAGGAAACATCTTTAATTTATTCTCAGGGGAATTTAATAGCCTGCCTTCCAATAATTTTTTTTTTTAAATCCCAGACCTATAAGGGTAACTTTTTAATCCATATTTATGCTTTAACACACATCTATAACAGTGACATCCACATTACTAAAACTGAAATCACAAACAAAAGAATCAAGGGAATTTTTCACTTGCAAACAATTGTAGACAACAGTATTTTCTCACTTAAACAGAGGTCCTGCTGTGAGCATGAAGGAAGGGATAAGCAGAGATGAGAAAATTTAAGTGTGACCTATGGCATGTTAGGCAGGAGGTGGGCTCTAGTATGCAGAGAGGTTCGGCTGGGAGCCATCTCTGGGAAGAGCAGCAGATGTAGAAAAATGCCACAGCTAGAAACTCAGCATTGATGCTTTTCTGGAAATCAAAGCAATGTTGCCTCTCAGATTCACTTATAAAGTACACATAGGTTTTGCCCCTGAGTATTCCCATTAAAAAAATCAAGAAGTATAAAGGCATCACTCCAGAAATACAATTTTTGCTTCTTGTATCTTTATCTAAAAAGTTTCTACCTATGAAAGGAAAAAAAACCAAACCAGCTCATTTTGGTGCTCAAAGCTTCCTCATACGGGGAAAAGCTGAGATGCTAACTAAAATGCTGGTGTATTAACAAAGACTGTCACTCCATACTTAAATATGAAATACACTGAATTATGTCTTTCTCGCTTTAATCTAGGAAAGCACTTGAGCACAAGCCCAATTTTAAATCCAACACCATGAATAGTGCCAAAGTCAAAGACACTGTCATACATTTAGACATGTGCCTTCATGAATTTGGACTCTTGAACTAGTATTAAGTACAAGAATGTGAAGTTGGACTTCCACAGTTTTTAGTCTGGATCTGAAATTTTGTCACTTTTTGGCTTTGGCCTACTCATTTGTATAGGCATTTTAATTTCCACTTATGATAAGGAAAAAATTCTTTGGCTGCATCACCAGAAGTGTATCACCTGAAATTGTTTACATGCTTTGAAGATAAAAGAAACATACATTTACTTAACATCATATGTTATTGTTAAATCTGATTTAATTATTATGCCTGAACCAGAAAGCTTAATATTCTCAATTTATGAACTAAATTATAGTTAGCCACAACTTGATCTAACTATAATATTCAGCTGCTGTTTGCTGCTTTGAATCCGTGTTATGTGTTACAGAGTAATGTGGGGTTTTTCCTGTTGAGTACCAAAGCATCTTCTGCAATTCTCATCTTTAAGATTAATAACAAATGGAGTTATCCCTTTCCTATCTGTGGAGTTTGAGACAAGCCTTCTCACAAAAGAGGAGGAAGAGCTGTAGATTAACATTTGTCAGCTATAGTGACTCTTCTTATGGAGGTCACAGTAATTCAGTAGTACCACTTTCAGGCTGTTTACAATTACGGTCTACACATAATAGCCAAATAGAAGAGCAAGATAAAGGAGGTGGAATTCACATATATGGGCGGAAACATGAAACTGATGACTCTAACTCTATTTCATCTATCAGAGAAAGACAGGAAACTTCAGATGTTTGCAAGGGATTGAATTTCATCAGTTTCTGACACTGCAGTGGTGTGATTTTGTGAAGCACTCAGCCAAGCTGTGGAAGGAGAAAAGAGCAAAGTATGCTTTTGATTATTCATATCATGGTAAAGTCCGACCCTGTGCATCAATAACTTGTGATAACAAGTTAATTACATATGCTAATTTAATTTGTGTGCACAGTCCTACGTTTTTAAAAGCATCCAGCTGATGCTCTGCTGTTACAAGTGTCAGCTGCTCTCAGGATAGTTATGCTGCTTATTTGGGGATTGGCTCATAAGAGCTGATACCAGCATAGACAGCAAAATTCTGTGCCTTCCTCTTCAGTCTGATTAAATATCCCACATGAAGTGATAGCAGATGAAGTTTCCTGTTAGTTTGGGGAGAATCTATATCACATCAAAAAAAAGAGAAAAGGCATTGTACAAACTGGGAGAATGGCTTGAGAATCAGTAGCACCGCTACAGCTGAGAGCACCAGCTAGAGTAGAGTGATTGCTGGGTCTCTGCCAGCGAGACACAAGTAGCTCCAGCTGAGGTTCAGCCATGGTGTAGAACCTGGCTTCTCACCTCATGATTTAGCACTCTGCATCATATCGGTGTGCAGGCTCCTCATTCTGTGGCCTCAGCAGTATGTTAGAATTGATGCCGTTGGTGTTCCCCAACACAGCGTATATCTCTCCAGAGGCAATGCTTTCCAAAATTTCAAATTCACAGCTGGCAGGCAAAAGATAGTTTCTTATTCCAATCTCTTCTATTCTATTTTTCTCTACCCTCATCTTCAAGCAGAAGCTGTGGGCCTTGCAGAGTTAACAGCCTTGCTATGCACTCTGCCTCCTCAGCAAAGTTAATTTAGTGTTTGAGTTTAATTCCTAATAGCTCTGGCAGTGATTGGAAAGACAGAAGTAATGTTAACAGTGCTTTGTCAATTAAAACATCAAGGCCCATCCTAATATATCCAGAAACACACAGTGACCTGTGTAAGAGGAATTTAATTTTGTTTCTGTTTTCAATTACCCCTACAGCCAAGGGCTCCTGGGTATTTTGGTACATGACCTACAAACTCTTTATCACTTCCTCAGAGGCCTTAAAAGATTTAAAGCTCTTCTGCAATTATTAGTCCCCAAGCCAAATTTATTCAGTAGAACAGGAACATGCATTTTGACCTGAAGGTCATACTACATTGATTAGGAAAATGGTGACCTAGATCCCTTCAACCTCTGACACGTCCCTATGGGTTTCTGTTAAAATACTCATTTGGCAGTGGTGGTGGTGGTAGATTATTAGTATACAACTATTTGGTTGTCCCAACATCTCATTTCTGAACTCCTGTTGGGTTTTTATTCTATCACTTGAAAATTCTTGCAAGGATCTGAGCTCTGTGAATGGACCCCAGAGTGACCACTGCGAGGTCAAGGTACATTGGGAAATTGCATAATTCTTTTCCATGGATGAAACTCATAGATTTCATTCAAGGTCTTTTTCCTTCTGTGGAACTTGTGGGTGCATACATACATTATTTGTTCTATTTCAAAGAATTTCTGCGTAACACCCACCTTGGTATGTCACTGTGGCAGGCAAGGCAAATGGAATTGCTCGTTAGAAAGCAATTAGAATTAGAACCTATTGCTCCTGCCTCACTGAGGTCTCAAGGTCTACATCAAGATGAGCTGTAGAGCTCTCTGTGTCAGAGCTTGCAGAGGCGCAGCCATGTTGGGAAACCTGTCAGTTTTCATCACAGCTCCCTCATGGCCTCAGAGTCAGGTTTCTTTTGAGTTGAAACAAGGAGAGGTTGCCCAAAGGTCTTGTTATGACATGAAGATGGGAGGTGGGTAGGGTGTGTGAGGAATTTTGCCATCTCCTTTGGAACAGGCAGAGCCAAAGGGTTCTAAAATATAAATGTTAAATATAAATGTAATAGTTGAATAACTTATGTTGTTGTGGACCATAACTGCCCTTTCATTTGCTGGCTTTCATTGTATTGTCATTCACAACTCAACCTTTCCATTCATGCCTATGGGCATATCCTCAGAAAGTGAATAAATTGTAACTTATTTTCGTATGACTTCATATTTCGTAGCTCCTATATAACATCTAATGGTAGCGTAATTGATACTCATCATTTTTGGAATGTACTTGTAAAAAGATTTTAAAAGGAAAACAATAAATAACTAAGCACCTGTAGCCAGGTTATGTAGCAAACTGGTTAAATCCTCCTGAGCTAACATCTGAGTTTTATGCCTTGTATAGAGCTGTAACAAGCAGACTTCCAGTTGATCCCACTGTTACATTGGGTGACACAGTGTCATCTGGGAGTGGGAGCTGGCCAGGTGTAAAGTTAGCCACATCTCTTGCTTGCATGCTGCTGTCTACAGAAACTGGCATAATTTAATCATGTTAGTCTACTAGGGCAGACAGCCTTGCTACAGACAATTAAAGATAATTTCCTAATCAGCCAGCCTGATACTTGGGAATACAGGGCACTGGTGCTTAGGCTGTTTGCAAAGGAGATACCTTCAAAGATAAATAACAGAACTACATTAGAAAGTTTTTTTTTGGCTGTTGGATTTCTTTGGTAATAATTTTCTATTTTTTTCAGCTGTTTATGCTATTTTATTTTTAAAAAGCATTTCTTTAAAAATGTTTCCTGTATGGTAATATACTTGCAGACTGTTGTTTTTAAGCTGATTCAACAATTCAGTGTTTGATGTTCATCCTGAGTGGTTTGTTGCACACTATGGGCATGGAAACATGCTTCTGATACGATCTTTCAGACATAATAATTTGTGTCAAAATTCAGAGCATTCTGTGGTTTGTGAATTCAGCATTCAGAGAACAAATAATGCAATTCGTAAGAGCTAGGACAATTATTTTTCCAGATTTCCAAAGTATTAGTGGAACACTTTGACAAATTCTGTTTATCAGTCTAATTCACTTACAATTCTGCTAAATCTGGACTCTGAAGCTGGACAATTTTGTTAGGTATTTGGCATGTTCCAATAAGATTTTTTTTTCAGGAAATGAATTTATTTTCAACTGCTTTCTTTTCCACAGAATTTTCCAAGGGGAAGATATAGTTCAACTAAAAAATCACTTCACTTGATTACTCTGTGATTAGTTTTTTATGCTGTTTACTTAAACACTATTGAAAAAGTGTTACTGTCAACCTTTTCTACTGGAAGAGACAATTATTGATCTCAGGTTATCGCATTTTAAGTCATCTTTGGCTGCTCTGAGTGACAGAGACATTGTTTTCCAAAGGCAAAATATATTATGGTGGTTTTCTACTCAGTCATTTTTTAGCCTTTCAGGGCCAAGGAATCAAACTTGACATACATATACCTTAGCTGTTTGATAATATTTTAAAATTTCTGTACAAGGTATAGAAGGTGCTAGCATAATTAGTGTGAGATATTGCAGAATAGATCAGTAATCTGCAGAACTAAACTTGCAGATTATGTCTGTTAGAACCATCTACTTGAATAGTTGTTTTTGAACGTATATTTGAAGTCCCAGTGGGGGATACTATTCTTTCTTCTTTAGGAAGTAAAGCAGTTAGATCTCTTCCTTGGACAAAGTTATGCCACTGCAACCTACAGCCAAACTGGTCATGGGTACTGCCACCAGTTATCCATTTTTACGTGCAGTTTGATAAGCTGCCATGATGACTGAGAAGTCAAATACACAGCATCCTCTGACGGTGTGTAGTTTCTTTGGTGAAAGCTTAATCCATCTTTCTGTGATGCCTGATCAGTGCTTGTGAGGAAGAGTTAAGAGTATGTTCGACCAGTGGCACCAGGGTATTATGAGTGCTGATCTCTTTTGTGATTAGGGAACATCTACAGTCTCCTGAAACCATCCAACACTGCCAGAAGTCAGAGTGCTCTGATCACACTGTGTGAGAGACTGATATAGAGCAAGCTGGGCTAAATTTTGTGCTAAATGGAAGCTACCTTAAAGAAGAGTCCCCTCAGTACCTCCTGTGTTTTGCCTCAGGATCAGACCAGAAGGAAGGGATTAGGAGCTGGGATCTTATATGAACGTGGGAAAACTATTGGGGAACCACAGGTTCTGGTGGGGATAAAAGGAGGCTTATAAATGTCTGTTGTGAGGAGAAATATGTCTGTTCTATGTGATACAAGTTCACAATAATTAGTTATAACTATACCCAAGGGTTTCCCCAATTATTTAAGTTGTTCAGACAAGGAGAAGCTATATCACTGTGCTTGAAAAGGGGGGTTTGAGTGTTTCACTTGTTCATTTGGCTTGCCATATTCACCTGGAGACCAGATTGCTGTGGTGCTCTTTGTATGAACCTTTTTGGGCTCAGGATGACCTGAGTGAAAGAGGAGGCATTTCACTTAAAGAGAAGTCTGGGAGAAGGCATTGTGAGATGTTTGCTAAGACAGTACTAGGGAGAAGTTTTGGAAGTTTTTCAGAGCATGGCAGATGGTTACAGTGATTTTTTTCCTTAGCATACACTAGGACAGTAACTGCTTTGTAGTGTGTAAGTAGCTACATGTATTATGAGGGGTGTGTGTGTGATTATGGATAATAGAAATGGTCCAGCCTTGGCAGCACGAGCAAGTTTACCCATGGTACTTTGGTAGTTTGGTAATTTCAAGGTAAATTTAGCCCTCACAGACCTCTATGTTGACATGTCTGTGCTGGTTTTTGTACCTAAGCTGATCTGCTGCTAGCTCCCAAGTGTATTTACACTCGATTAGTTTTAGGGAGATTACATGCCTAACAAGCTATGAAAAGTAGTTTTGGACCCAGGAGCAAACTGGCTTGCTGTCTCTTCCCTCTGACAGTACTGGTCCTGCTGTCCCGTACATATTAACTAGTTGAGTGACAGCCATGGCATTGGTTAGTAGCCGTGAGGGTGCTGGGGTGAAGAGCATAGGGAGACATGAAGATCACTTCCTTTCTGCCCTGTTGAACTCACCAAGCCCTAGGAGAACTGCTCCAGGTGGGTAACTTCACCTGGCCCATCACTTCTTGGTGATATTCTTGCCTAAATGTTTTTAAGGTTCCAAACTTGAAAAAATGAATGAACATTGTGATCATATTAGAACACACTTCTGAATACAAAGCTTCCTTTCTGTAGTGTAAGGCCCTAGTGAGTAGAGCTTCAGGCCACGGAAAAGCAGTACCTTTTATTTTTGAGGTGTTGCTGGCTGCCTTAAGTTTTTAGTTAACATCCAAGAGGTAGGTTTCAGTATTGCAGACAGGAAGGAGCTGCTGCTTAGGCTGCTCTGTGAAGTCCGTTGATGCTGGAACCTTTCGCTGTCCTCGGCTTGTCAGAGCTCCTCTGGCAGAGCCTCTGCCAACCTGGAGATGCTCTGCAGTAAGTTTTCCCTTGCATTCAGGAAGGTGCTTGCCTGAAGTCTTGTGTATAGTATCTACAGTCTTGATCTGTTGTTAGTCTCATTTGTATATGCATTTGTGGGCAATGTTATAGAAGAGCTGCTGAGTATTTCAAGTGTTAACAGATTTGTAGCCTTCAGTTGATGAATGCCTATTGATTAAATTATTAGGTTTTTTAATAATCTGAAGCATGTAAATCCAAGCAGGCTGGGCATCATGGATTTTCAAAGTGAGCGTGCTTTGGAAATACAATTCATGTGACTGATACTGGCGTCCCTTTCTGTTTGCATGACAAACATTGCAGTGAAAAACTTACTGCTGGGTAACTTGGAAATAGTGGTTCCAGGGGCTCATAACAGGCAGAGTACTCATAACAGGCAAGTTTGGTATTTGTAAATGTAGCCAATTGCTTTGGGAAATCTGATTCCAGTTGTAATCCAATATGCATGTTTCAGTCTTATAGATAGGAGAGAGGCAATCCAATTAGCCAATAACAGTATACCATGTGATATATGAACCCATCTGAAACAATTTGAATTTAAATATCCACAGCAACTGCTCATGGACTGATAAAGAATTATCTCTGACTGCACTCAAGAAATCAATTTGAATTATGAACATAGAACCACTTGAATCTGCTCATGAACAGGAAGACTTAAATTGATCTGAATGCATTATTTAATACAAGGAACTCACACAACATTTGTAAACAGTGGTGTATTCTAAGCAGCATCTCCTGCATCTTTTGTAGCAATATGTTGAGGTATTCATTAACAAACAGCACATAGTAATTGGGACTCTAAATTTAAAGCTCATCTTGAACTAGAGGAAGCAGTACAGCAGATTTAAATTTCTACCTGAACCTGGGAAACTTCAGAAGTCTTGAAATAAATGCATGAGGAACAAGTGTTTCTATAAAGTCTGTAGTTCCTGGAGAGAACAGCCTGAAAGGTTTTGAAATTTATATGAGTGAAATAGGAGGTTCTTGTTTACTGCTGCAAAAGAAATTCACCAGTATTACAGGAGAAACATCCACATCCAAAACACCTGAATGTTTTTATCTAGGTTTAAAAAAGGCAAGGTCTAAAACTTGTGTTTTGCTCTCCTTTTCTATACTAGTTCCTTTTGTATGTTATTTTTGAAAATGTATATTAGTATTGGTCAATGACCTTCCTCAACGGACACATTTAGTTACCAGATGTAAACATTCTGCAAATAGTTCATGCTGTGCAGTTCTGCCAATTCCTCTCAGACTTGACAATAAGACTGAAGTGGACTTTCAGGAAGGCTGTCAAGGGATTCCTGCCAAATAGCTACAGTCTGTGATCTACTGAATGCATCTTGTATGAATACCCTGAGCTTACTTTGAGTTCATTTTTCCTCTCAACATCATGCTTTTATATGGAAGACTTGAGACAAAGGTATAAATCTCTATTCATGAAACGAGTTTTGAAGAGCTGTGTTTAAATGTAGCCATGTTTAGCTTTTCTTCACTCTGGCTTTTTTTTTTTTGCTTTTTTTTACAAGTTATATCTGTCTCTGAAGATGTGAAAGTTAAACCTGTCCTATATATACCAAGGGAACTTCACTGCAAAATGGCAGTTCAGGGACCAATGAAGTCTTTTAATCAGATAAACATTTTAGAGGCAGACTCCAATAGGAGCCTGGGCTGAAGTAGTAGGAACTCTTATACATGAGAAGGACTCATGTTTCAGAAGATCTTCAAGATCAGATCTTTCCTAATGCTATTGAATTGTAGCTGTTTTAGAGTATTATTGCGCCCCTCTCAGTAGGAAGCTAGCTCTGTGTCTGTCTGTTTTCCTTACCTCGTCTCTCAGAAAAAGTGAAGAATGTGGGTTGAAGGCTGCAGTGCAGATGTGAGTACAGTGCTGCACCATCAATCACACATAAGCATGTGAACTGCGTGCAGGCTACTACTTTGAGCAATCTTATTGGTACAAACTGAGGATAACCTGATTTTCTTTACCTTCAGTGAGGGGTGTCAGGAGGCCTATAGTGAATTTTATAGTGACCAGGACACTCAGTGAAAACGGTTGTTCAGAAATAGTCATTCAAATGCAATCTGCTGTCAGATTGTCACAGCTTTTGCTGTGCTATTTGTTTAACTGTGTAACACTTTATGTTTTTTGAGGCTGAGATGGAGAGATGGATTTGCACCATGTATCATTGTAAAGTTTTGTTAAAGCAATGATGTGATTAAGAGCACAGATTTCTTCATTTGTTGTACAGGAATATCCTCTAACTTCAGAGGAGAACTACATGAATGGTGAGGGTGTTTTTGACACCCCTACCCCACCAAAATATAGTGAGATTATCAACGGATTATTTGTCCAGGAGGTCATATTCTAAAACTCTTAGTAAAGTGAAACTATTTCACTAATTAAAGACACAAGTGTGAGGAAGCCACCATTGCTTCCTCAATATTTGTCAACCAGAGATCATAAAAGTTGTGAGGATGATGTTTTGTACATTTGTGATACTGTATTTTTATATATACCTTTTTAAGATTTATACTCTACATTTGAAAACAGAAAATTAATCTCACTAACAACCATATTGTTCAAACTTGCATTCATGTATTGGCATTTATCAACACTCATTTTGTAATAGCCGTAGTTAGAAAAGACAGTTTATTCAACAACTACATTTTCTGTATGTATGTTCCTCAAAAGTTGTACATGAGCAGAGAGAGAACTTCACAGCATGTGTTTGTTATATATCACCATGAGGTTAATATGCTTAGGTTCATTTTTGTGTGTGTGTGCAGCTGTCCTGAATCTTCTCAGCAGAGTTGTTAAACACCTGTGAAGATTATAAATTCTTAGAACAGAGTATTTCAGGGGAAAAAATAGAAAAATATTTTTATAGGCATGGCATGACACTTGCTGGATTACTATACACTTTTTTTTTTAAAGGAAAAGTGAGACTACATATATGGCATGGTGGAAAATAGAGCTGTTTTTTCAGAAATGCAGACCACTGAAAAGCACAAACTGACATTTAATAAGAAAGCCATTAATGAACAGAGCTCTTTCTTCAGTGGATTTAAGATCAGGCCTTGGACAGGAAAAGTGTGAGTCTGGAGTTGTGATACATTTTTATCAGAGTATAATACTGTATGATCAGGTTCTTCAGTGGAGGGTGTAATGTTAAGTATCAGATTTACTTATTTGAGGATATTTCACCTTACACAGGATTTTGATTTAGCAGAGTGATACAGCAATGCACTGAAATCACAATACGAATACAAATTACACTTAGCAGAATATAACAATTGACTATACAGTTGAATCACAATACAAACACAATTCTTATTACTAGTCTTTTATGATATGCTCACTGTCACAATGCTAGGCATCCCCAGCTGCTGGGAAGGAATGTGGGCTAAAGCCAGCTCAAGCCTTTCTCTCTTCAAACTTCTCTTTGTTAATTGATAATCTTTGGTACTGTGTTGGGTTGAGCCAGGTATACACTCTCCTACACTGGTCTGGCTAACTCAGGAAGACTCTCACACTCTTTTGCTTAAGTTTTTATTAACTGACTGAGAACAAACATTCACACAACCGGTTGATCCATGTAATTGAAATAGCCATTAATCTAAAACAAAGGCTGCCCTCTGGTCCCTTTTGTATTAAGTTCAGCTTTCTTTGCAACAGTGATGGCCAGTGGATTTTGACGGAATTGGGTGGGAAAGTGTCTGTGTAATAATGCCGTTTCAGATGCAGACAGAGGAGTATTTTTACACGCATCTAGCTATGGAAAATTTGGGAAAATAGTCCAAATATTTTTTTTCCTGGTGAAGGTGTTTCATAGTGAAACATGTTACTGTATCTTCTGCAGAGAAGAGTTCATTACCACAGCGGTATTTTTCTTATATGCGAATCTCCAGTTTAAAATCTTTTGACCTTTCTAAAGTGAGTCACAAAGCTCCTCTTAGGGTGTCTGGAGGAAGATCATACCCTTAGCACTAAGATACAAAGCTATAGGACATTCATCTAAGCAGTACATCCTCCTGGAAGTACAAATTCCATTGGTGTTCAATGTTCACTAATATAGAAACTTGGTAGAATTTAACTTAGTCTCTTAGAGATTTTCTCCTTTTTAAAAAAACACTTTTCATATATATTTGAAAAATTATACTGTTGCAGACAGAGCTGAACTTCATTCACATGAACTTCATTTTGTCTATTTGCCTGGCAATGGGGCTAAATTGTAAAACAATTAAATAAACTTGGGACTCATTAGGTCTTTATTATAAAGAAATTTTTTTATAAGATCTTATGTAATTTTGTTACTGTAGAATTAATACACTCATAATAGAAAACATTGTACATTTCAGCTTCAATAAATAAAGGAGCCTGTTACATTTCAGTAAGTGAAAGATAAATGCCACAGGTTAGATACAGCTGAAACAATGTTTTTTATGCCATTAGCTGATTTTAGATGATCCCTACAAACATTGCTGTGTTTAAGGTGTGACTGTTCTTTCGGACTGATGCATACATATGTGTTAAAGTTCCTCTTTCTCTCCAAAGCAGAAAAGTGATGCCAAAAAGTCTCACAATATTTATAGCTAGGATTTGTCAGTGGAATCATGTTTGCTTTCCTGTGGTATGAATATCTAGTCCAAAAGTAGGAGAGCATTGTCCAGTGCTGCCCTTCTAGCGACTGTCACCATGAAATGCTTAGGAATAATCATCTACTGATGTGTGCAGTGAACTGATGAGACTCGAGGCTGTGGAGACGGTCTTGGAATTCCTCTGTGAACAGCCATTGAAACTCGTGTCCCTCGGAGCTGCTCTTTTCTTACGGCTGGCATGGGTGTTGTCTCCATCATTAGTGTCGAACACCACTGTCATGCTGGACTCCATTCTGGACACAGCATATAGGCTACTTTGCCGAGTAGGATGAAACCTGGCTGCCTTGAGCTCTAGTTCATCATAGCTGGACACCTCAATGAAGGGGCACCAGCGGAAAGCTCGCTTGAAGCCAGCTCGGAACCTGGGAGGAAAGATGCTTGGTGAAAGCCTGGGCTTGCGAGAGCCAGCCACAGGCCTTCATCTGAAAACATATACCATGCTGACAGGACACTGACCTGACTAATTATCTTGCCCCTAATTCTGTCTGTGGTGAAGTCAGTGGGAGTTTGTTTGACTAAAGTCTGAGCAGGGTAAAAAAGTTCATGATAACAGCTCATTTCTGTTTCTGATTTTCTACATACTTTCCCTGTATTTTAACATCGGTATTTTTCTGATACTCAATTTCCCTTCCTTTGCCTGTGTCTAAATGAACAAACACCAGCTTTCATAGCACTGTCTTCACAGAAATTGTTTTGATTCGACCTGTGATGAAATCTGCACCTATATTTTCATCTTCCCTCAGCAAGAAACTTTGTAGCATTCTTTTATCTAAATTATCATTTCAGTTTCTGGATTCCAATATCCCTTCTGTGCTTCCCTGTCTAACAGAGATGCTTAAATGGGAATGATGTAATGACTAATAATTTTTCATATATTTGGAAAATAATTTGTAATAGATAAAGAAGATCCTGGAAAGTTGAAAACTGAATGTGAACAATGTACAAACAGGAGTTTTGAAGCTTTAGTGCATTAGTGCTTGCAATATTCGTACAGTGTTATTTTATTTCAATTCAGAGGCAGAGATATATTTTAAAGACTATTGTTACTTTTCATGTGTATGCATTTCTGGAATAGAAGTCAAATATATTAGAAGAATAATTTGTTTTATGTGTAACCTGAAGAAGAACACCTTTTCACCTAGACCTAAATCTTATCAGATGTCCTTACTTGTCTTGCTTCTCTTGTTTTTGTTTCAGCAGTCAGCTGTGTTTATTGTGTCTGTAAGCTTTTTGGAGCAATGGTTCAGCTACCACAGTGATGACTACAGATACAAATTTAGATTAAGTTTTCAGTGAAAGTTGACTGATCTCACAGAAATAACTTTTTTCCCTCCTCAATTTTTCAAGTTTGCCATAGAGCTGTCACATGATGACAAACGAGCAGGTAGCTTGCTATTCAGCATTCCTCTGTTTAGATGCAGTCCACATTATGAAAAGATATTGAAAGAACCTCTGATGGAAATGGATTTAGTGAAGGAAGCTGCAAAACCTAAACATCTTTAGACTGTATTATATTTCATCTCACCTTCTATCCTCTTTCTTATTCAGGGCGTGTTTTTTCTTCATCTTGAAATAATGCTCTCTTTATCTAGATGCATAAGTCATATCTTAATTAGCCTGGAAGTTGAGGCTGCAGATAGGTGTTATAACTCTGCCTGATGCTAGATCTAGCAGGGGTAACAACACTGCATGAATTGATCAGACTCCCAGAAACAGGCTGTATTTTCCTACTGCATGAAAAGAAAGCAGAAGTTCAGGCTTCTTGATTTCAATATGGAACTTAATTATAAGAAATCTTTCACCAGTATTTCATTCTCGCATTAAATTCTGACCAAGGTGACCTTTAGTGTGTCTCAAAATTACAAAATTTTTGTTGATTTGTATTCTTTAATCCAGATGTTTAATTTTGCAGTGTATGAGTGTCAACATAAGCCACACCAGAGGTATTTTTTAATTAATAACATCTTTTGTAACTCCGCCATAAAAAGTTTTTGAAGAAAATAACAACGTTTTAGAGGTTTTATGGTAGTAATTGAGAAAATATGAAGCCTGGTTCTTCCTCACCTTTATACATTGGACACCGAATGAAATCTAGTTTCTGTTGAAATTAATGGGAAATCTGCTGTTTGAGTTAGGATTTCGTCCTGGCATACCAAAACTTTACCTCTTCTTCAAACAGTTGTAAATGTCAAAAGGAGCAGAAGGCTGGGTGAAATCAGGCATGCCTTGACATTTTAAAAGACTATGAATGTTAAACATCATAAGCTATCCTCATCAAGGATGCAGAATCCAGTGTTTTTACACCAATAAAAACTCAGCAGGATTTGGTCACTTAATTTTCAATTAGACTCCTTTTGACATGTATTGCATGATCTTTAGTAGGGTTTTATAAATATTTAACAAAATTGGTATAAAGCTTGTCAGCAATTACGCTTGAGACTGGCTGCTCACTCAAAAGAGATTTAAAATAATATTTAAGATTACTTATTCAATACTGATTCATACTGACTGAGTTTGTGAACTAATTCATTGTTCTTGGTGGTCTTTATCCAGTAATACTGGAAGAAATAGTGAAAAAGAGGATGACCAGGATCATTTTTGTTTAGATCCTTGTCCTACAAGCTGAAATGAAAAACAGGAGTTCCTTCTGCAATCCAGTAGTCCGAAACTGCCATATATATGTAAAATCTCACCAAACTCAGCAAGTGCAGTGCCTTTGAAATTCAGAGCATAATGCATTGCTATCAAACAGTACTGTAATATAGTATTCGGTAATGAGAATATAAATATTTGTTTTATTAGCCTGTTACAGACCTCAGAGCTCAGTAGAAATTTAATGGTGAGGTATAAAATACACAGTAAATCACATTTTATATTATAACCTTCCAGCACTGCAAAACAAATTTGTGGCTACAATTAGTTGGTGAACATACAGATTGCGCTGTATATCACTAATGACTGTCTTCTTTATTTTAATGTTTTGCAAGCCAAAAGATATTAATCTATAGATTTTAAATTTTGTATATGGAAATGGGAAGGGTTGGTTTCTGAATACTAAATTTGGTGTGAAATTTTAAGTAGACCAAAGTCTTTACTGGAAATGCGCATTTGTTTTTTTGGGATTAATTTCAAGTACACACCTAAAAGAAGGGTTTTATTTGGTTTCGTGTTCTTTCCCACTAACTGAAAACTATTCAAGTGAGAATTCTTTGTCTTTTATCCCATTTTAACAATTTATATTCTCATTGAATTTATGCATACCAACTCTTTCATAACCAACTCTTACCTCTTATTAAGACAGCAGTAGATAATGGGATTGTACATTGTAGAGCTCATGGCAAGCCAAAAACTGGCCAAATAGATTTGCTGAATGTATTTCCACCGATTTAATTGTTGATAGATCCCAGTAACTATGAAGTAAATGTGGTAGGGCAGCCAGCAGATGGCAAATGTCAGTACAACCACAATCATCATTTTTACCACCTGAAAGAAGGAATTAATAATGCCATTTTATAATATACATTAGTCTCTTTTATTTGGACTAGCATTTCAACATCCATTAATAATTTTCTTGCATTTAATACTAAAGTTAGTCAAAGCAAAGATGAATATGCTTTTATATAATTTTCCTTTTAATCTGACTTTCCTAAATTTCTGTTTGTGGGTATTTTGGTTTTGTTTGGTTTGGTTTTTTTTCTTCTTGGCTGGAGATCCTCCTTTCCCTAAGGAAAATAACATTATAATCTTCTCTAACTTTATTTGCATTGATTCTTCCAAGTAATATATTTGCTTACTTATATTTGTCTATCTGAAATACTACTTTTTTCTGTGCACCTGATAATGTAACAAGGTTACAGGGTGTTTTATTTGGACATCTCATTTCGACCTTTATTGACCCTGGTGTCTTCTTCTGTTGCCCCCAATTATTAGCTGTGATTTGAGTAAACACTAGGTTATAGGAAATGAGCAACTGCAGTATCCTGTTTAATTTCAGAGGCTAACAATTTCCTTGGCTGGTGATCATTATTTTCTGTTTTCTGCAGGCATCATAACATCTGTTAGCTACCATAGTTTCCATTAAGCACAAATGAAGAGAAGCTCTGTTTTGTGCTTGAAATACAAGAAGAAAAGCTGTGAGTCATGTAAAATTTTCACTCCTGTCTTTCCTCCTTCAGCTATGCCAAATACTAGCCCAGCTACCATTTTCAACACAATATGTCACATGTTTACACAACATATTTTCTTTTTGTAGGTAAAATGAAGCCAGACATGATAGATCTGTGCTGGGAGGTCTCTTGTTCATTTGTACTGTGAATACTAAGGAATGATAGGGATTGGTATCAACAGTTCCTTTCATTTCTCTGGACAAGGTGCCATTTCCTACTGTCTATAGTTTTGCCCGGGGAAAAAAAAGAAGGAGTGCTGAAATTTCCCATGCTTACATGTCTTAAACTGCTATTTTTATAACATTTCAGCTAAGGTAATTAAATCATTTTACATATAAATGTCATGGTGCCATTCTTAACTCGTGTTACATCTTTCTGTGGGAAACATAAAGCAATTTTTCATTTAATATCTGTCACCATTTTACAAGCTTTCCTGCTGGCTGGGACTCTACTGTACAAGATTTGTCTGATACATATACTGATCATCACTTAAAGGGGCATCTATCCACACATACAACGTTGTTAATATTTGTTTCTTCTAAAGCACTTTTCATCAGTTAACTGTAAATCATTGCAGAAGGAAGATCAGTATTATTATAAGGGATGGCAACACACCAGAATATAGTATCACTTTCACCTTTGGTGAGTGTACATCTGTATATCTATATCTAGGCATGTATAGATGTATATGGGACTGTATGTGTGATGTTTTGGCGGGAGGGAAGAGGTTGTGACTGTATGTGACTAGACATTTCTGACCTAATTTATGTATCTGAAATGATGCCATAAAAATATGTTGTCAAATCTCAGACTATCATTAAATGTCATGTCTTTTCTACTCCTTTGGACATAACTTCCATTGTTCTTCTGCTGGGGATTTATGCCTGTGCCTTGCACACATTGTACAGGTAGAAGATTTAAGTCCGTAGCATTACCACAATACCTGAGCTCTCTGTCCATTGATTTACGGGTGCACTTTGCTTGTTGCTGTGTTTTTATACTTGCCAGGAATGATAAGTGTTACTTCAACACTGTTCAGGATTTCTGTAATTTCAGAACACTTGAGAGTCTAATTACTTGCCTTGATATTTAATTAGCAAGTCTTGCAGTACCAGCTGTGCGTGTGAAAGTATTCCTAGAATTATTTATTATTGGAATATCATAGGTACTAAGTGGAAGGATATTTTTCTCTCAAGTTTTCAAAGTGTAATTAGGCAAATCCTTATTTATACTGAATTTTTCATCTGTGCAGTGCTTGAGAACTGAAATAGTAGAGCTTTCCAGCAATAAATGTATTTTAATCTGGTTGAACACTGTCACTCATGTCTCAGAGCTGCTAGAAATCACGGTAAGAGTGCAGGTTGCCAGTTCGGCCTACTAAATTGTGTTAACATTTTAAAAAAGAAGTTGTTTCTCTTTTTTCTAACACCCAAATTCTTATTGGCCATTTTCTGTCTTGTATTGAAGGGCAAGGCAAGCAGTACTTCAAGAGTCTACTTAAAGGTCTCCTAAAGTTAATAAACCTTCACAGACTGTACAAATAATAACTTTTTTATTTCAACTGCTGCACTCAGAAAGTAACACAAAATGAATTAAGTTTTGGTTTAACCCGAATATAATACTTCAGGTTTTCTTCAGGGAAATAGAAATCCCAAAATAGCTATTTACACTATGACCCAAATAAAATCCCTAACTAAAATTTTCTTGTCACAATTTCAGGCAATTCGATTCTTATTTTAAATGTTTTGACTTTTTTTTGGGGGTGTAAGTTTTGAAATGAAAAGTGCCAAACCATGCCCAGAAAAATCACATTTTTTCCTGCAAGGCTACTGTTTTGTTTAAAACAAAACACTCATCATTAAAAACAGTGAAATCAGCATAAAATTTTCTTGTTGCTGTTTCTCTCTGGAAATCCATGATTAAATATTAAGTCATCATCATCCTGAAAGCAGAAATTTCTGAAGCAAATAGTTAAACTAGACAACAAACAAAAGATTATTTTAGATGGAAATTAGTGTCTGATTTCATTTCTGAAGTAACAAATCACTGGAATGACAGGCAGTAAAGTTCTTAATCATTCAGGTTTGCAGCTGTTTTTCATAAATAACAAAAATTATCTAAAAATTTAAAGTATCATTTTTCTCTCAGATCAGGCTGTATCAGTCTGAATTTCACTGAAGTGAATGGTAATATACTGATATATGTATATTTAGGGGTAGACATGCAATGGGGTTTCCTTATTAATGTGTAAAGTGTTTTCTTCTAGAACAAAAAAGTGCTAACTTTTCCAGCAAAAAGGGGCGTTTAAGAAAAGCCAAGGTTAAGTTGTCATTCTTTTGAGCACTTATGTAGTACAGTGCACTCATTGACATATTACCTAAGGAGAACATAGTTGAGATGTTGCAAGTCTGTGTGGCATAAAATTGTTTGAAACACAGGGAAGTTATTGAATTTGAAGTCAACCACAGAAGTTATGAGAGGAATCAAAAAGCACTATTCTGTCCTTGTTTCATCAGCTAAGACTGAGTATGTCTTGCAGAAATGGAGGAAAAGAGCAATAAGAGGAAGATGAAAAGAAGGGAGATTATTCCCAATTTCTTTTCCTCTTTCACAGGCACACACACTGTGCAAGGCCATACCTTACAGTTTATGGCTGTGGTTCTTGTCCATCCCCTTGGTCTTTCCAGTGTTAAGTTTCATTTCTTGATAATATCAATAACTGTGAACAGAAAGTGCCTTCAAGGTCTATAAGCCCAGGGCACCTTGATTTTACTTGGTATAAATCCTCGTGAATGAGTGCCAGTAAACTGTTAAGCCAAATTAGGGCACAGGTAAAATAAGTGAAACAGACCAAGTATGCATTTACCACAAAAGCCTGATTGTCTTTTCCCAGTACACTGTGATGTTTCACTAAAAAATCTCCAATGACTCTTTGCAAGTTCAACTGCAGAGTATAAAAGAGACCCTCAATGGTTTGGGTTTGGGGTTTTTTTTCAGTACTTAGACCTGTGGCTCTGACAATACAAAGTTATTTTATTTTGTTTCTTTTTAATGTGCCTATTCTGCTTTATTTTTTGACATACTACCATTTTTCAATTGCTTTCTCCTCTGTTCTGCATTGCTTAAAATTCAATAACAAGGGTTTGTTCTTGTGCATTAGGAAACATTTCTAAAACAAGCAAATGAGAAAATGACTGAATTTAGTTGTGCTTAATCTCTAGCTCTGTTCCTGCCACCATTTCACTGCGGAGCTTTCCAAAATGTGTGATTGCAGTGAACATCACCAACCTGTGTCCCAGTGGCACTGTTTTCCCCCAGTGTTCTGTTCATTCTCCCTTTGTGTGTTGTGGGCAGCATGGCTGGAGGAAAGGGGTGTTTTTCTGTTGCAGGACTTTTGTTAAAATGAGTTGTATGGAGTCTCTCAGTTGTGCAACCTTTAAGCAAGTTTTGAGGCTAGATTTGGAATATGATGGAAAATCAAAGTATATTATATTTTGATTTTCATCAACATATTCTGCTGATATTGTACTTCTGCCTATGTCTAAGAAAAACTATGTCTATAAAAAAAGTTAATTTATGTGCTTTGTAGTCTTGCCTGTTCCTTTAGATCCTTCCTCTCTGAGTATGAAACATTTTTTCATTAATGAATGATATGTAATGAGAAAAAATGTATTTAAAAGAACAAAACAGACATAAGTTCATTGGAATTGAAGTTTGCAGGTTTGCCTTTGTTATGAAACATTTAAAGCAGTAAAAGTGAAAAGGGGCTAACAGAGTCTGCTACACTTGGAAAGAGCAGCAAATACATTTTTTTTTCCTCCTGTATTTATTTGCATTAAAAATAGCTAGAAAAATGAGTCTGATTTAGATGTAGCATTGAGAACAGCTCTTGAAAGATTAGGAATAAAATATACTTTTCTGAGAGACGCAGTTGCTGCTGGGGGGCTATAGCAATTCACATTGTGAGGCATTGATTTGCCACCATTACGTAAGACTTAGGCCATGGAATCATTTCCTTTTCAATCTGCTCTGCAGCTCTTTATTGTCATCTTTGATATTGCTGCTTCTACAAGGTCAAGAATTTGGCTTCTGATTTCATTTGTATCAATATCACACACTAAAATGTCATTAGTTTTGGAACTTATACTCCTGGGTGTTATGCAGATATAAGTGGGAAACAGCAAATACTTTAAGAACATATACGGTGTCATACAATGTCTTTGTTTACCCACTCGTGGATATTACTTGTCCATGAATACAACTTAAACACAGTTCACAGGTAATCCCTGGGAGTCATACTGTGTTTCTCTTTCTGCTCTGTGCTCTTTTGGAAGAAGTAAAAGACCAAACTAATATTGCACGAAGTATCCCAACGTGTTAGAATGCAATCAGTAAATCCACTTCCCAATCCCATGTTCCCCATGTATGGGGACATAGATGGCACTTGTGTACCAAGCACCAGAGAGAAGGGAACACCGTTATGTCTTTTGCTTCTCCACAATGCTTAGTTGGAGTAAACCATCTGTCTTTTGCAAGAAAATTAGGATTCAAAGGTAACCCTACTGGTATTAGTACAGAGATAGGACTGCTTTTTGATATACCAAGTGCTGTGGGTTTTCATATAATTTTGACAAGCTCAGGGATTTTCTGTGCTCTTTTAGCCCACAGAAAGGATAGATTCTTAACAGCTGAAGGAGATGCACATTTAGAAGGAGAAAGAATTGGAGAGCTTGGAAGTCTTTCAGTCAGGTAAGGTACTTTTCAATTCCAGTGCTCAACAAATAATTTTATTCTTCCGACTTATACTTTTCATCCATTTTTTCTCAGTTGCTTGAAATAAAGAAACTACTTTTCATTTCAGTTTGCATAATCACTTGCGGCAGACAGAATTCAGAATCACTTTGTTATTTAAGCTGTAAAGTTGAAAAAGATATTCTGTTCTAGTATGAAGTAGCTTTGAATCAGATTGCTGTCTTACAAATGCTAAAATGTGGGGTTCCCCCCTCCGACAAATCAAAACAATTCTGACATTTTTCATGAATGGTTTTAGCTAATGCCATTTTTAAATGATGCTTTTCTAATGTTGCATGGAACACAGATTTGACAGTGACTTTAAGATTCTCTCAACATGTCAAGAAATATCTGAAGAATAGGGGTAAATCTTTTGCTCAGTCTTTTTTCCTTGAGAAGACATGATTTCACAAGCATCTGATTGGAGGCAGGGAGGAGAAGTTGCCACAAGTCTTATGCTACTTTATCTGAAAGAAATGTCTCAATTTCTCACAAGAGATTGTTAGATATTAGACAATATGCTAATGTCTGCTGCTCAAACTAAAAGTTTTTTCCTGTAAAGGTAGGTGGCCTTGTATCATTGCCTTGGTCTTCAGCATGGAGTAGCATAAGAAGTTCTTTAGAAAATGACTCCAAGTCGCTGTTGTGTGATCAGCATTACTGGATATGGTTATCCACCTGAGATCTAGCTCTGAATAAAGTGAAAAAGCTTATCTACTTCTTTTGTACCTAAAATTCACACCATGACTTATTTTACAATAGTTTCCTTCCTGACCTGGAATGAGTGATGGGGCACACTTCACTTCCATGCTTCCAAGCAGAGATGCAATTTGATGTGGGGGAAACAAAACAATCATATCTTCTTTTGTTTTCCCAATAGGAGTAGTTGGTTCTTTCTGTCTATTTTCTGTCACAATTCTGAAAATGTTCTGGGACCTTTAATTCTCATTGAAGGCTCTCCCAGAGCCTTGATAATGTTTTAAGATTCACTTGCATTTTCCATGTAAGACTTCAGAAGGATTGGCACATCTGAATTTTTTCTCTTGGAAAACAGACCTTATATTGAACAGCGCAATAAACAAATAAAGCTACGCTGAATTATGCCAATGAATTGTGCAAAAGTATCCCTACATGTGATTTGCTTTATATGGGCTCCTATCAATGGAAACTGCCTTCTTGAACCTAAAATGGGATGGGTACCTTTGGTTATCTTCAAAATAGGAGCACAGACTCTTATTTCATATGGAAAGCCTACAGTCTTTTGGATTAGTTTGTGGTTTTGTTTTTTTTTTTCCATCTTATTCACTTAGGGGAGCTAAGTAAGTGATTCATATAATTAAAAACCATTTTATTATTTACCATATTTCTCTATAATTTTGGCACAAGAACATCACGGGAAAGGATGCAGATTATTTGATACCTAGTTTGACAATCCTCTTTCTTCTCTTTTCTGTTGATAGGAATAAAATTGTGTTGCTTGAAGGTGAAATTAATTATTCCTGGACTGTACTTGTTTAAAGTATATGGCAAAATTCTGTTCAGGAAAAAAACACAGTTAAAGCTATTCTTTTATTGCCATCATAATCATGCATTTGCAATGGTAGTAACATCTTCCCTTTCAAAGGTTGAAGCAAAAGTGTTTATTACCACCTAAGAAAAAACAAAAATTGATAGTGTCCCCCAGTCTCTTTTTAATTTAAATTGAGTTGAAAAGAAACTGGTCATGTCAGTGATGCTTGAGATTTATATTTTGCATTTGATGACCTTAGTTTATTTTTGTTATTCCACAAATGACTGTACCAGGTTATGAACTTATTAGGAGAAGTAGACTTGTAATTCACATATGGAACATTTTGGAAATATTTGATCAGTAAAATGGTGGTATATGCTCTGGTCAATTATTCCTGCTAAAAAGTATCAGGAGTGTCGTTGTCCTGACAGCATCTGCTATTTCTGCTTTTGTACAGACAGTTTTGCATTGCTTCAAGTATCAAAGTATCCATGCTACTTGGCCATAGTGGTCAACACACTGATCATTACTGCACTGATTTGATACTGCTATTGAATAAGGTATCAACTGACCCATGCCAGGGTGGCTGAAACTGTTTCCTAGGAAACCTGCTCCAAAGCCTGTAGAAATCAAAGAAACTCTTTCTATCGACCCCAGAAAATGAGTAATGACATAAAGGTCCTTTGAATAGGTTGTTTACAATGTTGCAGTACAGAAACTTCTAAAGCATGAAGTACTTGAATTAAAGGATTAAATTTGTTAGGTGAAGGTATCAATAGACATAACACAGACACCCCTCTATGTGTAGGTGATAATTTTCACCTGCTTTTAAAAAGCACATTTGGAATATTTTAGGTTCTCTGCAGTTCAGCTCCTTCCACCATTTGTGATGTCTCTGAGTTGTTTCATCTGGTTTCCTCATTGTAAGTTTATGCTGTAACAGTTTAGTGAGGTTTCTCACATTAAGTCTTAAGGAAGGAGCCACACAGCCTTCTGCTTTAACGCAGAAAAAGATGTGCTGAAATTATGTTTTGTTTTTACATGACTAGCAACATGCAATGAATGTAAAAGTGTGTGAGTGCGATACTGGAACTGCAGTTCTGCTCTGCTGAATATACAGCTCTCGGCACTGCAGTCCTCTAAAATGACTGATCTGTGTCAGGTTTCCTGGACTTTTCACAACACAGGTGCTGGGCACCATTCCAGAAAGCTCAACAGACTCAAAACACATGCTAAAATTAATTTGTTCACTACTTTCTTACAGGGAGTCAATGAAGAAGGAAGGATCTTCTTATGAGCTCTCTTATCTATGTGTATATATATATATACACACACAGGACTACACATGTGGTCGCAATTTAGTATATGTAATGGGATAATTTTGACTGCAGATTAGATGAGGCACATTCAGAGACAGCAAAAGACCTCGTGAGGTTTTCAAGGTTTGTTTGTAAGCTGGTGAAAGAATTTGCTTAGACTTTAAGGAATATACTTTGTCCTGAATGTGGGATATTAAAGTTATCTGTCTGGAGGGTCAGGTCCCAGACTTGAACTTGGGGAAAACTACACAGAGGAAATGAGGGCTGTCTTAAAAAAAACCCAACTCCATAGTTTTAAACATGGAGATCATAATCTCCATTCTTAAAATTTCAATTTTGAAAAAGAGACAGATTTGGTTTTCGTTTGTCCTTCTGGTAGGTAACTTGGTTTTATTATTAAGGAATGTGTATAGTTCAGTTAAGCAATGCATTTAGAAACCCACTGAGTTCACTAACATTGGAGTCGTTTGTTAAAATTTTTGGTCTGTTTAATCCAGTGTTACTTCCATTCTTAAAAATATGAGGCATTACTGAACAGAAATTTTTGCCCTAGGACTGTGACTAGACTTAATATTTCACATGAATTTTCTGCCACAAGTGATCATAAATAGAGAAATTCAGAGGAGAAACTTCTAAGTGCACAATCCTGAGCCCACTCACTGACCATGCAGAACCAGTCTGTTAACTCTGTCCCTGACCAGGAGTTATTGCCAGCTGTTCTATAATAAAGTTTTAACCAGAAAACTTGCATCAGTCTGTCAGTAAATACTTGCACTGTACAAGGTTTATGCACAGCATAAAGCCATTTTCAGAATTTACTGTTCTTTTACTCCCCTGTGGTTGCTGCTTGAAGCACACGTGATGAGTGTGGAGTGATGTGTTCACTGTTCATAGCTGTTTTAGGAAAACTCGAGACAATGAATGCAAGCTGGTACTGTTGCTGAGTGTGCTGTAGCTATTTAGTAAATAGAGAGCAGAACAGGGCAGCTTCTAGCAATTTTGTTATATTTCACTGTTTTAATGCTGTTCAGAAAATGATCAGGAGGTCTGACTTTATTTTTACCTCAATAGGAAAATTGTTCAAAATGTGAGCAAATAATTAAAAAGACAACAAATTCCCGGGAAAAAAAAAAATCCTGAAAAGGACAAAGGATGAACCCTGTTTTTCCGAAGTTCTAAGCCCATAAAATAGCTCTGTAAAAAATATTTTGGTTTTAACATGCAGTGAAAATAATTCCCCAGTACCTCATGTTCCAGTCTTTCCCTAGGCAATTGCTAAGCATGTGAAGAGAGACTATAAAATGAAAATTATAATACACAACATTAAGAATTACTTTGCTCATTCCCTACATTTTCAGTAGGTATTCAGTCCATATACTCAATAATGGAAAGTATTTAACAGAACTTTCTAACACTTTAAAAAAAGTGTTTTCTCAGAATATTGGTTATGCTGCCTCATGCTGCTGGAAGAAAAGCCTCTGTGCATATGTGTTTAGAGAGGGGGGTCATACATTGTCATTAATGTGTTGATTGTGCAAGAATTTAATAATTTAATTAAAGGTAAATAAAAATGCCCAAATCAAGTTTTCCTGTAAATACTCTGTATTCTTGTTGAGATTTTTAATAGCTATGGGAATGTATTACTGATCAAAATAGGAAAAGATATCTTCTTCTGCTAGTGTTTTCACCAGACAGATATTCGTATGATATTCTGGCCCTTATTATGCTTTAGAAGCTTTTGTTAAGCTTATGAGAAAATAAGGTTAAAAAAAATCCCTATTCTGCAAGCTTTTAACTGTAATAGCAATTACTTGCAAGTAGTGACTTTTACTATTGTGTTAACAATGATCCGGTGAGTCTAGCAGGGTATCTGTATGGGTATGGGACAACTGCTCAAAACATTAGTGGAACACTAACATTTGCAGTCTGGTCCAATAATCTACTTCATGACCAGTGCTGACTTACCCATGCAGAGTTAGTTATTAGTTTTTGCAAGTAACTTTTACCTGTTGCATTTCACTACTGAGCACGATTTGGGAAACACTTTCCACTGGAAAGGTAGTGGAGAGACACATTTTTTATTAGAAAGTATTTAATACTAACCTTCCTCCAAACCAGGATATATTCTGTAAGTGTCAGTCTTGATATCAGCCTCATTTAATATATTTACTGAGGAGTTTAGTACAGAAGAATAAGAGCATGCCAAATAAGATTGGTGAAAACACAGTTCTGTGCAGCTTTGCTGCTACAGAGGCATAGCAGAAGAAGAACTTGGATGTTGAAGAATTGCAGGAGCAGAAATGTAACTTCAAAGTGCTAGTCATAGACTTAGTGTGGTACCTGTAGTGATTGTGTCTCTAAGTGGGGTCGTGGCAATGACAGATATCACAGAGCAGACAGAAACTGCTGGATTGGTACTGTGACAGTTTTGGAGATTGTTTTACACTGTTCTTCCATAAGTAGAATCACACTCGGAAAAATTCTGGGATTTGCTGAATTAAGGACTAATAAAATTTCCTGTTGTGAGCTGTGTAATGAACTGTTGTGAACAAATGAGGAGGAGACAGATGTATTGATTCATTACAACACGACCAGGTCATCAGTTGAAAGGTATAAATGAAAGGGATAAATGAGGTATTAGGATGTTCCAGATAAGGCATTTTCAGTGGAGACAGGGAAGTGTTATTACCACTGCGCAGGACCATGGTGAGACTTCACTGCTGGCATTCCTTGTCTGAGTTTGGTCTCTTGCTGCATACAGATGTTGTTTTATAAAAAAACCCAGAAGCGCTTGTTTCATTT
This sequence comes from Strix aluco, assembly GCF_031877795.1. Classification (NCBI taxonomy): domain Eukaryota; kingdom Metazoa; phylum Chordata; class Aves; order Strigiformes; family Strigidae; genus Strix; species Strix aluco. Next base: position 56,983,749 of record NC_133934.1, read on the forward strand.
ATGTAATACTGAGCAAGTATATGGCTATACAACCACCTGTAAAGGTGTCACCAGCGAGGGATATGAATTAATTAATTAAGCTAACAGAAAATAATGGCATCAATAGAGCTGTCCACAAATAAATTTAGCCTGGAAAATGAGACTCTAGGAGTGGTGAGATTTCTAGAACACTTTCCATTAGAAGTAGTGATACAGAAGGCAAAATGGTTTTAAGATGAAGATTTAAGATGATATCAGAAGAATTCTGTTAGGGTTGCCTGTGATGACAGGTCTTGGGCCCTGAGGCTGCTTCCTGTCCTGTTTTCATTTAACATTTTGATATTGAAAGACGTAAACAGACACACAAGGAATAAGTGGAGAAAGCTCTGGACAGAGTTCAACATCTTCCAATGTCTGGGAGACAAGGGACAAGTTTGGTCTTGGAGGACCCTTTAAAAGCTCCTGAGAATTCCTTCTTCCTGAGTTGTTTTTTCTTTACTTTAAGCAAGAAATGTGACAATGTCAAACCCAACCACAGATAAAACTGATGTTTAAAACTTACCATGTCTCACTGATATGAAAATCTTCAAATGTATTTAACTTATAGAGTAGTTTCACAAAGTCTAAGATATATGACTAGGTGCGTCTAACCTCAGAAGACACTGACTTAAAAGTATGAAATCATAAACTTAGATTAGTTTTATGATAGGGAAAACAAAGAGACATTCAGAACTAATCACTTCAGAAACTTTTAGTCCAATTCTTTGTATTTCATGTAGAGGAAAGACATTGTACAATTGTAACAAGCTGCCTCCTTGGGTGGTATTTTTGTCACACCTTCAACTGCCTAAGGAATAAATCAGTGGACATTTCCACATAACGATTGGAATAATTAAAAGCATCTCTGGTTTTTTTGATTGTTGACTCACAACAAAACCGTGGAATGTTCAGAAATGATGCTAGTTGGGGTAAATTGTCCTTCAACCAGATATTACTTAGTCTTTTTGCTTTTTGAATGTGCTGAACAATGCTTGCTAGATTTATGAATGGCTGCCCTGAAGTACAGCTGTGGTTTTCCACCACGATAAAGCTTTGATCTACAAGGCACTCATAATGTGTCCGCATTTTGGATAAATGGTAGTTTAACTGTAGCTGTATGAAATTTCACATAGTCAAGCAATATAGCCATCCACATAATATAAGCCATAGTGGTATGTCTGTTAGATCAGTGAGACCACTTGTTCTTAAAATAGGGTTTAGTTCTCCATCTTCCTCTTCTCTGTTGTTTCTGTTCTAGCATACCTCTATCTTTTTTCTTTCATTTTATTTTCATTGTCAATCTCTGCAAAATCAAAGAGTAGACCCATTTACAGAAGAGGATTACTGATGGACCAAAAAATTACACAGGCGCCTATTTTTGGCAGGAAATACATATTATTCATAACAAATTGAATTTCTGCACCTCATTACCCCATGATAGAATGGGTAGGTTGTTTCACTTATCACTCTTGGAAATGTAAAATCAACAAAAGGGAAGGGGTATCTTCCCAGGGGGGAAGCACATGTTCCCCTTTGTGTATGTTTGCACAGTCCTGGAGCAGGCACCTTGTCAGTATGCAAGTAAAGTGCTCCTACATCAGCACGGCAGTCATTTTTGTCCATGAAGCACAAACATAAATGAATCTACAAGGTGGAAACATTCATGCCCCATGAATAAAGAAGTGGTGGGAAAGGCACCATGGCACTGTTTCTTCCACAGTCTGCTGTTACATGGTCAATTTGGATGAGCTGTAACCCAGATGCCTTCCCTCTGTATCTGTGTGCTCCAGGATTTGGTTCTCTTTGCATACATAACATGGAGAAGTGAATATTTAGACATATGTGTGGACTTGGTGGACCAATACCTGGATAAAGGCTAAAAAACTCTATGGTTATTACTGCCTGACTTTTAAACAACATTCATATGTGATGATTCAGTTTAGACTGGGGGTCAGCTGTGAAGATTTGGCTATCCCTTGAAGTCTGTAGTACAAAGCTGTGTAGAGTAGTTGATTGCAGCTGGTGTTTTTAATGGAATTTAGGATAATCAAGTGATATTGACTTTCTGTTATATTAAACTGTTTGACTCCCTTATGCCATTTTGAAAATAGAATATAACATATAAGTTATTGGGGACTGAAATGCTGGTCCTCATGCTGCGAAAAGCTAGGAGAAGATGGATTGCTTAAATAACAAGGAAGATACTAAACTTACCATGTCTTTGTGCAGTCCTCTGGGGTAGTAATTATTTTCCAGCCTTGAAGAAGTCTGAACAAATGTCTGAGATAAAAGTGGAGTTTCAAGATGGTATTGGCAGGAAATAGGAAGTCACATGCAAGAAAAATCCTTGGACCCAGAGTGTCAAAATGTTTTGTTTCTTATGGCTGGATGCAAATTTTCACATGAGGTTTTATGAATGGGGCTGTACCTAACTAGTCTGTCTGTCTAGACTTAGTGGTTGCTTGTTAAAAATAAGGATTTCAGAATTACTTACCATGTGACATGTGAGTTCACAGTGTAATATTCTCATCAACTATTTTTGATGAGCAAGCTTTATATTATGAGTATGGTCTTGTTTTTCCAAATCTGTGTCAGCCCTTCTGGGTGCTCATAATTAATTCAGTGTTCCATGAGTTTTGGTGCTACACTGTAATGCTTTGGGCTTTGACTCTCTTGTTTTGTTTTGTTTGGTTTTTTTTTTTTTTTTTTAATTTAACAAAATATGTCCCTTAATAAACTACTCCATAGTGAAACAATTCAGCTTCTTTCTTTCATCCTGACCTGGTCAGCTACCATTTAATGCCAGCAAAAGTATTATTTCTAACTAGTGCTATTCTTATTTTATGCAATGTAGTATAAAATGTATATTAATGTGATTTCATGTCATGTATTCATATGTGGCAAAAAAAAAGAGAAAAAAGGAAAATCTGCCTTTTCAGTTGCACTGAAAGTCAGGAATAATATGCTGAACTATATTTTTATAGCTGTACTCCTGTGTAAAAAAGGAACATAAGGACATAGGGCAGTTCCTCCTGGATCAGACGGTTGTCCATCTATCCTACTACTCTGTCTCTGACAGTGGCAGTAGGAGGTGCTGTTTAGAGAGATCCCATGAACCTGGCCATTTTCCATCTTCTGTTTTCCTAATACTGCCCCAGCATCCAAAATTGTATTAGAGAGGGGTGCATCCCTGCTTCATCCTTTCAGTATCCATTTATGAGTTTATTGCCTGCTAATTCACCTAATCCCTTTCTGAGCCTTCTGAGATCATAGCATCTGGCAGGAGAGAGTCTCAGAAGCTCTTTACCAACTCATAAATTACCCTCTCATAAAGTACTCTCTCTTCTACCTGCTTTGAACTGCTCTTCTATTAGTTTTTGTATTTCAGGATTTGGTGACCAACAGGTCTTCCTTCAATCACTTTATCTGCCACCTTCGTGGTTCTGTAAACCTTGATCATCTCATTCCTTGGCCTCCTTCTCTCCAAACTGAGAAGTCCATTTTAATCTCTTCATAAGACCTTTGATCATTTTAGTTGCCCTTCTTCGAACTTTCTCTAAATCCATGAAAGGAAAAAAAAAAAGAGAGAGAACAAAACAGAGAAATACGTGTGAAGTGTTCATGCAGTAGTTCTTACAGAGACCGTTTGTTCAGATCCTGTCCTATTGCTTACTTCCATAGTCTATGAAAGAGGGGAAATATTTCATGTAAGTATTTTGAAAATGATTTAAAATTGTTGGGATGCCGTTTTGTAATATTTACTTGTAGTCCTTTAAGACTTCACCTGGATATTTCTGTTTATCTAGTAGAAGCTTTTCACACAGTAATTTTGAGTGATTTTTGAATTTACATGTAACTGTTCTGACCCTGACTTGGAAAAGTGTGTCCTGCCATCTTACTTGATTTGACTTTTCACACTATGTAGTATTTCAAATTCATATTCAAAAGTGGTTCTCATGACATCATTATTCCTACAGTTCTACATTGTTTTGAATATTATTTCCAAATGGAAGATTTCCAGGTGGAAGTCCTAAGTTTTCTACTTTTTCATTTTCTCCTCCACTGTGCTGCATGTACTGTATTAAATAATTTAATAGATGCATTTAACTGTAGGTGGATATGGGATGTCTACTTTTGCTGTCAAAATATATATATAAAACTTTGAAAATTTCCTTAGGTAGATAGGCTGGTAAACCTGACCATCTCTTTAGTGATTCCTGTAATACTATGAGTCACTAGCAAACATATGAGATTTTTTTCTGGTTTTATATGCAAATTTGCAAAACAATTTTGATACTGGAAAAATGTGCCTTTTAATCAATCTTCATTGCAGTAAGAATTTGAGATGACACCTCAAACTGTGTTATGAGAAGGAAAGAATACAAACAGAGATGTAAGTATGGAGCAATCATGAAAATTGCTGAAAAAGATGCACACTGATATATTATCATAAAATTAATAGAGGTAAGGGGAACTGTAAAAGAAAAGATATAAAGTTAAGGAGAGTGTTTTCTGTTCTTATGTATTTGAATGCACCCTCAGTAAGTTTGCAGACGACACCAAGCTGGGTGGGAGTGTTGATCTGCTTGAGGGTAGGGAGGCTCTGCAGAGAGACCTGGACAGGCTGGAGTGATGGGCTAAGGCCAGCTGTTTGAGGTTCAATAAGGCCAAATGCCGGGTGCTGCACTTGGGCCACAACAACCCCCAGCAGGGCTACAGGCTTGGGGAGGAGTGGCTGGAGAGCTGCCAGTCAGAGAGGGACCTGGGGGTGTTGATTGACAGCCGGCTGAACATGAGCCAGCAGTGTGCCCAGGTGGCCAAGAAGGCCAATGGCATCCTGGCCTGTATCAGAAATAGCGTGGCCAGCAGGGACAGGGAAGTGATCTTACCCCTGTACTCGGCACTGGTGAGGCCGCACCTCGATGACTGTGTTCAGTTTTGGGCCCCTCACTACAAAAAGGACATTGAATTACTCGAGCGTGTCCAGAGAAGGGCAACAAAGCTGGTGCAGGGTCTGGAGCACATGTCGTATGAGGAGCGGCTGAGGGAACTGGGGTTGTTTAGTCTGGAGAGGAGGAGGCTGAGGGGAGACCTCATCGCCCTCTACAACTACCTGAAAGGAGATTGCAGAGAGCTGGGGATGAGTCTCTTTAACCAAGTAATAAGCGATAGGACAAGAGGGAATGGCCTCAAGTTGTGCCAGGGAAGGTTTAGACTAGATGTCAGGAAGTATTTCTTTACAGAACGGGTTATTAGGCAGTGGAATGGATTGCCCAGGGAGGTGGTGGAGTCCCCATCCCTGGAGGTGTTTAAGAGTAGAGTCGACATAGCGCTGAGGGATATGGTGTAGATGGGAACTGTCAGTGCTAGGTTAATGGTTGGACTAGATGATCTTCAAGGTCCTTTCCAACCTAGTTGATTCTGTGATTCTGTGATTCTGTGATTCTTCCTACTGGGACAAGGCAATGGCATCTTCTGTTGAGATAAACACTATTTTTCCAGAAGACAGTTGGATCAGAACTGCATCTCCTGACAAAGACAGCAGTAGGGGGTTGGGGGATTGGAACAGAAGGTTAGATAGAAAAAACAGAGTGTGGAGACAACATGTGAGAGCAAGTCTCTAAGTATTTGCATTGAACATAAAGAACATTTTGGCCTAGTAAAACTGATAGTAACATTATGAGCCACCTATATAAACTTCTGTTATGTGTGATAGTACTGAAGCTATAATTCTGTCTTGTGCAAGTGGGAATTGCAGGAGAATAAATGATGTTCAGCTGACCATCAGTCAATCTCATACCAGGAGCTTTAAGAAGCAGTAATGGTTGCAAAGTCCCCACATGTAGTGAACGTTCAGAAGTTCAAAACACTGATGTCAGACAAATTTAAATGGGTCAGTCCCTGACATATTTGATCTGTCAAAAAAAAAAAAAAAATGGTAGTAGTCTCATGTAGTCCTGACTTTCTAAAACTTCCAAGTCTTTGACCCTTAAAGATACTGAGTATGACTTTTTGTTGCCCAACCTGTAGTGCGTACTATGAAATTCTTTGAATCTTTTGTTTTTTGATATTGCTTTCAGAAGGATTCAGGGTGCACAGCTACACATATGAAGTGATGAGACTATTTATCAAAGTACTAACAGCTTTCTCAAGCTTCAAATCTTTTCTTGGCAAACATTTCTTTTAAATTTCTGAAATGAACTGTTCACTACCTTCTTAACATTAAATACCATTTCAAATAAACCTAATCAAACATCCTTTGCACTATATCATTGCATAATATGAAACATGCAGTCAGCTATTTTATATTTCTCCTTCATTACAGCTGCACAGACTTTCCATTTGTCTAGATACCTGCATGCTAAATAGCAAGAAAACCAGATGATTTCTTTGTTTGAATAAGGAAAAGCAATAGCTCTGTTATTAGAGACAGGCTGAGTGATAGCTTTATTTAGATTCCAGTCTATTAGTTCATCTACATGAATGACCAATTGTGATTCATCTTTCCAAATACCAGTTATTTCATAAATCCTGCTGGAGAGCACAGCAGTGGAACTGAAGAGCTGTCATGGAGCTCTGCCAATAAAAGTCACCGATGCAGTTACAATATATCTGCACATAATTTAATTCCCTTGTTGAATGTGTTGAAGGCATGCATTGCCGTACTCTCACATTTAAAATCCCTTAATTAAGGATGCTGCTCCTTCTCTCTTGCATATATTTATCATATAGTAAAAGCCAGCTTTACTCTTCAGAGACCTTTAGTTTTTATGACATAAGATGATTATTTCACTTAGTCGTTACGATAACAGGTGCTGAAGTTCTGGGATCTCCTGGCTCTCCAGGTTAGCTTCTAGTAATTTTCTTTCCACACTTGCTGTTGCAAACTGTTTATTACAGAAAGCAATTCCTCGGTTTGTCTTTGAATCAGACCCCAGGCACCCTCCACTGAGTATTTGCTTCCTTTTTTATCACTGACTGAAAGGGCAGTATTGGTAATAGCACAGTTAATTGACCAGTGAAATATTTTTCTGCTTATGCTCTGTAGGAAAGGTGATTTTGTAACTTTGAAAATACACTTTTGGGAAAGTGACAACATGCATAGCAAAGACTATGGTAATGTTGGACTTTTATGAATAATGTTAAAGAGCGAAATGCTGATCTTTTGAAATGCTTTCAGCATTTCTGGAAGTTAGTCCAATAATTTCACTTTGGGGCAAATAGAGCGAAATGCTGATCTTTTGAAATGCTTTCAGCATTTCTGGAAGTTAGTCCAATAATTTCACTTTGGGGCAAATATGCAAAGCATACTGTTTTTTTTTTTCCATTATGATTTTTCATTTTTTCTGTGTTCACATTCCAAACGATCTTTGAACTGTTACAATGTGCTAGTGTTAATACTAGTCAAACTGCATTTTGCTTCCTTAAGAGAGACTAGCATTTGTCCTCTTAAAACAGCTATGTATAAGAAAAAATAAATAACACCTTCGTTTTCATAGGAGGCATTGCACATCATACCATAAAGCTGTCTGGGCATGTCTACCATTCTGACAACTGAAACTTGACGTAGAAAGTTTTGCACTTGTGTCTTATGAGTCTGAAAAGGTATGAATGAGAAAATGATCCTAATCTTTCCCTTCATATATCCTCTGCCATAACAACTTTTTTTTATGTAGTGCATGGGGAGAAAACACTTTCCTATTCCTGGCAGTGTCCTGAAAGAAATGGAAACTCCAGTGTTCTCCAGTATTTGCAGAAGATCTCCTATCCTCTCAGAGCCCAATATGCTGCACTCTGCTATTGCTACAGTGTGGTAGCATATGCCACTGCTGAAACACATTCACAGTATCAGGAAGCAAACTGAACAATTGAAAATGTCCTCATCATTGTAAGTTAGAAGTCCATGTTTGGGTATCATTTTTTTCAAATCTGAAAGGTTAAATGCATTTTAGTATGAAAAAAAAGTCAGAAACAAAAAAGCAGAAAGGCTGCCTTATTAAAGAAGAAAAGTTCAGTTAGAGAAAGAATGTTATAAAAAGAAACCTTGATGGCACTGCAACATCATGAACACTGAACTGGAAATAGTCAAATAATCACAATCCACAGTCTTGTTAGATTAGGCATTACTTATAGTCAAAAAGATGGAAAGAAAATAATGGAAAAAATAGTTCGTATTTCTCACCCAAAGTTATTGATTTAAAATGTAAATTATTCAATATGAACAGGGCGATCTGAACTCATCTCAAAAATGCATGGGCCTTAATCTACTGAAAATTACATTAAGATTTACTTTTCTTTCAGTAGGATGACAATCTGGCCTAGGAGGAGCTAATGGTTTGCTAGCCCATTGTTCAAACCTCAAGTCTTTTAGCTCTGTAAAGGCTAAACATTTGGGCTTAGTTTCCACATATCAGACACAGTATACGTTGCTACATGTGGACTAAGAAGTTAAAATCCAAATGTTACCTTTATTTAATGATGAACAGTAAAGTTACAAAAAGAATAGCTAGTGAACATAGAAGTCAACTTGTCAAACTTAATCAAATTTTTTATTGAAGTAGATCTCTCATTACTGTTATTTCAAGTGACTTGGTGTTTATGAAGGAATATACTGTGATACTTTGCAATGCAATTGCAGATGATGTTATCAGGATTCACTTAGTGAGATTTAATGGAACAGTACCTTTCTCTTAGCTTTGAGGTGCTCGTGATATTTGTTGGATGTGTCGCCTGGTATTTCTCCTCCCCAGAGGGTAATTCCCACAATGGAGTAAGTGATACCCATGACAAGCAGTGGAAAGCAGTAGACCAGCACAATCACAATGACATGATACCTGCAATGAAAAAGCATTAAGCTGATAAGTGCTTTCAGAGGAGCTATACCAATGGAATGGGCTGCTAGAAGTCAAGAGAGCTACTATAGCACAAAGCATGTTTTATATTGACTGACTAGTCCTTGGTGTTTTCACTGTCTTTATGAAAGCCTTGAACTGCACTGCAAATTTATTCACATTTTAATGCAAGTGCTTTATGGGGTTTCTAGTTCTGATTCTGAAATTACACTAGCATAAATTAAGAATGACTTTATAGTTATCCTGATTAGTGTCTGCAGAATAAGGTATGTTTGTCCATAACTAGCTGAATTGATTTAATTATTGCACAGCCAAGTATCCTAAGGGTAAGCTAGGTGTTTTGAGGTCTAGTCAGGACCATAAATGAAAGAGGAAAATAAGTATTTAAATGGCATATTTATACAAAGGCACTGGTAAGTGTCCTGTGTTACCCAACATACTTCATGTGGCAGATCTGTTGCATATAGGCAACACAGATCTGTTGCCTATGTTCAACATAATCATCGCTGCTGATATAAACACTGGGAAAAAAAAGATAACTTATTTTGTCTCCTGTTAGTTCCTGGTTTAAATGCCTTCTTCAGATAAAATCCCAGTGAATGATCAGTGAAGAATCCCCAGCTGTCACTGAGAGTGACCTTACTGCCCTAAAGAGAAATATCTGTGCATGGCTCCTAAAATGATAAAAATTATATATGACCAGGGCTTCTTTCACTTGCCTGAAAGAGAGCAAAAGGTGAAATTTGATGCTGGATGGATACACAGGCTTTCAGCCTTGAACACAGAGTTCATCTTAAATGCCAATGAAGACATGAAAGGGCAGATAACGTTTCTATGACTAGGTAACCACTTATTTCTAATTCTGCCAGAGGGACAAATAGGATATATTCAATTTAATTGACTGTTATTCTACACTTTCAGAAACTGGAACCAGTTATAGGACTGATATCTGAGATAAATAATTGTGATGGTGTAACAGAATGAAGTGGGAAAATCCAACTCTCTCATGAAGAGATCCAGAAGAAAAAAAAGAATTATTAGGACAAGGAAGGGCTGGAAATACTTTTTTTCCTAGTTAAGATGAAAATGAGGCTTGCTTTGAATTATATGTTCTGTCCCCATTTCTGACCATCTCTGTCTGTATAGAAGTAGCCATCTTAAGTGAAGCAATGATGGTAAACATGCAGCATGGGATGGAGAACACTCATTGAAGTGGAAGAGAATAAATGTGTTCAAATTATCACTTAAAATGCTCTGTCTTCCTAGCTTAGAAAACTTGTTTTACATTTCTCAATTAGCTATTCTGCATGTAGAGTATCTGTGTGATACTCTACAGCTTTTGCCAAGTCCATTGCAAGTGTAGACACCACCATGCACAAGTTTAAAAAAACAAAAGCTTACGTAAAATGCTGTTTTGGACCACCTGGCCATGCTACATAGCAAAGAGTTCTCCCAGGCATCACCTTGGTTATGGAGTATAGGCACTGGGGAAAGGCCAACAGGAAAGCCAAAATCCATATGCTCCCAATGACCACCTTGGTAGCAGTTGCAGAGAGCCTAGGTTTCAAGGGATCAATAATGGCCATGTATCTGTAAAAGAAAGCAAAAACCTGTGCATAAGAAACCTTCAGAAGTTAGGATGTGTCTAGAATCAACCAAAGCTTAGGGTTAGGAGAAGGATAGAAGCAGAGATATTTGTCTTCCTGGAGTTCTGATGGCATTGTGCTCTTTGGGTGGTTCAGCCCCCATGAAGGCAGTGGTGGAAGAAAAAGAAGGTTCATTGAATATTATTTTAAAGCTGTGGGACACCCAGTTAACCATGTGTATACCAATAGAGCAACTATTTCTCAAAGAGTTAGTTAATCCTGTTACTGCAGAATCTGACTGAAAAGCAGCAATACAGCTGGATCCTCTGTTACTCTGCTACAAAATACAGGGTTTATCTCTAATTAAAAAATTAACAGCCAAGCTGTCAGGGTCATTAGTCATCTGTCCAAAAGCTACAGGAACCTGGTAAATCTGCACGCATTTATTTCAGTAGACATAGACTGACTTTGGATCGTCTGCCAAAGAGCCCCACACTGCAACTGATTCATACAGAGATTGAGAGAGCAGCCATATGAGCATTTTCTCAGGCAGTGTAGAAGCAATAAAAGCACTAAGAGAAATAGATGCATAAAGCATGAAAACATGTAATTTTCTTTCTCAGTTCCTGTGTTCTCAGGTAGGATAGCATTCTTCTTGCTGCCCTATAATTGTATTGGCAATCCATGTATGCTGATAACTTTAGAAGAACATGCAAAAAATCATTAAAATGTTTACTTGAAGTAATTAAAATCTAAAAGCTTAGGAAAAAAGAGCAACAAGAGGGCATCAAGATAGTAAAAGAAAACAAGTCTTGTTTTCTGTCTTTTGATCTCTGTAATAGATGCGAGGAACAAGGGAGAGAGAAATTTTGTATTTTATGTACTCCATATCACATGCCTCATGTGTTTTTCACATTTTTCTTAGCTTGACTACTGCTTTTATTTCTGGGCTAAACCTTGAATTAAGGTATTTTCCACCAACTTCCCTGATCACACTGTTTTGTTTCATTTAACAATGACCAAATAATGACTTCAAAAATCATTAATCATATTAATTAATTAGGAACACTGTTCAAAATTTCTTCCACTATTAGGGGGAATGCTGATAAGTATCAGCCAGAATCACATTTAAAGAAATTTTTGTACTTCTGTAAAACCAGGGAGATACTGGCTATATGTATGTCCATATTGTGTTACTGATATAGCATACTGAATAACTAATTGCATGTTCTTTAATCTGACATCCTAATGTTTTCCAAAACAGCACAGGGAAATGGCTGTTACATTAATATTTTGCTTCAGATCCAGAGGCTTCCCAAAGTACATTAAAAAATCCTTTTATTCATGGTTGAAACACAATGTTGTTTCCAAGTTAATGTAGGAGTTAACAGATTAGCAATTTAAATCAAGAAATTTCCATGGAAATATTCAGTGTATCTGTGCTTCTTCAGGAAATTGATCTGCCCTTCTGCAGTCATTGGTAGCACTGACATTCTACACTGTGTTTCCCAAAACCATTGCTTTTCTAAAATCAGGATCAGAATAGTAATGATTTAGAAGCTCCTCAGGAATAACCAGGGCAAGTCAAAAGGAAACTAACAAAATTAAAATATTCTTTTCTGTGTTTCCTTGTTTGTTTTTTTTTTTTTTTTATTTTCATATTCTACGAAAATACCTGAAACAGATAAGAAACTGGGATGAATATGAAAACCAGCTTAGCTTGAATGTTTTACTAATGAGAGTTTTCCAAATTTCTAGGAGAATGTCTGGATCAGTTTCAACAGTTCATCATCAGTCACAGGGAATATTAGTAATTCTGGAAGAAGCAAACTCTTTGCCACAGAATAATTATGGCCCATATACTTTCACTCTCTTTCACAGTACACACGTCCAGTTATGTGATCATCTTTGACAAGGTATTGGAGTATATCAGTGGTTTCCTAAAGGTCGTCTTTGTTTCCATTGTAGGTCTCCAATCTTCATGCCTGGTAACTGCCCTTGTTCCTGTCTGTTTCAGGTTTTAAAATACAGTTAGAAAGTCAACTATACCTATTCCAGCCTAGATGTGTAGAGAAAATATTTTCAGAACTTTCCAGTATTGCTTCCCTCCTTGTGTCATTTATACCTTCTAAAGGAATTGCAATAGGTGAAAGATGTACTACGGCTTTTCATCTACTCTTTCTCTACATTTCTACCTCATATAAAGATGGATTGGGATGGATTCAGAGACTATTTTCTGTATGGAAGATAACATAGGCAGTAATAGGCCTTGTATGGGAGGACTGTAAAAAAAAAAAATCACTTTGTCTCATCAACATTTGTAGATTTTGTGCTGTTGAGACTTTAGGTGTTGCTGTGGAGCTTAGAAGTTATAAAATCAGTTTACACTCACAGAGAATCAACTATTTTGTAGGTAAGCAAGCATAAATTAGTAGATCCTATTCCAAAGTGACACTAATATGCAATTATTGTTACTTCTCTATGTTTGTCCTTTTGACATACATAGATAAAAAAAATTCAAAGCCATTCATGATATGTACTTTTTGTGTTCTCATCTTCTGCCTTGGCTTTAGATCATGAGAACCCTTCTTATACTGTTAGGTGACTGCTTGGGTCTGTGCTTCCAAATCCAGGCAGGATTTCAATTGAAATCCATTTAAATCCATGGATAAGCTGCCATTGAATTGATGAATAAGTTCTGTCTACTGCAGTTAGAAGAGTAGCACTCATTTAAAATGAAGGAAGGTGTGACCTGTCCTAATTGTTACAGTACACACCTTGGTTCTAGGCAGACTTGCCCAAGATTTTTAGGTACAGACATTAGCTGTAAGACAATAATAATAATATTCATAAGATAATGCTCCTGATAAGAATTTGTGCAAGTAATCTTCTGCATCCATATTTACCTGCTATGGCAAACAAATTTCATTCAAGATATCCCTACTTTTTGGAAATTTCATACTTGAGAGATGGGTAATTATAGAACAGATATTTGTTTTAGCAAAAATAATGCTATTTATAGTTAACCATCAAATATGTGATAAATCCAGCATCTGCCATCATAGTGGTACTCAGCCTCTAGTAGACATGATAACTGTGCTAGTATCTTAAAACATCTAAATGCTGTCAGAAACAGAGAGTGATCTAAACCAGCTTCAATTCTGAATCATCAATTTCCATACCTAGAATTGCAAGTCTATTAATTTAGCATTGTTTTTACTGCACTTACATATTTTTTTTCCCCAGGGCAATTAATTCCCCTCTCGTTTACTTGTTTTTTTTGTTGTTGTTTTTTCAGCTAAACTGGTGCTTTTGGTATTACATACTAACTATGAAATAGCTTTATTTGAGTGCTGGGTGTCTTGTCCTGAGAGAGCAGCAGATCTCAGTTGAATTGTTGCTCTCTATCCCCTGGTTCCCTTCCCTTCCAAAGGGAAAGGCCAACAGGAAGGTATCTTCATCACCAAGTTCATAGTCATGAGTCCTGTCTTTCAAATTAAGCTAGCTTGAGCATGGGCTGCTAGATACTGTCCAATATGCTTGGTGATCTTTATCTGTAGTAGGTGATAACCCATAAAGAAGTCATCATTTTCACATGCTTGTGGGATTCTTAAGGCATCTCCTCCCAGCCTGGAATAATTTCTTTCAATTGCTAGTTTTCTTCAGATTGCATATTGACATGATTTTATGTGATATTGTCAAATTTCTATTACATTCACATTATTCTTATTCCCAGTTATGTTATTCTTATTCCTAATAGGTACCAGCAGTAATTCTCTTCAACTGAGATAAAATTCTGTTGGTTTGTCTCCCTGCCTGGTGACTGCCCTTTAAAGATTTGGATTGTTTGCGTGAAATGACTCATACAGCCTGTACTGATGGAAATTTTAACTATTGACTGTCTGAGTGAGGTAAGTCAAAGAACAAGGATCAGATGAAAAGCAGGCTGCTTGTCTTTCTTGTTGAAAGTTGAGTAATAAGCCAACAGTCTAGCTTTTGCACAAGCTAGATTACAAAAACAAAGCAGACAGTCATTTTAACAAACAAGATGGGGAGGAGGTGGAGGACCCTTGACCATTCCCTCAATAATGCCTTTGTGCAGGAAGGACTTAGCTGACCAGAGAGTATTGACAGCTCTCTACTACTTAGCCTTTGATAACAAATCTAATTTATTCTAATTTGCCAGTACACTAGCAATTACAAAGAAGTATCTAATTTGTTCCCTAAGTGGCTTTTCTTAGAAACAAAATTGCTTAATTAACATAGTGAGATATTGCTTTATATCTGCAATTGTTACACTCACTCAAACTTGTCATATAAGTTTGGTAGCATTTACCTAGAGAAGCCATCATTGCCATAGTTAAGGATAGTGGAAAATGTGGAATGACTCTCAGTTTCAGGTTAAAAAACACCTCCATAGCTGAGCTGTCTCTGGATGTTCATCTCTGTAGCCAAAAGAAGCCTAGAAGAGAATTGAGTTCCTTCCTGCACTGTTAGCTGTCATTTGCAAAGGAGGCTTAGCCACTCCTGCCTATAATTTTGTTTGCTGGAAATGTTATCTTGCCATTACTGGTACCTAAGGGTCGTAAGTTGTTTGTCTATCTCTTTAGCCTCAACCTGAAGGAGCACTAGCTAATTTTTCAGTTGGCCCTTGCCTTTGATCTCTGTTCATTTTGGCCAGGGTGTTTCCATCAGGAATGAAAGCTCCTGCTAGCACAGGCTAGAGGTTCCATGCCTAGGTGTTGCTCAGAAAATTAGTGAGGTGAGGAGGCTAAGTATGGGATAATGTGTATGTATGATGCAGGATATTGTCCCTATATATTCTAGTTACCCATGTCTGACAACTGTCTGTTGTCTTTCATGGTGTAACTCTGTCATTAGGGCTCATTTCCTTACTCTGATATCCTTACATATATTTTGTATGGCAAAGTGCCAGTTACCAGGGGGAGCGGCAGACATGCTGTCTGAATTGTGCACTGCATACTGAACATGGTGTAGAAAAAAGAGGATTGTGTGAGTAGGCCGGGAATGAAAGGGAGAATGATGAGATACAGGATCTGGAGCCAAATCAAAAGAACCGAGACTGGGGAACAGTTTGCTGAATGCGAAAATAGGAATAGAAGTGAAACAAGAATAATGAGAAACTAACAGGAGGAGAAGCAAAGAAAGGAGAGTTGTAGAATAATAGCAGATAGAAATTGGGTTGAGAGAGAAGAGAATAAGAAAGGAAACTGGGGTGATATAAAGGCAAAAGACTTATGAGAAAAATCAGCCCTAGTTGTCCAGAAATTCCAAGGTTAGTAGAACTGGTAGAAGAGCACAATGTTTTGACAGGAAGGATCTGTGGTGGCAAGCCCTTTTGACTCTGCAGGTGTATGGGAGAGAACTCCCAAAGAATTGTTCTCACTGTGATCAGCCAACCATAAATGGCGTGCAAGGGGAACAGATGGACTTCTCTGATGCCCTGATGTCATCTGTGTTAATAACTGTTCTGCATCTCCACCGTTCTTTCAAGTAGCCTGAACTTCCGCAGTCCTTCTGAAGTCAGTGAAAGTGGTGAGTGCTGAGGCCCTCGTAGGTCCACCATGTTCTTGTGATATTTATACACACATCTTGGACCTCCCCACTCCTCTATCTCCGAGGACACTAAAAGATGGTAGTCATTTAAGCTGAAAAAGAATTTATAATAGCTACAAGTAACTGAAGACTCGTTACACTGCTGAAAAGTGTTCTGTAGCCACCCAAACATTATTCAGTAGGGTGCTGTGCCGATTTGCTTTTCAGTCTTTGAACATTTGCTGTTCAGTCAGTCACCAGGCTGGAGCAATGGGACTCCCTGCCAAACAAAGGGCTTTGAACTCTCACTGAGTTTGTTTGATTTCAGGATCAGACTTCTAATACTTTCTCACTCCAGTGGGAGCTGCTGATAATGCCACAGATAGCTTGTTCCACACAATAAAGTGGGTATGCTGAATCTAAAGTACATATCAACTGAAAATAATTAACTCATTATCATCATTTATCACAACAAGCAGAAACCATTATTACCCCATCCAACGTAAACACTAACACTTAGATGGTAATTATAAGATGGAATATGCACATTTAGCAATTTAGGGATGTAAATATGCGCAGGTAGAGACTCAAGACAACACTTTCAAGAATGTGGATTGTTCAACATCTGTACCATGTTCTAGGTAGGCATTTTTAGGCAGCACTTTAATTTAATTACTAGAATCATTAACACATGGTTTTGTTTGCTGTGATCATGCATCCCACTATCATCACTTTTATTCCAGCTTTGGCTTGTGTTAATCTTTGTCCCTGGTAATTACTACTGAAGTCAGCAAGAGTCTTTCCATTGAACTTAATGAGAAATCAGTCAGGCTGCAAGATATAATGGCTGGTGCATCATGTTGCACTTGCTGCAGCACTCCTTTCCTTCAAGACTTTTTATCTGCTGTGTTCAGAATAGATCTAGCTTCATTCAGAACTGCTCAGTTTGGCTCGAGTCTACAATTTACTGTTTGGTACTTGTTTCTTGGGTTCATCAAATCAAGAAAATCTGTTTTCTCTGAAACAAGACAGTCCTCATTTGAATAACATTTATAAACTCTTTAAGCCAGTGGTTATAATGACAGCATAATCATGTAGCTCTGTTACAGTTTGCAAATAACATAAGAGACAAATAGCTGGTAAGTACTGTAAAAGCTTCTGAAGTTTGTGTATTATAGTCCTGACAGTAGAAAAGATAAAAATAAATTCCTAATTTATTTTTTTGTAAAACAGCATACACTGACTAATACATGCAGGAAAATTTTCCCTCTTAACACATTATTTAGAAAATTTGTAGGAAAAAACATAAGACTTTTAAAAACAAAATGATGTTCAAAATTGGATCCTGCAAATGCCCATCTAGAAACACTGTTGGAACCCTTTAATCATCTAAAGTGATTTGCTTCGCCTGTTTACAGTGTGTTTATAAACTCGAATGGGGAAAAAAGTAATCAATTCAGTCCCAGATTGTAACAGGAAATTGGGACTTGACAAAAGGAAGAGACTGAGAGAAAATCATAATTCTTGCATATAAATAGCTCATCAACAGCTGACAGCAGAGTGCACTTCCTTCATGAATGCACAGATGCTGTTATTCCCTCAAAACAGAAGCTGGTTTTGAAACTTTGTATTTGGAATCAACTAGTAATTAAGAAACTTAGGTAAGGAAATTGCTATGATTCCCTGCCCTTATTTAAAACATTGTTGTGGAAAATCCTACAAAAGGTCTCTGTAAGGTAGATACAGTAGACTAAAAAAGATGGAATGAACTGTGATATTTTAGAGGCATTTTTTGTATGATGGAAACCAAATCTTTAACTTTTACATTCTTTAACTTTTATCTTCTGCCTACTAGTGCAAGGCTCCATCTTTTCTTGTGTGAGTGGTCTGTACTCATTCAGTTAGACTGACTTTCTCTGCAGGAAGAGTGGCTATGGGCATTTTTGTAGGACTATCTCTGACTGTTGAATAAGACTGGTTTTGGTGGCCGGAAGAATCGACAGTGAGCAATGTCACTGTAATACAGTGTTCACCTTAAGGCTAACAGCATAAAGAAGGAGTTTATGATAGCATGATAGATAAACAAACACACTGTACATTTGAGAGATCAGTGGGTAATCTCCCAGAGGGATAACTTGACCTTGGTTTACCCAGAGGCACATGTGCTGCTCTTGGTGAATGGCTGTCATGCTTTGAGCAGGGCATAACACTGCCGTTTTTCTGAAATCAGGACTAGTGTTCAGTGCCTTGTTTTTGGGTACCTCTTAACAAAAACCTTAAAACAGGAATACTGAAATTCTTCAGTATTGCCGAGTTCTCAGTACAATGTTTTCTACTTGAGGAACATTTTGGTACCTGACAGTGGGCTAGATTTTTGTAAGTGTGGAACTGATTTTACACAATGTATTCCATATCTATGCATATTGATAGAAAAGGGATAACACTTTTCTTTGGTCTGTCTCCAAAATGATGGACTAAGTGACTTCCCCTAACAGAAGGGCTTCTGTTTCTCTTGTTCTTTGAATACAAACTAATCAGGCTATCAAGGACCAATATCAATGCAAAGTCTACAAAAAGAGCTCTATCTGCACGGACCTACTCTGTTATTGCCTATGTTTTGGACACTGTCATATGAATGGCTTCCTTCTTGTTTCTGCAGTCATTTGGAAATAATTTCATTTTTGGTAAACACAAATATGTGAATGATACAGATTTCTCTTCTGGTTGGTAAATCAGTCAGAAATACATGCATATAGGCAATAATATTCAGGAAAAAGAGGGAAAACAAAAAACCCCAACCCTTCACTATCTTTGAAAAGTACTGCAGGCTACATTACATTGTAAACTACAGATATATCTTTTAATAGTTTTCATTAAGCTATAAGTAAGGGCACTGATAAAATGTATTTAAGGCTAAGACTGTCGAAAATGAACTTCTCATTTGAACATATGGTTTGAACTTGTCAGATGTTTCCTACCTGGAATAAGAAGACTTGGGGCTAGCCACTGCTGTAAATGTTGCTTATCCTCAAGATATTGGAGTATCAACCTCATTTTTTTCATGTCATCTTTTGAAAGCAGCTTGTTACATAGAATATTTACACAATGCAAAACAAAGAGGGAAGAAATAGCTGTTATGCCTATATTTACTCCCAAACTATCTCAGTATGCTATCAATAACATAACTCTGACATGAATTTTAACCAAAACCCAAAAAGATGCTGTCTTTTTGCCTGATCATTATGAGGTTGTACCATAGCAAGAAATGGATTATTTTTTCTACATCTCTGACAGTCTGAATCTTGTAGCCATTGCACCAGGATGTTCTGCAGAAACTGTTTCACCTCTTAGAAAGAAAGAGAATTGTCATACCCAGAAAATCATTTTAGGCCCCCAAGTCATAAAGAGTCTTTTATGTTTCAGCTCTTGATTTTTGAACCCTTAGTGTTCTTCGGTTCAACTTCTTCTCTCCAGTTCTGAGGACTAGTATTTTTCAGAGGGCAGCCTAGATACTTGAATCCAGAAATATGATGTGCTTCACCTTAAAATACAAATTGGGAAACACAGAGGAGTGGGGAAGGGATTTCCTATTTGGATTCTATAGTTTGACTGGGAAAGTAATAATAGTAATAATAGTGATAATTTTAAAAGCATGTCTTGCATTTTTCCCTTCATGATATGCAGTGTCCAAGACTGATTCATGAAGTCATGATTGTGAAGTCATCCATTAGTGTGGGAAAAAAGCTGTATTGAACTTTAGTTTGAGGGTAGGGCAGGTGGTGTTTTGTGTAATTATGTGACACCAGAGGCAGGTAAAGCGAACTAATGATAAATGGCATCTTGTGGAAAAAAAACAGCACAGTGAGTTTACAGAATGTCCATCCATTTCTTTGGATTAAAATATTCTCAGATATGAGGGGGAGATCTCTCTGGGGGAAATAGCCTGTAAAGCACAAGAAACCTGAAAAGAAATCCATCCAGCTTTTTGTTGTTCCTATGTTCATCTCTCTCTCCCCCATCTTCAGTGCAAATTCTCTCTTCTTTTACATGGAAACCATTTACTTTGAGACAACAGAGTTTGAGGGGAGGGGAGTGAGAGAGGGGCCAAAGGCTGCAGTTCGTTTGGGCTGAGCTCTGTGCAGGGGCCAGCAGCTGGCTGGGTGATGCATGCTTCAACCTCCTCTATTCACTAGTGAGTGAAGCACAAAGCACTTGGTACCAAGCATATGTACAAGAATGTAAGTACCAGTATACATCTCCTTTGCTGATGCCACTACCATATGACCACAACATATGGTCATGCCATGTGCACTCCATATCCTAACCTGTTAGACATATTTGAGATCATTTTTTCACATACATATTTCCCTATACTTCGGTGTTTCTGAGCACACAGGACAGGTAACAGATATTCTCAATTCAGATAATGTTATTCTACATCAATAGTTGTGTATGGTTTGGCAGGAGTATCAGTTTAAAATGTTTATGGCACATGAAGGCCTTGAGCAATTTGTCCCAGGAATAGGAACTCAGACAGAGACAGATACCAAAATGTATACTACTAGAAAGATAATACATTTTTCAATGTGCCAACTGCCTACTTCAGAATTTCAGTATCATTCATTTACAGGGCTTGTGATACTACTTTGTAACAATAACTGCTCTTACAGCATACACTTGAAAAGAATTAATAACCTAACTGATATTTTGAGGATCTCATGTGTACACATGATGAATTTAGGTTTCATTTGATAAGTTGCATCATGTGCTTGTGCCTCATAACTGTCTTCTGTTACAAGCTTGTATCATATTACTTATGCTGGAGTCCAATAAGTGTATAGAGGGATTATTATCGGCCATCAGTAACTGAACAATGTCACAGAAAAATAGAAAACTGACCCAGTATATGTGTGCTTCTGTAGACATATTAGAAGTCTAAAAAATGAGGTGGGAAACTAGAATGACAAGTTTTGAATAAGGATATTGGTGTAATAGGCATACTAGAAACTAGGTAGGAGGAATGTAACCTAGGAGGAGGAGATTGTGCAAGAGGCGGAATAAAACTGAATGTTAAATATAGTTTAAAATCAAGTCAAGTAAAACAAATGTATTCATGAATAGTATAGAATTTTATGGTTTTAAACTCCAAGCATGACTCAGAAAAAATAAACTTCAGGATTATACGCTCAGCTAATTCACAGTAATAACGGCGACGTGCCAAAAAGAAATTAGAAAGGCTGTGATAGCAGGTAATGCAATAATAATAGAAGGTATCACTGACTGCTATGCAGACATAAAATATACTCTTAGTCAACATTAATGACTGCCCTATGGAGCATCTATGAGGAGAAGCCCAAAGTAAACAAGAAGCTCTTGAATTGGTCCTGAAGAGTGTCTATGGTCAGGCTTAAATGTTATTATTCTTTGAATAGTGTCTAGAGTATGTCTGGTTTTACCACCTCTGCAGAAACAATAAAAGCCCCCAAAAGCTGCTATGGTGGGATTTCATTTAAAAAGGGGAAACTATAAAAACTTGAGGAAACTTATCAAAAAGAAATGAAAAGGTCAACCAAAAGGAAACAGAGACTGCTAATAACAAGAATCAATCATATGCTGAAACATGGAGATTCTCTAATTATCTAATCTTTTATTAGTGAAGGTTAATTTGATTTTGAGTCTGGTGTTCAGCAAAGTGAGTGTAGGGGTGTTGGGAGAGAGGAAGCTGGGCCTGTGGCTCTTGGATTCTGACTTTCATTCTGCTGCAAATTGTTTCATTATTTGATTTTTCAATCAGATTTTTAAAAACACCCATCCTGATGTCAGCATGTTATCCATGTCAACACATGATGCCGTGTAGTCATACTTAAGTGAGCTGTCTGGGGTACCAGAGGTAAGAGTGTTACTATACCTGTCTTTTAGCTCTAATTTTAATAGCCTTATTCCTTCTAAAAATAGAGTCACAGACACAGTTCTGTAGAATAAATACAAATAGGAAGTTTTATAACAACTCTGTGGGACTAGACAAATGTAGAATAAAGTTCTGTATCTGCCTGTAAGTCAAAAAAAAGGGCATTTCATTCTGTCAGAAGGATCAAAAAAGAGGGGAAAGATGAAGTTATTATTGAAATCATAATGGGACTTTGGGACATGATCAAGTTTTAAGTTTTAAAAATGGTGAATTACTTTGATAATCTCTTGATTTGAAGTTCATTACTGGACTTTCATTATTAATGGTTCACTGAGCCGGCAAATTGTAACAGCTCTAGAGTTTACAGCAAGACAACATGTGAGGAAAGTTTTGTGATTAAAAAAATGTGGAGTTCTCTTTAACATTGTACCATATTTTGTCATTCTTCTATTGCAATACCTTTGACTCTGCAAAAGCAAAAATCCCAGCAAAAATGGGCTGGGATTTCTGCAGAGTATAGGGCTAGGATAGATGGGTAGCATTTGGCAGAATCTGATCTTTAGAAAGGATTAAGTCAAATCCATAATTTTTGTCTTTCCTGATAATTTGTTAAAAAAAAGTTTTGTAGGTCTTTTTGATGCTATTATGTTGACCCATGTTGAGCAGCAGTAAGCCTTGCAGGCTGTTTAGCAGTAATGCACAACACTGGGGTACCATAGATGTAATTTTATTTACTTTTGTATGAAATATTGACATATATATATCATTCTTTTCAATTACTTTTGAATATAAAGAAATCTAATATATATGTAATAGCTCTTCAAAGACCAAAAGTTTGCTTGCATACTAGGAAGAAAAGAAATGGTAAGATGTGAATAGGATCAGCAACTACCCACTGTCACTGTTAGAATATCTTGTTTAATTCAAGAGCAGATGTTTTTACAAAGAGTTAAACTTGTTGAAATGAGGAAATCAGTATAGAATTGCTGCGAGAATAATAACTGAGAAAGTCATGTTGTAGATGTGCTACATGAAAAATGTGCTACGGGAAAAAATGCATAAAAATATACTAAGTGGTCTACTGAAGGCATGTTATTTTATGCTATATTGCTACATCTCCAAACTTCCACTTCAACCATCATATATCTGCAGAGAATTTCTAGGCTACATACAGAACTGGTTGTATAATGAGGCAATCTTGGGATTGGAAATTAATTGTCAGTGTATATGAACCACCTCTTTGCATGCTAAGAACTAGTAAGAAGGGACAGTGGGTCTTTAATGGCCAGGGCCAGATGGCTTAAATTCTGCCTAAGTTACTGTCTTTAATATGTCCAAGAACTGTACCACAGCCAGTAGTCACAGATGGAGTTAAGACACATGACCCTTCAGGATCATGCACTGGCCAGTGGCAAGGGCCTATTGGCTTCGGGACTACCCCCTGTTCAGTTTATCTTAGGCTATTTTAGAAGTTTATCCCCATAAGGTAACTAAAGGAACTATTGCACTGGAAGCAGTGTAACTGTGGTACTATGCAGCATGAGCTACAGATGAATGAATGAATGAATGAATGAATGCCTGTGAATCAGCACAGTGTAAAATTTGTGCTGCTTCTGATACTTGAGTTGGCTTGGTTAAAGCTACCTGGGGCACCTCTGCAGTAGACTGCAGATAGCCTGTTGGAAAAAAAAGCAGAAGGCAGGGGAAAAAGACCACCAGGAAAGCACCAGGAAAGGGTGGTCAGAAGTGTGAATAAACCCACATAAATTTGAGTCTGTGTTCAACGACCAGGTGGCCATACAGCAGTCTTGGATACTTTCATCCTCAGATCCCAGTGCAGCACACCCCACTGCAGGAACTGCCTACTCCACAGAAGTCTGTGTCAGTCCAGTAATTTCACAGTGCAACCAACTTAGACAACATGGCCTACAGAATCAGATGTGAAAGGAAACATGTACTGCCCATGACCTCTGCTCAGTGATGTCTAGAATCACAGTGACTCTTTCATACTCTGTGAACATTTGGATGTTCTATATCTATCAGTGGAACGTGTCACACCATACTGTTTAATGAGTTGCAACTTGTGACCTTTCAGTATTTTGGGATGTTAACAATTTCTACTGTAAAATCATCTGATACAATCCCATCATTTCAGTTCCCTCAGTAGCTTTCCTCAGTAGCTTTATCCCAATTTGTAGCTTTTTTAAAAAAATATTTTAAATTAACATGAATGTGTAAGGATAAGTTTACTGGGTCAAAACTAAATCAGTGTCTTGTCTGAAGCACTGGCTGAACTTTTACAGAAGGCAAATGGGAACCAAAGTTTTAAAAAATGTCCACCCAGCAGATCTGTGCCCTGAAATAGGGCAGTCTGCACATCCAAGGACATTCCTCGGGATTCACTTTGACCCTCAGTTTTCCTTTTTGACTCTGCAGAAGTGTTCTGCAGAGGTAGCCAGGAAATGGTTAAAGGTACTGAACGCATCAGGTGTGATTTAGTATAAAAGGAAAAGGCATAGCAGTGTGAATAGGGAAGGAGGGATAGATTGCTCTTCTGCTTCTTTTACATGATGTTCCTCGGTACTACAGAGAGCTCACCTAAACACAGCCGTGGCATTGTTCACTGTGCTCCCCCCAAGGGAAGATTTTGATTTGTCTTTGGGGGCAAGTGAGCTTGGAAGATGTAGTGGGGTGAAAATTGTGATTTCTTCAGGGGATTTTCAGACAAGAAATAAATCAGAGTGAATAACAGTAGTAAGGAAAGCATTTCCAATATATTTGTATCTGACCATTGCACTTCAGACTGTGTGAAGCAGAGCTTTTCTTTACTCACTCTGGAAATGCACCCTTTGGGTTCCCAAGGAACTGCACTCACCTTCGTTTCCAGTTTCTAGCATAAATTTAGGAACTTTCAAGGTAATAAGTGCTACATCTCTGTGGATGTTTTTGTCAGAAAAATGGAAAAACCTTACTCAGAGCATCCTAGTAAGTGCTTGGCTAATGACATGATCAGCTGCAGCAATAACAGTTAAATTTGCAGCATCAACTAAAACCCTTTTATCTTTCTGAAAGCCTCAAGATAGATGAGAATCTTAAGCTAAGCCCAAATTGTCAATGGAAGAAATCTTTGCCTGGTTAAAGATAATATCACCAGCTTTACACTACCTCCTCCATTATCAATGGGAACTAACAGTTGGGAACAAGATACATCACTGGCAGGAGGAAAGTGTACTGATTTCCTCCTGTCTTCACCCATCCCTGGAGCAGAGAGGTAGAACAGTTGCAGAGAATCTCATTTTCTTTTTCACTTTTATCTTTACGGAACAAAAATGCATCAGGCTGAGAAAGCCACCTAAAATTTACAATTAGTAGGGCCAACAGAAAAAGCATTATTATGAAATTGTCCACAGCACAGACAAAAGTTACAACATGTTTCCCAATCTTTGCACCCAGAAATGAGAAATAACATTTCAGGAGATGGATTGAACCTTATAAAATCTTAACTACCATCACCAGAAAGTACTGCAGTTCTGCCAAGTCAATTCAGGCAAGATGCGTAATGTGATTTGAATATGTGGAAAGGAATTTTGTGAGTAATTTCAATGCATTGCTAAAAGGAATAAAAGATCTGAAGTACAAAGTGATCTGGTTTTCTGAGTGAAAATTCAGGAATTTATTGGATTTCTAAAGCATGGGGTAAGTTATCTCTCCAGTGCAGCAAATGGAAAATGATCATAAAGGAAGGAACATTTCCTAGGGGAGACTCACAGCACCTGAGAAAGATGGTCCATCAAAGCATCTCTGTTGAAAATCTGACAACTACATCTTCCCTTTACTCTATGGAGACTACAGCTGTCCTGTTCCATTATTGTCAAGAGCAAAAAGGTAAAGTTTTTCCCTGTCCTGTTTTCTTTCACAGTCACAAAGGCTTGTTTTGCTGCAAGTAATCAGAAAAAAATCAAGCACTTTGAAACCATGTTCTTACCAGACCTCTGGATATGCACAGATGGCAATGTAAATAGTCTCATTAGTTAAAATCAGGAGGAACCGAGCAGCTCAGAGCTGTCTGTGAGAAGAGCTATTAAAAACAGAGTCTGAAGTGATTTCTGAGGAGGCGGCATATGCCTCTGCCAGCTGCAGAAATACAAAGAGGAGGGAAATTTGAAATCCTCTCCCTTCACACACAATCTCTACAACTCCTTTATCAGTATGAATTAGAGACATTGGCTGAGGGACAGATACTGTTTTCACAGGTGGGGAAACAAAACCCTGAGCAATGTCTGCTGTTACAGAATTAGTATAGGAGGATGGAGTACAGAGAGCAGCTGAAGTCAAACAGAGGAAGTGTTTATTGTAAAAGAAAACAAGAGAGTAAAACCAATGAAAGGCTGAAGAAGACCAAAGACAGGGAGAAAAACAATGTGTTAGGGAGGGATCTTAAAGTTAAGTACAGAGGAGCACAATCGATGAACTATTGAGGGCTCTGCCTCTCATCACTTGATTACTGTTATCTCTGTATTTTTATGTCAGCAGTGAGTCTGATCTCAATCTCTCACCCCTAAACTTTTCCTCTCTTTTCTCACCTGTCCACAGCTATTGCTGTCATGGAGTAGATGCTGGCGAAGACAGCTGTGATTGGGAAGAAATTGTGGAAGCGGCAGTAAGCCTCTCCAAAGTACCACTCACTGTGCAGTGCGTAGATGAAGTTGATGAGAGTATTGAAAGCAGCCATGGAGGCATCAGAGAAGGCCAGGTTCACCAGGAAGTAATTGGTCACCGTCCTCATGCGCTTGTGAGCCAGGATAATCCAGATGACAATGAGATTTCCAAAAACAGCCACTGCCACCACACCACCGTAAGCCAGAGACCACAGGGCAATGCGCCAAGAAGGTTGCACAAACTGATTGGAGAAGTTGGCTGCTGAGGATGCTACAGGGGGAGAAGTGTTTCCAGCTGGCACTCCCAGCGCCTGTCCCCAGGGATCGCCCGCTGCAGCAAGGCTCATGTTCCACCTGCTGCTCATGCTCACGTTCCAGTTGGCTGTGGGGACAGAAGTCATCTTGGATGTTTCTCTCCTCTCTTCCAGGAATGATGTGCCTCTCCCACCTCCCTCTGCCAACCCTCCAAAGTCCCCACTAACAGATAAGAAGAGGAAAGAAAGAAAAAATGAAATAAGGCAGCACGGCAGGTACTAGGAAGGAGAGATCTGTCAGAAAAAGCTTTGGCTACGGTGTTCAAACTGTTAGAAATGCTGTACCAGCTGAGCCAGGAGAGCTACCTCTGGGTAGAGCAGCATCCTATTCCTCTTCTGTACAGTCACCTCTTGCTTTTGATTTTGCTGAAGGAGAAGGGGACTGGGAGCCAAGGCACATTTTATAGGCTTGTGAGTTCCCAGCGTCATGAAGGGAGTGGAGCGATAAGCTCTGTTGGCTGGTAAGATAACACCTCTTTCTCTCTGTTCTCCCTCCTCCCCCTTTATTCATTCATTGGCAGCAGCAGGCACTTTCAGGAGCTGTGGAGAGTGCCGTGGGGAAAATGAATTCTTGTCTCGTTTGTGCCGAGAGATTTGTTTTATATTGCTTTTCTTTAAGTTTCATTATTGCGCTTTCTTTTTAAATAGTCTTCTTGCCCTGTCTTTGCAGGGCTAATTAGCTGGCTTAGTTGAACATCCCAGGACTGAGACTGCTTTTTATTAAAGCTGTTTCCAGATGAATTTATTCCAGATGAATGTAGATCTGCTTTTTTACTGCGGTCTTTTCATTTAGTACATGCTTTCCTTTTAACCATTCTGTTAACTACTGATTTGGAATAGTGACCTCTTTCAGATAAATAAATACATCCTGCTGCTCTCTAATTTCCCTTTTCAATCTGTAATATGTAATTGACATCAAGAAACATTTATGAAATTAACATGTGACTATATTTTTCTTACAGCCCTGACTTTAGTGCTTGTAAAGCATTTGCATGTTCAGCAGACACTGTTTTTTGCTGAAACACTATGCAGCCCTAAACATAGATGTCCTTAAATATGGGTAAAATGGTAGGGGTTTGTTTTCTTCGTGTCTTTGAAGAAACATCTTTTTTAGTTCTTTTTACATATTTCCATTTATTCCACACTCAGTACTATTATTATTTTGAGCAAACAATATTTTTATATGCAATGATTTCTATACTGGTAGAAGAGGGTAAATGAGGAAATCTAACACCTGATGTTTTCACATCCAAGAAATCAGTTTTCTTGTTAATATGTTAACAACAGCTGGCATTGGGAATGCACACTTTATGCAAGGGTTGATTGCAAGGGACTTAAACTAACAAACCTTTGTTATTCAATAGGCTGAAGTCTTTAGGAAGAAAATGTGTTTTAGTGCTGAACTGCTCCATGCTTCAACAATTTAGAGTTACTACTTGTCATCAGCAGAGATTTCAACTGTATCACAGCAGTTGGAGCTATTCCATACCCCTATCAGCAATGACACATTCTACTTTTTTTTTTAAACAAAAGCTTCATACAAAAATCAAATATTCCTGTGTGCCACTTCCTCCCTGCTGTATTTACCCAGTGGAAGTAGTGTCTGCACTTTAATTGTCAGGTCTTCACTGCAGTTTTAATTTGAATGGCTGCAATTGTGGCCATTTCTATATGTTTCTCAGTTCTTACCAGCCGACATGATCCCATGCAGCAGTCCACCCCAGGCTAGAAGCTCTGCTGACAACCACCCTTTGCTACAGCATGTCTAGAACCTACCCATATGCTGCAGGTCCTCATCACAGGAAAACCACTGGAGTTAATCCCACAGTTCCATTTTGAGTCCCACATCTTCCATCTGCATTGACTTTCATCCTCTCCCTGGAGGTGAGTCTGAAGAAGGGAATAGTAGTTCACACACTGTTTCCCCACCAGGCTTTGTGCCTTGTTCTCGAGAGATCCCATAGTAAGAAGCATAGAGTCAACAGAGATTGTAGTAGTGCTGAACAGGTTGAACCACTCTTTAAGTTAGCTTAAACTACAGCAAACTGTAGGATATATTTCTCTGCCTTTTGGGCATGTATAGAGGGGACTTTGGGAAGGCAGTGAAGAATAAGCAGTTGAATAGTTCAGGTGCACTCTTCTGGTAAAATCAGTGGGGTGCTGGCCAGAGGGTTTGTAGCTAGGGCTCCTTGTTGTATCATACTGTCCAAGATAGGCCAGTGGGATAGACTGAGAGAATCCCATACCTGGGCAAAGAAACCTGACTTTTAATTAAGGCAAAATCCAAGTAAGAAATTGAATGGTAAAGAAAATCTCTGTGAGTCAGTGTTGAAAGAATTGAAATAATGGTTCCAATGAGCAAGGAATACTGGACTGACTGGTTATAGCAGAGACTTGGACACTCAACTCTTGACTCTGGAAGCTTCACTCAAGATTTTCATATGGCTATGAGCCAGGAAGCACAAACCCAGCCCTATACCTTTCCACCTGTATGCCCAAACTAGGGACTCCAGACTGTATTCTTTTACTAAGTTGATCTTAGTCCACGTGTCTCATGTGCTTCTGTTGCTTCCACGCAGCTCTCCCAGCCTCAGCTCTATTACTCCTTTTCCTCAGTTTCAGCAGAGACACAGGGACCTTACTTCTTGCACACAGTACTGCTAGGTGTGCAGCAGAGCACAAACCTATGGGAACAGCATACAGTATAGCACCTGCAGTAACTTCCCCTGTATAGAAACATAAAGGATCTGTGTTTGAACTATTTGCTCTGCATAGTTCATGGAGTCACATTATGATCTTGTGTGCAAATTCTGTCTCAGCGGTGAATTTCCCTAGAAGATGTGCAATATGCAGTAGTTCTATAATGCTGCAAACCAAGGGCTGTATTTTGACTTTGAGAGCAGGAGTCTAATTTTTTGTTCCTCTTTTCTCACAAGAATGAACCTTGTTCTAGCTCTCTGTCTTGGAAAATTGCTTGCCATTGCATACAGCCCGTTCTGGAGAGACCATTCCCATATGTCTTTTCCTAATCCTCCACAGTGCCCCCAAGGCAAATTGTTGTCCTCAATACATTCCTAGTCACAGTGTGAGAGGTTAGTACAAGTCAACAATTATGTAAGCAAAGGTATTAGTAAATTGAGTCCTTAAGACTTACTTTAAACAAAAATTAGGAAGATTTTTGTATTCTATTTGTGAAATATCAGCCAGACCACCAACACAGTACGTGAACAAAAGCATCGCTTTTCAGTGTAGGAGTGAAAATGTGATTGATTCTGGTCTTCCTCTTTGGGGGTATCCTGAGGAAACTGAGAAAATATTCTGATCCTGTAGGGAACTTTTTCTTATGTACTGTGCTCTTCCCCATCCCCTCTCCTCTACACGAGCAGAAGAGAAACTGTGGAGTACCATTAGCATAATTCCATTTAGTTTCATTAGTCGCTTGCTCAATCAGCTGGATGTTACCTGTTGTGTTGCAGCAGGTATCCAAATCTGGCAGAAGAGGTGGCTGAGTATCTGGAGCTGGTTTGTTTTGAGAAATTGAACACTGAACAGCACAGGGCAAAGGCTGGCCAACTGGATCAGCCTCTCCTGGGAAACACTTACAATTCCTTTTGAAGATGACTGTAAAAATTTGCTAGAATAAATTCTTCCGTGCTCTAGCCTTCATTCTTATTGAAACCCTAGAGGAGCAATGTAGCACAATCAATTGAAGTAAAATCAGGTCCTCCTACATCCAAAAGACTACAGTAAAGAAATAAGCTGACCTGCCCTTTAGTACCTTTCTTGCTAGTATTATTTAACTCATTAAGGAAAGAAGTTAGGCAGCCAATAATTGGCTCTTGCCTAGAAAGGAAATTCACTTAGACAGTGAAGTCAGCTGTGTTTCTCCATCAAAATTTGTGTTGATGATACATGTACTGATTGAAGTTTGGTCAGCTGAAGGTCATCAGCATTCAGTTTCTCAAATAAGTTCCACAGCAACTTTTATGAAAACATTTGGATTAATAACTTCTGCATAGCAAAACTTGCCTGACTGTGGTGAAACTTATACAAAGGAGCTGTACAAAAGACAAAGATCTGTGGTTTTGTTCAGCCTCATAGAAAAATAAGGTAGTTGTAGAGGGTAACAATTCTCACATTTTCTGATAAAACTGTTACAGGTACATGGTTTCTTATGTTAACTTTTGGCCATTCCAGTTTATGCATATTTACAGTGGGAATGTTTCCTTTTCCTCTAGGTAAGACTGTACTGAATTTTAGAATGATTGCTTTCTGGTCATCTGCTATTGGCTGTTCTCTTTTGCCCTTCCACTGATAGCTACTTTGTGCTTGTACAGTCAGCTGTGGTTAAACTTGCAGTTATTAGCAGTTCCCCATTCCCAACTTCACGGAAATGTGAAAGAAATATCCAAAGTGTGATCAGAAAAGTAGCTGTGATTGTCTGTAGTTCTTCCTTTGTGTTATATATCTTGAAGCTACTTTTTCACAGTTCCAGCAAAATCTTTCCTACTGAGCCCAGAGTGAAAGGTAAGATCTTGATTTAGCATCTTGACTACAGGGTAGATTTAGAAATTATTCTGTTCTTTGCTATTTATGAGACCATGATTTAATCTTCTACAGGTCTTCTGGTGTACTTGAAGTTTTCATCTGAAGTCGTTCTTCCACTAAATTCATCCGTGTGCTATGGGAGAGACAGAGAATATCAACAGTAGTGCACAAGTAGGAATTTGTAGCAAAATAGCAACCTGCACGCCATGCTTATTTAGCATGAGTGCTAACTGCATCGTTGTTAATTACAGCAATTCTGTTTCACAAGACCTGTCCTGTGTATTCCTTCATTTTGTATATAGTGCTGAGGGCATTGCTAAATTCACTTTTGTTTTTGGATTTGCTTGCTTGATTAGGTTTAGCCTGATGACCTCATTCCCTGCCTCCTTCCTCCAGCCCCCAGCTGGAAGAGATGATCCTTCAGCAGCAGCTTGGGTGGTCCAAATTTTTTCTTCAGCTTTGATTGCTCCTGTTTCTCAGTCAGTCATACAAAGCTTTAGCTATGGCAGGAGAATTTCTGCAATTTAAGGATGCTCAACACTGTCCTATTTATTATGACTGCTTGTTAGCATTGTGCTGCTGTCATGACAATGTCAACCTACCTGGATTTTGAACGGTTTGTTTTTATTTGTGTAGCTTAAAACACAGCTGGAAAACTCAGTTTGAACTTGGTTTCTGATTATTGCTTATGAATGCAAAAGTCTTCTTCCTGGCACCAAATGAAAACAAATCAGTAGGATATCAAGCAACTTCACAAGCATGTGAGTAAGGATGTTGCAGCAAAGGGGTAAGCCAAATTCAGAAATATAGTATGTGGTCCTTCATCCTAGCTAGAGGGGGCCGGAAGTGGGGATAATCAGAGCCAAAGAACTGATTAGAGACTATTTTTCTTCTGGAATATGATGCTGAGGTACAACTTCACTGAAACTACGTTTAGAATAAAGTAAAACTCAGCAGGTCTAGGGATGAGTTATGGAAATTAACTAACACTAAATAGAGATTAAAACTGTTCTGAATTACAGATAATATTAACAAATTATTTGGTATGAGAAAACTTTTATTCTTCTCTGATGAAGAAAAAAACAGCAGGATTTCTTCAGCCACTGAGAGTTTGATCTTCTGATCTTCCTGAAAGGCTAAATATGCTTGGTTTTCATTGTCACCAGCATAGCTTAGCCCTCTGGTTTTTAGCTGCTGCACATGGGAAATGACTGAAGGGGCTGAATAGCTGGTACAGTGAGGTGCCTGTGTCAAAATGTAATTTGTAGGGTACAATTGTTCCGTGAAAAATATTCTTATTCATTTGCTTTCCTGGTCGGGTAGGGCTGTGAGAGGAAAATACATTATACGAAGTGAGATACTAGCAATTTTTTGGAAAAAATTAAGTGGATTGATTCAAGTGGTTCTTCTACCTGACAGCAATATATCTGGAGACGAGGGAAAGGCAGAGTGAAATGGAACGTGATATAATAAACATTTTCTTGGGCTATTGTGATTAGTCTTCTTTCCTGTTATTATTCTTTTCCTCTTTACATTCTTTTTTGCAGTCCCTGATGCAAATTAGTGTGAAGTCTTCACTGAATTAAAATGTTTTCCTTCTAACTGCTGTACATTCTTTATTTTCTCCAGTGGGAGACAAATTATTTGCAATTGTAATTTCAGGCACCTCTACCTCTCCATCTTTCTCCAACTGCTCAAGTGCCTGTCTAATGTCATAGGTGAGATGAACTAGCAACTTACATATATGTGTGCACTCATACATGTTTCCCCATATTCTTCTTTTCTTTTTAATTGCTTTAAGAATTATTGCTTTTTTTAAAGTTAAATTTAACAACAGAATTACAAGGTGACATAAATCTGAGATGAAAAGAATGTGTTTTATTAGATCTTGCATGTTCTGAACCTACAGTCTTGAAATTGGTGGGTAGCTGCTGTTGTCACTTGAAATTCCTGCTGGCCTGTTTGTAAGTCCACTAAAGTCAAAGGAAAAGGAACGTACTGGCAACACAATTTCTTCTGTCTCCTACAGGGCTCTTTCCAGTGATTTGTTTCCTTCCAAACATCCAAATTAAGGGGGATTTTATTGGTGACTTTTCTGTCTCCTGGACTTACTGAATATATGTTATATATAATAAAATGTACATATGTATTCATACATAATAAAATGCGTATATTAAGGTCTTGAGCAAGATGAGGAGGTGTGAATGGAATCATAGTAACTCAGTGCTGAGTGAAATCAGGAAATAATATTTTTCAGGTAAGTTTATCCATGTAATTCACAGAGCATTGGTGACATATCTGTGTTTCACTGTTACTTGAGAAGTAAACCAAGGAGGCTTCTTGACTTTGCTTTTTAATAACAGGAGATACTTCTGAGCTATCATCATAGGTCCATGGAGGTATTCAACCAATAGAAAAATCTACAAATTCACTATGACATCAGAAAGTGTAAGGGTCATTTCCATATGTAAAGAATGAAATCACATGAATCTGCTGAATCATAGCATATTACACAAGTGTTATTTTTATTTCAATTGTCTAGCTGTGGTGCTCTGAGTACAGTTGTAACAGGGATGTATGTATATAGGTGTCTGTAAAGTTGCCTTTTCATTCTTGAATTTTGGTAAAGCATAAATCAATTACAACATGAAATAATATTTTGAAAAAAAGCGAGAGATAAATAGAAATTTCATAAGACACAGATACAACTGCCTAGTTATATAATGCTGATGTTAGAGTGTCCTCTGAATCAATTTGCCTTTAATAGGTACTACTGGTGTTCATTTTAAAGAATGAATGAAAATTTCAGACTTGATCTGACAAGCAGTTTTCTTATTATCTTACTATCACTGTTGCATTAAGAGAATATTCAGTGTTACTGGCTTTCTTCATTTAAAAAGAATTTTTATGGGTTTTTCTTCACAAAGCATTGCAGGCAATCCACAGATTTAGAATAATATCTAGAGTATTTTTAAAGAAATAGTATAATCTCATCCATTTTAGAAGACTGTCTAATTTGAATGCTCATATGACACCATATTCTGGCAGCATAGAAATAGT
Source organism: Strix aluco (assembly GCF_031877795.1). Taxonomy (NCBI): domain Eukaryota; kingdom Metazoa; phylum Chordata; class Aves; order Strigiformes; family Strigidae; genus Strix; species Strix aluco. The sequence continues at coordinate 57,018,249 of NC_133934.1, forward strand.
TTATTACTCTTACCTTTGTTGTACAAGGAAAAAAGTAAAAAAAAAAAAAGGTATAAATTTACACTTGATATTACTACGTTCTTACTACTTTTGTCAAAAAATTATTTTAAATTCTAAGTGGTAGAATAGGATCAGAGTCAAGTGAATTTTGTAATTGCTTATGTGGTAAGCGTGTAATAACTTAGTAACTGCAAACTGTAGCAAATATAGGAGGGAGCCTTTTGGCAACACAGGAACTTTTGTGTCTTGAAATGTATCTTTTTGTATTGGAAGTAAAGGATAAAAAGAAAACATTCTCAGCTGCTCTCTCAAATGTGGGAAAATATTTACTTTCTCCTGTTCTGCATTTTGGAATCTAAGATTTGTGCCCTGTCTGCTTCAGAATCTAGTTTTTCATCTGAGATTCTGCAGGTACAGGTGGAGGGGGGATGTGAACCTGGCTTTTCCACATCCTAAACCACAGTTGTGGCCTACATGCTGACAATGTCTTGTCATGTTTTGTGCATTTGCCTATGTGACTGTTGGTGGAAAAGAAACAACCATCAAAATGAATGCATAAGGATCATGGTATTCTTATGACATTTTATCACAAACATTCTATTTCTAAACCATAGAGTTTCCTAAGCCAATAGTTTTGCTAGTTAGTTGATTTTCAGCAGAAATAATAATTTAATTTCTTTTTCCAAAATACAATATGATCTGCCTATGTAGAGTTGTATGGAACCCATTATTGAAACAATCATGTCTTAAGAACTGTTATTTTTTAATGAAAGTTAATCGCTGTTGCCAAAAATATCTTTTTTTGTCTTTTCCTATCTTGTCTCCCTAATGCTGTTTCTGTTTCTCTGCTGTGTGATCTTTCTCCTTCCTTTGGAATTGGAATGAAAGGAAAAAACAACTATGACGACTATTACTGAAATTCAATTCGTGGCTTCAAGAAGTCAGTCAATTTCTTGCACCTCTTCTGCAAACCATTGGACCATCTTATTTCTGCTACAATATATATTTACAAAAGAGTTCTTATTAATTTGGTTTCCTTTATTCACGTTGAAAGAAGATTTTTTTAATGTAAGAACAAGAGTACTTGGCATTTGTCTTTCATCATTCAGAATTAGAATTTTTCAGCATGAGAGGACTCATTCCTGCAGCCAGCCCAAGGAATGACACTCTGATGTTGACTGACCAATTGTTCATTGACTGCTGAAGATCACATACTTGGTGTTCAGCAAGCTGCATTACAGTCCAAAAAATGTGAGAAAATATGACTGATTACAAATTGACTTGAAGAGTTTTGGGTCATTATGAGCCCTCAAAAGCTGTGATAGTAAAAGCAAAAAAGGAGGATGAGCGATGAAGAGGGTAATTTTGTTAGATTTCCTAATGGAAGATTTTCTGGAAATATGCTAAATATAATTTCCCTCCTCCAAGCCTTCCAGACAACAAATATTTTTTTCCCACAAGTTTGCCGCAAATGGTTGTGTAAATTGCTACTCTGTTTCTGCCTGCTCAGTAAACTGTTTTTTTTAAACATTCTAGCTTTATTCAGCAGGTCAAAGAAGTTTTCCTGCTACACTCATTTTTCTGTATTGCTTTGAGTTTAAGGAAAAGCAGAGTAATTGCATTTTGAAGCTTTTAGAAAAAGAAAGTCATCACATTTGATATCCATAACCTCTGTGAAACAAACAGATTAACCAGAGCAGATCAAGGAATCAGGAAAAATTGAATATTGCAAGTAGCAGTAATAATAAAACTGAAAAGTGCTATAGCACAGTGGATTATTACAGAATATATATTTACTTAAAAAAGAGGTACAGTCTAAACTCTTAACAGAAGTCACTGTAAGAAGGAATGAAAGAACATGCTGATGCTAGGTTGGGTGTTCATGACAGTTTCCAATCTCATTTACACTGTTGTTGATCCAGAATTACTGATTTCTGGGGAGCTGTTCTAAATTCCTGCTTTTCTAACTAAAGAGCGAAGTCAGCTTTTAACTCTGCATCCAAAAGTAAGGTTTGAGTTTCTCTTTTTATCTTAGCAATCATTTAAAATACTTAAAAGTTCCTCACCAAAGATCAGTTGTAGTGGTTTTGTGTTTTAACCCTAGCTGGCAACTAAGCACCACACTCGCTCACTCCTTGTCCTGCTGTGCCCCCACCTCCCCGCCCCCCGCAGCAGGATGGGGGGAAGAGAATTGGAAGGGTAAAAGTGAGAAAACTGATGGATCGAGATACAAACAGTTTAAGAATTAAAGTATAATAATAATAACATATTAAAAAATGTAATGAAAAGGAAAATAACAGAGAGAAATAAAACCCAAGAAAAACAAGTGATGCAAATGAAAACAATTGCTCATCACCAACCGACCGATGCCCAGCTAGTCCCTGAGCTGCGGCCCCAGCTAACATTCCTCTTAGTTTTATTGCTGAGCATGACATCATATGGTATGGAATATCCCTTTGGTCAGCTGGGGTCAGCTGTCCTGGCTGTGTCCCCTCCCAGCTTCTTGCGCACCCCCAGCCTCCTCGCTACCAGGGCAGTCTGAGGAGCAGAAAAGGCCTTGATGCTGGGCAAGTACTGCTCAGCAATAAGTAAAACATACCTGTGTTATCAACACTGTTTCCTGCACAAATCCAAACATAGCCCCATACTAGCTACTATGAAGAAATTTACCTCTACCCCAGCCAAAAACAGCACAAGTGAAGATAATCCAGGAAGAGCAGATATAATTTATATACGAATCAGGCCATGATTTCTGTGTTCATCATAATTCTAGGAATAACTCATAGTGCTGAATATATTTTCCTTGCTTTGATCGTCTTATGTAATAGGATGTGCTAGTTCCCTTATAGGAGTCTGATCCATCAAACACTCTCAGTGATTTCTCTTCCTATACACTAGAGAAGTATTTTCCAGGCTATGTTATTCTCTTATTTATGAAGTATTACTAGAGAATTAATCAGGCAAACATTTTCTTACTAGCTTGTGTTCTGATGTGGCAACTAATGAGGAGAAGATTGACTAAAAGTAATTTCTAATTAGAAACTACTTTCAAAACTATTTCCTGAGTTTTTTTGGTTTGGATTTTTGGTAAAAATATATAATCCTTAGTTGTGCTGTAGTGGAGAGAAGAGTGAAGGGTAAGGGTAAGAGAGGTATTTATCACTTTTTTCTTCTTGTAGCATACAGTTTTTCAAGTATGCTGGTACTGCTTAGTCTGCAGCTGACCTTCAGTGCCAAAGATTCTTCAGGTGATATATTCCGTAAATTGTAGAAAAGAGAACCAAGTTGTACCAGTTTTATTTTAGTGTGGGATAGTGTTCCTATTGCCTCTTCTTTCAACTCAGCTGACCTATTAAAACCACTTGGCTGTTACGCGTTTTTGTGCTACACCAACCCTGTTCAGTATTCTTGACACTGCTTAAAACCAGCAGTTTTTGGTTTTGAACATGTGGAATGTGCTATATTTACTTGAAAAAATAAGTAAGGAAATGTATGTTCTTAGTTAATCTTATGCTTTTCCCTAGAGCAGTGACAGGCAAAAGATGATCATCTGCTGAGTGTTGAGAGCATTGAACTGGGTTTGTGGAGACCTGCATTCTAGTTTCTCTCTCAATTTTAGAATTCCCATCCTCATAATCTCTTTTGTAAAGTGCTCCGAGATTACCAGTTACATCAACAAAGCATTGCTGTTACGGTTGGAAACCAAATGTCTGCAATTTTGTCCTAAGCTTTTCTGTGTATGCCACTCCTTGCAAAAATTTGGATTGCTTTCTTATGTACTAAATCACAAAGACTTTCTCCTATTTCTACTGTCAGACAGGCTCATTTAGCAGAAAAAGAATCTTGTTGCAAATGAGCTGACCTTTCTTAATAATTCAGCATGTTCCAGAGGCATTGTGAAGACAACAGAGAGGAAGGCAATTAATTTTCTGAGGTGAAATGATTTAGACTAATTTATTTTTTGTGGATACAACATATATTACCAGATGAGTTTTGAACAAACAGTAGCAAAGAGGGAGGAAAAGGCATGAAAGCAAAAGCTAGTAACCAAATATAATTTGTAAAGAATGCATCTTATTTATTTAGACAAGCTCCAAATGTTAGCGTTCAAATTTGGTGACTAATTATTTTGGAACTTTGTGAAAGGTACTTAGATTTTTATCATTGTGTCCTTTTCTTTTATTAATTCTCAAGTAACAATGTGGCATATATGTTTTTCTGATTTAGACTAAATGTCTCAGTTTATTTTATGTGAAGACAGATCTTGCATGCTCTTTAGCTGTGTTATGTTCTGCTGTACTATACTATACTAAACTATGCTGTACTACACAGTACTATAGCTAATATTGACAAGAGTTGATGACAAAATTACTTTCCTTGTATACTCTTTCTAACGGGGCAATAGCCTTTCACTTATGAGAGGTGTAATTATCATATTGCTTAATCACTGGTTGATTTCTCCATTTACCCTGTCCAGTTTACTGACTGATGTTCAGTGATTGGGCTTGTAGTTATAAATTACAATGCAAGTAGAAACTATGCATGGCAAATGCTTTCTTGTATTGTTTTAATGGGTGTGAGCATGATTTGATCAGACAACTTTTGTTATTTTCTGTAGTAATAGGAAGATTTTTTTCCAGTGGAAAACTTTCCCTTATACAAATTTTCTTCATTTTTTCTACTCTTCATTTTCTAAAAAACCCCACTGAAAATTGAAATTTTTCTTAGCAAAAAGTTGAAATTTTCAGTGTAAATTTCCCACAAAAGCATGAAAGTTCATCACTTAGAATGTCTTTTTCTGTCAAAAACCATCTCAAACTAATATTTTGACTGATCTCTTATAGTAACAGAGTTTCTATTGCTTATTAATTGTTATGCTTTTGAAATGCATAATTCTTTAATTGCTTATATGTATTTTTTAATTAGCAGGCTCACACATTTCATAGGTGGACTCTGATCTACTCTCCTGTCAAAGCAGGTTTCTCTTCATAGTTATTCAAGTTCCTTAAAGATTTAAGTTCATAGCTGACAGATTAACTCAACTAAGAAGGTGCTATCTATTTATTAATGTACCAGGCTAGGACCTAGAGATTCTTACTTTAAAGGTTGGACTTGCTTTAGACTATTAGCAAGAATTCAAGGAAGGACTCTGATCCTAAGCTGAATCCCCTCAGAACATCAACTTTTCTGTTGCTCTTGGGACAGTATAGGGTGGTACATTGCCTTGAAATATTTGTTTGTTCTCCTGTTTCAGTTACAACTCTTCACAAGGATTAAAAATACATAGTCAACTCTACCTTGCTCCTAGTTTCGCACTTCTGTAGTTTAAAGCATAACAGAATAGCATTCTGTCATAAATCTTTTGTGTTCATGTATGTGTGTAATAAATGTTATACACATACAAAAACCACATACATCTAGAACATTAATTTAATATACTATTGATAGGAAAGTTGTCTAATGCATTTAGGTGGAAGGGTACATCTGAGGAAAACCTGTGGCGATTGGCTACTAATGCAGCTCCTGCAGGGTATCATGTTCCAGTCTGTAGAGCTGCCCGTGCCTTGCCACTTCTTGCATACTAGTCCAGTAGCAATGTCTTAATTCTCTCATTTGTCTCTTATTTGTTGTCTGTCAGCTGAAAGAGATTTTCATGCTTGCTTTTTCATTTTTTTGACATGAATTCCTGGAAAAGATGAATTACAATTTTTCATAAGGTTACTTGGCATTTATTCTTTCCTCTAGGCTATCTGATCCTTATACGCATCCCATTATGAGCTTGTCATGGTTTAAACCCCATAGGCAACTAAGCACCGCACAGCTGCTTACTCACTCCTCCACAGTGGGATGGAGGAGAGAATTGAAAGGGTAAAAGTGGGAAAACTCATGGGTTGAAATAAAGACAGTTTAATAGGTAAAGAAAAAGCTGTGTGTGTAAGCAAAGCAAAATCAGGAATTCATTCATTATTTCCCATTAATAGGCAGATGTTCAGCCATCTCCAGGAAAGCAGGGCTCCATCATGGTAATGGTTACTTGTGAAGACAAACGCCATAAATCTGCATGTCCCCTCACTTCCTTCTTCTTCCCGCAGTTTTTATTGCTGAGCATGACATCGTATTGTATGGAATATCCCTTTAGGATATTGGGATTGGGATCAGCTGTCCCAGCTGTGTTCCTTCCCAAGTTCTTGTGCACCCCCAGCCTACTCACTGGCAGGGCAGTCTGAGAAGCAGAAGAGGCCTTGATGCTGTATAAGCACTGCTCAGCAACAACTAGAACATCCCTGTGTTATCAAGACTCTTTTCATCACTAATCCAAAATGTAGCCCCGTACAAACTACTATGAAGAAATTTAATTCTACCCCAGTCAAAACCAGTACAGAGCTCTATCCACAGGATCTTAAAATTATATTTTTTTAATATCCTCTCATGTGAGTTTTTGTTTGCATAGATTTTCCAAGATAGGCTTACACTCATAGACACACCCTTTCACAGTCCTTTTGGAAGTCTCTTAACTCAATCACAGGTGAGGAATTTTTTCGCTGAGATGTTCCATCTCCATGTCCCTAGATGAAGAAAGAACACACAGGTCTGCAAGAGATAAACAGTACTTATAACAGAAAGTCAGAGTTTCAAAATACTGACTGTGGGAGTCAGGTGAACAAAACCCAATGGAAATCATTCTCTTGGGTAGGTTTGGAAATATCTCCATAATATCATCTGGTTTTCAAGATGAAAATAAAATGTTGGAGATGTTACCATCCATTTAATAGTATGATATAAAGGCGCAAGCTTCTCTAAAGTGTTCACTTTGTTTCTCTTATTCCTCCTCAAGGTGGCTTAGAAATAGCTGGGTAGCAAGTGATCTAAGCAACTGGGTAGAATTTAAATACCAAGACAGATGGTCAAGACCCCGAAAATTTTCCTTGCTGCATGTCTGTGCATTCCCAAAATGTTTTCCAAAAATGTAATTCAATTATTGATTTTTGTTGCTGATTCTTTAAACTAAGCAAGCAGAAGATTAGGCAAGCTCTAGACAGCCAATGAAGTGGGAAATTCAGATTTGGAGGATTTGCCCATTACACTTTATGATATGAGGTTATTCTTTCTGGATGCTTTGACAAACCCCTCATGCCTACTTATCTGAAAAAATTACAAATAATTCAGCAGATCTGAGTTTTATGCACTTTGAATGTATTTAGTCAGAGAAATTTAATTTTCAATAGAGATCCAGTTTTCAGTAAGTTTTCAGGTTTCACTAAAAAGCATCTTGGGACACCCAAGGATATTACTTTTACTGCTTTCTGTGAACTGTTCCCTTTAATCTCTGGTATTGTAGTATGAGTAGTTACCTTGGCAGCTATATGAAGAAGATATTCTAACCACTGTCAACAGCCCTCTGTGTTAAAAAGACTAGAAAATTAGATTATACGTTTTCAGAAAGATGGGAATGAGGCTGTTTTTCTTTTCAAATAAAATATATGAAGATAAAACTATATGTCCTTTCATTCTCTGATGATGATGGGGGTAGCAATTGTAAAAAGCTTCTTCTTGGCAAGAAAAGATGCCTGCTGCTACTTTCTTGACCACAAGAAAGTGTGAGTTGCAAAACAGTAGACTAACTGTCAATCCCTCCCCTACAACACATACCTGTGTATGCACCTGGTTTCTTGTGTCTTGCTAGTATGACTGATGCTACTTCCCCAGAAAACAGGTTGTGAAAAGTAATGTCACTATTTTTTTTTATTGTTTTAAATATTGCTGTGAGGTTTTTGTTTGTTTATTTTGCTTTATAAAGAACAAGTATATGTCATTTGTCTTTTGAAAAGAAACTCTTACCCAGCAAGTAGGTTTTCAAATAAATGTTTAAAATATTCCCATTCTGTACAGTACAAATTAATAGTAAAGAAAGATGCTGTATTTTTTGAAAACTAAAAAAACCAGATCAATTAATATTCTATTGCCAAGAAAAAAATATTTCAGTGAATAGTTTTTTTTAATATGGGGGCTATCTCTGCTCCGAGACTGTTGTTGAAAACAGAGATGTGTCCTAAAATCCCTGACCTATTCAGGAATTTACAATTAATCAGTAAATTGATGCAAGATCATTTTTTTCCCTGCCACAGGCTGAGAGAAGTTTTCCCTCAATTGCAGATTGCAATAATTTAAGTTCCCTTAACTAATTGACTTCAACTTTTGTAGACCGAAGTTCAACTTTTGTAGACCAAATAGACCCATCTATTTGATGGATAGCTTGTTTTTCCTAGGAGAGACAGTAATCAGAAGCAAAACTGAAACACTGTGGCAAGTTTAATGATGAAGGGGCTATGACAGCTCCATAACTTGCAGCTAATAAGCCACTTCTGATCCTTGTTGCTGTTTTTGGAACAACAAAACAGCTTTTATGTGGAAATTATAAAGAAGTTAGTAGATAGCATTGCTACTGTTTTCCTGACCACAGAGTCAAGGCAGGTCGATAGACCCTGTATCTACATCCGTATCACTGCATCCACAATGATGATAGTTGATCATCTGGCAATTTCTCTAACCATATTAATCTGACAACAATATTGTTCTCTTTGAAGGATACCCTTAATTTAGGGTTGGCACCAGGTAGCAATGTCATGCTAAAAATGCCTTCTAGCTTTACTGGACTTCTTAAAAATAAAGGTGAAAACCCTTTCCTGTCTATGTAAACAGCAAAGGAAATGGCTCACAGCCCAAATTTTTTCACACACACACCCCCAACCTGGTTCAAAGACATAAACAGATACAAACATGGATGTCCTAAAGTAAATTTTTGTACCTTGTAGCTGAATCATTACTTCAACAAATGACAAACAAAAATGAGATCTATGGTATTATGAACTTACAAACTAAGACTTACTATAAAAAAACAGAGGCAACTACCCTTCCCCAGTGCGATGGCTCTTATAAGAGAGCAGCTACAAAAAGGACTATAAAAAGAGTTCAGAAATCTGGGATTTTTAAAATTAAAATGTGACTCTTCCTTACATTTCCTGAGGCAGGAAGAAAAAAAAAAAATCTTTTGGTAAAATCTCCCATATTCCCTTCAGGCTATTGTCTGCAAATAATTTGTTCTTGTACATGTAGCAAGCACTTGAGATTGAATCTGTTTTATAAATCTTTTACTCTTTTAAACCCAATACAGATGGTGGGTGTTGATAAAATATTTGTTGTCTCACTAAATTGTTCACATAATTTAATTTTGTCAAGTAGGATTTGTAGTGGTAGAAATATATGTAGAGGTAGCATTTGTGGGCTGAAGAAACTAATTTCTTGTGTCTGACTTCATGTGTTCAGTGTTATCTAATGGATTTATTTACAGATTAGTCTGATGGAGAAAGGGCCCTTTATCACTCTTGCTTTAGAGCACACATTTTCTTTTATGGATGATAGAGATAGGGAAATCCTGGCTGGCATATGTACTTTGTGTGGATACTAGCATTGCCCTCATGAAACACTGCTATCCCAGAAAGATGAACTAATGTTCCCTGCTGCTAAGCAATGTTTTTGCCTCATGTTCTTGTTTCTTGCCAAGGCAGTGTGTGAGATGCCCAAGAAGGCAAAGCAAAGGGTAATTGGAGTCTGGAGTTGGGGCAGTGGACAACAACAGGCATTAAACCCAACTTTCATTCAGAACAAAAAGACAGAAAACTGGAGAGAAGAAATCCAAAGGAAGGACAAAAGGGTAAAAGACAAATCAATAAATAGCAGGAAAACAGGAGATTGGAAAGAGAGCACTGAAGATAATTGGAAGTTGAACCAAATTGCTTGGGGGGGTGGGGGGTGGGGTGGTAGGAGGAAGGACTGAAAAATACTCTGGTTTTGTCTGTGGTTTTATTTACACTTGTATAATGATACATTTTGTCAGGCATCCGTAGAGACACCTAAAGATATTGCAGTTTTTTCTGTCAACACAGAGCAACTTTGTTTAGAACCCTGTCTTTCATTGGCAGGATTTTATTCAGCCTCCATACCACAGAGCCTAGATGCTTCTCATGTCTCCAAACCTCAAATGAAAGTGTTTGACTTGCGGACCGCAGAAATGATTTTTGTGAAATATGGCAAAGCATTTTGGTGTTTTGATTTGTTTTTTAAATCTAAACTTTTGAGAATTTCCACTTGGAAAAAAATTAATCGCAAGCTCTATGTTGATGTTTTTATCTTGATTCAGGACCAAAATACGTATTGAAATTTCTCATGGCTGTATACTTGAGACTTTTTTTTTTTGCACAATATCCAGCTCCTGCCATCTCTTTATAGGCAGCCCAAAGCCTTAAGGTCAGAAAACGGTGGTTTGAAACTGTGGACAGAATATAGTATGTTTCGCTTAAGGATTTTCTCTATCCAGTTGCAGCTCCCCTTACCCCAGCTACCATCTATCTGCAGCAATCAACTGTGTTTTTCACTTCTGTCACTTCTTATTTGCGAAGAGCAAACTGTTCTTTTTTAAAGTGAAGTGCAACCTGGCATTCTGGGTTTATATGACTGACAAATTCATATTGATATGCTAATCAATGCATGTTGTCACCTCTGTGCCAAGTTCTTTCCTGTCAGAATGTTCTGCATCCCACAGGCTCTGCTTTTTGCAAGACACTTTGCTAATGCAATTAATCAACTAACCCAGGAATCATCTCCCATCACAGAAAACTGAAATAATCTTTTCTGCTGTATATACTCTTCATCTTTTGTCTATGGTGGAATCATATACTCTTAGATCTAAATGTCTTTTATCATTATAAATCATTACCAGCACTAACTCCAAATCCCATGGAAAGATGCCACTACATATATATATATTTATTTATTTTTTTTTTTAAAGCTTGTCTGTCTTTTACTGTTGACTTCACTGAGAAACTGGTCCGGTGGAAATTCCTCCTTCAGTCCTATGATGTTAAGTCTGGAAAAGCACACAGATCCAAAAGTTCTAATTCAAAGGTCTATATAGAGTATTTCCTGGTTAACACAGAATCTGTGAAACTAGATTTAGAGATAAAAAATCTTAAACTTTTGAGAGAAAGGAAGCTCAGTGAAGTAAATTGCTCTCCTGAATTCCCACTGAAATGAAAATGTTTTTCAACAGCCACTGAGAGTTTCATGTAAGGAGTGACGCTGCTGCTAGTTTTTTTAATCCAATAAAAGAGGCCCCAGTAGTTCTGGGTAAGTACAGGATGACTCTGTAAAGATGGGCTTCTGGGTGAAGACCTGGGCACCAGGTCTTTTCCAGTACAAAGATGGATAAAGCTGAACCCTCTATGTGACTATGATCAGCTGCAGCTTTCTATGTCAGAAACAGAAAGAATCGGAGTAGTGTAATACAGCCTTTCCCCTGGCGTGCCATCCACCTGTTTGTTATTTGGTGTCCTGGAAACTTACTGAGGAGATCAGATTTAATGTACTATGTTTAATAGCCATGCTGAGACCTAGCAAAAGTGGTTTTATTTATACTTCTGGTATATACATCATCTGGCTGTGAGATCCAAAAGTAAACAATATCCTGTGCCAAAAAATATTTCATCTTGTCTCTTAAATTTGTGGCCTGATAATTTCTTTGGACTTTCTCTGATATTTTTATTTCTAAAACTCAAGAAATAACCATTTTCTATTCATTTTCTCCAAATCCATTAAGATGTATTAGATGTGTTTCTTTTGCAAGCAGAGGATTTCTAGTATTTTTAAACCCTCTCATGTCTAAATATCTCTCATTTCTGTTAAATATTGTTGCCTTTCTCTGCAAATCTTCTAGTTACCTGTATCTTTTTTTCTGAATGGTTGTAGTTGCATTATAGGTTCATACTGTGGTATAATTGTGTTTTGTTCTTTATACCCTTTCTAACAGTTCATAACATCCTATTTGAATTTTGGCTGCTACTGAGCCAATGCTTTCTGAGAATATCTACATTGATTCTGCCATCTTTTCTCTGAGTGAAGACAGCCAGTTAAAATCTAACATGGTGGGCCCATAGTCACAGGGATATCATAGAATCATAGACTGGTTTGGGTTGGAAGGGACCTCAAAGATTGTCTAGTTCCAACCCCCCTGCTATGGCAGGGACATCTCCCACTAGATCAGGTTGCTCAAGGCTCCATCCAACCTGCCTCTGAACACTTCCAGGAATGGAGCATCCACAACCTCCTTGGGCAACCTGTTCCAGTGTCTCACTACCCTCACAGTAAAAAACTTCTTCCTTATATTTAATCTAAACTTCCCCTCCCTCAGCTTCCACCCATTACCCCTCATCCTATCATTACAGTCCCTTGTAAAAAGTCCCTCCCCAGCCTTCTTGTAGGCGCCCTTCAGGTACTGGAAGGCCACTATGAGGTCTCCCTGGAGCCTTCTCTTTTCCAGGCCGAACAAGCCCAACTCTCTTAGCCTGTCCTCATAGGAGATGTGTTCCAGCCCTCTGATTGTCTTGGTAGCCCTCCTCTGGACTCGTTCTAACAGTTCTATATCCTTCTTGTATTGAGGCACCAGAGGTGGACACAGTATTCCAGGTGGGGTCTCATGAGGGCAGAGTAGAGGGGCAGAATCACCTCTCTCGACCTACTAACCACACTTCTTTTGACGCAACCCAGAATCTGGTTGGCTTTTTGGGCTGCAAACGCACACTGTTGGCTCATGTTGATCTTATCATCCACCAATGTATGTAGTGAAAGCTATTCTGTGAGAGTCGATACTGACTGACTTGGTAGTAAAAGATCTTTATATACATGCAGTGTTCGTTTTACAGAATTTTAAGTTTCTCTCATTAAAAAATCTACTACCCTTAGTGGCAGAAGGGAATTTGAAAAATTACATACATACCCTGAGAAACCACAAGGCAAATGAGAAGGTCCTGCAGATTTTTAGCCTTCCTCCCCCAAGCTGAGGATTTTCAGTGAAGTGCTTTGCCTTCTAAGATCAGAATCCTAATGTTTGGATCCTTCAGATGATAGTTCTTGTGTTAGAGAACTGGAAGGGATAGATGGCCAGAGAGGGAGGATAGGACAAGCTGGCCATAGAAATCTTTGAAGCAGCCACCCCTTGGGGGAAGGCATAGATTAGAATAAATGACACACAAGAATTGCTCTGGTGGAAGAAATCTGGGGCTTCTTCTGTCAATAAAATTATTTTGGAATTATCTTTCTGTCAGCTAATGAAATATGAAGGGGCAGGTTTTTGTTGTACATTGAGTTGATCATTTATATCTGAGGCAGTTATATGACTTTACCTGTTTATATTTTCCTGGAGTATTAAGAGAAAATACAAGCATTCCTATAGGGCTTTTAAAAAAATATAAATTGGAGCAACAATAGGTTGTCAAAACCTGTAGAAAAATACTATTCCCTATTATATGCTACCTGTTCTTTATATCATATAAAAATGAATTGATTTCTTCTAAATTCTGTATGATTTTTCTGTTCTGGGATGGTATTCTGAATTTTTAAATGAAATTCTTTGTAGGCTTTAGCTAGAGTATTTAGCAGTGCCTTTCAGAATTATAGAAACCACAAAATGTAGAAAAGAACTATTGAATAATGTTGGTAGGTTTAAAGTTTCCAGAGGGAGATGATCATCATGTGTAAAATGCATAATTCTCTCTACAAGGAATATGCAGTACGGTAGATAAAAAAAAAAAAAACAAACCAACGGCCTTAAGTAATAAATTTCCAAACAGGTAGGACAATGGTTCAGAAATAGATAAAAGTATCCTTTATCTGGCAAAATTATAATCGAAAAAAACCAGACAGAACATATACTTAATTCCTCATTAGGCATAATGAGGTCACAAGTGATGTTCCCCAGAGCTCAGTATTGGGCCAGTTCTGTTGAATATCAATGATCTGGATGAGGGGATCGAGTACTCCCTCAGTAAGTTTGTAGATGACACCAAGCTGGGTGGGAGTGTTGATCCACTTGAGGGTAGCGAGGCTCTACAGAAGGACCTGGACAGGCTGCATTGATGGGCTGAGGCCAATTTTATGAGGGTCGACAAGGCCAAGTGCCGGGTTCTGCACTTGGGTCATAACAACCCCATGCAACATTACAGGCTTAGGAAAGAGTGACTGGAAAGCTGCCTGGCAGAAAAGGACCTGGGGTTGTTGGTTGACAGCCAGCTGAATATGAGTCAGCAGTGTGCCCAGGTGGCCAAGAAGGCCAATAGCATCCTGGCTTGTATCAGAAATGGTGTGGCCAGCAGGACTAAGGAAGTGATGATCCCCCTGTACTTGGCACTGGTGAGGCCACACCTCAAATATTGTGTTCAGTTTTGGACCCCTCACTACAAGGAAAACATTGAGGGGCTGGAGCGTGTCCAAAGAAGGGCAATAAAGCTGGTGATGGGTCTAGAGTACAAGTCCTGTGAGGAGCAGTTGAGGGCACTGGGGTTCTTTAGCCTGGAGAAAAGGAGGCTCAGGGGAGATCTGAACTATCTGAAACTACCTGAAAGAAGGTTGTAGTTAGGTGGGTGTCAGTCTCTTCTCCCAAGTAACAAGTGATAAGACAAGAGGAAATGGCCTCAAGTTGTGCCAGGGGAGGTTCAGATTGGATATTAGAAAAATGTCTTCACTGAAAGGGTTGTCAAGCATTGGAACAGGCTGCCCAGGGGAGTGGTTGAGTCACCACCCCTGGAGGTATTTAAAAGATGTGCAGATGTGGCACTTAGGGACATGGTTTAGTGGTGGACTTGGGAATGCTAGGTTAATGGTTGGACCTATGATCTTAAAGGTCCTTCCCAACCTAAATAATTCTGTGAGTGTATAATCAAGTTTGTTGATTAATTTGATCTTCTAATCTGCCTTGTATCTGAAAAACAAAGTCTGTGCCAGAAACACCTTGATTGCATAACTAAATGTCATTCTCTTGGGATAAAACATCTAAGAATTACACTGACATAAGAGAAAACTGAAGACAGCCTAATGACAAGGCGGAAAACTAGAATTTGCTTCAGAAAGGCAGGAGGCTGTTTACATTTATGTCTGTCATACCTAATTCTTAAAGGTCAATACAGTTTCTTTTTTAGAAAACAATAAATTAAATGGTATGACAATAAGACATCAAACACTAACAAAATATATACTGTCATTGAAGAATGCTGACATTTTGCAAGAGGTGTTGGTGGAGTCAATGGAAAACATTGAAGAGGGAAATTACATACTTGCAAACATTAATAAGAGTTAGTGGTAATTTTTTAATTAAAAACATACACTATCATTCAGGAGAATGAAAGTATTTGCAGTTCAATAATGACCTTCATTTAGGGCATTTGAGCCTGAATTTTGATTTAGAGCAGCTGATGTAGAACTCTGAGCCCTTTATCAGCCCAGATAGTCCAGTGGAAGCTAACAAAACTGTGTAAGAAACTGCTCAGGAGCCAGTGTTTGCATCTGAGCCTGGAGTAAAGCAAAATTATGTAGCAGTTACTTGATGACAGTCATTCAGATAATCTCAAAAACATCTAAATTGAGGTACAGAATTGTACTTCTTGGAAGAGAATGCTGCATTTTTGGTGATTAAATGTTTTGGTTTTGTTAGTCTGTTTATATGCCTCGGGGAAATACACCCCAGTCCTCTCTTTTGGAATCTCTGATATGGAAGTCCATAAATAAATTGTGCAGCCTGAGAGCGTTCATCATTGCTCTTATAATGACTTGTGTGTGGTGCCTCCTTGCTGAAGGAAGCACCTTCAGCTCCTTGGAGAAACCTGAAAGATTGGTGCTAATTAGAGAGAAGCAGGAAAGCTAAGAAAATGTAAAGGTGCTTGGCTTGAGGAAGAAGCAGCTAGTGGATATCTAGGAGCACAAAGGACAGAGCACACTGTGTAGCTTCTGTCCATTAAAGCAAGCCTCTGTAAAAGTAACAGAACTAATTTCAAAGACGACGCCCCTCCCCAAACCAAGCTCTTATTAATATTAGTCAGACTAAGCTTTTATTAAATGTTAGTCAAGCTGGTTATTCCCTTTAGCTGGCTGAGAGCAGAGAGAAACATAGAACAGAAACAGCTCATTTTGCTGTTAATAAGGTCTAGCATGGTGTCTAATTGGCTGTGCTCAGAAATGTGCAGGCCAGCTAGGACAGCTTGTCCTTTGATGCTGTTTGAAATCAAAGACCCTAGTTTATAGGGTGATCTTTTCAAATAGGGTAAGACAGACTATCTTTTAAATGATTCACTTCTGCAGCTGAAGTAGAAAAATAAAGTCACAAACAATAATTCACAGTAATTATCCGAATGACTTTCCAGCAGAGATTTATGTTAGAAGTATGTGGAAGGCAAAGCATGAGACAAGGTTAAAGAAAATATCTCTAGGCTGTGTTCTTTAGGCATTTACCTAATCATCTCCTTTGAACTGTTGTTTTGTGAATTAAATAACTAATATTTGTAAAGGTTTTTGGAAAATATAGGTAGAAACACTGTGCAAATGCTCACTATTATTATTACACATGAATCATTGTATTAAGAACAACAATCAACTCAGTTATGGACCCAATCCAGCTCCTAATGTTTTTGATAGGATGTAATTCCTCTAGGCTAATGAGTAGGCCAAAGTAGTTGACTTTTCCACGTCATTTAGTGAGAAAAACGTTTTCTTTCCCAACATTATCATTATATACAGAGACTTTAATAGAGTCCCATGGCTTTTTTCTTTATGTATGATAGCTGGTCTTATAAGTGCTATTTGTTCAAATTGTGCAAAAAATTTTGGCTTGGGAATAAAACTGAAAGCCCTGTCTTTCTAGTACAGATAATCAGCTAGGAACAACAGCACGTCCTCCCTTAACCCAAAGGCAAATTCTTTGGCTAGTTCACATTGTTGTTTCAGCATACTGAAATAATAGCTTTGACTGCCATCTCTTCTTGGCAGAGACTGTGAATAGAAATCCCTGCAATTTGGGAATTTTGGTTACAATTACCTTTCTACATTTTCAGTTCTGCTTCAAGCATAGAACATGGAGGCTGTGTAATCCCATTTCTCAGCTGTTCCTGTTGTGAGAAATATTCACTATTGTGGAAACTTACTCTAACAGGGGTTTGTTTCTTGTCTCTTCTGCCAGTTGTTGTAATAGTACAGAACAGGTTGTAACACAGAACCATCTTAAGCATTGTGACTTAAGAAATCTTTAAGACATGCTGGAATGCAAACACTAATACTCCAAAACTTTTCTCAGTGCAGGAGGTAAGTGACTGAAAATGGACAAAGATGGAGAAATATTTGAGAAAACTGACTTTAGCAAAGAGGAAAATACTAAGTTTTTAAATAATCCATTTTATTTGCACTGCCTGGAGCAGATAGTGATAGTATAAGCCCACTTGGGCATTACTTGTATATGTATTGTTCTGTACCACCCCACATCCACAGTGTTTGAAAATCTTAAACAAGCGTTGTAATTGCAGTGTTGGATTAGAGAAGATAAGGTTTTAAAGAAGATTTTTTTAAATGTGTTGCTTTCTGATGGATGTCACCAGCAAGTGCAAAACTGCTGTGTTCACATCTCTTGTATTTGTTCCGCTAAAAGCTAGCAGAGTGCTTTTCTGACTTTACCAGTCCATTATGTACAGCAGCTTTGTATTGGTGTTTGCTATATATCACTGTGCTATAGAATTTGTTTCTCTTTTCTTAGCAGACATTAATTTTCCTTTATAAACGTGTCAGCAATCAGATGTTTCTTAGCTCCAGCATTTTTTAGCATTCATAAACAGGAAAGTTAAGTAGCATTAATTAAGCCCTGTGGCAAAACTGTGCAAAATGTTTGTGATTTAGGCTTGTGTTTCAAGAGCACTAGATGTCTTTTCACTTCATGGTGTCAGCATAGAAGAGTATTAAAAATACTCAGCTACATGTTTCACTCAAGTACAACAATATCAATGAGCACCCAGAGCCCTGTTAAGCTTGCAGGACTGAACAGGAGATAAAGATGTGTGGCACAGGGAGTTGTGGGGAGAGGGAAGAGTCTCTGTGTGCACAGGTGAACAACTGTCATGCTTGTCTGAAGTTACTCATCTGACTTGATTTCTCTGGCATGCTTTGTCATACAGACAGTTGCTGCCTGTGAGTCAGAGGTTGAATTCATACTTGACTTTCTGTGGTAAATCCAAGCCTGAGCCTAAATTTCTTTTTAGTTCCATTTCCACAAATATGTCTTGAAGCCATTTTCTGTCTTATTTGTACTCAGCTCAACCAGCAACACAAGCTTTTTTTTTTCTGACAGTTCGAAAGAGTTGACTCACTCTTGCTCACCTTTCCTGTGCCATTGCTGCCTGGAGCAGCCTCGCTGTAGAATACAACTGGGAGACTAGACAGAAAAGTCTGTGTTTTCCAGGTTGATATAAGCTGGTGGCAGTACTGTTAGAAAACTTATTTTAACAGATTCTTGTACTATTAATTTTTCTCTCCTCAGCCCTCTCTTCACTTCTCCATACAGTGACAAGAAAGGCATAAAATACCAATGATGAGATTTCTGCAGTATCTGACTCAATTTCTATCTCTATTGCTTTAGAAAATCTATTGGTTTTACTTCAGTTTGCTCTAAACAAAGACCATGAAAGAAACCTAAAACCCCTTAATTTCTGGACCATAAAAAGCTTGACACTGAATTTGTAGGGCTTTAAAATATTCTTAATCTACAGAAAATGGCAGGAAATTAAAATAAAACCACTTTTTTACGTGTAAAATTTTTAAATGTATAGTGAACTAAAAATCATTTTAGCTATAAGAAATTATAGTGATTTTTAAAGGGCTTGTATTAGAATATACAATCTTTCAAAATTTCTGAAAAAAGTTTCCTTTGCTGGTTTTTTATATGTCCAATCAAGTAACAGGACCTTGGACTTTCAGCAGTCATTGGTTGCTTTGGCAGTGGTTTTGGCCCCTTTCATGTTCAAGATACAAGATTTCAGAAGATACGTTTATATTTAAAGAGAAGATTTTGTGTTTTGCATTTAAAGCCACAGATCACAGGCTAAATACAGAATAACCCAGGATCAAACGGGAACTGCATTTTTGGTGTCTATTTCCACAGGTACATAATTAGGGAGGAACAGAGGGCAGTGAAAAAGAGCAATAAATCAAAGTACAGAGCACAAAAAATAATATTTAGTATTTGGTAACAAATGCAAATGAAGTCATGCTGAATTGCCAATGATGGCAACCATACACAGTTGTATAAATCATTGATAAAATTTCCTGGTTTGAAGATAGAAGAGGAATTGAAGAATGCTTTTATGAAGGTCTTTTCCTTCAGGGTGGTGAAATGATGGTAGCTGCTCATCCTGTTTCTGCCAGACTACAGTTACAAGTTATGAAATTAATTGTTAGAATCGGCCTCTATTTCAACATCAAAGATGATCACTTGTGTTTTGTTTGTGGGTTGGGGATCTGTGCAAACACAACTACTTGCAGAAATTTGGTGTGTAAGATTTGTTTAGATAAACACTACTAACAACAAATACTGAAAGCAGGATTTGGAAACTTTAAATGAAAGTGGAAGCAACAATAAAATACCTTTTTATAGTTCAAGAAATAAGCCAAATTTTAATTCATTTCCATTCTTGTCATTGTTGGCCAATGGAAACAAATAAGGCAGTATGCTGTGGTTACAGCTGAAGTACTTCTCACAGCTTTCACTCCTTGAGTTGATTGACTGAAAAGTTGTCCCTAAATAAGAATTTGAAAAGAAACAGGGGAACTTGAAGCAGAGTACAAAGGCAGCTGTCAGTGCTGCTATGGAGTTAATAAAGCACAGCCTGGAGGTGATTCAGAGGTGCTACCTTATTTGTCCTGCTTAACCCTTGACATCAATCCACAGTCTACCCCACAGCCTTATGAACAGCTATAAGGATAGATAGAAGATGGCTGTGAGCAATAAGAGAAAAGAAAAATAGCTGCAATTGGTTGTCTTCTGATTCCTGAGTGCTTTACTATGCTCTTGAGAATACAGTGTTATTATAAGACCTAGTATCTTTTCTGTTCAGTACCATTTTTCATGCAGTCCCTTTGGGACGAGCTATAGCAGAAGAATAACTGTCTGCTAATTTGCATCCAGCTTGTATTCTGGCAAAGATCAGGATGGGGTTTGCTGCTTGTTTCAGCTGTTTCAGTGTTAGGTCCTTAGCTCTGCTCTGGAAGCAAGGTGTGATGGATGACTCCAACGGAAAAGTGTGAGCAACACAGGAGCTGCCAGGAAAGTAAATGGGCATCTACTGAGCAACTGGGTGTTTGAGAAGAGGGATAAGAAGATAAATGATCCATGTGAAGCAACTATGTAAGGAGAGTAGAGTGGCCTGAAATTTGTTGACTAGGTGGAGCTAGGAGCCCGGGGTTGTACTGAAAGCTTTGCCATGTGATTGCCCACTGGCTTTAGGCAGTTACTTCTCTTCGATACTTTTCTTTGAAAAATTCTTTGCAGTCTACACTGAGTATCAAAGCTGGACTACCAAGAAAAATACACTAGCGCTATTCCTGGTGTATTCTGTTGAAAGAGCTACATGGGCACCATTTCTTTATGCATCTTGGTTTCCTTTCAAAGGAGAGCATGGAGACTATATTGTAATAGTTCCCAGAACAGGAATGTGATGTGCGCTATACTGCCATGCCTGCTGCAGCTGAAGGTCTCATTCTCTGTATGAACTAGGTGCTCGTGTGCACTAGCTGGTTTTGTCCGATGGCTACACAGCAGTTGCATGTTTGTCTCTTGAAGAGAAAAACTAAATTAAACATAATTCATTAACTAAATTCTTTCCTACACTAGGGATTCTTCTGCAAATATTGAATCAAAAGTGTCTCCCTTTTGGTGCTGAGGTCTTCCTGTCCAGTTTATTTCATAATATCTTGTTATTCTATTTATGATGATGCTTATCTAGGGTTTTTATTCTTAAAAAATATGAAGTGCAAATATCCCCTGAATGGGAACATTTTTTCTTTCCCTTCAGAGGGAATCTGAATTCAATTTACCCCTTCTCTCTTTTTGATGCTGTAAAAGTTTAGTGTCATTGGTCTCTTGAATTTATGTCTGCACCTGTAGCTGAATTTTATTTGCTTATTTTTGAAGAATCAAAGGCAATAGACTGTGAGCTTTTTAAAGTGAGTATGTGCTTACTGTCAGGCAAGTTCTACAGTACTTTGAATTATACTACTTTATTAAATTGGCTAGATTTAGAAATAGTTTCAGTACCAAAAGGTACTGCAATTCTAGTGTTCTTTATACCAGTTAAGCTAAGGTTATTATTTCATCTACTTCTACAGTTGGGAAGAGTATGAGACTCCTACTGTAACTCACCCAGAATTGCTGCCAGCGGGATTTTGAAGACTTCCTGTGCATTTCCATGACACTGTTGCAAGGGTCAACAAAAGGAGCTATATGATACAAATGTGATTTGCATCAGATGCAAATGTGATTTGTGGTTAAAAATAGATATAGGTCTGGAGAATTGTTAATGACAGCAGGGAGTGCCTAAAGGTAATGCTAAGAGCTGTAAGCAGTGAGTGTGTGGATAATTATGTCTCTGTAGGAATTATATGACTCCCATGAAACATAAGAGAAATATTCTTTTCTACTTGGATCTACAACCCAGAATGTTATCCTGAGGGTTAATGTATCATAACTAATGTTTGTAATTATTCTGTAACAGAATTTATCCATTTCAGTCACATTGGTGTTACTTCTGACCATGTAATAGCCAGCTGACTGAGTCCTCATCCACAAAACCTTCAATCACTGTGAAATCCTGTATCTTGCTGGGTGCTGTAGTGAATTGAATCTGTCTCCAACTTCCTAAAGATCTGGACCATGAGGCTGCTCTGGGCTTGGCACTCTTCTGTTGCAATTAGGCCACTGTCCACTAAAGGACTGAAGAAGAAGCAGAACTGGAAGAGGGTGGGCTTGTAGCCCAGAGATGAGAGCAATTGTCTGAATGACCTGTGTTCAGATACTTACCTCAGTGCTCATCTCTGTATTTTATTCAATGACTGATTAAATATATATATGACAGAAACAAGTGTTGCCTGGGATGGAAGAGGTTGCAAATGCAGCGGGGTTAGTGACTTTAATGTGTTGGGGGTCATGAAAGAGAATAGTTAGCCTTAGATGTAAAGAGTATTTATTTTGGTAGTTAGGCAATACACCTTTTGAAGTGTTTATTCCCTAAGACTGGAACATAATTGACTGAGCAGGAAGAAAAACAGCTGGTAAGATTTAATGAAACAACTTGTTGAATACATATTTCTACGCAAAACTGAAGACATCAGTGTCATGGAAAGTTACGGTGATGTGGGTCCAAAGAAAGTTACACAAAGTCCATAAAAGGTGTACCTTGTTTCTTCTGGTATTGAGCCTTTTGGGTGTTCTCAACCAATTACTGTGTATGATAGCTAGCTTGAAGGCAAAAAGGATTTTAAAGAACAGCTTTGGGGATCCCATTCATAATATCATAATGTTCACCTTGTGTCTGCTGTGTTGCTACATGTGAGAGAACTAGTTTGTTGTTAGAACTGACTTCCTTTTAAATCAAGAAAGTTAGTTTGTGTCTTGTTTTGTTCTGTGCAAACACTTCTGTGGGCAATAATTCTTTGTATGTGACCATCATGAGGGATAAATCTTTCTAAAAAAAAAAAACCATTGCCAATCCCCCCTACCCAAACCCTACCCTAGGAATTTTAATTAAATAGTTGCATCATTCTAGGACTCAAATAAAAAATACCAAACTATAGTTTCTGGGAATAATGTCTTTGTTAGGAGGCTTTTTTTTTTTTTTTTTTTTTTTAAATAAATAACTAGATTACTACTTTTTGCAGTCCCAAAAGGCCTTAATGTAGTTTTACATCTATTCTTCAAGTCAAAAGGACCCTAAACTGTTTTGAGTTAGCTTTTAGCTCCTTAGTCTGTAACTAAGGAAAATCATCTCTTCAGCCCTCAGGCCTTATGTTTTGCTGAACAGTCTTCCCAAGAGCCAAGAGTGTGTGATGTTGTTTGGTTCCCTGCAAAAGGCTCATCACCACGTCTTATATGTTCTCTCTGCTCAGATGCAGTTACCTTGGTTTGGGCTTAGAGTGAACATGAAAAAAAATATATTCACTAAAGACACAGTGTTTATGAGAGCCACGGTACCTATGATATGCCTGTTACCAATTATACAGTCACAGAGGTTTAAACTGCAGCAATTTTTAGTAGGAAAATATTCGGTGTCTGTCTCTCACTAGAGCTAGCTTTCTTTTTCGGAGGGTGAAAAATAACCCCAAACCCAAAACTTAACAAAAGTCCAATAGAGAGTCTGAATCTTCATAGGGTCTTTAACTGCATCAAGAACTCTGCCCGTCATTCTCAGAGCACTGGGATTTTCACTGACCACCACACGGAGCCACAGATGGGAAGTTTGGATTGCTCTGATTCTTGTAGTCTGGAATCATTAGATTCTTCTTCCTCATGGGATACTTGCTGCCTTGTACCATCTGACAAGAAACACACATGCAGCTGAGACACCTATGAGACCAGGAGAGGGATGGAGTGTTTCCAACAGCCACAAACTGACAGGCCCGCTTCTGTTACCCAGTCAGAGGTTTTGATGATGTCTTATGCTGGAGGATCCACGGTTCGGTTGTCCTGAGTAAGTCTGGACTCTCACTTCTATCTGGGTACATTCAGAGATGATTTGGCACATAAAACTGCAGTTTTCGTATCTGATATCAAATATATCTCCATGGCAGATCTTTTGTTTTGAGAAAACAAAACATGTTTGTTTGTTTCATCACAGAAAGTTGTACTTGGTGAAAAAGCCAACTGCTCTGACAACACGTAGAAGACTAGCAGCAATTTCTGACATTCCATGCATTTCTTGCTCTCGAGACTTGACTTTAGATTTCACACCAAAGAAATAAAAAATGATTCTTTGGAGAAATGATTTCGTGTTAGAAGGGGAAATAAAAAAATGAGTGCCATTACTCTCTAATCCTGTTTTTTCTGCTTCTGGCCTGGTCTCCATCAGCATTAGGGATTTTTTTTCTTTTAAGGAAGCATACAAGTGAGTTCTAGCAAGTGTCAAATCTGAAACATTTCATATACAGAATAATTCCTCTAAAGACGTCACTTACTGAAGAGTTCAAAACATATTTACATGGTTATTCCTGAAGTAAAGTAACTCCACCAGCACCAGCAGAGTGAGAAAAAGGTTTTTTACAAAAAAATTTGGCCACACCTGGAGTTCAAATAAATTACAGTTTCAATTCAGCAGGTTTATCAGTCCATGAAACTAATACTAACTACATCTTTATGCCTTTAAGATTTCAAGAAACAAAACTATCTTAGGATTTAGAACTGACCTGATATAAGGGGGAAAAATGACAAAGAGTAGCTGACAGGTGGGCCAGAGAGACTGTGAAAGAATGAAGTTTCGATGTTTGTAGTTTCTTTGAATATTCTCCCACATTTTCTATCTTTAGCTCTCTATAGCTGGATGCATTGCTATTCTGAGATTTAGCAACAACAACAAAAAAAAGAGTAATGATAATATGGCATTAATTTGTGGAAATAAACAACAATTTCAAATTGGACAAAGAGAAGGATAAATGCGTTAAGACGAATTAACATGCTGACACTTATTAACGTCTGAGGCAAATGAAACTAAGTAAAAGATGCTTTGATGTTTTTGCTGGGAGGAAGTAGCACTAATGGTCTTTACTTGAATAATTATGGCAGTTGAAAATTCCTGCTGTGATCAGTATTTATTAGATGTTAATGTTTTGGTAATACTCCATATTGCTGTTAAAATCTAACTAATTGGTGGTGCTTTTATAAATACAGCCAAAAGGATATTCAAAGGTAGTATTAACTGATATTTCCTAATGAGCCATTTGCAACATTTTTTGCATTATAAGTATGCTTCAGCCTTTTGATGCTCCATGTAATGCTCTGAAAAAAACCTTATATTCTTACTGGCACTGATTGCTCCTTTTTTTTTTTTATTATTATTTTTTTAATAACTAGGAGGCCAGAAGGAAAAGTTATGATTAATTTGTCTGTCCTTCTGAGTATCTCAAGCCCCTGAATTCTACCCAGGGATTCCTTCAGAAAAGGAGATGAGCTCCCTCCAAAGCTGACAGGACCACCTTTTCTGGAATAATGTTCAGTTTCAGTTCAACAACTCCAAGTTCAACTCGATCCTCTGGGAACCTACTACAAATATTTACTCCCTTGATCACTTCTATTGGTGTTAACTAGGTGTACCCTTTAAAAAAAAGTCTGTTCTTGTCTTCCAGTCAGGATTGCAATTATGTGAAACTAGTATCCTCTACTAACAGTCAGCTGTGGGATTGTTAAATCCACAGAACCCCTCTTAATGTTCCTCCTTCTGTCCTTGCTTTTGTTCCCTGCTTGATCAAAGTGTTCCCTCTTTTATTACCAGTCTCCAAGTCTATGCACAGTTTATCACACACTTTAGTGACTTCTAGTCCTTTTAACCCAGTTTAAGCTGAAATCCTGGATTCTTCTCAGACTTGTAGACTTATTTCCATCTGCCCAATTGCCTCTTTTACTTACTTGTATGGCTCATTTCCTCTGCATTTAAATTGGGTTGCTTTCTATGGAGAAATGAGAGCATTCTTCTCAGATCTTGTATTATCAGTCTTGGTAACTTGATGTAGCCAAGAGTAACACCTGAACAGTCCTGGTACAATCTTTGGATACGTTTGCTGCCAAATTCTGTAAAGTGTCTAAGGAACATGCAGAGGACCTGTGACCTTAAGGAGATGTAGCAAGCCACAAATGCTGCCAGATTTCAAGGCTTTGATCCACATCATTAGATGCTAGAGGTTTTCAGTAAACAGCTTAAGCAAAATGACGTATTCTCCCAAGTCATCTTCTGTGAAACATCTGAAACTTCCCCCCACAACCCCTACAACTCTCAAAAGATCCAAAGTTGTGACTAATCAGTATATACTAGGAAAGTAACCTAATTTCACTAGTGAGGACATGATCCTATGAACACATGTACACAAGCATAATTTTTTTCTATTCATGTCTCATTGAAGCTAGCAGATGCACATATAGTTGAATGTTTGTGGGATTAGGCCTAAAGTTAATGTATTATTTAGAATATGGGGTATTTCTGGATTGGGATCAGTCTTTAAATGGGACTGGGTGTAGGAAACTGAAGTGTCATTATGTCAGAAATTGTGCTATGCTGCTGCAGTTTTCTCTTTAGGACTCTTCCTTTGTTAACAAGGGGATTTGGTGGAATTTCTGACTAGGGATGAAATGCTGCACATATCAAAAATGTGTGCTGGGGGGCAGGAGGGGAGGACACATTTACAACTCATTAGTTTAACTAATGTATTGAAGTAATTATTTGGTGTCTTAGTCCTCTAGAGATTGCAATGATTTGTTTTTCTTCTGCAGAATCGTCTAGTTGTCATACAGCCCTATTTATTAATTTTACTCTTGGCTCTTGCAGCATGAATACAGTGTCTTGAGAATTTCTTAGACTGACTGTGACTTACTTATCTCTGTATTTATTACTCCTTTAAAATAAGTATCTTCTTAAAGTGTCTTTTTGAGACTAATCTTCAAAGAAAAAAAAAGGAATTTTGTGAGATACTGCTGGGAGAAATCTGGGAATTTGTGACTTCTTTATTTTTTTTTTTTTCTAATGAGATCCTCAGGTATTTTAAATCAAAGCATTTGCACTACTGTCAATGACGTATCTGTAATTTGCATCTGGTCCATATCTATAAATTGTGCCTGGCCTCGAATTCTAAGATTTTTTTTCTGGGGGCATTACTTCTATATTTTCTTCCACTCTTTCCATCCTCTCTGCCCATTCTCTCTTTATGTTTACTAACTGAATGTCAATAGAAACTAGAATTCTCTTTCATTAAACAACCTGTTCATTGTCATGCCTAGGTCTGATATTTCTTTAGAAAACACACACTGATAATATCCACTCTATTAGATTCCTTACAGTTAAGAAAAAGTTCCCATTCTTATTCTTCTGAACCATGAGGAAGATATGATTTCTGAAGCATACATAGAAATAATGCGGTTATCGAAGATTAGCTGTCTTTTATATTGCAGAAGGCCGTTGCAATATGTCAAAGCACAAACTTTTTTGATTAAATAGGCCAAGTCATTGTCTAGATCACATTGTGTCTTGAGACAAAGCATATTTTCAGGTAACTTTTACATGTTTTAAAAAATTCTTACTTTCTATGAGTATGGTATAACATCTATCTACATTACACAGTCATTGCTGGTTTTGCAATATTTTTATGAGCTAAATCTCATTTGCAAATGATCTTCCGTATATCTGATTGTTTACTGACTTATCAAAAGTCACAGAATAATTCTGCAGCATTAGCCAGGAGTTCCTACTTTGGACTTCTCAACATTAAATGTTTCTTAAGCCTTTTTGCAACCCAGACCTATATCTCCTAAATGTCCCTTCAGACTTTTCTTGTCTTTTAGACCTGTAGTCACTGAAATAGCAGATACTTAGAGTTACAAAAACAGTATCAGAAATTCTGCTTAGATTAACGATCCAAGGGGTTTTATTTTTAAGAACAAGTGAAGAAAAGCTTGTATATTACTTTAAATAACAAGAACATCAGTGTCCCATGGGAAGGACTCTTGATGACCTGCTCTGTTGACAGGTGTCCCATGACTGGGCTACTTCTCCACGTAGGTAGGTCACCATGTTAAGATGACTTAGTTATATTTTGAAATTATGCTTTGCAGTTCAAGTCCCTTTCAAGGGGAAAATAATATTTTCAGCTCTGAGGTAGATGCATGGATTTTGAAAGAACAACTAGTGCTTTATTAACCATTTCACATCACAAGGCAGATCATGTATAGCCTAAATACAGATTTTAAAAAATGCTGTATAAATTTAATGTATAAAATTACTGTATAGACCACTTCATTCACATCCATCTGTGTTAATCCCTGACTGCAAGATGCATATATCACGGTGAGATTAGCAGCTGTTTCCCAGATATATCACTTTTTCTACAGTGTAATCACTGAAGCAACACTGAACTCAGTCATGCCTTCT
This sequence comes from Strix aluco, assembly GCF_031877795.1. NCBI lineage: Eukaryota > Metazoa > Chordata > Aves > Strigiformes > Strigidae > Strix > Strix aluco. The sequence goes on from NC_133934.1 coordinate 57,046,286, forward strand.
TTTCCATCAACGTTGACTAAGTAGAGAAAATATAACCACATGTGACAGATGGAAAGCCAAGGGAACTGGACACATTCACTTCATTTTGAGAAATTAAGTACTGGGATCCCACTCTCATTGCAATGTAAGAAAAGTTTTTCACTGACATTGGGAAGATGTGGCCTGAACCCTACACAATGTTTGTTCACACATCCAAAGAGAATAAGGCCATTTTGCATAAAAATGGTATGACCTGTTGCTAGGAGTTAACTGGGGCAGCAGGGATTTCTCCTTTGCCCCATGACCTCAAAATCTTTGCGCTTCTTCTGCCTCCCAGTGGCCAAACAGCTTTGGACTAAAGCTATGGGATGGGGTTAGGGCTAGGAGATTAGTGCAAGGGGATAGGGTTTAGGAGTTTCAAGGTAATGGCTTCCTTTAGGGACTAGCGAAAAGAATTAGACTGAGGGACTAGGGTAAGGGGTAGAGTGTAGGGTTAGTGATAAGTGTTGAAACCTAACTGAAGTGGTCTGCAATCACTGTCCCAACCCCATCACCATGTTGACTCAAATCCCCATGATTTTTTCTCAGATATGTATCCCCAGTTTGATGCTCTGAAGGGACCTGAGGAACACTGACCTATTGACAGCTGTATCAGTAAACTGGTTACTCATACTGACTTTTTCTGTCATAAAGGTTCATAGCAGAAAGATTTTTCTTTTACCTGTTCTTTAGAAGGAAAGAGGAATCTCATGCTGGATGGTTAGGCCTGCATCATGGTCATCACTATGCAGGTTGAATTAAAGGTGAATCTTTCTCAGTTATATTAAAATTACAAATCAAAATATATAACTTCTGTGCTTCACTTCCAAGGTGATGTTCTTAGAGTCATAGAAATGTCAGTTGGAGGGATGACTGAAGGCCATCCAGTCCAGCCTCTGGTGAAAACAACAGGAATAAAACAACAAAGAAAGTTTGTTGTTCATGTACTTGGCTATCAAAACATCTTACAGTGTAGTAACAGCCACCCAGGCAATTATTACAGTCCATTAATAATGGGAGAGTTTAATAAAGAAACAAGTGAATCACAGTGTTTTCACAAAATTCCCTGAAGATAATCCTCTTCTGTGAGAAAATCCACTTGAGGGTAGCAAGAGATTTCATATGATGATGTACAAATGAAGAAAACAGGTTTTGGAAGAGAGACAAATCTGATATATGGGATCAAACCCGACATGGCAAAAAGTTGGTTTATGAGTTGTCACTGGGTTCCCCTCCACTAAACAGTCTGGCTGAATCAAACTGCCAGGAAAGACAAGAACTCAGATGGGTGAACATCAAACAGTTTGTGTGTGAGTCTGATCCAAAAGTGGAAGAATCAGATGATTGATCCTGAGAGGAAGGGAAGACCTAGATATTTGATTATGTACCACAGAGATAAGAAAGGAGAAAGAGTAGCTGAAAACTTTATTACAACTGCAATGGAATTTTAAAGCATCGTAATGAAATGGGTTCAAAGCCATACGTTACACCTACTGTGGTTCAAATCTGTATCAGTTTACTTGTAAGGAGATAAATGTGAAATTGCAATTTATTTGCAATTGATACTTAAGGCTGTTTGCCATTAATATATATTGATTCAACTAAGTCAGCTTTAAGGCTGCTTTTAGTTAAGTTGGTCTAACTTTTAGGGAAAGGCAAGACCTTTCAAAATCTAGACAGGAATGATGCATTACCTTCTGAAAGACTTTCCAGTGGTACTGATTTTTACTGTGTTTGAACATGTGAGAAATATTAATGAATATGTCTAATAGTTCCTCCATAAACTAGAAAATAAACATTGTTATGAATCTTCTTTTCATAAATAGGATCATATCTTGTCAGTCAGAATTTGATTGTTTCTTGATAGAAATATAAAAGGGGCAGAGAAGGTAGTGATACAAAAATATAAACTGCTTGGTATTTGATTGAATTTCCTATAAAATCTTAGCTAAAGTGAGTATGAACCAGCTTGAATAGGGTTACAGGAATAGATCTTAAGCTAGCCAGAACAGTGAACATAATGGGCAATGAATAACAGCAATCTGTCTGGAAACTGGTATTAGGAACAGTTTTATTAAATGACTCCTTGTTTAAGGAGAGGGTATTGATAATAATTCAATGAAATCTGAGGGTAGTACTGAAATGAGAGAGAGATGCTCACACTAGTTGAAGCAGATAATAAAATGGTAATTTTAAGAAAGTACAAAGTTACAATATGAGAAAATAAGATGAACATTGGCAAAAAAAAAAAAAAAAAGAGGTGAATTATATAGCTGAGGAGGATCTCTGCGATACCTTATAAAAATTCATATATGCTAGTGGGAAGAGACTCACGTGAAAAGTTGTTATAATGAAGGAGATCTAGGGTGACAGAAATATGGTAGAAAACTGTGCTTATGACATCGCCCCAAAGAGAACCCATTCAAAGTTGACTTGCCATGCAAAAACATCTGAAGTAGGGAACTCTGTATGGCACTGATGTGACAGCTCAGAGCAATATATTATCAGAGAAGTAACAGAGCTCAGGAATTTCAAAGACTCTGGAATCAGAGATGGATAGATTAATTTAAAAATTAGATGTATCACTGTTACAGAGTGAAAAGCTCCTTCATCTCATTTCTAGATCTTCTTGCATGTACCATTTTCAAGTACTGTGTTTCTTATTTTTATGTACTTTCAGCTGGAATGCTGTTGTCTCCTCCAACATTTAGAACTGTGCAGTACACTAAATAATAGTGCTTTTAACTCTGCACTTGGTCATCTGCAGATCTTTCCTTCAAGAACTGAGGCCAGTGAGACTGCAGTGATACAAAAGTTTCCTCCAGCAGAGTACAGCTTTAATCTTAACTGCAGTAGAAAAACCTGCAATAAGGCCTGGATTACTGATTTTTTGCACAACCAATATTGCAATCATTTATTTAAGACTCAGCTTTTTTTCCTCTAAGGTTTAGGCAGGCCAAGATGCATTCATTAGGTCTAACTCGCTAGTCTTGTATGCATCCATCTACAACCTACTGGAATCAGTAGTCCCTGAAAATGTCTTGTCTGGTTCTTTAGGAACAGTTTTTATTTTCCTGAATTCTTTATTCCAATTTCCTACTGTGATTCCCCTCATTCCCCAAACCAAATTGCTGATCCCAGTATGCAGAGTTCGCATCTGTATTGTGTGCTATGTATTGGTAATGGGGCTAGTTTACCAAGGTAAAATTTACAGGGAGAGGTGTATTTTGTATTAGAAATATGGTCTTCCCTCACTTACCACTAGATTATCAAGGCAGCATTACTACTATATAAATCACCTAAACCTGTTTCCTGAGATCCTGAAACGTGGTGATAGACTAAATAATCAGCATAGTGTTACACAGCTGTATAGGCAAATTTAAATTAGAGGAAAGCAGCTCACTGGGAGGTATGTGTAACTAATTTGCTTGATTAAAGGAAAAAAAATTCCCAGAAAAGTTTATAAGTTGAATGTAGATTTAGGAGAAAAAGAACAAAAAGCCAAACAGTAACAATGAAAATAATTAGCTGACTTTCTCTATTCTTCCAGGAAAGAATAGTCAAAAGTCAATACTGCTAGCTATTGGGAAATGTTTAACAGTAGTAAAGATCAAACCCAAGGAGGACTGCTATAATTGCTCCAACCAATCTTGCTGTTAGAGCAACAGCTAATTACAGTTGAACTTCAGTTATGTAGATGTAATGAGGGTTACTAAATAGTTTCAGATAATTAGAGTTTTGCACAAATGACAGAAATTTCAAAATAATTAATCTATTGAGAGGATTTTCCCTGTCTACAGAAACGGATTATCTCAATATCTATTATATTAGATAACTTAGGTTCAAAGACTTGAAAATAATCTATTCAGTGAATTCAACAGTGCATAAAATAGGAGTGAAGTTTAAGAATTCTGGAAAAAAAACTACTAAGCTGTCAGGGCTGTTCTCCATAGCTCCTCTAATACTGATGTGTATGTATTGAAATTGGTTATGGCAGGTTGAAAATAAACAAAGTAAAAAAGAGCAAAATACAGAGCTAAACTATGTAATTCCTTGCCACAGGCTGTCGCAGATGATAAAAGTTTGCTGGTGTTCAAAACTGATTTGATACATTAATAGATGAAAAAATTATCTAGGGCCATTAAAAAAAGATGCCAACCCGGTTCATAAAATTTCAGAACAAAGAGCTGAAAGCTGGGAGGCAATTCTTGGGAAATATGTTTCTCTCATTTTCTTTCTACTTTTGCCTATGAATCCTCTATTGGCTGTTACAGACTACAGCATACTGAACTAGACAGATCTTTCATCTGACATTGTACGGTTGGTCCCACTTTCTCACTGAATCTTTATAAACCTAAACCTGGTAAGTGATCCTCACCATTGCAAATCTTCCTCTCTACCTCCCAAGAAGTATCAACAGGGCTCATAGATGTGGTCACTGAGTCCATGTGGTCCATAAGGCAATGAGAGACCTGTTTTTTACTAAATAGTCTCATTTACAAAGAAGGCATTTTCTGGGAAGAATGAGATTGTAAATAAACAAAGATAATTTTGTTTTAATATGCACTTGCGGGCAACAAAAATATATATTATTCTGACATGTCGCCCATCCCTTCCTTGCAAGTTTCCATTTGCCTGTGTTCCTGACCTCTTAAAATTTGACGTACAGGTATGTATGGGAACTAGCTCTAGAAACTGTTGGACTTAGAAAAAAGCTGCTGATCTATAGAGCCTTGATATTGCTTGAGAAATAGCGTGCTTTATTTTGAATAAGATAGCATAGCTCTGATGAATGCCTATGAATTCTCACCATGCAAAGAACATTCTGCTTTCTAGATAAATTTAGATGCATCTGATGTAGACAGTTTCCTAGGAAAACTAATTTCTTTTTAGTCCTACAGTAGAGCACAACTGTCCTTTAATCTTTGGCAGAATTATTTCACAGACAATCCTTAATTTGATGTACTTCATAAGTTTATTTTTCAATTCCATCTGTATTGCTATAATGAGAAAATATTGTGGCATTATGTCCCCAGGAATTTCAGGAAAGAAAATAATGTTGGTAAACTTTGTGGTCTTTCCTGAAGCGTTGTGACGTATTAAAATCAGATTAGTGATCAACCAGCAACCTGTCCTCTTGGTTTCTTAATAGAATATGATCTTCATTTACAAAAGTGAACCGAGCTAAACTATAAAGTGAGCTGAACTGAACAGTTTGTGGGGACTCATCTGATAGAAATGGGGCAGGGCAAATGGATAGACTGTAAGTTCTAGACTAAAATTTCATGCCTGTGTGTGTTCTCAGATTCCTTAGCCTTAACTGTGTTGTGTGTTTGCAAAGCTTCTGTTCCTTTTTGAAATTAAAAGAATGAAAAGTTTTTATTGGGGTAGTCAAACAGAACTGGCTGTGGACTGCTGTATTTTCAATGATAAATAATCAGTCTGAATTTCCTGAAAAGAAATGTGTTGCTGAAATGGTGCTTCAGTATACCTTTGGTTTAAGAGATAAATTCTACTGTTTCCTACTGTGAGGTTAGCATTTATTTGAACAGGAGATTCACTCATTTTTAATAGCTTAGTGGAAGGATTACTTAAACAATCATCAGAAAAAAACTGTATTCTCTTTGTATACAACACTCTTCAATTAATTTTAATTGAAATCTGGAGTGCAGAGTGTGTATGGAAAATGAAGATAGGTGTGTAGATCAAATTCCAGTTTCGGACAATTGAAGAAATTACAAGGGAATCCTAAATTCTGGTGTCTGGTGTGCTAAGAAGATAGTCTACGCAAAATCTATCTCTGGAATGGTACTGCCAAACATACAAAAATATGTATTTAAAAATCACTGCAGTAGTGGAAGGGCTAAAAGAGTTCAGGGTGAAAATACGCTTTGTTTACTGTAGGTAGCACTTGATTAAAGTATACATGACGTTCTAGTTAGTGGAAAAAGAAGAAGATTTCTCTGCAGGCAGGGAACGTTTCACATAGAAAGGTAAAAATCCAATGTTAATCAGAGAAAGGACAGTGGTTCAGAGTGATCAGTAGTCTGATCTGGCATTCCACACTCCCACCATTTCCTTACTGCTGCGTGCTGTGGTAGAGACTGTGATACTCTAATCCTTCGAAACACTGCAAAAATAAATCTCTCCAGTCAGGTAATTCAAATGGAAACAAAGATTGCAGGGTAGTGGAAAAGAGGATAAATGTTTCTCTAATGGTGTCTAAACACTCAAAGAGCTCTCAGGTGTCCATTAAAGATCCATGAGAAGATTGGAGTAAACCCCCTACAGACCCAATTGATTTTTCAAGCACAAGCCACTCTGGTCAGACAACCAAGAGATCCACCTGAATGTGGTGGGTACACTCTGTCTGCAGCTTTTCAGTCTAGCCACTAGTAAAGAATATTCACTATAAGTTGTATTTTTCATAGAAAATTGCTAGGGATAAGAAAACACACTTAGGCTGGCAAAAGCTGAACTGCTAGAGGAAGTGATTATTTCCATTAGTTTTCAGACTCTTTCCTCCCTCACTGCTAGGGTAGCTGCTTTTGAATGCCCCCTTTGAATGACCTAGAAGGTAGGTCCTGCTGAGTATGTGAGAGTGGATTCCTTAGTGTGGACTATACCAAGCATGCTCTGTTCCTGCAGTGAAGATTGTGTGCTGGTTTGCAAAAGGATGGAGCAGAGGAAAGAGCTGAATACGCAAGAGGGCAAATAAGGACTGCCTGGTTCCTTTGTACTTAGGAGCAAACATCATCTCAAGCAATTTCCTTCGTCACTGGTCTCAGAGGATGACAACTCCACGAAATGAACAATCACAAAAAGTTAACAAGCAGCATTGTCGCTAGATGCTCATAAATGTTAGTTCTGTCTGTGCTGAAAAGTTACAGTTTACCAGTGTAAACTAACATTTATGAGCAGGTAAAGATACTCACTGTCAAGTCCTGAAGCTGCCTGCAGGTCTAGTGATTGATTAATCAGAAAACATTTATATGAGCAAGCCAACAGTTACATATCTAGTTATACCTCCAACAAAAGGAAATAAGGTGCTACTGAAATTGTGTCTGATTTCCTCTGAGCTCACTACCTAAACTAAGGATCCTACACTGGAATACAGATGGGACCTCCTCGCTCTCTGTGTCCAGGATATAAAGACCATTCAAGTACCAAGGGAGTGAGAGGAAGAGCAAAAGGCTAGGGATTTTCTGACTGGAAAAGGGAAGACAGAAGGGAAAGGTGATAGGAATGCATGGAAAAGATGAAGAAGGAATGATTATTTTAGGGTTTGTCATTTAAGTATTAGTTTTGCTTTCAAGAAATCAGGGCTATAAAATGAAATTATAAAGAGGCAGGTTAAAAAAGTGGAGATTTTTCTTTGTGCCTTGTATGGTGAAACTGGGGAGCTCTGCCACAGTATGTTGCAAAGACCAACGTTTACATGGATGCACAAAAGCAATTAGAAAACTTAGATGAAAAAGAGCTGTTGATCTGTTATCAAGAGCCTGTTAATCACAAAGATATTACCTCAAATCTCAGAATTTATAAATAAAGATCACTAGATGATTTTTAAGGTCCCTTCAAACCCAAACCATTCTATGATTCTATTAATTTCTTGCACCACAGATCACTTGTGACCAGATGACTACATGGGGAAGAAAAAATACATTTCCTTTCTTATAATCTTTCTTAGACATTTGCTCTTGCGCACTGTCAGAATAGTTGGGGTGTTAGGTGAGGCTCTCACTATGCGAGCTAAGTCTTTCCCCTGACACAGATTTCTAATGGGGTGGACTCAGAGCTCTAAACTGTAACAAATGTAATGAGAATATTCACTCTAGTTTCATAGTGATTTTCATTCATGATCTTTGACACAGCTGTTGGTGTACTTATATTCTGGCATGTCTGTAACTGCAGCCCAGGGCTGTGAGGTCCTGGGAGAGCATTAAGAGAGGAGACATCAAGGAGATGTGAACTCTAGTGAGGGGGGAGTTAAAACAGAATTATGGGACTGCTAGTGCATGAAGTCATCTCTGCTCTTACTGACATTTTGCAAGGTTATATTCAATGATGAATCATTAAACTGCTCTGTCTTGGAAACACCAGCAACAGAAAGCTCAGCTGTTGCTTTATTCCTTTGGTTTGACTTTATTCATACATGTCAAAATTCTGAAAAGCTGCCAGTAAAATTTCTGTCTAAAGCCTCCGAGGGTTGGCATCTTCTATAATACAAATAAATATTTTTATGGACTCTTAATTCAGTGTACTTATTAGACAGTGTCTTAAGTAGCAAAGTAATAAATCACATACAGACACTTAGCAGCTTTCCAGCTAATTTTTGAAGAAACCTGGTTTTGATTTCTGCTGTATTGATTTCTATGTTTCTTCCTATTAATAAAATTACTTACCACCTACACCTTAGCAATACTGTTGATACTCCAGGTATTACATTTCTTCTAAACTTAATTTCTTTGCAATGTTGAGAGCACTTGCTAGTTTTGAATCAGGAAGTTTTTTCCCCTGTTTTCATTTCTTTGCATAGGAACACAAAATTGTTTCATTTCAAACTGCCTTGCATATATTTACATGAAGTAAAGATATATTTCTCAAAGAAACTTGGTGGAGGAAATTAGATAACTCAGATGAACGTTTTGTCACTTAAATGTTGATCATGGGTATGATCTCCAAATAGCTTATCTTGCCCCTCTGCTCTTTCCATTACCTCCTATAAAATGTATACTGCAATTAATTTCTAACAGCTAATGCAGTCATGCCTAGAATATGAAACCCATCTGCAAGGTACTGCTACAAAACTAGATAGTACAGTGAAAAAGGGAAGAGAAACCAAGATCTCTGCATTTGATTTCTACTAATGCCAGAAGTCATTTGTGCTTTGCATGGACAGAGCACTTCATAATATCATTTATCAGATATATGTAACTGTTCCCTCTTTTTTCCTTTAGAAATTTGTATCTGTAGATACAAATTTTTCAATTTCCTCAGGAAATCAATGTCAAAATTGAGATTAAATTATTTCTGTTTTGTTCTCCTCCTTTAATATACCACAGTGTTTTTAATATAATTTCTGATGAAGATTTCAATAATTCATCACTGTTCATCTCCATTAGAAAATGAAAGAGAGCTCAGGGAGAGAAAGTTGTTTCACTGAAGTCAGATTTATATTTTGTCCCAAGAGAATATGTCTGGTTATTTTGGACCTACAGATGTAAACAGTTATTAAATTGCTGCGTGCATTTCAATAATACAGTTAACCTAGGTATTAGTCACGAAGCAAAACATACTGTAATATAAATGAATAACAATAAAATCACTTAGCAACTCTTCTTTTTGCACTCACATTTTATCTGTTTCTGAAGGTTGAGGCTGCTGTCGCAGAACCATTCTATTTACCTGCTCATGTTTATTCATGTTTGAATGACTGTGGGATTATTGCTTAAAGTAAGAAAGCTCTTTTTAAATGCTTTTCCCACTGTGCTGGCAGTCTCTGGCATCTACACCTGAAGTCTGGAGAACAAAGTTGATGGGTGAATTGAACAAAGTTTAACATGGTCTGTTCAAAATTGTGCTCTTTTCTCTTGCCAAGTGATAGGAGTAGTCCCCATTGGTTTCTGACAGTGCTTGTGTTCTAAACGTTTCAGGTAGATGGAATTGTAATATTATAACAGTATACTGGTCTCCAGTTGGTATCCTTTAGTTTAAAATTGGCTTCCATTGCAGAGTTACTGGCAGTAGCAAATATCCCACCTGCTTGATTTTCTGAAAGAATTTTTAAAAAACAATTCTTTATATAGATTAATAACTTGAGAACTGAAGTTCTGCAGATGTTCTTATTGATTCCATTCTGTACTTGTGCTGAAATATTACTTTCCTAGAAAAGTCACAGGAGATTTGAGTGAAATTTTGAACGCTGTAAATGTTTTCACTTGACAGCGTGACAAATTTACAAGACTCCCTGCAGGGTCTGAGCTAATTTTAGATGTAATTACAAAGATGCATTTAACTGATTGTGTCTAACATCAGAAGGTACAACTGGAATTTTTATAATACTGGAATTCATGAAAGCTACTTTATTATTTTGGTATAAGTCTAAACCAATTTAATACATCTGCAGTATCTCTAAATCAACTGGATACTAAAAAAAAAAAAATCTCTTCCTAGTTTCATATACTATTATAGGAACCATTGTTCTAGTAAAGCATTAAACGAATGCAACTGTACTATAATCTACACTGAGAAGTAACTTTTATGGTAACAGTTTACAGGATACTGTCCTGTATTCTACATCCAATGCCAGGAATTAATTTAAAATGTAAACAATATTTTTGTATCCTAAAGGACAAAAGGAAAATACCATGGAATATTGCTGCTGTTGAAACATTTATCCAATTCAAACAGAACTAATGTATGTCTAGTTCCAAAACAGAAATAAACTTATAGTAATGAATTTAATTACTATAGATGAATTTCATAATAAATTCATAAATTGTTTTTGTGCAGTGCCTGCTAATGATCTTGTGAAATGCACAGTTGAAAACACATGTGCAAACACAAATGTGCTTAATGTGCTCATGCAAGGGAGGGGTTCACCTTCTTATATTTTAAGAGAAAAAATGTTTATGCAAACATTGTAACACATTTTGACAGGAAAGTACTTTGGGGGTCATGCAAAAACACTCTGGTCAGTCCTTTCCAGCTCCTTGAAAAGTGTATGAGACAAGCTATACAGAATGCTATATTAAGAATTTTTGTGTTTAAATTCTTATCAGCTCTGCACTGCGATTCACCCATGCATCAGCAAATAGATAACTTGGGGAGGGAAATATGAGAGCTTAGCGAAAATTGGAGAATTTGATAGCCAATTTGATATTGGCTGGTTTCGTTTCCTCTGATGTTTTGCTTCATGCTTTTCCTTAATGCCTAGTTGGAAATGGGAGCAGTGGGCATGATACTGAATGACTGATAGCTCTCTGGGTGGGAGTAAAAGAACTAATACAATCAGAACTGTAAGCAGCATTTAGATGGTTCTTAACACTTTTACAGAGTGATGTCTTGGATGCTGTCAATGATCCAGGTGCTAAACTTTATATTAATGCTTTCCTTATTTTTCCTCTGTGGGCTACCAGACATAAGTCACACTGTGTCAGGTATCAATAATGATAGCCAGTTTTCAATCAAAAATAAACTAATCATGGGGTTAGCTGGTAGCAGAAGTGTCTCCCAGGAACACTTGCTTAATTCTGGTTATGTAGCAGGTTACTGCAGAAGAGGGAAGTACCTTACTCATATAAGAACAATCTTACACACTCATGGTCAAAAACCGTATTCACAGTTCCAGTACAGAATGAAAACAGATACTCTCACTGCTCATTTAGTGGCCAGCAAAGAAAATCTGGTTTGATTTCAGATACTTGCAAGGTGGATTTCTACATCTAAGTGTAGCCAAGTGAGAGAACTTAGCACCTCCACAGTACTGTGCTTAAACAGAGCTGAATCATCCTCAAGAAGATCCTGTCACTCCAGTCTGATTCCAGAGTTTCAATGAGCATCTCTGGAAGTAGCTACAGTCAAGTGGGGACTCGTCCACTTAATGAACTGAACTCAAATACACACTACTGTTTGTATTCCTCTTAAAGAAGGGAATCTTATACCTCATTACTTCAGTTTGTAGCATCGGCCTAGTCTTGCAAGATTCCAGCCATGTGTATAATGTTTATTTAGATAATATCATAGGTTTTTTTTTCATTGTGGAATGTTTAATGATGGGTGGAGAGATGAATGGTAACAATATCTATTGGCAAGATTATGCATTGCAGGCAATATAGGAAGGTCTAGAATGTGAGAACGATTCTTTGTTGGAAAAGCATAAAACTTTACCAGTTATTTGACGAATAACACAAGTGATTTATTTACCATTTACTTGATTTAATTTTTAAAGTAATAAAAATCATACCTCCTTCTGAGATCAGCAGACCATTTCCTTGCATTGTTTTTTAAAATCAGTATCATTTCAATTGTTCTAGTGATGAAAGTAACTGAAAGGACTGAAACTCCAGGTGATGTTTTTGTTCAAATTAGTTAATTGTGCTATTAATTATTCTTATTGCTTGCTTTGTCATCTTCATCTACTATTTATGTAAACATTAAGAAATACTTGTGGACTGTTTTCAAGTTGGCTATTAAGTATGCTAGAAATGGTTCATTTTAGTTTTCGCTTCTTTCATTTTGCATCTGTAGCTGTAAACATGGAAGCTGCCTATAAGAAAAAGGAAGAATAAATTGCTGTATGATATTGCTTTAACTTCCAGGTAGTTCTCTCTCCTTCCCCTGTGTTGGTTCGTTCTGCCTTGTATAATGTAATCCTAGTAATAACCTCTGTTGTTCTGATACTATTCTTTACCCTGACAGGAATTTTATTACATCACAGGCAGTTTCTCAACTAGATTTTGCAGTTTATGCTGATTTTTAAGCACCTGTAGCTAAAAAAGCAGCAAATCTTTACTGTGGTTTACATAAGGGACTAAAGCATGGCTACATCCTTAGTCAAGAGCATCTATTGTTATTCCTTTAAAAAATTTACATATACTTAGCAGGATTTATCAATGTTCAACAAAGGGAGAAGTTTAGTTTTACTGTTTTAGATTGTTTAGGAAATAATTCACTTTGGTGTAAGTCTCTCTAGAAAAGAGGGCTTCTGCCCAGCTGACGATCTCACAGAGAGACCCTACGGTAAAAGCTTTCTGTGGAAAGATCTGGAAGACACTGTAATTGACACATGGCTTGTTTGTGTTCCCTCCTGCTTTGCCTTGGTTTACTTTAAAATATTCAGAGCTGGTGGAAATGATTTTTTTTGCCTGTAGTTGTTATGTCTTCTCATGTGACTTTTGTAATCATAGTTGTGAATTAGAAAGGGCAAAGAGAAAAGTACTGAAATTTAGCATGCTGTTTCATTTTTCCTCAGGTCTCTATTCTTGCTAACCTGGGAACAAAAATACTGGACTTAATCCAAATACTCATGTAAAGACAGAACTAATTTATCCTGAGTAGTTTTTACCACTCTTATTGCTATGCTTTTAATTTAGTATGGATACGTTTCCAACTATAAAAGTTATTCTTTCCATTTATAATCTAACATCAGTCTCTTGGATAGAGCTGAGAAATTGCAGTGTGTGTGCATGTAAGAAACTTTCAGCTATTCTTCAGAATGTAGGGCATACCTTGCTAGATTAGGATTTTTTAAGCCTCTAGTCTAACTCCCTTTAAAGTACAAGGGAATTTCTCAGGGCCTTGGCTAGCTAAATTTTTAATATACCCAAGGGTAGAAATTCCACAGCTTCTCTGGGCTCCTAATCCAGTGCCTGACCATCATCAGTGTGAATTTTCTTTTTCCATTCATGCAAGCAGAACTTCTCTTGCTTAAACTTTTGACTGTTTTCCCTTGTCCTCTTCTTGGGAAGATATGTAATGTGCCAATCTTATCTATTATCAATAATGCTGTCTCCGTATACTTGCAAATCCTGTATTTCATTCCTCACCACATGGTAAAACAGCCTTGAAAAATACCGCTTACAAAACAGCCAATGAAATAATACCTAGTGACTCCACTATTATATGTGGGCTGCTGCATTTGCAATGCTTCTTTAATTGAAATCGATTCAAACTGGGTTAACATCACTAGTCAACTTTTCTAATCATGACATTACATACATTCCCCACTGTATTTTCTTCCTTTAATGTCTAAAGTAAATCTCCTTTTAGAATATGTACTCTATTAGATTTCTGATATATAATGATTAGGGTCTTGTAAACTAGTTTTCTCAACCCTCACATGCTTGTATTTAGGGATTATATTAAATTGTTCATTGCAAACAGAAGAGGAGGGCAAACACAGAAAATCTTTTTTTTTTTTTTGTGAAAGCAAATCCTAACTACACAGCTGTTCTGTACTGTTCAGAAAAGAAATAAGGTTACATTCAGCTCAAAGAAGAAAATGCTCAGGATTTTCCTGTTTATTTTTTGGTGCAAATTCTCTGAGGTTCAACCCTCCCCTGCATTCTTTCTCTAGAGAAGTTAATTTGCAAGTAGCCAGAGATGAGACTCCTCTACAGCTTGCCACAGCACTATCCATCCAATAAAAAAACCCTCATACCCTAAATGTCTCAGACAGACAAGTCCAAACTGAGATCCAAGTCTCATGACTATTCAGAAACAGCTGTAATCATTTAAGTCCTCATCACAGCTGAGCCACATGAGTGGATTTTACCACAGGGTGGCTGGCTTAGTTTAACTTGCTTTCACTTGTTCTCCTTGAGCTGAAAATTACTTATTCAACAAGTATGTTAGTGAGAGAAAGATGTACCGTTCCTAAAGAAGAAAAGGCCTTTACTATACTCACCATAAATAGCACAATTATTACCGTTCCTCCTTGAGAGACAACTTGGTTTTTTATTTAAAGTAAAACTGCATGAGGATAAAATTTAGAAATTTAAAAATACATTAGAATTTTGCTTAACATCTTTAACATCATAAATACTGACAAAACCAGTGAAACCTATATGCAGTTATAACAGGTGTGAATTTAGGGAAGGAATCTTTCACAACTGTAAAAAATCTCCCTCATTTGCTCCCCCAAGCACAAGAAAGAAAACTCCAGGTAACGAGTAAATTGCTGGGGAATCTTAGCCTTGTTCTAATAAAGTTGCAGAATATAAACAGAAATATCAATTAGGATAAAACAGTTTGTCATCTCATAACAAATATTAAATATGAAATATTGACAGTGATCATAACCATCATCATGTTTTGATTATGAAAAAATAAGATTGTATACTTTTTAGTTATTCTTTGACATCCACCAAAATAGCTTAATTCTAACCACTCCCTCAGGGAAAAAAATTGAAATATAAAAAGTTTTTCACTTGATTGCATGGGATTAAATCACTATGGTTTATGTAACTGAAGCAAAATGGACCACTGACTCACAACTGTTTTGAAAAGCTGTTCTTTTTGCTGACTGGAGTCCCAATTACAGATTTACTGTGTTCTTTGATAGCTACTTAGGCTTCTTTTGTGTCTTGGACCTCAATTATGGATGACAATATATTCACCCATTTTTTCTATGTGTTTTCCAATAGTACCTGCAAGTCCCAGGCACAGGACACAGTACAAAGGGTCACGTCTTTGACTGGGAAACTGAACTGGATTCTACTCCCACTAAACTCGACGAAACTTTGTGGCCAACTCAAAGAGAACACAGAGCTCCAGTGAGAACTTACCTGTCTAAATAAACGACACAAGTGGAGAGTACAGCTTATCTCAAAGGTCTGGAGTTTCTTCCTTGTTTGTTATAACCTATTGTGGAACACTTCTATTTCTTGCTTCATTTAAAGTTACCTGGAGCCTCTACCTTGATTTGAATAGAAGCTAAATCCCACCCTTCATTTTTATTAGTTCATATAATTTATCAAATAAGGATAATAATCAGCATTGTTAGAACCTATAGAATTTGTAAATTATACTGTTGGAGAAATTACAATATTAACACAAGAGCTGTCAAAACTAACCCTTGAAATCTCTTGTTATTTCCTTCTAATGTTACCAGTTATACATATTCACTCTCTCATTCTTAAACTGAATTTTAAACTAGCAGTTTTGCCCTTTGCACTTTACCTTAGCCAATGTTATTCTGTATGATGTATCCTGCATATTCAAACAAAATACATCAGATTATTTGAATTTATTTCCCTTGGACACCATAGCAGTAATGAGGTTAAATAATCAATTGCTAAATTCCTAATTCTAGTATTTTTCCAAAAATACATCAGTACCATTACTGCTACTTTCCCTATGTTGATCAGAAATTCCCACAGTTTCTATCTACCTGGCAGTATTTAATACATTCCTTGATATGATTTGCAGTCACTTGTAGCGGCCAAAATAACGAGTCAGAGAGTTCTTTTCTTCATGCAGACAGGCCCTTTATTATTACAATAGCACATACTTATGCTATGGTTAAAGCTCTTACTTCATAATTAGCAAATCAGCAATTAGGCAGTTATCAACCTTTTCTCCTATCAGCATAAGACCACTCTAACACGCGCTGTGCAGACCAATCAACTTCTTGTTCACGCGCTGTTCACACAGGGGTAACTTCTCACAGTTCAGTACTTTTCCACAGCTCAGTGTTGCAGCTGTCTGTTGTTTTCCCCTGCCACATTGGCACAACTTGGCAGTTTCTTATCTTTCTCCCAAGGCCTGTTTCTCATCAAAGCCTTGCTGCTTGTCAGGGGCTGCGCAGAGCTAACAGGCCGATGTCAACTTGCCTCTTTCCCACAGTCACTAGTTCCTTTCATAGTATTCTCAGTACATCTGCAAATAAATTAAGTACTTTCCAGCCAGGCAAGGCATGTCATCCCTCCCTGGTAATCTTCACCTGAATGGCCTCCTCTGTCATCCCTTCCCCTTGTAATTCCTTTCACCAAAATAATGCATCATACCTTGTTATTGCCAGGGAACAACCTCTTGTCTGCCTGCCTGTCTGAGGAAAAGTTTCCCCCTCCTGTCAAATGAGAGTTTCAAGGTGGTCCCCAGCTTCTGGGCAGTGGAAGGAGGAGGAGGTGGCCAGACTGACAGGAACAGAGTGAAGTGAGGTGTTGCAGGAGCACTGGGGGAGAGGCAACTGAGATTGACCCTCCAGCCTGTAGCTCCTCTGGGAGCCATGTTGTGTATGGGCTGTGCACAGAGGTGAAGAGCCAGCTGCTGTAGTACAAATCTGATGACAGGAACAGAATCTCCCACTTTCCAGGGTGGAGGCTGGAAGGACAGCATGAACTGCATGAACAGAGACACTCACCTCCTTGACAGACAAAACGTGTTAAAACTAACTGCCCCTTCTCCTGCCACTGGGAGTGGACCTAGGAGAAGGCTGTAGATGCTGAGCTGGTCTGTCCTAGCTCTGACATCAAGCAGTTACAAAAGCTGAATAAACCCCTCTTTATCTTCCTGTGGCCATAAATCAGGTGCAAACTTCTTCACCAAGCAGTCAGGGCCCCTATATGGAAACAGATTGCTGTCCTTACGTTTGTGAGAAGAATAGGACAAAGTATGTGTAGATTTGACATCCTACTTACAGAAAATAAATATATAATATTCCCATTTTTTTGCACAAAGATTTATGTAGGGACTGTAGGCCATTATCACCAATTTTTTAGTATAGTTGAGATTAAAAAACTTTGAAGACAGTATTTCCCCTCTGTGACAGTTACTGCATGATCTGATGGAAATGTTTCCAAAATCAACAATGAAGTGACAAAAAGAACAAAAGCATTGGGCTTCCTGCCTATTAGACTGCCCCAAAGCAGCTCTAGTAAAATATTTGAAGAATTTGCTGTATATAGTGCCATTTATATTCACTAGTTTCACTAAGAAAAGTAGCTGTCTCCAAGCAGTGTACAAGATAAATAGCAATGGACTTTCCCTGTAACATGTCTTAGTGCCACCATCACAACATAATAACAAGTGAAAAACAATGAGAAGAGTAACAGACTTAGGAAACTGTAGAATGATGAATAGTTGGAGGGAAGTTATTTTTTCATTTCAGAAAAGGGCAAACCAAATATTTTCTGGTTTGTATTTGAGAAGTAATAATTGATCTTATGACACTTAAATCATATTTATTCAAAACCTAGATCATACCTAATCCTTAGAATAATTTTTCAATGCTAAGTGATAAGTTAGGATTTCCACTGATGTATGAGGAAATGAGTTGCAAAGATTTGAATGATTTGAACATGCTCACATTTGGTGTATTGGTCCATAAATCAGCAGCTGGCCTTCTAGCACCCAGATCTTTTCTCATCATGTGGCCAGAGCATATGGCATCACAGAACCAGCGCTGTAATTTAAAGATGATTTCGTTAACCAAGACGGTTTTTTTGTGAAATTAAAAATTCTTGAGAACCATTGGTTGTACGTGGTAGCAAATACAGTGTAAATAGTAGATGTAAGGTGACTTTTAAATGCTTTTTCCAGTGCAGTACTAAAGCATCTGTAGGCTGTTGGTTTTCTCCCCCATGTACCTGGTGTGGATGTCCATCACTGTGACAATCTACAACAAATATAAAGCAGTCACTATGTCATCATTGTATAGTTGTCAGCTAATGGTATGAAATGAATGAATGTAGAAGAGAATAGGTATCAGTAGTAGGCAACTACAAAATATTGCTGGGTAAACTGGGATTATTGGTAACAAAATACTGAAGGGACACGTTTTGTTCTCTATATCTAGTGTCATGCAAATGTCTTTTTTTCTCTAACTTTCTATTTGTTAAGGGGAAATATATGACTAAAAATTTAGTGTATACAAAATTGCTACATCAAGAGTAAGGTATAGCAAGGAAGACAACTCATGGAATTTATAATTTGATGAAAGAAGGAAAATTTGACCTTTGAGGAATGACAGTTGTAAAAAGATAATAAATAGGACACCTCATACTGCTGTTGTTTTTTATGTGTGTGGGTTTAAGGAGAGAGTATTATCGTGCAGATTTTGGCTCTGTGAAACCAAAACATGGGAAGGATATGATTTACCTTATCTTTCTGAAATGTGATATTCTGGTATAAGGATGTCTCTGAAATCTATTGCTAACTAGCTGTGAGCAGAACAGGGGAAAAGCTACATTAAAAATCAATATTTATGGTTTCTATCTGCTGTTGAGATGAGCAGCATGTACATGTAGGTATCTATACATGTAGTAATATCTATGTATGTAGACATATATTATACATATAAAATGGGGAAAGGGGGAGAAAAATCCCTTTCTCAGAATCCATATATACTTCATTTCAAAACACACTGAACCATTGTTTTCATCCTCAAAATGGTCTGGTACAGGACGAAGAGTTGCTTATTGTGTAGGGTGATTTGAATTCAGGGGAAAGATTCAAGCCTGAAAGGCATTTTTCTGATGGAGATGCATTATTTGTTTGTTGCTTTATAAGTAAAAAAGTAATTATGAAAGATTCACTGAAGCCTGAAAGCAACTATTCTACTATGCCAAAGTGGTTAGACTCCTCTACTGAAGAACTAGCTCAAAGAGAAAGCACCACTCCCTTGGTGTCAAGACCTGGTTTGTCACAACCCAGAGTTAATTTGCTGTCTGAGAGACAGGCTGTCATACAGAGCTCCTCTCAACTCATTTATCTCAGCATTGCTGCCACTGGTGGTGACTCCAGAATTGGCTAAGTGGCCCCTAGTCCTTCAAAAACGAACCAACATATGTCCTGAGATTGTTGTAGTGGGAGCACAAACTGGACTGGGACAGAGCACCGAAATTCTTGCTATAGGATAGTGTGTTGTAGATAAATTTTGAAGAAGTGGGAAGTGATCGTATGAGATTAATAAAAGTCAGAATAATAATTAGCACAGAGATCTCCCTGCAAGCTGCTTCCACAGTGACCCTCTATAAGAGTTAATCACTTGGGGTGTGACAGGATGGAGGGGATGATGTGAAAGTGACAGTATAATCTGGGCAACAAACAAACTATACTAGATAAGCAGTACGGTAGCAGAAAGACCTGTCTTGCTTTTGAAAGTGACCCAAAACTAGGAGACTTCCTTTGATCCAGTGGTAGTGTGGAGGAGGGAAGAGAGGCATAGTACAAAATAGAACCTATTGTTTTGCTGGAAGTTTCTTTTAAACCAGGGCCCTCTTATATCAAGTGTGATACTGGAACACAGGAAATCTAGATATTTGGGTACCCATCTGGGTAGGAGTGTGGTGCGGAAGAGAGGAGACTAAGAGAGGAAGAGCATGCAAAGGAGAACACTTTTAAGATCATCAGTTTCAAACTAAGTCTCCTGGGTTTATTTTTTTATGCACATTTCCCACTTTCTTGCAATGAGATCCCTAGGTAGGACAGAGTTGCCCTCTCCTGTTTTGTTACCTTCCTGCTGGTGGGTTAGATACAGAAACAAGTACAGGTTTGTAGCTCGGCTAGGAGCAAGTCTTTAGATTATATTAATTGAAACTCTGCAAATTCATTTGCTAGTAGTTTAATAATGAGTTTAATAAATGAACCCAATTCAGTTGAAATTCCCTTGGTTATGTTTATGACTAAATGCAATTCCTCAGTGCAATATTGAAGAAAAGAAACAGCATTCAGGGTACTGAGAATTTTGCAAGAAGCAAGGAACCTGACCTGAGCATTACCAGCTCTGAGCTGATGCACTTTACATGAGTGAGTTATACTAGCAAAGAAAGAAGCTGCTGCTTTATTTTAACCAAAAAAGGCATTCTCTTCCTCTTTATATTTAGCATACTGTGGACTCCAGTATAATACACTGAACTGCCTGGTGATGATTCAAAGCAGCAGGTGGAGAGCAGGGTTAATAGCAATCTGGACTGGGTGGGAGCACCTGGAGGGGCTGCTGCTGGGGTCTGGAATGGACAAGGGAGCAAGCATTACTTGGTGCCTCAGAAGTGCCTTCTTCTAAGAAGGGTGTATATGGTTTGAGTAACCTGCCTTGGGATGTCAGCAGAGTAGAAAGGAGGTTACTGGAGAGCCTGAAGAAGCAGGAATATTGTGCAGAGACAAAGCCTTTAATGCTCTATGCAGAAAGCATGCAGAGAAGAGAGTCATGTTCCTACCTGGTGCTAAAGGTTATGAGTCAATGATCATCTTATTATTGTGATTTCTTCTGACCACTGTGGAGGGCCAGGGCAGCTTCCAGCAGTTTTCTTTCTATCAATGGTAAGTGTGGCCTTTGAAGGGGCATACCGTATCAGGAATTTAGAGGGTATAAACAACTAAAGCTGATGTAGCCTGCTCTTCTTGATGTTCATGCTAACAAGAGCTTTTAAAGCAGTTTTTTAAAAAATGGGATACTTAAAGCAGTGAAAGCATAGTTTCAGGATGGAGTGGTCAGAAACTTTTTTCAAAGCTAGCACACTTCTGACACTTGGAACAGACTGCGCATTCTGTGTAGTTTGTTTATGTTGTACCACCTGTTGCTGGAAAATACTGGTGATGTTTTCCATGCGTAAGTAAAACTAGCTTTATGCTCAACTTACTGCATTTAAGATACTCTTCTTGATTAGGAGAGGAAAGAAGCTTGTTAAAAACAATGAAAACTTGCAATAAACTTTGTGGTAGGCTTTTGCATTTACATTACATATAAATGTAATCCCAAGGGAAGGAAAAAATGGGGAAAACTGTATAAGCACAGGAAAGTTGACTGTTACAGTATTGTATTCTACTAAAGGTTCTTCTAGTTTTCTTTGTCTGTCTAAAGCACTTCATTTTATTGCAAATCAACTATCAGTAGTAATTAGATAGTTATTTGCTGAAAGGTCTTTGTGGCTCAGAATGTGGGTTGCCATCAGGCCTAGAAATACAGAAGTTAAAACAGTTGCATCTGACTTCTGCTGCTACCTTTAATAATGCCAGTGTTGTGGTGATATCCCAATGGACTGCTGACTTACAAATTATTTCTCTTTATGTTAGCTAGGGAATCCTGATTACAGAGAGGTGTGGTGCCTAATTATGCCAAGTCTTACATATGTTAAGACTTTTATGTTTTCCTACTGTTGCTATATAAAATACATGTTTCATGTAGAACTGTAGATACCATGTAGCCACCTGCCTTATCTTCTCCCTGGGCAACAGAAGTTGCTTTTTATCAGTGTATGTGACTTGGCACTGAAGCAGTCACTCTATGATTAGAAAACAGCATGTTTTAGTACTTCTTTTTTTTTTTCCCCCTGGATAACTTTGAATTCAAAGATAGTACCAACTAATAGTTGGTTTACTATTCAGTTCACTATATACAAATTATTACCGTAACTGTGAGTTTATATTGTGATAAAGTTCACAAGCTTTGTTTGTTTTATTTTTGCTCTTTTTATTTACCCAAGGATTGTATAGTAAATAGCAGAAATTCTTACACATAACTTGTCAATGCCAAGTTGCCTTTGTATTTGTAGATGAAATTATAACCACAGGAAACCATGTGTGGGAGTCCTCAGAGCTATATTATAGACTTCTTCAGGCACAAAGCATATTTGATCATGAGAGGGGTACTGCCAAAGTGAGGGGAAAAAAATTGGTTTTGAAACTTCTCTACAAACTTGTTTCACCTCTTTATTAGCCTGTGGAGTCTTCCTAAAGGTGTTTGCTTGTATTGCTCCATTTTGGTCAGCGTTTCTGCTGGTAATTTAATGCAAATGACTTTGGGAAGTGTTTTAACAAAATACTTGTCTGAGCAAAGTCAAAGAAAAGCTGGGACGGTACAAGCTATGTAAGGTCTCTCTGTCTCAACACAGAAACAAGGAGGGATGGGGGGAGAAGAGTCATGCACACCCTAAATTTATGTAGCTCACATACTGGGCTTGTTAGTACCAAATGATCTGACCTCTAGAAGCGACAAGTTCCTAGGTCTCTTGACAGAGGATACCAGTTATTACAGATGTCCTGGTTTTGGCGGGGATAGAGTTTATTTTTCTTCTTAGTAGCTAGAATAGTGATGTGATTTGGATTCAGTATGGGATTTGGTATGAGAAGAATGTTGATAATACACTGATGTTTTCAATTATTGCTAAGAAATCAAGGGCTTTCCAACTTCCCATGTTCTGCCTGGGTGTAGGTGTACAAGAAGCTGGGAATGGGGTACAGCCTGAGCAATGGACCCAAATTGGCCAATGGAATATTCCATATCATACAATGTCATGCTCAGTATATAGAGGAGGGTCAGCCAGGAAGGAGGGTGTTTTCTCTCACTTCTGGGGTTGTGGTTTCAGGATCTTGGCTTTCCTGGGGTTGCTAGCTGGCAATGGGCTGGGTATCAGTTGGTGGGTGGTGAGCAATCACATTGTGCATTAATAACAATATTAGGAAGTACAAACAGGTATTATTTTATTTCAATTATTAAACTTTTTATCTCAACCTATGAGTCTCCCTACCTTTACCCCTTCAATTCATTCCCCCATCCCCTAGGTGGGCGAGGGTGAGCAAGCAGCTGTGTGGTGTTTGGCTGCCAGCTGGGTTTAAACCACCACAACATCACACTGCATTTTTAGCTTTTATTCACTGCATTACACATGGTGTTGGTGTTTCCCACTTCTTTGTGGTGTTTAGCTCTTGGTGCATCCTCAACAGATTAAGCTACAAATGTAAATGAGAGGGGTGTGAAGCTTTACTCCTGTCAAACTGAACTGCTGCCTGCCTCTCTGGAGCTGTCTGCACTGTAGATGAATACTGGCAAGTCCTGTTCTTGGTGGATACATTATTTACTCACTGTGGACATGGGATTGTTTCTGATTGGGCTGCCTGGTACCAGGCAGAACAAAGCCTCTCTACAAGTTAAGTCTTGTTTTTCTTTGTACCTGTTTTACTTTCTAATCATACCGGTATGATTATATTAACTGGAATTAGTGCATGTAGCTCACTACTGGCTCTTGATTGAGATCAGACCAGATGGCAACTAATTATACTGAGAGAAAGATGGACTGGGGAGCATCCACTTTCAAGCCCTGCCTTTGGGGTCAACTGCAACAGTACTGTTTTGTAATTTCTAGTGTGCTAAATAAGCATTTCAAATGAAAGATGCTGCTGCTGATAATGGTTTTCCCTCCACGAGCTTGCCTTTGGTGCACTTCACAAACACTAATTAAAGAATCACTGGAATAGACTTTGTCTACCAATGGATTGATGTTATTGTCACTGCTTTTGTGGATGAGAAAATCAGTGCAGAAGGGATGTGGTCCTGCAGAGGCAATCAGCATGGAACTGAGATTATTGTTCAGGCCTTAGCTCCCAGGACTATGCTCAGATGTCTTGTTTTACAAGGAGGATCCAGTGAAAATGTGTATATGAATATCAAGACACTAGAGCAACCCTTTTAAAAATAAATAAATAAAACCACATGATCTATTGACAGAAACAGCTTTCCTGGGTCAGAATGCTTGCTTAGTTCCCCAAATTTATTCTTGTTTCAGTTTCTGTCACTAGTGGAAAAACAAGCAAACCAAGGCAAGTTTTTGCAGTTAATTTTTTTCTTCTCCCCTTAGTCTTTTTGCTTGATAACTACTTTTAAAGTCTGGGCTCAAATGCATGTGTCAGAGGATTCATTACTTTACTAAATACAAGTCTGAAATTGTCTCTCTCAAAAACTCTCTTTGAATCTCACTGTGGGATGGCTTTCAGAAGTGGCATTTTTTAAATTTTTTTTTTATTTTCAAATTGCATAATGGCAATTTCTAACTGCTCTTGTAATTATCATTGCTTGTCATTTTCTTCTGGTGCAAGTAATGACTATATGGCTAACCTGCATCAAGATGCTGTGTGTTTCTTTCTCTACTGCTATTTCAACCTGTCATTACTACAATGAGTGTTGTACATTGTAATATCCACTGTGTAGTCATCTCTCACACAGCCCAGTTCATTTGGCATTAATGGAGGAAAAATATTTCAAAATTACATGGCAAATTTAACAATCTGTGTAATTGAACAATCAAATTTTGCTCCTTTTCAGCCTTCATGTTCAAGTGTAATTCCCAGTTCTGCTGACATGATATTTGTAGAGGACCTTGCAGTCACTTCAGGAGGAGATATAGCTAGAAAAAACAGTAACTTGTCCTTCATTGTACAGCCTATCCAGAGATTAAGCTCTAACTAATGGGTATGTGATTTGCATCAGTTATAATCGTGTCTTACTATAGAAACACTTAGATTATTTTTTTTTTCTTTACTGGGAATGTCTTTGCATAAATATCTAATTCCTAATAACTTTGTATCTCCAATGTCATGGCCATAAAGGTGACCTTAGCAATGCATGTGGTGTCTGAACTGATAGAGTTCACTGTGCAAATAACAAGCACACAACACAATCTGATGCCGAATGATATCCTGCAGTCAAATCAGAAACCATGTTTTGAACAAACCTAAATTCTTGCTTAAACCCGTGTGCCAGGGCCTGTGGAGAAGGTGAAGAAGTCTGCAGGTTTGGGAGGAGGGGTGTGAAATCTAGACTGAATGAGGAAAGGATGAGAGAATATACAAAAGGAGGAATGGGAAACCTTTACTAAAAAGGAAGGGGGAAGCAGAGGAGGATAAAAATGTGAACCATGATAGAGATAAGAAAGGAACCATGGATACAAGGAAAGAGCATGTGGGAGCATGGAGGAAGGAACAAGATGCTTAGAAAAGGAAGGAGACACTATTATTTACCTAGCTGCTCACTCTGGCTTTTAAAGAGGTTTTTTGTTGGTTTTCGTACAGCTAAACTACTAGGAAGCTGCGAGGAAATACTGATATGTCTCTCTGTGTGTATATATATATTTAAAATGCCCCAAAATAAAGGATGACTAAGTGTACAAAATCAAATTCTCAGAAGTTAGGAAATACTAATGATCCTTGACCTTAATGAACCCCACTTGTGTATGAGTTGTGATAGACTTTAATTATGATTACATACAACTGGTTATTTTATTGTAATTAATTAGTAAAGGCTTAAACTTCCTCACCTGACCAGGTAATCTGATGGTAAAAGTAAAGTAGCTATGTTTTCAAGGTGTTTACAAATAGTTTTAGATGCCATCATATATCTTTAGAGAGAGCGCAGTTCACTACTCACCCTGACACTTGACTGCATGTCTTCTCATTAAAATGGCATTGCAGGAAATTACCTAATTTCCTCTCCAGAAGAATATAAGAACACATCTGCAAGGTTCTTGAACTGTTCCAATGAACTGCTTTTCATAAAAAGAAAAAGAAATAATTATAATGCTTTTTTTTCAAGCAATTATCAACTATGTCTCTCACAAATAATTATAATCAGCCTTTCTGGCATAGCTGTGCATGAGGCTGACTTCTCAAAACAGCAACATTCCAGTGACAGTAGAAGCATTCATTGCAGAAAGAAGCCAAATGTTCAGGTGACTTGAGGATAGGAGGAAAACTGTTTTTATTGTCGTGGCCTGTAAAGTCCTCTTGCAATCCTATTTATCCCTGTTGAAGAAACTTCTTTCTTCCTCTCTCTAAATTGTAAAAAAAGGATAGTGGTCCTTGGCATCTCTCCCCCAAGCCAGGTTTGCCAAAACTCATGTGTTCAGCAGGCTTTAGTCATTGCTGTGGGTTGCACTTCCATAGAGAAGTTGTTGAGTTATAGTATCTCTGAGCTTCAGCTGTCAATAAAATGCCTCATTTAGCAAATGTAATAATGTTTTTGGCCTGTGTCAGCAATCCTCACGGCTACTCAGAAGGAGGTAATGTTGATGTGCCAAGAGACTAAATAACTGTAATTGTTAATGGCAAATTCCATACAGGTAGAAAACAGGAGTCCATGCTAATACTGGAACTTGGATTTATAGGCTGAAATTGTATGTATCCACAGCATAGAAAAATAGCTTATTATGTGTTGTGTGTGGCTCATTCACAATAAATAAACAATAGGCCCATTAGAGTTGATTGTGATGACTTTCGTTATTTGGTGATGTTTAATTTCTGATGAAGTTGTGGACTTCAGTCTTCTGAAAATGCAACTCCAGAAGCTGATGGCTTTCCATAGGTACTGTAGAAGTTTTAGCTGGCAGAAACAATCTTTTATCTATTGTTGTTGCAGTAGAACTTCAGGCTGCCAAAGTAACTCTTGCTAGTTAAGTTTGAATACAGCCTATTTTGAGCTGGTTTGTGGTTTTAAAAAACATGACCCAACGCAATTTAGGGGTTTTATTTCTTTATTTAAATAATAGAAGGAAAACTGAAACAGTGTTAAGACTAGGCTGGTTGACTATATAATTGCACACAAGAAATTCCTCTAGATTTGTTAATATGAAGTGTCATACACAGATTTCATTCATCTGCAGTTCTTGTACATAGCAGTATGAGACCAGGTATTAAAAGTCTGTGAGTAGGTTCTTGGCTTGGATTAAAGATCACTGATATTAGAAGTGCTATCTTTTTCTTTATAACATTAATTTAACATGTGAAAAGGAGCTTGGAGAGAAAGAAAAAAGTCTGGTTCTTTCTAAGATGGGCCTCTTGGCTTCTGGGAAGGAGCGCACAGTGGCTACGTGGAAAGGAAGCTTATGTCAACTTTCATTCAGCCAGAGGTATATTTCAACACAGGTTTAACATGTCTGGAGATTTTGGGAGGTGGCTATAGTGACTGATTAAACTCCACTGTGCCTCTTTTTCCCCTGCTTACACTGACAGTAATGCACCACTGTCACTGCAGCATCGTTTTTTCTATTCATACCATGGAAAGGGTTGAGGGAAGGGTATTAGGAAATTCCAACAGACTCTTCCTTAAGAAGTGTCATCGCTTCTGATTTTGTCTTTTTGTCTTCCCGGAAAGGAGATGGAGAATAAGTTTAAACTAAAGGTTAAGAAAGAATGGAAACGTTTCCTTTCAAATGACAATAATAATATTTAACTGCAGTATAGCATAATTTGGGATGTGGGCAAAGGCAAGTGGCTGCCAAGGAAAAGAGGAAAATTAAATAATATCTTAATATGAACTTTCACTGTAAATATAGCCAGGACAGAAAATTGTGACCTAGAGATGTGTAGTGAATTGCTTTGCTATTGAGAGTATAACTCAAGCGGAGATCGGGCTGCTTCACTTCACCAATTCTTTAGCCTGTATTTGGCTTCAAGGCAGGTGCCCACACAGCATTATCCTATGGCTGATTGTGGCAGGACAACTCTGTCCCAACCCGTGCCCATGAGCTTGTTTCCCACAGGTATCAAGGCTTGCAGGAAGGGCGGGGGGAGAGTGTATGCACATCTTCCCCAGCATGCAGGCCGAGAGAGGTAAGCGGCTGGACCAGGGGACACGAGAGTGCGCTCACCTTTTGCACTTGAAAGGTCATGCCTGTGGTACCTGTACCCTTACTTTTTGGTTGGCTCCTACGTCCTGCCCCCTTGGGCAAGTGCAGTCAGTGTCTGTTTCTGCAGTCCTGATCTTTCTCTTGGAACAAACTTCCAAATTAAAGGCAGTTTTACTGCATCTCTAGACTACACATCCCAGGACAACTCTCTAGATGCTATGGACAAAACTACAACAGTTCACTCTTCCTTCCCCCTATACAGCCTTTCAGCATCCTTTCAGTAGCCTTTGTACCCTCAATTAATCCATATGACCTTAAACTCTGGCCCAGAACATGCCTCACAGGCTACCTGCCTCAGGTTATGAAACACAGCTCTGGTGGGGTGTGACATGCTGCTTCAGGTGTGTCTCTGTGTGTGTGGGAACGTACTGTAAAATAGTATTTGTGTTTTGGGGTCACTGCATGGTATTTGCTTGTGACTTGGGCAAAGTGTAATGGGGAGTGGAAGAGACTAGCCTGCTCTAGAGGGACCCAGCCTGTTCCAGTGCACACTCCCATGCTGTCAGCATAGCCTTCCTGAGACACACCGAGCTGCATGTTGGCTAGCAAAGTGTATGAGGCTGCATAGACTCTGCCTGGAGTTTTAAAAGAAAAGTCAAGCGTTGATGGGCTATTTAGGAAGAGTTGCACACAGCTGCTCCTCAGGCTTGTTTTGGCACAAGCTGAAACAGAAAATATCTTCTATATGTGAAAGGAAGCAACTTGGGGGCTTATGTAAGCTGCATCAAGCAGATGACTACTATTTAACCAGGGGAATTATTCTCCCGCAGAGACAGTAGCTTGGTTACCATTCAGCAAACATCCAGAACATAGTTGTGGTTGTTCAGGGGCTTGATTCCTTCTTCCTTTTCAGGATTCACTAGAGCAAAGGCAAGGCCTCACAGAGAGTGCTTTTGTATTTCATTATGCTAATGGCAACCACTTCTCCAGGACAGAGAACTTGCTATGTCATAAAGATGCTCAGCATTTAATAAATAAATAAATCACCTCTGTCACAGTGCATAGCCTGGGCATATCTGGTGGGAAAGAGCTTGTTCCCCTTGTTTTCCTTCTCCTGCCTTTAAGAGCATGTCTGGCAACATAAAGGGTTTGAAGAGTTTAGGGCCTGACAGTGTTTTTTCTCTCCATACAGGTGTAGTGTAAAGATGCTGAATATAGCAGTCTCCCAAGTGGAGGAGTTTGCTACTTCTGCACAGTATCTCAGAGGTGTGGACTCACTTGTGTGGGCTGATCTCCTCTCTGCCCTTCAGACTGCTCTTCACTTCCGTGAGTACACTGGTGTATTTTTTAAAATATCTTTTAGTCTTCTGGTGTATCTTGATACCTGCAATACCCTGTCTACCGCTAGCAGAGGCAGGGCATAGCATTCCATCGCTCTTCAGCCTGTTCTACTGCAAATGAGTCGTGGCATGAATACACTCTGTGCCAAGTGGTAAGAACACAGTGATGGAATTACTGTCTGCTCTGCAGCACACAGGGGCACAGGGAAGCAGTGTTGTGCTATGTGTGAAAGGAAGAACTGGGGAACTGCACCCTTGATTTGGCTCAGTTGATATTGGTGGTTTGGGTATTAGAGAGGGAGGGTGAGGGATGGATAAACAACCCTCTTCTCAGCTGCTTCCTGACTGGAGGGTCTACCTGGCTTTTCAGTGCGCTCTTGTGGTTTGAGACCTGTTGCAAAACAGTTAAGTGATTGTGTGAGGGAATTTGTAAACCGTTAACGTATGTCATACAGCCTCCTCTAGTTTTTCTTTCATTCTTATATAGCTTTTCTTTAAAAGGTTAAATGCTGATTCAACTCAATATGGATAATAAATGCACAGATAAAATTTGCAGACTAATTTCCATGTGGGGAATAATATGATGCTGCCAGTTTCTGACTGGAGCAGGGTCAAAATACTGCTGAAATTCATTTATTGATCCATCTGTTTAGGAGCATCATTACAGGGCAGTAAGGCACGTAAACTGAGAGTAAAGAACAGCAGTACCTTACAGGAAGACTGTTCATTTAGTAAGCAAGACGTGACTTTACAAATTACATACAAGTGCATTTCTGCAGCCACTGCTCCAAGCTCTGCTGGAGTTAGCAGCTCCTCTGGCAGGTACCACTGTTCTTTGGCTTCTTCTCATCCATGTTTATGTAGTCCACTGAGCACAATGGGATGGTGCTCAAGTGCTATATTTTATAAAAAGATATACTGTGCACAGAAACAATCCAATAGGACTTTTGGCCTCTACTGAGGTGCAGTTTTGCATGGTTATGGTGGTTGAAAAATGAATTAAGCAGCAAGTGGTTCCATACCTCCTGTTGAACCTCCAAACCCTGTGAAAGGGCTCTGTGTGGCTCCAGGCTGACTTGCAGGTGTACTTTTTGAGCACCAGCTACTGCTCAGCATCTTTACAGTTCAGTTTGGGAGGGGGAGCAGCTGTTATTGCTGATCCTGTAATAAGCAAAGACTTGGCAAATTCCGGTACCTATTAATTCCCCACAGCTGTCTGAAGTCTTTTAATATGTTTGCTGGCTACTGCAGGAAAGTCTTGTGAAGCAGACTACAAGACAAATTCCCTGGAGCAAAATCCTTCCCTGCAGGTAGCTATTACAAATTTCCAGTCGCTGCCTCGCTGCGCGCAGATGGCTGGTCTCGCCAGCCACCGGCTGCTGCTGAGCTGTGCGGCACGGTGCCAGCATCACAGCAGCCAGCCTCACACCGCGCTGTGCTTTGCTCACAGCCCCTGGGGAACCACTGCCGGCATTGCTTCTGCTGGTGGCACCGTGGCACAGAAGGGGGGTTGTCTGCACCGTTATCAGCTCAGGAAACCTTTTAAGCAGCTGTCTTTATCAATGCTTGTTACAGCACCTATTCTCGCTTGTGTTGCCCTAGTGCCACCTTGCCTCTTTCAAATACCCTTCATAGGATTTAAGGATGGGGAGCAGGGAGCCAGATCACTCTTGCAGTAACTGGGCATGGAAACACTTCAGTGGATCTTGCCCATCCTCAGCAGTGTCTGCCTTTCCTTTGTACAGTGTGTGCCTTGGTAGGCTTTGGGGCCAATGGGGAGGAAGGGTGGAAACCCACTTGGAGGTGAGTGATGGCAGTAGTCCCCTTCTGCAAGGATTCCTGGCAGCTGCAGATCCCTTGCAGAGGAGGTTCTTATTTCAAAAGGGTTAGAATGAGGCAAATCCTTGGCCTTTTGGCTTATCTTCTGTGTGCCGGTGACAAAGCCAGGGTAAGAAGTCTGCCACTGAAGTTGGGGAGCTCCTGTTTTGCTCTTGAGTTTTTCAAACTGCCTTTCTGGTGGCAATCCCCAAACAACATGCAACTCGAGCACCGCTGTGGTTAGAGCAATGGGAGACTGCCTGTTGCTGAAGCCCCTTTAATGGCAAACCACCATTGTAACCACTTTGATAAGACTTCATAGTGCAGACCTACATTTGCAATCTGATTTAGGGCAGCCTGGCAATGTCTAGACACCATGACGGTGACATTTCCTTCCAACAGCTCTTGGTAGGAACTTTTTTGATATTAGAGTTTATTTCCTGTGTGCAATCAGTGATTGCCCAGCAGTTAAATATAACAGCTCTCTAATGGCTTCTGCTGCTGTGCTGTTGCTCGTTATGAATGAGGCACTCAGGAAAAGGAACTTGTCTTCTGGATGGGAATTTATTAAAAAGGAGGAGTTGACCTTTAAAACAAAGCTGGTTTGGTCCATTCCATGGGGTGGAGAGAAAACACCTTCTGGGTGTGTCAGAGATTTTCCTTGAAGAGGGGTCTCTTGCAATGGCACAGGGAGCTCTGCATGCTGCTGGCCAGGGACTGCCACAGAGCAGCTTTCCCAGGCACAGGGGCATCCACGTTCTTGGCCAGGCTGGCACTAGGAGGGCTGCTCCTTTTCTCTGTGGGTTTTGCTTGGGTAGTCTCAGTTTAGCACTCTGGCAAGCCTGGACCCAAATAGCTTAATATCTGTTCTGCCACCACCATTCCTGTCTCTCTGGTTTAAGTGCTGGGGAGGCCTCGTATGTGTGAACAGTGCCACCTTGGGAAGCGCTCCTTTAAATGTGACTAAAGCCTTGCTGAGGATTAACTTGTGTGAGCGGTTAGAGCCTGCTGAAGACTGACTCTGTCAGGCTTGTGCTCATGTTCCCAGGTTGTCCTCTGACCTTAGACAAAGCTCTCAACCTTCTGACACTTCACCATCCACATCCTTCTAGTAAAATGTGTTTCATGTCTTAAAATGCTGCTATGAAGTAGGCTGAAATACCTGTGTGTCTATGTGCCTTTAAAATACTACTGTGGAGGATAAGACTGGTCAGATTGGAGAACTTGAGCTGGGCACCTCAGTGGTTTGCAGAATCACCATGAACCTCTCCACAGGCCCCCTTGGGGTGGGATTTAATCGTTCAGAAGGGCACTGGCAGCTTGATGTAAACAGCCACTTAGAAATTAGTGACAAGAGACAGTTTACTACTGAGGTCCTTTTAAATGTCAAGCCAAACTGCCAGGAACCCCCAAAGAAATAGAGTGCTGAAGGTTAAGGGCATTGAGTAGCAGATTTGAAGCAAATATTAAATTTTATTACTAAAAGAATTGGACTACACAGTGTACGTAAATTTTAAATCCACCGTTTTATTTGGATTTAAACTTAAGCAGCTGGCTACAACTTTTTTCCCCCTCCCACCTACGGCAGCACTAAAAACCCAAGGTAGTTTTATGTAATAAGATAAATGATTCAACTGCTCTTGTAACTAGGAAGGCTACTGGAAACAAACCTTTCTTTCATGCAACACCTGAGCCTCTCTGAGCACTCTGATATATCTGTCAATGTATTATCTGCTTAATAAAGCCATGGTCTGAAAAAGATACCTTTAAAAAAATAGCACTTACTGCTCTTAGTAGCAATCTGTTGTACTGGTATGAAAGTCCTCCCTAATGCTGTCACTCCCACTCCTTGCTGCTCATTGCAGAAACTCAGAGCAATTCACCAGATTAAACCTTTTTGGGAGATAAAGCTTAGCAGTTATTACAGCCCAGTGGGTCTTTCTGTCTGGAGTTCAGCTGCCTTAGAGTAGAGCCCGGGTTTTCCTGGAGCTAGATGTCACAGTGCTCCTAGGACACCCTATGTACATCTGGATGGGGTGGGTGTCCTTAGCAAGAATCAGAGTGTCAGTATTAAAGAAAGAAAACAAAGCAGGGCATGTCAGCTGTTCCTGCAGCAGACAGGCTGTCGGTGCAGCCTTCTCAGCCTCTACAAGCAGAGCCAGGTTCTGCCTGGTTTTTGAAAAGGAGCAAGTTGGTAGCAGCTCCCAGATATTTTGAATCTGGCTGCTCCAGGTCCCAGTTTAATTCATAATTCAGAACTCCTTCTCCCCGCCCCCCATTCATGCTCTCCACATGTCACTGCTTCCTTCAAGCATTGCTGATGGTGGAGCTCATATTCTAGGGCCAAAACCACTGCTCTCTTTGGCCCCATCAACTGTCTCCTTATCCGAGTCTAGCTAACACTGGAGCCAGTGGCTCTCAGCCCTCTTCTCTAGCCTAGGTCAGCCCTCTTAGCCCCTTCCTTTACTAGGGATTTTTGCATCCTGAGACAGAGAGACTGAGAGGACCACAGCAGCCATAAAGTTCCATGGAATCATCTTCCTTCTGTCACATTCCTCTACTGAGACCTCTTTCACAGTGTGCACAATCATCATTGCTTCATTAAGACACTAGAGGAGAAATGAGGGGAATGAAGAGGAAGAATAATGATGTTGACACGCTGCCCACCCCCCAACTGCTGATGAAATTCAATGGGATAAATGCACTAATTGTTTGAACTTGCAGGCAGACTACCAGGTTGTTTGGATTTTTTTTTTTTTTTTAAATAGAACAGGAGGCCCAGAGAGGTACAAATGTGAGCAGATCCGTTTAAACTCTTGCTTACTGCCCTAGAAAGAAATTTTAGTGTGTATGGGAGAGGGGAACTTGCACATGGAATATTAAGGTGCACACCACGATCTCTCTTTGAACTCAGTGTCTAGCTTTGGTCTGCTTGACTGAGGAGAATGCAATGACAGCACTGAAATAGAGTACGAGGTGCAACGAAGGCCTGATACTGAGGTGTCCTTTTACTGAGACATCTCATGCCACCTTGCTCTTAAACAATCCTGAATTATAAATGTGCTTCACAATTGCAGGGTAATTTTAATTGTTCAAAAGTAGGAGTCTGTGGTTTGGGGAAGGTCAGGAAGGAGGCAATGTGATAGCAGGGAACCAAACTGCAGCAGCTACAAGTTAGGAGTAGAGAATTGCAATAAACTCTGTCAAACTCATTCTTTTGAAATGCAAATAAGACCAGTGATCAGAGAACTACAGAAGTGATTTTAATGATCTCTCCAGTTGCTCCTCAAGCAGACTAATCTACAAAATAAAAATTCTCTGTTGTACTGTATGTACTTGGAATCCTTCTTCTGAGGCCTAAGTAGTATTTTCCTTCTACTATCTGCTTTTCCTGCAGATCTTTTCTGATGTAAAAATACTTATCTAGTCCAACCCAGAGATGAAACATTGAAGTAGAAGTGATGAACAGTCTGTATTTGAGCAAAAATTTGCAGCAGTTTCCCAGGGAATGTGCTCACTGGATATGGCTTTTGAGCCAAAGGCCAAAATCTGTAGATTCCTTGTAGGAAGGGTTAGCAGTGGACAAGTATTAATACTTCCTTAACTTTATCAGAAGACATTCACCAGACACCCAGTGTTGCTTGCCATGTGTTTTACTAGGGCTCTCGGAAGTTGCCGTAATTCAACTCCTTGTGAGACCCTACATCAAAGGGTAAAGCACTGCACCTAACTTGAGATGAATGACTGAAGAGAAATTGTACCAAAACTCACTTTTCTAAAGTCTAAATGTCTAAAGCCTAGTGACCGAAAGTCACTTTAACCTTTCCAGGACTTATGCCCCCCGCCCGCCCCCCCCCCCCCCCCCCCCCCCTACAATTTAACATGTCCTTATGCTTGGCAAGGTAAGGGAAATTGGTAGCTTTACCCACATACCCTTTGCACCATGCTGACTGCCCTTGGTATCACAGGAAAACCCAAAGCCTTGCAAGCACAGTGGGAGTGTGTCACTGAGCCAAAAAACTCATAGCCTGCAGAGGCAGAAGTTGGCCCAGGTTCCTGCCAGGACAGCTCAATTCAAGCACTGCTGTTGCCTTCCCTTCTCAGGACAGCTGGAGCTTGGCAGCTCAACCTGTGGACTTTCCACAGTCTTGTTACTGGAGAAGCAACCCCTCTGTTGTCACTCAAATGCTCTTAGCAAAGTGTTTTCCTGGGAATTGTGACTCCTCCAATTTTTGTCTCCACACCTGG
This sequence comes from Strix aluco, assembly GCF_031877795.1. Classification (NCBI taxonomy): domain Eukaryota; kingdom Metazoa; phylum Chordata; class Aves; order Strigiformes; family Strigidae; genus Strix; species Strix aluco. Next base: position 57,081,552 of record NC_133934.1, read on the forward strand.
ATTGGCATAGGAGGATGCCTGCCTTTTATCTGCCTGTCCATGACTTTTTTTACAGATAGGTCTCTTAAACCTGGGGGTCCATCGAGATTTCTGTGTTGACACCAGTGACCTGACAAGGACATCCTTATACAGTCTGAAAGATTACTTTGTTCTTTTTTTATGATGTATGAAGCCAATAGATACTCCTACACAATACTGTAAGGCAGCTAGTGACATAACAGAAGATGTTAGAGGTGTTCTGGAAATCATAACGTTATCATCATCTTCACACTCAATCTAGCAGCCACCTCCCTGTAACAGCACTGAATGCAAGGAATGAAGTGGTGCTGTCATAAAAATTAATGGGAAAACAAATTATTTTTTTAAACTGTGTGCATTTATGAACTTTCTTACAAACTAGAACAACAGAGCTGATATTGCATATCTTACTGCTGAAGTGATACCTATGATAATTTTTTAATAACTTGTTCCTATAATGTTTTGTGGAAATTTATTGTAGAAATATGTAACACAATAAATAAACTAACAAAAAGTTATGTCAAAACACAAGTTTAACATGTGTGCTAATGATTTACCTCACACCATGCCAACACTCAAATTTAGAGTTCTGTAATGCAGAACTCCTGCCATTCAGGTTGGTCAGTGGGTTTTGTTCAGGGATTTTGATTTCCCACTTCAATAGCTCCCGTTTTGGATGGTGCTTATTAGAGATGGTTATTGATCCTCTTTGCAAGTTTTCTTTGGACATTGAACTGGCAGTATTACCTGTTGCAAACACTTCATGGTTTTTTGCCTTGCATACTCTTTTTCTCCCATGTTCGTTGAGAATAATGAAAGGATATATGGCACATTTAGACAGTAAAAAAAAAAAGTGCTTCCTGATGTTGTTTGCATGATGCTTTTATTGAAAAGAGCCACTGTTTCAGGAACAAGACTACAGGATTTCTACATTCAAGTAGGCATATAGACAAATAGACCCAGTATATTTCTTTCCAAATAGCAAAAGTGCAGATCGTGCTTAGAACACGTGAGATTTTTAATGATGGAGAAAAAAAACCCCATAATTGTGTTTGTGGAGTCTGTTAGGCTGTAGAAGTGGCAAAGCCAGTTACAGTGAATCTAGACATGAGCCATGTCCTTTGGAGATGTGGTATTGTATGCGTGTCTTGTGTGAAGATGGCAAATCTTACAACTGCATAACACATTTAAACATTTGATTCTTCTTTGCTGACAGCACAAACCAAAGCTTTTCTGAAGGCAACAGCCATAACTAAACTGTGAGTACTGCCCAGGTACAAAGGCATTGGTCTTTTGGGAACCAGCCAGAGCTTGGACACTTGTTCCAGAAAGCTGTCAGGACTTCAGGAACACCATCAGTTTGGGTAGTGCATGGTTACATTAGCCAAGCATTTTCAAAATGTACTATATTTCTGAGTGTTTGTTGTTCATTTAATGAAGTTGCGTTGACAGATTTCAGGATGCTATTACAAGCACCTAAGCTGCTGTTCAGAGGTCAAGTGCCTCCTGGCAGTTTTCTTTAGGTCTGTAACTTCTGACAGTAGGGGGATTTTTAATAAGCAAGGGAGAAGGAAGAATCTTCATTTACCTTAAGACAGATGACAGTGTAGTGCCTAGGCATTCCTCTAGGCTGCTGTAAAAAGGGTTCAAGTCTTTTTAGCAACTTGGATGCAGTAGAGATTCTCTGAAAAAAGACCTTAGTTGCAGAGTTGTATCAGCTAATTTGGGCTGGGAGAGACCAAAATACCATGCTGTCCTACACTCTTTGAATAAGAAAATATCTCCTAACCATTGTTTTCTTTATATTTTAACCTAAACAGCAGTTATAAATGTATGAAAATAAGTTCTGAACTGCATATAATGTTTATATAGAATTTATATCTATATTTGCATAAAATTCCTTATTTATAAATTTATTTAAAATGAACCATTATTTTGTGGAGGGGGGACGACACACAGCACCTTAATCCCTTGGTGATACCATTTGTAACACCTTTGCTAATGCCAGCCTGAGCCAAACTACTGTCTTTGTTATACTTGTTTAAAGAAAGTAAAAATAATGAAATCTGAAGAGTTGGAATATCTAGAGGTTTCTCTGAAAAGAGTTGGAAAATACAAGGATGAGATCCTAGTACAATGGTTGAAGAAAGGTTTCAAATTGTTTAGAGGAGTCCTTAGGCTGTCAAATTCACACTTAAGAAGGAAAAATACATGCCTCCATAACAACTGTGAGAACCACTGGAAAGACTATGGTAACTGGTTTGACAATAAAAAGTACAGCACTTAGTCTGGCATCTTCTGTTTTGACCTCCTGTCTTTTGACCTCCTGTTAATAGTTGTCCTTCCCATTTAAATAGGGTCATATCTCTCATCTTCAAGACTATTCCATTTCCAATTCAGAACTTGAAGTTCATGTCCTTTTCCTCAGTTTGGCTACTTGACCATTTTCTTTTTGCTCATTTTATCTCATATTTAAGAAAGTACTGAGTCTGAAGAAGGGGACCTAAGAGATGGGGGAGGCTGGAAACAGGTCCCTGCTCACGGAGGCAGGAAAATCCTCTCCCAACCTCCCTCACCCTCCATGGTGTCCCTTCACAATAGATTCGGGGCCCTGGAACTTTTGAATGAAGTAGAGAAGGAGGAAGAAAATGAGTCGAACAAGGAGGAAGATCAAGGCCCACTAAGGCCAGGTCGCTCTAAACCATTTATTAAAACCAATTCTAAAAAGAACCCCAGAAGGGTCATTGTAGTGGGTGACTCCATTCTGAGGGGTGTCGAAGGCCCAATATGCAGACTGGACCCACTTCATAGGGAAGTCTGCTGCCTCCCTGGGGCCTGGGTAAAGGACCTCATGGCAAAACTCCCCACTCTAGTGAGACCCAAGGACTACTACCCTCTCTTGGTTTTTCAGGTAGGTAGCGATGATATTACCAAGAGAAGTCCTAAATCATTGAAGAGAGATTTCAGGGCCTTGGGGAAACTGGTTAACGGGTCAGGGGCACAAGTAGTGTTCTCCTCCATCCCTTCATTTGCAGGGATGGATGAAGATTATTACAGGAGAACTCAACAGATTAACTTGTGGCTCCGAGACTGGTGTTACCAGCAGGGCTTTGGATTTTTCAATCATGAGTTAGTATACAGGATGCCAGACGTTTTGGCATCAGATGGGACGCAGCTGTCCCAGAGGGGGAAGAGCATCTTGGGGCAGGAGTTAGCTGGACTCATTGAGAGATCTTTAAACTCTCTCAATGAAGGGGGAAGGGGACAAAACTGGAACTCCCAGACATAAGCCCCAGGGTAGATTACCAGAGTTTGTGGGCTGTTGTGCCAGCGATGACCCTCACCCTGCTATCCCAGTGGAGGCAAGGGATGGAGACATGCAGCATAACAAAGATGCAAGGGATATTGATGGATCAGTAACTGTGGTAACCCCTGTGAGAGGTCAGGCTGGACTTAGGACCTCTAAATGCGAAAAGGTACTGGGGACATCAGCCCATCTGAAGTGCATCTATACCAATGCACACAGCATGGGTAACAAACAGGAGGAGCTTGAAGCCATGATGAAACAGGAAAATTATGATGTAGTGGCTATTACAGAAACATGGTGGCATGTCTCCCATGACTGGAGTGTGCCTGTTGAGGGCTACAAGCTCTTTAGGAGGGATAGACAAGGAAGGAGAGGTGGTGGGGTGGTGCTGTATGTCAGGGACTGTTACGATTGCTTTGAGTACAAGTGTAGTGAAGACAGGGTGGAGTGTCTTTGCGTTAGAATCAGGGGGAAGGCCAACAGGGCAGATGTTGTAGTAGGAGTCTACTATAGGCCACCCACCCAGGACAGAGAGTTGGATGAAATATTCTATAGGTACTTAGGAGAAATCTCACAATCGCTTGCCCTTGTTCTTGTGGGAGACTTTAACTTCCCAGACATCTGCTGGAAATACAACACACCTGCACCAGGTCAGCCTGAGCTCTGCCGAGTGAACAGCAAGACTGTCTCTCTCCCATGTTTGTTTGGTTTTTATTTAAAAGCAGAGGTGTTTTATAGCAGACAGTAGGTGCAGGTCATTCTGTTGGCTCCGAGTACAGTGCATTGCTTCATGTGAAGCACCTCAAATGTTGCTGACTTTGGAAAGCTAAAATAGTGGAGTTCTAATGACTGAATATTAATCCACCAAGCACAGCACATGCTGCATATTGCTCACAGAATTAAGGGCAACCTCTCAGCTTTCAAGATTTCCTCCTTGAAATCAGGGAGAAAAGACTACCTGAGGAATAGCAATTGTTGTTATGACATTAGAAATTAACACCAATGCACATTTGTTTAATGTTCTTAGCACAATCTAGTTTTCCATATGGACCAATCATCACAAATCACCTCAGTAAACTTTCCTGCCGGTGTTGCTTTCAGTTTAGGACACTCATCTTTACCATCCTGACCATAAATCCTCAGTAGGATAGTATGGTTTCATCAAAGAATTCCTGCAATTTGCTGGAACAAAGAATTGAGGTGGCTGTATTTAGACAAGAAAATCTTGACAATGACAGGGTGAATGTTTTGGCCGCTGGCAGAGAGGGAATAAAGCAAGAACATGAAAGACTAGGAGACAAGATACATTGGCTTGGATCCGAGGGAGAGGAAAAACCAAGGATAATGACAAAGTTGTTAAGCTGAGGTAGGGGTAACTGGGGAATATCATCAGCAGAAAAGATGAACAAAAATAACAGAAAAATACATTCTGTCCCTTTTTATGCCTACTTAATCAGAACTACCATAAAGCTGATGCCCAATGCATGGAAAAGACTTAGAGAAGTCTATAGTGGTCCAAAGAGCCAAAGGGGACTAGTGAATAACAAGTAGCATCCAAAATACTCCAATTACATAGCAGATTGCTTCCTTGGAAGAAAAACAAGCTAATATAAATACAAAAGGACCAGAGACAAACCCCCCAAAATAATCCACTTGATTCAGCAAGCTGTCAGCTGCACTATTTCATTCCCTCTCTCTTCTTAAACCTCCTTCCCTCTGCTGAATGCCTTCTGAAGCAGCATCTCTTCTGAGCTAAGGGTTTTGTTAGTTCTCTGGCTTCCCCCAACCTGTATAGCTGCGTGTAATGATGCCACATGTTTATAGGTACTTATGAAATGGTTATCTGAAACCTCCAAATCATTAGTAAGTCTCACTTAGAACTGGTTATTCTCAGTGAGATTTTGGGGGATTTTTAATTCCGTGAAGAGCTGGGCACCAATTAAGAGAATACACCAATTTGATGAAAGAAAAGGAAACTGAAGTAAACATTCTGGGACCCAGATGCAGGAGGGATTTTTTTTTTAGACCTTGATTTCCCAGTGGCTTGAATTTACAGCATTTCCATTCTAGGAACTTTATTAGGGAAGCAAAGGTCTCAGCCTTTCATCTCAGAGGCTGTGAGGAAAGGCTGCACGGCTTTGCGCTCCCCTGCCTGTCCTCTCAGAATCATAGCTACATGCCCTTTACAGTACCTTCCAAGCTGCCAGGAACATAACTTTTGATAACTCCAATTTGTACTTACATGAAGGCTATATTCGCCTATTATAAAGACTTTCTATAGAATTCTGTCAAAAGGTCATACTGATTTTTTTTTCTCCACCAAAAACCATACACTTCATGGATTTTATATTTACCATTTAATATTTTTCTTTCTGCACATGAGGATGCTTTTCTAACCAGTGTGATAAAGAAAAGGAAATGATCATGTTATTGTCACTGTGGCTTTCAAAAAAGTGTGTCTTTAATTTTTCTGCTTTATGGTATGCAGTGGTCTATAAAGAGTAGTAACCAGTTAGTATGGAAACATATGTATGTACATACACACACTCACCTGCACAAATGAAGAGGCTAAGAAAGTGCCAGGGAAGGCCTAAATTCTGTTGGAAACGATGTATAAATCTGTCCCTAGGTCTGAAAAGAGAGCTGTGTGACTGCTGGAGTGGAAGAACAACTCCTGTATATGAAAGATGATACTGTCACACCAACAAATGTGCATAAATTTGCCACACTTAGTCAGAAGCCTCTTCTAATGTTAGAGCAGCTCAGTTTTGGAGCAGACTTCCAAGGTGAATGACAGTGACAATTTGCGCTAGGTTTAGGACAAAACCAGAACTGGATTTCCTGGTGTGATTGACTGCAGTAGCTAAAGGTTGACCACCTTCTAGCAGCTTCCCAAGACCTTTGACTGTTTACATGCATGATACCTTCAAAGGTATTTTTGCTTGGCCTTGCCTTTTGGTTTTCTCTGTGCTGTCATAAGCTACAACATCCAAAGTGCTTCCGCTTGCTGCTGACTGACAGTTCATGCAATCCGTGTAGCAGCCGATAGCTGACCATCCACCTGAAACTATGAGCTCAAGGATCCGTGAAGAAGAGAGTTATCTGCCTTGAAGATCAACAAACATGTCAGAGATCCAAAAGAACCAACCTCAAGTGCACAAGGTAGAGCTTTAACAGGAGAAATTTGGAAAGGAGGAATTGGGAAGATGGCAACATGAGTTAGGTGAGACAGAAGAGCAGGAGAGGCAACAGCGGGTCATCTCCAGGCATAAAGAAAATCACGCAAGTCCAAAATTTAGCATATAGTCCACCATTTTCCTGGCTAACAAGGTTGGGAGCTCATGAGATCAACAGATCCTTGCAAGTCCTGAGGCACATGTTATCATGGATGTAGAAATGCTTAGAAAGTTACAGGTGCATTAAGCTCTACTCAAAAATGCTGTGCAAGACCAGGGATGTTGTTTGTCAGGCATTTACCAATATGATTATTTTTGTTTGTATTATTTTATGTACCCAGTGCTTTTGAATACATGTCAGAGCACTTTGTTTGTTTGGTTTTTATATATATTCCATGTCAATAGGTGCAAGAGACTTCACTAAGTGGGAAAATCAGGTCTGAATGATGCTGTGTATTTTGTGATGAGTAAATTAGGCCTTTCTTTTGGTCAGTCACAATGTTGAGATGACTTTTATGTCAGTATATGCTAGACCAGACTGTACTAGTTCTCTAGTATTTTTTCATTTGCTGAAAACTGTATGCAATTTTAAAAGCCAAAAGAGTAATTGTACTCTAATTATTGTCAATGCAATTATATGTGTGTCCAGTGTAACTCTGCTCTTAAAGGCAAAACACTGCTGGAAATGGGACACTTTGGTGAATGGTCTATAATGATGTAACTGAGCAAATTTATTGTCATATTTAAACACTTCAGATAGGTTTGGTGGGTTATCTCTGCAGCTGATTTATAGGTTTAGATGATAGAGAACAGACAGTACTTGGAAGTGTGCATCAGTCATCTACAATCAGGGAGAAAATTTCATAGTGCTTTTTTGTCATCTCAATTACAAGGTTTGTAAGAAATGTCCTCTCCTTCCGCAAGAGAACATGGGACTTGTAGAGGAAAACATCACATTGCAAGGGCCTAGGGAAGTCAGTGAGGGGATATATACGTAGACTAAAAGCTCCAGTTGCAGCATTACTATCTAATCAACTTAACAGTTTTTGTCTTGCGAGAATTCAAACCTTTGTGTTTTTAGAAGGCACATGGAAGTTTGAAAATACATAGTATCATAGAGTGGTTTGGGTTGGAATGGACCTTAAAGATCACCTAGTTTCAAACCCCTTCTGTGGGCAGGACACCTTCTACTGGACCAGGTTGCTCAAAGCCCCATCCAACCTGGCCTTAAACACTTCCAAGTAGCCCCAGCCTCTCTGGGCAGCCTGTTCCAGTGCCTCACCACCCTCACAGTGAAGAACTTCTTCGTTATATCTGATCTAAATCTACCCTCTTTCAGTTTCAAACCATTACCCCTCATCCTATCCCTATCTCTGATGAAGAGTCCCTCCCCAGCTTTCCCATAGGCCCCCTTGAAGTACTGGAAGGCCACTATAAGGTCTGCCTGGAGCCTTCTCTTCTCCAGGCTGAACAACCCCAACTCTCTCAGCCTGTCCACAGGGGAGGTGCTCCAGCACCCTGAACATCTGCATGGCCTCCTCTGGACCCGCTCAAGCAGGTCCATGTCTTTCTAATGTTGGGGGCCCTAGAGCGGGACATGGATAGGGTCTCACAAGAGTGGAGTAGAGGGGAAGAATCCCCTCCCTCAACCTGCTGGCCACACTTCTCTTGATGCACCCCAGGACATTGCTGGCTCTTACTTAGTTTTCCATCCACCAATACCCCCAAGTCCTTCTCCACAGGTCTGCTCTCCATCCACTCATTGCCCAGCCTGTATTTGTGCTTGGGATTGCCCTGACCCATGTGCAAGACCTTGCAGTTGGCCTTGTTGAACTTCATGAGGTTTGCATGGGCCATCTACCTGTGGTTCATCTTTTGTAGAAGTGGATTGTCTGTAATTATCATTTCAGCAGTGTTTTGTCACCTTGCCTGGACTATTTTGCCTGAGCGTTTGCAAAGTGCTGTGACAGTGGAGGAGACAGTGCTGGGTATGTTGTGTATGACAACAGGTCATGCTTCATGAGCCCAGCCCAATGTTTCTTTATGTGTTTTGGGATACTAAATTGCTAGTCCATCTGTCTAACACCATTGTAAATTTGCTGTTTCTTTTTTGTCGTGATTTGAGGAAAGGAGTTTTCAAAGCTGTATTAGCTACCGTATTTCAGAGGGGCTTGTCCTATAGCATCACTAGCACCAAAACACAAGAAAGGCGAGCTGCTTAGCCAAAAATTTTTTTTATTTAAGGAACTTAATCTATATTTCTGGGTACCTGTTAAAGGCTTTTGAATGGTATGTGTAAGTAGTCAGCAGTTTGTTTACCAAGAATCTATCGAATTAGTTGTGAATCTGAGAAAAATTAGTTTTGTCTGTAAGGTCCTTTACTCTCTATCAGGTACTCTTCAACCTTCTAGTTTTCTGTCTCTGATGAGACATGGGCTTCACCATTATCCCAGTGTGGTCAAATACTACCTTGCCAGTGGCAGCAGCAGCAAAATTGAGCCGTCATCATTGCCAAACAGAAGCTACCCTAATAAAGACTATTGTAAGTCTCTATTTGCCACATATTTTCATATATAATGTTACAGCCTAGGCATTTTTTCCACTAGAAAACCCCTTTCTGTGTTAATAATGAAGCTTAATTAATAAAAGGCTAATTTCTAAATTAGTGCTTCTATTTATAAGTGAGTTTTTCTCTGAAGTTATTTCATTGTAACTTACAGTTCACTTATTGTTGTGAAATTTGGATGATGACATAAATATTTATTTATTGATGTCAACCTTGGTTAATTTATTATTAAGCAAATATCAGGTAGAAATTGTATGCTGTATGTGATTTTCATGAGGTGTGATTAATCAATATCAATTCATCAAAGCCCACAGTCTGTTAATTCCAAAAGAAAATAAATTTAAGTAGAGAGCATCTGCCAGTAAACTTTTTGGCAGGAATTGAAGCTGTGTTTGAACATCCCAGTAACTGGAGAGAAGTTGGGCTCAAATAATTTTAAGCTTTTGATCTTGAACAAATTATTGCTAGCACTAATTCTTGATTCCTAAAGCATTTTTTCACACTTCAGAACACTAGTTGATGTTCCAAACTTCAGTCAGCTCAGGTGCAAAATTAGATTGGTCTGTTAATAGTTGATGTAGAAATCAGTGGAGTGAGCATTGATTGGACATGATGTGTTAGGACTCTCACAGCTTGTTTTGTTCATCTGCAGGGCTGTTACTGATACTAAAATTTAGACAGGATATATTTTGTGTTTCCTATCTTCCTTCCACAATTGTTTGTGGGTTACAACTGCTTGGCTTCACAGGGCTAATTTCATAGAATGAAATCTAAGACAGGTGTCATTCAGTAACCTCTGAGAACTGGTCACAAAAATGTTTGGTTCTTCCAGGTCCTGGTTAACACCCCCCACACCCCCCCCCTCCCCACGCTAACCCTCATAATCTTCTTTGTATCTCATGTAGTGGTGAAAAGAACCTGAGATGGCAATCGTCACTTCATTATTTCTAAAAATAAACAAATTGGCGGAGTATCTGTGTTGATGGAACAATCAAGACAATGAATATTAAACAGAAAATTATGGATGCAAGAAAGGTTTAAGGGTTTATAATTCAAAACAAATCAGTAGATCATATCCTAGTGTTGCTTAGTCAGTATTCAAAATTTAAGCACTAAATAATTCTATCACCCAGTTTGATGTTTTGCAACTAACTGCTAATTAGGAAGATTTGAGCAGGAAAATTAGCACCAGAAACTGGCAGGTATTTAATATTCCCCTTGAAAAATCATCTAGAAACATTTTTCTTCAGAAGCCATTTAAATCGGTCATTTCTGATACAAACCTGTGCCAAGTATTTGGATCCATAGCATACATATGCTAGGGTTATTAAGCACTAGGGAGTTCTTCACGGTAATTTAGCAATTCATTATCCTGCTGTAGATCCCTCTCAGGCAGTTAGCTGACTCTGTGTGTGTGCAATCTTAATCTGTTGCAATGCAAAATAAAATGGATTCACACCATTGACCACTGATTGTGATAGAAGATGATTTGCAAAAGCCATGTGAGGAAAATCTGGTGTTAGGATCCAGGTTGCTTGACATCTGGAACTTTATGCAGGGTGGACTGCAAACAGCAGCAAAACAGCTTTTCTTTGGAGTGATGGTGGTTATACTTACCTGTCTAATTTAGCCCTTTACAGATTAGAAATGAGAGTAAAGCCACGTAATATGCCTCACCCATGGAAACAATAACCTTCCAGCTGAGATGACTGTAAGGCTTTTAACTGCTTTGATGCTTGTATTTGTGTTTGTTCATATTCTATTAACCATATAATTTAATGGAGTACTGTATAGAAATAGAAATACCTGAGCTTTAAAAGAGTTTGCTTTGATACTAAAAGCAACACCACTATGTTAATATGGTGCTCTACTGCACAGCTGGGTAAATTAGCTGTGTTACTTGGCCCCTGGTGAGTGAGCTCATTTAGACATGAGATAGAGGCATAGAATTAGTTTGGAATTGCTGTTCAGAAATTCCTGAATAACTCACATCATGTATACGCACTTCTATGTCATAATTTTTGCTCTTGACTCCAGTTTGATTTAGTTCAACCTGTTCCCAACTGTACCAGAATAAGATACTCTTATTCTGCAATACAATTTTCTATACATGGATTACTTTAAGAATAGCTGTCATATTTTATATTTACACCCTATGTTATTCTAACTCAGCTTTCAAATCCTTACCATTCAAAAACTCAGAAATACGTAAAGTTTGGAAAGGCAAAAATTTTAAATCAAAGAGTTATAAAATGATCAATAATTCTGGCATTTACATTGAGAATATGAGTAGAAACAGTTATGTGAGATGGTTACCCTAACAGATGACAAATGAAGACATGGGTTTAGAAATAAACTGTCCAGAGTTCATTATTTGTGTAAGCTAAAGAATACAGAAGAAACAGCTAGATCCTGGAGTGTGGTAGGTATTTGTTAGTCACTGTAAAGTATGGATCAAAATCCTGCCAGCTGCAACCAACAGTGATGGGCAAATCAGTAGATAACACATTTAATATCAACCCACTTACAACTGTATTATTTCTGATAAGGTTTGTCACAAAAAAATATTAATACCTCCTCCCCACAAATAGAAACTGTGAAATTAAGCTCTGTGTCTATTTGCAATTCTCTTAGCATCAGGTATTGACCAGGTATGAGTGTGGGTATGAGTGTGGGCTATGATATACAAAGACACTATACCTGGCACAGGGATTTTGATCCAAAAATCATTGAACACCGGGAGAGTATGTAAATATCACTATCTGTTGTCCCCCTTCTGGCTGTCCCTCTTCTGGCATGCAGCCATAGATGTCTGATACTGACCATCACTGGAGATAGCACACTGGGCTAAATGTACCTTTGGTTTGTTGTGATATACAATTCTTATACTCGTGGGTGAGCTGGAGTAAGGAGAATTGATTCAGAAGTATGTTTCAGGTAGTGAGTAGGGAAAATGAAGGACAACTTTGCAGAGGCAAACCAAGAAGCCCAGTAATGATGCAAGTGTCACCATGGCACACTGTAACTTTGGACAGGATTTGCAAAGTGGATTTTGCTGGCTGCCTGGTTTTATCAAATAAAACTGGAAACTGTCTGAAGTTCCAGATACATAATTCAAGTTAAATTAAAGGACAGTAGCTTGAAACAGAGTTTGCATTTTGTGTGCTCATTCTCCAGGTTGCACTTTAAGTGCTGTGATGCCCACAGAGGGTAGAAATCTGGAGCAAGGTGTCAGCTCTGATCCTGACAGCAAGCAGAAGGCACAGCAGAAAGCATGTTATTGTATAAAGCCTTATGCATATGCAAAGGATTTCCTTTGTACAAATTAAGTCAAAGGTTTATCAAAGCAAGTGAGGAAATAAAATCTTGGATTAAGAACTGCACTGGGACTGTCTTCAGTTTCTAACTGCTTCTCCTTGCCTGGGTACCTCTGAACAAATTGATTAGATGGTTTCCTACCTGGGGGGAGGTGTTTGTTTTCAAATACATCCTGAATCTTTCTTACTTTGAGTTTCTTTTTTGAAAACACAAGGGTGCACTTACTAATGTGAAATCATCAAAAGGGCAACTTTCTCTTGTTTTGTGCTTTGGAAAACAGCTAGCACAATAGGGTTCCATCTCAACTGCTGCTTCTGGATTTCTAATTATTGCAGAATAATATTGTGGGCAATGTGTTACCACCTGAAGCAGAAAAAAAATCTCTCCTTTGCCAAGCAGAAAGACATTTGGCAGATGGCTCTTTTTGCCATTGGCCTAAGACAGGACCCAGCATGTGCTCTAGGATATTGTGTTTACAGCGTACACAAGACCTCTTTAAACAGAGGTGGGGTCATCCAAATGGCACACAAGCAATTACACTTGTAGGGCTCTCAGACCACTACATCCAGGTCTGTTGCCAGGAAACTGCTCTTATTTTTCCCCCCTGATTTTTGGTGTCTGTCTCTGTTCCTAGCTCACTGCCAATTTCCATCTTCTGCTGCGTCCTGTGGTTTCATTTGGCAAAACCTCTGCCACAGCTTTGGTTGCCTTCAACATGCAGTTCACAGCATAGTTCAGGGATGGAAGTACGCATTAGCATCATTTTTTGTGTCAGGTTGATGAAGGCTAATGGCCCCTGGAGTCAGTTCCTGATACTGTCACACCAAGCAACTATGTACTCTTGCACTGTGTCCTACCAATGTTTCTGGTTTATTACATACATGAGGCAAATTATGCCAATATTTTCCCATAAAAATATGTGGAGAAAACATGCACAGGAAAAGGACTTCACTAGAAAGCAGAGTCGTTACCCTCACTTCATAGGCAGAAAAACCAAAGCCGCCTGGTCTCTGAGCCTGGACACTGCAGTTCAGTGGTTAAGCTGCCAATGCAGCAACAAGAGAAGGCAGAGAGAGATCATTGCAAAATTTTTGCTCAGAACTTCCCATGCATGTTGCTAAGTCACCTTTGCTTTTATGAAGAACTGTGCTTCTCAGACACAAAACACCATGGTCAAATGCAAAACTCTGAGCAAGGAATCTCACTTCAGTGTCACCTCTGAAGATTTTTCTTAGAATAGGTCTCTTCCAGTGAAATATGTACCCAACTGCTTTTGGATTAAAGCTTGGCTGGAGCACCTGCCAGCTCTCCAGCACAGCCAGTAAACTGCCAGGTCTACTCTTACAGCTGTGTCCCAGCAGCTCACTACCATTAGGCTGGGAGAAACAGCCAGGGAGCACTGCCTTCTGCTCTGCCTCTGAGCACCAGTGCTGAAAACGGACGTGAGAGGCCAGAGGGAGAACTCCCATAAAATGAGCAAATCAGCCTAACACAGGCTGGGGAACCTGCCGATGGCAGGAGACTGGCATGGAGGCTTTTTGAGCCAGTTGACTGGGGAACAGCTCCATAAAGCATTTTTGACGTTGACATGTTTGTGGACTGTGTGGTCTTGCTGTAGGAGGAGTGGACTGTTATGCTTAATAATTGATAACACATATCCTTAAATGGTAGCACTTAGAAAAACTTTCTTTGTAAATGGAAAATTTTGTATTTTTTAAAGTAATTTAGGCATTGACAGTGGTATGCTAGTGATCTTTGGCCTCCTTCATAAATACATACAATCTGGGACAAGCTGCTGACTGGGCAAATCAAACCTAAGCCTATAACTAGAGGAGTCCAAATATAATGCAAATTGTGCTCTTGCAATTAGCAAAGGAAGTTTAAGTTGAACAGAAACAAGCAAGCAAGAAAATAAGTATGTTTTTTGGGGGAAAACCAAATCAGGAGCCTGCTGGTAGAAATTAGCATGCACTGCTTTTCTTCTGACTAGCTGGGAAAAACCTTTCAGCTGGAAATGGTTTAAGAATAGCCCTCAGTTTACCATAGATTATCCACTTAGCCCTACAGAGTGGATGGCCTTGGCTTTTGGGGCTCAGAGGGTTAAGAGAGACAAATGATGAGATGCTTTCCATAAAAGCCAATGTGGCCAAGAACTGAAGCGTTTATGCAGTGCCCTTGTTTTCTGGGTCAGCCAAAGAAGCCAGCATGGCTCAGAGATAGTCTTGGCAATCCATCATCTCTATGAGGAATTGAAAAAGGAAATGTGGTGCAAGGCAGCATAGTCATGTTAGATCCGTCACTGTCAAAGTCCAGATGGCTGTAAGATACTGAGCTATGAAATGGCTCCGGAAAGCTGATATATACCTTTCTCCTAGTACCCCTTAAATCTTTTTCTTCTTTTCCAGTAACATTTCTTGTGAGAACTAGTCATTGCACAGCATTGAAGGTCTCTTGAGAAGCACTAACTGGTTTCCAGTACTGTTGACTCAAGCCCCTAGAGGTTAGAAGTACTTTGTAGTTTCGGCCAATCTGAAGGTAATGAGCTTAGGCTGAATACCCCATACCCCAACAACATTTGGCTACCAACCATTTCTTGATTTGAGTTAATGCTACTGATAGGACAAACAATTAATTTAATTGTTCCTTATTTATATTACATTAGCATCTAGAAACACAAAAAAGTGCTAGTCATGTTGTACTTGATGGCATTTATAAGTATAATAAGAGGCTACCTCTGTCTCATATCATATTCTCATCAAGAACAGTCAACAGACAAAGGGCAGAAGCGGAAATTAAAGTTGAATAAGCTGAAGTAGCTACCAAAGGTCACACAGCAGACCACTGGTAAAGCTGATGTCTCCTGATTTCCAGCAGATTGCAGATGTACATTGCTGACACTTCTGAGAAGGATAGTAAAGCAGCACTAGTCAAAAGCCTAAGGGAGTTTGATAACAAACCATAACATCTATCTGTCCTGCAGTTAACCAGTTGCATATTTATCCCCTTGAAGAAAAGCGGGGAGGAAAACAAGCAGCCTGTAAAGCAAGCTAGCCCTGACTTCTGAGGCGTGATATAGGAGTATGCAGTTCCGAGCTCATCACAGCAGCCACAGTAGCCAAGTATTTTGGGTGATTGCTGTTGCTATGCACACAGATGGTTCGGCTGAGATGGGACAGAGGGCTGGGACCAGCAGATAAGCAGCACCAGAGATAAATTTGTAATGAGCAGTTGTAGCTCTACTATGATATTTTTTTTCCAGAGTATTTATTATTCTGTTCAGCTGTGCTGCAGGGGCTTGGCCCTGGAGGTGTGTAGCAGTGAACTAATATTAAGTCTGTCACAGAAATCTGAACTGTAAAAGAGCTGAAACTATTTTTATATGGTTCAGGGGTGTGTTGGAGTGGAAAAAAAAAAAAAAAAAAAAAGATGGGGTAAAATCTACTGCATTTTAGACTGAATTCAAAGAGAGAGATTTAGAAAACATCCAAAAATGTGGATTGTGTCAGATCAATACAAACTAATAAAGACTAGCAGACAATTACGGCAGGAGTGGCAATAACATCTCTGGCCTAAGTGCCAAGTGAAAACAGATTTCTCTCAGTAGCTCCACTGGAAGAAATAATCCGTTTCTAATTAAAAAGAGCTGGAATGGAAGTGTGGGATGTTATAGCAAATACCCATAGCTGAAGCATCATTAGACTTAAAGCCTAACTGGCTAATACTAAAGAAACTTTCTAGCTCTAAGCGCTATCAGTTACAGAACTAGAGAATAAAATGTGTCTTTGAAGAAGTGTATGTGTAGAATATGATCCATTCCAAACTATAATTAAGGCTTCACATTCAGCTTTGTCATTAGCTTTTCCTAACTTGACAATGAATTAAAGAGGTAGGAGAGAAGAGAAGACAGTTTAGCATTCCACATCTTCTAAACACAGCCTCATGAATAGAAACCAAGCTTGTAAATTAGTCAGGCTCAAACTATCAGGATCAATGGTCCCTTCACATCATCTTCAGTAACTGAGGATCCCAGGATGTTATCTTGGACTGTAGTGATTATGGTGACTTCTTTGGGAACTGGGGAAACTAACGCCCTTAATTTGTATTAGGGAAGGTGCATATGTTAGCGCTTCTGGCCTGACAAATTCATATTTATATTATTTAACTCATGTTTAATCACTGTTTTCATGGCTGAATATCTCTCCAGCCAGCGGAGACTGCTTATGAGGTAATCCAGGCTTTTGTGATCCAACTAGCAGATAAATCAGACTCTCAAGCAGTGTCATAGTGTATTCCAGTTTAGTAGATTGCTTAGTATTTGATTCTGAAGTATTTCACAGTACTTGGAACATATTTCAGACAGTGATATCTTTTGCTGTTGCTCTTAGCATAGTACTCTAACTGAGATTCATTTTACTGTGGTTCAGAAGTTCAGTCAGTTCAGTTCTCTCTGAGGCAAACTGGTACAGCTCCATTTACTTTGGCAGATTTTGGTCTTTAGTCAAACAGATTAAATTTTAGAGGCTCATTCTGACACTTGCCTTTGAGTAGGACATTAGTACATACACGTTCCCTAGGTCTCTCTGCACGGGGCAGAAATGGGCTCAGTGACACAGTAGAGCTAGCTGCTTCCACAGAAAAGTAATATTCAGAGATGGTAAGAGGGTCAAGAACTGACCTTAAGGAGTTATTCAGCATGAAAAACACTGAAATTATCAGGCCTACAGTAAGAAAAATCTCTTTATTGGAACAAGAGATGTGACACTGAGAGCTTTCCAAACCTCTTCATGTCTCAGAGTGTTATATGGCCAAATTAAGCAGGGACTTGGGTGTTTTCCCATTTCCTCCCTATCACTGTCCTGCAGCTGGTTGGTGCAGAGCTGACTGTTGCTGTGAGGGACAAGCAATCACAATATCACTGTGGTTGAAGACGTGGCTGTTCCTGGCCATCTGTCCCCTGAAAGTGAGTGATCCCATAAGGGAAGCAGGACAAAGCTGTGGCCCCAGACATCGCCCTCAGTGTCCCAACACACTTTGCTTTAGCTATTCAGCAGAAAGTATGCTTCAGCTAAAAATACCAGGTTGCTACTGCAGCAGCTGAGGTGTGGGTGGGAACAGCTCTACTTTTGCTGCCCCTGCTGCGAGGCCAGGCAGTGACATGCAGCAGAAGGCTGGGAGCGCAGCGAGGGGTGTGGGCACATTATGGGAGCACAGATGTTGGCATCAGCGTATGTGGTTCTGAGCCCCAGCAACATCCTGATGCTACACTTAGTCAGGTATCCTGGCAGGAGTGTCTACATGCCAAAACAACAGCACAACAGCAGACAACCTTGCATGAAGGCTGTCACATACTGCTAGTAATGCTCACAGCTGCAGCTGTCCTAGCAGCATGGTATTACATGTCAAACATCAAGACATCTTCAGCAGCCAGCATAGAACTAGTGTCAGGCACTTCAACCTGTGACAAGCCTTGCATCGTTTCTCATGGCAGAGTTCAGTGGGGCTCTTCTGGACCTGGCTGGCATCTGAAGTCTTCCCTCTTGCCCTGTCTCCCACCTCCCTGCTCACCAAAGGAAGTTGGCTATTTCTAGCAGTAGTTGTCACATGGTGATAGCAGACTAAACTGCTGGCTGGGAGAGAGACAATAATCACTCACTGTAGGAATCTCCTGAATTATCAAGTCCTGTCCCTGTTCTAAACAAGCAACCCCGACACATGATCCCTTTCACAAATGAGCCAAACACCACCATAAGACAATTTGGTTTTTTACCCTGCCTACTTCTCTTGGGAGACTGTTCCATAACTTCACAGTTCTCATGCTTAGAAATCATCTAATTTACAGTTTAAATGTATTCCTGGTCACTTCATATCCATGTGCTTCTTTCTGATATTTTTAAGCCCACCAGTTCAATTTGATTTTTTTTTTCCCCATGGAGAATTCAAAACGCACAAGGTATAGTAAGGGAGGCTAAGCCTGGACCTCTTCTGTTCTACATGGCATAACTGTGATGTGACTGAACAAATAACATGGATGCAAAAATATAATGTGAGTCTAAAAGCTGATTTGCAAAGAATTCATGTTAATTGAGTCTGTCACCTTATTAGTTGCTTTACAGTGTGTAAAAAGTAGCTTAAAAAAGGGATTTGTTGGCCCTGGAATGTCCCATTAGACATTAAAATGTCAGTGCTGGTCATCTCCAGTTTCTCCCTGGAAGACCATCTGGATACCTCTGAGAATGTGCATTATGAGATCTTCACCGGGAAATACATCATGAGCTTTATTCTCCTTCTACTGTCTGTTATTTGTTGGAATTAACTAGATGCCTAAAACTATATATTTTTATAATCTACCTAGGATTCCTTTCTTTTCCTCCTCCTCATCCAGCCTCCTGGTTCAGGAAGTTGGTTCAGCATGGCCTTTACTATTTCAACATTTAGCAGGTTTCCCATGGTTTTCAAACTCTCAAGAACTGAACTTGTAAAACAAAAACAAATCAAGGTAGATGGAGAAGAACAGAAAATAAAAAGCAGCACTCTTTTCAAAGAGTAAAGACAATAAAACACACAAGTCAACTTATTTCATTTTCAGATTACATCCCATTTCTATAATGCATTAATTATTTTAGTCTGTTTATAAACATATCACAGATACCCTATATCATAACAATGGGTTCACTGCTCCATACCTTGCATTTAACTCTCTGGAGATTTTTCCTTCCTTCACAGTTAACAGAGAAGGAACAAATTAGGTATTTTTCATCTTTAGGAGCTTCAGTAGAAGAGAGGTAGTTCTATCTGAATTAATCTCGGATGACATTAAGATAGGAAGAGTGATTTGGCTAAATACATGTCTCCTTTGCTTGCTTTGCTGATGGTAACAAAAGTTGTTAAAGCCTGGGTCTGGTTCTGTTCTCACTCACCTGGCTACAGAGGGATGAAGGCAGTGGAAACAGTTGTGGTATAAATAAAGGGAGTCAGCACGGTCTAGCGATGGGAGCAGGTGCAGGGACGGCCTTTACTGGAAATACTCTACTGGGATTTTAACCACTGAGTCTATAGAATGGGGCCAGATCTGCTTCTGTAGCTCAGCAGAGACAAAGCTACTGGGTCAAAGCATGGGCCACCATACTGCAGGGATTCAGCATGTACTTGCTTAAATGGTTCAAGCTAAATTAAGTGACTGCAATTCCTCTAGTAGAAGGACTTACCCCTGTACTCGGCACTGGCGAGGCCGCACCTCGATTCCTGTGTTCAGTTTTGGGCCCCTCGCTACGAAAAGGACATTGAGTTACTCGAGCGTGTCCAGAGAAGGGCAACGAAGCTGGTGAAGGGTCTGGAGCACATGTCGTAAGAGGAGCGGCTGAGGGAACTGGGGTTGTTTAGTCTGGAGAAGAGGAGGCTGAGGGGAGAGCTCATCGCCCTCTACAGCTACCTGAAAGGAGGTTGCAGAGAACTGGGGATGAGTCTCTTTAACCAAGTAATAAGTGATAGAACAGGAGGTAATGGCCTTAAGTTGCACCAGGGAAGGTTTAGACTGGATATTAGGAAGTATTTCTTTACAGAACGGGTTGTTAGGTGTTGGAATGGGCTGCCCAGGGAGGTGGTGGAGTCCCCATCCCTGGAGGTGTTTAAGAGTCGGGTTCACATAGCGCTGAGGGATATGGTGTAGTTGGGAACTGTCAGTGCTAGGTTAATGGTTGGACTGGATGATCTTCAAGGTCTTTTCCAACCCAGAATCATGTAATTCTGTACTTTGCAGCCCAGTGCAACTGGACGTTTGCACAGGACATCTAACCTCACACCAGCCCCTGCTGAAAGAATTATTGTCCTGCTGTGTACTACTGAGCCCTAAGGAAATAATTGCCCGAGGAATACACCGGGGGCTTAACTCTCTTCTCACCCAAGCTGGTGAAGTGCACCCAGTGATGTGAGTGGAGTAGGAGAGATGTAAGCATAGGCAGAGTGAAGTCCTGGAAATTTAATCTTCTAATATGCTTGTCAAACACATTGCAGGGACCTACTGAGATGTATTTAATAAGATCTGGGAAAAATGTTGCTTAATGTTATGACTAAAGCTAAGAAAATGGTGGAGTATATAATTTCATATCAGGCGGCACAATTTTATTCCCCCACACTCCTTACAAGTGTAGCAGCATGCTTTATGGTTTGCTTTTTGCCTTTCAAAGTGGTTAAAGCCTTGTACATTTGTTTTATGCTAACTAAAAGTGGTGAAAACATTCTAAACTGGAGATTTATTTCCCTGTAATCCTGAGTAAGGGACAAAAATATAGTTGGTGATTTACTGCCAGCTGCAGTCTTCTTTTGCTTTTTATCTGCTTGCTTGCCTGCATCAGGGTGACAAGCAAAGTAAAATGCCATTTTGGTACAGCTTAAGATCTGTGGGTAGAAAAATACATTGTGAACAGAGCTGTGAATACTTTTTAAAAATGGTACTTGGAAATTACAACTTCAGTGGCCATGTTTATTGTCCTAAATTATTTCTGGGATCTGCTGACAGACAGCACGCACTTTGATTTAGACCCCTGCTTTGCCTTCACTGTCTCTGATTAAAAAAATAAACCCACTGTTGGCGGGGGAACACTGGCACTGGTTATCTCCATCAGGCAGGAGAAGGCAGTGCCATCGGTGCATGTGCTACCCTGAGCCCACTTGCACGGCTCAACAACAGCACAGAAAAATACAGAGGACTTAAGAACTGGCTATGCAGTGTGCATTTTAAGCTGTGTGGCCACGGCTCTGAGGCAGCTGCTGCCTGGCAGCTGCTGGCAGCGTGCACGGTGCCTCTGGCCAGGCTACACAGGGACTGTGCGGAGCTGGCAACCTGACACCTATAAATAACAGTGATGACAGTTCTTACAGTCAGCAATGAAAGTGCAGTGTCTCATGTTCCCTTGGATTTCAGTCATTTATTCATTCTTGCCTTTTCCAGCTTCTCAGAACTCGATAGAGACTCATGGCTCTGTCATTAGCTGAGGGTGTGCTGCCTTAGCTCCCAAGCAGGGAGTAGCGGGGAGCGATGGGCAGTGGGCCCAGTGCTGAGAAGGGAAATCTCCTGTTTCTGCCATGCCAAGGGCTCATGCTGAAAGAACAGGAGAGCATGCTGGGGGTCACACAGCCCTCCCCTGTTCAGGGAACACATATCAGGTTTTGTTCTGCATCCTGTATTTAGCTCCTGCATTGAACTGGAAATGTCAAACCAAGACCTGCCGTAAGAGGTGCTCACCCAGCTGTACCCTTGGCAGACCAGCTCTGAGAGTCAGTGCAAAACTTTGGCCCAAACATTTGCAGAAGGTATTTTGCTTTAATTATTACCATTATTTCCCTAGTATGTCCAGCTTCAAGCAAGTTTTTAGTGTACATCAAACATTTGGAAAGTGAAGCCAAAATCCCAGTGTTGCATTTCCATCAGAGAAAATAAGTTTTCTGATCTATTTTAACCTTCAGTCTTGTGATGCCTCCTAGATGCTTTTCCACTCCAGTCATTTGACTGTGTAAGTGGGAAAAATCAGTGACATTTTCAATCTAATATTGCTAACAGAATTCAGCTGGTGACTAAGAGACAACCACTTTTAAAAAAAAAAAAAATCCTAAATACTACAATGATAGCTGAACAATTAAGAAAATATGCTTCTGCTGTTGTTAAATCTAGTAATAATCTCATTTGGGAGGTAGGCACAAATCTCTCAAATGCAAAACATCCATTTCAAAGTTGAGTGTATTATTCACGGAGGCAATAGAATTAGTCTGCTTCATGACGACTTCTGCCTGAGTGTCCTTCATTCCTCTGGGCACCATAATGCAAGTCACTTAAAATTTCAGTCTTAGGACTGGAGGAGGGTAAGGGTCACTTCATACAGACTCCCTGCGTGACATCCAGAAAGTTATTAGTAGTGATAAATGTCACTGTATTTCCACAACCTATGTTTCATTTATTTTTGTTATGTTTCTTTTTATTCTAACAAAACATTTGCATAGTTAAATAATGAGAAGAAAAGAAAAGCCTCTGTCTGCTGGATTTTTCTTTTTACAAGATAGGCATTGTAAGTTGGCATAGGCCAGTGTGGTGGTATTTGTTTGGTAATATGCATGAATTTTGTAAGTGTGCTTAAATTCATGAAGTCCATTCAAAAAAATACTGACTATATTCTCCATGGAGAACCAGTTGAACAATGAAAAACCAGAAAGAACTTTGCTGAGGGTACAGAAAGTCTTGCTGGCTACTGCTTGCTGAACTTGGTGCGTGACTTCATGCTGGTTGAAGTACAGGCCAGGCAAAGCTTAGTCTACTGCCAAAGCAGCAGCAAAGGTGAGATGGAGTTCCCTGTCAAGCAGAAAGCAGTACAGCCCTGTTACTCTGTAAATAATCTGTCATGGTCCTGTCATTGCTCCAGTAAAGCCACTGTTGAAAGGGAGGCTCAACAGCCATTGATTGCCTGGGAAAGCAAACACCAAGAGAACTCTCCTGATCTTGTCCTATAGGTTTTAGATCCCCTGTGGCATTTTACAAGGGTATGTTGTAAAGGTCAAAGGTCCCACTATTCCAGTAACCGTGCTTCAAAACATATCAGAAATGGTCTTTGTTAATTTGTGGAAGCCATCACAATTTACCTGCTTTCCCTTGCCAAAACTATTGGACAGCAGCTCTCCTGTGTCTTGTGGTTTATTATGCAGCATAAGCTCAAAGGCTGAGAAACCTTTACCCACTGAGGGCGATGGGTAAACTTATACTATTTACACTGAGCTGCTCCTGCAAGGTGGGAGAAACTTGAGTTTAATTTGTGCCGAGGTCCTTGGTGGATGAAATCCCAATAATAGTAATAGCTACCTGTGGTCCATGCTGATAATGTCAGCTATACTGACTTTATCTCCACCAGACAGTTGTTTTACTGAATGAATCACAGATGTCACTGTGGATCTTTGTTATGAGAGAATGAGAAGAAATTGGTGTGAATGCTTTCCAGACTTGTTATGGGTAAGCAGAGTAAATGACTTTTAGCATCTTGAGCATCTAGAAATACTTGTGTCACTTGCAGAGGGACAAAGAGAATGGAAAACTCACTTATTCTTGTGTTACAATTGCATTTCTCAGGTATGGCTCTCAGAATTGAAGCGTGGCACAAAAAATCGACATTAAACTCTACCTGCCATCAGTATACCCCAGCACAGTTACATAAACACCCCTGGGGAAGCAGTTCCTGCTGCCACAAGGGGTGAAATCCAGCCTGTGTCCCTGGTGGGAGGTGAGGTTGTCCAGCTCAGGCTGAACCAACTCACCTGGCTCCTAAGTGCCCCCTACAATAACCCCTTCTGGGGCCCTGGGCAATGAGTGCCACTGCTTTGCCTCTGGGTCCCCCCTGCAGTCCTGCCCCATGGGCCCTGGGAGAGACAGCACCCTGAGTGGGGTGGAGGCTTGGGGACATCCCCATGGTCGCTGGGGAGTGTGGCGTTTTTCAGGCTGTGCCAAAGACAGGGTGGCAGGGAGAGCGTGGGGTCTGAAAGGCCACGTGGTGCACAGGTCGGGTGCCTTCAGGGAAGGTGCTAGGCTCAGGCATAGGCGAGTACAGGAGCCAGCTAGAAATGTTTTGTAACCCCACCACCCTACTCATTATTTCACAGAAAAATAAGCTGTTAGAGGGAGCAGAGAACAGTATGCTCAAACTCTCCTCCCTGCCATGTGAGTGTAGCCTAGCACTTCTTTTTTAAATAGAGGCTTTCACAGCAAAATGAACAGTTTCAGAAAAACGAATCAGCTTTTACGTTTTGCTTTTTCTCTGATGTTGTTGGGAAAATGTACGTTTGAAATGAAGGATCTTCACAAAATTGGTTCTCTTCCTATGTTTTTTGACTCTCCCAGGCAAATTGGTTTCATTTCAATCATAAAAGAAAAGAGACTCAAAGAGAACTACAGGGCAAGCAGACAGGAAAGCCTCAAAGGGCACACAGTGTGTCCCTGCCTGTACCATGTTGCCCATAAAGCTTTCCTTCTGCCTACACGTAACCTTGGGGATGAAATGCTAGTTAAACTCTGTAAAAAACAGCACACTTGGAAATGTGACAATTTTTCAGTCTATATCATATCCCCACTTGGGTATCTCCGCTATGGATGTCAGACACACAGTGGTCTGTTGTGCAGAATTGACTCAGAGCTCTCCAGTTCAGCTTTAGGGTCACTGACAACAGCCACAGGATGTTAGGAAAGATCCTCTTAGTAACTCTTACCTTTAATACTTAACAATTGGTTAAAAAAAAAAAAAAAAAAAAAAGCTTAAATACATCACCCAGACTAATCTGTGCTTAGAAATTGAGACAGACAAAACTTGGTTAAGAGTCTTCCAGTGTGGTATTTGACAAAATGCATGAGTTCAGTTGGCAGAAATACTGTTTAAAGTACAGTAGCTTATTATTTTGAGAATAACACCAGTGTTTATACTAGTGAGGACTTTTGAAGATCAGCCAAATACTCTTTGCTTGGCTTTAGCGCTTATATGCTATGGCAATGTCTCCCTGAGGTAGGGGACACTTCGATAACCACTCTCCCACTGTGTTATAAATTATATTAAAAAAACCTAGGCATTATGCCAAATATTATTCTGTATAAAATGAATAAAAAAATTAGCACTATGTCTGCTTAAAGAACCTTGTCATTTTCTTATGAAATATAAAAATGAAAAAGGTTTCTTTCTGTAAGTGACATGCATCCAGTATATCTGAACTGGACAGAAGTAAGTTCCAAATGGAAAGCAAGGAACAAGACTCCTCTCAGAACACACGTAAGCATTTTTAACTTACTTTTTTGAGCACATGCAGCATAAAGCTCTGCATTTCAAAGGAGTGCATATGACTTCATGAGGCAGCTCTGCAGACCTGAAATAAGAACCAGTATTAACTGAAACTGACTTTCTTCAGTAAGTGGTGTGTGTCTGTCCCTTACTGACCTTGCCACACTTTTTGTCACCAGAGCAAAGCACGAGATGACTTGCTGTTACAGCTTCTGTGAATGCATCCTGTTTTCAGCTGTTAATAAAGAAGCTGAGAATATCTTGCCTGGAACACAAACACCCCCAAACCTTCTGGATGTATACATACATGATTATCTTTTATGAGAGGTTTCCCCTCTGGAGCCTGACAAACCATAACATGAAAATGTGTGGCAGCTGTCACTTTGGTCGCTTTAGGTTATACCCCTCTTCTGACTTCACTGATTTCAATCCCCCTGAGCCCCCTTGAAAGCATTGACTGAAACTGCCGCTGCAAAGCTTTGCCACATCTGAGGCAGCAAACTAAAAGGTTACACTGGGGGAGAAGGGTGATGATGGAGGTGGGAAGGAAGGGGGGGTGGTGGAGGGAGCTTTCTCAGTGGTTGCTGCCTCGTCCCCAGCCAAACTGCTGGCCCTGATGCCCGTCGATCTCATCGGCTGCATGTGCACTTCCAGTTAGCTCTGGGAACTCTTCACATGCACCTGCAGTAGCTGATGTGCACTGGCCTTTGAGGGAAATCAAATAGATTTCAGGCTCCTGATGATATGGTTTTACTTCAGCCATAAGGAAAAGAGTATGAGTAGGAAGAAATGGAGGGGAACTGTAATAAATTAAGACAGTGTTTCACAGCAGCCTGCTATCAACCAAAGATCCTGGCCCTGTTTGTGATAACATTTATGTTTTTAGACTCCTGATTTTTGAGAAAGTCTCCACAATAGCTGAACTGATCAATCTTTGTATTGCTAAGGAATTGCAAAACAGGAACCAGTCAGTATTATTGGAATAAATGTATGATGACAGCTATTAGCCCAGAGAATTATTATGCATGCAAATCTGAAGAGCCAAATGTATTGGCTCCAGAAGCATAATCCCTGTGCATTAGTCTCTCTAAGCAGTGATGACATGATCAAACATTATAGATAGGCTATTACACAGGCTATCTGACCCACAAATTATACTCTGGAAGTGCTTGATATCAGCCACAATAGTTTGGCAGCAAATAGCATAAATCAGCTGCGTATGCTAAACCATTCCCATGCTGCTTACAGGCAGGATATGGGGAACTCCTTGGGTTGCTTCGCTATTGCACCCTTTTTAAAAGCTTCCGATCAAGTAGTATTTTTCTCAGGGTTCCCTTCAAAACAGTGTTATTGGCCATTCAAACTCTGTGCTTTTAGTGAGGTGCAACATCAGTCACACTTCTGTGGCAGCACCATTTGCACCTTCAGTCCCTGGTGGCAGTGTGAGAAGCCAAACCTGCCTTTCAGGGTATCCCTTCGTATGATGATTCTGCAGAGCACAACGCCGTGGGCACCCGCACCAAGCAGCAGCCTCCCACCAGCTTGCTACCCTGGGAAGCACCTGCCCCGACAGCTTGCATTCAGATGTGTTTATTGACTAAATAGCTTGCTGGCAGTCCCGAGAGGATAAGCAGGTACTTAGTATTCAAAATCCTATACAGGTTGTGAATTGCTAGCAGGCAAGCAAATGAGGACTTGGCCTTCCGAGAACCAAATCTGTGTGTCCCAAGAACTGTTTCTTCGCTCATTTTGGCATCAAATTTGCTACTCCTCAATGTTGCAGTTTGCACAGGCTTGAGCCCTGGCACCTCTCTTGGCACAGTGGAGCCGATACGCTCACTTTGCACTTCCAGAACAACAAATGCAGCAGAGCAGCTGTTAGATTCACAGATTGATCTTTTCTCATCAGTGGGAAAAGCATGAGCTTTTGGCTTTAAGACATATTTCTACATTCTCCAATCCATGAAAAGAAAGATAAAAAATGCAAGGGAGTACAGATGGAGTAAATAGTGAATACAGGGTATAGTCAGATTTTGATAAATCTATTTATATTATCTTAGGGCTTTTCTGGTTTCTGCATGGGACTAGGCATGCTTTGGCTGTGCAAAACACTTGCCAACACCGAATTTCTGAGCTGTTTGTGGAAGGGTACATGGCTAGACAGTTTTAAGGAGGGAGAGTGGCTTTCCCAGATTTGAGGATTTTCCCAGATTTTGGTGATGCAACGTGGCAGCCAGGCTGTGTAGTGGGGAGGCAGCAGTCGGGGAGGACCACGGGGCCACTGCACGTACAGCCCTCACACAGTAAGTACAGCTGTGGGAAGGCTCTGAGCAGTTGCACCCTGCCTTGCAGGTTTTAGCAGAGAAGAGGAACTGTGTGAGGTGGAGAAGTGAGTGAGGCAGAGGCCACGTATGGATTTGCTCATGGGATATGCGAGACTCAACAGACTCGCTTTGTTTCCGGGCACCTGAACTGTGCTTGCCACAGCCGCTGCAGCCCTGCGCAGGATCAGTGAGATTGCAGATGAGGTGCAAGTGCTACTTCTCTGACCAGCCACAGCTAACCAATGCCACCTCAGCCAGGGTGCGCGCACACCCCACTCCTCCTGCATCTCTTTAGCAATGCAGACTAGCATGGAGTGATGCTCCCCGCTGAGGACTGTGTGAATCTAGCCTCTTGTTTCAAATCCAGTTATAAAACTGTATTATAAACTTCCAATGAGCCATGTTATTGTTAGCAAAAGGGCCTTCAGGTACTTCTAACACCAATTAATTTGCCAACATGCAGCTGCTAAGTGGGCATACAGCCTGCTGTTTTCCCTGCGGGCCCCAGCAGGAGTATCTAAAATAGGTAATGGGTGGGCAGCAACACAGTTTGCAGCCACAGGAGTGCACACCCCAACCGGGAGAGGCTCAGCATGCTCACAGTGCTGCCCGCTGGCACGGCTCTCTGGGGACATAATTACATCAGCGGTATGAGGGAGAAGGTATAAGAATCCTACCGTGGCAGCAGAGGTAATAAACAAGAGCAGCTGTCTCCCTCAGCAGGGATAAAAGACAAGTAAAAACTGTCAGACAAAAGGAGAAGAAATTCCCTTCTGTGCCAGTTGTTGCTCCAGCCCAGAGAGGACTCTTGACCACAGAGCTGGTTCTGATCACACCTGTGACTTTCTTCTTACCAAGAAACTTTTGCTTAGCTCTTCATGCCACCAGATTCACTAGTGTCTCTCTTTTCCATTTCTCTCTAAGTTATTTCTTTGCATAATAGGTTCCTATCCCAAAAGCCTACTTCTTCAGGGCCCAGCCCACATCCCTCCTTTCCCTCTTGGTGTCCCCAAGAATAGAAGCAGCCCATCTACAGTCTCCCCTGGATTTGAATGGCTTTTTCCAAGTCAGGAAGCATTCCTGAGTTCTTAGCCTTCAGCAAAGCTTTTACATAATATATCCAAAATACTGTCTAAATAATGTCTAGTCTGATTGAGGACAACAGAACAGACTGGGGACCTTATTTTCTACAAACATTTTTTTTCCTTTCATCCCCGTTCTATAGTCACTGATTTCGGTTACAGTCTGAGATACTTCCTCAGCATTGCAATAGATATTGTATTTTTTCTGCCCTTGGAGCAGCATATTGGGTATTTCTTGTGGATTTTCTCTGTCCGTGTTTGTGTCAACTCACCTCTTAGGTGTAACCGAGGGCAAAGAAACTGATTTTTAAGCCAATGTTGCCCTCTAGTGAACAATGAAATACATACAAGCACCTCCAGTTTTTGGAAAAGAGATGGGCTGCAAGAGAGCTTTGAGCCTTTATTTTCACTGAGTGGAGCTATGGCATTGAAGTTTTGCCGAGGAATTCAGCTGATAGGAGACCATGTGAAGGCCCAAGTACTAACCTTAAAGTTTTCTATGAGAACTGGGACAAAGTATAGAGCCAAGGTTTAAAACATCATTCTTTCCAGGGCAGCAGGGACAGTCTGTGGGCATCACTCCTGCTGCATGGTTGGACTTGCCTCCAGGTAGGAGAGAAATGGTACAAGTCCTCCAGTATAACCTGGTCTCACCTGTGTGTGTCCACATACGACTGGCCTCCAGGCACAAAAGAATTGTGCATCCCCTTGGGCATCACTTCCAACTGCTGTTCTCCTGCGCCACATTCACCCTTCTAGTCACAAGGTGCGGAGGGCTGTTCCCTAACAGGAAGCCTCTGTGTTGCATGTGGCCTTGTGAGAGAGAAAGGTTTGCTGTCCATGGAAAAAGGTGTCCTTCTTGCAACCTATTTCCTTTCAAACCGCCAGGAAGTCACTGTTTATGAAAACTGTTAGTGCAAAGTCAGTGCAAACCCCCTTGTTGTTGTTTTGCAGAATGAGCAACCCTGAACTGGTGGGTAATGGTTTCACTGCCCTCTGCATGGTTTCACTCACGTATACGACTTCAGTGGTCTGTTAGGACCTTGCACAGCAGATGAGACTGGAAACATGACTGAATCCTGCTCTTTGTGGAAAGGGTAGGTGGTTCATATTCAAAAACTGACCACCTGAGTACAGAAAATACAGGAGGCTAGTGCTGTCATGCTATTTCAGGTGGCTGTGAACTTAGACTGAGATGTTACAATTCAGTGCAGTTTCTTCCATAAATATTGAATGCTGGAAGATAAAGGAGAAAAGCCAAGGCCAGTAGGAAGGAAGCAAGCAATAAACCCAGTAATTGTCTATATACACATGCAGAGTGTATGGGAAATGAGCTCAAAGTGACATTACAGGAAGGAAATTATGACTTGGCTGGTAATGCAGAAATGTAATGAGATAAATCAGAGACCTGAAATGTTAATATTGATGGATGCAATCTGTGCAGAAGGGATAAAGAGAAAAAATGAGAAAAGGTTGCACTGTACATCAAAATCTTGTGTGCAAGCTGCGCAGCATAGGTGGATAATGAAAGAAGTGGTAATAGTGATTTTTTATGAGTCAAGATGAGAAAGAGACAATATGAAAAGAAACATACAGGTAGCTTCAGGTATAGATCAATGACTTGGAATTAAAAGGCTGATAAACTGTCTGAAAAAGATACCAGAGCTGAGGGTGTTGCAGAAAGATGAGTATGATGGAGTAATTTTTGCTATACTGACATCTGTTATCCATACAAAGATGAATATTGATTATCAGTGCACTATGGAAAAGATACCCATTTTCAAAAAGTCACTGAGAAGTAAATTTTTTCTGAATACAACATTGCCCACTAAGGAAAACATTCTTGAAAGTACTAATTCATGAACCAGTAATGTTCATTGTATTTGTCCCAAGATAGAGCCATCCATAGTCTTCAGGATCTCTGAAGGTGAGATGTAGTTATAATGAGCAGTAAGATGATTCTTTCTTGAAGTTCCTGTACCCACAGAATAGTCTACAGCTGGGTTCCTTTCTTCTTAAAACTTGGTGGCTCTTAAAACCAATGTTAAGAGTGTTAACACTAGATTTAGTAGATGTGTGCTGAATCCTATGGCTTGAGCAGGAATATCCCTCCTATAAGATTGCAGGTTATTCCAGGTTTAAAAAAGGACTGTTTTTAACATCCCTTTTGAAAGTGTTCCACCATGCATGAGCTGAGTATAAATGCAGAGCAAGAGCGATGCTACAGTGAAGGGTTGGAGTGCTTAACTGAAGAGGAGAGGCTCAGCTTCTAGTCCTTGCACTGCTGAATATCTAATATAAAAATACTCAGTAGAGCAGAGCTGGAACCTCATGTTGCCTTCTCCCAGTTAAGCATTCAACCCATTAGGCTTTTACTGGCATCAGTGACTCTATTAAAGCCTGACTGCCTTTTGAAGAGCAGCCCTTGTCTTCTTTCATCCCAACATGCTTTGCTCATTGGCGTTGTTGCATATTCCTTGTGATGACTGAGATCCCCTCAAAAGCACTGCATTCACGTCTCCCAGATGTTGGTTAAATGCTCTGTGGGCTGGGGCACTGGTAATGAAGGCATTACTGAGATGTCCAAATGGCAGTGATAGCATCACCACTAGATGTGCGCTGTGTGGCATCCAGTGGGTCTTTGAGAATGGCTTCTAGCTCAGGTCCCCACAAAACGTGCACACGGACAAACACACACTCACCCCAGCAGCATCTTACTGACAAAAATCTGAGAGCAAGTTCAGCCACTTCCAATATTATGCGTGAGCTCTGCAGGCTCTGAAGATCTGGATTTAGCTAGCACTGACTTTTAAATAGTAAGCAACAATTTCTGGCATAAGTATTTTTATACTGCAAAGAGTAAGAAATTAGCTTTTAATTTGGCAAATATTTATATTGCCTTACTCTGATTATGATTATTGTGATAGATTTTTGCTTCTACATTAGTGGTTACAAAGAGATAGAGTAACAAAATTGTTGTGAAAGAAAGAAAGAAAATCAGTTGTGAAATAGGACAAGAGAACCACGGAGAAGAGAATACTGCGATAATTGGGGTGTCTGTATAACGAAGAGAATTATTAATTGAATACATTAGTTGCTTAACTTAGAAATTCTTTCCAACTCCTGAATACTCTTTAATCACTTAGCTATATTTTCAGAAGAATAAGGGAATGTGCTCAAGAAAAACAGAGAAAAGAATACTAAAAAAGAAAGGAAACAAGAAAAAAAGCATAGAGGCCAAGTTCTCATTCTGTTTTTTTAGTATTGCACTGGCAAAGTAAAGCACCCATAAATCAGGTTTAACAGGTTAAAATGGCTTTATAGATGCTTTGCATCAGCTGAACAGCACAAAGTAGCTAAAGGCACAGGTAGATCTAGCCCTCCTTCTGGAAAGGAATGATGTCCTAAAACCAGGGATTAACACTAAAATTTATAAATGCACAAATAGATGTTATGAAGGAAATTGCAAAAAGACCAACATAGAAATAATCTGAGATAATCCAAGAAAAAAAGAAAGCAAACCAAAAAAGAGCTGAAATTTAAAGAGGAGGAAGAAATCATTAAGGCTAGTGCACAGTAGTACCCAATAGCTATATGTTTCTGTCAATAGCACAAGTTATTCAGTCGACATTTTGTAAACTGCCAACTTAAATCTACAGGTAGCAAAATAATGAAGAATATTTTTCATTTCCATAGTTACAGGCTCAATGACATTCAGCTACATTTCTGTCTCATTTACGTATGTTATCAAAACTATTTTCTTCATGAAACTACTTTTGGAAAAGAAATTGAAAAGCAATTCTTCAACTTGAACTCGAGATATTTCAGGCCACCAGATTCTGTATGTGAAGGCCAACATACTGACACCATGGGTGTTGGTGTGCTTGCTGGAGAAAAGAACTGAGGTTGTACCAGGAAACCTATCTGACCTCTTGCAACCAAATCACTTCAGGTCAATTTGGGCTTATTTGTCATTAACCCATAGGGAACATGTCTGGTGTGAATTTGAGTAACATATTTCAGCAGCTAGAGAAAAGCACATATATACTTATGGATATTCTGAGCGATGATAAATTGGCTTCATTCACTTCATGAATAATTTTTGGTTAATTCCTCCATTTGAACCATGTAGCATAATAAACAAAGCTCTGCTCTATTGAAGATTTGTATCAGAAATTCAGATACAACTTTCCTTCCTTTATTTTTCTGACACCATCATGTTGTTCCTTTTATCCCATTAAAGGAGAGACTCTTCTATTTTTGTGGTAGAACAGATCCAAAAATGCTTGGCCTAGTCCCAGCTCCACTGGAGTAAGCACCATAAAAATGCATACCAAGAATAATGCTAGTCACAACAATTTTACAGTTTAAACAGTGAAGACAGACAACCAGTGAAAAATGGCATCACTAACAGCTGAGACGAAGAGGCCAGAACTATCAAGCGAGACAGACAGCTAGAAATGGAACACAAGCACCCTGATTCCTAAGCTGGTGTCTCTCCCCTAGATCACACCACTACTTTCATGAGATTACTTTGGAGCTTTATACTGAATCTTAACGACCCAAAATATAAAGCCCTTCTTATTTAGTGTTTCCTTAGCTTAAAATAAGATTTATATGTTCCTGCACCAGCACGAAATATCTGCTCTAGCAAACAGTGTTTTAGCCAGGGTGAACACAACACTATTTCTAGTTTGTATGTGTCACACAGTAAGATTCTGTTACTGTATCTTTTAGTGATTTTTATAACTTGTATATAATATTTTCCTATCATGCCAATAAACAAAAAATAACCTGCTCCAGTAAGGTTCAGCTCCAATCAGCCCACCATAATAACACTATAAACTTTTATTCCAAGACAAAATATGATGCAGCTTATATCTACCTTCTGCAGAGAATTTCCAAAGACAAGACAAAAGTAATGATTATAAAAACCATCTTTTTATTTGGATGTGCAGGAACATCGTGAAATACCAGGGTGAATCTGTGGTGAAGTAAAGGATGAAACATCAGCTCTGCATCAACCCTATCACTGGTTGTGCCTGAAAGGCAGCTGTTCACTTTCAGTGTTTCTGATTTTAAGCACAAATTACTGATGCAGAGACTATATTTACATGGAACTTATATTCACCTGCACTGTGGACTAATGACTTTCAGAAAGCTAAACTGAAGTCAGACAGTCTTTGAGCTTCAAATATAAAAAATCGTGATTTGGAGGATATGCTTGCTCTCTTCAGAGTTGCACAAGAAATGATTGATAATCATCTCAGGTAATAAATAATGATTAGGAACAACAGGAAAATAAAAAGATCTGCAGCATTGTGCTGTGCAATATGTAGGCCAGGTCATTACATCACAGCTGTCATACTTGCAAGACTCTGAATAAAACCAGGAAGAATAAATCACAGTAAATCACAGGCTTGGGCTTCTTTCTATCTTAGGTTTGTTTCCTTTTTTTTTTCCTTTTTTTTTTTTTCCTTGTTTGAAAATGAAATTACATAAAGACCATCTGTCAAACAGAATATATATTGGGGGGTCTCACCCTGCAAGATATAACAGTCTTTTTTAATACAGAGGCTGTGAAAGTACTGGGTCCTTAAGCAAGAAACGCCTAGGAAGAGATTAAACCACGCAGTGCCTTATTATTGGGAGCTGGAGTAGAGGGCAAAATGTGTCTGTTTTTGCCAATGCACTGCATTTTAAAACCTAACTATAATAGCCTTAGTACTGAAGTCAAATTTAAACTGAAACAGAAAAGCAGTGTTTTCTCTGATTCACGCCCTGCAAGTTAAATTTGTAAGGAGGTTTTAATGTAGGTTCATAGAAAAATCCAATAATTGGTTCTTCATATAATCACAAGGGCCTAATCCTGTGCTCATTAAAGTAATTGATAAAACTCACTGACGTCAGTAGTGTGGGACTGAGCCCTAATACAGCACATTGGCTTTTATACACATGTGTCACATGCGAAAGTTAATCAATGAAAGGCACGAGAACATACAGAAGCTACTCAGAACATCTTTTCAAAGATTGAATGCCGTGTCCTTATCTCACAGACACACACAGGCAGTGAAATGGCTGATCCAATCCAAGACTACTCCTGTTCCAGGATAATGGTGATGCCCTTAGTCAATGATGGGAGATGTAGTGAGGGAAAGGGAAAGCTTATAGATGTGCTTTAGCCCAACAAGGAGAAAACACACTTTTCTAAGATGGTGAAAAAGAAAATGAGAATATGTAATAATTTTATCAACCACACAACAGAGATGTTCTTGCAGAATCACATGAATTAATTACAGTATCAAATAAGAAATCTGCGACTTCATTTCTTGAAAAAGCAATTCTACATGCACAAAGACAAAGCTGAATAAGGGTTTAGTAATTTAGGACCAGCTGACATGCTAAGCATAGTAACTGTAGCTTATACAAGGTAATACTTTTTTGCCCAGAATACTTCTCCTAGGTTAGTTACTGCAGACCAGATGCTTTTCTAGTGTAAACGGATGAAACAGCCTGGATTTTCACTGAACTATAGCAAACTAAAGCAGTTATAAGATCTATTAGCACTAGTAAGTTGTGGTGTACACTTCAGGAACTCCTCTTAAACTCTCTGATTTCTCTCTTCATCCTCTGCCTTCTTCTCTGAGACTCTTCCACTCAGTGTGGTTTTTATCTTCAGCCAATAATGCATTTTTGGTCCTCCACTTGCTCTCAGTCCCCAAAACAGCTGTGTCTCTGCACTCTTTATTTTCTCCAGAAAAATCCAATCCAACTTCCACAGTAGGGGGAATCCTGGGCTTAGATAAAGTAACTGAGTGTAAATTAATTTATGTTGATTTTTTTTGTTTAGATGTAAATGGTGTCAACTAAAGCAAAACTCTGACTTCCTTTTAAAATATTAATCATGTTTGTTACAATAAAGATTAAAAACTAACCAAAAATTAAGTTCAATTGTGCTGACACTGTATAGAAATGGTCTCTGTTCTGAACCTCTAGTCATCTGAATGATCTATGCCACTTTTCCTCCCATGTCTTGTATTCCCAACGATTTATAAAAACTAATGTAATAACTGTCTTTTGTTACTTCATACTCTGTGAATAGGAAGCTAGTCTCATCAACAGTCATGAAATGCCTCCTTTCTCTCACTTTCTATCATTCATAAAACCCATAAAATCCCACAATCAAATGCTCTTGCAGGATTACACCCATACAAAACCAGACTAGGAATTTAGGCTCCTGCTGACCCAGAATTAAACCATGCAAGTGGGTTCACATCTGTGGATTTGAATCCAAACTCTTTCCCATAGAAATTCAGAGAGGATCAGATCTGAGGTTCTGGTTTTGCACCATTCCTAATCCTAATAATTTAAACTTAATCCAAGCCTCAGCTACAGAACTGTACAATTTTAATCAGGACACTACTGACAAATTTGAAAGTGAAAATAGGAAGCTGAGAGTGACATTTGCAGCTACTGCCATTCATTAGTAACACATTTTGTATCAAGTAGGCATTGAAAGAACCTCATTTTTCTCTCAGTCTGCTTCTGCACAGTTGTGACTACTAATTTCAGTGGAATTATCCCTAACTCACCCTAGTATAAGTGGAAAAAGGTTCCATCTCCAAAATGGGAATGAACATGGCTGTACGTAGGCAGCATTAATTTGCATTTGCTCTCTGTTCTTTGACAAAAAGGTAGTTTTTGTTTCTTCCCAAGTTTTATCTTTAAGTAATTAACCGCCTAAGTCATCCCCAGTGAAGACTGAATTTTTGGTTGCTGAGTACATTTTCTGGTTTATATGTACTGTCCTGGTTTTGTAGAACATGTTTTACCAGGAAAAGAATTGGGATTGCCATCAGATTTTTTAGACATTGCCTTGATTCAATCTGAACCTGAGTAGATTTTCAAGTTCACTAAATAAAGCTTTTTTCATCAACAAACAGGTCAAATGTGACTCTGTAGCCAGCCGTGGCACGCGGGCAGTTAAAAGGGCCACATCAATTCTCGCGGCCACCTGACTCGGGTAAGTGGATTTACAGCAGGGATGCCTTGGTCTGCCTGCTGTGAGAGGGCAGTCTACAAACA
This sequence comes from Strix aluco, assembly GCF_031877795.1. Classification (NCBI taxonomy): domain Eukaryota; kingdom Metazoa; phylum Chordata; class Aves; order Strigiformes; family Strigidae; genus Strix; species Strix aluco. Next base: position 57,118,225 of record NC_133934.1, read on the forward strand.
TCCACAGCTTATGGACAGAGAACGAGGAAAGGTCAAACCATTTGCCATATCAACATCAACAGATATATTTAAAAACAGTAATTTAAATCCAGGCACAAACCTGTAACTTTTTGGTTCAACCTGAGTTTACAGCTTAGTTCTTCTACACATGGGAAGAACGCAGTTCTCTGACTTTATAAATAGATAAAACCTCCAGGCTTGCTTGGTAACAACATAATTGGGAAGTTTTTCCCAAATCAAGCAGAAAACTCACTTTTTGTCTTGCTAAAATGCAAACTTGTTTCCTTGCCAGGAATTCATGCTTTGTATGTTTAGGAGATCGTTGCCATTCCCACTCTGAAGGCAGCACTGCCATCGTCCACGCATGGCCGTGTGTCCTGCTCCAGGCACCTCCTGGCAATACCGAGTTGCCCTCATGGGCAAGGACTGGCCCCGGTGCACACTGAAAGGGGCTGCTTGGCCTTTCCACAGTCCCTGTTTAGAGGCGAGATTCGTTGCTGAGGCCAATCACAGAAAATGATTTGCCCTTAACCTGTGTGAGAGACAAGTCGTCTTACCTACAAGAGGGAGGAGACAACCCGTTCAGGGTACAACGGTTAGGTTTGTCACGGTATCGCTCTCTTATGTAGGCCTGTTAATATGGTAAGACCTCAGAGCCAGAGGGCCTGCGGTAGGGCTTTCATTTTGAGGAGAAATGGACCAGAAAAAGTGCAATTCGCTGCTGCGGGTGCGTTTATTTTACCGATCCAAACCTGCTTTTCAGCCGTTCCTTGCTGAGGTTTAGCTCTCGGAGAACGGCCCGCTGCCACCTCCACGGGCGGCCCCGGCCCCGCTCCCGCCGAGCCCCGACACAGGAGGGGGGGCCCCGGGCGCTGCCCCCGCGGCGCTGCCTGAGGCGGCGGCATGGCTGTGCCGGCGCAGCGGCCCCAACGGCCGCTAGGGGGCGCCGCCGCCAGGCCCCGCGGGCGCTCCCGCCCCCGGGCTCGCAGAGAGCTCCGCGGGCTCAGCCCCCGCGCGCGGCGCCGGCCCCTCCGCGCCGGGCACGACCGGCGGAGGCGACCCCCCGCCCCGGGAAGGTGTCCCCCTCCCCGTGCGCGCCGATGGGAGGGGGAAGGCGGCGAGAGATCCGGCGGCGGCCCGCCTTCCCGCCTTAGCACGGGAATCCCGCAGGCGGGGGGCGTCTCCCGGGGCACCTCGCCCCCGCCCCTGCCGGCTGCGCCACGGGGAGCGCTCGCCCCCTGCCGCCCGCCCGCCCGCCTGCCGCAGTGCCCCCGCAGCCAGCGCGCCCGCCCCCCCCCCCGGGAGCCATCTTCTCCGCGCGCTTCGGTGCGGCCGCGAGCGGCCTCTCCGGCAGCCCCGGGGCTAGCGGCGAGGTTTCCCTTGAGGCCGGTGACCCCTTCGCTTACCGCCTGAAACGGGAGGCGGCGGCAAGTGACATTTAAGGCGCGCGGTGCGCTCAGGCGGGGATGGCGCTGCCCCGAGCAGCTCCCGCCGAGGCTCGGTGGTGGCGGCGCGGGGAGTGGCTCAGTGGCGGCGGCGCGGGGAGTGGCTCAGTGGCTCCGAGGGCACGCGGTCGTTCTGTGGGTCGGCTGTGCTTTGCTCGCTCGATTTGTAAGCGTGTGAATTTCGGGGTTCAGTGACAAGGCTCTGGTTACGCTGCTCTGTCTCCCTGTCCTGCAGTCCTGGCATACCCCTTTGCCTCACTGGTGTCCCGCGAGCAAGCGTTACCGGTTCAGCTGGACAGAGAACGAAGGCAGCAAAAAACACGGCATCTTTTCAGGAAAGGAAGTGTGTGACCACCAAAATACCCACTATAGATTCATGATGGGGTTTTTCAGACAGGCTCAGGTGCTTTTGAAAATGCTGCTGCTTGTGCTTCACTTGTTCAGCTTGTACAAACCCAGGGTACGCTGGCCCTGAACAGCAGTTACGTAGAAGAGCCAGGAGTTGTTCTAAATGCCAGTAACACACCTTATCCATCCCTCCATCTATCCAGTAGCAGGCCTTTGCTCGCCGAAGAGTTTCATTACCACCAGCAGCAGCTTGGGTTTTCTCTGGGTGGTTATTTCTAACAGTATCCCTGAGATTGGCCAGTTGGACACCAGGCCCAGCCAGACACCTTCATTGTGGTTTGTGCTGTGGGTTAGGTCACTAGTGACAAGCCCAAACTGATATCTTGAAGCATACCAAGAAGCTCTTAGATACTTAAGGTCAGGTGTTTTCCAACAGCGTGTACTTGGCTAGGAGTTTGATGTCTGTTCCTTTGCAGCTTGGAATAATAGTATAAATCTTTCTCACCTTCTCCCATATGAGCAGAGGTGGCGTTTAACTACAGGAAAGTGGTGATTGGGTAATGGTTTGGATACAATTTCAGAAAAATATGAGTACAAAAGAGTTAGAGGCAGCAAAAGCAGGTATTCTGCCTAATGCCCTTAGCTACCATTAAGAAACATGAAAATCTAATTGTACTGAATGGAAATGTACATCTTCATCGCTGATTATGACACGGAAGAAAATTACTATATGATTGGCATCATAATGGCCAATGTTGAAATGTGATGACACGCCAATATGATGTACATCTCCATTAGGAATGATAAATCAAAGGTTATTCATTTATGCTTGATTTATGCCTGGGAAATGTTACCAAGGGAAATCTTGATTTAAATCTCCCGTCATAAAAAAAAGCCACGAGTGCCCTCTTCTGGCAGCAAATGATAACTGTAGGCCCTGCAGTACTTTTCCCTGTTGATTTTTATTTCTGTATATAATTTAAATTTTCGGTCTTTCATTATCCCTTTTACCACCACCATGGTCTGTGGTATTTTCAGTGATATCATCCATTGTCCTTTCTTGTATTTTATCCTCTGTTTCAGAAGTATACTGGATAACATTTAATCCTGTGAAATCTCTCTTCTCACAACCAGAGGCCTTAATCTTGCTGGTAATCTTGTTCCAGGAATACAGCAGAAAACTGCAAAAGGTCTGTGCAGTTTATTACTGAGCATGGAGGAAAGGATTCCTATTTTCTGAGTTAGATGAGAGACACAACCTCATGGGTATATTGAACAGGATCTAGACCACATAAGAAAAGAATTATTAATGGGACTGCACTTAAATTCTTTGCTGAATTGTTGGCTTATCCTAGGCAGCTACTCTATAGTTGCCTGTATTTAATAGCTGCAGAGAGAAGAGCAGAACAGGAGACGAGAGGGAGAAAATGCCTCGACTTCTTGCTTGCTACTATTCTCTGTGCCCCCAAGCCCTCCACCACCTTGTTTTCCTCGTGGACAACATACCATGCTATCTATCACTCACGACTGTATTGGAGCATCAGCTCTGGCCTGTTGTTACATACAGGTAAAGCCTCGATTTTTCAGCTGCTTATACCGCCCTACCTCCAGTTCTTAAATCTTCCAGCTTTTAAGTTGCATCTTTTCCCACTCTTCCTTGCAGCTAAAATTCTTGCCTAAGGTCTCATTATTTAACAGCTCAGTTGCTGCAACATCCTTTTCTCTGGCCTTGACACATGCAGGCTTGCCTTTTCCCTAATCATACTGTATGCGGCTGCTGTTGCTTCAAAGATCATTTTCTGAGCCTGTCTCTTTGAACATGTCACTCCTCTCTTGGCATCCCTGTGCTACCTCCCCCCTCCCCTATCTTGCATCAACATAAGCTGCCTATCTTCATTTTCAAGGCCCCCTGGGACCCTACCTATCATCTGTCATTGTCAGGAGGCAGGAACAGGGAACAGAGCAGCTCCAATAACTGCCCTGCCTGAGCAGACTTCCAGCTCTGCCACGCTTGGTCCTTATATGCCTTTTTAGAGCAGGATGTGGGTGAACAGGATTGGTCAGGAGCAAAAAAAGGGGGTCACTGTTAAAAGCAGTCAGGAATGCAGGCAGCTGTGACACTTAAATGCTGTTAAAACCTTAAAATCCTCTTGCGTTCATCTCAAAGCAAACCCTTTCTCATTTTTTCCTCTGTGGTCTCTCTCGTGCTTGGAAGGTACCTTGCATAAATGCCCTCAGATTTCTGTTGGTAGCTCTCCAGAATCTCCTTAAAGCTATCCTTTGCCATGATGTCTGCAAAAGCTCTGACAACTCTTAGGCTGCTAGTGAGGTAATACTGCTGTCAGCCACACTGAGCATTCTCATTTCCTTTATTCTCCCTCTGTCTGTTTGTATCCGTCTGTGGTCTCTTGTTCTCTGTTTAGTTTGTAATCACTTTGGGACAGGGCCATCATTTTGTTCGATGTTTATACAGTGCTTCAGACAATATTTGTTGTTAGGGTTCCTGCGTGATCTGATAATACAGACAATAAATAAAAACAGTAACAGCCTGTGGCAGGTGGTCTCTTCTTGCATAGACCTCATTGATTTCAGGCTGTGGGCTGAGCAAATTGCATGAATGTGGCTTGGGTCTTGTGGGTAACTGAGCAAAGGGCAGAAACAGAAGAGCAGTGCTGTGTGTTTCATTCTAAATGTTGGCAAAAACATCTTTAATCAAATCCCCATCCCGTTTGTGGGGGTTTTTTTTTCCCTTTTTTTCTTTTTTGTCAAACAGTATAGAGCAGATCTAGGGGCAACCTTTTAGCTTCATGTCATTTTCTTCTAGAAAAGGGCAGGGGGGAAAGAAGGCAAAAGTTTATGGGCTTTTGTTTTTTTCTGAAAAATACAACAGAAGGGCTATAAACAGCAGGAGGAAGAAAAAACTCAGACATTTGAAGATCCTTAGACCTCACCTTTTGCCCATTGTAGTTGGTAGAAAACTACTTTAAAAGCCTAATCCTCAGCTATTTTTGTAGCCAGAAGTAAACTAAGTCTTTGCCTTAGTTTCCTAATCTGTAAATTGAGCATCTCTTGCTTTAACTAATACAGGAGCTGTAACCCCTGTTTTTGTAAGTGCTTTGAAGACTGACAGGGCTATGTAATGAATTGTTATTATTCTGTGATAATTTGAGTTCAGTTTTATTAGCAAAATGGGTTTAAAGCTTATTTGATTCTACTGCCTGGTCTGACCAACTTCTGGAAGTGCCCAGTGCTTGCCAGAGAGAAAAGGGGATACAGCTGTATTGCAAAACACTCAAGAAGGATTCTCTGTGGCTCTGAATTGCAGAGTTATCCATAGAGAGCTCTCTTTAGACTGATGTAACTCATAAAGTGAGCAATCTTTGGGATCAGATCAGAATCCAAATTACGCAAAAGTGAGTTAAAGTACCTTAGCAATACCAGTACAACACAGAACCTCAGCCTGTGTGGTTTACAGTACCAGCCAAGAGCAGAGAGAAAGGAATTACTGTGAGTAATAAAGCAGAGTGCGGTGTTACAAATTCTGTATCAAAGTATTGGATAAATAGGACAAGTATCAAGTGATATATAAAGAAACTGTATGAAAACCGCAGAGAGTTGAAGTTTTTGTCTAAGACATACTTAGGGTGATAGCAGAGCCTTACATTTTATTTAGTGCCTTATAATCTGAAAGCTCCCAAAACACTTTCAGAATAGTGATTAAGAAAATGAAGACGTTCTTTTGTGTTACAGGACACAGTCACTGATAATATTAAAATATAAACATATGATTATCACCTCTGTAAATGCTAGATATAGTACCACTTGTTGAATTTAGTTTCCCAAAGGGATTCTTTAAATAAATGACAAGAAGAGCCCCAAAAGAAGACCGCAGGAAACAACCGTCAGTGAGCGTAAGAGAAGCCGGGATGAGTAATGGGACAGATAGTGTGATGCAGTAGACAGCTGTAACACAAGATACTGGATTGTAAAGTCAGGCTCATCCTCAGTGAGAATGCTTTGCTCATTGGTACTGATCCCCTGCAGAGCCAGCAGTCCAAGGAAGATTTCACCCTGAGAAAGAGAAGCCAAATTATTAAAGACCTTAAAGCAATGCAGCCTCTGTCGACTGCTCTGAACTAAGGCTTACGAGGATCATCAGGTTTATGTTGATTGCCAAAATGTGACCAAAAGTTACATGCCTGAAAGAACACAAACTCATGAGAAAAACAGAAAATAGAGCAAAAAATCTTCCTGTGAGAGCTTAAGTGTAACGTTTAGATATAGCCTTGGTGTAAGTATGCGAAACATTCAGCTTCCCCTAAGTCATTCTTTTAAATTCTTTTTCCTGTCTTATGCCTCTTTCCTCAGCTTTAAACTGACCCTGGTATCTGTAATCTGGTTTATTTTCTGTCGTGATTACTGTCACTAATGGACAGACTTAGGCAAGACTTGACAATTAAACAGTAATATGGCATTTTTGTTGATGTCACAGGGACCATCCCACGGTGACATTCAACTTGGAAAATATGGAATGATACTTATTATGGCTTGAATGTTTTTTTGGAGGGTTTGTTTGGGGTTTTTTTGTTTTGGCTTGGTTTTTTTTTTTCCAACATCTAGTCCATCTGTTCTAGAAGTAGAAGACAACACAATAGGTGAAAAGCAAGGCAGTTAATGAGACTGAACAGGCATAAGAACAGAGCAGTTAGATGGTACGCTATGGGCCAAAGTGAAGGCATTTATTTATTGTCTCAATCAAATGGCAACATAAGCTTTTTCTTTTTCCTGTTGTGTTATTAGTCTTATAACATGGAAAACATTTTCTTTCCCTGTGGAACTCCTCCAAGTCAATCCACCCCCGTAAGGAAGCCCAACCTTTAATACTTTGTAATAAATAAAACATCAGGAATAAAGATATACAACAACACATTATGACAAATATTACCAAAAAGCATGCACAGATCTGTTCAATAATGTCTCTTTGGAAAATTCCTCTACTGATGTATCTAGGCACTTAAGAATTTAATATCTGAGCACCTCACAATCGCTAATGGATTTTAGTCTCCTTTCACTCCAAAGGCAGAAAAGTATATTGCCCTTTTACGGATTTAGACATGAATAGTCAGTCACTTGCCCGGGGTCATATGTAAATCTTTTGGTGGAAGCAGGGCTTGGAGTCAGGGTTTCTGTGTCCTGGTCCAGTACCTCAGGCTGTCTTTTTACCCATTAACAGTCCTGTATCGTAACATTTAGGAAAGTGCTGTGTGAGCCATAATGCTCTTTGGCCTTTTTTAATATCCCAGGTTCTTCCAGTTCTGACTAATCATCAGGAACAGTTTGCTATTAGCTTAGCCTTTAAAAGAAGCTGCTCTGATACACGTTTGGCCTGACCTTAGGAGTTGTACACAGCCCTACAACAACTTGTATATTTGCAACCCACCCCCCCAAAGGAAATTGTCCTGGCAGGGTTTGGGACCAAGGTTTGCAATGCATTCAAAAGCACTTTGCTGCATATGGCTTGGTTGGGAAAATTCTATACAGGCAAAGTGATAAAAAAACAATCAAATGAAAAAACATCCCTCTGGCCAAGATCTAAAGGAGTGGATGGTGTTCAGTCGATTCTACACCCATGTTTAAGTTCCCCAACCCCTACCTAAGGGAGCACTTAAGCACTTTAGCCTTAAATGCATGAGCAATCATGTTGCCTCGGGGTGGGGGGTTGGGCAGAATATTCATCTGCTTTGCTGGGTCAGGACCCTGACCCAGCGTCCGTCCGTAGGTATTTGGTTCTTTTGAAAACCAGGCCATTTCTTTAACGGTTTACATGGATTTGGGAGTCTTATTTTAGGCAGTTGTATTTTTAAAATTCAGGCCTAAATACACTCCCCATAGGAAACACAGCATCCCTGATATTTGGGTCAGAATGCTCCCACTAGCGATAATTTCTTTAAACCACTGTCCAGCAAAGAAAGAAAGAAACCCGAACAACACCCCAGCAGCACCCTCCCCCCGCAAGCCTTTCCTACCCTCAAGGTTAGTTTGGGACCCTGGGTACATTTTGAATGGCTGTTGATACAAAGTCATCCTCTTTTCCTTTTCATGTCATTTATTTAAAGAGGAATCTTGAAGCGGTTGTTTACTGCAGAAATGCTTAGGAAGAAAAAGAATAGCGAGTGTATTTTCAAATGCCCTTAGCAGCTTTCTTTTTATTTTGCTCTCCAAGCCCCTGCTATTCAAGTTCTCTTCTCCTCAGAGCACTAACAGCTAAATTGTTCTATGCACCCAGCTCCCATTAGCAAAAGAAGGAGTCATGCACATCATTCCCATGAACCACTTTAACAGCATAGTCCTATATGACAAGATGTGCCTCAAAGAGAGACAATGCTGGATAAATATTAACCACACAGTGTTCTCATTTTAACTTACGTTTAAAATAGCATTTGGATTTTTAAAATGTACGCTTATATTATTTGGTATCAGTCATCTTTGTCTTACCAGTTTAAGAAATTAGATATGCCAGAGCATAACAAATCTGCATTAGAAGCATGGGGTTTGCTGTTTTCTGTTGGAGAAAAAAGGAGGGGCTGACATTTGGATTTACTGCCATACCTCAATAATCCACAAACCCTAATTTCTCAGCAATGAGTTCACGTCCTTTGCTTTACATTAATTGCACTGAAATTTCCGTCAATTATTCAAATTCTCGGTAGTCACAACTCATTTAATATCTCTTGCTTCGTGCAGATAATCTGAGGTCTGACTGTGCTTAAATTCATATATGGACAGACATGGCAGAGATTCCCTTGAAATCCTCCCGCCTCCTGAAAAAAGGTTCGGTTTAATATGAATTAAAGTACGCCTCTGACTAATTCTCATTTGGGAAGCATATCAGTTTCATTGGTTACATCAAAATCAAGCTCAAAAGTATAATCAGAAATTTGTATAGGTGCAAACATATTATGTAGTATAAAAGAAATAGAAATATTTTTTGTTGGGTAGTGTGGGAGGAGAGAAAATCATGTTTTTACCTAATGTCAGACAATTAGTTTCTGATTTATATCTCAAAGCACATGAGTTGGTAAACCTTACAATTTCATCTTAGCTAGCATAGCTGTGGATCGCTTTACAGAAAACTCATAAAAATTTAAAAACGTTTTCTAAGTCTAGTACACTTTTTCTTCTCTGTTGTCAATGACAGTGAATTCTGGTGTCTAGATGTGGATTTTGTAGTTTAAAAAACCCTTCTTTTGGATGAGTTTTGCTTTTTCTATTAAATTGGTGGACCTCTCATTCTTCATGCTTAACAGCAGTGATTGACAGTAACATGGTTATTTTTCTGTAACCATCGATGCCAGTAACTAGAAAAACAAGCAAATAGTCCCAATTTCATAATAAAAGGTAGAAACTGCGTATCTTAAATACTTCAATCCACACTCAAAATGACCATGCAACCACGCTCGAGTGCATGGATATAACTTCAAAACATAGCAACCTTAAAGGTGGAGTGTGCCCTTGATAACTGAAATTCTCCAAGCAGTAGTTACCATTTACTCACATTTTCGGACAACGCAAAAAGATAAAAACTGCTGTTCCCAGAATTGTTGCATATTACCACCATTCATCAAAACGTTGTCTTTGTGGTCAATGTCTTTTCTTCACCACTTTATATTATTTTCATATTCTTTTATCACCAACTTGAAGAATGTGCACAGTAACAAACCAGTGAGTTTATGCGGCAAAGGATTGCAGTATGGACAAGAGAAAGATATTCAAGTACCATGCTTCCAGAAGGCTTATTTAAACCATAACAAAATAATTAAAAATTGCTTGACCATACCTTTTTAATTGGCTCCCTGATAGAAGGGTTAATAGGAATTCTAATACCTGTGTAAAAAAAGACAGATAAAGAAAACAGTGTAATGTAAAATAATTCAGATTGTCTCTGTGTAAATGAGGCAATAAATGCCTGCAACATGAAGCTCAGTCTGACTTCACAGCAGGGCCTGGTGCTTAATTGAAAGTCCTAACTAGACCCATTTATCAAAGAAATCACTCAGAGGGAAATTTAATTATCACAATTAATCTATATTTTTTTAGAAAGTCTCAGCAAAGCACATTGAAAATTTCTTCGGGAAGAATTTTACAATGTTATCACCAAAAAAGCCAAGCACCAAACTTCTCCCCCCTCAGAGGAAAAAAGGCAGGCAAGCACAGGGCATGTTGTGCGAGGAGCTCCTTGTAACGCCGCTTAGGCACAGCCGAGAATAACGAGCACCATCGCAGCAGGAGCCCAAATGGAAATATTTCTTCTGAAGTCACAAAATTGCTCCCTTTGCAAGCTGGAGAGAACACCTGGCTTTTTGAGAGAGCTGCCCCACAATGTGCCTGTAGACTCTGGGTCCTTGCCACAGTTTTGCTTGGCTCTGCAGAACTTCTGGCACCCCTCAGCTGCCCCCGTGAGCCCCTGTCACAGTTAGTGTCAGTGCACACACAGAAAAGCCCAGAGGCACAATGTGGCCTCTACTGAGTAGCTAGCATGTGATGCTTTGGTAAAGTAAGGAACCAGTGGCACATTTTGTTTTAAGCGCTTGTGGAAAGAGGAGATGTCTTCAGTAGAGTTGCCCGTGCTTGCATCAACACTGAGTTTGCTCCAGTGAGCAAAGGGCCATTCTGAAACCAGGGTATTTCCCCTGAGTAATTGGTGATATTCAACACCCAGCTGGCTTTGCCTTAGAAGTTGTACGAGTTGGGAACGAAGGTAGCTCTGAACTGCATTCCTACACAGCTTCTCACATTTGCCGTTTCCCAAGAGGTTTTCAATTGCTTGCTTTTCAAAGACTAGGTAACATTTAACAGTCTAGTTAAATTTTCTTCCTTATTTTGAAAAACAGCCCCTTCTTTTTATGCAGAGCCCTACCTCTATTTCCATGCCTCCAATATAAGCCTGGGGTGCTGCAGAAGGAGCAGATAACAAGTAGAGTTACATCTATGTGCATCACATGCCTGTGTGAAGATGAAAAGAAACCCCCAAGAAAGTATGTGAGTCTGTACCATGATAAAAATCCCCTTCAGTCAATCAGTGAGCTGACAGCCAATAGGTTTTTAGGGCTTCTGGACACTAGCATGCACCAAGTGAGGGGCGGGGGTCTTCTCCTTCACTTTGAGAGCATGGAGCTCCAGCACTTGCATTGGAGGCAAGATGAAAAGAACTGGTGTACTCGCACTAGCTTCAATGAAGGGCAACAGCAGGCACTTGAAAGGACAGGGAAAATGGGGCCAGCGATTTTCTTTCACTTTGTGTGGCTTGCACAGCCCCACACCTACTCATGTTTCCTCAGGCTTGAAGGGAGTCCATAAGACATACTAAGGTAGCATAATTTTCCCTTCCATTCTTCAGAGTCAGAGAACATTAGAAATTATGACCTATGCTAATATTTTTGTGCATGCCCTTTTTCCCTCTTCTTCAGTGGGAAAAGTTGCAGCTTGGTCTCCCGATGTCACTGAAGTTGTTTACTGTTGTTTTTTTCTGTGCTTCCTACATTATTCAGGTTATACTAATCACCAGAGGGGAAGGAAACAACTCCAGAGCAGATTGAATTACCGTTTAATTGGGCATCCTGTGAAATAAACATTGTGACTTGGATAAGATTAAAATGTGAGTCACAAGTCTGGTGAGTTTTCAAGTGTTAGGGAATGTGGTGAGGGAATCAGGCAAGAACAGCAAGGAGAGAGCAGCTAGGAGCAATGCTCAGCAGAACAGTAACTACTGGACACGATTACTTGTTTTCACTAGGATCAGACTAAAGCTCCGGTGGACGGAATGGGGTAAAACAACAGTTCTTCATTTAAGAAGAATTACATTTTCAAACAAATTTCCATTTATATTCATTTGCTAGTACTGAACCCATCTGTGAATGCCCTCTGGCAATTCCACAGTGCAGCTCAGCTAAATTCTTAGATATTAAAGATGAGTACATAAAAGTGCTTCTGAAGAAGGACCTCACCAACAGGTTTGGCATCTTCCACGCACTCTCTGTTTATTTTTGATAATTTGCAATACTTCTGGTCAGTGGATTTGCTGGAAGAAACAAATTGCAGACACAGAAATGAAAATTATATTGTAGGATATTCATTAAAATATTAATCCCAAATGTGTAATCACAACCATTCACATAATTCTCACTTGATTTACCCACGTAGACCTGATGCTGCATTTAGGGACAGATGTCCTCATTCAGCCACTTAACAAACATCGTGTCAAGCTCCTACTTCACCAGCTTACCTAAATTCAGCTGTCCTTGGACTGCTTTCTCCTCTTTGCCTCCCTCCTGAGGCAAAGGAGAGGCTAGCTGTTGTGGAAGATTTTGTGATGATGCCAGCTGCACCTGAGTAGCGACTGATGGAAGCCATTGCTGGCTGCTCTCCCCCAGCAGTGACTGCACACCAGCCACCTGGGAATGAAAGACTCCCCCACCTATTGCAATTCCCGGAGCTCTCTGATCCTCGGGGTAGTTATTGTGGATTGGAAATTGCAAAAGTTGTTGCTTTGCTGTTTACCACCAGGTGGCCTAACTATTCCACCGTTCATGAAGAACCAAGCCTCCATTAGAGAACAGCAGCTGGAACTTTTTAAGCTTTACATATTTTTCTTCCCAAGCCTCCACCTCCCCTCCTTCCTCCTCATTCGGTTGATTAAAAGCGATCAGGGCTGCTCTGATTTCTCAACTCAATCCTTTTCACTCAGCAATTGAGAAAGCTTGTGCTTCCAGCAGTCCGACTCTGGCTTTAGAGATCAAGCTCAGCCATCTCTATTTACCTCTTAGTCCGAATGAACTCTTGCCATAACAACACAGGTACTTAGGACTTTCCCTCGTGCTTCAGTAACTGGAGATTGATTCCTTTGTTTGCTGCCTCTGATATGTCTCCGGTAGCTGGTTTTGTGACCACCCAGGAGTTCTGCGCTGGCCACATAAACTGGATTTAGAGCTGCCTTGTGTCCCCAGAGCATTGCAGAACGGATTCAGTGGGCTGGACGATCTGACTCAGCAAATTGGTTTTGATTTTTAAAACCATAGACAACTTGGGACTTTAACAGTCCCCCCAGTTGGTAGATTTGGGGTAGCCATTTGGGAGCTGGCTGAGCTACCAGGTCCTTGGATTCCAAGAGAACCTGGCATTATGGCTCACTCCATTAAAAGTCCTACTATTGTGGACTGACCTCCCAGCTTGGTCTGAAAAGAGCTAGACTTACTGATCTAAAAATGGGAAGGAAGATACTCTTGGATGTTTATCTCAGGCTTTTCTTGATGAGAAGGTTGGGGAAAGCTCTAACTGTCACAGCAGTATGAACTAAGAACAACTACATCATCACCAATGGTATTACATTGACATGCAGGTATTTGGAGGCCACTGAATGACTTCTTAGGAGAAGGAAGCATGGTTATTTCATGTACTGCAACACTGATGACTTAGTTTTGTATTTTCTACTATTTACATAATGCCTGAAAGCTTTTAGAAGGTACTTTCAAAACAAATCTCAGTAACTGAAGTGATTAACTAAGATTATTTGGTTAAAACATCCATGGTTCATTTGTTTACCTGTCTTTGTAATTATGCATTTCAGTTTTGATGTGAGCAGGGAAAAGGTACAATGATGGCAGGCAGGAACATCGCATCAAAGCCCATCAACAGAAACCTCTTCCCAAGATTAGTTCAGATCAGCTCTGAAACTGGTGCCTGACAATCCCAAATCAAAGGTATGCAGTTTCTGAATGCCCCCTATCATAACACAATTGCAGCACAAGACATAACTGCATCAGGCAGATTTTCCTAAAGGATGTGGTGATTGAACTTTTAAAAATACCAGTCATTTGGAGAAAATTTCAGGAGTCTTTAAATTACTTTGGTAAATGGATTAGTTATAAATAATAAATACCTGGAAATCAGTAGAGACTTTCAGTTGCATCACAAAAATGTCATGAAGTAATACTGGATATTTCAGCTACTTTAACCTAGCCTTGGGCACAGAAGAGTCCAATTCTGATCATTTGCAGGATAAGCAATCAAATTCAGGGTAACGAGGCTTTAGCCAAGGTGTTACTCTGGATTTACACCTCTGCAGATAGAATCAGATGCTATCTCCTAGTCTATGCATCCTCTGAGAATAGAATTAATTTTGAATTCTTGTATCATCTGCTTGCTTGTGCACTTATTTGCTAACTGTCTGAGTGAGCTATTCTGGGTCAGTATGATTTAGGCATCCTTTATTACACAGTTTCCAATTCAGTACATTTTTTAATCAAGACTAAATTGAAGTCAGGTTCCAGGTACATATAAATATAATATATATTTAGTGAATACATTGGAAATCCCCAAGTCTAATTTTGAATGTAACTATAATAGAATAAAAAATGTGAAGGTTCCTTTATTTTATAGAGGAGTGTTAAAATATTGCCACTTCTTAAAGGCAAGTTAAGACCTATTTTCATATTTTTAAAATCACATTAGCTAAAAGCTTGTTAAGGAATAAATAGTACAGAGGATAATTGAGATTTAGCTGGCTTAAGCATTAATGAATCAAAATCAGATGCCAGATCATTAATTAATTCTACAAATTATAATGTTGCCATTACTGGCAAATACTATGAGAACTAATACCAAGGAGCAAATTAAACTGCATAGTTTTCCTTCTTACTACCTATCATTTGCCAAAAATAAAAATGCAGTGGTTATTTTTGGTTGATTACATACAGCACCTATGTTTTTAAAACTTTTGGATGATCCTTGATTTTCAAAAACATTTCAATTTCTTTAACCTTCTATTTATAGAATTTGCCTCTCATAGACTATAGGGATATTTCTATCAGTGAACTAACCCAGGGAAAGTAAAATGTAGCGAAAGTGACAGAAAAGTCAATTCAACATTTCAAAAGCCTCACAAAAATTCACACCCCTTCAAATCAGCCTCCTTGGCAGAAGACAGGATAATAGACGGGGTTTGCAATGTGGCCTGAAGTGCAACCATCTCAGGCTTTGTCAGACCAACGCGGAAAATTAATTAGAGGGGAAGTGAGAGAGGCAAAAGAGAAGGTCAACTGGACATTTCTAGCCACTACTTCTCATCACCCAAGAAGAGGGAAACTTCAATGTATTTAGAAGGTGGCAAGCTTTAAAAACTGTTTTACAGAGTGGAGAACCGATCTGGGGAATGGGCTGTGATGGAATACCACTGAAGCCAGAGCCTTATGAGGAGTAAAAGACTCAACAATGATGAGGTGATATAACGTAAGACGATATAACGAGGTGATATAGCATTGGTCCAGTCAGAATAAAACTTCAGGGTCAAAATGGTTTTTGCACCTTTCTCTGAAAACTCACAGTATTTGAATTCTTTGACTGATGTGGTAAATTTTTTCCTTTTTTCCCATCATGTGACAGATGCCAAAATGATATAGGATCTAGAACATGCAGGTTCTTCTAGAGCATATCCAAAATGCTTTAGTTAAGCCTGGAGACCAATCAAAAGCCAGTGCACTCCAGCACTAGCATAATAGTTTGTTCACTTAGACATCACTATGTAAGTGGCTAGGTGCAATCTCCTCTAGCTGAGATTAAGTTATCCTGAAGGATCCAGCAAAGATTGTCAAGTCTGATGCCTGTAAGCAAGCTGTGGAAGAATGTCCCATATTTGACTCCATATTGATTGCTATTTTCATTCCATTTCCTTCCTCTTTTTAACTGAAAAAAAAAGTCTGGATGGATCTCTTTTTTTTTTTTTTTTTTTCCCCCCTTGGAATAACACTAAGACATTCTGAAATAAAAATATTCTTGCGGTTTCCCAAAACCAAATGCAGCTCAGTTTCCAGTAGGAATCAGGGACTCATGTTACCATGAGCTACATTTCAGCTGAAGAGCAATAAGGTGCCACTTTATTTCAACCCTCAGTATCTGTCCACCATCAATGGCAGACAAATCTTCTTTGCCAAAACAAATGTCTAATGTAGATCAGAGAGTGCTAGCACCATGCCAACAGTCTTTTTTTGATGGCTTCATATATATGCTGAATAGATGAATTCTTGGTAATTTGTCACCCTTTGGGATCTCTGAACTACCTAAAGGTGCTGACCTTTGCCATGCAATAAAGATGAAACTGGCAATAGGCAACACTGTAGATAATAATGCATTCTAATATATCTATATTATCTACCCCTATACTGAATTCATGGCCCTTTTCCATGTCTGGAGATGACAGATAACACAAAAGCTGTTTTATTACAACTTTTGGCCTTCTGCCAAAATTAGAGCATCTAAAAATAGACCAGTGATTACGATCTGCCTCTGAAGTCGCTGTTTTGAACACTAGTCCAAAAGCAGCTGGCAGCAGCCAACAGTGGGTGCCTAGGAAGCATGAGAACAGGACAAGCATGTAGGGATGCTCCCTCCAAAGACTTTTCCAGCCTGCAACTATTTGCAGCTCACCAACTTCTTGTTGAAAAATTTTTCTTGTATGAATTTGTCTGGTCATTCTTTTTGTTAACTCTATATTAAGTAAGAAATATAGCCAGTATGGGTCACTTTTCTAGTTTTAGTCTCTGATCAGGCTACCCTACTAGACTGGTGGAAAGATGAATTTTTTTTGTAGTGAATCAGAGGTGGAAAGGACTTCCTTTACATGGTTGGATGGCTAAGTTCGTGGTGAAATAGCTGCTATAATTCTGCTGGGATTTCATATTATCATTAATGATTTGATAGGGCACTTGAAGCCTACAATGCTATCCCTTAAAAGGATTTAAAATCTAAACACATTAAAAAAACTCTACATTCATTCTGCGTAGCTTCTGTTCCTATTTTCTGACACTACAGCCCTAATTCTTTTGACACTCTGAAGTCTGCCACTGTTAGAAATTATTAATGCCACCATCATCAAAGAAAACTACAAGCCCAAACCAGGAACTTTTACAACTGTGGTGTGACAGCAGGGAGTATTCAGCTGCTGTAGAATCACCTTCTGCATGAAACTGTCTTGCTCTTTAGCTTTTGTTTTCATCTTTTTCCATCCATGGAACTTAATTAATTACAGTAATTAACAATTAGACCAAATCTATGCAGGCAAACAGAAACTTTTTTCCAGATGGACTCTACCACGTAATGAGGGACAGTTGATAGTGACTTTTTTTCTTTTCAAACAGAGTCCAATGGATCACAGTTATGGCAGTTTGGGGAGAAGGAAACAAACCAATCTTTCATCCATGCAAGTCTGATGTCTGGTGACAAATAACTAACACTAACTGACAAGTGGCACCAAAATAGATGCATTTTTTTGTCCATTTGTTACTGTCTTACAAGCTTTCAGCCAATTTATTGAGATAATTTGTACAGAATTGATTTTTGTATATGGCTTTATTGGATAGGCAAACACTCATTGATGCTTATACATGATGGTCCTATCACACAGTGCTGTATAATCAACAGCCACCCAAAGATTGGATGCCCTGGAAAAAGCATTAGATGGGGCATGATTTTTATAAAAAATAGTTACACCAATATAATGCCCCAAACAGACTCACTTATTTCCATATACGTGTGCCTTTTTTGTCTTGGATTGTGTCGCCTTGCACATTTTTCTCACTGAATGAAAGCAACAGTATGTCAGTTGAATTAAGTTGCTGTAATAAAGATAACTGTAGTGATGCAAAAGGAAAAACATTCTATGCCACCTGGCCCTGAGGATGTATCTCCCATCTTTGGTAGAGAGGCTGCAGTCTACAATCTGGTGAATTTGCCACAGCCCTAGCACTCTAGATGCTCCTGGTTTTATACCCAAATGTCCCTAATCCCATTCCCACTGTGTCATGTTTAAATTATAGGTTCATTGGCACACACCTTCAATGAGCTACCACACACTCTTCTTGCTCCACTGTCATTTACACTGAGGGATGTCACAGAAAGAGAAAGGCAGCAAAATATACTCAAGGAGCTTTTTAGATTAACAATTAGTGAAATATTATAAATCACAGTAGAAGCAAGGTGGGGTTTTTTTGCTTGTCTGTTTATGAAGCTGCCCTGTAAGGTGTGACACAATGGGGGAAATTCTGCCCTTAAGAAAGTTAATGGAAAACGATTCAGTAGTTGCAACAGGGGCAGGATTTTTCTGCCTGTGTATTGTCCTGTTCCCATCCTTCCTCCTCTGCCTCCTCTCCAGCACACATACAGTAGATGAAGAACAGCACCTCTGTTATTTCAGCTGTCATTTCAAAGGAAGAAGACTGACTTAATTCCCTATCACCAGGTCACTTAATTGCTTGGCGGTCATAAAGGATAACAATTTTTATTGTTCAATTTAATTAGACATTGTCTAGAATAAAATAATTTTAATTTTCTCATAACATGATCTATCTCTTGGATAAAGGATAAAAGCTTATTTCAATGGGAAATCATGGCTTGAGTCACATCTCGAAAAACCCTAGCACCTCAAGTCACTGAAATAAAACTTCTTTGTGTTGTCAAATGCAAAACCTGTTCTGATTTCTATAAGAACTGAGAGTTGTCCTGGTTTAGCTGGTATTAAATGTTTTTTGGCTATGTTGTTTTTTGGAAAAGAGGTTAAGCTCGTAGCTAGAGAGTGTAAAGAGGGCCTGGGAAAATTGAAAAATAGATTATGTTAATTGATTGAGGCTAAAGATGAAAGCTGTCTTTAGGATCTACTATTTCTTCAGGTTGCTGCAGAACCTTATAGCTTCAACAGACACTGTAGCCACCATACAGCAAAAATGTAAGTTCTGTTTTAAAAATCATTTCCAGGGAGTCACAGGGTGGGGGGCAATACCTGATGTATTTACAGAAATGGAGCAGACTGAGAGCTTGTCCATACTGGTGCAGAAGGATGCCAACCTCAGCACCAGTTTGCTTTTTTTCTTAAGTGCACACAGAAATCTCCTGAAGTTCAACATCTAGCAATTTGGAAAAGGAAGGATTTTTGTAGCCCCTGTCTGGCAAAAAATCTGCTGGTCATCTGATTCTGCCTGTGAGTATGTGTGTGATGACTAACAGGTCTAAAAGAGACAAAGTAGAGCAAAAGGCCACTGAAAGGGAATGCTTTTTTACTTTGAGAAGTTTACAAAATCAGTAATTGCTGGCAGGGGCTCAAAACTACGTGCCCAGTCAAGAGATGCAATGATTCTGCACTTTGCCAAAGTAGCGTTTTCTCAAAAGCTCTTCTGCAGCAATCAAAATATGGTGGAGCTGATGGGATGAAGTCTACCCAGCTTTCTCCCTTGTCGAAGGCTAGCATTTTCCCAGTTAATACACTGAAGTGGTATCAGCATAATGCTTTTTAATTTTTTTTCTTTTCAACATTCTACTAAACCAGCAAAACTAAACTGATCCAACTCAACATAGGGCATGCTTGTTCTGGTATAAAACATCTTCTGTGGGTTAGTGTATGTTGTTTGGAAAGAGGTTTAATTTGTACAGATAAGAGCCACTGCAACTGGGGCATGAACCAGCTGTTAGATACTGTAACTACCATCCAGTTTCCCAAGATACTAAACTGAAGAAGCCTGGGACAACCAGGGTGTGGAGCCTTCTTCTTTCCTTTTTCTTCTCTTTTTTTCTCTTCCTGTTTCCTTTCAGTAACCCATGCAGATGTGCCTCCTTTGAAGCCAGAAGGACACTTCTTCACTAGCCTTTGCTGGTACAATAACTGGAGCTGGCAAAATACACTGACACTGGCTCCATCTCTCTGTTCCTTTCCCCTCACAATTGTTACCTTACAGATTGCTTGCCCATCCTACTACTTGATAAGGTCCTCAGGAAGTCACTGCAGTTGAAAATGCTCTGTTAGACCCGGTTTACTCAAACCCTGTGTATAAGTTTCTAGTATATGTCTAGATCTTCAGTGAGTTCATGCAACTCAAAATAGATCCACTAAAGTTAGTGGAGCTGCTCCAATTCACCCCAACTGTAGGTCTGATCCATCTTTTCTCATTTGGTTCTTTAACCAGCCCCTTTTTCTTGTTCCAACTTCTTTTCTCATCTACATTTACCAGTCTAGTATTTTGAATTTTTATGCAGTCTGGTTTCATTTACTGTGAAAAATGCATCGCCGGTATCAGGCACATCATTTTCTAAGCCTCCATCATGCCAAGAGAGTTAGTAAAACATCAGTTTTTCACTTCAGTTCCCAACCCATATGTTTTCAAGTAGCACTAGGGAAACATTTTTTAAAGGACAGACTCCCGAGATGTCTTCTAATATCATCAGCAGTGATAATCAAAAGCTGCTTCTGCAGAAGCCTGTGGGATTATCAGTCTCTCAAAAGGAAATTCAGCAGCTTTTCTTGCAGTAACATTTATTCTCCACCCTTCCACCTCAAGCTATCGTTCACCTCAAGGTGGTGACACCCTGGACAACTCCATTTCCACATGCACTTCCTATTTAAGTGTCAGGAGGGACCCTTAATCCAGGGTCAGAACCCCTCCTGGCTTTCTAAGGAAAATGTAACTCAAATGGTAATAACAGTTCATCATAGTTCATAGCTGATGCAAGTTATGCCTCATTTACAGTTGCAAAACACCTCTGAGGAAGTTGGGAAATTGTCTTGTTCTTTTCTTTCAAATTTAGACATAATTTCAGCTAGTCATGACATCAGTGTTAGGACTTAGACTCTTCCACGAAGGAACGCATTGCGTATTTCAAGCTGTTTTGGCTAAGTCTGATCAGTCCCAGAGGTAATATAGCCTGTTCCTGTCCTGTGACTGGCAGCACACTGGATGTTTATGATTATCCACATAATGATCATCATTTCTGCAAACCTTCCTGCTAGTGACCTCTTTGACAAGGAGAGTAACATAAGGCACAATGGGCAGGGATGGCCCTGTTAAAAAGTTCAACCAAATACTCTCTGGAACTGCTTTATCACCAGCAACCTCATTGTGTTGCACTCTTTGCCATTTCTCATTATTTTTTTTCCCTCTCCTTCCAAATTTGTCTCATCAAAATGTTCTACTTCCTTTTCTTCTTCCTCTTCTTCAGTTCCTCGGACAATGTCCTCAGGACTTACCACCCCCCTGTTCTTCCCCATGGGATGGAAGCAGTTCGGCATCGCCTGGACTATCAGGGTATATCTGGCTGTGGAGCCCAGCAGAGCCCCCTGACACCTGGAAGAGGATGATAGGTCCTTTCCTGCAAATCTAGAGATGGTAGTTGCCTGCCTTGGCTTGTGCCTACCTCTTCTCAGGTAAACCCCTGAGTAATGTACTGGCAAAGGAAAAAATTCAACTCCATTGAATTTCTGTAGGGTCGAGAATATAAGCACTTGCTTGGTCATGAGGGCAGCAATATAGTGAAAAGCAACAGCAACCAACCTCTGCACACCCCACCCCAGCCAGCCTCACCTTCCTTAAACTTTTGGAAGAGGGCTTTGTGGTTGTCTTCAGCACCCCCCAAGAACCTGGAAGAAGTGGAGGAGGAGAATGGGGCTGGGAGCTGCACAGGGCTGTGACAGGGTGAGAGGCACACGCAGCACAGAAGTGGTTAAGGCAGGCTGAGGGAATCTGACCAAATCCCAGACTGTGACAAGAGAAATTGAAATGTAAGTCATAGAATCGTTTAGGTTGGAAAAGACCTTTAAGATCATAGAGTCCAACCATAAACCTAACACTGCCAAGTCCACCACTAAACCATGTCCTTAAATGCCACATCTGCACATCTTTTAAATACCTCCAGGGGTGGTGACTCAACCACTCCCCTGGGCAGCCTGTTCCAATGCTTGACAACCCTTTCAGTGAAGACATTTTTCCTAATATCCAATCTGAACCTCCCCTGGCACAACTTGAGGCCATTTCCTCTTGTCTTATCACTTATTACTTGGGAGAAGAGACCGACACCCACCTCACTACAACCTCCTTTCAGGTAGTTTCAGGTAGTTCAGGTCTCCCTGAGTCTCCTTTTCTCCAGGTTAAACAACCACAGTGCCCTCAGCCACTCCTCATAGGACTTGTGCTTTAGACCCTTCATGAGCTTTGTTGCCCTTCTTTGGACATGCTCCAGCACCAAATGTCTTTCTTATAGTGAGGGGCCAAAACTGAACACAGGAATCGAGGTGCGGCCTCACCAGTGCCGAGTATAGGGGGACAATCACTTCCCTAGTCCGGCTGGCCACACCATTTCTGATACAAGCCAGGATGCTATTGGCCTTCTTGGCCACCTGGACACACTGCCAGCTCATATTCAGCCGGCTGTCAATCAACATCTCCAGGTCCTTTTCTGCCAGGCAGATCTCCAGCCACTCTTCCCCAAGCCTGTAATGTTGCATGGGGTTGTTGTGACCCAAGTGCAGGACCCAGCACTTGGCCGTGTTGAACCTCATACAGTTGGCCTCAGCCCATCGCTCCAGCCTGTCCAGGTCCCTCCGTAGATCCTCCCTACCCTCAAGCAGATCAACACTCCCACCCAGCTTGGTGTCATCTACAAACTTACCTCATCTAGATCATTGATAAAGATATTAAACAGAACTGGTCCCAATACTGAGCCCTGGGGAACACCACTTGTGACCAGCTGCCATGCGGTTATAACTCCATTCACCAGAGCTCTTTGGGCCCAGCCATCCAGCCAGTTTTTTACATAACAAAGGGTACACCTGTCCAAGCCACAAGCAACCAGTTTCTCCAGATGAATGCTGTGGGAAATGGTGTCAAAGCCTTTACTAAATTCTAGGTGGACAATATTGACAGCCTTTCGCTCCTCTACTAAGCGGGTCACCTTGTCATAGGAGAAGGTCAGGTTAGTCAAGCAGGACCTGCCTTTCATAAACCCGTGCTGACTGGGCCTCATCACCTGGTTGCCCTGTATGTGCTGTGTGATGGCACTCAAGATGATCTGCTCCATAACCTTCCCTGGCACCAAGGTCAGACTGAGAGGCCTATGGTTCCCCAGATCCTCCTTCTGGCCATTCTTGTAGACAAGCATCACATTTGCTAACTTCCAGTCAAATTCTGTATCCTGGCAGCAGCCTAATTTTCCTACGAATGATGCCTTGGGCAGAGCCTGTGTGGCCCAGAAAGGAGCAGGTTTTAAATTTTCTAGAATTCCCTAATCCGCTTTATCAGCTGCTTCTCCCTGAACCACTGCTGCTCCCTGAGAGATTTAAAGCCACAGTGGCTTCAAGGTCTCTTCCTGATTATTATGTTTATTCTTATCCAGTCAAGACAGAGAAACATTAGCATGTGATTTACAGTGTAGGACCAATCACAGATACCAGCCCTCAATATTTGAAATTCAAGCAGTATGTACTTGCAGCAAACTGGTCAGGATAAATCTAGAGATAAAAAGGAGGGCCCTACCTTTTTAGAAGGCAGTAGAGATTCATCGTCGAGGTCTGTCAGTCTTAGCCTGTCAAGCAAGATGCTGTGCATCTCTCCTAGGAACCAGTGCATGCAATGGCACTCACACAGTATTAATACATGCCCCTGTGCTGGGTTTAATTCCTTTCTTTTGTTTAGGGTTTTTTTTTCTTGCAACCATCCACTTTTCCTCTCATGTTTCAAGTCTTTGTATCTATCTGTCAAGCAGGCGGTGGATTCAGGGCAGGTTTTCATGCCAAGGCATTCCTTTACCTAATGAAAACAAGTGAATAAAACATAAGAGAAGTACCTTTAAATTAAAAATAGAGAGGAAAAAAAAACCTGAAGAAAAGCAATATCTGAAGGAAAACATTTTTTTTTCCTATAAAAGTGCCTATTGAATGGATGAATCTCTATTTATTTCTTCTAATTTCAGTATCCACTTATAATTAGACCCTAATTAAATAAGGAAAAAGGACCATATGTGGCAGAAGAGAAATACATGCATATGTGAAGAGTCAAGACAATCCAGATAAACTTCTGATGGCATGACATATTCATGCAGAGTAGTCACTTTTCAAAACTAAAATTTTCTCCCAAAGGCTCCCAGTTTATATTATTAATGACATCTTTCTTAGCCTGCATTACCATTTCCATATGAGGGGAAAAAAGACAAACACCTTTCTCAAGTTTGAAAGGACAAAATGGTCTCAGAGCCACAAACATCAAGTGCTTTTGCACAAGCCTTTGAATGGATTTCATCCACACAGTTTTGTAAATGGATAGAGTGAGTGGTGCTCCTGGCCTGAGACCCTGTGCTGGAGAGCTCAGAGGTGAGGTACAGACAAGTGACAAACCTGGAGGTGGGGGAAATGCATGGAAAAGACACTTCACTACAGTACACCACAACAGCAGCCCCACACAACGGGGCCTTTTCCAGACTCCGAGACACCAGCCCCATTTCACAGTAGCTTTGGTGAAGTGAGTACATTTGGACCCTGATTTAAGTCATGGGTAACGCTGACTGCTAGGAGCTAATTTAAGTCTATACCGAAGAGTTGTGAGAAGCCGGGCCATTAGAGTAGTTTCAATCTGTTCCTCCAGGTTTCTGCTGGCTGCATAGAGCCTTGGATGCCATATCCTAAATGTCTGCCACCGACTAGCTGTCCCTCTTCTCTGTTTAACACGAATATCCTGTAATTGGAGTGTCAAGCTTCTTGCTGCCACCACGGAGGAGGAGGATACGGAGGAGGAACCAGAAGAAATCCGTCTTTGCCATAATGAATGCATGCAGTTCAGACCAGATTGGGCTGTTCAGATGTTTTATTCCTCCTTTTCATCTCCTTTGTGGAGGCTCAAGCAGTACCAGAACACAGAGATCTCCTTTTAGGGCTTCAAACCCATCAAAGATCCTCTGGGTCCACTGTGGGGGGAGACAGACAGGGAAGCTTTTATAATGCATCTTTGTAATCTCTATGCTGCTGGTGCTTTTTGCACATATTGTGAACTGTCGGTGTAGGGGCACCTGGCAGAGGCTCCCCCTAGGAGGTGGGGGCTGGGGAGCCAGTCCAGGCTGCTGTGCCACTTTGCTGAGGCAGGGTGCCCAGCAGTTTGCTCGGAAGGGGTGACAGCTGGTTTTGCTGCAGTCTCTGGTGCCTGATTGTACAAAGTGGCACAAACTTAAATGCAGTGCCCCCACAATGAGGCACAGAAAGCACAAGCAGGTGTTTGCTGTGATGCTGTTAACTCATTTACAGAGCTGTTTTTAGGGGCCTGGGCAGTAACTGCCACCGGCTGTACTCCATATGGCCTCTGACATTTCCCTGCTGTTTCATGGCTATAGATGAGATCTGTGGTACCCAAAGGCCCTGGACTTTTTTGCCCCCAAGCTGCTGCTAGCAACAGTTAGGGTCCCTAAAGGAACAATAAGGGGGCTCTTAGTGCAGAAAAAAACCCTAGTCACAACTATCTATGTTAGCTGTCTGAAAAGAGGAGTGTAAGGTCTGGGTCAGAGCACTGCAGTAATGCGTCCGTCCCACTGCCACTACCCTGGTATCACTTTGGTGATGCACGCAGGTATACTGTGCTGGGCCAATACTCCCCTGGCCTGTGTTGGTGTCATTGTGCGTACCCACCTCCTTTGTTTTCTTTGCTTGTCGTCCAGATGGATGGAAATCAAAGCTTTCTTTATCACCTTACTCCATTCACCTTAATCTAAAAAGGTACCAGCTACAGCTGTCTGTGCCTTCACAAGCCAGCCTTACCACTCTTCCCACGGCAAATACCATCTACTCACTGACTAGCAACAGGAGATTTTAATATTGTTTTGTTGCCTTCCTTGGAAAGATCTGAAAGTGAATAAATCACACATGTGTCCCACTGCTAAAGCTACCGATCAGATATGTAAAGATTGGACACTCACAGAGATGTGGAGAAATCTGCATTTGTTTTCTAGGATCACACTTTCTTTTTTCTTAAATGCAAGGTTTGCAATTCTTACCTGGGAACCCATTTTAGTATCTAGTATTGCTGAAGTCAAAATTAACACCTGGAATGACCATCAAGTTAATGTTGACCTCTTTCCTGTGGTTGTTCTGATCAGGCCTTTAAAAATCAGTTAATATGCTCTCATCACTGCTTATATGGAATTTTGTACACCTATTTAAATAAATCTGACTTTTACAAAGAGCAAACTCAAGAATAGTCCGTAGTTACCTTGAAGAGATATTCCAGTCCTAGCTGAAAAAATACAGGAATCATTTGTAGTCAGAAATACAAGTTAAGATCAGAACATTTGATTTTATTTTTTTTTAATGCATAGTTAAATAAGATTTCCCGCAGGCTTGAACAAATCATCACTAAATCCACATTTCAACAAGGAACAGGCAAACTGGACTGGATAACTCTTACGCAGTCTGGAGTATTTTACATCTTCTATTCATCTATTCATTTTTTCACAATGTTGCCCAGAAAATGTTAGAATTCATGCATTGGGTCCAAAAATAGCTTAGGAAAGAGTAGTAAATAAAAAAGTACTTCTCTGGAAAGCAAGATTTTAAAAACATATTCCATAAAAATTATACTCTGTAGATGCTCGAGAACATATTAAGCTAGAGGTGTTTAGGTTAAAAATAAAACATCAAAAGAGATCTTTTATTTGCAACTTGGAGCAGGATTAACTCTCTTTTTGCACTTAGCTAGTGTTGGTATGCATAAATTACATTGTGTATCAGTTAATTACTGAAGGTTTGTACATAATCATGTTGCAATTCAAGCTTCTATCCTATGGTAAGGAATTCCTTAAGTAAAGACCTAAGTGAAGATGTCTTTCTGGTTTCTGCATGAATCTGAATTGAAATAGATGTCACAGGCATTCCTGACCACAGCAAACCTCAGAAAATAGCCATCAATAGCCTTGGCCAGCTGACCCTATTTGAACTATGATTACCTCTCCAAAATTCACCCGGATTGTATTGGCAACCAGCATGAAGTATGAGCCCAGTCTGCCCAAAAGACTAATAATTTAGCCATGAAGATCAACTTCATGTGACATGTTACTTGAGTCTGCCTTGGAGGTAAGAAAGAACAGTAATTTCCACAGGGAGTCAGAGAATGAACAGAGCCCTGGAATGCAAGCCAAATTGCCTTTACATTTAGTTAACTACCAACATGCTAGTTATAAGACTGTAACAGCACTGAAAGTTCTTGTGTAGACTTGACTTCTTCATGCACGGGGAATACTGGTGCTACACAGGTGATGAAAGATACCCGAGTCTTTTGCTGAAATGACAAAGGACTGGAGAGCGCTGTGGTGCCTTCTCACGTTTGCCTTGAGCTTTGCTATTTATCTCCACTCTTCCTACCTCATGAGCATCCAAACTCTGCCTGTGCCACTGAATGAGTAGGTCGTATTGAGCCAGCACTGTGATCCATACATGTGATTGAATCTTTGTGCCAGTGGG
Organism: Strix aluco; assembly: GCF_031877795.1. NCBI lineage: Eukaryota > Metazoa > Chordata > Aves > Strigiformes > Strigidae > Strix > Strix aluco. Next base: position 57,145,321 of record NC_133934.1, read on the forward strand.
CAGGAGTTGTACCAATAGCCTTCTCAAGAGAAGTTGGGGCACACACATGATAATAGTGAGCATTTATTTCTATACCATTCTGCAAGGTTCCCTTTACTGAAGTCCAACCACAACTTCGTCCTCCCTCATGCACTCTTTCTCTCTTGCTCTCTCCCCACCCCTCTGCTTTTGGTTATTCAAACTCCTACAGATGACCAGAGAGAAAACACAGGGTGCTTGCAGGATCTGCTGGGTGAATGGTGAACCCCAAGCAAACACAATGTTTATTCAGAAATATTTCAGGCTGTTTTCAGGAGCCAAGAGAATACCGAGTTCTGATTGTGCCTACATCTTAAAGGGGAGCACGCAATTCTCAGCAGTAACTTTCCATTTCAATGGCTACTGAAAGAAGTCTGTTTTGGGAATCGCCTTTCCTTATTTCTGTAAAAATCCTTTTATGCCATTAAGATGCTGTGCGAAGAGAAACAAGATCTAGGGGCTTGTTGAGGCACAGTTTTCACTACCCAGTAGAGTTAGTCTCATTAAAATGGACCTCGTCTCCTCGCTGCTCCTGCACATACTGTCAGTTTATCACAGATCATCTGACATCTCTAAAATGGAAAGCATGACGTAAAGCAGGAAAAAGAGCTCGAGATTGAAAAAACCTGAAACAAAAATTACAAAGACTTTGGAGAAACGGCTTGCAGGAAAAGATGCCTGTATACAAACTTGTCAAGTCTTCAGGATGCCTCTATGCCAGCAACAGGGAACAATAAGCATTTAGGGCTGTGCACCGCTCTCTGCCCTTGCACAGTTCTGTAAGGAGCAGTGCACACTCCTGGAGCCATGCACACAGGAATAATGTTCTTAGGAAAGCCCTTTCCCAGAAAATCCTGCAGGGACACCTCCCTGCCTTCCTGCCCGCAGCCCCAAGAGTGCAGGTACAGCCATGAGGGGCTACAACCAGCAGGGGTTGTCTGCCTGCCCTCCTGCCCAGACCCCGTGCCAACACAAGGCAGACAGTTTGGGTCTTTCAGGCAATTCTCAAAGGTGATGGGCCTGAATGTTGGTTTACCCCTGAGTTTTGGGCTGGGAGCTAGGAAACAGCAGAAGTACCTGGATGAAAGAAGACAGAAAAGCCCTCTGAGACCTCCTCCAGGTCAACAAGGAGTGCAAATCCTGTGCTCTGCCTGACAAAAGGCAACAACCAGAAAATTAGCGGGGGACAAAGGGGACACTGAGGAACCCCCAGGACACAGAGTGGTGAGGCTGCGGGAAGCACAAGGGGCAAGGGCGGTTGGAAGGAACCACCATGCCTCCTGGTGAAGTAAAATCCCCTTTGCCTCTCACATGGCCTGGGGTGCAGCAGCTCCCAGAAAAGAGCTGCTGCTGCCTTTTCTCCTGAAGCTGGAGGGCAAAGCCTCAACAGGAGATGCTGCAGCGAGGGCCTGGCGAGGGGACTCCTCGGTTGGTGGGTGAGGATGGCTATGCGCTGCAGGGAGCTTCTGGCCTCTGAGGTGGCCTTGCTAAGGACCACTCCTTCCCTTCCCAGAGATGGAAATGCCCCCAGAGGGAGCTTGCTCTGGGAGATGTAAATTCTCCTGTTGGTTTCTGCATGATGGCAGTAAATTCTTTTATTGCTCCTTAAGCTGAATTTTCCACGGTCAGTTTTCCTACGAGACTATTTTTGCATGCATTTCTTCATCGCCTGGACAAGACCAAGACAAATTTGAAGCCAGACCATTGCAATAACTCAGCTCCACACAACAAGCCCAGTTCAGTAGCGGTGGTGAAAACAAACAGTCCGTGGATTGATGGGAAGAGAGATTTAAACAGTGAAGTAGAGTATCTTACACTGACTGGGGTTTCAGTGGGTTTTCAACATAAACTGGCAGAAACTGGAGGGCAGGCGATAGCAGGAAGAGAGGCTGTGGGATAAAACAGTCCCTTTGTATAGGTCTATGTAAACATATACATGAACTTATGTTGAATATTTAGATTAAGACCCCATCTTATCCAATATGTAAAATGCGTAAGTGTTTAACTTGAACCCAAGACTTTATCTACAACAGTCCCTCTGCTCCCCCAGATATGTTTGTCCCAGGCAGTCCAACTGGAAAAACAAATGAACAAAAAAGAAAACCAAGCCCAAATCAGCAACAGCAGCACAGAAACAGAAAGGCTTTCTTATAAAGCACCATTCAAGGGCCCTCTAATTGAATGCACAGGGGTGTGGTGTGTGCTTCCCCTGGAGGATTTGTCTCATCGCCCTGCCACAGCCTTTGACACCAGGAAAGCAGTTTTTGGGCAGGAGTAGCATGGCCCTGCCCGTGCTGACCCACTGTCTCCCCATCAGTGGCACCGTGCGCTGCTTTCACCAATGAAGCATTTAAACAGGGAGCTGAGGTGGATCTTAAAGAGAGAAAAATAGCCACAGTTGGAGGTTGAACGCTGAACTAACAAAATCCACAGGCAAAACCCAGTGGGGAGGTGTCGATTTCGCTGCGTTTCCCGCACTGTACAGGTGACATCGGTTAATGCATTAAAATGGCTAATGCGACATTAAAGGATAATGGGATTGAAATGAAGGATGCCGGATGCAGGAGGCGAGCCCTTTAAATTCCTGGCTGTAAATGCCGGGTTTGTGAATGAGCCACTGCTGCCAGGTACTTCGGAGGAAAAGCCTAGCTAATAGTTGGAGAAAATGGCATGGCACAAAACTCTCCGAGTGCTTGGCCTGGAGGCTGCGTGTCCATTAGAGGAAATCAGAAAGTCAAAACAGACACTGTATAATTTCTCTGTACTTGCATTAACCATATCCTCAACACTCGCAGTGTGGTTCACTTTAGTATAATAAAGCACTTTATTCCACCCCATCACAGCTAAGTGTCCTCATCAGATGGAGTATCATAGTGACTAGAACTCACTTTTCCATTAAGGAGATTGTGCATCTTGCCAAGACATTAGTCTATAGCTCTAGCAATGTTTTGATTATATTTAAGAGGGCATAACTTGCTGATAAACATCCCCCTCCCAGACCCAGAGGAACTTTTCATTTAGTAAAAACAAAAAAATCTTTTAATTTCTACTATTTGGCAACTTCCTTGGTAAAATATTTTGTCTAAATTGCAATCTGTTAATCCAGTTGTTTCAGTGCATGGCAAATTGTTCCTTTCTAGGCACCAGAACTATTTTCCTTGTGATGTTTTATTGCATTAACTCTTGGGAGCCACTAAAATCAACACTGTTGGGGCTCTGCTTTTTTGACCTGGAGCAACTACCTGAAGGTTGGGCAAAGAAAAGTCTGAACTAGACTCTTCCCAGAGGTGCAGCAGGATAGAACAAGCAATGGATGCAAGTTGGCGTGCAGGAAATTCAGATAAGGTATTAGCAAAAAATTTTTTCGCAAGAAGGGCAGTCAAAACACGGGAGCAGGAACCCACAGAGGCTGTGGTCTCCATTCTCAGCAATATTATAACCCCATCTGGACAAGGCTCTGCACAACCTGATTTAATTGGTGCTGCTTTGTGCAGGGGTTGCCCTACATGACCCTTGAGGTCCCTCCCAGCCTAAATTATTCTGCGATTCTGTGATCAGCACAGAGAACAAGAGAAAGGGGAAACCAGCATAGGCAATTTTACTAGCTCTTCATATTCACCCTACGCCAGAGCCAGCCAAGACCAAGTTGGATCCCCAAACTTCCTACACTGGTAGCCTCTACCCAAGTGCATACTGATGCCTGGGAACCACATCAGCCACTGTGAGGACAGCCGAGTAAGAGCATCCCTTCTCTGTGTTTGGGAGACTGGGAGGGCTGAGGTTCTTTTAAGAATTGCTACATGCAATGCATCATACGTGATGTCTTTCCGGGACAGTGCTGAGGGTTCTCTGGCTGAAAATTCCTGAGGTTAGTGTCACAGAGCCAAATTGTACTCTCTGGTCTGCTGCAACAACTATGAGGTTTGACTGGACTGGTATAGCCGAGACCACAATTAATAATGGAGATTTCTGCAGTTCATTTAACTGTTAGAAATTTCTGCTTGCCTTTTAATTCTTGAAGTAATTTTAACTCCTTGCTGACATATTTACATATTGGGGCTTCTTATATGTATATCTGTAAAAGCATTAAAACAAAATACAGATGCTTTTTAATGTTATAATATAATACCAATGATAAGCAAGAGCTTCTCTGAGGCCACCTTAAGCCCTACTGAAACTTAAATGCCAGGTTGTTATTGTGGCATGTTTACTCTCACTTCTAGCTGCATATTACTGTTTGGCTTCCTAAATCTCAGCAGGGAAAGGACAGCTTAGCTCCCTTGAAGGCTGTGCTGCTCTGAAATGATGACTATTGCTGTGGGGGAAGGGGTTGCGCTCTATGCAACATGATTTGTAGGACCCTCTATAAATCATTTACCAGCATGCCGTCACTGCAAGCCACAGGCTTACAATTTGTGGAGCTTTAAGAAATGTAAGCAATAACAACACGTAAAGGGCAAAAAACCAAATGAAGAGATGGACATCTCTAAAACCCTTGCCTGGAAAACCAAAAGCCTTTATTTAAGTCATAAGGACAAACACTGAAAGCATTTTAATGGGTGAGTGCCTTGCTGCGCCACCACCACGTGTTATACAAATAGCTGCTTCATGGCTTCAGAGGCAGATGGGGAGGGGGGCTTGGCCAGCCCTGTGAGAGCAGTGCGCCTGTGACCCTCATGTCTCCCTCTTGAATTCCTTAATAAATCACCCTGCCATGCTCATAAAGTAGAGTTGAGCAGCAAAGCTAAGGCCTGAGCATGCAAACCCGATTGGAAAATCAAGGGATTTTAAGAGGGGAGGGCAATACCTTCCATTGCTGTCACAGAGCAACATCCGTGTGTGGTTGCGGACAACACCAGAGCAACCGCTGGGGACCTAGTGTGGAGGCATTACATTTTTCTTACTGCTGAAGGAGCTTCCTGGCATCATTCTCATGCCAAATGGAAGTACTGATACAGATTTTAAGTGATAATTAATGTCAGTCAGCATTATTATAAATAGAAACCCTGTGTCAAAAAATATTTCTCTTTTGACGATGGATTTGGTGATGCAGCGATCCTCCTTCTATTGTCAGACGCTTCACTTAGTACCGTACAGCACGGTGATTAAAAAATAAGCACTCCACAGTTTCAGTAAAGATTGCATTAAATGGATGAAGAACTGAGGTATTTTTGAGTGGGATGCAGAGATGTTTCCACTGCAGGTCAGAAGTGACCAAGACGTTGAAAACATTTTCCACCCAAGATTCTTCATGAAATGTAAAAGATGTGACAGGTAGCAACAGGTGTGTCACAAGAGCATCAAATACACTGATGGAGCCGAGGAGTTCATTTTTTTTTTTCCATTTCATTGTCTGAAGGAGACAGGCCTGGGGGTTTCATTTTATGATCTTCCATGGAGCACAGCCTCTTCCCAGGGCAAATCTGCTGTGGAGCTGGGACAGGAGGCACTAGGTCAGCATCCTATGTCAGGTGCTAGCCATCTCTCTGAAAGTCCCTCAGAGAAACTGTAAATCATGTGGAAGATGGTGCAATGTTTGGTAAGGTAGGCTCACTGAACTGAAACAAATTGCATCTAAATACAGGTAGGAGTTAAGGCTAGGGATGTGGAGTGGAAGCCACTCCTGGAAATGAGCAGCAGGGTAATTCCACTATAACATCAAAGAGTTTAAGGTCATAACGGAGAAGCCACTGAACACAGGTTGCCAGGGCAAAGCCACACTAAAAGGAGGTAAAGTAATCCCTATATACAAAGAGGGGAATAGGACCAGATTCAGGCATGGGTTTTTATATTGTATATAGTCTAGATGAGGCAAGTTCCTGACAACACTTAGCTCCAGATTTCATCTTTTTTAATAAAGGTGTAGCAAAATTGGTGACTGCACAGAAAAAAAAGCCACAGCAAGTGCCATAAAAATGGTTTAAGAGCTGAAGAAAGTGCTTTAGAGTGAGAAACCGAGAGCACAATCTCTTTAGCTTATCAAAAAGAAGACCGAGAGGTGGCTTGATTACAATGTACTATTACCTTCATGAAACAGTGGGAACTGTGCAATTCTTTAACATGAGAGATAACAAGACCCAGTAGCTGGAAGCTTGAGACAGACAAATCTGAGATGGTAGGAATGCATTTTTAAGAAGGGTAAAAAGTTCTGAACAAAGTAAGGATGGAAGTAATGAATCCTCCACCTCTTAGTGTCTTCTGGTCAGGATATACAGCTTCACCAAGCAGAAGTTGTGTTTTTGTCAAACATGCCATTGCCATCTCCCTCATTTTCATTAAAGTAATCTTTTAGCATTTTAATGGCCAAGACTCTATGTGGCAGTAATGAGAAGGGAAAAACAGAAGAGCCCAGAAATGATTCCCCAGAATATTTTTAAATACCCAGTAATTATAAGAAATGTTAAATAATTGAAGAAAGTAGTTTGCACAAAACTTCTGATCCATATTATTTAAAAGAAACTCCTGGCTCACGAGCATCTTTCCTTTTGCTCCTTGCATAAATATTGGCAGAAACACACCATTATTTATCAGGTTTTTCCGAGTGCTCCAGCTATTGATGGCAAAGACTGAGAGATCAGAAATGCCCTAAGAAGGCTGTGAAGAGCCAGTGGGCACTGGACAGGGACAGCAGATTTACAAACCAAGAGCTGCCTAGCTACGAGCATGGGTGATAGGTACTCTAATCACCACCCATACAGACCTTAGCCCAGGTAAGACTCAAGGGAACATTTTCTTCTGCATTTATGCCAGCATTGATGCTACAAATTTTGTTTTCCTTTGTTCAAGATGTACAAGATACAGAAACTGATCCTGCCCATGGGATACAGGATTCTCTTTTCAAGAAATAATATCTAGAGACTGATCAGTAGTCAGTTGCCTAAATGGGAACTGTGGATGCTGGCTTATATTAACTTGCTTCCATTTGAGTGCCTACTACTGATTTTGAAGTACCTAAACTAAAGCATTAGAGACTGAAAATGTTGCCTAACTTCCCCTAGCTGTGCTTGATCTCCATGTCTCAGAGGAGTAAAGAAAGCAATAAAAACTAATACTGGTCACGAACTGAAACATGCCCCTAGTGACAATGCACAGAGAGCAAGCAAAGCAGAGTAGGAAGCTGGTTCCCCAACCCACCATAACAATGTCCATATGCAAGATCATGTTTTACACCATTTTCAGAGCAATTATGGAATTTATTCCAAAGATATAGCAGGAGCCACAGAGCAGTGGGTGGGAAAAACAGGAGAGAGACAAATTTCAATGTAAACAGCTAGGGAAGAGACTGAGAAAAGTGCTGGAGCAGCAAACTAATGTTCAGGGACACTCTGACTTGGGTTCTGCCATAGGGGAAGAACATTTGGGACTGAGGCATTTGAACTTCCTACTCAGATTCCTGCAGCCAGCCTGAGTTTGCTGACATGATTAAGCATTGACTGTGCCCATGTGAATTTAAATTGATTTCTCATCACAGCATGCATCCCTCCCTCCCTCCCTGCAAGAGGAGGCACAGCAGCTGAAGTCACCTTTACAAGTCATGCTGATTTGGGAGAAAGAGGCTTATGAGATAATGAGCAAATATTTTCTAATTAGGTGGTGAACTAAGGATCTCCCTTGTTTTCTGATCCAGATCCTGTCTGGCAGAAGAGAAAAGAGAAGGAGGAGGCAGGACAGGGATGGGCTATAAGAGAGTGACACAGCAAACGGGATTTCCACCAAACAGGTTTGCTCCTACTATGAGCCCTGATCTCCTGCAGCTGGGTCTCCTTGCTCTGGTACACATGATTTTTGTTTTCCCCTGTCTCCTGCAATGAGTGTTCATATACAAATCTCATAGGCACAACTTGGGAGGCCTCCTAGTTTTCAAAGGAAAAATAAGCAAGGTGAACCATGAATTGACTGTTTGGGTACTGGGGCTGTGTTCTGACTGGTTTTCTCTTACTGTGAGCCTCTTTCAACCCTCTGATATCACTGATGCTTTAGAAAAGTGCCTGGAATCTGCAAGCAACATCATTTGCTCAACTATCAGCATTCCCCATCAATAATGAAACCAAAAACATAGCTTAATAGACAACAAGGCTACAGCAGCTGGCAGTGCTGCACAAATCTGGCACTCTTGCTGCTGAGTTTATTAGACATTTTATAGTCCTGGGAACTAAAGATAATGGATCCCGTTCCCATATGCTGCATCAACAAGAGCTGGGACTCTGTCGTGCCATTGATCTATGAGGCAGCAGTGAATACGACCCAGACACAAATACTAAAATGAATCAATCCTAAGCTGTTAAAGAGACACCACGAAGCACTTTCCAGTTTTCAGTTCTTGCTTTCTAATCTCCATTCCATGAAATACTCTCCCAAGGGCTCTTAAATACAACAGTTTGCTGCAGACTTTGGGATCAGGTTGAGAGGAATTGCCCCTCTGGATCAGAGAACAGAGCTGAAATTTAGAGCCCATTACCCTTAGTAGGCACTTGTGAGCTTCACCCATTCCCTATGCAGCAAAAGCCTTTTTGGGCTTACTTACATTTTTAAAAAGTGTGCACGATTTTGTTCATACAGGTTTCCAAACCAGTGTTTGGTGTTTGCAAAGTTAATCTCCTTGGATGACTGGAAAACAAACTTTGATTTCTTTCCAATTCCAGAAAACTCTAAGTATCTACAGCCAGAGAATAACTTACACCCATTAAAAAAAAAGAAAAAAGAAATAGGCTTTAATCTGAACCTGACTGATCGAGAGTACTACTCAGGTGCTAACATTTGCTACTTCAGAAACCATACCTTCCGATTTTAGTATATGGTACTATATAATATATACTATTACTATATATACTATATATATACACTATATAATATATACTATGTATTTTAGTATATGGTACCATGGTTGCTGCAGTCTCAAATCAATTTCTATTGAATCTACATCAATGTGCTCTATTTTAGCCATTTAAAATACGTCATACTCAATACCAACAAATCGTTTTAAAGCAAGCGCTCAAAGAAAATCAAAAACTTTAGAACAGTAGCTTCTAGACTGGCACCTACAAACAAAGACAAGAGAAAAATGCCATGATATAAAATCAGTTTTCAAAGCAGGGAGAGACTGCCTAGTCATGTACATAAAATGAAAGTTTCACCAAGACGTTATCGGATAAAATAGTTGGGAGAGTTCCTACACAAACGCAGTTATGAAAAGCAAAGATAATCAGCTCGCTCCTCCTGATTATAGATTCCAAGTGGATCTGATGACAGCCTCAGGCACTTTTGTGGCTCCATATGCCCCAAATCTTTCCAAAATCACATCAAGTGGCATTTGGTATTTAACCTTGCTGTGCCCTTATGGTAAGAAATAACACTACTTGCGTACAAGGGCTCCGCAAAATAGTGAGGGCTTTTTAGTAATTAATATCAAGTAAATAGCTCAAAAAGCTAGATGGAGAACTAAAAACGAGACTAATGCATTCATTAGTGTAATTCACTGATGAAAAATCCCCACTGGTAAATTAGTTTATCCTATATGTATCTGGATGGGCAGGCAAATAATGAGTCTCTTAGATTTATGGAGCATCTCTCACCTGGGAGAAGACCCGGTTGCTTTGCATCTTGAATCATTCTGGTCATTTGGAGAGTGAAACACAACAGCTGTTTAACAACACACCCAAGTTTACAACCTGAGGTAGAAGCAATGTAATTATTTTGAGAGGAGTTAGACTGCCAATGTTAGTATGTGGATTTATGAGATGAGTTACTCAATGACTCCATGAAATCCAGACTTAGGTTGCAGGACCAAAGCAAGAAAATTCTACTAACCTGCATAGACTCTCTGGTTGCAGGGAAGGACTCAAGCTTTGTGTGATTCATTACTCACATGGCACACATTTTATCAGTGCTAATCAAGAAAAATGCATTTCAGTTTTCAATACTAAAGAAAGCTGATTAGGAAAGCAGTCCATTAGGATGCTCCTTGGTAGGTATACTTAGCTGTTTGAACTATTGACTCAAAAGAATACAAATAAAAACTAATTTAGGTACAAGGGGAACAATACAAAGATTGTTTTTGGTAAAATTCTGTTGCCCCCCAAAAGAAATAATCTGAAGACTCCAGTATAAGATGATGATTTAATGAAAGTGTTCAAGAGAAGTTAGCAGACTTCTGATTGAAATATCTAAAAGCATTGAGACTGTGATGGACATATGCAATACCTTACATAAAGAGCTCAAAGGGTCAAGGTTAAAAAGAGCCTAAAATGATTTTGTTACCCTTTTACTAGGCTCTCTCCATGATTTATTTGAAATTAAATCTTTTTAATATTTTTCTAAAAGAGCTTGCTTTTTAAACAGTCATTTTAAACATAGCAATTATCTAAACACCTGAAAAACAAAACACTGCTCCCATCACACAACTGTACTGCACACCCAAAGGTGTAGATGCAGTTGTAAACATACACCCTAACTATAGATGAGCCACTTCATACCAGAAAGACTTCATGTGCTGAAGAGGGAGGTGAGCATCGCACCGCACAGCCTGGTGTCTAAGGTGAAGGGCATCAGATGAGCAGACTTTTAGTCCTAACTCTGCTACTCCCATGTGGTCATCAACCAGCTGACCTGACAATTTGGCACTTGTTACTGCCACACGCTGGGGTTGGAGGGGTTTGGGTTTGCATGTGAATGATGCCCATGGCAGAGGGTGCAACATGCAGAGACAACAATTGGCTGCAGCCCCAAAAGGGAAAACTGGAGAAAAGTCATGACACGCTGGGAACTGCAGTACACTTGTGTTCAAATACTGCTAAAATAAAAAGCTTCATGAAGCCCAGACAAGAGATCTAGTTTGGATCCTGCAAAACAAACATTTTCCAAAGTTTTGAGAGATTTGCACAGAATTGTTTTCCAGCTGAGCTTTCCTTTTCCCCTGTCCTTACCCCACGAGGAGAGGGCAAGTCGGTGGGCCACACTTCCACACGATTGTGGCTCTTGCAGCCCCATTGCACAGCCCTGCTGCCTTCATCCTGGTTCAGTCCCTCAGTCTTTCTTCATTAACTGAATGATTTAATCTTAACAACTCACTATCTCAGTGACTCCTAACCACCAAAATGAGCTTCCAATCCCTCCCTGCTGGTACCTGATGCCTCGAAGGCAAAGAAATAAAACACAGCCTTGCTGGCTTGGTGTCCCCCTTTTACCCAGGCAGGTTTAACCTCTCTTCTTTGCTCAGCAGGTCTTCCTGGCTGCTGAAACCTCTTACCAGCCCTGCTGCCCGTCTGAGCAGGCAGTTCAGTGCCCAGGACCAGGCTGGATGGCTGCCCTTTCACCTGCTCCTGCCAGAAACACATGTTGCGCCCCGGGAGCCTCGAGACGGTGTTCAGCCTCTGCCCGTGCACAGAGACCTGCTGACCCCCGCGCAGCCCCAGAAGGGCAAAGGGTGAATTAAGCCTCTGTTAACAAAAGACAGCATGCTGCAGAGGGGAGGGCTGGCGGAGCCTGGGCAGCTGTGGGGGTCAGATCCTGGCCACCAAGGCAATGGAGCTGCTAAGACCAGGCTGCACCTCAACAGCGCAGGTTAGTCCGCACTAGTCCTACTGTAATCCCCATGTTGAACTGTGCAAGCCATGAATTAAACCCAGGAAATAATTAAACATCATCTACTTTAACAGCTGCTAGCAGGAAAATAAATAAGACATCCCAATAGAGGAAGATAGAGTAATTTCACGTTTACGCTTCCAGGGGAAAAGGGAATTTGAAACAAACAAAACATCTTTTTTTTCCTGCAGAAAGAGAAACTCAACTGCCTGTCAAAGCGGGACCGTAGCGACACCAAGGGCTCTGTGCAAAATTCTTCTGTTTGCTTCTGCATTTGATTAGCTGCCTGCGTTATGTGTTTTAATTTCCTGCCGTTGAAGCACATTGCTGTCATGGTGATAGATGCTATAGAAATGAGTAAAATAAATAAATAAAAGTTCAGAACACTTTTGACCAAGTCTGTGCTAATTAGCACATAAGACAAACAGACAAATGTTTTCTGGGATTTGTGTCAACTGTATCCAGATTCCTCCCCTGCTTCTCAGATACCAGCGAAACCCTTTCTAGAAATGGAAATAAAGAAAGGCAGCAGATGGTGCTGGGAATACTTGGAGTAAGATGTCTCCATTCAGAGCCAGATATTAGTAGCAAGCCATCCAGTTAACAGGCACCATAAAGCAGCAAATATTTAATGTGATGGTAGTAGAAGAGTGAGGAAGGCAAAATTGCAAAATGACTGGTGAAGGGCTAACCAGAATCCATTCAGAGCTTGCGTGGGTGGGACACTCCACCTGTGATGGGAAAAGCTGATCTAGCAGGAATACATGGAAGTGGGAGGGGAAGGAGAAGGGGGCTATCTGTCACACCGGACAGAGCAGAAATGTGGGAGGACGGAAATTAATCTTGTTAGCATAGTTTATAACACCAAAACAAAAGGTGTGGTAGCATTCATCTCTGCTTCTGGACTTTTTTAAAGAAATCAAAATAGCAATAATTGTAATTAGCACAGGGTTCAACCAAAAGCATCCTAAGAATTTTACTGGCATAAAACAAAGACTGTCTGTACTTTCAAAGTAAGGAAAGGACTTCTCTGATTGACAGCAGAAACGAAATACATAAAAATAACTCCTTTCCAAAACCAAAGAGGAGTTATTATTTCTTGCAGAGCTTCTACCACAAGCCATCATCATCCCCTCCTGGCTGGCTTTCCTGTAGAGATTCAAAAGTACAACACATGTCCTCAAGCCATGTAATATTGCTGCTATTGCACTGTCTATGCAGTCCTGATCAAATTTTCTTTGATCAGAAAATTAATCTTAGCTGGAAATAGGAAATAGGAAACTAAAGGGATATTTACTGGACATGGTCAATATTAAATTATCAGATGTTTAGTATTTTTTTTGCAGGGTACCATAATTTCTCAAACAAATACAATCCAAATTTAGGCTATAAGTGTAAATTCTAATCTCAGTAATAACATCTCCCATCATATTGCATTGTCACCTGCATATACTTTGCAATGCAGATTGCCCCAAATACATCCTTCCTTTAAGCTCACAGCACTAAATGGATGTCTATAGCCTGAAATCAATGGCATGCATTTTCGGCCTTGCACAATATAACCTGTAGACTTTGACCTTAATGGCATAACTGTCCACCATAGTAACTGAACCTCTGTTGTTAAAAAAACCTTGCTGAGAAATTATATCTTTACACAATAGGGAAGTTTTATCAGTGCTGCTTTTGTTACAACGTGAAAGGAGTTACTGAACAGCCGGTGTTGGCTGTGTTTTTTATTCAGATGGCTGTAGTCTGTACCTTGGGTGGTGTGCAGCAGAAACAAGGCTAAAAGAGGAGCAAGCAGACTGCTGAAGAGGACCAGCACAAATACATAGCTGTGAAGTAAGGGCTGTAAGTAAAGAAGCACAAAGTAAGATCTTGGGATTCAAGGCATCCTGTAATACCCAGTTGATCAAGGATGGACCATCCATCTGGTCTGGGGACCTGCTGGTCAACAACAGTAACTGTGGTATTGGTGTCCCAGATCTCACACATATTCTGCTAAATTCACCTTTCCCTAACAGTGTGTTTTGATCTCTGCCAAAGCAGAAAAATCAGCCCCCAAATCTTATCCAGGTGCCACTGGATGATTTGGCAAAAGCAATCACGAGTTATGCAAGACCAGCATCTTTCACAGCCGGCTCTGGCTCATCACCTGAGCCGCTCTGGCCGCAGGACGAACAAAGCCACAGAAATCCCCTCTGCTGTGTCAGCAACCTGCAGTGCCCAGACCCGGCCACCACTGGCTGCTGGTCACTGCCACCACCAGCCACGGAACCCACTTTGCTCAGGGGATGTTTGCCACATCTCCTCCTTGCCACAGGCAGTGCGATGGCACAGGAGGGCAGGGGCTGATGTCAGGGTGGCAAGGAACTGCTGAGGAAGGTGAAAAGCAGCAGCTGGAGCCTATGAAAAGCTGTAGGGAACAGGGGGAAGGTGGAGGACAAGGCATGCAGGCCAGCACAGCCTCATGTCATTTTGTCCAAAGACAGCCCCACCTGCAGCAAGCTCAGGCCGAAAGCTGGCCATGCTCAAAAGCACCTACGAGAACAAATTGGGCAGCTGTGGGGAAAAACACATTTCACTGCAGATGCATCACTATGAAAATAGCCTAACCTGCTGACTGGACAGCCTGCGAGTATCTAACTAACGCAGCAGGCTGAGCGCCAAAGGTGTCAATTTGCTGTAGCACAGCGCATGTACACAGTGACTGGCAGGGAAGGTGTACGTGAGTGGGAGAGGTTGAGTCCATCACCGCATCCATAGCAAAGTTCAGGAGGAAGAAGCTTAACACTATCTAGGAGGTTACTGAATTAGCAATTTGGACTGCTTATCCAAAAATTAACTCTATCCCAGCCGAAGTCAGGACGCTTTTCCAGCAGACTAAAGTGTTTGCAGGGAGGGGCAGGGGGTGCCTGCTGGTGAGTAATAGAGACCCCGGGGATGCCACAGCCAAAGTGGCAAAGGAACACCTTGCTTGAGGTGGGCTCTGATGCGAGGTCCATGCTAGCCCACGCTGCCTGGCCGAGAGCGGAGGGCATGTGACCAGGCGAGGAGCAGCCTGTTGGGCAGCAGGAAGCACCTTTAGAACTGGTTGGCTGCTCCCGGCATTGTTCAGAGCAAGTTTTGAGCTTCACCAAATTCTGCCTCAGGCCCATGTTCAGAGCACCAGTCCCATGCTGGGCTGAGCCCTGTGTCCATGGCCCCGGCAAAAAGGGGCACCATGGATCCTGCAGGGTGGCAAGACTCTTCATGATACCCAGACACCTTTCCTATTGTCATGTGCTAATGGCACATGATTGCACTTGCAGCCTCCAACAAGACAAAATCACACCCTTACAACTAGTCGGTAACACTGCTTTTGCTGAGGTGCAAAGGAACGGGACTGCCATGGTGCTGTACTGTGAATACTGTTCTGCAAACTCAACTTCTGAGTGTCCTGCTATGCATTTCTTCCTGGTTTTAGGTGCAGATGGTTTTGGGGAGATTTCTTCAAGGCCACATATATCATCAGTCCTGTAAATGATTGCAGTGGCACCAGCTCCTGTCCTTGACTGTGCTTCTTTGTCAAGCGCGGCAGCGATAGCAATCACTCCAGTGTTTTGCAAACCTGCAGATCACTATTGCCAATCTGTGTATAAACAAGAACTAATTAATCTTCACCACATCTTTGTGAAGAAGGTAAGTATTATCATTTATTATCTTTCCTGTTTTACAAACACAAACTGAGATGGCAAAACAAAAAATGATTTGCTGAGGACCAGGCAAGATAAACACATTGTGGGCAGTAAATATAGTTTTGCTCAGTGGAAGAAGGCAGACTGTGAGATTCCCAGGCTTTACCTTAATGCAGATAATGAAGAATAGCCATCCTAATAAATAGGTAGCTGTTCTATGAAATGGAGGCTTTCGCTCTGAGAGTAAGTAGAACAGCAGCCAGAATATTTTACTAATATTATTACAAAAGAAATACAAAGATGAAGGGCCCAAATTTTGAAACAGAGCAACAGCTGCACACATTTGGGTTTGGTTTTTAAAAAGAGCACAGTTCCCATTTAGGCTTCAAAGTGGCTGCTCTGTCAAAAGGCCCACTGACATATTGAACCTCTTGACATTTTGATTTTTAATTTACCCTGAAATATTGCAGAGGGATCAGTTAAGTGCTGAACTTCATTTTTCTTTTAGTCTGCTGCAGTCAAATGGAGTGGAGCTGTATCTTTAAAATCTTACCCCATTTTGCGTTAGTAGGGACATGGAAAATTGGCTTTCTATGAGTGCAAAGGCAAGAAAGGATGTAGAAAGCTTGCTGAAAAAAGAACTGAAAATTGCCTGCTTCACTGTAACTTTGTCTCAGTAAGATGCTCCTTGTCTGCAGAAATAATAGTTGTTTCCTACCTTCTTATTCTGCATATTAATAATTACACTGGCCATTTTAAGAAACTGGTTAAGAGTGTGGATTATTTTCATGTCTGGTCAAATGTTGAATAATGATTTAGTATTCCTGTGCCACATTCTTGCAAAGCACTTTAAACTGATTTGAGTACATGAGCCTGATCTTTTCAAAAATCTTAACTGAGCAAGAAGTAGCTGAAATTATCCTGAAAAAAAGCACTCAGGTGGCATGTCATTTCTTAGCTGTACAAGGTGAGAAGAGGAAAGGCAAGGCAGTGGTAAAAGCAAGGGAAGAATTTCCTGGGAACAAGCTCAAGATGCATCCAAAGGGAAATAAATCCCTTAGGGCCTCCAAGCAGATAAATAACTAGCATTAAACTGTCCTGCAGCTCTTCAGCTCACTTATCTTCTTTTTTTACTTTCTTTCTTTCTTATGGAGGACCCTCACACAGTGCAGTGCCCTTAGTTTATTCATTCTTTATTTGATGTGATAGATGCCTTTTCCATATTTTTTATCTAAATTCTGGGCACCAGTTTCCAGCATCCTAAAGTTTTCTCCTATTAAGCAATGTAGTTAATGACTAGTCTGAGAAAGTCACCTCTCTTCTGGATGGGCAGAGCACCCAGGCAACCAGCTCAAAGACAGATTTAGGCATTAGTGAAGCAGGAATAAAAGCAAGGATAAAAGGACCTTCCTCCTCCTGTACCTATATTGGTCACACAGAAATGGCCCAAGTAAAGAATTACTCCAGTGCCTAAAATTAGGAGACATGATCATCGAAAGGCAGAGCACTGTCTGTGACAGGCACATTTCCCCCGGCTGCCATGTTTCATTGCAGCCTGATCTGAGGAGAACCGGTGTAGCCTTTGCCATTGTGGCTGCCTGGGCATACAAAGAGCAGCTTGTCTTTACTTATCTAAGAGGGGAGTTTAAGCATCAAGATATTTGCTCCCTGGTGAGCAAGCCAGAGGCAAAGCAAGACACCGTGTATGGTACTTGCAGTTGTCTGGTCTTTTATTTTGGATGTGGGAGGGGAGGAGCACTGCGTGCTTACGTGTCTCTGTGGCAGAGAAGATGGTGCCACACTGGGGACACCAGTCTCCAAGGGAGGAGGGGACTGGAAAATGCCTGCAGATGTTGGTTGTTGGGATGAAGAGTTGGGAAGATCATAAGGTAGAAGGAAAGGATGATAGAAATCGTAGATGGTTTTACTGTAGACCTTAAATGGCCTGGGCATCTCTTCAGCTGCTTCTACATAAATTTGTCATAGACCAGCACCCTAGGAGCACTGACTGACCAAATGCTGGGCAAATTAGCATACAAAGATCAGAAAGGACAAATGTGCATGTACCAGCAAGATGGGGCATGGCATGCTCCGATGGATGGGAGTCTGGGGGCAGGGAGCCTACATGCATCAAGGCACCAAGATCAGAAGCAAAACCAGGGGGGCTCAGAGCAAGACAGTGACACCTCGCCCTGTTCAGAAAGCAAAGAGGGGAGCTGGGGACTGTTTGCCGTACGGTGATGTCTGCCCTGCAGTGGACACAGTATGGTTTGCAGAAGCAGAAAGAAAAGATTGTCATATGACCTGGAAGCATTTCATTGCTTCTGGAGGAAGTCTTTAAGCACATTAGTTAAAAGGCAGTTTGCCCTATTGGAAGGTAAGTGAAAGGCAGGGGCAGGGTTTCGTAGCTAGACTGCCCTTGGGGAGAAAGTGACAAAGCTGTTTGCCCAGGACAGGTCTGTCATTAACCCAGAGAGGCCACCAACACCTGCCCTGGGAATTAGGTTCAGGGAGACCTTCTCACAGGAAGAAACCCACCAGGTACCAAGGCAACGGGCTGCCCTGGGGGTCCGAGCTGGTAGATACCTCCTCACCATTTAATTACAGGATGGCAGCATCAAAAATGCACAGCTGATGAAGCAGAGGAGTTTTCCTGGTTTCCTTTCCATTCATTTAGTTAAACAGATGCCAGGTTTTCAAGCAGACCATCTTATTGAAGTTTAGGACAGAATCGTATTGATTTGAAGTCAGAACATAGCCCAACTAAGCAAACCTGCAATAAACTAATTTTATGCCAAGTTAAACCTGTACAAAAAAAGTCTTGCAGTAGTTAAAATGAATTGGCATTTAAACAAAGTGAAGTTAATTTGATAAAACTTCAGTGAGAAGATGAGGCTACCCATATTGTGGCCCTGCAAGAGTATTTGAGAGAGTTATTCATATAATTCTTGTTACGCAGAAAAAAGCCTGGTTTTGAATCTATACAGCAACATCAAATAGAAAGGGTTTTATGAACAGATTTTTTTTTAAAAAATCCCGATTACAATTTAAAGGCCTAGTTCTAATTCTTTGACTAAAATAATTTCCTATTATAGTATAATTCACTATTCAAAAAGAGTAAGGTAGCAGATAGTGTCTAAAGCCAAGACAAAACTACAAGATGGCATGTAAAATAACTGTAATTAAACAATCAAATGTAGCAATTAAACATGAATGATTCTTTATTAGACTGAATGAGGATGCCAAATAAGACTCCACAGGTGGCGAGTTTATTCCCCCATGCTCATTGGTATTTTCATTTGCAGCTCTTGGCATAGTCAGACATGCAAATCTGTCCGTGCCTTTAAGAGCAAGCCCCTGTTTAGGTACCATTCAAATCAAGGAGGATATGCAAATACTGAGAAGGACAGGATTAAAGTGTAATGTGGTGGTTGGGAGATAAATTGAAGAAATGTACTGAGCTTCAACAAAGTCAATGTTCTGCACAGAGAATAATGAAATGCATAGCTGTAGCATGGCAATAGAAAATGCTGGGAAGAGTGTTTTGCTAGAGGATCTAGAGGTCACCATTAAAATCCTAAAAGCAACGCAGGACAGCAGTGCCGCTCTTTGACAGATGCAACACCCAGCCGGCTGAGATGGGCTTTGCTGGGTGCCACAGCCGCGACCAGGCGGCAGCACTTTGTGAAGTGTGTGAACTCTCCTTGCAGACGTTGCCATTTCGAAGCCAATTTGTCTGCCAGCAGCTGGAGGCGGCAAGTTTTTCACAGCCATCGCGCCTTGCAGCCCTGCCGCCCCGGAAGCATGCCAGAGAGGCATCAACGCAGCTGCCAGGTTTGCCCGGGCTGGCATCCAACGTGGCCAGCGTTCCCCTGGCAGGAGCAGGGCCACCAGCCCCAGCTCCTCCTGGAGCCACCCGCCACCCTGAGCCTCTTAGGGGCAGGGGCTCCCCAGGGATTTTTCCAGGTTTCAATACTTTCCACATTGCTGTCTGAAGCCGAGGTCTGCCTGAAGGCAGGTACTGGACTCTACCTGCAAAGCACTATCTGTCTTTGCATGAACTCGTAAAAATGACCCCTAGCTGAACAGTCAAACCCTATGTCAACCTGCACTCAGGAAAAGCTGCTGGTTGCATGCTGCCAGCCGGACAAGGTGCCCCAGCAATAAAACAGTTAAAAGCAGAGCTGTGGGAAAACCAGGCGAGATAATTATGCTAATTATGCTGCTCTCCTTCAGCAACAGAGGCAATGGCACACTTCGTTTGGTGCGGGGCACATTTGTTTTAAAGATTAATTGGGAAGAGCTCACAGAAAAGCAACAACGGTGATAAAGGATTTGGAAAATAAGACCTGTGAGAGAAAGGCATGTTCAGACTGGAGAAGAGGGGGCTGAAGGGACACATAACTGTCTACAAGCATGTTAAGGGACATTATAAAGAGGACTGGGACCAATTCTCATTAGTCAGTGAGGACAGAATGGGAAGTAATGGGTTTCAACTCCATCAGGCAAAAATTAGGTTAAATATTAGGGATAACTCCCCAGGATCAAATAAGTAATGGAGCAATCTGCCACGGGAGCCCAGACAGTGGTCATGACTGCAGAGATGCCAGGAGGGACCAGACACCAGGCCCCCAAAGGCAGTGGGGAAGCCATCCAAGCAGTCCTGTAGCAGCCAGGAGATTGTGGCCCACCTGGTGAGGATCTCCTCTCACCTGAAAGGTTGGTGAGTTGGACAAGACAGCCCAGAAAGACCAGACTATGTGGAAGGGCTAGAAACTATTCAGGTAAGAGCATCTCAGCGATGGGGCAGAGTTTTTGCTGCAGCAGGGTCAGTAGAGGTGGGGATTGTCAAGCTACTCTATCCTTGGTTCCCAACTGGGTTTTCTCACCAGGGATGGAGAGAGACAGACCTGTGGCTGGTCCTCCTTGTGCCTGGCTATGACACACACTTGGGGACTGCTGCCAGATTCAGGCAGTTCCTGGTCTTTCTGTCCTGTCCTCAGATGGCACAGGGAAACAATATGGCTGCTATAAATCCCAAATTACTCTCCTAGGGTGTGCATGGACATTTTGGACAAGGCTTAACCTCCACCAGCTGTGGACAACAGGAAAGCAGCCTTGGGGCTGCAAAACATCTGGATCAGAAGAAAGCTGACCTCTCTGGAGCCAACACACAACACGACACGTTTCATCTTGACCATATGCAACCTATCAATGCAATGGTGTTTGATGAATACTCCCTAGATGCAGTTACCACAAGATGCAGGTTGTTTCATATAGGCAAATAAACCCTATCCTTTACCTTTTCTGTACTACCGCTATAGTACTAGGACAGCAACTTAGCAAAGGAAGGAGCTTGTGTATAGGACATGGGAGGAGCTACTCTCTCTGTCAGCCAGAGCTGGGGGTCAGGTCACTTGTGGTGCTTTTTCCTTTTCGGTGCCACATGTGTGTAAGGTCCTCTGCAAACAGCTGTAGCTTAACACTAGCAGATATGTCTGCCAGTGCATTTTTTGTTTCATTTCACAGTGAAAAGATGGTATGACTTTACTTTCACTAATTCAGAGACCAGTTTTGAGTTCACCTTTTAAAACCCTTTGGCCTTAGCTGAAATCTATGCTTTAAAAAGCAATAAAAATGACAAGAAAACCACATTGCACTATTTATATCAGTGCGCACAGGCAGTATTCCCAACTTTTCTGTGATGCATGAGGCTTGAGCTTGAGTTGAATCTTGCTGAAGTCAACATGTGTCTTCTCCAGGCTTTGGACAAAGGCACAGTTTCCCATGGCTGCAAGTGTCACCTGTCTGGCAGGGACAGCAGTGGGGTTGGGGTCTGCATGCAAACAGGCAGCCCCAGAGCTGGGGCCATCCAGCCTATTAAAAGCAGGCAATATATTTCTGGTTAATGCATTTGGGAGATGGAGAGAAAGGAGTTTGGCTTCTGGCTTGGCACCACCAGCTGACAGCCTGCAGCGAGACAGAGCGCAACTGCCAGGTGAAGATCTAAATTCAGTATTGTTGACACCCCCAAGCAATCAAGCATCATGACTCAACCCTAAATCAGTGGAACGGTTTAAAACCCAGGAAATACAATAATAAAACAGAAGTTCTTTCCTTGACCTTTTTATTTCTGAACCTCTGTGGGTAACTGATGTCACGATTTGAAGACTTCACGTTTCCTTTCAAAGGAAGTAATGTTTATTTTCTTAGGAAATGTGTGATTTAACAAACTCACTTGCCTCCAGGAGCTGGAGCTTTAATGAAGGCTAGAGATATGAGCCTATGGAAAAACTGCAAGAGTTGATCAAACTGCAGCTACACAGAAGACAGGTTTGTTCTGCTTCTGATATGACAATATTTACCTGTCAGGGTAAGAGATCTGAAAGTTGGACTTT
Organism: Strix aluco; assembly: GCF_031877795.1. Classification (NCBI taxonomy): domain Eukaryota; kingdom Metazoa; phylum Chordata; class Aves; order Strigiformes; family Strigidae; genus Strix; species Strix aluco. The sequence goes on from NC_133934.1 coordinate 57,166,994, forward strand.
CCTTTGCATTTCTGCCCAATTCTGTATTTACAAAGCTTGATTTTGTGATATCATATCCAACATCTAAATCAGTGAGCTCTCTTTCACCAGTGATGATATTTCCGCAGAAGATGGATTAATCTTTCTTTTTTTTTTTTTTCCATTGATCTGAGACTTGAAACAGCTTTGGGGAGGGAGGCAGATAGGAAACAAGAGGGGATTTAAGCCTTTCGCTTCACCTTTAAAAAAAACCCATGCAGCATTGCCATCCCTGGAGTAGGCCCACATTATTACTGCAGCCACAGCCACATCATCAGAGCTACAGCGCTCGGAGTTGTAGATCATCAGTCTGCTGTCACAGCCGTGATGTATGGTGGAAAAAGCCATCCATCTGCAAACGCTGAGCACAAAGGACTGTGGCTGCAAGGATACAGCGTGGCATGTGTGACGTACACAGCAGCGAGCATTTTCCACACAAAAAGGAGATAAATGTGGTAAATTGAGACTCATCGGAAGGAGAGGGGAAGATGTTCAAAGCCTCTCACTGCCAGGTCTCCAAAATCGCAAAATGCAAGTATGTTCTCAGATCTAGAAATGACACCTATGAATTCTGCTACTGCTTCTTCCACATGCACACCTCTTTCCCTTAAAGCTTACATTTGATTTTCTCTTCTAGTGTAAAACCTCAATCATATTTACACCTGCTTTAGGATCTTTACAGACAAAGACATTTAAGGCTGTGAAATCTTGGGAGAAGGTAAAATGACATGGTGGATCAATCAGCTGATGCTTCTTCCCTGCACAGCAGGGGACACCAGCAAACCTCTTGTATTTTGTGCGGAGGTTCAGCTCTGACTGAATTTTTCCTTTGGCACTATAAGAGCAGAAAGATATTAAAAAAAAAAAAAAAAAAAAAGGAAGTGAGAGAGACCAAGCGAGCATAAGCGCTTATGCATGGCTCCAGGTTTCTCAACTAAAATGAACTGTTGGTTTTCCAGGAGGGAAGCCATTTATTGTGTGTTACTCTGCTGCACAATACTCCAAGTGTGGATGCAGAGAAGGTTTACAGCTAAATAAAATTAAATTAAAATAATTTTTAAAAAATAGTATGCATTGATCACAAAGCCACTCATGCAGATGCATCCTGGGATGCTGATCATCCAAAATGGTTCTCCTGAGTTTTTAGCACCTGTCACTGGGTGACAAGCAAAGCCGATGCTTTATGAAAGCAGACATTCAGGAAAGAGTTTCGTTTTTTCCCTCTCTGTGAAAGAAGGGAGAAAAAAATAAAGCAACTAAAAATCAGAAGCCACAAAGAAGTGGGTATCACTGTAAAGGCAAACAGGAGCAAGCAGTTCAGTTACTCTACCTTTTGAGCGATGGCAGGGGAAACATTAATTTAATTTCGAACAGCTACAATGCAATTTTCAAAACATCTACCTCCATGTAACATAATACACTTGAAATACCACATTCTTACTCATTAATAGTAATTATGGCACATACATCCAGCTGTTCTTGAGAACATAAGTCTAGAGGCCTTTGACAAACACATCCTCTGTTTGTGGGGAACATGGTAGGGCACCATGATACTAAAAAGCATCTTTCCTCATATTTCACATACTTTTCTTATTTAGGAAAAATGATTAATTTCTAATAGTTTGCAACTAATGTTGCAACTTTTTTTAAATCTTTTTGTGTGGATCTGAAAAGAAAACATTTTAGTTTAGAACTAATATTCTTTCATTTTTTCATTCATGCTTTTCTCTCAATAAGTATTTGATCCAATCACAGATTTTTGTTGCTAATAGTTTATTTAAGGAACTCGTCTCTTTTTGCTTGCCAAATCATCACTTGTGATATTTATGAATTTCTTCATAACTGCAAAACATGTTCTGCAAAGCCGACGCTCCTCTAAATCCACATACCCAGCCCTTGAACTTTCCCAAGCAGATGATGAGCTTTGCTGAAGACAACAGTAATTTGGCTATTCCCCAAAATGGCAATGAATTTTTAGAGCTTGACTGCACAGAGGTGAGTTAACTCTGCCTTTACAAAGAAGAACTGTGGAAGGAAGGGAGTTGCAGGACAACCAGGGGGATGTCCCGGGAGAGCAGCCTGGACAGATGAATCCTGGAGATCCTGGCTGCAAAGTACCAAAGCACTTCTGGCAACACAGCAAAGCCCTTCCAGCCTTACACCAATAAACCCGGTTCCCTTGGGAACACCTGGCATAGGAAAAGCGTAGGAGGGTGTGAAGGAAAACTGGCGGCTGAGGTGATATCAGATCTAAAATCATTCTTCAGAGGGCTACTAATGAATGCATCAGTACTGTCTAAAAGAAAGAAAACATCTGCAGTAAAGCAGGCGGCACACTTTGCAGGGGAGGGATCCCAGGACAGCTGAGAGCATGCCACTGTGTGTGGCCACAGCTCAAGAGGGCTTTTCAGTTTTTCCACTTGAAACTCTGCCCTGTTTTGTGGGTTTTTTTCTTAAGCTACTTTATTCAGTGCCAGCTCCTGAAAAGAAAACTATGGGAGAAAAGCTCTCAAGGAAAGAATTATTTTTAGCTTAAATAGCTAAGGCCAGCAGTTTACAAAGCTGACAAAGGCCCAGGTTGCTCTCTCCAGGACACTCAAACTGCCATGGGCAGAATTTTTTCATTTAATTCAGGAACTAAGTTTTGGCTTGCACGCTTACCCTGTTTATCCATATCCAAGCGTGGGATGTCTCTAGTGACACCTGAAGGGATGGCTCCCCCCTTTCTGACAGGCAATGGGAAGGAGAGGACGAAACTGCCAAAGTCATTTTCACCCACCAAATTGCAACAGATGGCTGACATGCCGCCATCCTGACCCCTATGGCAAAACCTCCAAAGTACCCTCACTCCTGCCTCTTGGCAGGTGCTCCTGCTCCCCTGAGACTGTTGAGCTTGGACATCAGTTAGAGGGTGTTGCCCTCATTTGCAGATCCTTTGAAAGGGATGATAATTAGGAAGAGATTTCCGGAACAAGTTGCCACCCTTGACAACAGCATGGGAAGAGCAGGTAACTGACTCATATGCAAAAAACAACCAAACGCAATTTACTATACAAGCATTAGAAAGGAAAGATAAAGCAGAAAGAAATATTTTAAAAGGATAATAGTTTTAATAAAAATTTTTAGACCCCCTCATTTAAACATTTCCACTGTTCCCCTTAAACAGACACATAGATAATTAAATATCACAAGTGAGTCTTGCTAAATTGTCTAGGAGATGAACTTCCCATTTGTGCTGCATCTTCAGTAACATGACTTATGTTGCTTAAATGGTGCCCACCTCTACCGAACTTGAGTTTTGGGATTTTAAAACTTGAGCGATTATAATTAAAGAGCCTTTTCGGAGTGAGCATAGCACTGTGCAGTGTAATATGACATTCAGAATATATCAGCGTCACTTTACATAGGAGTTCTGATTATTTTCACTTGTGCGCTTCAGTCCTGTCATTTATCCCCAGTGAAGCTCATCCACCTCAAACTGTGGTGTCTCACCTAGGTCATGCGGTTTTCCCCATTTCTATAAACCTCCGTCATTTTAATCATGTGTTTTATATGTTTAATTCTTAAGGTGAAGACCTACTTTTATTTGCGCACTAATGATTTTACTAGCCTATTGCCTAATGCAAACAGTCCTAAAATAGGGCAGCTAATCAACATGAATGTGAGACACAAAGATCGAGGCAGCATCATCCATTCATATAGCAATGTATGTCTGCAACAGAAAAGATTTTTATTTTTCTGTTAAATAGGATGCCAGCAGGAACTGAGACTGTTCTTTGATTCAGCGATAATGAGTGAACGTTACACCAATAAAATTTACATTTTGCCACTGGTATGAAAAAACACAAAACTATTCTTCTAAGTTCAAATTTAGGCCCCCCAAATACACACCGATTTCCTGAAGTTTGAGTGCTCCAAAGCTCCTATTGATGTACATTAAAATCTTGGCAATTTAGTAAAAGATGGCATCCAACATGAAAGGTAAAAGTAGGTCAGGTGACTATCTGTAAATATTCCTTCTGGAGGATCTTCTTCATTGAAGCACATTAACCGATCTTCTTCTTCCCTTTCCCCTGCTGCAAGTGAAACCAGATTTTCATCAGTTTCTGCCCTATCTGCTTCATTTGGAAACCTTCTGAAAATATATTAGAAAACCTGCACAAGGCTCAATATTGAGGCAGAAGTGCATTTCTCTGTGCTGACGCCTACTATGTTAAACTATTATCTAGGCTTCCTGCTGGCTGATGCTGCTGGAGAAAGCTGAACTCTGACTTCAGGAGAGGCAACGAAAGGTAATTTGGTCTGTGCATCACATTTCAGGCAGGAAGGAGACTGGAGGTCTCATCTAACTCAAATCTGTGAGGCCACTTACAAGGGCTGTGGTGGTTTGGGCAGGGGCCACGAGGCACCAGCAGTCCCACCAGGCTGGAAGTCACCTAGAGGCGATGGTGTCCTTCCCTACTGTGAAGGAGCATAAAGGGTGTCTTCCATGTTGCCATCCAGCATATTGCACTGCTCAGATGGACATGGGGCACTGTCCACTGTTAGAGCTATAAAAAAATGCGTGTATGTATGTACAGCACCACTATATATATGTATGTATGTATGGGTCCTGACACACCGGGTTAAAAGTGAGACAGGTTGACAAGGAAATAAAAAAATGTAGTTTTCTTTACTGGCTACTTTGGTAGCATGGTCAGGATTGGTATTTCTGATTTTTTTCTGATAGTGCTTCTGGTCTAAACCAGAAACACTACATGGTCTACCAGTGCCTAAGGACCATTCACTGGGCATTTCAATTATTGTGTACTCTATCCAGACAGCAAATATTATCTTTTTGTTTCTGTTTATTTGTGTAATACCAACCCCAAGTTCCACATTTTCTACAAAAATAACAGTACCGGCTATATCCAGATGGAGTAGTTTGTATCCTGAAGATGGAAAACTAACCTTCCGACAAAAACTATAGCTGTTGGTATCCTGTAATTGAGGTAAAATACTCTTTCCTGGTGGCAGAGGCCCTACATAATTCCTGGGTGCTTTCAGACTGCTGCTAGCAGAGCCGTTCCTCAGCATCACTCATATTGAAAGTAGGTCTTTTGCTCATGGGTGGCCTTAAACAAACAGAGACTTGCCTACCATCTTGTTAACAACATTGCTATTATCCAAGCTACTACAGGCCAGCCAGTCCATTTGACGAGGTCCTTCCACTATCCAGAGGACGGGGAGGATGTGGCCACTATTTGTACTGTAGTGATTAACAAGGAAGAACCTGAGCTACAAGCAGCACTAGCTTCCCAGCCTTGAATTAAGAGAAATGGCTGCCCACATTTTTCCTCCATAAAAGAGGCACTTAAGCAATTTTTGGTACATTTTTCCTTCTGTTTTTGATGAGAAAAAGTAGTGTTCTCATTCTGCCATTAGAAACTATTATATAGCAGCTAGTACATTTACAGATAGTAAAAGCAAGCACATCAGTTAACATTTGCAGGCCAAGTATGCAATTGCAGAAACAACAAATTACTTTTAAAATTAAGGGCCAAAAATAAAGCCCCCTTTCAGTTCCTGACACTCTGCTGACATTGGAAATGCAAAGCTACTCCTAAGTCTTACAGAGTTTTTTCCTTTGGTGACTCCAGTTTCTTTACTATTGAGGAGCTCAGCCTCCTTGCTGGTGGGGTGCAGGTTGAGGAAACACTGCTCAGGTGCTCAGGAGCATGCACTCTTGGTAGTAATACGTAGATACTTCATTCAAAGAGTGTCTCCAAATCCTATGTGGGTACCAGCCTAATTCTCCTTCCTTCTCCTCCCACCCCACAGCTGTTTATATCACTTGTTTCCCCTACTCTGCCTCCCTTTTGTTAATTTATTATACAGGGGCAGCAGCACACGGCAGATGAAAATCATGGAAGCGAGGCTCATTAGGATTCTATGTCCTTTGAGTGGTACGTAAAAAAATTCTGTGTGAAATGTCATGAAAGTAGATTTTGAAGTTTTGACAGATGTGAGAAAAGGAGAAATGTTTGCCATTTGTCTTAATGACACTTTAGTACATTTGGAGAGCCAAGGAAGAAAAAAAAAAATCACTGAGCAACAATTCTGGAGGGATGTGAGCTGTTTCCAGAAGTGACGCTGGGGTTGAGAGCAGGCCTACAGCATATCAGTAAGCCTGGTCCTTTGCACAGGCTGCCAAAAGGGAACAGCAAGTGGGGTAAAAGTAAGTAAAAATCATAGTCCTTCATGATTTAAGCTTGACCTTTGGGTAAGAGCTGGCTAGTATATCCCTCCCCACAATACTACAGCCCTTAGGACTCCTTGAATGAAGCCAGCAGCACAAACAGAAACACGCAAATATTATAGGACTGTAAGAGAAAGCATTTATGTGTAATTGCTAATCCTGCCAAGACAATTATTGTCAGTGTTATATCTGAACAAAACGTTCCTTGGGTAAAATCCAGTCCTACAGCAGTCAGACACTAAGTTGCCATCAACCTGAAACTGTATGATGGGGTTTTAAGTTTTGTTCGTTGGCTTTATAGGAGAAGAAAAGACGAGTCATGGACATATCAATTTCTTTTGACTTCTGAGCTTGGGAGCTGACTCTTCGAGGTTCACGATCATATGGCTTCAGTGGCTGCATCTTTTGTCCCCTTCAGGCTCTAAGTGTTCATTTCTCTCCACTGTGGGGAAGGACATTGCTGGCAACAATAGTTCTTCACGCTTTTGGCCAAACCTACTTGAGCCCAGCAACTGCATTTCTCCAAAACAGGCTTTCACCTCCAGCAAATATGACTCAGGTCCCCTCTAAGAAATCATATTACTCCTTACATCCTCAAGGCAAAACTGGCCTCAAGGCCTGCTAAGCAGGAAAACCCACTGGCTTCAATATGGGTGCAAGTCACCATGGGCTAGGCAAGCTACAATGCAAAGAGCCACCCTGCATGTAACCGCTTCTGTGAAACGTATCTTTCCTTATAGACTGGTGGGAAAATGAACCCAGCATAAGTGTTTGGTTAATAACTGGTATCTGTTGCCACTTGGGTGGCAGCAGTGGCACAGCAGGGTTCAGGGGCGTCTGGGGCAAAAATTCCTCCCTCCAATCTTTCAAAATAATCTGTATTTGAAAAAATAGTTGTGTCATAGCATTACAGCAAGGGACACACAATTAATGTCAGCATCTACCACAATGGCAAGAAGTCCAAGGGGAAAAGTATATAGTTTCAAATACAACAAGCTCACCTAGTCTTGTCCCCTTTCCAAGGAACAGCATGGCACCCTGGAAGAGCAGTAGAGGAGGGGGTCCAGATGATGCATGACTCTTTTTTTCCACATGCAGAAAGTTTTATGCAATCTCAATTTCATGATTCAGTATTTATGAAGTAAAAATTTCTGGTGATAAACAATGCAATAGCACAGTAGCACATTTATTTGAGTTAGAAATGAGAAATGCACAATACCTTATCGTGAGGAACTAGTTCTGGTTGAACTATTTGCAGCAGAGAATCAATTTGTTGAATTTAGTCCTTTTGCCTGCTTGTGAATTGTCCTGAAACAGATCACAATTTCCATGAATATGTCCACAGCTCAAAATTATCTGACAAGCAATGCAAACATATTCCAGACTGAATTGCTGTTAAGCTGCTCACTGTGATTACTGCTTAGAGTATTTCATATTAAAAATTGAGCTGTTTTTTCCTTGGGCCTATAGCTCACCTGATTTGTCAGTTTCCCGACTGGATAAGCACAGCTTTTTCAAGTACAGATATTTACGAGTTAATTGCCAGGACTTCCTCCTCCATCCTTCGTTTGCCTCTATCATCTGCTCTACTTTCTAGACTATAATCTTCAGAGGCAGAATTTCACAGCCTCTCACAACAAAACACTGTCCTCGGTCAGGGCCATTGGGCCAGCCTGCAATATTGGCTAGCAATCTGACTCTGAGGGGAAAAAAAAAACGCAAAACAACTACCGCCTCTGTGCTTTTGTTTTGCTACAAAGCCAACACCATCTAGAGCTGATGTGAAGTCTACATAATTAATGCTACATCTTTTGAAATCTGTGGATGAAAGATCCAAATTTTAAGGTGTTTTCTTAATTGGATGAGAGCTGGAGCAAAGTAAGGCAGAAAATGTTTTCTGTCATGTTCACTGCTTGATTAGAAATGGCCAGCCAGCCAGTGGTGTGGCTCTCGCCACGATAGAAATGAGCTCCCAGTATTTTGCTGCTCAGCTGTCTCTGCAGTGGCTGCAGTGTTATAGATGAATCTATCCAAGATAGGTAGCTGCAATGCCAACAGCAGCTCAGCCACGCGTCGCAGCAAGGATTTAAAAAAATACTCTAAAACCCACTGGAGAATCAGGGAAAATTGGGGATATAGCCCGCCACCAGCCTCTAGTTACTGCTGTAATCAATGCAACTGCACTGGCACAAATTAGCCAGCTGAGATGCCAGATCTGGTAGCTGAGCAGTGACTGCAATATCAAAATCTCTTGCTACGGAGAGCTGGGAAACACAGAGATAGTCAGAGGTGCTTCCCCAGCCTCCCCTGGCTGCCCTGCCACCCTGCTCCCCGCCACCAGCCAAGTGGGCTCATCCACGCCACAGCCCACACATCTGCCCAAACTCTTTTACACCTCAGCTACTGAGCATTACAGTAACTGCTGACAGGAATGATCTTAAATAATGCTCTCCAACAATATCATTTTGATCATCTGTGGACTCAGGAAAAATTTCTATGCTGGCTTACACAGGTTGCGTTTTTATTTGCAGCTCTGTAAGCTTTGGATTATTATATTGAAAGGAAGGCAGCTGCATATAAAGCCAGCTCTGCAAAGCACTGCAAACAGGACAGGCTCTCATTTCAGGAGAGATATGGCTAAAATGCAGCTGCCACAGAAAGAATCTGGGAATCCACCACACATGCATAAACTTCTCTTCCAGTAAATGTTACTAATTTCCTCATAGATCCCCCACTGATGTTTTCAGCTGAGGTAAATAAAAGAGAACCAAATATCTAGATTTTTTTTTTTCCTCCTCAACACTTAAATCTATTTTATTAATTTATCATATGCAGATTAGCTATTATTATGCAAGTACTTGCATGGCAGATAAGCAAATCCAGGCCCCTGTGAGAAGCGAGTCCTTTCCATTTCAAGAAGTCATCTATCTGTTAATCCATTTTACAGCGCGCAATCTTTACCCGTTGCTTTTGCCTTTCCAAGGTTTCCCCTGTTCTACAGAGAAGAACATGTTACAGGGAAGCGTGTTCATTCACAGCCCACAGCATTACCTGGGCCTACAGCAGCCCTTCGCAGCAGAAAAGGAGGTTTTTTTCTAAGTATTACCACAAGAAAAGTCTACGTTCTTGAAAACGGCATGAATAGGAAGGCTTTTCCCCCATATAATGTGAGCGACACCAAATTCCGTCCTTCTGTGGGTGCAGTGATGTGAAAAATAGAAAACCTGTACCGCCTGACCCCATGGGTCTGTTTTACATCTGGAGAACTGAACGCAAATATGACACGCCTGGAAACGAAAGCGTGTGCCATTTGGAAGGGGGAAAAAAAAAAAAAGACACCCTTTTTTACATTTATTATTGCTCTTATTTTGTTTTTTTTAAATAAATTCTTCAGTCAGAGCATGGGAAACAAATAATGGCTGTGCTAAGGGCCAGCATCTCCCTGCCCCTTGATGAGATGTGCAGATCAGGGGAACACAAAGCAGGATGCAGGGTACCTGCATCCCCCTGGGAAGGGCAAGAGCACAAATGTGCTGCTGGCACTGGCCAGGTACCCAGTGCCCCACAAACGGGTTCAGGCCCTCTGCAGGTGATGAGAGAGGGATTTTCCAGTGAGCACTGGGTACCACTTTGGGAAAGCCCAGCAGCCCCCACTGGCTTTATATCCATCTCTGAAGAGCAGAGCTGAGACCTGCATAGCACGGGCACATTAGTAGCATCCTCCTTAGGAGCAACCTGCTTCCTACAGAGCTCTGCTAAGTCCTCTCTCACCAAGTTATGGATGGAAGAAACAGCAGCCGCTCCCACGCTTGGTGTATGCCACAGTTTAATCAGACTCTGCCCCCAAATATTAACCACATAAATAGACTTATGGACTACGAAGTACTTCAAGAGGTCATCCAGCCCATTTCCTTGATTTAAGGCTGGATTAGTTACAGTATATCTTTCCTGCCAAAGCTAGATCTAATCTGCTCTTCAAGATCCTCAGCAATGGAGATTTGACAGCCTCCGCAGGCTGCTGCCTCACCATCATTACCATTACAAAGTCTCTCCTTGACGCCTAACTCGATTCTTCCTGGCGGTGATTGAAGACCACTGCTCCTCTCCTAGCCACCAGAGATACAGGAGATTATTCCCAGTTCCCTTGCGGTGGCCTTTCATCTCTGCAGACTGGTTTCACACCTCCTCTTGGTCCTCAGCTCTCTGGGCTAAACACAAATTCGGTCCTTTCTTGGTGGCACATTTTCTTCTGGCCTCACTCTGTACAGGTACACTCCCTACAGCAAGCAAACAAGATCAATATGGTTAGAGAAACTGGGGAGAAAGCTTGTGCCTAAGTGAAACCACCCAAGAGAAACTCTAATGTGCTATCTGGCATTTACACAGAAAGTTGTGCAACTATTTACCAAGTACTCAGTAAATATGGTTTTTAACCATGGCAACCTCTGTATCATGTAGCCCACATTCATAGACAGCTGTTTCAAATAAACAGGCAACAGACCTGAAATAGCATCACACTACTGCTTTAATTATTAGCCCATTGATCTTGTATCATGTGTAAATAGGAACCTTAGAGAGCACTTTTGGAGCAAAGAAACATGAATCTTAATCAGCCCAGATAAAAAAGGGCACCATACACAGACCAAGCTAGAAAAGGTATCACGATATCAATCCAAATGCACAGAAAACCACAACATGACTGATGTGACAGAGTATGCCAGGTGCCACCTGCTGTTACAACCTGCTTTTGCTATTATATATCTCACATATGTATCAATACTGATGATAATTATAACATGCTAATGCTACTTTAATATCCAGGTCATCATCTGGGGAAGATGACCCCTGGATCTGCAGATGGTTTCAACCCACAATTAGTAATGTCTGCAAATGGGTGACTCGGTCAGGTGAGTGTCAGACTCAACGTGTTGCACTTGTAGTCAGTAGGAGGGCAGGTATTAATGGATACCAAATGGAGACGGTAACTCCAAAATCCACACTGAAGCCTATTTATGAATAGAAGTCTAAATATCCCTAACTCACTGTCTGTGTGTTTCATGCATCCCTTTCTGGTTCAAAGTCCCGGCATTTGTTACAGCTGTCTGTCTTTAAACTTTCCCCCCAGAAGTTCACCTTTTCGTAGCTGGACACATCAGTTGGTGGTGGTGACAAAGATGACTGTACCTGTGGCAATATCTGCCCTCAAGCGCCACAATGCTGCCCCGCTCCAAATTTCTGGCACCTGCTCCTTCAGCCTTAAGGTTTACCTACCTCTGTGTTGGCAGTGTGTCTCAGCGGAGCCACCTGAGCACAGAGCATCTTTAAGGATGGTTTCTGAGTTTGTGCTAGCCTCTTGTTAAAAACCCAAGCCAGTGCTGCAGTATTTTCCGTGTTGTGGCTCGTGGTTAGCTTACGCGGTACGGGTGGTGGGGTGACTTGGAGGGTTTGCTAGTCACAAAGCCCTTGCTTGGGATCTTTATGCAGTAACTTAACAGGAAGAGCACAAAAAAGATGGGATGGGAGGTTGTCTTTCCAAAAGATGATTTGATCAAAGGTGATTTTGGAGCAAGAAGAGAGGAGTGAGCAGGTACAGCAGGACTTCTGCTCCTCACCAGCTGTGGAGAGCCTTGGCTGCTGATGGCAGGCTGCACTCAGGCCAAAATGCAGTCTCTGAAACTGGCAGAAAGACAATTTTTGCAAAGACTATATTTTTGTTGAGATTAGACACTCAATATTCACCACAAGCACAAATTTAAAATTCATGTTTTTTTAAAAACCAAAAAGCTTTAGTTTTTTTCATAGTTAAGAAAACTTTCAGTAGCAATATGCATTAAATCAATAGGCACAATTTACTAACTCAGATGAAACGTAAACTATTCAGTAAGCTCTTGAAATATGCCAGAAGACCTTAATGAAAAACAAAGTAGATTCTGCCCCAAAAATGACAGGAGCATGGGGTTTCACTTTGCAATTCGTTAGTAGGGAAAAGCACCGCTTTCTCCATAGCTCAGCCTGAACGTCTTGAGAAGCTGCGAAAGCAAAATGGGTGCAAACGGTATCCTCCATTCGCCAGCCCCCAGCATGGCTGTGGGTTTCTCAGCCCCCCACAAGCCAAATAAGAAGAGGAATGGATGCAACATGTCCCATGGAAAAGCAACATCCAAGCAGACTGAACCACAAGAGGTCGGAGCTGACACTCAGCGTCAGTAGACACAAAGCCAGTGTGTTCACCTCAGTTTGCGTGATGCGGGGGACCTGGCCTTCATCCCAAAAGAAAGGTGATGCTGCAGTCTAGGATTACAGTTCTGGGACAGGAGTGAGGGCTGCATCATTCCTGCAGGCTTCCTCACCACACTCCTAACTCCCCCTCCAGCTCCTTTAAACCACCTGTGGCAATTGAGATGGCCTTGCAAAGAGGCAGTATCCACCTTGGACTCAGTGCCAAAGCATCCTAAACAAGCTGGTCTTCACAGTGGTAAGCACACCAAGCTAATCACCTTTTGTTATCAAATGTGTATTTGGCTGCTGCTTCTGTTTTTTCAAGGTGGTTTTCTCTCCCTCACACATGTGTGCCTGCATGCATCCACCCTCTGTGTCTCCTATTACAGTAGCTTGCTTAAATCTTCTCCTGCAGAAACACAAGGCAAAGACAGCTCATGGCCAATTCCTACCAGAGGTACCCTTCACTTCACCTCAATATGTACTTCATACTTAACATCGTTCTTACAGCAAGTCTCCTCTTGATTACCTTGACAAGAAGAGGAAGAAAAAGAGCAAGAGAAGTAAACCACTAAGTTTCTGAATAGATCATGCAGAGAATAATGAAATAAACCCCCAAAAAATCTAACTTTATAAGTGTAAAAAGGTCCAGTGTGTTGAAGTTGTGTGCTGAACTGCAAGATGACCCAAGCAAAGCACCCCAAAGGAAGCAAGTGTCTCGACAGTGTTTGGGCAGGGCGAGGGATCAAGGCAGGCACACAGAGCTGTGCCTTTACATCACACTGCTGGTGGAAGAATTCAGGTTTTTATGGTTGGCAGATCACACTCTACCTTATGTAGACCTAGTCAGAGAAAAACACAGGTAAATATCACCCATAAAAGAGGTTCAAGTCAGCCTTTGCCTACTGCAGGCAAGTATGAGCAGAAGGAAATCTGGCTCCCTCTGGACAGATGCAGGATGATGGACTAAATAGCACGAGTGGCAAACCGTTTCGTGAGTGCAGAATACATTTCACCCTTTCCACCACCACCCCAAAAGCCATTACAAGATCTTTTACTTTTCCTAGACCCCTCCACCAGCACACGCGTGTGGATGGTATTTGGCCTTATATAAATAGACAACCAGAGGGGAGTATCTCCAGACCAAGGTGCCTGCACAGTTATAGCCTGACTGGCAGCAGAGTCCCCGGGGTCACACAACCTCATAGCCCATCTGGGAGGCATTTCCTCTCCACAGCAGCATACGTGAAATACAGATGATATGTCTGAGTTACGTCACAGCCAGACATGATGGTTTGGTCTCTTGCAGTCCCAGTGACAGGCAAGTTATTTGTACCTTTACACACTTACCCTTTTTACCGTTAATTTTTAGGGTTTCATGATAATTTTACCACCTGCTTAAATATTCTCCACTCCATCTTTCCTCCCTGCTGACAAATAGAGTGTGCCTAGTTCTACTTTTTTAAAAGTTACTTTAAAAAACCAGCACAGTAATTCCCTTTGAACAGCCAGACCACGTGGACTCATGCCTGAGAGTTTGAACAGCAGCTGTTGCAGAAAATAACCTATTCATTGGGCTTCCAAGGAGAGCCGATCAAATTACTCAATACAAATAATTTATCTGACAATTTTCTCTTTGCAGATCGTCTACGTGCAGGCCACTTTTCACCGTTGCAAACCTAATTTTTTTTTTTTTTAACAAAAATGTGTTAAAAGTTTTGTTATTTCTCTTGAAAGTTGCTAGGAACGTTCATTATTCATGGGTCAGTATTTGTGCTGAGAGATTGGCACATGCTATTGTTTCCACACTCTGCCGAGATGACCTACACTGCAAAACAGGCTTGAATGAAATTGCTGAAGCTTTGTCTTTCCTCCATAGGTAGCATACCGAGAGGTGGATCTGGAGAAGCTGGCCCAGGGAATGTTAAAATATTTCAAGGCTGTTTCTCCCCAGCTCCCCACCAGTATGGGGCAAGGAGGGGAGAGCGCTTGACATTATAAATTGATCCCAAATTTAAACATGCCTGGGTTCTTTCCTTGGGCTGAGAGAGAAAAAACATATATATAAAAGCCAGTATCTGTTGGCTGTTTAGCAAGTTTACATTCCATTTTCTCTTGTCATGCTGACACAAATTATTTGCTCTTGTGTCTGGATTGCTATTTGCAAAGGGTGTAGTGACTACCCTTAGCCTTTCTTATTTGATTAACTGTCTAAAAGCCATAGTTCTTTGGCAGTGGGTGGAAAGTTCCTTACTGAGTGGCCCAGAGCCTGTAAATAACAGAAATTAGCTTTTTCTGTGCATGGTTGGGATCCACTGATCTAGAGTGCCATTTCATGCCACGCTACCAAGCACACTGGCAAGGGCCCGAGGGGGTCCTGTGCTGAGCCCTGGGGGCTGCAGGCTCCCCATCCATGCAGACCAGGGCTTGGTGGGTGGGCTGGCAGTGGCTTGGCACACTCACCCACTGCCAAACGCAGCCTTGGCCCCAGGGGCAACAGCTCTGTCACCCCTCAGCATGTTAACGCAAAGGGATATGAGCAGCCGCAGGACAATGTTTGATGATGACGATTAATTTGCACTGCAGCATCACCCAGGTGTCTCAGGCACAGACCCTCTCCTCGCTGCCAAGGGTGGAGGGGGGTCTCTGAGCCAGCAGGTGCCTCAGCCCCCACAGTGCCTCCCACACGGGACCCCTGGTTACAGCCCTCAGCTGGCTTTAAAAAGAAAAAATTTCACTCCATGTGATGCGGCCTGTGTGTCAGCCCGCGGCGCGATGATTGATGACACAGCTGCTTCTGCAGCCCCTGTCAGAGATCTCTAATTTAATTAATGGCTTTCGGCATGCATGTAACATAACTCCTGCAGCACCTCCGCGGCCCGGGGGAGCGTGGGGACCGCAGGGTGCAGGGCGGCTGCTCCTGCGCAGGCAGGGAAATCGGAGGGTGGGAAGACATACGCGCATACACGAGGGCCAGATGCGATCAGGCACCTCTCAGGTTTGCATTAACCTTCGCATAGGCAGGGGCACGTGGAGCCTTCGTTTGGTGAGCGTCCCTCATCGGGCCAACAGCAGCAGCCTCCCAAGCTGCCGTGCATCTGCCGCCTGTCTGCCATGTCCTCAGGAAAGCTGCAAGAAGGTGGCACCATCCCACGCGCCACCTGACATCTTGCTCAGCTTTCTGCCTGCAATGCACAAGCAGAAACACCTGGACCCAGGAGCAAGGAGGGGTTTGGCAGGTGGGAAGGAGTCATTTGTTTTCCCCTTGATTGGCAGCAAGGGGAGATCTGAAAGGGTTAATGGTGTCTGTTCAGCCCAGATGTAAAAAAGAAAAAAAAAAAAAACCCTATCCTAAGCTTTCCTGAAATCTGGAGAACTTAGAAGAATGTGGCAAAAGTATTTCCCCATTGTGAAATACTGCAGGATGGCTTTTCTCTTCTACCACAGTGCCTTTGGTCCTTGTCAGGAATAGGGCATGTGGGGCCAGACCACAGAACAAGAAACTAGCTTAGAGAAAAGCTGGATAACATGACCACCCCCTCCCCCCCCCCCCCCCAAAAAAAAGTCATCCATGTTTAGAGACTGAACCTGCACCCAGACCTTCCACACGAACTCAGTCATGCCTAAAGAGTATTGCCAAAATACCGAATAAATTAGAACCAGTTTGGGGGAATAGCTGCCTTGGGAGAGGGAGTTGAGGGAGCTGCATGCAGGTCGCAGCTTACTGAAATAGAAGGTTTTCCCCTGTCTTCCCCACCTTTAAGTCCCACCATTGATGAAGGCTCCAGAGTAACCCCTGAGCTCGGTAACCTCTTCACTCCTGGACAAAATAACAAAGCTCAGCCTTCAGGAGAAAAGCCAATCTCTTCCAGACCAGGAGTTCTCAGTCCAAGAAAGAGCCAACAACAGAGACACTAGTATGGTTTTGGTTTGCTATTGAAAGGAAAAAGAACAAGGGCAAAGGAAAAAACTCAGAGAACTTCGTTCAACTCCTAAAATGGTCCCTAGCTGAATGGGTTTGGGATAAAGGGTAAGCATTTTATTTTCTTCAGCATGCCCTGCAGCATTTGTCCATCATTTTCTTTGAGATGAGCCAGTCTCGTGCAACTCCAATATTTACTGGTAAAAACATTCCTCTGTCTTGTTTTCCTGGAATATTTCACCCTGGCACTGCAGTCAGGCATTTCTGAGGAGTATTTTCTTCTGCTCACCAGCCTCTTCAACTTTGGACCAGGTTTTAAAAATAGTAAGCTTCTACTTTTTTTTTTCCTTCTTTTTTTTTTCCTTCCCTTGCTGTTTCCTTTTCATTACCAAGGTACAGCTAGAGAGAGGGAGACAGAGATTCTCCTTTGTTTTGGACTTTCAGTTGGACCAAAGACTTGTGCTTCAGAAAAGCTATGCTGCGCTCCCAAAGGCCATCCTTCACTTCTGTTATGCCTCGTTGCCTCGCCTCCCTACATGAGAGAAAACCCCCAACAATATCGTCTCCCTCGAGCTCTAAGAAAACAGGTAATGATGCATGGATGTGCAATGAAATTTCAGAAATGTGCACTGACTTTTTAGAAATATGCCAACTGTCAAATAAAAAATAAAATAAAAAATCAGACCTAGCCAATATTTAAACTGTGAAGTCCTCAATAGCACCAACTCTGAACTGCAGCCTCTGTTTCAGCACAGCAACTTGACCAACATTTTTTGCTTAAGATTGACCCCCAAAATGTGACCTGGTGCTTGACCCAATAGATGGTTTGCTTATAATTACTAGTCTGTCACTAGCCTGCTGCTGTTCCACTGCCAGCAGCCCTTGAATGTGTCATGTATAAGGTTTTTATAGGTTTTCTTATTTGAAAAGCCTCATAAAAAGATAACTTTAGTTGTATAATGACCTGGCCATATGTACAGAAATATCCATCATGAAGGACTTTGTATTTTGTGCTTACATGAAGGCAAAGTGATGGCAATAACCTTCTGAGCTAGGTACAGGAGCCAAGCTGTAGATGTAAATACATAGACAAGTCAATAGAAATATGTGTAAACTCTCTGTGTTGAGTCATATCGGTTTTCATTTTCCTATAGATATATGTATTTATGGCTGTACCATATGCTGCATATCCAAAGATTTACTATCAAGTGGATGTGCAAATTGAGATAGCTGCACACCATCTATAGTGGGCATATATATACATATATAAGTAAGCACATAAATGAAAATATATACATTTTATTTTTGCTTAAGACTCCTTTTTTAACATGCCCTACAAGTGATTGTAGAAAGTAAATATGTATGTGAGTGTGTGTGTATAAACCCTCAGGGGGGTTGGGTGTGTGTATTCCTGCTTGCACAGCCACCCGTGTGCATACATGAATGTCAGAGCAGGGTAGAAGACAGTATACAATTACACATTGTATATGTTACAGCATGCATGTGCGTGCATGCGCCTGGGTACAAACACTGAGCCATGCATGGCCTGGTGGCTGCTGTGCAGGTAGCAGTGTGGCTCAGCAAGCTGCAGGCAGGCAGCAAGCGGGCAGGGAACAGGCAAATAAACACCAGCAGAGAGGCCATCGGGGTAGATGCTGGTGGGTGGCGAGGCCAAGCCCAATGGCTGCATGGGCTTGCTCAGCTCCTAATTTGCCCTGCTGGGCTGTGATTGAAAACAAATAGGACATGGTTCACTGCAGAAAGGCTTGAACCGCAGGGGATGCGGCTAGCCGTACACCAGCATGCTGGGCAGCATCTGGGCATCAGCCTAAACCCAGGCCAGGAGGATGCAGCCCCACTCGTGGCCATCCTTCCTATTATCTATTTTAACCACTTAATCAAATTGCACTCCGCTGCTTTTCACTGAAGGTAGCTCAAATCACATTTGGACAAAGCAATTTTGAAACATATTTTAATGATAAGGGAAAAATTTAACGCTCATCGGTGCCTTAGAGAAACCCTATAGAAATAGGTTTAGAAATAATCACATGCATGCCACACATTTTCTGGTTTCTTTCATAAGGCTTTTCAAACTAGAGCTATTTACATTAACTAGGCTTTGCATTTCCACGGGATTATGGGTTACACCCCCAGCTCTGTGCCAGGGGACTGGCACCCTTGTGGCTGTAAAACCCCGGCATGCTGCCCAGCTGCCTGCCCATTCTCCTCGCATGGGCACCCTAGCTGTGCAAACCCCGCCTTCCCAGCGTCCCCACGCCACCGCTGGATGCGTGGCTTGACAGGACAGGGAGCACAATGGTGCTTTGACGACCCCATCGTTGGAGGTAACAGCCCCGTGAGGGGACTCTGCTGCCCAGGCGGATCTGTGTGGTCCCCAGGAACCTGTGTCAGAGCCCTGAGGGTGCAGCAGCTGCGTGACCCACCACTGTCCCTCTGACTCGGTGGGTGGCACCGAGCATGGCGCTGCTCTGCTGGAGGGTTGGGTGTGAGAGCTAGGCTCTGATCCTGCTTACCTTCATGCACGATCCACAGTATCTCATTAAAACTTGGTATTTTTTTCCCCAGACTCAGTATAAAATAAATCAGAAGTCCAGGCCTCCTACCTTTCAGATTTTTGTTTTCCCTCCTCCTCTGAACCTGATGAAAAATCTCTTCTTTGCAATGTTCAGTTGGCATTTGTGAAAATTACATCACAGAGCATAAAAGCACAACTTCTCCTCCCGTGTAACACACTCACACTGGCAAAGAAATGGGCTGAAGGGCTCAGAGGGAGGGATACGCAATAGAAAGGAGAAAGAGACCCTGCAAATTTCCTTTATTAAAAGATGAGAGAGGGAAGTGTGTAATGTGTTCTTTGAAGCTGCAGGAGAATTGTTTTCCTATAAAATATTTGAAAAGTTTTCTATGTGGCCTTCAATCAGTCTTTCAGAAAAAAATTATGAGTATTATTTACTTTGTTCTAGAAATATTTTAAGAATTTAAATGTAATCCCTGTTTTATAGGCATAGTATACTTACTTCCTTTACATATGCTATAAAAGCAAAAATATTTTATATGTCTTATTCAAATCTATAAAATATCATTACAGAAAATTGTTACTTTTATTACTCAAGCTGAACTTTTATGAATAGCTACTCCATTAGATTTATACACTGACTTTTTAGAGTTAGAAATGACACTGTAAAGCACAGGAATAGCTGGGATATTTATTTTAAAGGCTACATTACAAATAATTTTCTGATAACAATTCTTTTTCTGCTCAGATTATTACTTTATTGCTCCCTGACTTTTACTTCAAACAAATCACAAGGTATAAATCCAGCACTTACAGTGACAGGTGTCAGAGGAACTGGATGCTCCTTGCAGAGGCTCCAGAGTTTGTTTCCCTGCTTGTCCCCATGCCTGTCAGACATTTGCTGACCAACAGAGGTTGCCCCATGCTGGACTCGAAGGCAGGGTCCTGTCGGGCGTGGGACACACTAATGCATGTCGTGATCTGCTCTCTAAGGTAAGAAGCAGAGTCGCAGCTCAAAGTACTTGCAGGTGGCTAGAAACCATTTCAATTTGAGTATGCACACAAAAGTATATTTATTTCTGTGTCTATGTGCTCACAGACACATACACACCTGCAGACCTCACATACTTCTGTCTGGGGTTTCCCAGAGAAGGAAATGTATGCACAGCACACAAAGGCGTGTCCAGCAGGTCGCAAAAACATCAGAAAAACATCTGCACCTGCACTGTCCTCTGGGATTTCCATGTCTCCCCAGCCCAACCCACTCTCCATCTTATTGCCTGAATTACTCAATTTCCATACAAATAAAATTTTCGGGTCCTAAAGACAAGGCATGTCTGGAAAAAAACAGGGAGCTTTACATCCTGCAAATGCCTCCTTCTTACCATGGCGTGAAACCGTGATGGTACGTCGCAGTCCAACACACTCCATCATTGCCACTTCAGCGTAATATGTTGCAACAGCCACAGCCAGCCACACAATCTGGGGAGAACAGAACAAGGACCTTCCGGATACCTGGACTACCACAGGTATTTCAACAATCCCACTAGTCAAGGGCAAATGCTGGATTTAAGATGGCTGGGAATATGCCTGTTTTTGAAGACAGGTGGTGAGCTTGTACAGCAGGTTTCCCTACTTAAGGGATTCCCATTTATTCTTCCAAAGCCTCCGGTGCTGCTGCTGCCACAGACATGCTCTGGACTAGATGGACAGCTGGTGGTGCTTCTGTGTCCCTTGGTATAGCTCCTCCTTCTACTTCTCTATTTCTGCATTCATTCTTTTTTAGTTTTTAAAGATGCCTAGGAACAGAAATCACAAGGCTAGAAACAGCATTTCAGCCAGCTCTCAAATATTGTGAGGCTTTACCTGGTGAGTGCTGGTGACCGCCCTCCTGCCCACACTTGCCCTGGCCATGCCCAGGGTGCTTGAGCCATACAGCTACCTGCATGGTCCCAGCAGCCAGAACCAGCCCCACAACTTGCCATAATTCACCCTGAATTGCTAACAAGCAGAGAGCAGCAGTGCTAAATGCCTGGATGAAAGCAGGAAGGTCTCTTGGTGTGTTCAGTCCTTGAAAGAAGAAAACATTTATATTGCATTTTTGAGCTAATGACAGAAAACTTTTCCCATTGAGATGAAAAAAAAAACAACTAAAAGGACTGTGGCCTATAACACTCATATCCTACAGCTTCAGGCATCCTATTCCTCTGCCTGTCACTTTTATATATGCATATATAAAAAGTGTGATAGCCTGCCACTTTCTACATATAAAAATTTTATAGCAGGCACCAGTGGCGACCACTATATTTTAATGCACAGAAACAATTTCCATGAGGACACTGCCTTGATTTTGCCTTCTCATAGTTTCCCAGAACATTACATTTAGGGATCAAGACATTGGTGCCTGTTCTCTACGTGAAGGTTAAGGGACAGAGCAAAGTGCTTTCTTCAAACCAAAATTATTTTAGCTCTATCTTTCGATACATGTATGAAAGAGGTTTTTCTCCTCCATTATTTATAAGTGTTTCATATTCATACAGACAGCTACTGTTTGGTTGGGTTGGGTTTTTCTTTTTATTTTGAAACAAAATTAGATTTGATTTATAGAGATGCAACAAGTTAAACTTGCATGCTGAGGATACGTCAAGGAGTTTTCTTCATCTGTTCTTGAGCAAGAATCTATAAGAGCACTATACCACATTCAAGTAGGAGCTAGAGCAATGCTAAACTACTACACGCTCAGAAAGTGTACAGCAAAGGGCTCGTAAGGCCTCTCACTCAAGAGTTATTGGGGTCTCCTCCCGTTCCTTTTGTTTCATTAGCAACAACAGGATTATAAGAGGTTTTTGTTGAAATCTAAAGAGAGTATTTAAGGAGTGCCAAAGAAAAGCCACCCACAACTGTTTCAGTAGCACTCCACTGCTGTCTTCTTGCACGGCTCTGGGCAAGTCCTTCAGCTGACACCTGAACTTCCGCTGAGAGACTGGGGGAACTGATGCCCATCCCACATGCTCAGGGTGCACTGCTCAGGCAGAACCTACACTTGCCCCTTCTGGGCACATTTATGGGGTGTAGTGGGTGTAACCACACCCACCATTCAGCCATATGGGAGCTGTGAATGACTAGCAAGGTTTGGGGTTTGAGTTACTTGTGAGAGGGTTTTCCCTCCTAAATGTATGCTACAGACCATTTAGGATGAGACAGTACTGAAGCATCTACGTGTTCTGTGACATAAGTGAATGAATAGCACTGCTGAGCCAATAAATGCCCAAAAACTAGGGTAATAATTAAAAAAGAACAAAACCCTTTACAAAACTCATCACCTCCTTCTGCTGCCCCAGAATTTCAGGTTTCTCTTTATGCTCTTTACCCTCCCCATTGACAGTACGGAGCACTGCAGCTGGTACTGTAAAGCACAACTACCCGTAAGGTTGTTTTCCAGCTGGGGTCCAGACTGAGTTCTTCCTTTCCATTTGGAGTTTGTCATTTTCATCACAGATACAGTAAAAGCGTGTGGTTTTCAGAGACTGTCTGTGAGCTGAAGGACTTCCCCATCCTTGAAAAATCAGATTTATTTCTATGTGGGAAGTGCACTGGATATTCTGGCATGGAAGATGATCTTACTGTATGCTCATAACCTACTTATTACTGCTTATCTATTAATGAATAAGGCCTCAGGAAGTCAGGTTTAAAACAAAAACAAAATTGATAGCTAGGAGAAATGAAAAAGAAAGTGAATTTTCAAAAGCACTTAGCATCGACTTCTAATGAGCACATTGATTTCCAACACCATTTCCAGTGAAATAGCTCAAATATATGAAATAGGCCATAAATATAGTGAAGAACTAATACTAAAACATAAGCACCTCATACCCCAATCTTTAGACCAAAGCTGGAGCATGTGACTAAGTATTTGGAAGACTCAGCTTGAGGCACTTTGCATTTTCACAAGTTGCTCATAATTTGGCAGCTAAGGCGTCCAGAAATGCCGGCTCCTAAAAGTTTGCAGACACTTCAGAAAAATACTGGTGTTCAAACAAAACTGCCTGAGAAGGCTGGCCATCCTAGATGGCAAGAGGCAGGAACCTGGAAGATAAAAATCCTACTCAACAGCAACACGCAGAAAACAAAGTCAGTAAGTACCAAAATAATTTTAAAAGGTCAGTGGTGTAGAAAGCAGACACTGAAAGAGAAAAAAAAAAAAATCTAAATAAATGTAAATCCATTCAGTCTTGCCTCCTACAAGACATTAAATATTTTCCAGCAGTGCTGTGTTAGCTGCTCTGTGTACCTGGGCTCCGAGGAGTAATTCTGCCTGCTCACACAACAGCCGCTGTGGGACAGCAAATGGCCCCAAGCCAGGGGTTTCCAAAACGCAGTGTCTTGCCGACCTCTCACAGTGCTGTCAAACCGCTGCTTTTTTGTCCCCAGCTAAACTGGGGTGGTGGTTTAGGTTGTTTTTTTTTCCTCAGTGTCCCTTGGCTCTGAAATGAATTCCTTTGGGATTTGAAAGCGCCAAGATGTGCTGACCTCTAGCTTGCACTCTCCTATCGGGCTGTTTTCATGGTGTGTTGCCAAGGTGATGCCGGGAAAGGCTCAGGATGGCCCAGAGCTATGGGTTCAGGCTAATTTTAGGGAGGGAGAAATTGTGCCAATTTTATCGGTTTGTATTTTCAGGGTATTATCTTAATACTGTATACTTAAGGCATCTATTAAGGCACTCTGGGCTTAAAGCACTTACCTAAGGCTACACCATTGAGAAGAGCAGATAAAAATAAAGGCGACGGCCGGAGCTTGCTATTCGTAGAGGTTATGTGCGTGGACTGGGCATGCAGCATGCAGTGCAGATGAGCCTGCTCCAAAATTCACCTTCCTCAGCATCCACATCCTCAGTGCGGTGGGCAATGCTGGCCAATTTACTCTGGCTACTGCGAGTTTCTCTTTTGTGCCTGGAGGTACTGATGGATGGGACACTTAAAATCACTGGAAAATGAATAAATATTTGACTTTTTAAAAAAACCCAAACTTTTTAGTCAGCATTTTCAGGCTTCACTGAACAGCTGGAATAGGTAGTTTATGTCTTTTCCTTGCCTTACAACTCTTTACTTGGGTATCAAAGAAAATGTAGGGGAAACATGGGGATCTGGGGGGGGCTCCACAATCGAAGATGCTGATAATCAAGCTAGAGGGCGATGCCTGATTTCTGCCTTCAAACTGTTCAAAGTATCTGCTCAGCTGGTTGGTTGAGCCAAGTTTCTCTTGGGGGAAAAAAGTTCCTTTATTGTGGCTGGGGCTGGATGCACTCTTGTGAAACATCTGCAAACAGCCCTGGCCCACACGCCTACACTTGTGGAAAAAATCCCCCAGGAAAACTGGGTAAAGAATAGATGTATTCTGTCGTTTCAGGCAAAGATTGACTCAAAAAAACCTAGCAGCAGCCACACTAAACAGCTTTCTCCAGTTGGCTTTATCCGTAAGAGGAGGTCTGAGGGTGGTCCCCCATGGGCAAAGCGGGGTGCTGCTGCTGCACTGGACGCCCCACCCGATCGAGGTTTATAGCATCCATATGTGCTTCAGAGGTCCACAGGGGAGCCTCTGGAAGAAATCTGGGTGGGACGGAGAAAGGGAGGCTGCGTAAGGAGCCACTGTGTGAATTCAGCTGTTGCCCATGAAAAGAGTGGCTGAGAATTTAATTTTTGGTGTTACTTTGCAACACTTCAGTGAAATATCACTTCCCTTGATGAAAACATGCAGCCTCTCTGGACCAGCAGTGGCAGCCTCGTGCATTGCAGATTTACACAGACAAGGAGATCAGCTCATCATGAGCACGGTGGGACTGGCCATGGGGAAAGGTGCCTGCATGCCTCCTTGGTGACCAAAGCAGCTTCTGGCAGGTTAATTTTTAGCCACGGTGTACACTCACATACTGGGCATACAGTGCCCTTCCCTGCTATATTACCATCCTCGACAAGCAAACATATCCTGGGCCAAATACATCCATGATGAGTGGAGTTGCACTGGGGTAGAGCAGGACATGGCTGTAGAAAGGTTGTTTTAAGAGGCTGCTGAAGCAGGAGGCAGAGTGTTAAAGAGGGAGAGCAGGGCTAGGGGACCAAAAGCTGGGGAAGGAGGGTGCAACAGCTCTATCGAGGCCACATCAGCTGGAGGAGAGGAGCATAAACAGCTACGGAGGAAAATGAAGGCAGAGCATTTAAAGCTGGTGTATATTTTTGAGGCAGAGCGAGAGACATCTACCGTCCGTGCATCCCCGCTGCCAGGGCCCCCTCCCACTAATTACAGCAAGGTTTCCTCTCCTTTCAGCTGACAGCCGGGGAGCGTAATTAGAGTCTAATAAAACCCCGAAAAGTCACAAATGCAAAAACGGGCTAAACAATAAACACTGGGGGCTGAGGAGGGGCGGGAGCGTGACGGCCGGGTAATGCCTTGGCTAAACGGTGTGCGCACTGACACTGTCACGCTCCCGGCAGCCCCGAGCGCGCCGGCAGCCCGCTGCAGACAGACAGCTCGAATTAATCCCAGGAGGCGCGCGTGACAGGCGAGCCAGGCAGACAATTAGAGTGAAGGAGGAAATTGGAAATGGCAAAGGTGTGAACATATGTCAAATTACAACTAAATGATAAATTACAATTCTGTCATTGAAATAAGCGGTAATTAAGAAAGATTTCAGCTAGCCCTCTTGGAGAAAAAAGGGGAGGAAGAGGAGAAAGCAGATTTTTCTCTTCCTCCTCCCCCCCCCCCCCCCTTTTTTTTTAAATACTATAGTTTGGGTTTATTTGGTGTATTGTTTCCATCCATCGCGTACATTGGGGCTGGTTCATCCCGTTTCTTTCTGACTGCATTCGTGTACTTAAAATATAATACCTTTCTTCCCCCTCCCCATCCCCCCGCCTGGCAGAGTGACGGTGTCAGAAATGAGCAGGGAGCTGATAGCAACCGATAAAAACCCAAACGAAGGGATTAAAAAAAAAAAAAAGTCCACCCCAACCCCCCCTGTTTAAGCCTCCACACTCTAATTATTTTAAACAAGCCCGGCGCAGCGCAGCTGACAATTAGGAAGCCCTGCTTGCTGGCTCGGGGGATTCATGCGAACCCTCCTCATCATCGCCAGCTCCACGTCCTCCCCGTTTCGGCAGCCGCGATGGATGCGGGCAGGCGGGGCTGCCCGCCCTCACAGCCCGCTCCGCTGCGGTGCAAACCAGCCGGGGAATCACGGCCTTGGAGGGCGGCAGCCCAGTCCAATTTGGGGACTGTGGGACCTGGGGCCCTCTGGCCCCTGGGCATATCCGCAGCGAGGTTTTTTTTGAAATGGGATTTCTCCAGTAGGCGACTGTTATTCCCCAGTGGGTGTTATCTGCGGAGAGCCCTGTCAGTAGTTGATGGCGCTTCTCCCCACAGAAGGGGAAAGCGTGCCCGGGTGATGATGAATGTTTAACTTTGTGGTAGCACATTTGTCATGTGAAATTAAAATAATATTGCGTAAACAGCACCTTTCGGCCAAAGATCTGGAGGTGCTGTGGAAATACAAATGAGGTGGGGGGTTTTAGTTATCCACTACGTACATAGGTAGGTTTTGTACCTCAGTATGATCTGTTTATACATAAAACAGTTATTGCAGAAATTTATCTATTGACAATAATTGTTTAAAATCCACTAAAGCCAGTTTAGTGTACAAATCAATACTAAATCTCTACAAAGTGATCAGCTCTCTTTGCGTTTCATTACATCTATTAGGTTTAATTAATCTGCAAATGGAGTGACATAAAGATTTTTTTTATTTAAAAAAAGCATGATAGGCTAATTACAGGTCAAAGGCTTTTTATATGCATCCTTATAATTTCTTATGTATACGTCCATTATACACAGATGGGTAAGAGAGGGCCTATAGACACATTTGTACATTTACGTTCTGGCTTCGAAATTTCACTTTGTGCCAGACCTCTATACTTAAACAGAAGAGAAGGGATAAAATAATTCAAAGAGTTAAATGCATCAACGTGCTTCCCTGACAGTGAGGTTGGCGCTAGTGACCATCATCAGGGGATAAATCATTTTGCTGCCACTGCGGCCAGAAAGTGAAGTTCAGATCCTGGAGAGCTTAATTAGGAAGCATGTTAAAAGTGAAAGGGTGAGAGTCATGTTAATTATGTGGGGTTCCTCTTGGAGCAAACCCAGGCAGCAACTGTGCTGTAAGGCTAACGTAGCATCATGTTATCCCCTGAATTAATCAACCTGCATTACTGGAATGACACAGTTGCTTATACAAAAACCCCAACCCAATGCAATTGCAAATTGCAGGTTGAACCTTGGATTTGATTGTACTTGATTACTGTGACGTAACCATATGTTTTGGGAGCAGCTTAATGCTCCAAATAGTATTTCAGACACCAAATGGGGTGTTATAAGAGCTCTCCAGTCTTGCCATGAACATGCAGCCCAAAGACCCTGACAACTATTTGGGATTTTTTTCCACCCTTAGAAAGGTCCATGGAATTGAAGCCCTGCTTCTGGTTACCACGTGTGAGAGACCTTTTGCTATGAGGTCCCAACAGCTTTCTAGACAATCAGCCCAATACATTTCTCTGCTTTGACCTCTTGTTGAGGGCTTAAATCTTGTTAAAAGCCTAATTGTGGGGTACATACATGTAACTTTTACAGTTTCTCCCTCAAAATTAATGATGATGATGATGATGATGATAATAATAATGAAGTTTAGCTTGAGTAATCCATCAGTGATGGTAATTAGGATCATGGTGAAACTTCTAGCTATGAAGACGTAGCTGCTGTTCTCTGAAGCCCTTTAACTCCCCCACTTCACCCTTCTGGAATAACCACCACCCTCAACAAACACTGAATTTCTGGAAATCTCATTGTCAGGATGACCTGTTTTCAGACATTTGCCCCCAAACATGTGTGACGCACCAGTAATTTTTCCTTTGGGAAGACAACCAGCAGACTACCAGGAGAAGGCACAGACTGGTTTCCCAACAGGAGACCTCTCTGGAGTAGGAAGGGATGCAGTTCCCCCTTACAGGCACTTCCTTGTTCACGCATCATCTTGTTCAGCCAGCAAAAGGAAAGCTTTGAACATGGAGGTTTTTTCTATGGTGGTGGAGAACCCCATACCAACATCTGTAAAAGTCCTAGACAGTATACTTGTGCATTGTCAAATCTTTTCTAGTGACAAAGACCTCAATGATATCTTCTTCCTACATACTCTTGGTTCAGGCAGGGAAAACCCTATTTTTTTCACTCTCCTGTGGGCTTGTCCCACAAAACCCCTGCCCTATGAGTATTATTTACTACTCAAAAATTTTTAGAAATCACTCAAAAATTTTCGCAAATCAGTTTTCAGCTGTATTAATCTATGAAGATCTGAGGTGCAATCAATAAGGTTTTACTAAGCAGTCCTTATAAATGACATATTAGAGTAGCTCACAAAGGAGGTCCATTCCATAATGTTAAGTGTGAAAGAAATTAGAGAAACCAGTGGTATCAGCAGAGAAATGGTTTATTTGACTGGTGATCATGCCATGCTCTCTTGCTCTCTCTTTCTCCATCCACTCACCCCTTGTATGCCTGAAGAGTAGGAAGGTCAGCCTACTTGTGTTTCAAAAGTAGCACTTGGAAACTGCCATACAGCTGATGCCATTTCCAAGCTTTTCTCTTGGTTTGTGCTTTAAAGGCTTCAAAATCCAAAATTCTGCAGAGAGACCTCAACTCAATGGAAATGCCTGGAGGAGGTGCCACTAAAGGACCTCGGTGGACATTTCCACAAGAACTGATTTTTCCTGATGGGTTTCTGCCTTAATCCCACCAACACTTGGTATTGCATCACCAATCCTGAGACAAAAAATAAAAATCCATCTCTGCCTTTGTCTGTCCGCTGTTTGATGTGGAGGGAAGAATAGGAGGCAGGTAGCATCTTATACATGTATTGGCCTGCTAGTTGTATTAAAATGCACCATCAGACACCATCATTAGCTACTCCAAACACTGAGTTATGGCAAGGAAAGCAGAGCTTATATGCACAATGAGGGGGAAAACAGCATTTAAAGCCAGGAATATATTTGGCACTGATAGTACTCTGAAATCATTTGGCATGAGAATGCCACCCATTACATGGATGTGTCAAGTATGTTGTTCTACCCTTTTGTGGCTGTAGGTCTACAATAGGATGTGATTATTACACAGGGATTTGCAGAAAAGATGGCCTCTGACAAATATTGGACAATCATTAACCAATTGAGGCTGTTCCTTGTAGATTCAGAGCAAAAAGGATAAGAGCAATGTACTAATAATTTAGGCTATTTTGAGAATCTCTGAAGATACATTGCAAACTTAACTGCATGTAAGGTAAAAAAGTAAAGGAAACTGCAGGAAGAGGCAGACCAACTATAGCTTACACAATATTCTTTCCATGGTTTAAAAAAGAATTTTCTCATTGTAAGTACTTTATCTCAACAACCTGGGACACTATTACTAAAGATTTTCTACCCTGACAAAACTCCAGAATTACGGCCTTCAAGAATCTTGTATTAGATCACAGCTGTTTTTAGCATTTTACAAAACCAAGTTTAGCTTCCATGTGAGATTAAAAGAACATAAAACTAGTAGTTTTACTGCTGCCACGCACACTAAATCACGTTCTAATAAGAAGCAGCTGACTGCAACAAACAAAGTGGATTCGGACAACTACAACCTCTTTCACTCCACGTTACTTTTAGAGATTGGAATCAGGCGGGAGCACATCAAGTCTGCAAATGTCAGGCACTGCATATACATTTGAATTCATAAAAATGGCAGGCTAACTTGGAATATTGTTTTATGGATTCATTTCCTCCCTGTCCTTCCCCCATCCCTCCGCACCTTCAGGAAATCTCCTGTGATAGCGGTCACTTAACTTTTACCATGCACCTTCAGTCAAGCTGTTCTGGCCCTGACTCAGATAGTTGTCTGCAGCTACTGCAAATTGATTTATCTTCCCATTGGAGTTGCAGACGATGACCAAAACACCAGAATAATTTAGGATTTGTGATCATCTGTATAATCTGATTCCCTCCCCCCCCCCTATTTTTTTATTTTCAAAACCTATAGATATTTTACAAGCCAAAGTAATGCTTCAGTCTATCTTCTTCCCACCGGTGTTCTTTGAACTTCATTTCATGACCATAATGCTATGGTAGCAAAAACATCTGAAAAGGATACAGAAATTCGCAGCAAATTAAAAAAGCATGTCTCAGAGTCTACGCAAAAATTTATAGTCAGCAAATGAATACGGAGAAGCCAGTACACAAATCATAGTCCTGATTCAGCAAATATTTGGCAGGTATCCTGATGTGCCCCACAAACTCAGAATGAAATAGGACAGGGAAAAAAGCTGAAGGAGAAGATAAACCGGGAGCTGTGCTGTCTGGGGAGGAAGCAAGAGCATCTTCCATCATCTTCTTGAGAGGGAAGGAGGGTGCTGCAGACCAGCAGTGGAACCATAGTATGTCCATTAACAACGGCAGCTGCAATGTTCCCCAGTGACAGCACCTTCAGTCCTGCTCTTCCCTCACACCCCATACTGAGCTCTACAGCCACGGGCCCAAAGCTACTGCACAGGGCCTGAAGACACCCTTAGGCATGATCATGCCGTACCCTTAGGCACCGGTTTGAAGAAAGATGGTGAGAAATTACATTGAGACAGAGGTAGGGGAGAGCTTGCCCCACTGGAAGATGAGGGTGGCACCTGAGGTTTGGCTTCAAGGAACCCACTCTGCTCCACTGGGGAGATCAGCACAGAGCTGCAGAGAGCAGAGAAGCTCCCACCAGGGGCAGCTGCATCATGGCCAAAAGTGATGGGAGACCCCATGGGACGCCCACTGCAGACCCGAGCTCATCACTCCAGCCCTGGGGCTGCTGATTAAGGTCCTTTGGGCTGGGACCACATAGAGAGCCTGGCACAGGGAGGTCTCTCCCTCCCTTGAGTCCACAGGTACCACAGCAACACAGACACCAAGGGTGATGAAAGCATCCAGAGTACCGGGCTCATCCATGACACTGCCACTTCCCAAACTCACAGGCAAAAGGGACCATCATTATCCTCTCTTTAACGAGGCCCTTAATGATGATCCTGTTGCTCGGTGACTGACGCATTACCGAGAGGTGGATATAACAACATATATCCGGAGCTGCTTATAAATCGGTGACCTATTCTAACTCATACTTGCTGAGGACCTGACCCAAAATATTTATTCCCTCATGGAAAACAGACACTCCAGGTCTCCTAATGGTCTCCAGTGTTCCCGGCTGACCCAGTTTGGAGCGTGAGCTACACTCAGCCCTATTTCAGTGCTGAACTAGTTCCATCAGAAATGGTTTCCTTTAAAACTGCTGCTACCAAATGACATGCTATGAAATGTTTAATTTTTTTTTTTTTTGAGAGAGAGAGAGAGAAAGCGAGTGGAACTAATCAGAAAACATATACTGGGTAAACCAAAACGGGCATTACATAACATCAATAGAGCTCCTAATTAATTCAGATTCATTCAGATTTTACAATCCTCTCCAGAATCAACATTTCTTTTCAGATGGAGGGGAGAAAACTATAAGATAATACAAAAATACATGTAACCACAGCGTCTGAGCATGTTAATGAACAGAAAAGTAGAAAAGGCAGGATTTTTTTGGAAGAGCAGAATAGCATCTACAGTGATAGATGCAGGGTACAGCAAAATAGGTCAGTAAAGGGAAATATGTGTAATGAATTATATAAAGCTGTATGTATAAAAATGAATGTATTGATGAAAAGTGATTTTAAAATGAAGGCTCAGATACAAATCATTAGTCCTATGGCCAAGACTAATATGTATTCTGCTGTAATAAGCGATGTCATTACAAGTGAGTAACAATGCTGTAATGGGCGAGGAGCCTCGCTGGGGGAGGGGATTGATTATCAAGCAGTTAGGAAACCTTTTCTCAATTATTCACATAGTTTTAGTCGCCTCTGGTGCTGGCAAGGGCTGTTTCCAAAAGGCAGTGGCGATGCCAAGGAACACAAGGAGGAAATTCAAGGTTTGGAGCAGTGATGGGGATACCTCTGCAGGGATTCAGGCAGGGGCTGGCCCACTGAAGATGCGGGGGGCTGCTACTGCAGTGGGTGAACTTGGGAAGCAAAACAAATTGCCTTACTCTTTGCTGGACGACCAGGAAGGACCACTCAGCACTCGAGGATGGAGCGTGCGGGAGAACCTCCAGCTGCATCCTCCTCTGCATCCCCAGCAAGCTCACCCCTTGTGTGTGCACCAAAGCCCAGCCTGCCTGCCGCAACAACCTCCTCTGCTTTTCGCACCTCTAATGCATGCCCAGCAGGCAGGCATGGCACATGAGCCCTCCCGCTGCCCCTCGTTCACGCCAGCTCCCTCGGCGCCGGAGCCCTCCGGCCCGTGCGGCATCACCATACAGGAGTGACAGGGCCTGATATGTGCTGTCTTGCTGAATTGGAGTCTCCATGGCCATGAGGGAATGGATGTGTAATGCTGCACTGATACCAGCCGAGCAATATAATGCGGTGCCGTTAGGAGCATTACTCATAGCTGATGAACACATACCTTTTCCAGTGAAACACATACATTCCAGAAAGAAATGCATAGATCATTTGCTGAAGCACATATATTATAGCAAAATGTGTACCTCAACTAATGAAACGCATAGATCATATAGTAAAATGATTATGCTCATACCTAGCAGGCTCAACCATTTATTTATTTTTAACCAACTTATTTTGGTTAGGAGGCTGAGGGCGGCCCTCCCCCTCCCAGGGATTAGCAGTCCAAAACCTATTTTTTCTTCGAAAGTGTATTTATTTTCCCATGACACAAACCCAGGTTCCAATCCCAAACTCACCAAGAATAAATTAGCAGGGAGCCCTCTCTTACAGAAGCTGAGCATCCGAGTTGTAGCTGATTTTGCTACTGAAGATGGATTTTACTACTGTGTATGAGTGGGTGCTGCATCTGGTATGCTTGCTAATTAAAAATTATGTCTATGTACTATGAAACATTTTAGGCACTCTCCCTTAAATGTTAGTTTTGCTGTCCACCTGAGACATCTTCTGCATCCTTATTAGCATCTTCAGTCAGAAATAGGTTGAGCCAGTGCCCCTCCAGGGTCAGCTATAAACTAGCCATTCCCAGTACATAAATTCAGTTGGCTCCAGCTCGCGCTTGCCCTCAGGAATGAAACGGGTCAAACACTTTGTTTACGACTATGGAATCCCCTAGTACATACATGCGAACCATAAACCCACCTCAGCAAGGCTGGTAACAGGTGTAAATCCCAGAGTTAGGCTATAGCACCAACATCACTCACACACTGACCGACTGGGAAAAAAAACAACACCCTGCCTTGTCCCATTACATGGGATTCTGGCAGCAGCCAAAGGACAGCCAGCCTCTTTCACGACTGCTTGTTTGATTAAAGACAAAGCTGTATTTTGAAAAAATAAATGAGGAGTCTGTATTTTATTGGACTAGCCTTTCTTCTGCTGAATTGTATCTGTTGGAACAACCAACCTAGGGGAGGGGGTTGAAAAGCAAATGACTTTTGGGAGTGAACAAGGAAGGGAAAATAGACCAACAAAAGCAAAAAGCAGCAGAAAATCAGGTACGAAATGACTGCACTCAATATGCCTTCCTCCTTTTTTTCCCCTGAACTCCATTGGCTTCCAATTGTAGAGCATATCGATTTGAATTTTTTTCATGTTAACTTTTAATTGCCTAGCTGCAGCTGCAAAGCAGCGCCTTGCTGAGCCCATTTCCAGCTACCATCCCGAGCGCCCCACCAGCCCCAGCACCCCGCGCTCTCCATCAATAGGAAATCAAGCGGCTGCTCACAGAATAACTCTTCCTACTTTTCGCACTTAGCAGTGAGGCTTTTTCAGCTTGCTCACATGTCACCAACCTTCCGAGCAGCTTCGCCGTCCAACTATCAGCCCTGCTGGAGACTTTTTATCTTCCTTACAAACTTATCTTTCGAACATGCTTTTTAATGTGTAATCGTTGTTTGCTTCGGCAGGGGAGGCTTCCTTGGGGCTTATTGTGCTTAACTGGACCTATTGTTGTGAGCCTTTCTGATAGAAGGTGTTGCAAAAATACATGCAGGTCGGGCTGGATATTTGCGTTTGCATTTCATGGAGACAACGGCGTTTTCCTTAAGTTATACGAGTCCCATTTCATTATTCTGTGAACCTCTCGGTGAACCTCAGGCTTCACTATATAATTTATGGTCCCTGATACAATCCAACGGTGTAATCTCATGATTTATGTGCTTCATTTATAATTTGATCATTTCGGTATAATACATGTTTTCCTAGATGATTTATGTACTTTCTTCAGTAACGTATGTGTTTCATGCCATGATATACGTATTCATCAGCCACGCGTTATGCCCCTGATGGCACTTTCCCAGGGAGGAAGGTGGGACACCCCAGCCTGAGGCCAAGTCCCGAGGTTAATTGCAATCAATTCACCTTCCATGCAATTACACTTTCATCTGCACGCGCCTGTGAAGCGAGCATGCTTAACGCCGTATCAGCGGGAAAGCAAATGTGCCTCTTTTCCCCTTAGAGCCAATAAAGCCAGCCGTGGCATAGGATTACAGGGGGGCAGCAGCGACGGTTTAGTCCTCCTTTCTAACATTTCCATTGAGAAGGTGCTGAGAATAATTAATTATCTCCCCGTTGTGCTGATTAACGCAGGTCTCGTTTCAGCATGTCGACAGAAGAGTATCCCAAATGCTGACGAGGCAGCAGCAGCCTTCTCTGATTTCAGGAGAGCATCCTTGTGCAGCACAAAGCCCAGGTTGAAGGGAAAACTTCAGGAAAACAAAAACGCTCCCTTCCCTAATTCCTCCCCTGCCATTAAACAAGGGCTGGAAGGAGCTCGGGGGACCACCCTGTCTGCTCACTCAGTGGGATCAGCTCAGCGCCCAAATGCTTCCCTGCAGTGTCCAGCCCACCACCCCTCCAGGTCACACACTTTCTTCCAGCACTTCGCACCTCTACCACCCATCTCCTTCATTTCCAGCCTCCTAGTCCCTTCCTGCTATGTAGCCACAGCTCCTGGTCCTGCCCGCAGCAGGGAGAGCACCACCTCGTCCCCCACCTTCCTCCACCCACCATTTGGGGAACCTCAGTCTAAATAAACCCTGCTCTTTCCACCCTCCCACACAGGACATGCCCCCCAGACTCCACATCACCCTCAGTGCTCTCAGCAGAACTCTTGACAATTAATCCATATTTTTCTTGAACAACAGTGCTCAAACCAGGGCAGACAAGGCCAGCTGAGCCCTTGCTAGCACTGAGTGGTGCAGAAAGCCTTACTCATCTGTGATTCCCATCTTTGCTTCAACTGGTGAGGCGTTTGTTTTTTCCACAGCCATGCTTCATGTTCAGCTTGTGATGCTCTCCAACCCCAGCAGATCCTTTTTTCCTGTTGATCCACTATTTTGCTAACAGTTTCTCACCTGGGATGTGTGCCATTTCTTCCTACCTAAAACCAGTCCTTTGTGCTTGTCCATACTGAACCACATTGCCTTTTGTCCAGCTCTCCCCACTGCCTCCCACGAGCATGTTGAAGCCCTGCCTTCCCATGGCTCCCCACCTCTCCTCCCTTGATGCCTCTGTTCATGAAAACACTGTGCATCCCACCACAGGGATGGAGCACACAGGTAACAGCTCATCATGGGTAGCTTTTTCCCTCTCCTGGTCTGTGTCCCCATGGCATTATCAGGAGAGTGCGGCACAAGACAGCATCAGGAGCCTCACTGAGAGAAGATATATGATATTCATTGCCTCTCCACAAGGCTTATTGCCCTGTCATAGGAGGAACTAAGGTGAGTTTGACATGATTTGTTCTTGACAAATCCCTGTTGGCTGTTACTTATCTCTGTGCTATATTCTAGAGGCTCATAAATAATTTGCTTGATTATTTCTTCCAGCATTTTTCCATGTCATAAGTAGACTGACTGGTCTACAGCTCCTTGGGCCCCTTGGTTTGCCTTTTTTCAAAGATGGGCACTCTGATTATCCTCTCCCACGCTTCAGGAACTTCCCCTAGTCACCACCAGTTCTCAAAAAAAAATTGCCAACAGCTAAATAACTATTTCTGTGAGCTCACTCAGATTCAGTCTAGTGGAAAATATCCTGCTGTCTTCTCTTTCCATCTTAAATTCGACCTCCTTGTGCTGAGATGAACAATGTCAACCTAAAAAATGTTCATTGATGATGCCATGGGTAAAGCTGGAGGTAAAAAAAAAAAAAAAGATACAGAATGCTTTTGTCTTCTTGACTTCACCTACTGCTGGCTTTCCCACCTCATTTGACAGTGGGCCACCCTTTCCTGGTCATCATGAGAACTAAAATACCCATGGAACACATTTTTTTCCTTGATGTCACTTGCAGGTTTTATGTCATTTTATGCCTTGGACCTTCTCATTTTATCCCCACAGCTCCATGGTATTTCTTTTCTACTCCCTGACTACAGCCCTACTTCTCATCAGGTTTCATCTACCAAATCTTTCAGTTTATTGATGTCCATCACTGTTCTTTTTCTTTCTGTGAATTGTGAACCACATAATTTTATGCTTTGACTCTCCTAACCCAACTTCTAGCTTCATATTTTAAACAAAGTACCTCCTGTTGATGAAGTCCACTTGTTTTCCTTACTTGCTGTCTCAAGCATCTCCTTCCAGCATGCCCAAGGCCACCTTGGACAGGTTGCATCATACTGTGTTCCCTTCCTGGCAGAAGCAGGGGTCAACACTTCAGCTGTTAACTTTCACCATTTTCCATTACTTGCCAAAATCTGAACTGAAACTTCACATAGGGCAGAGTTGTAGCTGATACAGACAAGATGATGTGCATATCTGCATTGGAATAAGATGTTTCCTTTTCCTCTCTTAGAACTGCTCAGTAAAATGTATATATATAGACATATATAAATGTATGGATGTATATAAATGTATAAATATATGGGTATAAAACAAGCCAGTACTTTGAAACCAGACGGGGTGGGATGCCCATGTGGATGGGGTATTCCTCCAATACCAATGCTGCTCATTTTCAGATATCCTGGCCTGCGAGGCAGCATGCCAAAAGAAATACCACCCAGCCTCATCTTTTTACCACATGATGAGACAAAAGCCCAGAACAAGCTTGGTGTGTTAAAACCCAGCTGTATAAACAGTAGGAAGCTGGCATGTGTGTAGATGCTTTTAAGCGTAAGCCAGATGTCAATCCAGCCGTGTGCAGCCCTTTCAAAGCCAAGGTCTGAGGAGAAGGGACTTACGCAGCCCCATCCCCGCCACTGCCTGCTCTCCTCCTTCACACAGAAACTTAGGCTGTTGCATTCGTGTTGACCAACACAATGGTCTGCACCAAGGAGGAACATCTCTAGATTATCCCAAGACTTTGAAATTAAGAATCAGTTTGATGGTATCTGCTGGGGACTCCCTCTTCAAGAGGGAGAAATTCTGAGCAGAGACTACTTCTCAAAAAAATAAAATACCTTTGTTTAATTGGGAATGATGCAAACAGTATTCAGGTTTGCACTACAAAAATTAAAAAAAAACAAACAAAACAAAAAACAAAACAACAACCAAACCCCTCAAAACTCCGACAAAAAACATGCAGACCCTCAAAGACTGTAATATACTTGTGGGGAGCTGTGACTAGATCTGTTTCGTTAGATAATGTTGACTATCCCTGACAATTAAAAACATCCTTCAGGAATGTGGTTCTTAAGAGAGCATATCTATATGCCAGAAAAGCTCTGACCACTTGTGTCTGAGATTAATTACAGTACTGGATATGAAATAAATGTTGCCTTGGTACAAGTGTTGAGGAAATTTTGTCCATCTTAGTAAAAAACAGTCACCCAAGGACTGGTCTGAGGAAGCAGCCATCAAACTCCCACCACATCAGAAAAGAGAAAAATTTATTAATTCCTGCCTCACTGGGATGAGACCTTTGAGAGTGTAAGGTTAGTTTACATCCCCCTACTTATTGTTACTTTTCCTTGGCCTTGCTCTCCAAAGGACAATGCCACACCTGGTCACTATGTTGCAGCATCAGAGCCTGGGTACGTTCTGGTGTGTCACCCATAACCAATCCATTACTCAGCACAGCCCACCGACCTCTATGTTTTGACAATTTGGGGGAAAAAAAGGGAAACAAGAGAGGGGGAAAAAGGTGCACTGCAGCATGTGGATGCACACCAAGCACAGCAGCATAGAAAGACATGAATTTCGTCATTAGCATATCTGGGTTCACAGTGAGGCACCAGCCACCACAGCCATAAGAGGGCCTGGCAGGGAGGGAGGATGGCCAGTGACCCATCCCAAACATCAGGATCCACCCTGATGCCAGAAATGGCCCTCAACAACTGCAGGCAGCTCATGTGGACTCCTGGCAGGGCCACAGTCCTGCTGCTGGCCTGTCAGCCGTTACTCCTGTCAGGGGTGACATCATGACCACATATTCCACGAATGTGCTAGCCATTAGCCAATCAGTTGCTCAGTGAACAGTGACCTCACAACCTCACACCTCCGTCCCCCACCATCAGCTCTCCTATGAGCTGCTCTGAGAGAAAGTACCACCTACTTCTTGTTTAAAAACCACATATTCTGGTCCTGGGTCTGCTGCTGGCCAGTCAGCTTCTCAGGGAAAAGCAATCTCACAAGCACATGCCCCAGCTGTGTGAAGGCTGCTGACAGAAATGACCTCAGAATCACATACTCCAGATCTGGGTCTTTTACTGACTTATCAGCTCCTCCTGCAGAAGTGACCTCACAAGCATGTACCAAAGTCAGTGCCTGCTTTTTGCCCACCAGCTGCACAGGCAAAAGTGACCTCACGAGCACAACCACCAACCAGGCTGCTTGCCTGCTCTCCTGACCCCCCTGCATGCTCCCAGCCTTCCCACCCTGCTTTGACCTCAGCAGTCTCTTTTCCTTGACAGATTTCAGTCCTCATACAGCAGCTGATAACGGGTCTGAATACAGATTTTCTCATTACTGACAAGGACCCATTCCCAGAAAGAGCACCAGGAGCTTCCTGACCATATCCACCACCATCAGCCTTTACTCTCCCACAGCACCTTTCCAGCTGTGCTTCTAGTTCAAGAGTGGCCCCAGGGAAGTATTGCATGGGGCTTGTGCCATCAGAGAGGCAGAAAGCTTTCAGGAGATGAAACAGCTGCCACCTTCAAGGATTTGCACTGTTCTCGCTACGGAGCCACAAAGAGTGCTCCTGGGGAGGACCAAGGTAGGAGGATAAAGTGTGAAGTCTGACAAACACAACTTAAGAAACAGGCGAAGTCATTTTCCTACAGACACAGAAAGAAATGAGGCACTTGTGTAGAAGAGACTGGCCAGGGGCCAGCAATGACCTCACCTCAGTATGCTGGGTCTGTTTGCTACTTAGATGGAGATCTTCAAAAATGAACGAACAAAAAAAAATCAAAATCTGAGGGTGATCAGGACCCAAGTTCTCAGTGGCAATCTTGTTTGAGCAGTGAATGGATGGACTGGTGCTGGACTGGAGTCCTGGGTAAACCAGAAAGTGTGGCCACGTATTTGAAGTGGTATATAAACCTGAAATGCGGTTTTCCATTCAGTGTCCTTACTGATACAGATCAAGCTGTGGTTGCTGTAAAGGCCCCTGTTCCTAAACAGTTTTGCATCAGGCACCCCTTCCACTAGTTTTTTAAGGTCAATCAATATGTTTTTTTCAGCTGTAATTTAAAGTATCCCGTAGTAAACAACAGAGGATAAAACACAATCTTTTATCTTGACAAAGATAATTAAGGGTTTATAAATGTTTTATTTGACAAGTGAGGTCCTTGGCAACACCTGCATTGTGTCCAAGCACTGAGTTCCAGCTCAGACAAGGAAAAAATTTTGCAGGTGGGACTTTGCCCCAGGCAGCCGCTCAATTGAATAACGTCACCAGCAGTGCAGGTGTAACATGGGCCTAGTTATTTTCCAAATGTCAAAGGACTGGGTCGAACACAGACAGTTCCCACCAAACTCTTCTGCAAAATACCAGCAGTTGGCTCAACCAAGCACGACTCATAAGAAATGCTGAGTTTTACAGTACAGGAGGTTGAACCTGATGAAGAGACCCCTTTGCTAATGTCGCCATTCAAAGACATTATTTTTAATTAAAATGCAAAGCATCATGAAAG
Organism: Strix aluco; assembly: GCF_031877795.1. Lineage (NCBI taxonomy): Eukaryota > Metazoa > Chordata > Aves > Strigiformes > Strigidae > Strix > Strix aluco. The sequence goes on from NC_133934.1 coordinate 57,207,175, forward strand.
ATCCGATGGTGGCTGAGGGATTCAAACCAGTCAGGTTTGTTGCTCCCATCATAGCTCGGCCTTTAAGAAGCACAGATCACATTAGCTGCTTCATTCCACTTCATAATACTATAGAGCAGACATCAGCTTTGGAAGATACCTGGATGGTGACCACATTTTAAGTCTTCTAGGGCAGGCCTCAGTTCAGATGCAGTTGCAGTCATTGAAGCTGACCATAAAAAGCATGAATAAATGCATTGCTGTTGTGGACCATAATACAATACTACCACTAACAAACTGGTATTGAACCCTCTTTTTGTCTGATTATCTGAACAGGTATCTCCTCATATCGTGGCACAGATGTAGCATGTACATGGAGCAACATCACAAGTCACATTGATTTAAAAAGAACTCCAATCTTACAGCATTTACCATTGGCTTTTTTTTTCTGGAAGGTGGGTTTATTTGGTTGTCTCCTGAAGGCTTGGCCAGGCATTTGTTTTTGCCAGCTTGAGAGGCCATGTGGCTAGTGCACTGCCACAGTGGCACTCTGGGCTTTTAACTTATTAAATCTGTAATGGAAATAGCAGAGCCTTTTTGCATCACAAACTAAGTGGCAGCAGCAAGAGATGGAAAACAAGTTTATTCATCATGGTGAAGACCTGCTCATGCTGCCAAGAGTACAAAGCAGAAGTCAAGAAACCAAAGCCACTCTGACACGACTAAGCTTACATATGTCTTTTCCTGACAGAAGCTTATTTGTCCCCTGGAGAGAGGGTATGGGCTGACTGGGACTGCCCCAAAACAGAGACAAGTGGCTGAATACATCTGGTCAGTAAAACCGTAAATTGTCTCAGCAGCCTCCTGTGACTACTGGCGATGCACAAGGAGACCTAAGGTTCCCATAATCCACAAGGAGCATCTATATTTCTTGTGGCAACTCCCATTGATATTCCTCAACCGTCACCAATTTTTATCCCTTTTCTCAAACCCAAAGCTGGATGGAGCATTCAGATTACACTTGTTACACAGCTCTTAAATTTTTTACTAGAGCCACAGCAAAGCAGTTGTTAATACCCCCAAAGCTCTCACAAGAAGGTGGTGGATGTACTGGTGGTAACTGCAAGTGACCACTGCCAGCAGCCCGTGAAGTGCTCAGGTGGGAAGATGTACCCCATACCCCCTAACAAGCTTTAGCATCAACCTAGACCCTAGTCTGGGGATCACAGAACAAGACTAAAGTGACGGATTTATTCAGAGCCTTGGGAAAGCAGCTCTGGGTTTATAACCTGAGGATTCAGAGGACAACCTTCTCAGTCTCGTAGAGACCTGGCCATAGGTGCTATTACTGCAAAGATCACCTTTAGTTCAGGTAGGTGCATTAACTGAAGCACAGCACCCTTGGGACTGGGAGCACCCATTGCCACAGAGTTTGCAATGGGGTGCCCCTGGAAAGCACAGATGTGATGCAAGGGAGTTTTTCAAGAGAACGCACCTGTGCAAGCTGGGAGATGTGTGCCACTGCACTTTCGGACCACTGATGAAAGCCAAGCTCAGCACAGCCACCCACAGAAATGGGTGCTTGTGCCAACAGAGGTGGGTGCAAGCCAGCAGTCCCTGGAAGGGTCATCAAGGCAGATGCCTGGGAAGGTTTAGTAGGGAACAAGAAAAAAGCATGATACTGAGGTGCTCATAATCATTGCGGTTTTGAAGAACAAGGAAAGAGGAGCTCTGTTCTCTCTAGTGACACAGCACAGCTGGCTTGCACTTTTCCTCATAGTTTATGAGTCTTTCTCCTGACTGCAGAAACCCAGGAAGAAGCAGATTTATCTTTGCTCTCAAGAGGCATCCAGAGACAAGACCAACAGTAAGTAAGTCTACAAAGAGCCCAGAGTGGCTGTCAGGTAGCACCCATGGGATCAGGAGCACCCACTGCCAAAGTGTTTGCAACTGGGTGCCCATGGAGACTGCAGGTGGGCAGCAAAGGGGTGATTAATGTCACCCATCCTGTGTTGATCAGGTCTGGGACTTTTTAAGTATCAAGAATGGAACAGACAATCCACTCTGGGAAATAAATCCTGTGTTCAAATAGCCAACTGTAAAGATACCTATGACTTCACTGCAGCTTGCTATTCAAAGCAGAAATGCCTTGCAAACAGCTTCAAGATGCAGGTGAAGGACTGAAGTGGATATAAATTCAGGTTTTGGATGGGAAGGCCTGAGCTGCTCTTTGTGCTTCTGCTGGGGAGGACCCCTGGCCAGCTCCAGCCACTTGCACCAGAGCTATGACCAGATGATGTTCAGGCACGACGTACCAGCAGCAATCAGCGCATGAACTGGAAAGGCAGTACCTGACCCTGCACCAAACCCACATGCAGCCCTCTGCACAGCACCAAACACCCTGCTCCTTATCTGGGATGTCTTGTGCCGCTGCAGCCCCCACGCCTGCTGTCACACGGGTAAAGGCCTGGGACCCAGGCACCCCTGCCCAGCCACCGCCACCCAGGTGGCTGCTGGCTCCCCCCCAGGGTACCCCATAGGCAACTGGGAGGCTGGGGACATCCAGAGCCACCCCACCCGGCCTCAGCATAGCTGGGGACAGCAGGCACCCCCTCCCCAGTCATGGTGGGCCAGTTTCCTCCCCTTATTTTCCCAGAGCTGCCAACTTCTCATCCAGCAGAAGAAAAGCCCGTTTCTTCCTCAAATGCACAGGGGATACTGGCCATGGGGGCAAGGGCATGGCTGGGGCACACAGCCCAGGGAGGGGGCAAGGGACCCTGGCCTGTCCTCCTGCCTGAAGGTATTGCCCCCACATGCTATAAAATAAAATAAAATAAAATAAAATAAAATAAAATAAAATAAAATAAAATAAAATAAAATAAAAGTAACAGTGGGTCTTAGGGGCACAGCCCCAACAGCCTGGGGGCTATGCTGCCCTGCTGCAGAGGAGCACTGCCACGCCACCCCGGGGGGTCACAGCCTGGGTGGCTGCAAGCCCAGCCGGTGCTACCCACTTCCTGCTGGGTGGGAACCTCTGCAGGGGGGCACCTCTGGTAGGGAAACCAACATCCGAAGAGCTAAAAAGGAAAAATAATTTTAAAATAAAATAATAAAAAGACAGATCTGGTCTCTCAGGCAGTACTTGCAGCCTCTCCTGGCCCAAGGTACAGCACCTCGCTGGCTCGGGGGACAACAGAAGCAGCATAAGCTACCGCTCCCTTTCATTTCGCAAATTAGCAAACGAGCCTCAAATGAGTTCTCACCTCCCCGGCAGGCCCCGGCCCGGGCCCGCCCTGCAGCAGCCAGAGCCGCTGTGCCTCGGGGGGATCCCGGCGCAGCGCCGTGGCACCAGTGGGCGAGTGGGCCACCGGGCCGGGCTTCTGGCGAGTGGCTGGGTGGCTCGCATCGCCCCACGCTGGGAGTGGGGCCCCTAGCAGAGGTGGGCCCGCGTCTCGCACGACTTTTGGGGGGGACTTTCGTGTTCGAGGCAGGTACAGAGGACCCGCTGGTATCGGCACGGCACAGGTGGCAGCAGTTTGGAGTTTGGGTTTAATTATTTCAGGCGTTGAGTGAAAATCCACCCCTCGCTTAGGCGGGTTTGAGTACTAGGGGAATATTAACCGATTACCAGGAAGAATGGAGAACTTTTCCTAAAAAGAAAAAAGGAGAAAAAAGAAAAAAATGGGAGTCAGTGTGTTTCTCTCGCCCGCAAGCTTTTGTGTCTGTTTAGCTGCAACCTCCCGGTTTTCTTTGTTGTCGGAGCGCATTTCACTCTCGTGTGAAAGTGTGTCAACTCTAACCTTTCCCTCCGCAATGCTGGCACCCCTCCAGCCCCCCAACCCCCGGCCGGCCCCTCCCGGCACCGCGGGCTCAGCCAGCCACAACACCTCGCCGCATAATGAGCAGGCATTTCCTCCCCATCAGCATATGCAGAAAGGTAATTAAAACTGTTTAGGTATTTTTGTTGTTGTTGTTGCTTTCCGAGGCTCAACAGCATAAATGCAACTTCTGCTCAATTAAGCTCTGGGATACAAATAAAATAAAAGAAGGTCTTACAGCGGTTCTTTATTTCTGCACATTAAAACTGGAGCCTGAGATTTACAGGCACCCCCTCCCACCCCCCATGGAAGGAAGCCTTCAAATAAAGATGTCTCCAGCTGAAATGACCATTATTATCCACAAACAGGCACGTGTATATATATAAATATAAATGCATATATACACACGCACACGTACCTATATATAAACCCCAGATCTGTTTGTGCCTCTTCCTGCTAATGCTAAGGGTACATTCCTCCCCATTACAACAGCATTTGCACATTTATAGGAGGAATAAAGAAAAAAAAAAAAGATGCATGATACGTGCGGAGGAGCCTTTCCTCTGCCATCCAGAGAAAGAAGAACTAAAAGGATTATAAAAGTTCAGATTAAAATGATATAAAATCTAGCATTTGGCTCCAACACTAGTGCCTTGGTCCTCTGTAGCTAATCTGTATGCACTCTGTGACCTCCTCGCAGCGAACCCTGCTAAATATATTATTCCCACGGGGGCTTTCACTGCTGCTTGGTGTCAGAAATCAATATGTATGAGGCGCGTGGATGGGAATTTCTAATAGATCTGCCTGGCCCTGTGCTGCTTTTCAATATCTGCCTTGGACTATTAGTGCCGGCTCGGTGCCTGTGAAATAACCGAGATAATCTTTTAAGGTGCACTGTTAAGGTGGAACCTAAATGTTGCCGTTTCAATTAAAACAAAAAAAAAAAAAATAAAGTATATATATTCATAAATCAGCCGGCACTGCGCGTAACCTTGTGTGTAGCCCGATTATAAACAATGATGGGGATTAAAGTATTAGGGTGACTATGCTAATGTCTAGCTTTCTGAGGAAGAGCTTAGTTCCTTTCTTATTTTTTTATTAACAGAAAATTGCATAGATTCACGGGGGGGGAATTAAAAGTGGAGGGAACGAGGGACGGCACATTGTCTGTGCAATCGCCTCCATGCTGGCGGAGCGGTGGAGGTGAAAGAGCGAGATCGCTATATTACTGCAGATAACGCACCCATTTTACCTAAGTGACACCAGACCGCGGTTCTGCAACGCTCTCCATTTTACACTGGTTTGTGCACATTGAAATTATTGCCTGATTGATCCCAAGTGGGTTTTTTTTATTATTATTATTTTTGAGGGCGGGGGGAGGCTTTTTTTTTTTTTTTTAAGTTATTGCATAATCACTCCTGGTCGTCCTTTCCCCTTCCTCTTTCAGAGGTGCTGAAGGTGGGCAGGTTGATGGGTGCCCCCCTGCAGACCCCTGCACCCAGGGCAGCATGTCCCCCCCGCACCCCCCCCCCCCCCCCCCGATGCAGGCAGGCAGGCAGCAGAGCGAGGCTCAGGTTTGAGAGCTGGCTGTGGGGAAGGCTGCGTCCTGCTCTTTCATTCTCCTTCTCACTCTTTGTTTTCAGTTGAATGCACAGAGGAAGCTGTCTCAGCTCAGTGCACAGAGGTGCGGCGTATAAAAGCAGTAACTTGCTAAAGGACCTCTCGCTCTCCTTTTTTTTTTTCTTTTTTATTAGGGGAAAGGTAATCACTAATCCATGCATATGCTCCTCTGGGTTTACAGGCGGCCAGGCTGAGTTCAGCTCTGTGCTGGAGATGACAAGTGGAGAGTCACCACCCCAGAGGATCCGTTTTAGCCACATTTAGCTCTGCTGCCCTTGCAAGGTTGTCACCCTACCAGAGGTTGAAGAACTGGCATGCAGCCCTGGTATTTTTCTTTCCCCCTCTCTCCTCCCTGCACACTTCACTTAGCACGGCCCAATCTACCTGACAACTCTCCAAAATGCCCTTGACTGCTTGTCTGGTCTGAGCTGGAGGCAGGAGGTGGGGGGCAGCAGCCCACAGTTAAGGATGTGGGTCTGGGGAGAAGCACAGGGAGAAATCTCTAACCTAGGAGTGCTTGCATGGCATCAGGCCCATCCATCAGGATAAAAGCTCCAAAAGAAGGTTTTGCCCATCTGAATTTCACCACAACCCCCTGAAATGAGGAGAAGACAGAGCGGCATCTGTTTGATTCTGTTTTGTGTAATAACTGCACTTTTCTCTGCAGGTGCCATGACCCCGCAGGATGCAGCCCTGCTTCCAGAAACAAAAACCCATCAGTGTTACCTGAGAAATATGAACATGGCTTTTCAGACACTTGTCTGGGTCTGCTTCAGCCGCTCTCCTTCTGGTTAAGCCTTAGCATGGTACACAGCCATAAAGTGAAAAAAAAAAAAAAAAAAAAAGAAAAAACTCTGGGTGGTTTTGGAGGTTTTTTTTTCTTATGCTCATCTATAAATAAGTCACAAATCTACTCCCTGAAAAATTTCACCCTAATATACTTCTGCCCTGCACACTATATCAATAGATCAGAGCTGCAAAGTTCAATTCTAGATTTTAAAATCCACCTGCAAAGATTGTGGGTATTTACACCCAGGGAGTGGCTTGCCAGCAGCTCCTCTGCAAAACAGGACGGGCAGGCAAGTCAGGGATGAGTGCACGTCCTGGCCCTGCTGCCTAAGGCCCTGTCCCAGCATGGAGGCAATGCTGCCCCCAGCCACTGAGGCTAAATTCCAGGCGTGTAGTTTGGATTAACTGTCCCCTACATCTGGAAAAATGCAAATGTTTATAAAGGGCTCTACCATCACCGGCGGTTTTATCCCGGATGCCGAGAACCAGCTCGCTTGCCACCTCAGCTCCTCGCAGTATTTATAATACAAACACTTCTAATCTAACGCAGGCAATTCCCAACAGTTTAATAGGGCTGAAGTTCCCTTCCCGCCTCCCCTTTCTCAACCCATCAATTAGGTAGGTATATGTGAAAACAAACAACCTATGTGTTTTCTGCATCTCTAAGGAGGTGTAATGGTGCGAAGTGCTGGTTATATGCGTTTACTGATGGGAAAAGAGGAGCTGAGTGGGTCTTTGTAAACTACAGGCTTGTTTTTTCCATGAATGCTGAAAAAGAGCAGCTTTCAGCAGCACAGGCAGGGCTGGAAAGGAAAGGGCAGGGGAAGGGCTTTCACACATGCCACAGCCTCGCAGGGTGGCCACCATGTCGCTGGCAGCAGGAGAGGTGGGAATGAGACCCAGGACCTAACCCTGATGGACCAGGTGGGGCAGATGCCAGGCTGCAGCCCACCACAATTCACCTCCCCAGGCATGGAAGTCCCTCACCTGTGTTTCCCTGACCCGTTCAGTCTCTTGTCTTTACGTTTACAGCAGCCAAGCAGGTCATGGGAGTCTCTTATGGCCTGCAGCTGATGGTCACTTTTAGTTGGCATTGCTTCAGTCCATGCTGGCTACCAGAGCTCAACTACAGACCTGAGTCCATATTTAAACAAAGAGATTTTAAAATCCATTTTAAAAATCCATATTCATTACCTATATTTCAGAGAGGTTGCATACCTCCAGTTCTCAAAGAGGCCTTCAAAGCAGTGAAAACCCATGTGAGGTACCATCAAACCAGAGCGCAACACATGAAGCATCCCTTGGTCTTCTGAGTAACTCTCATGGTGTAAAATATCACCAAGGTGTAAAATCAAGTGTGAAAGTGTCGAAACAGTGTATAAGCCATTACTGGCAAAAGCCAGTTAAGCTGTTAAGGGGAGCAGCCTGTGGAAGGCGAACCAGCTGCTCCTCACGCTTACCACTATCCCGTGCCATGTTCATGCCATTGCAGCACCCAGGCAAACACACGCCTAGGCAGAGCGCTGCTTTGACTGACCTTTTGACATGACCTCTGCCTTATTGCCTCACAGCCCAAATTTGCAGAGATGGGATTTGACAAGAGGTGTCATGTCCCTTCCATCCTAAAGGCAAATAAATGTCCCTTTCGATCACAGCTGTCACCCACCGCTCATTGCTGAGCGACTCCCCAGCCCAGCAAATTACTCCTACCCCAGTTGCTGCCAGCATCTGAAATACAGTTGACATGGAGATGCTCCTGGATGAAGGCAGAACCAGAAGTAAGCCCAGACTACAGGTCGACCCTGCAATACTCACATGCAATGTAGATACCATCAGCACCCGAATAGAAAAATCACTTTTCCAGTAAGCGTGACCTTTTCGAGGGAGGGCATTATACAGCCACGTTGTTAGGGGAAACACAGTTAAATCGACTCCCTAGAAACTGGCTGGTGGCTGTAAGGGAAGACACGTTGATGCGGGCCAGCCCACTCGTGCTCTCTCTCTCTGTGCTGCTCAGCACAGGTTGATAGTTCAAGACCGGGAGCGGTTGGTGGCCCCTTCCCCTGCATGTGTGGGCACAGGGACGCTGCTGCCTGCAGCCCTGCTGGCAACAGCAGTGGCTGGTGCCCCAAGGACCTGGAAAGGAAGTGGGAGAGAGGTGCTAGTCTGCGATAGTGGCCCATGCAAAGACAGCAACACTTATTTGGATTGATATACGGGAATGAAGCTGGAGGTCAAGCCCATGGTGCAGAAGAGACAGTGGTGTGGGATGCAGCCACCACCCAGGAGCAGCTCCTATTTACTGATGCACAGCTTTGGGCTTTCCTTGCACACTCTTGGGAAAGAGGCTGCCTCTGCCTGGTGGAGGCTGAGGTCCACTCTGCCTCAAGGAGTCCCCACCACACCACTGCAACTTCCCAAATTCCTCCTCTGGTGCCCTGCCTAGGTGCTGTGTACACCTCTGTGGGACAAGTAGGAGTCAAAGTAAAAACAGGCTTGAGACCTGGTTGTGACAGGTGTCCGTGAAAGCAGGAACGAAGCAAAAATGTCACCAAAACCTGAAACAGAGAGTCCAGAGCAACACCACGTAGTGCAGAGCCTCAGCGCCAGCGCAGACGTTATGCCATGTCGCAGTTCTCCCATGCCAATCCCACGGCTGGAGCAGGGAGTCCCAGCAGGGCCTTCGCTGGAGATGTGGCCATATCCCTTACACCCCACCAGGCTCCTCAGCTGCTGGGAAGGGCTACAAGGAGCAGCTTCACCTCTAGAGGGGCCAGGGAGAGGCGGGTGCTCGGCTGAGGCAACTGTGACAAGGGAGGAGAGCCCAGCTGGAGCCACAGGCAGGGCCAGGAGCCCGGGTGCACCCAGCACCCCATGCTCGCCTCCTCCATATGCACCCAGGCAGCGCTTGTCAGGCTTTTTTCCTCTCCTATTTCCTGTCCTTGCAGCACTACCACCTTCCTCTGATGAAGGGATGGGGGACAGACTGACAACACATTTCCCAGCACAGCAGGTGATGCTTGCATGCATTTGGTTAGGGCTGCACTCAGAGTTTTTTTAGTACCTGGTTACCCCACAAAGCTGCCATGCCTTTATTTAGGGGGGTACAGTGGTGGTGGTGGCATGTTTTAAGCAGTGTTTCAGCACTCCTTCCCTGGCTAAAGTATCCTCACCAGAAGCTCTCCTTCACTACCACAGCTCCGCTGGATGCCCCAGCAGCGCTTGCGATCCTGACCCGAAGCTGGACTCCCCATTAAAAACCTCCTGGGAGCAGCTCTTCCGTGGGGCAGAGCCCCCCCCGGCAAAGGGCAGCAGAAACCGCGGGCCCCGCTTGGGCTGGGGCTGGGCTCTCCCCGCTCCTGGGCCTCTCGGGAGGCGAAGCAATTCATCTTAGCCCTTCTCAGCAAATCACTCCTGTGACCACACAACGCGAGCCGGCCATTCAGGCTGAACCCTGGCCGTGTATTATCCAGGCAGCGAATCCCGCAGAGCTCTGGCAGCTCACCCCCGCTCCCGCAGCTCACCCTGCCTCCCAGAAAGCATCTCCCACGAGCTGTTACTGCAGCAAAGGCAAAGCTCCATCCCGTGGAAAGGAGGCAAAATTTTACATCTCACCACCACCCCCAAAAAATTATGAGCACTGCTGCTGCTACACTTGAGTTTACTCCAGTGCAGTCCCAGCTGCTCCAGCAGCAAGCTGGGGGTGCCAGCAGAAATACCCTGCAGGGGAGCTCCCTGCCTTACTGCAATATTGGTGCATGGATTTCCAGGGAGAGCGAGGCCAGACCTGATGGGATTGCTCAGCTGAACTAACTAAGGTCTAACTTTTTCTTGGTCTTCCCTCTTTTTCTCCCTGTAAGGAAATGGGGGTTATGGGGTCATTCAGTGGCAAGGGCGGGAGGGGAAGGGGAAGGGAGGAAGAGGAAGGAGTGGGAACACAGCCAAATTGCATGGCATATCTTTTAAGAAGTAAAAAGTAGAGTCATAATAACAAACCTAACCTTGAGCCCAGCACTGCCTGTTAACACTCACATGTCCATACACATGACAAGCAAGTGCAAATAAATGCTATGGGACACGGTGGCACCAAGGGGTTCGACAGCAGAGATGGTCTTTGGGCTGTGTCTGGTGTGCTCAGGCTGGCTGGGACATGGGCACAGAAGCGACTGCAGGCGTACCTGTAAGTGTGTGCGTCAGCATGTGTCCCCACGGGTATCTCTTTCTGCCTCTGCTCCTCTGCCTGGAGGTGTCTCTGGCCTCAAGCTTCAGGAGTGGAGAAGCCCTGTCTGCACAAACCAAGACAGCCCTGTATCTCCTGGCTTGGCAGCTGCTGCCCCTCCCAGTCAAGCCCGGAGCTGGCCAGCCACAGCCAGTGACCCTGTAAGGTAGTCCTCATCAGCATGTTGGAGGCCAGAGGAGCAGTTTCTCCTCTTGGCCCCCATGGGTTGCACCAGGGATGCTCAGCTCCTGTGGTTGCCGCAGACCCCAGTGGCTCTTTCCCTGCCTCCTCCCCAGCTCCTGGCAGAGGTTTTGGACAGCCCAGTTAGGGCATGGCCTTGAGCAGCCTGCCACCTGGTTTCCACAGCCATGGGCAGCTCTGGCACCCAGCTCAGCCACAATCTATGGGAATATGGCAGTGGTGGCGTTAGGCACAGGCATGTCCCTGGTAGGGTCAGATGGGGAGCGGCTTTGCTCCCTGAGGCAGTCCTCTCCAGCAAAAGTGGCAAAAGCACAAGTAGTAATGGCAGTGTTCAAGGGAAAGGCACTGGAAAAAGGCAATTCAAGAGACAAGCTTCATGTTCTGGGCTAAAAAAGCAAACAAGAAGCATTTGCCAGTGCAAGTTTCCCATTCCCATTTCCCATGGGTGCAGCCTGCCGCTCCCCAGCCACCTCCTCCTTCGTCTGCAGGCAGAAGCAGGGGAAAGCAAGCAATGCTCTGCATTTAGAGTAATCTAAGAAAAATGCCAACCTGCCATGGCCGCCAAGATTGCTTTTGCACGGCTCTGTATTCCAGGCTATGCTGCTTCAATGCTTCGAGCTTGCGTTAAGGACCACCGAGGCTTGGCACAGCTCGGTGCTCTCACCGAGACAAGCAGAAACACTTATCCAGAAGCAATGGACAAATGCAGCATCCCTGAGTGCTGAAAGCCACAAAGTTTTGCCTCCTGCATCTGCAAAGGGACAGGAGCAGACCCCAATTCTGCAGGTGTGATAATGGCAGCAGAAGGCACTTGGACACAGAAAAATTACTTGGGGTAAGAGCAAGAAAAAAAAATCTCCCTTTGGTCCAAAAGACAATAGGTACTCCAACACCCACTTGGTTTAAGAGGAGGATATTTGAAGGAGCAGTGACAACCTACAGGAGCAAGAACCACGGTGCTGTACATCCCACATCTTGTGCAGATTGCCGCCAAGTCAGTGGGAAGGTGACACATCGCAGGGAGAACAACAACTTTAAAATAATAATTAATTAATTATTACTGACAATTGGGAGAAAAAAAATCCCAGTCGCTTATACAAATGAAACTTGGCTTCTGGAGTTTCTAGCAATAATAAATATTTAAACACCTTCCTTGCTTTAACATAAAGCAGAAGAGAAATGCAGTGAATGTGGTGAGAGTGGCGATGTGTCAGAACAGCAGCATGGAGCATCACATCAAAATACAGCAGTGGCTTGTGCCTGAGCAGTGGGGAGCAGGGAGGGGGCCCGGCACACCCCGGCAGGGCTCTGCTGGCGCACTGCCATCACCCCCAGGAGGTTTCTTTAAACAACCACCCTGGATATAACCTACCTCTATGCGTAGCACGCTGGAGTGGGAAGGTGACGAGCTGGGCTGCCAGCTCTTTTCAGACGAGACAGAGGCAGAAACCATGGCCCACATGGTGCATGTGCCAGGCAAGCATCTCGCCTACCGGCTGGCTCCCTGGGGCACAATTTAGCAACAGTGGGGAGCTGTTTGGCTGGGGCTGACAGTGCACCCAGAGCCACAGCCACCTGCTTGGCTTGCCCAGCAGCCGTGCTTTCCATCATATTAGCGGTGTTTTATGCTAAGAGGATGCCTACCCAAAAAGCATGTACCCACCTCAGCCACCTCCAGCCTTGCTGGTGGAGAACTGACCTGGGTCTCCCCAAGCAGCACTGCAGAATTAATGCCCTTCTCACTCCCGCCTTTACTCCCAGCAAAGCCAGCGGCAACACCTGCAGTTCACATCGCCTAAAGCGCCTATTACAAGGTCCCATCTTCGACTGTTGGTAGCTTTACTCATACCTTTGATTCTGTGGGCTGAAAGCTTTCAGGCAAGGTGTCTGTCTTGAGCTTGGTGTCTGCCTTGAGCTCGGTGTGCCTTCAAAGTCCTAGCAAAACCATCTCAGCTGTTTCCAAGAAAATAATTAGGGAAAAATCTAGCTAGGGCCTGGATCTTTTGCAGAACCCTCAACTCTGGCAGGGGAAAGTTTAGGACACACAAGTGATGGATCAAGCACACATCTTACTCTCTGCTCCTTAGAAGTCCCCCTAGATTTGATCAGCACCAACATTTTAGGGCAGAAGTAGCCTGCGTATTCACTGCTGCCACTGCAATCTGCATTGGCTTCCTGCCCCTGCCACACTGGGGATGTGAAAAGTTCAGCATCAACTGCTTCAGGCCAGCACCCCCACCATTTCCCCATGGAAACTGCTGGCACAGGCAGAAGAGCAGGAGCCCCAGAACTCTGCTACCTTCCCGCCCTCGACACTTGCTGGGGCGCCACTCCGCACCCGGAGCACCCTACCTACCTTGCAGGTGCTCTAGCCTCTGGGAGCTCAGGCCTCTGCGCAGCCGCAGCTCCGCTGCCTTCCCGGGACCCAAACCTGGCAGCTGGGGACCTGCCAGCAGGAGCCATGGCAGCTGCAGCCCCGCTGCCTTTCTCTTGGGAAGGGAGGAGTTAAAGGAAGGAACTACAGGGGAAGGGGGAAAATAAAAGAAAGAAGAGTGAGAAAGTGAGCTTTTTCCTCTGTCTGGCTTGGGGGAGCTGCAGTTTTCCCTGGCTTCTCTTCTTCTTTCAGCTGCTGCAGTTCTAACTTATACTATTGGAGTAAGATGTGCTGGGTTGCAACAGGGAAAAATACCAATCATCTAATAATCCTGCTCACGCTTCATCTTTGTGGTGAGATTGCCTCAGGATCCACCCCCCTCTTAGTTGCTCTTTCCAGCAGAACTAGGAAATGAAAGGCAGGGCCAGACTGATGTGCCCCAAAGATCCCTGTCTAGTCCAGCTGCACTGTTCAGTGATACCCGGTCTCACTGCTTGCATCCAAGGCCTGAAAGTTGACAAAGCATTAGCCCTCCTGCTATCAAATACCTGTATGCTCTTTGGTGAGATTAAGATCATGTGTGTGACCTGGGCCTCCACTGGTCTGAAAAACACAGTTTTTATGCATAATGTCTGTGACACACATCAGATTGACATACGGAAATGATGATGATGACTTCTTTACATCAGAGGACTGCATGTAGTTGTGCGCAGGCATCAGGCCAACCTATTTCTAGCCTTGCTGCCTCTCCCTGCAGAAATGTTACTCCATCCCAACGGTCTCCTTGAAGAGACCATTTAAAGGGTTACCTATTACTGCCAGCTTACTCATCTATTGAGATACCTTAAACAGCCATGACATGAGAATTCATATTCCTTCTGTTTATTACTTACTGTCAGCACTTCCAAGCTGTTTGAGTTTGAACTAGCCATCTAAGAGAGAAAATACCTCCACCACCTGCAGAGTCCTTTCTGACCGGACTTTTGCCATGCATCGCAGGTTGGGGAGCACCAGACCCCAGGAGCGCTGGAGGGTGCTGGCCCTAGACCTCCGTCTGCTGAGAGGTCGTCTGCCTGCGGGCACTCCGGCTGTCCCCTGCACCGACATGCAGACTGCAAGGAGCATCGCCTGGCTAGAGCAAGTGAGCCATACTGGAGGCAAATGCTCTGCTTAATTGGTCTCAGCTGGAAGCTGCTCTGTGCATGTCAGCATGTTTAAAGAAGCCAGTCTACAGGAGAGAAGACACCAGAATAACCAATTAAAGAAAACCCCTGATTTCCCTTTCCCCTCTCTCCCAGCCCTAAACCCTGAAAGTTTATTTTAAACAAGGAGTGTTTCTCACTGTCAAGGAAATCAGCTCAAGAATAAGGTTTTGCTATTGGTATTTCCAAGTTTAGTACTGACAGCACTTGTGGAGATAACTACAGAGACCTGGTTAAATCAAGTCAAGGTTTGAACCTTTATGTCTCCATTTTAATTTTTTTTTCTTAAAAAGAGGAAAGAAGTGACACAAGAAAACTCTTCATCCAGTTCAAATCCAAGTTTATTAGCCTGTAAAAGTCTGTTTCCACACAGTAATCATAAGAAATGAATGAATGTTTATGGAGCGTAGCATAAAAATATACCAAGTCAGCCATAGGTTGGAGTTTATGATTGCTCACAAAAATTAATCAGCAGATCACATGGTATTGCATCAAAAAGGCAAATCAGTCCTAGGAATGCAAACAATCAGGATAAAAAGGCAAAACAAGTAAGAGCAGAATATTAGAAAGTAATAATTAGTTCACAGTTCCTAATGGGGGTGACAGATTTCTTTAGATCAGGTTATTTACCCCACTAATTCTCCAAAACCAGGTTGAAAGCCAGTCATTACAATTTTGCATTAAATAGCACATCAGCTGGTCAAATTCACTATCAATCTCTAGGTATGACTATTAAAATGTAGGCATGTAAGAGACTAGGGGTATACTCAACACTCCAGCTACTTCTCCTAAAGCCTGATGGCCTCAGACACTCAGAACTAGAAATCAGAAGCTAACATGAGACATGTGGATTGAGATATGCTAGTCACTGTCTGGAAGCGTAAACCTTCTGTCCTCTTAAAAACCCTCCAGCGTGCTATCTACTTCATCAGATCTGGGGAGGTTCACCTCTCTCCTGGGCAGAGCAAACCTGATTCCCTGGCAGGGGAAGGGGTGTTGGACATCTTGGCACAAACTTGTGTGTGTCGCATGTACCAGGGAGGCGGTGGTGGGAACGTTGCCCACTGGGTCCTGTTTGCTTTGGTGTTGATCTTCTGTAGGGTTGTGTCTGATTGCCAAGCTGATGTATGGACTTTGCTCGCAAGCTACATCCAACGCAGAGAATACCCATGTTAGGAGATCTGGGAAAGCAACAGGGGGTTCTGACCTGGGCTAACTCTTCTCTCTCTCTTTCCAAAGGAAAATGTCTAGCCAAAAAGAGATGTATTTCTTCTAATGTTTTGGGGTTTCCTGAAGATGTGCAGAGGGTTAGTGTTATTACCTCTGTAAAAAGAGCAGATTTAAAGGAGTAAGGGAAGAAAGGTATTTTCTTCTCAGATGTAGGATGCTTAAACACATCATAAACCAAGCTGGGGAGAACCACACTGAATAATTAATCTGGGCTCTGGCTGACATCATGCCACCTGCAGATCTTTCTACAACAATTCTGCTGAATTATTTTCTAGCAAAGATCCTTGACTCTGCAAGTCAAAGGGGCCTTATACAGGCCAGTGAACCCACACTTACAGCATCTTCTCTTATGAGGAAGTCCTATTAGACTAAGAAGTACCTTCAAAGTTTCTTTGGAAATTAACCCACTAAGGCTAATTTCTGAAATCCCTTTTTCAGAGAAAGGGCAGTAGCATGACAAACTATTCCTGCTTCTTAAATTAAGAATAACGTGACAATCCTTTAATATCATTTGAAAACTTAAAAGAGCAATGGAAATACTTCCTGAACATGGCAGCTTCTTTAGGAAGTCTAGATCCTTGCCTTGCAAGATTACAATTTGCTACCCGCATTTCGTTCATTCTGCCTATCTTAGGCAAAACTGCCTTGCTGAGGGACCCAGCTACCAGCTGAGCGTGTCCAGCCTAAAAACCAAACGGCAAACAGAAACAAAGCTATGGTGAGAGCAGATCCCAGCATATTTGCTGATGCTGCACTTCACCTTTCTTTCCTCAGATAGTTCCAATGGTCTCAAACGTTATTGTATGTTCTGCAGTTATTACCAAGAAGATGTATTTCTTACCTTTATAGATTTTGGGACCATCTATTTGTGCTCACCGCCCACTGGTGACTGAGTAGATCCTTATAGCGAAGTAAGGTAGAATTTATAACTAAGTCACCTATACAATATCCTCCAATTTCACAAGCTATCTAGTAAAGCCCATGGGAATCTGGGGAGGACTAGAGCCTCCCAGAAGGCATGTTGCCCTGTATCACCAGAGTCTTTATAATTTCAGACTTGTTTCTTGGAAAAATATGACAGAGCACTGAAATGGCTAGTGGCAAAACCAAATTAAGTCCAACACCGCCTAGAAGAATGGAGCTTCCACACAAAAGGGTATTTTCCTTCCTTTTAATAAGCTCGGTAATGAGTTTGTCAGGTTTGGCTTTGAAGAATTACCTGCTTGTTGTCCAGGGGTTTTTTTAGATTTTCTTAATATTAAAAATTAAAAGCTATAAAAATCTAGAGGTAGTTTTAAACGGCAAGGTTCATATCTGGGGCAAGTATTTCTCTGGAGCTGAGGGACGTTTTTCATTCAGACTGGTATAAAACAATACTTGAGGGGAAAAAAAGTTGAAAGAGAAAGCATTAAAGGAATAGGAACTCAGAGACCTCTTCCTGCTTCCAAATCGACCATCTCATGAAATGAGTGTATTTCCTCCCTGTGAATTCTATATTTAATCCAGAGAGATCACTGACTACGCCTGAGCAACCTGGCAGCCCTTTTCCTCCTCTTCAAACAGACCTCAAGATTCACTCTTGGCATTGTCTAATGAACGGTCTACATCTCCCAAGAACATATATCCTTACGGATTTCAATGACAGCAGACAGGATCAGTGGGAAATCCACTTCTATTCCTTTCACTTTTGTTGCTTTCTTTAAAAAAACAAAAGGATACACCGAGGGTCCCCCTGGAAAATCAGTTGGCATTGAAGGAATCTCACAGACCAAAGGACCTACCTCATGTTTCAAATCCTTTCAAAATCCTGTCTTGATATGTAAGAGCAGATATTCTGTTTATTAAAGGAATATTCACAGAAAAATGACATTCCAAATTTCACCAAAATCAGGTGACATGCTGCTGGCACTGTCACCAACTCTCCCACCTATCTGAAGTTGCTTTAATGGTGGCAAGTAGTTTGGGGAAATAAAATGGCAAGAGGAAACAATTTCCTTTGTTACATGTGGTTTATAAGGCAGGTAAAGAGCAGAACTTTGAACTGAGAAGCAGTAAAACAAAAAGGAAGATATTATTGTCATTCTCTCACAAACCATATTCATAATCCCAAATACTCCAACTGTAACAGGATGATCTGATCTAAGGACTATTGTTTGTTGCAAGAGTTACAGATGAGATTTCACCTTTGAATGCTTTTCCCTATGAAGCTACTAATTTATCACATCAACCTCACCAGTCCACTCTTTTTATACAACAGAGGTCTGTGTTAAAGGGTTGAAGGCTTTCCTGCAAACCGTCTTGCTCCTACTTCACTAACCTTTTTGTAGCCTCAAAATCTCAACATAACATTCCTAGTCTTAAAAAGGCAGGTTTTTTTCTGCTATTTTAAAAAATCCAGAGTAAAATGTTACCTTCAGGTATACAACTTACGGGGTTTCTATCAATTGCCAATGGAGAAGGAATTAGTTTTGTAGCTATTGTACAGTCACTTCATAAGCATTCATTCCCATACACAAGACTGAGGTCAGCATTTGGACCTTCTTGCTCATTTTGAGAATTCTTTTTCAAAAAGGTTTTCTTTGTTTAAGATCCCACAAACAAAACCTGTTTATGGAAAAAGAGAGATATTTTGAATACTAAAGTCCTTTATTCAACAACACAGAAATATCACAAAAACAACTTTACTGGGCAAATTGAATGTTTTTATACAGTTTTGTACATGCCCCATAAGTGATTATTTTTTTCATAAATACACTGTTTTCCAAAACTGTTTTTTTCCATAATTGCACAAGCATACATACACCTTACACAAATATCTATTAGAAAATTTAATAGATAACTGCACAGTTCAGAAATAGGAGAACACTGTGAAAGGAGTACATTTCTGTGGCCCGTGTTTCTGAAAAAACCCTCCTAGTTTCCTGCAATTGTGAAAATGGAGTACTTTCTAACGTAGGAGCTGTCTTTTATTCACTAAGAATACAGTAGAGCTCAGCGTGAAACT
Organism: Strix aluco; assembly: GCF_031877795.1. Lineage (NCBI taxonomy): Eukaryota > Metazoa > Chordata > Aves > Strigiformes > Strigidae > Strix > Strix aluco. The sequence goes on from NC_133934.1 coordinate 57,225,611, forward strand.
GCCAAATTTAATAAAAACAAAATCTGAAACATTTAGCTGTTACATGAGAACCCACTGTTTGATATCACTATGCATCTAACCATGATCAAAGACCCACTACTGCTTTTTGCTGAATGCATTCGACCCTGAATGGTATGTTCATTTAACTACTTTCTTTCTTCATTATTTGATTACAGATATAGCCCATTTAAAGACTTTATATTCTTCAACATTAATTGTAGGACTTACATACCAGGGGTTCTGTACAAAAGGGAGTATTTTCCCTCATAGGGAGGGTCTGTTATTAATTGACAGAATGGGAACATGTGCCTCCCTTTCAGCCTTACCATTTTTCATAAGTTTATCTGGGGTATGCCAAAAATGCTTCCGTTAGGCTTAATGCTCACACCTAGAAGATGGTGAAAGTATGTTCTGCTTTTTTTTTGCTTTTTTTTTGCATCGTGAGAATGAAAGACATAAAGGACTACAAATTCTCATACTGGAAAATGGGTTTGGCCCTTGTGAAAAGCACAAATTTGGTAATCAGAACTTGACAATAATCCGATTGGCAAATATGTGTATAAATGGGGAGGGGGTAGGGCTGGGGTGGAGAGAGACAGGCCAGAAAAGGGATTTCCTTCTTCAAACATCACTAATTAAAATGCTCTATGTGCACTACATCACATAAATAGTTTCAGCAAAATCTAAAAATCTGATGGTGCAAAGGAACAACATCCAAAATGAAAACCAGACGGGTAAATCAAAGAAAAATCAACTCTTATTAATTTTCAATAATTAACAGGTTTGCTTGTTTGTTTGTTTGTTTTAACAATTTTGAATTGACATGTAAAACACCACAATTACAATATACAGATCCATCAGTTCTTTAAAACAAAATGACAAAACAAAAAAAGAAACCACATCAAGACATGCAACATTAGGGTATTAGACAGTAAGTACATTGCTATGAATATCTTTGTACACCTAATGTAGCCTGAACTTAATTTTGTCTCTCTTCTGTAAAAGCAATCACAATTTTCCAAAAACCAAGGCAAGCTTACCAGCCAGATGTGCAAATAAGGCTTCAGTTTGTAAATCAATCAGCATTTTGGTAGCAAAGACCTTACAGAGCTTATATTGGTCTAGTGGTCAGTAACAGAGGCCCTAACCAAAAAGTCCCCAACACAAAAAAAATCCATACACGGCTGCCATACAAACAGACGTAAAGCTCATTGATTGCATGGGTTTTGGATGAGTATTCAACTGAGGATCTCTTACAAACTGTAAGAGGGGCAGCATGACAGAAGCATTTCAAGTGTGACATTCAATCTCTGAAGCCATGTATGTGACGTCATACAACGCAAAAATGTAGACACGTGCATCAACCCTAAGTTGAGGACGCAGTGCAAGCCCAGCCCTCCCACGCTCCTCCAGTTACACCGGGTCACCCACGCTCGGCCTGGTCCTGCTGACACACACGTGTTTTTTTTCTCCTCCTCCATCCCTCCAGCTTTGCTTTCTGGGCCATTCCCATACCCACCACTCCTGAGAGTTCCCTCCCCTGCCAAAGCCAGCTTCTCCCCAACCTGCACAGGTCCCACACAGCGGCGCTCCCAACCATCCTATGTGCTTCACCAAGTGAGTGTGACCAGGGGCCAAAGGCTGACAGACTTAGCAAAAAACAGAGAAAGTGCTGAAACAATAGGAGATTTGAACATGCTGTGCATCATTAACTGGTTATTTCCAGGCCCAGCACCTTGTCTGTGAAAATACTGGCAGTCCTATCTTGTATAAAATGATAAATCTATCAAATACATTGCACAACAGCATTGCTTACTTTGATGAGATGGCCTTTTCACTCATGAGCGGTGTGACAAACCCAAGCAATAAAAAATTATGATCAACTGATAATAAGTATCCCTAAGTTCAGTATCCTCCATATTTTTTACATGTGAGTTATATCCCTCCATGTGCTGCCTTTTCAAGGAGTAGACATTTCCTCTGTGCAGCTAGGGCAGGAAGAAGAACGACGGAGCATTCTTCTGGGGGCCTAAGGGACCAGCTGTTCAGAAAAGCCGAGATCAGTGGACCAAGAAACATGTGGGGAGAAGTGGTCTCTTTTTTAAACATTTTTTTAAAAAAGTTCATTTTTATACTGCAAATATCCAGGCTCTCAAATGAACACAAGTGCAAGTGAGATCCAAACCAGTCCAACTGTCAAAACTCACTTAACTGTGAAGAGCTCCACTTGGACCAAAAATATGGTATTCCACTTTATAAAATATTTACTCCATTGACTGAAAACGTTACATAAGAACTCGTAAGTGAAGGGTAATTAGGCTGAGTCATCATTTTTTCTAAGGTCTCGTCCTCACTTTGTTTTGCATCCTAGAACAACCTTTATATAGACAACTGGTTTTGCACATCTCCCTATGCTGGGCACTCCACCTCAGAGAACAGTGAAAAGTGAGTCAGACACCAGACAGCATTTTTGGAGAGATACCCCTCTGTAAAGCTCCTTTGGAAGCAATGCAAGTGCACAAACCACTACTCTAATACAGTGCTTGAAAGATTAATTTTAAATGTTATGTCTTCCCCTCTTACACCACCACAATGGAAGGTAATTGCTAGATGCGTCACAATCTTTTTATCTTGGAAAACTTGGCATCAAGTCTCTATGGAAGGATGCATGGTAAAACAGTGCTGCTGTTGCTGCTGCTGCTAAACAACTAGCAAAATAATAGTTAAAGCTAGAATTTATTGCTCCGGATTTAACTCGCAGAACCACACTGTTGTGTACAAACCGTTAATCTCCATAGATGCTCAGACATGATTGTCTCCTTGTGTCTAAACACACAAAATACAAGCGGCTATCTGTACAGTTTACAGTACTGAAACACATATATTTGAAAATGAAGTATAGATATGTTACTTTTCAAAGATACATGACTTTATAGCAGGGGTTTACCCAAACTTTTTTTTTTTTTACAGCCACTTTAAAAATAGACAACAACTTCACTAGTATAGCTAAGTTACATCAAAGAAAGAATCAGTGTACTGAGTGTGAAGAAGCTGGCCAATTCCCCAGGCTCCCAGATTTTTGTCTTTCGCTTTTGAGGAAACCCCTATACATAAATGAAAATAGTATCTGAGTATATTCTTCAATGGTGGACTAAGCAGTTTCTTAAAACAAGACTTTAGCTTGCCATTCACTTCGGACTGCCTTGAAAATAAGATACACTACTGCTTAAAAGAACCATCGGAATGCTTCAGCGCTGGGAACAGGTGTTCTCTAAAAAAAAAGCAAGAAAACAAGTTAAGCTTTCTTTTGCGGTATTGGCATACTTGAGTTCTTCTAGTTGTTCTTTTCCTTTACATTTTAGGCATACTTTCAGTTATCTAGGAACAACATGATGCCTTACATTGCTTGACAATTAATAGAAACATCCTTTCTCCAAACACACACCATTTTAGGATCACACGCGATACATCGTACTCAGTATATAACACACCTAACATGCTGTCTTCTCCTTAGTTAGTTAAACAAGGTAGTCATGGAAATGTAAACGTTGCTAGAAAAAAAATCTCCTGCAAAACAGACAGCACTTTTAGAATAACCACACAGTTGTACAATGGTTTCTGCTTGTGCCTTGGCATATTGGATGCGCAGTTAGGGCTTGGTGGGTTTGCAGGTTAGACACACGCTTCGGCAAGAACACTTCTTTTGATACAGGAATAAGGAAGGCATTAATCTGTCACTCAAAAAGTGTGCTGTGTCTACAGACACCTCAGAAGCAGAGGTCAGCATTTTCAAACCTCAGGCCAGCCACCTCATTCCATGTTCAGGTTGCAATGCAGAAAGCACTTCAGCACATCCTTGACTTCATTTCAGTGGGGGAAACATCCTACCGACTTGGGGGGGGGTGCTGCCCAGACTGCTCATGTACTTTCTTTTGCACACATGCTGGACCTTGGCTTATGTAGCAACAGTCTACTTGCAGAGTTGCTACCCTCCCTCCTTTTCCCACCTGTTGTCCCCCCGAAAATGATGCCCACTTGCATTCAGGTGCCTCCATACACATTTGAGTACAGGCAAATTCCCTTCCAGCTTTCAAGTACAATATACATAGGAGACTGAGGTGCTGAGCCTCCACAGGCTGTGTCATATCTGTGAGGTACTTCTTGCCCTCAATTTCCTTCAAAGTCAAAAGATAATGAAAGTGCCCTTGAACCCATGCATCTAGAGCCACATGTCTCTCCTCCAGAACTAATGATGACGCACTGACCAGGGAGGTGAGAGCAAGCCCCGAGATGAGTTTATATCAGTCAGTCACAGTGCACAAGTACCTGTTTCATTAAGAACTGCCCACAAGTAGTAGCATCACATCTGATGAAATTCCCCTCAAAACAGAACTCTGGAAATTTTCAAATAAATACTTGCAATGAAAGAATTCTCACTGATTTTGCTGGTGCCATATATAAATACCATGTCTCTTTTTGAAGGAATTCTTTCATTTTTGTTTCAGGAAGGACCTTTTAAATGTTTTCCTAGTTTTTCTGTAAAAATCCACAGACCTACGGTGTACAGCGTGCATTGTACTTGATGTCAGAATATTTCTCTCTGAATTCCAGGGAACTGCTCATTAGTATGGCAAGTATTTTTTGTTGAATAATTAGCCCATTTTGTGATAGTCAGGTTCAAGCGGTACACAGCTCCTCTTTTTGTAAAAGCTGTATGAAAGGGGAGCTCTTATTGTTATGTTTATCACTAGTGCCCATGGAAATACCAGAGCTGGAAGTACTTCTGCTGTGTCACCAGAATTCTGACCTGTGGTCAATTCAATACCCGCTCCCCCTCTGAAAATGTTAGGCTTTAATAAATCATCTGAAAATTAACTTCCAGAGACAATGAGCTGGTTTGTTGAATGCAGTCACCCTGACCAGTATGAGTTTTCTTTGTGTCGGTGGTGCAGAAGCAGGAATTGCTCATATCCGTCTTTCCCAGTCCCTGTTCTGCCCCGTTACATGTGTCTTAGCATGGGCGCAAGTAGTGACAAAGCACAGCAACCCTCCTCCTAAGGTATGCCGAGGAGAGCTAGTGCAATTGCTAGACCATCCTCACCGGTCTGTGTGGGCTGTAAGATGGCTGCTGAGAGCGAGGTATACAGATTTATAATTTATAAAGAGGTTGACTGCAGAGGAGGCTGCGAGTTTGGAATGACAGGAAACAAACACACGACTAAATTGACCTCAAAAGAACACCCAAACATGCAAATGTATTAAACTCAATAGATTGTCTTCACCTGAAAACTAAAGGTAATACTCCACTGTGGGTCCATCTGCCTAAACACAAAACCACAGCTAGACAGAGAGATTTAAAGACATAGTGACTGAGATGGCCTTTATTTATTTTCTTGCAGCATCAGGTTGAGTTACTGTCAGACGTTGTCATATCAGCTGGAAGTAAAGGTGCAATGTCTGATTAAAAGGTCATTCAGACCTTTAAATACACAGAATAATATTTTTGAAGGGCAGAGCTGTGGTTTAATATGTGTGCTTTTGAAAAACTACGAGATAAGGAATTTTGCATCTGCGTACCAAGTTCTAACTAAAGATATACATTTACAATTAAATATCCATTGCACTAACACCCGATTTGGGAATGAATTATTAATCCACGCTTAAACAAAAAAGAAAGCTTTTAAAATTGAATAGGTGGATTGAGCTAAATCTAAACCAATTTATACAATGAAATCCATAGATTTTAACACTCTAAGAATCAAGGTTATTTCCAGACAGAAAGAGAACCTTCAGCCCATTTAGTGGTTCAGCACACCAACGTACAAGCTTAAGTGCAATGACCATCTACTGCCTAGCTGTATAAATCTGGGAGTCCCATCTGGGGAATCAAACTCTCGGCAAGATTACAGCGCGTTTCTGGATCTCTGTGCTGCTGGCGGGGAATCGTTATCCTGAGTGACAGGAAAGACAGATCCCCCTGGAAGCCTGGGGAGGGGTGGCAAGGAGCAGAACCAGAGCTGATCAGCGTGGTTTTCCTGTAAAAGCCTTCACTGCTCGTGCCGGTGCAAATGCTGACAAACAGCAGGCTCGCTCCCAGGGGGATTCTCAGAAACTCGTAGCCCCGGCTTCTCCAAGCAGGTAATGCCATAAAGCGTGGTGCTTGAGAGAATTTATCCCTGCACAAACCTGGTATGAAATGACCTCCACGCTTTCAAACTCTACATTCTGTTCCCTCCTTGCCAGTTTTCACTGCAAAAGAAGTAGCTCAAACATTTGAAATTTGAAATTTTAATTGTTGCCTTGAAAAATCAGCTTCACATAGGGAACCAAGCACACTACATTTTTGGAGGAGGAGGTAAAAGAGGCAACTGAAACCAACAGAAGAGTGAAAATCCCTTCAATTAAGCATAATGGAAAAATGATACCTACGTATCCATCCTGGTTGCCCCATGCAGAAACATAAAAGCAGACCCTTGTACATGTGTGTGCGTGCACACACTGCCAACGCATGAAAACAGCACGCTGGCAGGTGCTGTAAATTCCTCACCAGAGACTCCGTTTTGACAGCTGAGCTCTGTGTTTTCACAGCAAAAGCATTCATTGAAGAATGATGCCTCCCACAGCCCCCTGGGGTGACCGACCAACTGATGGAGCAAGGTGTGGGGTGCCAGACGGCAGGCTCTGCTCACGCAAGGCCCACCTGCTTGCCCAGCACAGCCCCATCCCTTGGCAAGCTCATGCCTACAAAACCTGCTGGAGATGCCTCTCTCCTTGGCAATCTGAGTCTCACAGCTCGCAGCCACCTGAAAGATTTGGTATGGAGATCAGGAAAGTTAGCCGCTCCAGCTTGGGATGCTGTTGCTTGGGGTGCCACCCAAATTCACAGCTGCGTAACCAAGACTCACTGTAAGTCATCTGCATTATTATTTTCTGCAAGGCTAGGGAATCACTTGGGTTGAGGTGAACCACATTCAGAAATAAAATAGAATAATAAAATATATCAGAGTGCTACATGATTATGACCTAATACTTTACCGATGTTAAAAGATGTTGCATTATGTAAGAATCCTTTGATGTTTGATCCATGAGCAAAAATGCTGTTCTCATTGAAGCAAACTCACACGTTGGCTACAGCAAATTATTGGCCAGATGTGGCACTCCTCATTCATCTTGAGGAGTCCTGGTTGAAACGATCCAGCTCAACAGAGGCCCTTTGGGAAGTATATTGCAGCCGAGGTGCATTCAGCAAGATCTGGGCTATCTGGCAGTCTTTACAATGACCTATACAACCACAGAAACATCTAGCAGTGAAGCAACTTTGTCCTTAATGAATCTCAAACTCGCATGGCAAGGCAAATGAAACTGGTGGATTTCTCAAAGCAGCTGGACTGGTGCTGGCCACATAGGGAAAAACGAGGTCTGCACAGAACCCTCCGTGAGCTTCTCACCCTGGAGAACAATCCTTTCTTGAAATGCCTCCTACAAAAGGAGCAGTTTGACACTTAGGCCAGTGGATGTATAGCATGAAATTTGGCCCACTAAGTTATATACAAATATATGAGTGTATGTATATCTCAATATACACATATATGTACATATCTAGATACATGATCTGGTGCTCCACGGCAGCCAAGAAGTTCACTGGATAGTCACAGACCCTGCACGAAATGCAATTTGGATCAGTCAGCAGCCCAGTACAGCAAACACTGACCACCACTGGCCATAAACCAGTGACCATATGCTTTTCTTACACCTCTGCGAATGTGGGCTACAGACCTAATCAGGCCCACAAAACTCACACAACTGTCAGCGAGAAAGAAAACTGGCCTTTGCTCCACATCACGCCTTGTATTTCCAGTGCTGCAAGCTAATTTAGGTGTCAGCTTGACCACGCTGGACATGATGTCAAATATACACACAGTGTTGCTCTGACATAAACAGTGCAGGATCTGGTGCAAATCCATCCTCAATTTCCCTCTCTGGAAAGACCCTTCCCCAGCCAAGCAGCGGGCTGCAGGGCACACATGGCAGCACGGACCCAGACTCATGGCTGGAACGGGGCTGTGCGTCTCGCTGAGACGTGTCAGCACCCAAAGGAGCAACGCAATCTCCTGACCCGCAGAGCAACACCATCTCCTGACCTGCAGAGCAACGACATCGCCTGACCCACGGAGCAACATCATCTCCTGATCTGCAAAGCAACACCATCTCCTGACCCATGGCGCAACAGTGTCTCCTGACCGGCAGGCAGGAGCCCTCCCCAGCGGCAGAGGCAGCCCGCCTGCTGGTGGGTGAAGGACGCCTGTCACCTCTCCCACGCCAGCCTGCTCTGCTACCGGTGAATGCGGTCTGGACAGCATCTCCCCTACTTACTTGCCGCCCTGAGAGGAAAGCAGCCTTTGAAAGTATCTATGGCCCACTTTGTTCCGCTCATAAATATACACTACCTACAGCAACGACTTTGGGGAAAACCTCCTGACGATCAGATTCAGCTCACACAGAGTCTCCCTGAATGTTTTTCTTCAGGCAAGGAGGCTTGGGGGCAAGAAACTGGTGTGTGAATGGCATCTCCTGGAAATGTGGAAGGAAGAAAAAGGCAGAGCCCAGCGCAGGGTGTGTTTCTCCCAGCCACTCCGCTCCCTGTCCCAGACGTATGATGAGAGTCCCACTGCACCGGCACCGAGTGGGCCGGCTGTGGCTGCCGCACGCGCCGCAGGTGGCTTCGGCACACGTGCACGCCAGCTGGCACCGGAGAGCTCCGCGCGGGAACAGCCCGCACCTCAAACTCCTGGCATCCTCCCACCCAGCCGCAGGCCCACAGGAGGGACGTGCCGGCTCTGGACGAGGTGTCAGTCCACAAAGCTGCCGCTCCCCACAGCTGCCAAAATCCCTGGCTGCCCACCGACGCTGCGCTCCTGCTCGCTGTACGTGTTATCAGGCAGTAACAGATGTCCTCTAATAACAAGCTTATTATTGGACTTAGCAGATAAAAAGGGACACGTATGCCGGGTCAGAAGCTCGGTGGTGAGTTTGCTTCCATAGCCCACCTTAAAATATCTCTCCCCATACCTGAGCTACAGGCCTGTCTCCCTTCATACCAAGGATGAGATTTAACATTTATTTTAAAAGTCAGCTTTATTTGCTCCAAGAGGACATGCATCTGCATGCTGGCAGTTATTTTTCCACTTGTGCTGCATATCTCTCAGGCCGTATTTGAGACAAACCAGATTTAGAACATACCAGATTAGGAAACTCATTTGACTTTCACTGCCGCCAGCTCCACCAACTAAAAAGTAAATCTCCACCATGGGACACTGCAAATAGAAATTTTTAAAATGTACTCCTAAGTTGGGGTCATGTTTTGAAAACCCAGATCCTGTCTATTAGCTCGCTCAGTGGTAACCTCAGGAGATTTCAGTGGAGCTAGCTGGGGAATAAACGATTTGTGTCACAGTCATGGAGACCTGCCACTGTAGGGCCAGATCCTGTCACTCGGACTCGACATCACTAGCAGGCAGCAGTTCCCCAACTAAATCAATAGGATTAGTCTGAGGAGTAATGTGTTTCTCCACAGGAGAAAGAACAAGCAAATGTGTCCCTCCTTTACATTCAGTACACACCATTTTATACTTTTTTTTTTTTTTTCCAGTTTATATATGAGATTAAATTTGGGGAATGGGTAAACAATTTCACTTTTTTGATCTAAAAAAATGCATAACACCATTGGGGAAAACAGATGGCAAATACAGATCAGAAATCATAAGGAATCCAGACTAACGCTGTCAAAGAAAAACAGCTCAGTCCCAGGAAACGTTAGTGACAGAGCCCCTCTGCATGCCAGCGAGCACCTACAGCTAAGAGCAGCCACACCAGCTTTCAGCGGCACGGCTCACACGCTCCACCAGCAGCCTTGAAATCCCCAGGGGGCAGCCTGAGCCGCTACACATTGCTTGCACCCAGGCCGGCAGGCACAAGCATCGCCCCAGGATGCAGGCAGAGCCCTGAAAAGGAGCACATCTCCTCTCCCCCTTCCCTCCCGGGCTGGGAGTAATTGGCTGCAGTCGCCTTCCAGCACACTCCCTCCCTTGTGCCAGCGCAGCTCTTTTGGCCAGCAAGCCGAGGGACAGAGCCAAGTCTCCACCTCTGCTGTCCCGTTCGCTCCCGAGGGGAGCAGCCAGCTTGGCCGCCGGCTTCCCCGTGCCTGGCACCCCGCGCGCGGGGCTGGCGGCACTGGGCAACCCGGGGTCGGGAACTCCTCCTGCCATCTGCTCCCCTGCAGCCGCGTTCCAGCTGGCCGCACTCCAGCCTCAGACGGGGGCTCCTAAAGGCTTTCTGGCAAAGGCAGAAGCAAAGACATCAGAGGTTTGGGTTTTCAGGTTAGGGGTCTCTCATATCTCACTGCCAAAGGGATTCACGTTTCTTTCCCTATATCTATATCCCTCTCCAGCAGTTCTTGCAGTTCCTTCGGTTTTTTTCAGCTGTTCCTGTACCTGAGGACGGAGCTGCTAAGCACACTAGAGTGCATATTCAGTGTATGTGACTATTTGGGGGTTTTTTTATTTATTATTTGCATTCTGGCCGGCATTTGAAGGCCTCAGGCAGGATGAGGGATTGTTTCTGTTGGTTCTGCCTGCCCAGTCCCTCAACCAGTAGGTCTGGCCTGTCTCCTGCTTTTTCAGGGATGGGGAAGGGCTGGTACATGCTCTAACACAGTGTTACTTTAAAGCCAAGACTGATGCTAAGCAGGTCAGAAAAGCTGTCACTCAGTGCTCCCATACTGACTGTGGGAATTAGTATCAAACAGCCAAACATTTTATTAGCATAAAGCAGAAACCTCTGTTACTGAGAAAAGTTTTCTAGAGAAATTCTTGGATACAGGTTTGTTACCACCATGCAACATAAAAACCAAGACCCTACAGTGCAAAAGACACTAAAAATGAAATACCCACCCCACTGCTCAGCTTCTAGGACCCACCTGGTGACTTCTGCTGACTCTCCTCTGTCAAACATTATCAACTAGAAGCGTGCCTGCCTTCTGCAACGGGTGCACCACGTGCATACACCTCCCCCTCTCTCACACACACACTGCCATTCACCTCCCTAATCAAATCCCTGTGAAGACCATCCATCAGTTCCTATCATTTATCCTTCCCACACACACAAGCTCACAAAACAGAATTATTCTTGTTAACATTCATTCCATTAATGAGAAATCCCTGCTGGTTCGTCATCCAGTGGTACAAGTCTTTGCACTCACAGGCTGACATCTCTATCATCCTCCAAACTGCTGCTCTGGGGTACAGCAATCTCTTACGGACTGGTCTCCAAGCAGAAGGGAGGCTCGTTTCTCAGGACCAAACCTAAATTTAAATCTCTTTCCCTTAGAGCTGCTGGTGCTTCAGCATCTTTTTCTCCTGCATGGAACCTAAAATCAGCTATGATGCCTCATTGGTTAGCTAACTGCTTCTGTCCTTTGGGATTTTTCATACACCGTTGATAAAAGAGCCAGTGAAAAATATATCCATTAAATGCTTGGCCTCTGCTTGCTTGTTTCTTTTTCTGCAAAACTTGCAAAGAAAAAAAAAAAGGAAAATCACTCAAATGTAGTACTCAGTCAGCTACCTGGGTTGAGGGAGTATTTTCAGCCGGTGCCTAAGACTCATCACAGGTGTGAGCTTGGCTCTCTCACTGCCAGTGAGCACCATGTATTGTCCGATTAGATACAGGGAGAGGAGCAGCAACTCAAACTCTTATACAGCAGGTCACCACAATTCCTAACCAGAGGGGAAAACATTAAAAGATTGTAAATGGCTCTGAACCCCATTCATTCCTGGGTATGTCTTCTGAAATTTTCAAGTATGATAATTAAGACCCATCTCAGTGATTATTTTCATGACACTGTCACCTCCGCTGGACTTTGACCTCCAATTTATTTTACATCAGCTTCCAAGCAAGCAGCTAACTGTGATCTCTGCCTCCCAGAGCCTAGATGAACTGGTGATTTAGAGGGAATGGGTTTTACATCATTACTAAGCTTGTGCCATTGAGTCTTCTCCCACCCACTCCCTGGTGGCTAGCTATTCAAACCCTCGACCCTTCCAAATATATTTTCTTGTCTTCTGCTCACTCTAAAACCAATGGCCTTTGTTTGACTGATACCACTCACTTTGGAGATCACATTTGACAACATTTACTCCCTGCCTCTCCTTTTCTATTTGACCTCTTTAACTGCACCACAATAATCACGCTCTGCCCTCCTTGTACCTTCTACAAGCTCTTCTACCAAGCTCTTCAGCTCTCTTCCAAGGTCACTGCACCACCTCTTCATCCCCACCCAGCAGTTAGGATGTGTAGAAGGATGGATGTTACTGAACCACAGTTGTTTTAGGGTATTTATTTTGTGATGATGGAGCAAATTCTTTGTGATAACACAGTGCAGACTGATGTGCTGTCAGCATGCTCTAGCTTCCCTAGGACACACAGTACACACCACTGGAGAAACCTCTAAGTCCAAGCAGTCGTTGTGCAACAAATCATCATTTTCAGCCTGTCATTTGCAAGAATCCCCTCCCTCTTTCACATTTGTCATCTGTTTGTACGTATTCCTTTATCATTTCCTTAGCTCTCAGACAACTTGTTCGGATCATGCGACTCCTCCCATACCACATGCTCACCCCAGTACCCAGATTTTCTCCATAAATTCTAGTCAATTTAAAAAATGAATTAAATAAACTGGATTTCCCTATCAACAAGGGCACGTCAAAAGCCTTGCTCACCCTCACCAAGGTCCCCTTCTGCTGTATCAAGTCTTGGCCTTCCCCCAGAGGAGTGCTGGGATGATGGTTACTGGTGAGCTCTTCAAGTGCCTCACCTGAATTACTAATAGCAAACCTCTTGCTCACAGCAGCAGATATATTCCACGCTCTTTGGACCAGGGGAGACCTCACTGCCGTTTTCAGCACTACTGTTGTACCCTTGCTGTCAGCAGATCACCTCCAGTGATCGGTTGGTCTGCCCCATGGTAACTGAGTCACTCCTACGGAGGAGCAGGCACCCCCTCACCAAGGCTTTGCATGTTATAACCAACCCTCCACCACTTTTGTGTCCTTCTCTGAGCGCTCTGAAGCTCTTCTTTCCTCCTCCTCTGTCCTCACCTTAAGTGATATCCATCCTGAACTCTCTAGGATTTGCCATAATTTTATAGTGTTAATATTACATTCCTCCCTCCACCCAAATTCTAATACTGCTTCTCTGCTTCCTAAACCACTGTACAAATAACTCCTAGTCAAATGAAGTCTGATAGCAGTTAATGGTGTTCCTACATAGAAGTACAACAGAGACCTCAGCCCCAGCAGCCTCGAATTGAAAGGAACACTGTCCTGAGACAGGAAAGGTGCAAAGTTTTAAAATCTCCAACACTTCAGAGACTGAGATAAAAGAAAATACTGAGTAGAGCAGGGGAAAGAATAAAACCCTATGGTGAGTAAGGGAAAGGCATTTGATGAGCTTGCTGCCCGCCAAGAGCGCACTATCCAGCATGATCCAGGCTGCCTTTATTCCTTTTACATTCCCATATCTCACTTGGCACTGGAGTGTCTGGTTAAATAGGAAGGAACGGAGAAACTCTGGAAAAACTGCAAAAAAAATTCAACAGGCTTCATGCATACCTGGCTAGGGATTTTTATAGTCTTAATTAAGAGGATGCCTAGGAGTTCCAGGGAGGAGAAAATATTTCCCATAATGTCTGAGAGCAGAAGTTAACAAGCCTGCTGGGATCTTTTTAGCCCCTGCAGAGCTAAGGCTTCAACGTTATTAAATGGCTGTCGCATCTGAAGTATGGTGCAACATAACTCGACACACGAGAGAAAGTGCAGGATGCTGAAATGGGGGATGACTTTACATTACGTTGCAGAGTAATTCAGTTTCAGGACAGGTGTTTGCATGTGACTGAACAAGATACGACTGTGGAAAACAATAAAGGTACCCAAAAGAAGAGAGGAGACAGACACAGCAGGCTGGGCTCCCAAAGAGCAAAAAATTCTCAAAACCACATGCTTCAAGACTTTCTGGTTCAGTACGATCATCCAAAGTAGATGAGTTATCAAAAAATACAAATGCTACAGAAGGAGGGAAACACTTTCTTCGGATGGTGGTACTCCTCAGAAGACATGGTACCTGCTGGCAATTTTTAAGCACATAGTCAGTGACTCAGGAATTGTTAGCAACCAAGGCCAAGTCCCAGGGACTTTCTTACAGTGACACAAGTTACTTTCTTATTGCTCCTAACTCACCTGGGTACATCCGAAAAGCTTATCTTAAAGCCTTTCCCTACACCATCAGCAGCTGTCTCCCAGTGCAACCAGAGATTGAAAGGATTATGCTGTATTTGATGAGACTTTAAGGTGTACGTTCCAGGTTTGCCTGCTTAGAAATATTTCACCAAGCCTAACCCTTAAAATACATGCATGTTCAGAGTCGGAAGACTACTAGTTTTCTTTTTACAGATACAAATTTTTAGGATATTTGGAAAGGACCTGTTCTCAGTCATTGCTATGCATCAATGCAAGACACAGTGTACAGAATATCTACCTTTTGTTTAACTTCCTAGACCACATTTCTTTTAAAACCTAAAACACAGTACCACGATGTTGCTCTTCAAAAGGGACCACTTTCTGACATCCTAATTCATTCTCCAAGCGAGCAAGGTCTTCCCTGACTTCAGTAAAGGTGTTAGGTGTCCATCTACCAAACAGAATTGTGTGGAAAGTGGCCCCATAAAAATGTAATATGAACATACATGACCAGGCAGACAAAACCTGAGACTGTTACTTACTGTTACCCACCCCGAATTAGCAGCATATGACATGATATTCACATATTTACCAGCTTAAATGAGTCTCCCTATATGAATAAGGCATGATGTGTATAGCCCACAACATTTTGTACAAACAGAATTGGTACGATTTTCCAAAAGTGCTGTAGCTGGCCTAGGAGTCCAAGTCATGATGGTTCTATGCACCTCTAACTGAAATATGTAGTCCAAAGTGACAGAGACAATTTGGAAGAAAAAGTAAAAAAGTACTTACTATGCTAATTACTGCTCTAGAAAAAAAGCTGACTTCATTCATCATCTTTTGCACAACACGTGCAACTTGTCCAGCCTAAACAATACACAGAGATTTCGTTATGTCAGCTTAAAAAACCAGACTAACCAATCAGTCACGACACTGAAATCCAAAGTCCGGTGGAGAATCCTGATGCTCCAACTGTATAACCTATATTAGTACTTCGAAAAATGTGCAAAGAACTATTCAGTGCAATCAAAATGCGAAACCACCAAAACCAGTTAACCTCTCTTACCATACGGACAATTTCACTGGCAAACAATCATAGTTAAATGATTTAAAGCAAGCAATTTCCAATCTAAGTAGAAAGCAGTGTTTGTATGAAAGAGGCTGTTAAGCCCTTGACTGGCCTACAATTTTGCTGAATTCCTTGAAACTCTGTTCAGTACCAAATCCCACCACTAAGAGATTTCCTTAGGCAGGAGAAACTTAATTTTTGCCCCCCTTTAACAAACTACACTGTATCAAACAGCAGTTTATATAATGTAAATGCTAAATTGAACGCTAATATCATGGGGTTTGGGTGCTTTCTTTGCTAAGTATCACATGAGGAAAGGGAAAAAACAACACATGAAACAGTAAAACAGATGACATCCAACTCCGTTTCAGAAGCTACCCCTTGTGCTCAGTAATTTGCCAGAATGGTAAGGAGACCAAAAGCTCCACTCCGCTGGGCTCTCAACGTCTTCCTCAATCCCATGTCTCCCACCAACCGCATTGCATTCCCGCCTTGCAAGATGGGATCCTAACACAGAAGGTCAAATAGCTTCAATGAGATTTCCAAGTGGCACTGGTGAGCAAGGACGCCTGCAGCTGCTCTGGTCTCTGCCGGAGGTGGCAGTAGGAGACCTGGTGTTGTCCCCAAGAACCTCCAGGGGTCAAAAGCAAAATCCATTGCTGAATGTATGTTTATCCCAGACACATAAAATCTGGATGAAAGTGACAAAAAACGTTGCAAAACACTCCACAAAGATTAAATCTGGCCCTGCCAACACGGTCACCGCAGGATCGTGCGCCATGTTGGAAGCCCCGAGTGAGAGCGCTGCAGCCACCTGGCGAGGGCTCTCCTGTGGTGCCAGCTGCCAGCTCCAGCGCCCGGCACCCTCCTTGCAGGCTTGGGGTTGGGAACGGAAGAACAAGAACACCCTGGCAGAGCACAACGGGCACGCACGAGGAGGAGAGAGGAAAAAACCGGCAATCAGGGCCCATCAGGGCTTTACAGCCGCCAGCCAACATGAGTTGTGCTTGGGACAGACTGCGGTTCTTGCTCCAGCTGCAAACACCCGGGGAGAGGGGCTGCTTTTTTATCCTGCTTGCACGGTGTTTAACACATGGGGAGCCTTGGCCACATGGAGGGCTACGAGGCAGCGACAGGGAGGTGAGAAACACTGCCATACAGCAACATGGCAATGCACACTACAAGGTGGTCTTTCTTTCCACCTTCCAGTGAGCCACTTGGATCGTGTTAGCTGCCTGCTCCTTATCAAGCTTTTCAGTTCCCCCTCACACTACTCAATTCCACAGTGCCGTCGCTTAACTTATGCATGTAATTTAAAGCGAGATAGACGGCAGGGAAATTGCTTCCTCTGAGGCCCATACTAATTGACCCCTATCCACAGAGCTCAGCAGTCTTCCCTTAACAGTGCTCACACACGCTACCACAACACGAAGTGCAAGTTCGGAGGTTGCCAGCGCAGCCTCCCTCCCCCGTGGCAATGCCATATGGTGTTAAGATTTTCAGGATCAGATGCTGTTCCTGCTGAAATCAATCATCGCAACCCTGTCCCCGGCGAAGGCCATCTCAAACTCCCGCTGGCTTGAAATGCGACTCAGCGAGGTGCCTCGGCTTTGGATGCTGGTATTTACTATTTCAGGTCAGTATGCAAACGTTTACTTTAATAGCGCACATATCAATTAGCGCGGCTGTTAGGAATAAAGCAAGTGGCACCAGCTATGATGACAGCAAGCCCAAACAGCAGGTATTTCACATTTGGGCCGAACCCTTCAGACCCTGCCAATGTGAGTCAGCCCCTCTGCCTGACTTTGCTGTCACGCTAATGAAAACGAGGAGCAGGGCAACTGAGACTCATACGCTGAATCAGGATGGTTTACTTCAAAGAAAGGGGGATGTAAAGCAACGTCAGGCTCCTAATCTTCATAACCTGCAGCAGAAGTTACAGACGCGTATACCAATCAGAGGAAAATAAGTAGTCTCTATGGGTAAATAAAGATTATGTCTCTTTAAACCAACTGTAAATCTGAATGAACACAGAATATACATACACAAGTAGGCAGCGTGCAACATGACGTCAATCTTATTTTTATAGATTTATTATTACCGTACATAAAATTTCCTAGTAATAATAACATTCTATGAAAAATACTAGAGCGTTGGGACACTTTTGAGGTGAAAACAGTACAAGAAAAATAGGAAAAAATAATGCAAGTGTTTAAAAAAAAATGCTGGGAGGGTAGCAGTCCATTAAAAATGCAAGGGTCAGGGACTGGAAAGCATTCATGTGAATCTGTCTTCAACTCTGTGTACTAACCTTGAGAGTTATATCCTATGCATTCATTGCACCAGTAGAAGAAGAGATTTAAAGGAAACAGAGAGAAATGGTTTCCATGGGATCAGCCAGTTTACTGTTTATTGTTATTATTCTCATTTTTCGTTTATTTCCTTTTTAAACACAGTTCCGCCCCCTGCCTTCAATCATCTCTGCAACTTGCAGCCACTGTTGAGTGCAATCCGCAAATCTTACAAGCGTGTAGTGGAACGTGAGCCCCTCGATCCTCGTCGCGCTTCCTTGGGATCGTGCCTACCGAGGTGATGGGGGATCACCCACGCCGAGCTGGTGCTTCCCCGCAAGCGCAGGCCGGAGGCGCACCCGAAGTTCACCCCGCGGGGAGGCTGCCCTCGCCCCCCCCCCTCCCACAGCCACCGCTGCTGCTGCGGTGCCCTCGTGTAGGCCCTGTCACTCTCCAACACCCTTCCAGCTGGTGGCCTTGCAGCCAAAGCGCTGCCGCTGCTGCTGCACATGTGCTTTAGGCAGCCCCGCTGTCACTCTTTATTAGTTAATTTTTTTTTTTTAAAAAAAAAAGAAGAAGAAAAGAAAGAAGATGTAAGGAAAAAACCCATATAAGAAAGTTACTCAGCTTGGGCACTCTTCCTCTCCTACTGACAAACCACGTTTCTGTAAGGAAATCAGCCACATCCCGTGACAAAACTTTGTGATGGGCCACAACCTGCAGAGAAGCGATGCCTTACTGACATACCCCCATCTGGAAAGAGAAACCAGTTTCCTTGGAGTCATGGTATAGCAGCAGAGGAGCTTTTGTGTTTACGGATCTGACGGAGCACAAACAGGAGCGAGCGAGCGGGGCAGAGAGGGAATGAAGAAAAGGAGTGAAGGCAGGTGGTTATGAGAGTACACAAGTGGCTAATAAAACCACGGTTTTTACTAGTCACAGTGGTTAAACAATTTTAACGGGCGGCATTCTCATAACATGCCTGAGCAGTTTTTAAGGCTGTCGAACACCTCTGTCAGGAGCGAGGAAGTTCTGGAAACGTGCTCAGAGATGCACACAAACCCATAGGAAGATCTGATAACGTACAAATTCGTTTCTTCCAGAGATAGCTCACTTTCTGCACAAATCGATAAGCCATCAGAACCTATCATTTATCACAAACATTAAATCCCAGCAGTGTCCTGGTTTGCAAGCCTAATGAGGGAACCTGGTACACAAAGGCACCCCTGGTGCCGGGGGGATTCTCCACGTTCAGAGAGAAGTCTCTTTTGGGCTGTACTCAGCATTATAAGCCATCATTAACAGACCGGGGCATTAAGCATCATCTCTGTGAACTTGCTACGAAACCAACAAAGGCATGTTATTGAGAAAAACAAGAGTTGAAAACCCAATCTAGTTTCTAGCACCAGGGAAGTACATCCTGGTTTTTGCGTTAGTGGTGCTGGGTCACCATACATTCACAAAAAAAGAGCTAAGAGGATGCAGTGCTACAAATCAAACTTTCAGCAAGGACAGTTCACTCTTGCGAGGAGGAATTAATGAGTCGGTTTGATGAGGCTGGTTAGGAAAGAGTTAATGGTATCAGCCAAATGTCAGCTAAACCCCCAAATGTTGCTTTTGTCCCATGGCAGTATCAATACCAACACCATGATCTCCATTTATTTAACAGAGATCCAATGAATGGGCTCTTGGTGCTGCTTTTTCCCTGGAATCCCTCATCCCACCTTCTTGGAGAGAACTCCTGCAAGCAATGAGTAAGGGAACAAACCGCTCTGCACACACGCGCACGCACGCACACACACAGAGGGAAGTTGCAATTTCTGTGACTACACTTAGTTGCTAATTTCTGTGACTACAAACCTCGATGTCACCCAGCACACACTACTCCTCTGTACTAAATCCATCATCCTCGACACCTTCAGATGCATCCGATCTGCGTGTCTAACCAGCAACACTATAATTTTAATAATGACAAGGGATTAAGCATGATGACTAGTGTTTCCTTCGCCTAGCGATACCAACCAATTGGCGTTCTCCTCCCAGTTGTGTATTTTGGCTCCCATTGTCTGTCCTACCCAAGACATTACCCGAAATGTCTGCGACATGGGACCTGCCTGTCTCTCGCGCGTCTAGCGAACCTGAAAACCTGTCGTTACGTCTTTGGGAAATGCGATACGTTGTCAGTTCTGAGGGCATGTCATAAAAATAACCGTACGTACAGGTCAGTCAGAAATCTGTCATACCTGTGCTATTTTTCCATCGTGTTTTACGCACCATGAGCGGGTTATTTCGTAAGAGATATTGCCAAAGAGATTACTCGGGCACGTTTCACCGACTGCCGGGCTCTACGGCCAGTCGTCTGTCTTGGACAAACTGCCACCGGCCACCCTGGAGGTGAACTCGCCATCACTTTCCCCTGCACTCCCGACGACGGGAGCCAGGCGCTCGGGCTCAGACCTCCCCTTCCCCACCTCCCCTTCCCTGCGAACCGCCCCGGGTCGTCACGAGCGCCGTGGAAAAACAAAAAAAAAAAAACAAAAACAAAACGAGAGGAAGAAACCAGAGACAGCCAGCAGTCTTATAGGAACAGCACGGCAGGTAAACCAGGCGAGCAGCGTCCCGCACCGGCCGCGAGCAGGCGGGGCGGGGGCCGGCGCCCCCCGGGCCTGACGGGCGCCCCCCGGGCCCGACGGGCGGGGGGGGGGGGGGGGGGCCGCGGGGGCGGCTCTCCGTCCCTCCTCGGCGGGGCCGCGACCGGGGCCAGCGCCGAGCTCGGCGGGGCGCCGCGGGGGGCGGCGTTTCTCTTCCCTGCGGGGCGGAGAGGGGGCGGGCGGGCGGCGGGGCAGCGCCGCGGGGGGGGCTGGGCGCGCCCGCGGCGGGGGGCACCCTCAGAGCCTGAAGGAGGCCTCGGAAAAGGGATGCTGCATCTTGAAGCTAGACAAGAAGCACTGGAGGGGGGGGGGCAGGGGGTTGAGGAGGGACGGCGGGAGGCTGGGGAAAAAGAAATCATCTCCTCTGACCTCTAGCGAAGTGCCCGGTTTTTTCTTAAGCTCTTCACATTTCCTAAATTTGCAGATCTGGTGTCCCGTTTTGCGGTTCCTGCAACTGCTGCAGACTCCACAGTTGATGAGCCGCTTGCAGGGCACGCACACCCCGCAGCGTTTCCGCTTCTTCTTGGCGGGGTTGCCCGCCCCGGCCCCGGCCCCGCCGCCGCCGCCGCCGGCCCCCCCGCCGCCGCCGCCGCCGCCGCCGCCTCCGCCGCCCCCCGCGCCGGCGGCGGCGCCCAGGGCGGAGGCGGGCGAGGCCGAGGCGTGGCTCTGCGGGCAGTCCGCCAGGTTGGCGATCTGGAAGGCGCTGTCTGTGACGGCGGCCGAGGCCGCGGCGGGGGAGTGCAGGGCCGTCATGACGATGACCCCGGGGGGCAGGGAGAGGCCGCCCAGCGCCGGGATGGCCGAGAAGGTGCCGACGCGCTCGGGGAGGTTCATGATCTCGGCTTCGGCGGCGCCGCACTTGAGCTTGTTCATGCACTCGCCGGCCAGCGGCCGGCAGTGCTCGGGGGCGAGGGTGGAGAGGAAGTTGCCGTTGGCCATGGGCAGGGCGCCGGGCTGCTCGGCCGGCGGGCAGCCGGGCTTGCCCAGCCGCTGCGAGTCGCTCCGGTGGTGCAGGCCGCCCCTGCCGGCGTGCAGCGAGGAGGCGGCGGCGGCGGCGGCCGCGGAGGCGGAGGCGGCGGCGGCGGCGGCGGCGGCGGCGGAGGAGGAGGAGGAGGGCTTCCTCGCCGCGCCTGCCGCCGCGCCGCCGCCGCCGCCGCCGCCGCCGCTGCCCCAGAGCATGGCGGTGGCGGCGGCGGCCGTGGCGGTGTCGCAGTTCCAGGGGGACATGCCGATGCGGGCGGCGGCGGCGGCGGCGGCGCTGGGGAAGATGGGGGTGGTGATGCGGGCGATCTTGGCCGCCTGCGGGAAGGCGCCGCCGTTGGTCTTGTAGAAGGTGGCGAAGGAGCGGTACCTCTCCATCTCCGAGTTGTAATCCACAAGGCTGTTGAGGGCCCCCTCGGGCAGGTGGCTGTCCTTGGGCAGCCCCGGCGCCTCGGGGTTGGGGCCGCTCTCCACGCACACGTTGGTGTTCATGGTGGCCGGGGAAGGGACGGGGGGTGGGGTGGGGGGGAGAGGGACGGGGCGGGGGGGGGGGGCGGGGGGGGTCGCTTAATCCTCCTCCTCCTCCTCTTCCTCCGGGCGCATTCCCGCGGTGGGTGCCTGGCCGGGCAGCCGCTCCTCCTGCATCCTCACGGGAGCTGCCGCAGCTGAAACACAGAAAGTCATTTCCGAGGGGGTGCGCGCGCGCGGGGGGCGCTACGGGCCCCAGCGGCCACCCCGGAGCGGGGGGGACACGGGGGGGACACGGGGCGGGGGGGGCACGCGCCGCCGTACCCGCGGGCAGAGAGCTTGAAGGGGCGGCCCGGGAGGAGCAAACCCGGTCCCGGGACAAGCCGCGGGAGGGGGGACACGGACAGACACGGCACGGGAGCTGCCCACCTACCATCTCCACGGGGGAAAATGAAAAGGCAGGGGAGAAAAGGGGGGGAGAATAAATAAAAGGAATAAATAAAAAGAAATTTAGAAAAAGAAGAGGGAGGCGGGGGGAGGGAGCCGCCAGCTGCCACGGTGTCCTTCTGCGCCCGGCGGTCATTAGCTGCCTGCCGGCACAGCTGGCTCCGCCGGGCGCTGGTCGCGGCGGCACCGGCCCCCCCCCGCCACGGGGAGGGGGGACGGGGGACACGACACACGACGCTGCCTGCGGGCGGCGGGGGAAAACGGGGCTAGGTTAAAAAAAAAAAAAATAAGGCAGGCAATTTCACAGCTTGTGATCCCAGCGCCTGCAGCTGTACTAAAGCGGAGTATTTATCCCAAGCTCTCGGGAGGATTCCCCGCCACGGGCGGGGGACACCCGCACCCCGCCGCGGGGCCAGCCCTTCCCCGGGCGCGGCGGGGCTCGCCGGGGCGGCAGCCGGGAGCCCCCGGGCGGGCCCGGAGCTTGTTACCTGCGGAACTACCCCCCCGCGGGGAAAGATGGCTCTCTGCCTCAGGGTTAGGAAAGTTTAGGAGGGGGTTAAGGACGCGGGGCTCGTTTTATTTCCCACCGGCGCCCCCCCGGGAGGTGAAGGGGGGGGTGTTTTAGTTTATGGCAATGAGGAAGGTACATTATGGCAGCCTGCGCGAACTAAAGCAAAACATAAACATAACTTAAAAAGCCCTCAGTTTATGAACACTGCCTCTTTGTTTTCCAGATGCTCTACCTGGATAGTTTAGGTATTTCCAGCGTCGTTTCTGATGTAGGGCTATCGATCAGAAACGTTCGCTTGGGAGACACTCGTGGGGCTACGTCTAGTTTCCAGACTCCGGTATGTTTAGCTCGAAATGGTTATCAATTACGGTAATTACGATCATAATTAGATTAATGAACCGTTTGCAGCCCAACCTACCGAGTGCAAAAACTTCGTCTTCTCCCGACGTCGTGCACTAAGAAAGCGGGCTTTATGTAAACAAATCCAGATGAAGGGAGCGTAAATCTACAGAAGAAACCTCGCCCTCGGCTGCACTGGGGACTGGCGGGCGTCTTTCCATCGGAAAAAAAGACCCCGAGCCCGCAGGAGCCACCTCTGTGCTTCCACGTCAGGGAAAAACCCAGACTCTCGCTGCCTTCAGAGGTCTGGTGGCAATACAAAGACTGCCCCGGAAAGCTCTAGGCTAAGCGTCGTCTTGTGGAGGGATGCGAAGGATTTGCATATAGCAAAAAAAAAAACCCCTCTCCCCTTTCCAGAAAGGAAAACCTAGCCGCACGTCCTCGGCAACAACTACTCAATAAAACTAGTTTTGCCAGCCATGTGTAGGTAAAGCCACGCATCTGGTCAGGAATAAAACGTTAGCGTTCAGCCTTTTATGCCCGAAGTCAAGTAACATACGCATTTTCTTGCCCTATTCCCCCCAGCATTAAAGTGGCTTCTCTCCACAAAAGCTTCCCTCGCTGGCTACCTTTTCTCTTCCCGCAGTCCCCTCTCGGGGTTTATTGCCACCAGGAGCGAGAAAATGATGGTGCCCACCAACCGGGTCATTATTGTTTAATCGATGCATCTCCGGAGCATGAAGAGGGTACCCGAGACGCAGTTATTGATTTCTACCCCCCCCCCCCCCGCCTTGACGATCGCCCTCATTTCCACGAATGAAATAAATAAATTGCTAGCTGGGCTTCGCGATTCTGTCCCTGCTTAAGCTAAATGTGACCGTGCATGTTCAATATTGCATGTCTGCTCTGCCAAAGACAGAGAGATCAAAGGTCATATTTAACATTCAGGAGGAGGGGCGGGTGCAGATTAATTAATAAATTAATATAGCGGCGCCTTTTATTGCCCAAGTCTAGCATTAATCTACTTTTACGATCCCGGAGGACAAGAACAAAAAAAACCAAAAAACAAAACAAAACAAAAAAAAGCCCCCGACAAACCCACAAAATTAGGAAAAAAAAAAAAAAAAAAGAAAACCCACCCCCCTAAAAAACAACAAAAAAACAACACACGACGGATAAGGGGGGAAAGGAGGGGGGGGGGGGGAAGCAAACCAGTCACTTACCAGGCTCTTTATTTGGGGGGGCTTGAGCGTGCAGACGCTACCAGCCTGTCTGCCTTTAATTAGTTGCACATCAGTCCCTAACACAAAGAAGAAGAAGAAGAAGAAGAAAAATATCCAGATGTGCCTTGGCAGCTCCTCAATTACAACTTTGATACTTGTAAACAAACTGCGAGGGGCGGTGGGGAAGGGGGGGAGGGGGGGGGAATAAATGAAGCCGCCGATCCACTAAACAAATACCTGTAAGTGGCTTTTTTTCCCCCCTCTCCCTCTCTCGCTCGTTGCAGAGAAAGGAGGAGGAGGAGGAGGAGGAGGGGGGGAGAGCAGGGGAGGCGGCGGGGGGCGAGGAAGGAGCAGGCACAGAGGGAGGGAGGGAGGGAGCGTGTGTGTGTGTGTAGGGGGGGTGTGTGCGCGGTGGTCTCCTCCGCCGGCGCGCTGCTCGCCGCCCGTCTCCCGGCGCCCGCCCTCGCACACAGCGCCGGGAGTGCGACTGTGTGTGTGTGTGTGTGTGCGCGCGCGCGTGTGTGCGTGTGTGTGTGTGTGTGCCTGTAGCTCTGTGTGTGTATGTGTGTATGTGTGTGTGTGCGCGCGTGTGGCGGTGCGGGGGAGGGGAGGGCGGGGGCGGGCGGGAGGCGGCGGCGGGGCGACCGCCGCCGAGGTGAGGGAGCGCGCGGGGCGGGCGCAGGGATGCGGTCAACCCGCCGCCGCCGCCGGGGCCGCTGCCGGGGCCGGGGCCGCCGCCGCTGCCGCCGCCGAGCGGCGCGCACGGGCCGCGGCGCAGCGCGGGGGGCCGCCCCCCCTCACCCGCCACCGCCCCCCTCCCCGCGGCGCGGCGGGGCGCTGCGGCCGGCGGTCGCCCGGTGCGGGGCTGCCGGCGGGGGCGGGGCCGTGCCGCGCCGCAGAGGGGAGGGAGGGAGGGAGCGGGGCGGGGGGGGAGCGTGTGTCGCGGGGGGGGGGGGGGGGTTGGGGGGGTGTCGCGCCCCGCCGCGCCGCCCGCTTCGCCCTTTCGCCCTCCCCCGCCGGCGGGGAACCACCGGGAAAGTTTGTGCCCCGGGAAGTTTGCGGGGGGTTTCCCCCGCCTCGCCCAGCCCGGCGGGGCCGGGAGCAGGAGGTCAGCGCGCAAGTGAGCGCACGGCCACGCAGCCTGTCATTTTTCACGCGCGTTTGGCTGTCCCTAACGACTACCCGCCCCCCGCCCCCCCCCTTACTGTTATTTCTGCAGGCGCGTGAGGTGCCGCAGATTTCAGGCATATTTAGGCGAAGTGGGGCCGGCGGCACGGCAGATGCCAAGCGAGTGTCTCAGCAGTCCCTGGAAGCGTTCCGAAGGGTTCCCGCTGGCCCGCCGGGTCTGTGCCGGAGGGCAGGAGGTGCGTGGCACCGGCCGGGGTAGGCCACACGCACCCCGCACCTCGGCTGCCAACACCCCACCGCTTCCCTCCTCGAGCCGCCGACGTGCGGATATTGCACGCAAACACGCAGCAGTTCCTGAAAGAATTTCAACAACTAAGTGTAAAAAAACCCCAGCCGAACCCACCTGCCTTCCCCGTGGAGTTCTCGCAAAGCACAAAAAAGGGCCTATATTCACTGAATAAATTATGCGCTGCAAGTTCTCCATCCAGCTCCTCTTGGTACCTCCAGAGCGAGCGCTGGCACTCACGGAGACGTTGCTGCAGGCTGGTGCAGCCAGCGCGGGCACTAAGCAGTTAAGAAATGGATGTCTCTGCCAGGGAAATCATTTTAGCCATTTGTAAATTACAGAAAAAGAAGGGAAAGTCATACCGTTTCATTGGCTTTATATGTAAGTGAAGGCTTTATTCACAGACTGAAGTTTTATTTCCCTCCGCTCCAATCTGAATCCAAGCTCGGGGTGCTCAGCGCTAGGGAATTACCCACGGGAAAGTGCCACAGGAACTTTTTCCCAGGAGCAGTAAAGGTGGATTTTGGCAGCAGGATTTGGTGAAGACCAGCAGCCTCCTGGGTGATACTCCAACTAGGGAGACTGACGGGTGCAGAAGAGGGACAGTTATGGTCCATCAGGGAGCTCGCAGATCTCCAAGAAGTCACACGACTGACATTTACGTTACGGATTGGTACGCTTTATTTGGAACCAGTACAGTTTATCAAACTAATAATCTGCCTCTAACCACAAGATATGCATTTTAAAACACCCTCAAACATGTATTTACATAATAAAGTGTAACCTCCCGACTAGCTAGCGTCATCCCTTATGACAGTTCTGCTGCCTTTTTCAAAGTCTTTTCTGTTTTGATATGAACTTATGGGGAAAAATACAAATGAGGGGAAACGATGTTTCGGTAATGTCACAAAGTGACAAAAAACAAGCGCTTTTCCTGTTGAGGTTCATTCCCTACCACTTTTCTCCCAAATTAGTTGTCAAAAGCCATATGCGATACTCCAAACACTGAGGATGTTTTTCAAACAGAGACTTCTCCTGAACTCCAAACTTCCTTTAATCACAACCGGGGTCTCACTTAAGCAATCCTTTCTGAGTTAATTTATTACTCTTGAAGGAGCTACATTTTTAATAACTTAAAAGAGGAAAAGGGGAAAACTCTGATAATCTTTTCTCATGCATAAGGAAGACCATTTCATGTATTTTTTAATTGTCATGTGAATTAAATTGCAGTGCTATATATAACCTTTCTGCTCCAGCCTGGGAAAACTTGTACACTTTTCTGGTGTTGGGGAAGAAGTGTGGAATCCAATTCAGATCAGTTTTCTCTGAAATCTTTTGCTCAGCAGAGGTTTTTTTTGTTTTCAGATACGAATCTGTTCTATCCTGCAGTTTGCCCTGAGCTTGGGAGCCGAGAAGGACTGGAAGAGTGGAAAATGTACAGGTGTTTATCGGTGAGGTAGGCAACCTTCCAGCTACAACTTTCTCATGACGAGTCTTAATAAAGCAATTCCAGATTGTCCTTTTCACCATAATCCATGTTTTGATGGGAGGAGTGGAAAGTTAAAAATCACAGGCTCTGTTTTTCGTCCAGAACCATTCCTGTTTCATTTTTAGCAGGAATGTAGCAAGAGCAGTATGCTGCAACACTGTGAACTGGGGAGCTGCCTTGCCTTTGTAAATATTAGGGTTGTTCTGAAAGAAAGTTGCAAAAAAAAAAAAAAGAAACTAACTGAAATTCACTTTCTGTTCTTGTTCATTCTGTTACTGGCTCTAGTGTGGATCTGCAAATGGGCCTCTGTAAACCTACCCTGATCCATCAGTATTATAAGCATTGCGCCAGAATTAGAAAAAGGAGGTGAAGCATTCCCTTGAGGAACGCAGCAGTTCATTACAGACTGCTAGCCAGGTCTTTTTTTCTAATATTATTACTCTTTACTTTTGTGTGCTGTTTTCCTAGGGCTCCTAAAGCCCACGGATCCAGTCAGGGCTGGACTCTCACCTGGCTGCTGCGTTTGGGTTCCCTTCCGCTGGGGACAGGAGCTATAAAATGTCCCTGACCACACGCGCTGCAACTCTGGCTCTCCCCTGGGTGCTCCCGGCACGTGTCCTGCGCAGGCTGCCCTTGCGGCTCGGATCTCTGCTACAGAAGAGCTGCGGCTGGGGACTGGAAGAGCAGCTGCCTGTGCTTCCTGCTCTTTCTCACTGGGACATCTCCTGCCTTGCACAGGAAGTGGTAGGTTTTCATTCAGGACCATGTTTCTCTACCTGCCCCCAGCTCTGTGCCTCACCCCCTGATGAAAATGGAAATGGTGGCTCAGCTGTTTTCCACCCTCGAGAAGAGACACATTTCTGGCACAGTCTTTCTTCTAGCACCACCTTCTTGTGGGCACTCTGAATGTATGGTCCTCCCCTTCTGGGACAGGGGGTAAGTGGAAGAAGAGATGCACGAGCTTTCTCAAAGTTCCCAAACCAGTTTATTTTTTATTTCATTGGTGCAAGAAACACACAGAAATATATAGAAATGTCTTGTACACCATTCACAACATTAACAGCACACCTGTCACATTGCCGTGAATCCCTCATAATTCTTTAACATCCTTTGAGCTACCAGTTATTCCATGGACTCTCTGGGACCTGGGCTCCAGTCTAACCTGAAAACTGTCTGTTTGCACTGCCATGATACCGAACCTAGACCCCAGCCCCTCTGAGC
Organism: Strix aluco; assembly: GCF_031877795.1. NCBI lineage: Eukaryota > Metazoa > Chordata > Aves > Strigiformes > Strigidae > Strix > Strix aluco. The sequence goes on from NC_133934.1 coordinate 57,254,009, forward strand.
TGTGGTTCGTCTCTGTGACTTCCTCCCTCCCTCCCTCCCTCCCTCCCTCCCTCCCTCCCTCCCTCCCTCCCTTCCTTCCTTCCTCCCTCCCTTCCTTCCTTCCTTCCTTCCTTCCTTCCTTCCTTCCTTCCTTCCTTCCTTCCTTCCTTCCTTCCTTCCTTCCTTCCTTCCTTCCTTCCTTCCTTCCTTCCTTCCTTCCTTCCTTCCTTCCTTCCTTCCTTCCTTCCTTCCTTCCTTCCTTCCTTCCTTCCTCTGTAGATGCCCACCTCTCTGATGGCACATACTTACCATTCCTCCTTCCCATGGCTGTGGCCAGGCACCTCCTGAAGACCTCCCTCATGCCTGCCCCCACTGCTTTCCACCCATCCCAACTCCCTGACAAAGAGGGATGCCTCGCTGCTTGCCAGCTACTGTGGAGTTCTTGCATCAGTAAAGGAAAAGACCAGGGATGAACTAGTTTTTCTGTGCTGCAAGGACAGACACTCGAGAATTGCTGTAGCACATAATCTGACAGCAAAAATAAGGTTAAAACCATCCATTAGAATGCCTTGCTTATCATCCAGTATTACTGAAAACTGCTCCCCTTGCTTTTGTTTGAAAGGAAATGCAGTGATTACCCCCCTATTACAGACACCTACAAATATTTACTAAAATAATGTAGCAGAGCGATTTTTTAAAAAGTTGTCACAGCTTAAATATTCCCATTACTTTAAATCTGGTTTGATTCTGCTCCAAGTACAGCTGCTTTCCTGCTGCTTCCTACACAGGAGTCCAGATTGCAGACCTCCAATTATGCCGACTCCTGGCTTGAGCCGTCGCTGATGCAAGTCAACGTCGCAGCGCTGGGTTCAATGGGACGCTGCCAGCTGAGAAATAGCAGTGCCCAGGAAAAAGAAAACCCAGAGCGATCATCATACCCTCGATGTTGGGATCCTCATGGACACAGACCGAGGGCTCTGAAACCCAGATCCGAAGAACACCTGGGTTTGTTTAGACCACCTCAGTATCTCCAGATGTCTTTCCTTCGTGAATGATGTCCCACGTGTCGCTGCCAGTTTCATTTCATTCTGGTTCTTAAAAAACTGACCTTTATTGGAACGGTGCTGGAGTGGCTTTTACCATGTGAAAGCTGTATGAATCAAATGCCATGCCAGAAATGCCATGCCAGCAGCTAACAAGGGGGTTTAGTATAAGAACTCCCTGGCCAGTATGCAGCAAGTGTGGGCTTGTTCACCTAATCAGCTTTAGGGCTCCTCCGTGCTAAGGGGGTTGTATTCTGTTTTTGTCAAACGGCATCGCACAAATGCTCCTCTGGGGCAGCTACTCAGAAAGTGTATTTGCTCTTTCAGGGCTTGCATGTCCCCCAAAAACCTGTAAGAAAGGTTTGTTTCACTGTTGCTAGTTCAGTATGCCTGACAGTTGTGGTTTGTTTTTTTCTTTCAGGTCCTATTTTCAAACACTTCTCTATTTGTCAGGTTTCACCTCTTTGGACTAAAAGTTCCCTGTTCGAGAGGTAATGTGCTCTCTAAAACTGTTCATCTGGTTTCCAGACTTCATTCTTAACAAACATATATTTCTGTGCTAAAATAATAACTATTTAAGAACTACTTTTCTAAGGAGCTCTAATGTCTTTGTATTCAGAATCAAATGGTTGAAATTTGGTCATCGTGAACATATTTCATTTGCCTAAATTGCACAAATTTCTGAGCTATAAGAAAAAAATCTTAGCTCACACATAAGAGAATCGTTAGAAGTGCGGCAGGGAAAAAAATCTCTGAAGTGTCTCTTTTTGGCTGATCTTTGAAAAAGATTCGCTCTGTAAATGCATTCCCTGCACTGGAAATGTTAAGTGATCTGACAATAGCAAAAGGTAAGCATTTGCCACAGAGCATTCAAATTTAGTGATCTCTTTTATCAAGTTATCAAAACAAGGATGATCTCACTTCCAGGGTGCAGAGACAGACTCACTGATGTTTGAGAAGTACACAGGTACCACAGAGGGAACCTGTAAAAATTTTGGAATAGGGATGGTGTGGAGTTGGGGCAGCTTTGTGAAGGAAGGAAAAACTGATGCTGAAAAGGTACCATGGACTAAATGAGGAAACAATCCTGCAGTAAGACTAGTATGTGACCAGGCAATTAAGAGCCTGATCAGGCATATGTATCAAGCTGGTAAAGTAAGGATTGCATGGATAAACTCAACTCAGGCATCTCTTAGCTTCTGAGCACTTCAGTTTGTGACCTTTGCAAAGATTCTGGAGGTTTCTACCCCCTTGGCTTAGCTGCTCTCTGAGTTTTGGTACTCATCTTGGCAGTGACAGATTTTGCTTTACCTCTGTACTTAAGTTTTTGATTACAGAGTTCCATTTTCACATTTAATGAATCAGGGAGAGTAAGGACTTCATTAGAAAGCAGAGTTTTGTCAATTTAACACCAGCTTCAGATGAATGAGTCATCCTGAGCCAGATTTTCATTTCACATCATGTACATATCACTGCGATCAAGCACTCCTGGTAGCTTATACCAGTGAAAAATCAAGCTCATACCACTATTGACTGAGCCCTGTCTTTGACCCTGGGATGCCTAGGACAGCTACATCAAGCTATTCCAGGCTCTGTTGGAGTGGAAGAGCATCTGAGACCAAAACGGTAAGTAAACCCAACTTTTTTACTACCTCATAAAACAACTAAAGAAAAAATAGTATCTGTTTCAGATGATTTCTATAGGAAGGAAATTTGAATGAGATTTTTCTCTAGAGAAAAGTATTTTCTCTGTAGTTGTGATGTTGCATAGCTTTGGTCACCTTCTCATTGAAATAGCCAGAGATTCTGTTATCATCTCAGTTCTCACACTCTGACAAAAGGCACATGTGTATTTTACTATCCGGTTTTGTAAATGCTTTGCTCCCCTCATCTGTTGCCACATTTTCGCTGTTAAAGACTCAGACTTGTCTGGAATAAGCTTATGTTTTTCAAATACTTGATTTCATGCAATACTATTATTTATGGTTAAGGCTTCACTGGGAAGAATGACAATCAATCATGACTCAAAGATGGTCTCAGTGCCAGAAGCACTCATATCCTTCTACAGGCCATCATTCTGGCTTCCAATAAGCACCAGCAGGCAGTGGATGGTCATTTCCCTTACTGTCCCCTGAGGTCATGTTAATCAGCCCTTGGCTTTACTGTCAGAAGGCATAAAAATGGGACTCCACATGCTGCACAGTGTAGGGCTGATGGATGGTCCCAGAGAAGTACTGTTGATCCTCTATCGATGTCCCCAGAACTTGTTTCTTTCTCTGATTTCAGAGATATCCACAGATGAATAGGGGTGTGGAAGCCAACTGGCTGCTCCACACATCAGGTGGTTTAAAAGATGCTACAAGTAGCTGGAGGCCGACAGCACAGTGTTTGTCATCTAGATGACTGCAACTAAGCACCTCCTTTGTAAGGCAGGACATTCAGCAGCAGGTATTGTCTCACAGAAAAGGTAACTGCTGAGGTTTCGATAATACCAGTTTCCATCAGTTTATGACTGCCACCCCAGTTCCCTGAATGCTCTTTGATATTCACCTACGTACAGCTGTGGCCCCAGACGTTCAAGAAAGAGGATGTTGGGAAAGGGAAATGATACCCCAGATGCCAATGGGTGGTCAGAAGACTACATTACATCCCAAGAACGGTGACAAGATGTGAGCTACTGGACTTGGGAAGCACAAGAATGAACACGTTGAAAAGAAAGAAAAAAAAAAAGCAAAAAAGCTGGTAAGAGCAGTGGAAGAAATACAGATAAACTGTATTGTGAGGTTTTAACAGGAAAATCAGTGCAGAACAAAACACTGAAGGCGCCACAACAGACATGAGCAAACTTTCTTGTTTCAACAAGATAGCTATCCTTTCTCACGCCTGTGCAGTCCCGTCCAAATGTGCAGTCACACAAATATTTTAAGCTGCTCTCTCCTGCCAAGCAAGAGAGTTGTTATTATGGCAGCCGACGCTGCGCTGCCTAGATGAGCCCCCAGAGAAAGCCCTCTCACCTCTCGCTCACTCGCTGGCGTGCCAGCCGATTCCCTGCACACCTGACTACGTGCTCTGAATGACGGTTACGTTTCAGTTAGTGCTTCAACCCTTTCTGGGTGTAACTTTAGCCCCCTTGAGCAGACGCACACCTGCTTTACACTGCATCTGCAGAACAGAAGAAACAAGGCCCCGAGTACAGAGATCTTGTTAAAACATGCTATAGGCAGACCAGGAGATATTATCAAGCAATTGAACAAGGCCCAATATAACTTTGGTCTTGAAATTCTGTCTGTAAACCCTGCTCCACTGGATCCGCTTGATTCCAAGCTGCAAAGCGTTATCTTAAGCAAGATGGCAGAAATGCCCGTTGTTAATTAACATTATTATTTTATTAGTCTTGGTACTTAATGGCCCAAGGCATTTTAGCTGATAATTGAGATCAAGTAACAGGGTAATTTCTTTTACACCTGAACTGTATGTAAGTACATATAGATATAAAAAAAAAGCTATACAAATACTTTAGGGTAGAGATCACTCAGTATGCAGAGTTTTCCTTAACACCTCTCAAGCTCATTTAATATTCAGGTTTGCTGTTACACAAAGCAATAAACTGACCAAAAAACAATTGCCCTTATAGATAAAGTGAACATTAAGGCTTTAATCAACAATGCTGTCAAAGTATTTAGGAGAAATTAGTTTATCATGCGTAGCAAAGATGGGTTTCTTGAGACTTCTAATGAAAGCTGATATAGCCATTATCTGATTACTGTAACGTACACTCAATCATTAATACAAAAGTCTTCTTTAGTGATCTTTGTTTTATGGCCACAGACATCCTAGGAGGAAGCCAGGAGGTGAGAAGGGGAAAGTATTGCTTCTTGCTTTTGTTTATGCCAATTCTAATGGGGTTGTGACACTGAAGAATGCTAATTCGAGACTGATGTTTATTTCTTGGCCCTGATCACAAGACGTGGGTCAGACTTACGAGAGGTCAGCAGTATTTGATGTCCTGAGGGCAAAATGATGCAATTTGAGATTAATCCAGAGGCTGTCCCAGTCTTCTGCAGGCCCAGGGATTGCCGGTTGTCATATTAAGATGGTGTGAATCCATGCTCCCCATCGCAGATGTGCTGAACCAAGTCCTGTTACGAGTAAGGAGCTGTGCCCCGGCATCCTCATGGAAATGATGATCCTGCTCTTCAGTAGCAAAAACACGGAGAAAGTAAAGATGCGTAAGGGTCTGGTAATTATTTCTCAAGTTTCTTACAGCAAACTTCACTCTGTTGTTATTTTGCTGCTGCCTTCTGCTAATAATTTGCTCTCAGTTTTTAAAGAATAGACCCCAAAAGAAATCAGTTGGCATCTGGCTCAATCAAAATGGAAAAAGTCATAATAAGGAAACTGTCTTTCAGAAAGAGCAAAGACTGTGTTCTCTGAATGTAGATTATTTTAATGACTTTGGATTTTGCAGATTGTAGTCATTATACAGCTATTTATGAGGAAGTATTATTGTTGTCTTTGTCAACAAAAAAAGCCTTGAGAACACTGTCTGTCACCTAGAATTAGTATTGCCACAAAATAAATGTTCTCTTGATATTTTTGTGGATGTTTTCACAGGATCGTTAGAGAACTTGAACCCCACTATTACTGCAAATTAAAAATTATTTAATAGTGCTGCCTGTGAAAGGGTGTTGTTTTTACAGTTGTCAAAGACCTCAGACACTGATCATTTTGTTTAACAATACATTATTTTCTTTTAGTACTTCTAGACAAATTGCAGGTGTTATCTTATGATTCTTTAAATGTCTGTGTTACTGTAAAAGCACTAGTATGAGTGAATAAATAGTCGCCTAAAATAGGTATTGATTTTGCATCTTTATAAGCAAGGTGCCAAGAACACCAATAGTATGTTTACCTCAAAAATATGAATGTCTTCATGTACCATTCAATTCACGCTGCAAGTTTTAGAGCTTTGTATCTCTTTGGAGAGAGTTCCTACTGCGTATCATTTAAGTGTCATGTAAACTTGTAGGTTAAATGGTACATTAGTCTTGTTCTGAATCAGAAATTAAATGTATCCTTTGGGAACGCTTCTAAATATTTTGACTTTAATGACTGGAGCTTTTTTAGCCTTTCTCTTTGTTAAAGTCAGCCTCAGAATTAGCTTTTTATTGCTCCCCCCGTCATTCCTTCTCCTGTCTGGAGAATCTCAGCTGCTAAAACCCACCACTGCCAAATCTGCTTCAGACTGTGGACAAAAGGGAAAGTTCAATGAAACAGGAACACTCAAGCTTTCTGTTCGTTCCATGCTGTGACTGTAAAACAATGGAGTCGCAGCAGACCTGTAGAGTGCGTAAAAGAAACGGACCTTTAAGGAATGTATGTTTTCACAGAATGACAGGGGTACTAAGCTCCCACGTTTTCCTACCGTATGAAATTCCTCACTGTATATAATTCTATCTACATTCCTGTGGTTCACTTCCTGCTGCAGCCATGATAAATGTCCTTTTATATTTAGGGATTTTAGGGTTACTCATCTTTCATTTCTGTTGTTATCAAGCCTGTATTTCAAATATCTGTCTGCATCCTGCTCATTCCAGTGTGATGTATGAGTCTACAGATAATATATGCACTCCATGCTTAAATATACCCATGCTAAGCCTCCAGAATTGAGTTCACTGTTCACTTTGTTGGATATTCTTCCTGAACCATTGCACCCCAAAGCAATCACTTCAGCACCCTCAGTTCACCTGACCTTCCTCTGCGTTTAATCCAACTCAACAGACCCATTCATTTTTCCCTAACAAAACACTGGAAGTTTCTAAATGGCTTTTCTTCCCAGGGTAGACTTCAAAATGAATACATGCTTATCCATATGTACATTTACATATGTACAATGACTGTTTGCTTGTGCAGTGGTCCTGGGGGAGACCAAACTTGAGCTGCCAATAACATAATCTGCTTTAGAGTACATGTCACAGATAGGTCTGAATGGCACCTTAAAGAATCTTATCTGTCTTCCTTGACTCAGATTTATATGTTTGTATCGGGTCTGGCTGAGCCAGAATTGGTTTTCCCCTGTAGCAGCCCTCATGGTGCTGTGTTTTATGCTGGGAGCTGGCAGGGTGTTGATAGCACACTGGTGTTGTGGTTACTGCTGAGTAGTGCTTACACAGCACCAAGGCTCTTTCTGACATTTCCCCCCACAGTGGGACGGGGTGGGCAAGATCTTGGGAGGGGACACAACCAGGACAGCTGACCCGAACTGACCAAAGGGATATTCCATACCATATGACGTCTGCTCAGTATAAAGCTGGGAGAAAGGAGGAAGGGGGTGGGGTCACCCTTGGTCCTCCAAGGCAACCACTACGTGTATTGGAGCCCTGCTTCCTGAGAAGGCCCGACATCGCCTGTTATTGGGAAGTAGAGAATAAATCTGTTTTCTTTTTTTTGCTTCCGTGCGCGGACCTTTGCTTCGCTTTGCTTATATTAAAACTGCTGTTGTTTTACCCACAAGGGTTGTTTTGTTTTCCTATCTTATTTTCTTTCCCTTCTTTGCCCTATTGAGAAAAAAAGGGGAAAGGGGGGGAAGTGATAGAGCGACTTGGTGGGTACCTGGCATTTAGCCAAGGTCAAACCACCACAGTGTTAAAAGGTAAAGTCAGGTGAGATGTGTCCAACGCATAGTGCCCAAATGATCCATTCACAATGAGGAGGCTGATTCATCAGATGCTGTAAGACAGAGCATGCAGAGAAATGGCAGGTCTCCAAAGCTCAATCCAAGATTGATCCAGAGAAGACTCAAAACTCTGATACTGATCAGATTTACAGCAGACTTAATTTAAGAAGCAGTACGATTAGCAAGGGTGGGAAGGAATGAAAAGGGGAAGACTGGGGAACATATGAGTAATAGCAATACAGTCATATGTTCACAGCAACTATGCACAACAAGGTAGTTGTGAATCAAAGTAGTTTCAGTTATTACTAGGTCTGGTTTAATTAATAAATAAAGTTATCTCTCCTCAATTACCAATCAAGCTGGGTACCTTTGGCAAGGTGTTTTCTTCAAGCATCACAGTAAAAAGTGGATTTTGAAGAAGGATTTAAAAGGCAGACGCAGCTGGGATGGATAAGGGATCCTTATGGAAGGACAGAAAATTAGTATTGCCATGGGAGGAAAGGGTGGACATGATTTGACTCACTGGTCTTCCTTCTGTCTAACAGACATGTAAGATGACTTTGTCACTGTGGAAAAGTCTGCTGCAGTTGTAAGATCGACCATATTACCTGTCTCCAGGAATCTCTAGTATGCAAGTCTTACTTTCTTCCTCCATAAAATGCCTGTGAACATTTCCCTCAAAGTAAATCCTGCCACTGAGATGAATAAATATGTTAATAATAACATATAATTATTGCAATTACTCTAGCCCAGCCTGTATATCAGATCTTCAGTAAGTTTCACAACCCATTCATACACAATCACAGTGCGTTCTCCACTGACCCTGATGCATTCCTCACAACATTTAGGAGGGAGAAAGGGAGCAAAAGAGGGAACAGGCAGAAATATATGCTGGTCAGAGAAATACCCCGAAGAACTATTTTTCCTATTTTAACAGTTTCCTCTGGTTCAATTGAATTTTTTCTGTTTACTGGTTATTTTCCCTGTATTTTTTAGATTTTCACAATTCATTAACATATAATTCAACAAGTCAGGAGTTTTCAGGATTACATTTCCAACATTTGTTTCTCCTTGATATATTTCCACTTATTGAATTAAAAAAATAATATACTTTAAAGTTAACACTTATTGTTCTATTTACAAAATCTCTTCTCTAAGTAACTTAAATTCCTGGATGTTTCCTCCCTATTTTATGTGATTCTAATTGAATATCCATTATGCGAATACTGTAATTAAGAAGACAAATATCACAGTTACTCCAGAGTGAGTCCTAGAGCTACTGTCCTAGAGCTTTAGGTCACCCTGATTTGGGGTAGTGGCGAAGTCAATGATGTAATTAAGAAAGTCCTGCAGTCTTCATAAATATCCCAAGGTTATCCTCCCCAGATTTATGCCTTTCTCCTTTCCTTGCCACTCCAAGCTCTGTCCCTGCCAATACCTGCCACAGGGAAAACGGGACCCTCACAGAAGGCCTCTGCTGTGCTTCCAGCAATCTCTGTCAGCCAGATACAGGATACTGAGGGTGGCTTTAATTTATTCTTTCCTTTTTATCTGGTGTAAAGGAGCAAAAGGGCTGAAACTCTCACCTTTTCTCTCTTCGTTAAGGATAATGTATTCAGATCTCTCTGAACAGAATTGCCTAGTACTGTAGGTGTGTTGTACTAGGGAAAGAGTGTTACTTGTTCCATTGCTGGAAAGTCTAAACACAGTTAAGACAAAGGCAACCAAGTTTCTAACACCTCTTGCAGTCCCTGTCTTGGAAGAGGAATTGCCATAAGAGGTACTATTAAAGACTGCCCAACAAGGGATTTCTGGAGATCATTTTTGTACACTGGGTGTATCTTTTAAAAGGGGTTTTTAAAGTGTTAGGAAGAGCCTTAGAATACATGGGGATCTGCATATACACGTATGTCTCTAATACCACTTAATTCCTCCAGTGCTTTTTACCCAAAAGGATTTATCTCGTAGGCTCTGAAATAGACCTAGCAAGCAGGGAAGTCTGCTGGCTCAGTAATAGCGATAAAAGTCAGATATCATAATGCTTCCATTTCATTAGGAAGCTATCTGTCTCCTGGTTGTGGCTGGTTATGACCCAGGAAAGAGTGGATACATGGCTTGATACAGCATAGAAAATATAAGTTATATATTAATGATCACATGCTGTTTCTATCTCAAAAGGACAGTTCTCTCGGTTCTAGTTGTACAGTGTTTGATTTGGTGGTAGAAGGAAAGGGAATAGATGATTCAGTTCCTGTAATCTGTAAAAAGCAACAACAATTTTAACCTGTATTTCCCCTTCAGTCATACTCTCATCTCAGTTAAGGCTTCTTGTTTGATGTTTTCCTCCACTGACTATGACCATCCTTTAAAACACTTGAGATGAAGTCAGGTAGATCAAATAGAGCATGGTATCATCTGTGTACGCTCTAACAGCATTAACATACATCAGTGAAGGGAATGGATTACTTCCCCATTCAATCTAAACTCATTTTTGCCCTCCAGTGCCATATGTGTATGGCAGACTAAGGACAAAGAGGATCGAGTAACATTAATTGCATGGTTTGGGGTACCATTTAGACTAGCCATAGCAGAGAATTAGACAGATAAAGCTTTTGGTTTAGAAGTTTGTGTGTTGGTAGGAAAGGACAGTGTATCACCTGGGCTAATTCAGTCTCCTCAGTACCATTTTGGTGAGCTGAAGTGACAACTGCAGTGTTTTACCTCAAGTTCTAGGTTGAGAACCGTATTTTGGTAAGATATTAAAGCTCTTCCTGCAAAGCCCTGCTACTTTTTCCATATATAGAAGCACTATAAGTGTTCAGTCATATTGCTCGAGAAGAAAACAATATATCTAGCTAATCCCACATATTCACTGTGCATTATACCTTGCTTCCCATTTATTATAAACTTTTCTCCCTTTGCAATAAATTGATATCTTTTTTTTTTTTCCTTTTCAGTTTTCCTGATTCCAAATCTCTCACTAAGCTTGATTTGCTGCTTCTGCTGGGCCACCTAAACTATGCCATGTGTATCATACCTCAGGGTAGATCATTAATTCCTACCTCTTTGATTTAGCTGCAGCCTCCGTCAGATTTCTGCATCATTTTATCTCCCTCAGTTTTTTTCTGCCAGTTTGAAACTCAGCTTTGGTTCTGCCTCCTTAACATTAGAAGAAAGTACATTTCTTTTACTTTGACCTCATTTTCTCACCTGACAACACTTGGCTTTTTACTGATGTCTCCCCAAATCATGTTTTTTCCATTTAGTACTAAGGATAGCATTTCCATGTTTCAGCAAAAGCAGCTATTTGCGTTCCTATCATGTTCAGAGTCATCTTATGCGTCTGCCTCTGCAATTCTGAGTTCAGTGCCAAAACAATTTGGGAATTTGTATTAGAGCTAGAAAGCCTTTCTACTATCTTGATAGCTTAGCTGTATTTGCTGTCACAGTATTAATACGGGCCAGTCGATTCTGCATTCCTCAGTACATTTGCGTTCTCGCTTGTGCTCTGGATCACTGTTGGCCACTGGTTTCTAGTCAAACATGTTCATATTCAGTGATGCATTTATCAAATAGCTGGTAAAATTTCTGTTACTGTGCAAGAATTCAGATCTCTAACTTCCAGGCTAAACCTACAGTTCAACCATTTCCATATTTAATTCAATACTAATTTCCTTCACATTTTACTCATTTAATCTGAGTTCACATTCATAGTCTCCTCAGAGTCACGTCCAATACAACATTAGCAGTCCTTTCAGCAAAGTTAGGGTAATGTATCTTTCTTTTATCAAATAGTGCCACCAAAGCTTAATTGTTAATGCTCTTCAGCTTAGATGGTCCACAATTGCTTGTCTCAGTAGTTTTAGCTCACTGTAATGCTCAACAACCCACCACATCCACTGCAGATTCATCAGAAAAAGCATCTGATTTAACAAAAGCAGAAGCTGGCCTGGCAACCCTGGAGATCAAAGTACACTAATGTATTTACAGGAGCTGAACATGTAACTGTACAATCTTCTACCATATTTCACTGTGTAATGTGTATCACTTTTTATTCTGGGAGGCCACCTTTACAGGTTGGTCCTTCAGTTCCAGTACCCTTTTAGTCCTTCTGAGTCCAGAAAGCAGATGACATGCTAGCTGTGGCTACAATTTCATTTTGTTTTGTACATATCTATCCATCTTCAACTCTTACCAAGGCACCCAAAACACATCAAATTGTACCAATCTTCAGTTACTACTAAATGGAGCCACCACAATACTGATGTCCTCCATCTCCACAACCACCATCTATTTTTTAAATTAATATATAGATCAGAATAATTTTCTCTAATAAAAAGCCACAATTGTGTCTACTACATAGCAGGCATGACTTACGTGCTCATTTTCACGGAAGCACTTTGAAATCCTCATCGCTACATGCTGTAGAGATTTGTGCCTGGAAGATTTTTTTCTCCTTGAAGAGTTTGCCTTCTGAGTATGGTTTCAGTGCATAGACAAAACAGACCGCAACAGGGGACCAGAGGTTATAAACCCAAAAAGGTTTAGTAGAAAAGCAATGGTCTCAATTTGCCATTTGGTCTAACCAAAGGCAAAGAGGAGTAGTTCAAAAGCTTCATGACAGAGCATTTTCAGGGAGAAAGGTACAGGAAAACCATTTAGTTGTTTTGACTGGGTGAGCCGGTATTTGCCAGCACAGACAACAGGCAGGTTATCATGGATGTCATTACCAGCACAGAGCAGGCAGGAATTATTAGTTTGTGGCATGTGTGGTTCTGACAGATGGGGTGACACTGTCCTCTGGTCTGTAGGAGACTTCTCCTATTCTGCCTCCCTTCCTGTCCCTGACACTTCTTCCTCAGTGTGCTCAGTCATGCCCTGATCATAAGCGCTCACAACCTCAGACAAACAGGCATCCTGGCTCATGCAAGAACGTACCCTGTATTATCCTGGGCTTTGCATTAGTGTAATGCACTAAGAGCTTTTATTTTATTTATTTTGGCTGGACAATAGGTGTGGATTAACAGTGCATAATACTGATTTACTCCAAGGCTGTTGTGTGATCTCTTGCTTTACAATCCAGCTACTGGTTGGAATTTCCCAAAGGCTTTGCACCCCCCACAGCTGGGACTAGATTTTCAGAAGATTTCTGCTCCCATGCAAGCACCTAAATAAATGTCAAGATTTTCCAGGAGCCCTGCATGTTTAGTGCTGCATGGACTGGCACTATGAGATTGGCTCTTGAAAATTGAGCCCTGTGAAGTGGGGATTGTGCTATTCACTATTTGTGAAGCTTTTTCAAATGAGACTTAAAATCATTCCCAGTATTTTCACTCATTAGAGATCATAAAGAGCTATGTGCAACATAAATAATTACATCTCTGCCTGCCCCTCTCTCTCTGCAACTCTCTATAGAGAAGATACTTCTTTCCTAACAGAGAGTGGCCCACTCATCTGTGACGCTGAATCCCTGTGGTTCATAAATGGCTCACCAGAGGCAGTGGGAAAGACTGTATCTACAGTATAGCTGGCACAGGTGCCTGAAGTGGTGGCTTCATTTCCACAACTGATGCTTTACTTTGTGATCCATGCTAGTGAAGGATGGTGGGTTTGTACAGATTATTATTTATGCCATTATGTCAGTCATATTGTTCAAATGGATTCAAATAAATTAGTCTTTCCAAGACTTGAACCCATTCCTGAATTACTACATAAATTATTAAGTAGCCTGCATTCAAACTTTTTACAGTATTGCCTGGTTTATAGATTGGTAGGAAGGATTTCATGATGTAGGAATGCCACATTAATTTTACATTTAATAGTGATATTTCATTGCTTCTAAAACTTTTCACACTATCTCATTTCTTGTAGCCATTCCTAAGTCATGTTTTTATCTGCCAAGATGACATGTTCAAAGAGCTTTGGCAAAGCTTGTACGAAAAACTTGTATGAAAAATAGGATGTTGAGTAGCACTTCCCAAATGTGAAAGAGATACAGCAGAGTGTTTTAGAGGCCAATTAATTATGGAATAATTCCTGCAAACTGTGGCAGTAATTAATGAGTGAGTAACATGCAGTATTTAGAAGTGAACAGCAGTTAGCAAACACTATGCATCATTTTGTGACTGTAATACAAGAAACAGTCCTGTACCCATTTATTGATTATGGGTATAAACAGATTCCCCTAGTTAATCATGTGTCTTGTGCTTATATCATCTAGTTCTAATCTGAAATGTGACTAGGTGGAAAAAAAAAAGCGCACTTTCTTTCTTGCATGCATTCACAGGAGAGAGAAGCAAGTTTCCATAAGAGTTTGCTTGGGTTGAGAAACTGGCTGTGATTAATTCAGGGAAGATAGTTCAGGACCACACTGGCCCAGAGAAATTAAGACTTTAGTGCACATCAGGAAGAATGCATGATATAACTGGAGTGCTCAGGTGGCTTTCCTCTTACCTGTTCCCTGGGGGGCCAGCAGGACTGCACCCTTTCCCTACCCTTTAAGCTTTGTGAAGCAGTTCATACACAGCCCTGAGAACAGGATGAGTGCGACCTGTTCCCTTAGCATATCGTGAGGAAGGTCTCCCCAGCTTCTGTACACATTTCTGATCTGGCACTGAATAAACTTTTTCAATTTGTGTATTATCAATGAAATTTTCCACTAGCTTGTTCAATCAGTCTCACCAGCCAAAATCTACTGACAACATCACTGATCTGCAAGATCAGTTTTAGTACATCTCCATCAGTTCCTTCTGGTTTTAGATCATCAGGAAAGACCTTCAGGAAAGGGACCGTTTCTTCCACTATGTTTGTACAGCACTTAGGACAGAAAGCAACCAATATAAATTGGCAAGTCTATGAAATAGTTTACTTCATCTTAAAAAAAAAAAAAAAAGAGATGTTGATGAAAAGTAAAAAGAACAGAGACGTGACCATCAGAGCTCAGCCAAATATGGAGAACTGAACAAGGAAAAGTAGCATTTTAACTTCTAAATGGAAGAAAGCTGACTGTTTACATCACTAACAACATAAAAAAGAAACCCAGAGAACATTTTTTCATAGAGTGTCACTATGCTTTAAAACTCAAAGTTGTTTTAGCATTGCCCTTTAAAGATCACAAAGAGAATCAGCTTACTGAAATGCATTAAGACTGGTGGTTTTCCATTAACTGCTTCCAATAGGATAAAAAAAGTAACAGAGAAAAAGAAGCCTTTTGTAAAGAAACTTACACCTGCTGCCCAGGGTGTCTGCCCATCCACTGGAGAATGTTTAGGTATGTTCAAACTGGAAAAAGTTGAAAAATACTGCCAGGACAGTGGGTCTATTCACCTGAGAAAGGCATGCAGAGATCTTTATATGCATTAATATTCTTGATGCTTACTTTTTTAAACATGCTTAGAAAGATCACGAGCAAAACATTTGGGTCCTGACTTCTGTGATTTGTCTTAGATACCCCATTTTCCAAATTGAGAGCATCCAGAATTTGGTTAGCAGTAGTGAGGACTTCAGCTCATCTGACTGGTTTAGAGTAGGTAGTACCTTCTTCCTGGCTGTCTGCTGTAACATGTCTGGGGCTTCCTGTCCTGTCAAGAAAGCAGCCTTACTACAAAACCAATTTAAGACTTGAATGACCGGCTCTTGAAGAAGGTGCTCAAGTCACAGCAGTTTTCCATGCAACAAGCACTCTTCCCAAGGGCACCTGTGTTTTGGTCTTGTTTCATGACTACAGCCTAGTGGCCTTAGAACTGGACAGCTAGCACTTGGCACCTCACTCTACATTGAAAAGGGCCCGATTTTCAGATATGAAGGAACTGCAACAGTTCCACTGAAGTCAAATATATGGGTGCTGGCCATTCTGGATGGGTATTTTTACGTGTTTGAACCTAGTTAGTTGAACTTTTTAAGACATTAATCAGGTGTGTGAGCACACCATTCAAAGAAAAAGCATGCGATTCATGCAGTATTGTCAAAATACTTGCAAGACCACCACTAATGAATTTAAGCTCCCACCTGTGTGCTTTTTTTTCCTTAGGCATATTAACAGTCTTGGCAGGAGGTGTCAATCTGAACTCAAAAGAAGGCTCATCTTTCCTCACAATTCCTTCTTAAACTAAATAGCGGAAGTATCAAATGTGAATTATTGACAGGTTGAGATTGATCTGTCACAAGAGTATTAAGAATTTATAATTTCTGACCAAAAAAAAAAAGCTGCAGCTACTTTTATAGATGCCTAAACTGCTTTTATTTTGTCAAAGAAGGAGAAAAAAGTCAAATGCCGAATGTATGTAAAAACAACCATGGGACTGCATTTCTTTTTGCTCACTTTCTTATGGAAAGGAGAGTGTTAAACTGCCATCCACTAAAAGCAGCGATTTTATGCTGAGGTCTCCAAGTCAGTGAATTTACATTTCGTAAGAACACCCTGAGGGGCTTTCAGCTACTTTGCTTAAAAGGTAGACAGATACATTTACAGCAGCGCATGCAGAGCTCCATGTGCTAACATGGCCACATAGCTGCAGATTCGCTTTCTGGCACATGTGTGTTAGGGGTGACTTAGTTCTAAGCAGGTAATGCATCAGGACACTTTTATGTGTTGGCTGGGAATACAGTTCAGTAAAGAATGTGACTGTAATTACCAGTAACGAGGGTATAAATTTCTGATACCTGCTTTGTTGGCTGAATTTTGCTAGTGTTTCTAAGCATTTACATTTTACAATTGCCTTATTTATAGCCTGAAATTTGGTACACTAGTTTTTCATGCATGTGAAATGCTTTTTATTGCATGTGGTAGGAAACTACTGCCTTCACAAAGTAGCCTTTCATAAAAATATTATAACCAATTTAGTTTAAAATATGTTAATGTTATAATAATAGATTATTGGAGATTTTTAGTTGAAACACATTAATCCTATAGATCGTCTTTTTCTTATTTCAAATAAATAAAAACCTTATATCACTGTGTTCAAACTCATACAGCTGCTACAAAGAAATCATTTGCAAATTAAAAAAAAAATCTCCTATATTATCCCCCCAAACTGGGTCATATCTGCTATGTGGAGTAACAATAGGAAATCTGACATACTAGTTCACCCGTAGCTTCAACCACCCAACATGCAAGACAGCATTTTTTCATTTCTATTCCAAAGCCATTCAAGCAACTTGCCCGTACAAACCATTCCATCCACTTCATCACGTGGGTCGAGCAAACAGGTTTTGGGGCCAGTCTGCCATTCACAGCAGAACATTTGGAAATGTGACTTTCTTTGACGGCTGAGCTTTCCAAGACTAAACTCTCGGAAGGTCTGCATGTTGCTAGGCTTGACATCTGGACACAGAATAAAGCACTGTAATTGTGAACTAATACTTGAATATTTTATGGATCCCCTGCACATGGAAAAGTATCTGGGACAAAACTTGTCCTAATTCTGTTTTTTCAGCACACATCATACTTGCATCACAATCTGGGACTAGGATGTCCAGTCACTGTAGGAGTAATACATTCCAAAGCTGTTCCCTTCTGCAGGTAGAGCAATGCATGTCTTCAATAATATTTTATATCATTTTAAGAATAGTTCAAGTTGACTGAAGTCAATGTATTAGGGGGTCACTTTGCCTCACTACTCAAGTCCTAAATCAAATTAATATGTACCTTTGGTGTTTGGTGTTGGCTTTCCTCAATGATGAATAAGGCCCTTTGATGATTCCTGTTTTCTGAGCCAAAAGATACAATTTCCAGGCCTTATTTTGGTTTTAGCTCTTGACTTCAGTAGAGTTGCACCAGATTTATAAGCATATCAGGGAAAGCAAAGTTAGCCTCTTCATATTTTAATTTGAAAACAACTTCAATGGAAACGTCTAAAGGTGAGTCTTTGATTCTGTATTTAAGTGGTTTATCACAAAGATATCTGACTCTCTTGGAAATACTTCCTGCAGGATAGGCTGAGGTTGGCCAGGAAGAGTCCTAAGGGAGGAAGGAGAGGAAAAAACAGAGATCACAGGTCCTGTATGAGCTGTCCGTGGAGCAGCCTCTTACAACAGCAGGGCCCAAGAAGAGACTGCTCGTCTCTTCCCACCTGCTTTAAAGAACAAATAGCATGAAACAAGGTGAGGAGGAAGTAGACCACAGTCCTGCTCCTCCTCCACTTTGATACATAATGGAGTAAGAGTACAAGAGGGTGTTCCTGATCTGAAAATGTGGGTGAAAGCACAACTATGCATCATTAATTATAACACTATTTTTGTTAGTATACTACGCAACTCAATCACAGCAGTGGCTTGAACCTGGCATTGACTTCAATCCTGTTTCCTGTCTTCAAAATGAAGCTAACTTTCGGCTTTTAGTACAAATATCACAATAGCAGCTACTCTTCATAGAAGAGTCTGCACCATCTTTAAACTGGAGAAGAGCACGTGAGCGCAAATGAAGACACCCCTTGGTAGGCATGATTTCCCCCTCTGCTCACCGAAAAACATAAAACCTTCACCCTGACCACCAGTAAGGTTTGCATATAAACTGTGCATGACTGGATCTAGCATCTACTGGACGACAGCCTGTTTCATTTCAGTTTTACCTGATGGACAATGTACTTGAAAAGTAATGTCAGGAATATAACAATTCTGTTTCAGAGGCAGGAGGGAAAGTCCAGTTTCAGAGCTGACTCGCATTCCAGTGTCAAATGGAAATGTTTTTAAAAGTGAAAAAGTTAAGAGGGACGTTTAGACATATCCACCAGAGGACTGCTAACAGCCAGGTGGGCAACTTGCTTGCTTACAAGTGGAAAAGCTGAATTTAAATTCATTGTCCTGCCTTTATCCCTACTGGGACTGTGCCCTCTGACACTATTGTGGATACCAGGAATCTAACCACTGGCCTGCAGAGTAACTCTTTGGACTGGAGAATGGTGAACCATTCACACAACAAATACTCTGATAAGGCTGAGAGAAAGTGGGAGAGGCAGGTAGATAGGCAGACGTGCAGTATAAATCGTCTCCACACCTAGGCTGGACAGTATATGGGGTCACCAGTTCCCCAGGTAGTCACACTACTTCCCAGGTAGTCATTCTCTCTTCTCTTTCTTTCCTAAAAATTCCAGCCTAGCCCTGAGAAATTTTCATTGAAACCAACACACTTCCATGAAACATTTTGTATTTTTGTAAAATGCTGTATTTTGACAGAAGAATGTTTTCTAGAAGTTTTTTTCAAACAATTGTCATGACAAGCTCTAATGGATGCTAGGGGTGTTTTTGACAATCCAGATAATAGAGAGAAACATCAGCTCAAAAGCAACATCAAATCTTAGGGCACGATTCTGGAAGAGCCCATTGCTCATACTGACACCGTGACTGTCAGCCTCAGTACAACACCTCAGATCATTACTCTGCCATTCTTACCATGTAATAGCAGAGAGTTAGGGTCAAAACATACCACCCTTCTATGCCATCACAGTACCTTTAAAAGCCAAAACTTCATTCTCAAGATATTTCACCCAAGATACAATGTAAAATTGATATAAAGAACAGAGCGCTAATGTTCCTGACCATATGAACTACTCGGAGATACCACATCCTATCGATAATAGATTTCCATGGTACCAGCAGCTGTGTTCCCCCGAAACCTAAGTCACCAGTCTGAGGAAGTTTAGAAGGGATGACCTTTCATGCAGTAAAGAACTTTTCAATGTAATAGTGGAAACAGAAATCCTTTGTTTTCCTCAATTCTCAAGACAGCGGCTTTTCATCCTATGTTCAATCAGGGCTCAGCAGAAATATTTAAAAGGAGAGAAGAAAGGCTTTGTTTTTACATGGCCCTAAAGCTGCTTCTCCCTCCTCCTCCTCCCCTTAACTTCTGACAGACTTTTAGGCTCCATAACATCAAGCAAACTTTATTAGACTTGGATTCACCATGATTTTAAAGGCAGGTGTCAACATTTAGAAAAACCTACTGTGTGCAACTTTGTACATTTAAGCGGATGTGACCTTTTTGAAAAGTCAGATTATTTTCTTATGCTTGATTTCCATGTGGTTTACACCAGCAGAAGTGTGATCAAAGTGTAATTTGCAATATTTTGAGCAGTTTTTTAAAGGGGCAGAAACAGCCATATGCAGGCTTCCCTGGATTTCAAGTTGACTTTTGATTAGCTTTTTGTGCAGGTATTCCAGGTGTTGCCATTAGTTAGACATTCTGATTCTTGCTTTCTAATTATATAGTCCACAATTACTATCACCTTCCATTTCAGTTTTGACATGACATGATCTATTTGTAGATATATTTTGGGTACTCCAGGAACTGGAGCTCCAGCTAGGTATGATGCGACACAAATTGCATGTTGCAAATTATATGTTCAGGTCTCTGGAGCACAGCTTCATTCGTCAGCCTCCCAGGGGGGCTGGGAAGTGTAACAGCGACAGTCACTTACCTGCCTGGTGAGAAAAAGGTATTGAGGCAGCTGGCTGTCTTCTGCAACCAAACGGGTGGAAGGACTCAGCCCACAATTTGATGGGCTGGCTGCTGCTGGGGAAGAAAGACACAGGGGACTCCTTGAAAAGGTCCTTTAGCTGGAAAAAAAGATAAAAGCTGATTCTTCCAACCTCAGCATTGACCTGAGTAGTAGAAGACAACCAGGACCCTTGTGAGTCTTTCTGGCTGCAGTGGTGGCAGGCTGGGGCTGGAGAACGGGAAGGCAGTGGTGTGGATACCTTGTCTACCCAGGGTTCCAGTGTGAATCAGCTACACAAAGACGACTTGCAGTGTCATTTCTATACCAACAACATTCAAAGTACTTCCTTCCTCGAGAATCCTGACCAAACACAATATGCTCAAGTCTCAGGGAATTCTGCTTGTTATTTTGGCCTCTAAATAGTATCAGTTCTTGAGGCAAAATGCTGCTGTTGCTTACACAGGCCCCTAGCCACCTTCATAAAACCAAACTACCAATGAAGCAGCATGTCTTCCCATGTGGGAGAGAAACAGCAAGTGCTGCACAAAAGTAAAACCATGTAATGATCACACTTTAACATAAATACCAATATTTAATACCCTGTAGGCACTACAAAACACCCACACTGGGTGACAGAAAGACTTATTCACAGACAGCAAAATTAGAAAAACTGAAATCAAAATTTCTGTATTTCTTTTTCAGAATATATTGGAAGTATGTCATGTCCTGAGATATACCAATGTATTTAAATCTCTAATCCTGTTTAGTGGTATTTCCACTACAGAATGTGACAAAGAGCATCAGCATTTTTTTTTTCCTCAAGTGACATCACATTTTACATTATTTACACTTATGCTGACTGAAAAAGCTTAGCTGGGAAAACAACTGTGTACAGTAGTACAGCACCTTATTTCTATTTTGAAATAAAATTGGAACAATTTTGAATTTAAATTGAGAAAGACTTGGCTAGAGCTAAGCATCCTTTGTGCACAATGAATCAGTGATATATTTCCCTCCCTTCCTTTTTCACTTTTAAAGTCCTCTAATAGAGCACACCCATCCTAACAAATTGTTCTAAATGTCTTTAGGACATATTATGAGACTACTGTTTATCAGGACTTAAAACAGACGAAAGGACAGCTCTACACATGTGAACATCTAGAGCATGACTGCACAGTTTTCAAAATTTTCTTTATGGATGTTATTTAAAAGTGACAGCCGTTTTGTAAGATCACGGACCACTCTCTGTCCATCTATTCCATTCTGCTTTGCTGCTGACATTGCTCGGGAGCGTGGTGCTGGGTGTCCTAGGCAAAGTTGCACTGAGGAGCATGAAGGCAGAAGGGTACTTACTGCTTGAGCCTCACTGGCTTGCGTTGCCACTGTGGTTTGGTAGCCAGTGCCAAATGAGGGAGTACTGGTTTACTTTGGAACCTTTTACCTGACAATCAAATACTTACTTAAAAAAAAGAGCTATCTTTCAGTATGAGTCTAAGATTGAGCTCAATTTAGGCCTCTCCTTTTAAAACATTCTAACTGCAGGCTCTTTTGGGATCAGAAGTACAGTTAGAAAGTGGAAGAAGAGGAGGATAAGAGGACAAGATCCATGGGCCATTCTCTGCATACTGTCTTGATTTTCACCAAATCCAACCCAGGATTTCCCCTAGGTTAACCCCCATATATAAATAGTGGCTTAAGAGAAGTGGGCAGGAACACAGCTGCAGAGTCTTAGTCATGTTTCCAAAAGAGAATCTGGCCCATCTTGAAAAATGAAGCCTGGAATAATCTAGGTTGTAGCAGAGTAATATGGATTATACCTACACTGGAGATGTACTAAAACAAATGTGTTGCGTGCAGCTTGACCAGGAAGGAGGCATGAAGTATAGCATATATGAAGCAAAACATGTAAAAGACCATGGCAGCAATAGTGGTAGAGTTTAATTATCTAGACCTCAGAGTGGATTACATTAAGCAGAGGAAACAACGCTTGATCTGGTATAGGACTGCTTTCTAATTTAATGTGTACATAAACCGACAAGGAAGGGAAGAATGCCAGATGTGGTATTAAGCCACACAGAGAATATGATTTAGGACATTAAGGTATAAAAAAGTAGGAGAAGTGACTGCTAAGCTAAAACAGCTTCTGCAGCAACATTCTCTACTCCAGCTACAAGGTGCACGTACCCTCCAAAACGGAGAGCAGAGATACGAGCTGCCGTGCCTACACATCCCCGCTGCAGCAATAGCTGGGCCCACGAAACCTCTCACCCACACCTACACAGCTCTGGTCCAGTGCAAAGTGCTCGTACAGGCAGCGTGCGTGCTGCAGCCAGCCGGTACCTGCGTATAGACCATCTTTCAAGCAGGCGGTGGAGACCTCGTAGATAAACTATGGTAGTTTTACATCACCTCTGCCCTCTCTTGATCTGCTTAATGATCTGCAAAAGCAGGCAAGCAATGCCTGCGGGCTTGGGGGCCTGTTTATGTTTTTTAGCTGCTTCTTGGAGGTGCTTTCCGGGTCACAGAGCTGTCGGGAGTCACCTCCAGAAACATCCCTCCCAAGGCAACTCCCTCTATGCCCTCCCTGTATACAGAGAGCCTCACAGCAGGTCTCTGAAGTGTAACATCTTCATGCATAGAAGCAAAAAGTTTATCAGGTGGGGACTCAAGTTCATAACAACAGTGGGATGGAGCATGATGCAGTAAATCTAACACAGTCATGTAATCAAACACAAAAACATACAGAAGTGCCACAAAAAGCTTAGCATAGACATACAGCAGTAATAACCTTCTAGGAAGAAAAAGGAATTTATTTCAGAACCAGGTCAGATTATTCTTTTTCCTGAGGAAATATAAGCTTTCCTCCAAAAGGTGTTCTGGCAAGTTTCAGGTTTCCTTGTGAACACCCTACAAAACATTGTTTAGAGCTCTTAACACCAGGCAGCATCGCCGCTATGCCGTGCTAAAAAGCCTTGGGTAATTTATGAGCTATTTCACATACAAGGCCAGATTCTGGTCTCACGCCACACGCTGTAAAACTAGAGCCACTTCCACTTCAATATATCCAGATCCAGACAGGTTCACCACTTGGGCCCCTACCACGGTTTCAGTTTCCTCTATTGTGTTATTATTATATTACTTAGCAGGTCTGCCGATGACACTGCATTCAAAATGGAGCAATTATAAACACTGGCAGGAAATGCTGGAGTAGCAAATGCTTTTTAAAAAATGGCAAGGATGTGAAGAAATTCAATGGAGATCTTTCATGTGATACATGAAAAGCAGAGGACTGGGGAAGGAATCAGTGGGGCCACGAAAGGCAGTGAGTGAGAAGTCAGTGACAGATGAGACTGATGCTGCACTGAGCCTGAATTAATATCCTTTGCCTGAGTATTTACAGAAGAAGCTGAAGGTCACATCCTGGAAACAAGGATCCATTTTCTTGAGGGGGAAAAAATTAAATGTTAAAAGGCTTTACGATCCAATCTGGACAGGTAGTTAGTTAATTAGAACTATTAAAAGTTGACAGGACCCAAGACTTAGATTAACTGCATCTCTGAAGTTGGAAGGAAATAGCAAGGGAAATTGGCAAACATTTAGTAATACTGCTTGATAGCTTCCTGAGGAAGGTATATCTGGAGATGCCTAGAAGGTAGCTACTCCAGCTCTACTTTTAAAAATAATAATAGTTTAAAAAAAAAAAAAAAAAAACCCAAAAAAAAACCAAACCAAACTTTATTTTTTTCATTTTTAAATCAAGGGAGGATTTAGGAATCCACTCACCAGGAATCCCAACTGCAGCCACAGAATGGATATTGGAAAAATTAATATGGGACGGGGTTATGCAACATGTAGAAACAGCCAGTCCAGGGAAGGAAAGGCAGCTGGATTCACACTATGTCTGTCAAATGTGCTTTAAGTTCTTTCACTACTTTCCTCAACAGAGAGGCAAAAGTGAAGTGACAGGCATAATTTATCCAGATGGAAGAGATTCATTGGTGTCGCACCCCACAAAGAGATTGATCTGTAGAATCAGTAAAGCACGGTATAGAAAAAGCGCAATAGCAAATGGCTTCAAAATTATCTGTAGGACAAGAAGCAAGGTGTCAGCAAAATGGCACGGTTCAGGGTGACTAGAGGGACAGGAACAAGGCAGTACTCCCAAATTTCAGCACCATACCCTCTTTTGTTCAACTTTTATATAAATGGCCTGCAGGGGATATAATTTTTAAAGCGGAATTTTTTGCTGATAGCACATAAGTGTAAAATGGTGCACAGAGCAAGCAAATTTAAAATGATTTGAATAAATTAGGCTTATGGACAGATAAAGGGCACATCCAGTTCAGTGCGGCAAAGTAAGACATAATGACTGCAAGGCACCAAATACAATCATAGGCAGGAAAAAGGGAGGAGAAGAGGGAATACTGACCAGGGGAAAGGATATAACATAATTACTGATAAAATAGTAAATTAATGCTTAGAATAACTGGAAAAAACAAAGACAGGCAAATTCTTCATGCTCAAAAAGACAAACCAATTCTTCATACTACATGCTGAGTTGTCTCTTCAGTAAAGCTGAATTGAGACACCTTTTCCAGCACTCTAAACATACTGACATAAACCCCCAGAGTTTGAAAGTAAAGAGCCACATTGTCTCAATAAAGACACAACATGATAAGACTTTTAAAATATATTTTCCCCTCCCCCCAGCAAACAAACACGCAAAATTACTTTCTTGCACTTTTAATGTTAATTTGGGGTCTATCTCTGTAAAAAAACCAAGCATAAATAAATTGAAAGGTAGTTATTACCGGTGAAAACAGCCTTTTTACTGCAAAGGTTATGACATTAACCCAGGGAAAAATTCATGAATATTCACAATCACCATTTTTCATTAAGAATCATAAAATGAAATGTTGAGTAGGGCTTTAGAAAACTCCTCCAGCCTATTAAATTCCCTCTTCACTATTTGCCATTATGCTAGCATATATCCCACCATTTTTTTTTGACAGTGTGTTTTAGAAACGAAGTTCCTGCAAGTTTTCCTTATCCATCTCAATGAGGAAAAGAGAATGAAGATAGGAATCACAAAGACCTGCAGAAACCTGCTAAAAAATGAACGAGTGAAAATTCAGCCAAGTACTTCTTCAGGTGTTCGTAACCAAAGCCAGGAATTCCCCCAAAGAAACGCAAATATTAAAAGAGGACAAAGTTACTAGGTTTGCCACTAAGTATCTCAGAAACTATTTAGTTTTCACATTTGCACCTGTCAGATTTATTCCAGCCACCAGGTGCTATGTAATGGTGTGCAAACACAGTGGAGAGACTTTTGCAAAAGAATAAAGGGCTGGAAGCCTGACTGGGGGAAACAGATTAGGAGGAAGATGTTTCTCAACCAGGAGCAGCCATAGGCAGGTAGAAGGACTGAATAAAAGATGAAATCAGGTGAGGCACTTCAACTACAATCTCAATAGGTAAATGGCTTTGCCAATATTCTGCAAAGCAAAGAAATGGCACAGGCTCAGAGCACAAAACTGGGGGTCCACTTACTGAGCGAGCACGAATTCTGCAGAAAGCAGCTTTAACACCAGAGGGAAGGGATGAAAAGCCACAGCAATAAATGAAGAGCCATGGTTAAAGCAGAAACCATATGCACTCAGTGAGCAAAGTGGTCTCCCACGTGGAGTGCAGCAGAAGTCCATATGTGGGTACATGACAGAGACACACAATAGCTTCTGAAATGTTTAGGAAAGCTCAACTGTTTATCTACGTATCCATTCACCCTCATACTATGAAAATCTGTGTGCCATTGGAGGCCTGCTGTCAATCAGCAAGGAGAATAACTCTCCCCAGTGCTAAAACATCCCAGGCCATTTGCATGTTTACTGTGCTCAGGGATTAACACACTGCAAAGGTGGTGGGGCCATGATAATCCACAGAAAGAACAGCTACACTGCAAGAGAAATGGGGAAAGGTACCCAGGCGTTCATATGAAGGACAGGAATGAGAGCATGTCCCTCTGTTTTAGAAATAAGGGAAAACACAAAGCAGGGAGTTTAAATCCTGGAAGTCTGAGCAGTGTCATATGAGCTGAGAATGGCTGGCTGGGCTCAGCCCCTCCAGGAGCCACAGCAGCCCTGGTTTGTTTAGCAGAGGCATGGGGTAGCTCCCCACCATGGTGCCCTGGAGAGCAGCCAGAGCTTTTGGAGGCTTCTGGCTGTGGGCTGCTCTCTAACCCCAGTCAATAAAGGCCACCCTGATGATATGTTCTAACATCCGTCCCCAGCTGCTGCACAGACTCAGGACAGCAGAGTATTTTTGCGATATTAGCTGTATGTTACCTAGTCCCACCACCACCATTCCCTGCTCCAATTTCAGAGTACCTGGGATGTCTTTGGGATGCACATTTGCTAAACGCCTGAACAGCCCTTTTTCCCCAGAGAGAGCAAGCAGTGCAATCAGATGTCAAATTCTCACCCTACGTCCACATATTGCTGATGATAGAGCTCACCTCCGGTAGCTAGCGTTCCTGTTGCATTCACATCTTCCCTCTGGCCTATTAATATATACAGGCACTTGTGCTCATTGGCATGGTGACTGTGCTTATGTCAGTCATGCTTCTTTGTATTCTCCCTGCTTAGCCACTTGCTGTTGTGCAAAGGATGTGTGCATCAGGCTCAACACCTGCTAGAAATCTCTGAGCTCTCCTCCCAATCACTCTGTTCCCACATCGAGTATTTTGTATTTGTTTTCCAATCTGATACTCATTTTTGTTACTTTTCCCACTCTTATTTTCCAGTTATCCAGCTTACTTGGTATCTCTTGCTTTGTTACATTTGCCGTATCACTCAGGTTTTGTTGCATTTGAATTGCAGCCATTCAGAGTCACATTAATGCACAAAAAAATTTAAAAAACCTAAAAAATCCCAGCTCCCCTTCTCTTTTCCATACCTTTCCTCATGTCCCAGAAAAAAAAAAAAAAAAAAGAAAAAGGCAAAAAAAAGCGCTAACATCCTGCAAGAGCAAAAAGTGAAAGACAAGCAAACTGAGATTGTTGTCTGGCCTGTCTGACTCATCAACGCAATGAATCCTGAAAGCACTTACACACAACAGTAACCAGACTCATAACTACACCATCACCTTAAGCTGATGGGGGTCCTCACTGTTGCCATGCAGGCAATAGCACCCTGCCCCCTCCAATGTCTTTGTTCCCACTTGCCTCCTCTTGCTGGGAGCAGCAGACAGGCAATGGCACAAATAAACTCAGATCTTGATCCAAAACCTGACGCAGCTTAAAATCAAACCTGACCAAAAAGAACACCTATTTTCAGTCATATCCAGTTCTTACTGTGGTCTAGATCTAGCCACAAATGTATCATCAGTCACAGAGAACCAAAATTCACTATTTCAGTAAAAGGATTTTGGCAAAGCACTGACAAAGCTTAAATGTTCTGCACAGACATCCCAGATTTTGTTAGTGTTTAAGCTGGGAAGGTTTCTGGGGTTCAGGGCAGACCCTTGGGTTATTTAGAGGAAGACCTTAATTGAAAACCTAGTCCTTGCTATGTAAAGCAGATGTTTTGATATGAAATAACATCAGGAAAACATTTGAAAAATGGGCTGGCTACAGCAGGAAATTTAGACACATTTCAAACTCTTACCACTTACTTATTTTGTCCCCTGAATTCTCTGTTCCCTTTTGTCTATATTCATTTAGATCCTAAATGGCACAGTGCTACTGGTATGGTTTTACACAGTATATATTATTATAATATTTATTACTGTTAACATTTAAACATCTTATTAAGTCTCAAAGTAGAATTGCCCTCCCACATTGCAGGATTCCTTTCTCACCACAAAAACTAGGAGTGCCTTGCAGATATATCCATGCAAAGCTTCCCCCTACACTGCCCTTCCGATTTGCCTGGAGAACAACACGGAGCCCCGAATCACAGCCCAGGCTTCAAGTCTTAACTTTCAGGGATTCACTTTGCATCACTCCTATCACCTTGGGGAGAGCTGCGCAGGGCTGCCCCCCACCATTCATCATTTCCTCTTAAAGATTTTTCTTTCCTCCGTTCGCTTGCTGCGTTATTTCCCGGAGGACTGCTGCTGGATTGACTGGGCTTTAATTGCTCCACCCCGATGGGCTTAGGGTGGAATTTCACCTTCGCTTCTCCCCCCGCCACTCTCCGGAGCTGCGGCAGCTCTCAGTGACTTCTGAGAAACAGCGATTAGTGATTCACTAAGTTTGTCACTTTATTGCTTTCATGTGGATACACATGATGTAAGCCAGCTGATTTGCATTTATTCCCACTATCCCCTCTCTGCTTTCTAAGAGCTGTCTTCTCAAGATCTGTATCACTTTCCAATCGTCCCTTATTTTAAAAGTTTAGTGTCGTTATGACTTTACTCATCACTCCTTTCCTCCCCCTCTTCACTTATTAACGGACACACTCTTTTTAGTGTTGGTCCTCCAGCTGATACATTTATACGGTTTATTCTCATTCCCCTGACCAGCTTTAGCCAACTTTGCTACTTCCCCCCATTTCCACTACAGAGCTTTTTCCAGGCTGTACTCTTGCTTTCATCTGCCTGCTTCTCTGTTGACAAAAGGGTATCTTATGCTCTCATATATACAAGTCACTCTTCATGTGTCTACAACAGGTAGAAATTTTCTCCCACATGAATCTCTGGCACAAAGCCACCAGGAAAGCAGGTAAGGTGAATGAGGAGTATCTGCATTATCACAAGCCCTGATACCTCAGCAGCATTGGTCAGCAGTTGCCTGTATCCTCTGCTATAATCATTCCTCGGACTCCTCACAATGAGACCGAGTTGGGGGAAAAGGTTCTGCAATGGGCAAGAAGGCGCTCATTGTCGGGAGGGGCTTGGCTACCTTGTTTCTGTCTCTTTCCTGTCCTCTCAGAGCAGCTCAGCACTGCCAAGGGGCCAAAAACCTGGGCCAGGTTTCCTTGCACTTCCCTGTTTCTGACTGGTTCCGGTTATCACTCCTCACCTGTGCTCAGTGGGTACTCATTTTGCCTGTGCACACCTGTCCACATGTCCTGGCCTGGATCTTCCTGCCTCAGGACACACAGACTGTCCAGTCAGTCCCTTTTGTTCTTCCAGGGCTACAGGCACAGCATTTCCAACACATGATCAAGTGGGGCCAAGTCAAAGGTACACCAGCAGTATTTTAAATTTTTACAGTGTCTCAAACTACGCAGCCTATAGCTGGAAGCACAACTTAGAATGTAACTTTGGCAAGATTTTCTCAGAGGGGATTAGTGTCAGTGACTGCCTGTGGGAAAGTGAACTTCCCTTTGCCAACTCTCGCCTCTTCTTCTTAGTTTTCCTGGTTGCTTTCTCCTCCCCATGAAGGTATAGTATGCCTGCTAAGTACATGGGAAAAACACAGGGATGAGCTACAAGAATGAGGGCACACAAAACATCAGTCTAACATATGAGAAGACTAGAGCATGGACTAATGCCTCGTTCCTGAGTTTAACGAAGAGCTTGTCAGCTTCCCGCTCTTCTGTCGAAGCCTACAAACTCCCTTATAAA
The DNA here is from genome assembly GCF_031877795.1 of Strix aluco. Classification (NCBI taxonomy): domain Eukaryota; kingdom Metazoa; phylum Chordata; class Aves; order Strigiformes; family Strigidae; genus Strix; species Strix aluco. The sequence goes on from NC_133934.1 coordinate 57,283,708, forward strand.
AGGGGGAGGAGACTAGACACTCACTCCTCATCTCCAAGAGGTCTGTGGTCCGAGGCCAGCCTTGTGCAGAGCACCCTCACTTCCTCACGGGAATGCAACAGTCTTACAGTTGCACTTGAGAACTTCAGGATCACAGCTGGATATCCAAACCCTGGTGTTGTCACATAAGGCTGCATCTGTTGCTTATGTTCAGTGGAGCAGGGGAAATAGCCAGGGAAAATAAGGAGTAAATAGGAAAGAAAGGCATCTGCATGAAAGCAAAATTCAGCTGAAAGACCTCCAGAAGGCAAAAAATATGGGCTTTGGCCTGCATAGCCTCTGCTGATGGGCTCACACAAAGGGCCTCAGTGTGCAGCAGGTATTCCAGGTCTGTCGTTGTGCAGATAATTAAAAACAATAATGAAAGGGAGGTTTTTTATGCCCGCACTCTAGCCACAGCCACAGCTCCTGAGCTGCAGAAGCTGAGTGGTCCCTCTGCAGCAACATTTGCATTATTGCTAATCTGTAATTGGGATTCCCACTTAGCTCTATGACTCTCTCTGACCATTTTTAGACCTTTGCCATTCAAGAGGCTCCTTCCTCTAGAAATTATATTAAGATTTGAAAGCATGTTTCCTAATTTGTTTTATCAGGCTGCAATGATTTCTGTTCATATCTACATAAGTGCATTATTTTCCCAGTGTACAACTCAAAAATAAGACAAGAATCATAGCCATTTTATAATTCCTTCTAAAATCAGGTATATAGGAATGTTGATATTGTTACATCTCTCTCATCTAAAACCAGGAAATAATGATGAGGTCTTGCTTTCTCCCTCAGACAGTAAGGACCACGTTTACATACAAATCTAAGTGAATCTGAAGTCTTCCACCTAAACCAAGCTAGCCGGTAAAAGTAAGCTACCACTTAACACTTTAATTTCTATCTTCTTACATCCTTCTGATTACTGTCTTTCTTGCTACACACCCCTTTCAGCCCCTCATCATGTAAATTATTCCATGTTAGACCACTTCAGACTCAGTTAGACCAAGAGGATTAATTTCAGAGCTGATGTGTAAGAAGGTGTAAATTCTACACTGGTGTGTGAGAAGGGATGAGATTTTCCCTGCAGGCTTTGGCTGTCCTCCTAGATTCACACAGAAAGGAATCCCAATCCTTTTATCATTGTCAGGAAGAGGCTGAGGAATCTAGAAGTACACAACATAGCAGCTTAGATTTACTCAGACTCATCTCTTAGTTTGGGCCTGATATGAGTATTCCTTAGACTTGTCCCTTCCAAATATAGGGCCTTGTCTGGAAATGATGGGGGAAGTTCTTTCTTAGAGAGATAATTCTAGAGTTAAACAGAAAAAAAGGATATATAAAGTTATACTGTCCCCAGTATAACTGAGGACGTACTCAGATCTCTCAGTGCAAGCCACATGAAAGTCCAGTGTCACCTAACTTAATTTTTATTCACTTAAATGGGAAGCTCAGTGATCAGAGCTGCTGTGTGGCTACAGCTTTTGCTGAGCCCTGTCTGTTTACAGCACTCCTGGGAGAAGAAAAATCAAGCCATTTATTTAGGTAACTTCCTATAAATGGAGGTCCGTAATTTCAGTTTTGCAAGCCTGAATGTTTGCAGATGGTATAAAAAGATGTGAAACAGATATCGACTAAAATCACCTCAACATTTAGATAGTTCCTGAAAGTAATAAAATGTCCCTGCCAGAATGATCGGTTTTCTGTTGGTGCAAACTCAGCCTGGAGATAAACAGGCACAACTTCAGAGATGCCAGCAGAGTTAGCCCCAAGATAAATTTGGACCTGTAAATCCAGTCAGAACACAGATCCTCACAAATATTTCAGACCTTCTCCAGCCTTGCTGAAAAGACCATTCCTTCTGCTCTTATGCTTGGCAAGGAAGAGAAAGATGGATTGCAAACTCTCAGCCCACTGTCTCAAGTGAAAATTCTCACTGCAGTATTTTTGAAATTCAAAAACTTTTCATTCATTTAACACACTGGAACCTTTCCCCACTGGGCAACTGGAAGTTATCACCACCTAATGATTATTCAGTGACATCTGCAAAATAAGTTTGATGTTTTCGGGCCAGTTTCTGTTGGACAGATGTCAGTATCATAAACCACGTTATCGTTGGCACTAATTGGCATCATCCATGTCAAGCAATCTGCAGTACAGCAAAAAAACAGAAGCAGCACTTACATTAATTTTCCCTTTTGCCTATGCAAGTTTTCCTTCATATCATGGACACTTTCTCTTACCCCAATCACTCCTGTACCTTCAAAAACCAGAGGACTCACCAAGGTAAAAGCTCAGGCTCTTCAAGCTGCATTAAACCCAGCGTTCTGTGTGTGGATCCCCACAGAGAAGACACAGACATTAAATCTCATTCTAAACTGTGTTTACTCTCAGTAAATATTTCTTCTTGCAAAAAGCATTGCCATGGCATTGTGCAAAGCTGTATAAACAGTTGTAATTTTTGTCCTACTTTTCGATCCTTGCAGCTTGTGCCCAGGTTGCTGAATTGTTCAGTTGTCAAGGGCAGGTTTAAAAATTTTATGCATCAGCATGGTATGTGATGTAAGCTCTCATGCACCTGACATCTCACGCATGAATAAATCAGGCATGGCTGGTGATTCACTGTTGAATTTAGAGACAAATAAGAGTAACTTTCTGTGAGGGTACAACGCAGTGAGCTCCATTTTGCAATTAGGAATCAAAAAACATTTTAAATCTCAAATTAGATTTTGTTTTAAAAATGTTCCCTGGTAAACTGTTTTCTGTAAATCACTGAAGCTGTGTAACTTTTTCTGTGCAAATATATGCACACTGGGTCTTTTGCCTGTCTTAGAGGTGCTGAAATCTACTCCTGACTGACTGAGTTTTTACTCATCCCTATGCTAGTTACAGTGCTCCTTGTTCTTTCTGTGCTAGCCTCATATAATCCTCTTATGTCACACGCTAAAGCACTGTCACTGCGATGAACTATGATTTCTCTTAGGACCTTCTAGGTCTACACTGGGTATGGTACTGCAGCACAGGTTAGAAATCCAAAAGCACTGACATTTTAGATCAGTCACTGACAAACAATGCTTACTAGCTCTTACTGCATTCAGGAGTAGCAAGCAGTTGCAGAGTAGTTATCAGCTGCAGAAACTTATCCGTTTAATTTTGCCATGTAAGCAGAAGATCAAAACATGCAGAATAACTATCTACCATCCAGAATTTCCTGGTTCATATTTGTACACATCCCAACGCTACAAACAAAAGTACGCACTCACTTTAGATCTGCAAGCAGCACCCTGTCCACTGCCTTCACAGGGGGCATTCCCATTTAACCGTGCAAGTTTGCAAAATCAGGGCCGTAATTTGGAAGCTCTTGATAATTTTTCACAGACAGGCCTCAAATTTCCCTTTCCTATCCTATTGGCTTCAGTGTGAATTATATATGAATTTCCAGGGGCAAGATAAGGGCCACAGTCATTTCTCTCTCTTCTCGGTTTCCAGTCATTTCTTTTCATTTATTCCACACCAGCAGTTACAAGAAGTGGTCTGGGGATTGGAGTGCCGTTCTGGCAGTGAGTAATAGGGAGTCGGGGTTTGTTAATATGGATAGTCTTCAAAATAAACAGGTAAACTGAAAGATACTGGAGGAAAATGATTATGAGGGGAAAAGAAGGATTTATGTCTAGCTCTGACAAACTGCTAATACCAGCTCTCTCAACCAACAACTAGTCCACAGCACTTTGTTCCAAGTGCGTTTTCCAGGGAGACATTTCAAGGCAAGCCTCCCAGAGAGACAATCACTCTCCCAGAATAAGAGACACGAAGGATATTAGAAAAACTGAAGGCTGATTGAGAAGGAAGATTTTAAAGGGCAGCCAAATTCCTTCCTATGGCACACTGGGACATAGCTGTCATCTGTGCTTTTTTTAAAAAAAAAAAAAATCTCCTAGGCTCCTAGTTTAATACCTTTTTAAATTTTTTTTTGGTCTAATCAGCAAGTGTGAGGTAAAGACACATTCATGTCCTTCAAAAAAGGTAGTAATGCAAAGAGTTTCCAATTACCCTTTAATTAAAATATTAATTAATTAACAAAGTGTATTTATGGAATAATTATATAATTTCACACACCATCGATTGTATTTTAAACAAACTCATTTAATTAAGTTGACATGTACACTGCATGCTCTCTGTAGAGTTATTCTTCGAAACCACTGCATGTCTGCCTTTAAGGAGATTCAAACTGCACAGGGGAAGTTTACAACGGCCCACAGTGGTATTCAGAACAGAAATGAAGCCACTTCATACTTCTAAGTAAATTTAATACCAGCGACTGTATGCCCGAAGGCTGAAGTCCCCTATCTGCATAAAAGGCACTGGGAAGGCAAGAGCAGCGCGAGCTTTCTCACTACCAATATCCCTCATCCTGACCTGGAGGGGCTGACTTTAATAAACGGTTAATCATTATCCTCTTTGCCAAGCCTGTTAAGCAGCTTAAGCAGCTTGGCATTTCTGTGGTGGGACTCAGCTAAGGCTACCAAATCATTTCACGCAGCCTGCTGAAAGCCATCACATGCAGATAGTGTGGTGTGCCAGGGCAGTGTTTAAAGAGAGCTCTGGGTGCATTTGGCAGATTTCCCCTTGGAGCCATGGGTTTTGTTCTGCCTCCTGCGCTCCCATGGGCTTGAGATGGGTTGCAGCCCCAATTCAGGGGATTGTTGCCTTGGTTTTCCTTCCAGCACCTGAAGTCTGGTCTGCCTCTGAGCTGTGGCCTCCTGCATCCTTACTGTTTTTTAAGGTTAACTCAAGATCTTCTAACACTCCTGTTCACAGTTTGGGTCTCTGATGCCCATTACCATCTGTTTCCAAATGAAGGATTCCAAATTACCTGTGCGACTCCCAAGTCTTAAACCTGTAATAAGTGTTTCGTATATCCCCCCTTCTTTTGGCCTCCCACTGGAAACTGATATTGTAGTTCCAGAGTTTCCTTTCATGCCTTCCAACTGCAATATTCTTCATGTTTCTGCAATAGTTTGGTAACAGTTTCTTACTTCCTCACTTCGCTTATTAAACAATGTTAGCTTGCTGAACAAGCCATATTAATAAAGCTACTTGCCTGTTGCTCATAAACCCTTTTGGAAGCTCCATTCACTTCACAAAAAGTTGTTTGATGAACTGCTTGTGGGCATTCAGTACTTTTCTAGAGTATCTGCTCCCTGGGAGTCCTTAGCTGCTGTTCTGTGATGCTCTCCACTCACAACCTTCCTTCTCACTGCTCCCCACACAGGGCACCCCGGAGAGTCCTTTGCTGCTTGGTCAAGGACTACTCTGCCTGCACTTTGCAGCCTTCCCTTGTGCAGCCAGGATGATAGTACTTGCCAACAATTTCCAATATAAGTCTGGCTGGTGACAGCAGCCACATCTTGTTGCATGTATAACATGAACATCAACAAAATTCATCATTTACCAGCAGAAGTAGGGAGGTGATAGTCCCCCTGTACTCTGCACTGGTGAGGCCACACCTTGAGTATTGTGTCCAGTTTTGGGCACCTCAATACGAGAGGGATATCGAGGTGTTGGAGCGAGTGCAGAGGAGGGCAACGAAGCTGGTGAAGGGCCTGGAGAATAAATCTTGTGAGGAGCGATTTCAGTTTGAGGAAGAGAAGGCTGAGGGGAGACCTCATCACTCTCTACACCTACCTGAAAGGACATTGTAGAGAGGTTGGTGCTGGTCTCTTCTCAAGGTAATTAGTGACAGAACAAGGGGGAACAGCTTTAAACTCCAGCAGGGGAGGTTTAGACTGGACATTAGGAAAAAAATTTTCCCAGAAAGAGTGGTCAGACAGTGGAATAGGCTGCCCAGGGAGGTGGTGGAGTCACCATCCCTGGATGTGTTTAAGGGTCGTTTAGATGAGATGCTGGGGGATATGGTGTAGAGGAGAACTTTGTAGAGTAGGGCTGATAGTTGTACTCGATGATCCCAAGGGTCTTTTCCAACCTGAATGATTCTATGAAATCCGTATAGAGATGTTGACTTGAGAAGTGAAGTAATGGGAATTATACCCATAGGGATCTTGTCCCAATAATGTCGCTGAAATGGCCTATTCATGAACGTGAATATCAGAAGCTTAAGCTATCTGAGAAAAGACAATATAATGTGCCCCTGGATGTTTACAGTCATACATTTCAATCCTTTATGTTTCCTTATGTCTTTAAAGTAATTCTCTAGGTCACCAAAGTCTGAAAATTCAGCTGTTACTCTTTTACTCTTTTGTTCTTATTGAAAGTTTATCCATTATTTAATGAAAGTTGTGATGAATTGAAGAAGGGAAGAAAAACAGCCCTCGAACTCCCCTAACCAGTCCCATTCACTTATCCCACTTCCAATTTCTCATGACGTTGGAAGTCAGAATGAGGGGACTGGCTGAAATTCTCAAGAGCTTCTTAATGCTGCCTGGATTCTTTAGTTTCGGTTCAGTCACGGCCAAATACAATAAAATCCTGCATTAAAATTCGTATTTAACTCCATAGGTGGTATAGAATTTGTGTTCCATTTTAGACATGTCTGAGGAAAGCTAGCCAAATGCAGAAATAAACTATGAGACTAACAAGATAACACAGATGAGAATACAGCATAGAAGTGCTTCTCACAAATGGGCAACAGTTTTCAAATCATTCAACAAAAACCAAGATGAAGCCGATTCATAACTAAAAACATCCAGGTGGATTCTGCGCTAGCAAGGCTTGCAAGAGCCCCACCAACTTCTCTTACCACTATTTCAGATTATCCTGTTTTTAAGAACGAAAAACTGATTGGTAACAATCTATTATAATAGCAGTAATTGGTGCTTTCTGCCATCCAGGTAAGTCTTCTGATTTCCAGACAGGTACACCAACAAACAAGGTAGACCAAGCCCCCCTGCCCCACTTCCTTTTCTTTCACATATGTAAAGTTGTGCCCTTAAATCCACATTTAGATATTCAGATTAAGTGGACTGAGATTCAACTGTGCTAAGGATCCAGCAGTTTTTAATGAAATCACTGCCCTTTTTACTTTGTTAAAAATTATCGCTATGCGAAGCTCTTCCTACTGCCTCATTGCAAAAGGCCCTTTCCCTCTCTCCCTGTAGATTTCTGAGCATTTTGTTCACAACCAAACAGACCTTCCCAGCTGAATGATTCTCAATCCCTCACAAAGCACAGTACATTTTCTTGGTCTCACAGCCAACCTCTTTCTTCCACCTCTCCCTTTTTCTCACAGCCTCTGCCTGCTGACTCCTAGTCAGCTCTTGGAATTTCCACACACGTTGGTTGTGACTGGCCCAGCTTTTCATCTTAACATATTACCCCAGGACTCCAATCACCTTTTTTACTTTACTCTCTCTTTCAGCCCCTTTGTCTTCAGCTTGGCCCTTGAATGCTGTTGTTTCCCATCTCCCCAGTCCGTCCACTATTTTCTCTCTCTGTTTTCCCTCTCTGACTTCTCTGGAAGCCCTTAATCACACCTCTGCATCCTTCCTGTTTCACCTCTTTTCCTTTCTCTTTCCCTCTGTCTCCTTCTCTTTCTGGTTTCAGCTCTGCAGGCAGGGTTTACGAGCAGGGATCTCTAGTGATGTCCTACAGGAATATGCCTTGGCACACTGTCTGGACTGTTCAAGCCCTACTGCACCCCTGAGTGCCACAAAAAGCTCTGTGCAGAGAGGCAGAACAGAAAAGAAATGCTTTACAGCCACTTTCTTGTATGCTATTTTTTTCCTCTCAGCACCTAAGAAGATTTAGAAGGGGTGGAGGACGGAGCCTAGATTTACAAACAACAATCAGGCAGGTAAATATTCTGCAGTTTAGTTGCAGTCAAGGGAATATAAAAGAGTGTATTTAAAGAAGAGTAAGTCAGGGTCGCCTTCACTCATAACTGAGCTAGCAACTTCTAATTCTGCTGGTTACCTCAGTGCTAATATCATACCCTGAACCCACTTGGCCCTCTTTAGAATTAATTTGTATTGTACAGCCCGGTTCAGGCTGGTGAGCTGAGGGACTGCTGAGAGATGCTCAGAGTTAAGGCACCAACAGCATCACGTCACACCACTGAGACCACATATACAAGAGGATGTAACAATAAATAGCCATGCTCTGCTCTCAGCTACATTTTCTTTGCTGTTTGATTTTAGAAGAACGCTGGTGTCACCAAGAGCAAAACTTGGAACAAATTTTTAGTACTGATCATACCTATGTAAGAGACAGGCGCAGTTACTCATCAGCTCCTGCAGCACATATCCCTTGGTGTACCCAGTGGGAAAAGCTAGACTTGTGCAGGCAGAGACAGAATACTTCACTGAGTCACGTGGCCAGGTCTAGTCCACAAGGCCCAGAGTCATGCCCAGGATCTTCCCTCCCTCCCTTGCAGTGCTGGTTCCTGATAAGACAGAAACCAACAAGGAATTAGCACATTTTTCCTGATGCATCAAGATATCAGCATTACTTCCCAAAAGGCCTCTGTTACATATCATCATGGTAGCAGGTTTACCCCCTCTCACAACTCCTTTTAACTTTAATCTACCAGCAGTGGGCTAAGTTTGGACTCTGAAAGGAAGCAAACATTTATTTCTAAAGATTGAGACTTATCACTTATCTTATGCAGCTTCACAAAGCAGACAAAAGCAGAGTCCAGCATCAAAGTGAAGCAGAGAATGCTGCAGTAATCTACAAGCCAAAGTCGTACAGGAATCAGGAAAACTTTGGCTCCCAACTAAAGTCAGTTAGAAAACAGAAACTCTATTTACTGCCTCCCAGCCTGAAATTTTGAAGTGTGCTTTACATAGCACTACTTTGCTGTGAAGTACCTTGCATTGCACTGCAGAGACAGGTGGTACAGGACTGCCACCCATAACTAAGCGACAAAAGGCCCTTAACAATTTACTGAAGCATCCAAGCCTTCCTCCTGCTTCTTAATCATACTCTTTGAAATCGTTAAAGATTCGTGAGGAGTGCAGAGAGGAGTGTTGTTTTGTGTTGAAAGTACTAACTCCGTTGTTGCAACAGCCTGGAAACTACACCTCCTAGTCGTGTACACCCATGTAGCAAAAATAACCCGAGTATTTCCATATGAAACTTGAGAGCCAGCGAGTTCTGGCTGGCACTGAGGGTGGCAGTACTCTTCGCTGAGCAGCTCTCCTGCCTGCCTGCATCCACCGCAATTGAACATCTATCATAACAATTGATTACAGAGATGAAGATACTGCCTCTATTACTTCTCTCTAATGAATTCAACACTTCTCGGGACAATGAGCCTTTAAATTATTGATCACATAAATGGTCCAAAACAGTCCATAACTTATTAACGTGTGAAAAGAACAAAAAATATACCCATATGATTTTTTTTTCTGGTGACAATACAAGCCATTGGAACAAAGCTCAGAAGAAAAAAAAATTTTAAAAAATAAAATCTATCTGTACAATTAAAGGATTTTATGCAGGGCTTTTTTCCTTAATAAGTCATGGTTAGCAAGAAAAATAACGTGCCAAAACTTGGTATTTTAATTAAACAGTGTACATTTCTTACTGGTTTTGTTTGCTTTTATGAATATGGATTCTTCTAAGGTCCCTAAAGCTAGCAAATCCGAATGCTTTTAAAGACGTTCCCCTGCAATATGTAACTGAAATCCCTTAAAATATTTAGAGAGTTCTAGGAGGGAATGTTCTGCAACAATAAATTACTGTAGTGTCATGGTAGCAACATTGATGGCACGGCTGAGAGGACACAGCAGTTTTAAAATTCCTATCCTTAGCTACTTATAATTTTGTCTATATGCTGAAATTTTTTAGCATTAACTCCAAATTGTACCTTTGGAATGCCTTTTTTCCCCCCCACCATTTCTTAATTTAGTTCAGCATCATAAGTCAAAAGCAGTTTTCTCCTAAAACTCCAAATTTGTCACACCTAGAACGGAATGAAAAGAGTTGGGTTTGTCTTTTTAAAGGAACAGAAGTTTGAATTATCTCCACCGGGTAAAAGTATTTCTGTAGAGCTTGAATGCTTTTTCCCCAGCCTGTGAGCTTTTCTAGGCTGAACTAGGACGTGCCTTGATCTAGCAAGGGACACACACGTACCCACCTAACCAAGCAGGGGGATAGTCCCATAGAGGTCTACACATGCTCAGAGCCAAACACTTCACAGGATAGAACCTCCATTTACAAGATATTTAATTCATAAGGTAGGACCACTAGCATTCCTTCTTGTTCTGTATTTCTGAGAATAAACCAGTACATAGCTGTACAGAATTTAAATCTTCGCTACTATTTCCTAGGCTTATGATTGATGAGACAAATCTTAAATAGATGGAGTGAAAAGTAACTGCTCGTCCCCTATTTTCATATCCTGAAACAGAAGATCACTTCCCTTTTCAGACAGCTTAAAATCTTAAGTTATTTGGGGCCAGATTTTAAAGTATTTAGGTGCTCAATTCCCATGCAGCTGCTTAATGAGGTATTCAAATACAAGAGGCCTTCACAGCACTTGAGAGACCATTCTGTGCTTTCCCCATTTTAATTGTTTTTCAAGCTTTATCTTTCCTTTAGCTCATTCTAGACTTTTCTTGCTTTTGTTTGCAGTTCCAGGGCTTCCCAGGATGTCCCAGGGTCATTTCGTCTCTTCCCTGCAATCTGTTTTAATGCATTTTAAAGAATTGTTGGGCAGATTGCTGCCCTTTCTTTATAAGAGGAAATGCCAGCAGCACTGACGTTGCAGTACAGTGTAGAAGCCAAGCCGTACTCTCCACCTTGGGTGAACCATTATCTATTTTGCAAAGACATTCTCTGAATGTGTATTCACTGCAGAGAATGCTGTTGCACTATCCTTTACTTTTCAAATTAGGAGAAAAAATAGGGGTAGCAGGTCAAATTAATGAAGTGGATGGGTTGGATTAAACGATATAAAAAAATATGGAGAGTTAAATGGCATAGCAGATAACGTTATTTTCTGTCAAATCTTTAACGATAATTTTAAAAACAAACGTGCTATAAAGTAAGTTTATATGTAACTATGGCTAAGAGTGCCTGCAAAGCCATGAGCCATACTTTAGCACAGGCAACAGCAGTTGAAGCTATAGCTAGGCAAATGGAGCAAAGACAAACCTGTCCTGCTACTTTTTTTTTTTTTTAAAAAAAAAAAAAAAAAAAGAGAGTCCTCTCTAGTCTGCTAGACCGCTCTGAAGCTGCCGGCAAGAGCAAGCAGAGAAAACCCCAGCGACACAGACCACTGGGACTTTCAGCGTGTCCGCCGAACCCCACCCGTGCCGTGACAGCAAGCCGAGGCGCCCGGCCCAGAGCGCGCTGCCAGTCCCGCGGCTGGCACACGGGAAGCTTTCCTCCGCACACCGCCCAGCCCCGGGCCGCCCTCCCGGTCCGAGCGGGCTGGAGGAACTCGGCGGGGCGGGGGTGTGGCCCGGCACCCCGCGGCGCAGCCTATCCCCGCGGCGCAACCTATCCCCGCGCCCCTCCGCCCGCGCGTCACCGCGCGCTCGGCGGCTGCGCAGCGACTGGCGGCGTCCCAGCGCGAGGGCCGCGTATCCTGCCGCCGCCGCTCGCCCTCAGGGGTGCCCGCCGCCGGGCCCGCGTATCCTGCCGCCGGCCAGGGCAGGGCCTGGAGGAAGAGCCGCCACGGACAGCGCTTGCGGGAGCCTGTTGGGAGGGCGGTGAAGTGTCAAAGCTCCACTGTCACCTGCCGCCCTGGGCTTCAGGCTATTGGAAAACACTTCCTGAGGGGAGCACGCTCAAGGAGCGCGCTGTATTCCAGCGAGGATGCATTGTCGGGATAAAAACGCCTGTGTTTCACCTACCTTATTTTTTCCTCCACAGGTCAAAATAAAGTCAAAAGACTATACATTAGTATTTCTTCTTTCTCAGTAGCCCATGACACTTCTCAGTATACTTAATGGTATCCATAACAACCACTATTCCTTCAGGAAATTTTAATTACAGCATTCTTTGGAACTGTTGATTGTTTATTGTGACAAGACAAAGAACATAGGAAGAGAAGATTCACTGAGAAATGTACTTCAGGTTGAGGAAAAGGTTGCTTTACACTCGTATTTCTGATAAATAAAAAGCCACATTAGGCATAGGATGGAGAGATCTTACTTTTTTTTTTTTTTTTTTTTTTTTTTAAGGTTCCTGTACCTAGTATCACTCTCAGAAAATGATCATGCTGAACAAATGACAAGGGAGTTGGAGAAGCTGGAAGATGTGCTGGTTCCAGATTAAAAAGTAGAAGAAAAACAACAGTGCTGGAATCTTACTAATACTAAACTACATTCTGGCACCCTTAACTATTACGGGTAGTTATTTCAGGAGTGCAAATACTGGAAAAAGGTATTCTTAATGCAAGTAAAAGTCAAGACTACATCACAACTTAAGAAGAGCAAACAGCTGTGCGGGCTGGGATGTGTATTTAAGGGAAAAAGAAAACAAGGAAGAAGTAGTGAGAAACTGATACTAAAAACATTGAAGGGTAAGGTAAATCAATTAGAAAAATAGGAAAAAAAAAAGACCTGCTCAGTTTAAAAAAATGGGTGGATGATTCTTCCTCCCCACCTCCACCCTATTACTGGCATCAGGTACAGAGAATAAATCCAGCAACTGCTTTTGAAGTGCAAGGTCTTGGTTTCCTTTCTGTGAACAAGGGGTGTAGGTACAAATCCACATTGACCTTCATGTGCTAATTCCATGTGTACAAACCAGCCTGTATTCTTAATTAACCCTGTAAGGAACAAACCCAACAGACTGACAACATCTTAGGCAGACTACAGAAGATATTTAAAGTCGTACATGAAAATGATGAATGGTACCAAATTTATCTTTTGGGTATCATCTACATTTTAAATCAGATTTTACATAACAAGTCAAGTTTATACCCATCATAGGGTCACCATTTCACATAGTGACAACCATAGTGACCGCCATGTTTCAGGAACTTCAGGATTGAAGCCATTAAGTGCAATCCGAAATTTGCAGGGTGGGATCACATTAGCAAATTTTGACACCCATCATAGCAGGGCACAAGTAGACAGGGCTCAGGCATTAAAAAAACAACCCACAAAACAAAACAGTCCAATATTCCCTCATGCCTCACTCTGTCAGTGTTAAAATCTTTTCAGGAGTGTAATATACCATAGGATACTTCACAATCAAGAAAGATACCAGCTGGGGCTTTGATGTCAAGAATATCAACTCTCCCCATGCAAGAATCCATAGTAAGACATTTCAGAGAAGGAAGAGGCATGCTGCAGAAATCTCGGGAAAAGGCCTTTTAAAGTGAGGTGAGATCACAGCTTTCCATTGCTTTCCATTCTCCTCCAAGTTAATTACTTAACCTCCTAGAAAAAGCAGCAGAAAAAATTGCTTACACATGACCTACAAAGAACAAGCAACATAGGAGTGAAAAAGCAAATCAGAACTGAGAGAGTGCTTTTGCTTAGATGCTGGGCAATGGTGCTGGGAGACACCGAGTTACAGTGTTTTTACTATGGTTAGCACAGTGGGACCCTGATTTCTGAACTAGACCTCTGGACATCAATACAAGAGAGATAAAAAATGGACAGATGCCGAGTTTCCATTTCAAAAACAGTTCAGCCACTTTAATTTACCTGCACCACGTGAGAAAGCATGTGTAGTTCAGATCCCCTCTGCGTGCTCTGTGCATTCAGTTTATTTCCTCCTTCACACTCCAAATTTTCTGTTACTTATTCCACTACTGAATCTTCTTCACCTGCCTGTGAGCAGACACAGCATTATATTTAAATTCCTGTTCTCATTTGGTTTAGTATTTCAACAAAGTACACCTCTTGTTTCCAGGCTGACAAGTATTCTGAGGAGCGGCCAGCACCATGGAACATGGTCCACATACCCAGTGATTCAAGGTAATTTGAAAAGAGGAAGCTATTTAAGGGGAGAGAGAGAGAGGGGAGGGGAAAAAGGAAAAGAAAAAAGACAAAAGACACCTTTCTTATGTTTCCCCTCTGTGTCAAAACTGGAAAACAAGCATCAAAAGCCTTGCCTTGTGTTTTGTGTCAGTGCTAATTACGTCCCCGCTGCCGGCGGGTTCCGAGTGCTGCATCCCACCGAGGGGGAAGGCCTCCCGCCCTGGCAGCGGGCAGACCCCCTCTCCCCACACCAGGAATGCCTCCGAGGGCGAGCGCACTGCTGTTTTGACAATCCCTTTCTTTGCTGCCTGGCAAAGCTCCATCTCATTTCAGCAAAGGCAGTATTTCTATGCTCTGTCCTATATTCTGCCCCGGCTTCACAGCATCCCACGTTCTGATACCCTTTCTCCTTTTCAGTAATCTCTCACGTTCAGTCTGTCTCACTGAAACAATAGAAATGTTAGACCCTAAAAACATTACCAAGCATGCACACGGCATCTTTACTTCCCCAAGTCTCACTGAAAATGAACAGAAAATAAGCAGAGTGAGGATCTCTTCCACGTAAGCAAGAGTGGCAGATTCCGGCCCTTTGATAGCTGTCGATTTTGAGTAATCCTGGTGGGTACAGTTAAATCCTTGTTAAGGGCTCCCACATTCATTAAAAATAAATCCAGTAGTCATTTGACTGTGTAATTATTAGGGATAATTTGCAATTAAGCAATTGGCCTCTGATGAAGGGACAGATAATTGATCAGCCTGGTTTGGCATTTTAGAATGGGGTGGGGGGTAATTAAGTAAATCCTGTCAGCTAAATGTCTGCCTTCCCACTACATTTCTTCCTACCTTTAAATGCAAACCAGACCTCATGCAGCTGTGCAGGCCATGGGAGTCTAAGCCTATTAAAGAAATCTTTTAATGACTGTAAAACTACCACTAATTGAAATAAAAATATTTTCACACTATTTTCTCATTGTGCAAATGGATCAAAAAATAATTCTTAATGCAATACACGGTGCACAAACTGCTCTGCCTGACAAGTGCAGCATTTAATTTGCACTAATTAGTCCAAAGCGGGGGCAGTGTGAAATTAACATGATTCATTAATTCTGTGGCTTATGTTTTACATATTGTGTGTTTACATCTCAAAACTATCAGGTTCTCTGCAACCCAACACACCACACTTTGAAATTCTTACCAGATTCGAGAAGTTCTCTTCACATCTCTTTGGGTGCATTCAGATTTGATTTCTGAATTTGCAACTTGCCTATTTGTTTCAAAGCAACTGGTTGATTTTATATTGCATGGTTTCTTCCTTTGTCCTAATCTTGGCCTCAGCTCCTTTCTGACAAAATATTCTTTTGGGTGGCTCAGGTCACTGGGGGATAAGCATGAACAGAGCAGCAGGTGAAGAAGCAATTTTCAAACCACTTCATGTTTGAAAAAAATTTAATAAATCCTTCGTATCGACTAAATCTGAAGTTTTCATGATGCTGTTCCAATATTTGCTCCTATAATGATATCAGGAGATGTTCATTAAAGATCTAATCCAGAGCCCCATGAAAGTCAACAGACTTCCACTGGCTTCAGAAGGCATAAATATGCTAGCTTCTCTTTATGCTACAGAACATAGGACTCCAAGAATCATAGCATTGGCCAAGTTGTCTTACAAAATAAATTATCTTTAAGTGAACTCTGCTGAAAAGCGTTTTAAAATATATCAGACATAGCTAAATATTACATTTCTGCAAATTAAGGTGCAACAATTGTATTTATGTTGTTGGACATACTCGCAATGTCACACTTGGTCCACTGTTTCCTGAGATACAGGTTACCTTTCTACAGAGACCCAGAGCAAATTACACTGAGAATTAGATATAATATTGAATATACTATGAACTTTGCTTACTTGTTATCAATAGTGATGGTAACAAAGTAACAATGATGTACGTGCTTTGTATTCCACACTAGGCTTGAAGGCATGCCTGTCCCAGAGAGCTCTCAAAATCTGGCTGACACTTTGTAAATGTGTCTGCCTCTGGCACATAGAGGCAGAGGCTGGCCTACCCATACAAACACCTCTTCATTAGTCTCAGAAATACAGCAAAAAGATGCTCTGAGATTTACCTGTCTCCCCCAGTCAAAAGAAATTTCTGTACTGAAGGTACCCAGAGAAGGTACCTTGAGGAATGAATGAGTAGCTCCCGTAACTGGTGGGAGAAGGATAGGACAGCGTGGCAGAAAGGACACCTGGATTGGGCCATACAACGCCCCAGTCAACAAGCAGACATTTAGCACTAAATGTCTGGTAGAGTCAAGAAGGCAGCACAGGCAGAAGACTGGCCTCTCAAGGAGTCAGAAGCACATCAGCAAAGGTACAAGGTGAAGCATTATGAAGTGTGAGCTTGGTCAGCCAGGGTTCCTGGAGGAATGGGGAAGGAAGTGGTCATTTGAGATTCCTCCCAAGAAAAGGGAAGTCAGGAGAAAGACTGTCCTTTGAGTGACATTCAAAGGACAACAAAAGAGAAAGGAGACATTTGCAATGATACAAGCCTGACAAAAACTAATGTCCTCCATACTATCTAAAGTAACCTGCTAATGTTTGTAAGAACCACCTGAGGCGAAAGCAGTTAGATTTTGGAAGATTCATAAGTTCTGCAGTAAAAGAGAAGAAAAAAATCCCAGTTAGAAACAGCTACTTTGAGGACAGCTTTCATCATCTGTTTAAGTCTTCTGTTGGTTTTGTTGGGTTTTTTTTCCCCCAGTTTAAACACTGTGGCTTTTTGGTCAGCAACCAAAGTCAAGTAAGGAGTAGGAGTAACAGACCTGTTTCCTCATAGAGACAAACTTCAGACTGGACCCATGTTGCAGATCAGAATATGGCCACATCAGTTACCTTGTTGAGAGTAACAGGGACAGACCAAATGCATGTACGTAGCTTCATTGTTAGCAAATGATTCATTAAAACAAAGCCATAATGTAAAAAGATACAAAACCATTTATACACAAGTCCTCCACTTAGCAAGATCTCCTGATTGGCTGTTCATCTTTAAATGACTTATTTGTGTCAGTCTGTTTCAGGATACATCTGGAGCACGCAATGTCATCAAGAAGTGCTATTTGATTACAGTGCAGTACTTTGGGTGGCTTTTAGAAAGCAATAGATTATAGCATTACCATGTACCATGCATAACATCTCTATGCCACTTAGCAAGTATGAGGCCAAAATGAACACTCTAACCTTGAAAATACATGATTAAAGTGCTGCCTCGTGGATTGATACACAAAATGGCTAAGTTTAGTGATCCTTCAAATCCTAGTTCCCTGGTGAGCACAAAGGGTTCTGATATACAAGGCTCTGTCAGCCATTGCATGGGGTGTAAAGGATGTGATGCCTTCAGGAGTGCTTGGGCTACTTGGAGTAGGAAATGCACTTAGTAAAAAAATTGTATCCTTTAGTAAGGAGCAGATGCTTTCCAGCATAAATTTAAACTTGTTCTTAAAAGTTGTAGTCAGGCAAACGTCCCTACAGGTGAACAGTACGGTACTTAAACATCCGAATCAAAGCTACAATGCCAGCTGTTTAACACAGAAAATGAGAGTAGCATTTTTTCTCATATATTTTTACCAAGACTTTTGCCAGAATAAGAAGTTCATTCATACTGTCTGTGTCCTAAAGTCACTTTTTGTTCAAGTGACACAACAGTCATTGACTCCAATGTGCTGTTTCTGTGGGTATCATAAACATGAATGGCCTACAGCCAAACACTTTTGATACATATTAAATGAGCTACATGACCAAATGATACCTGGTTTGTTTTCATGTAGATAAACTCAGACTACATTTGTGCCCTATTCTGATTCTATTTAAGTCCGTGAAGACCTTAAATTTCTCCTTGGTTTTTAACTACATGATGTCTTGGTACTTGAGGTGCCCTTTTACCTTTTCAAGTGCATCTTTTTATCTAAAAAAGTGCCTGTTTAAAAATGGATCTTCTTTATCTGCACATGCAAGTGCACATTTTATGGGCAGTAGGCTATTACTGTTATATCTGCACATCTGTGTATATGTGTGCCTGCCTATCTGACTGTCAGCAGTACAGAGATGGTCTTGTGTTAGGGCCTGCCTGAGACTCAAACGTGAGAAAAGGGGTACATTCAAATCTGGTATTTGCTGGGGGGGGTAGGGGAGTGCTTGTAATTCCACACTATCCCTTTCTAATGGGAAACGTAAAATCTCACTTGCTGTCCTGGAAAGGATTTGCACAGCTCTAATAGAAATGCTCGACTAAGATGGATGGGTCTGGAAGTGTCACATGGCCTTCCTGAGCATAAGTTATGTTACTAAATCAGCATATTGATCTGGGAACACAGCGTCCTGGAATCCTGAAAATGTCAGGCACAGTCTCAGTGCTTCACTTCTTTAAAATCAAATTAATTTATCCAGCTTACTCTGGAGAAGAAATTACGATGTCAGACACATGCAAACAGCAGGGCGTTGGGCACTCCAGGTCTCACTGCCTTTGACCATTTTCAAAGGAGACACCCAAAAGGAAATAGCTGGGCTGCCATCTAGTTCTCCCTTGGTGGAAACAACCACCACCACAGGTAATGTGCATCTTTGCTTATGTGAACTCGGGTGTCCTGGGGCCTCAAGACTCTCCATGGATCTTTGGGGATTCCCAAAGTGGAGGCAATCAAGGGAGTTGAGAGTTAAAATGATATGATTATGTATGATGATACTAATGCATCTACCTTCCCCATGGGGTACATTTGAGATTAAAGGCTCACATAGTCCATGCCCTTGTACTATGATCTCCAGTTCTGCATGCATGTTTAATCAAGCATGCTAATCCACAGATGTATGGTCAGGGTTGAAGCATCTGGTGTGAAAAGAACGCTTTCAGCAAGCAGGGGCCATCAGCATAAATAAGTTTGTAGGCATTAGCCATGTATATTTAGTTGGTAGAGTAGTTAGATATTGGCATAAATTGCTTCTGAGGAAAAGGGGACAGTCTACCAAAACATATTACAAAGTGGACATTTTCTTCTTACCTGACTTGACAAAACATATAAGGCAAGCGTACACTGTATGTAAGGAAAGGGAGTAACTGGAAGGTTTCAAAGGACGAAACTGATCTGTGATCTTGACTAGAAGTACCAACGCATCCTGTTCTGACCCTACAAGACATCACCTAGCTTTGATTCCTACACCGCAAGGACCAAGTGCAGCATGAGAGCCCCAAAGAAACACAAACTCCAACCCTGCCCTGCCATACACAAAGTGTGGCTGGAGAAGCTCTGCTGGTAATCAACCCCGCAGAGCATGGTTCAGCTCCCTGGCAAAGGAGGGGTCACTGTGGCAGCGGACAGGTGCAGAACAACCACCCCAACCTCCCACAGCTCCTCATGAAGGCTTCCTCCTCCTCCTGACCTACAGGCTTCTCTGGTCAATGCTACTACAGACATCTCCTTCTGGGCTTTGCTCTCCTTGAGATGAACACCCCTTTTCTTTGTTGAAAAGCTCACTAAAGCTAAAAGGTAGGCCTCCAACTAGTTCACTACCTGCTGCTAAAGAATATTTTAACTAGCCATTTTTTACTAGAAATCCTAGAGGTGATATAGGCATCACTACAGTGACTGAGGGTCACCAAGAGGCAGATATATCAGGAAGCTGCAGACAGAGAAAGAGACGGTAGGAGCTTGTCTGACCTGTACCCTTTGGGGATGAGGTGAGCAGGCTGTTGTCATCTACTGCAAGCGAAAAATGCACAGCCACAACTTGCTGATACAGTGAACTAGCAAAAGAGGGAAAAAAAAGCTTGAATGTGTTATCAAGACAACTACAGTTTCTTCACTAGATTTCAGCAGAGAAAAGCTGTACAAAGACAGCTTGGCAGCAATGATGAAATATAACCACCCAAATTTCCTTGCTAGCATAAACTGAAGGATTCATATTGTTCATATTTGAAATAGGATTATGCAAAAGAGAGCTGGATTGTAGGTTGTTTGGTGGAGAAGGGGGAAAAGCAGTTCTAGGTCCCAGCAGGCCAAAAACTCCTTCAAAATAATATAACAAAAGGTGATGATGTTTTCTCTGGAAAACATTAAATGTGGCAAAATTCTATTAGCATTTACAGAAACTGAGCAAAAGGGAATACAGATCCTAGGAACTTACTAGGTTCAGTGAAGAGAGAGGGTAGCAGGCAATAAAGAACAGCATAACATGCAGCACAAATACCTGTGCCCATTGCAGCTAACACAAACAACTCCCTCATACACCAGACATTGCTTTTCATTTGTCCCTCTAGCCCCTCAGAACCTCCCCTTGGCTTCGCGAAATATAGACAAGCCTGAATATGCATCAGTAGTTAGCCTTAGTTGCAGCTCTCTGCTTCCCATTTCTCATGGAAGTGGGAATGGCACAGGACATCATCCAGGACCCTGATATTTATTTCTTCTCCTTTTCCTGCATGAGGAATGACCCACAGCCACACTGCCTCTGCTGTGCTTTGTGACATTTCTCCATGTCTCCCCTCAGCTGAGGGGAAGGCAATTCCCCAGGAGAGGCTTCTCTCCACTGTCAGGAATGTTCTCAGTTCTGGCTGCTCAGGCACACAAGGATGTTCAAGAATATCATTAAATCAGAGCTAATCAGATGGCTCCCTGTTCGTCTCAAGACACTGTTCAGACTTCTTCATTTAAAACCCTGCATAGATTTGGCTTAATCTGCTTCACAATTCTTTCCTTTCTGATTCCTCCACTTATCCAATATTGCTTTTTCTTTGTCATTTCCCATGCCCTTCCGACACAGCCTTCCTGTAAGTTTTCACCTCATCTCACCATTGATTTTCAAGCCCTGTCTGAGGATGCATTCCTTTTCTCCTCTGTGTCTTAATTTTTCTCCTTTAAAAGCAAGATCTATTTCAGCTCGGCTGCCTCTATCAAGACAGGGAACAATGCAAGCATGCTACAGTCACACTTGTGTCCTAGCCAAAGAGGGCATTGCTTACAGGATAAATTGAGATGCCACAGCACAGTCGTTCTCCTCTGAAGCTTTATATGCCCCTCAGGTGGTCTTGTGCTGGACCCTCTGCACAAACCATGATTTTACAAATTGCAAGTAGGTTGCTTTTGATGCTACATTGCTTAGATCTCACATTGAATATGAAAAATCATTCCCATTCCTTAGTCCTGATTATTTCCCCTTCTATATTGCATAAAATAAGCTGGTATTACCATAAAATATGAAATCCCCGGGACTGTATTTAGTATTCCTTATTTTTCACGCCCTTCCCCCATACACACTCGCACACTGAACCTCCTTTGTAGGCAGTCATGGATTTCTATCATCTGAGGATCAGAGCACTATGCATCCATCAAGAAGTGTAAAATATTCACAGGAAAAGACTACAAGATGAGGAAGAGGTCCAGAATGCATAATATGTGTCAGAGGAACAGATGTACACAGAAAATAAAAGTTCTGCAGGCCGCAATAAAAATTTACTCCATGACAAGAACTGTGCATTTTTCCATGGCTGTCACAGATTTCATGGAACCAGTGAAATCCAGCCATTTTCAGATACCCCATGAAATTCACCTTTTCACCTGAATCCACATGAAATCAGAATTTTTCCATAAGAGCCCCCATAAAATTGGCATATTTCCTTATAAGACCCCATGAAATTATATAGAATATTGCAGTTTCTTTTAGTCTAGTCTCTCATTGCACACCTTAAAATGACAACCTTGGCTACTGAATTTTTGCATTTTTTACTTTCAGAAAAAAAGATTATGCAAAAATATAATAGGAATGAAAATACTCTTCTATATGAGAGAAACTAAAAGCTCTCATAAATATAATTGTCACAGCAAGTTTTGATTTATATAGTGAATTGTCACTAGTTCAAGAGTAATCTCAACTGAACATTCGTCTTTTGACTATGGAAAATTGACATTATAGAAATTGTCATGAACAAAAATGTACACAAGTTTCTAATGATTTTTTTTTAGGGAAACAGAAAAAAGGATGAAGTTATCATTCTGGTACCTGACCAACAGTGAAGAACTGCAAATGAGAAAGTGCCACCACAAACAACAACTTTAGGAGGTAAATACAATGTGGTCAATTTATTCTCTAAACATACTATTTGTTAAATTAAATTCTCAGCTCTAACAAAGAGGAGCAGACACTGGGGCACATGTGTTCATTAAGTTCCCAGAGTGACAGCTGAGCTATTTGTTCTAGTTGAAAATGAATCAATATACCAGCTCAAACTCTGTCTTACACGAGTTGGTCAGCAGGCATCCCAAATCACAACCCACCACAGGTCCCGTTATTGCAGTTCTTAGTTTCATTCAGGGCTCTCACACTTCAGCAAGACTATTGTCCAAGTAAAAACTAGAAATTGAGGTTCTTTCCATCATCTCCAATTAAGCCTTGATCCAGAAGCAACACAACCATTGATGACAGCAGGATTAAACTCTGGCAGTTGACCTAAACTCAAGAGATCTCATGGAAGGCAAAAATAAAAAGTTTAGGAGAATTGGTAGTGCTGCTGAGAAACTTCTAAGGGTCACAGATGCCAGTGCGGACAAGGAACAGAAGATGTAGTAGCAGGAAGATAATGGCCTAAAAAGAGCAGATTAAAATGCCCTTAAATAAATCAGAGGTCTTCAAATTGACTGGGCACAATGAATTTCAATTCAGGATTCTTAAATAGCCACTTGCGCAATCTCTGAATCACTGGAGAGTCACCTCTGAGAATGCAAGAATAGAAGATGTGGTGCCAAAAGGCTGGAAAGAGCAAACAGAATATCTAGCTCTACAAAGCGGGGAAAGCAGAGCTAAGGAGTTACCAGCCAGTCAACTTGTCTTCAATCCTCAGAAAAACACCAGAACAAGTAATCAAACTATTTGTAAGCGCTCAGGAGATAACATGGAAATGAATAGCTGCTACTATGGATTTGTAGAGAATAAATCCTGTCAAATCAATTTAATTTCCTTCTGCCATATGGGAAGAGGCCTTGTGGCAGAAGGAAAGCAGGAGATGTCACGTTTCTTGATTCAGTAAAGCTTTTGGTGCTGTCTCAAATGTCACTCTCACACGCACACTAACAAAACATGGTCTGAATGAAATGTTTGTGAGACAGGTACAAAAGTGTTTGGGCATGATGTGTAAAGAAAGTTATCATTTGCTCATAGTCAAAGCAAGCCACCTAGGGGGACAGGAGGATTACAAAACTTCACTGTGGATATGATTCTGTTCAGTACTTTCGTGAATCATTTGGCCATGAAACAGCACACTTCTGTGCTTGCTGACTATACAAATGGTGTGCATAGGACAACTGCAAAATATGGAGGCTCAGAGTTTGAAGAGATGTTGACAAATGACAGTGGTGTCAAGAAAAGGGCTGAAATTCAACAAGGGATGGAGAGGAGAGGAGAAGTGCAAGGCAGAGATGGAATAATTGGAGAGCCCCAGAAGAAAAGCAATGGAAGTGACCAGAGGTCCAGGAGAAAAGATTTGAAAACTTTGGGGTCTTCAGAGAAAAGAATTATTGGGAAGGCAATTTTAAGACTTTGAATGTGTAAAAGCTTGTCACACACAGGGTTCTTGCATGTTAGAAAGTTCAAACAACAACAGGTTTAACTTGCAGTGAGATAGATGCAGGTCAGACATTAGAGAAAAACATTTGTAATAATGAAGATAGTGAAGCACTGGGACGGAGCCTGGGAAAGCTATGAAATCTGGAATCTCTTATCACCAGATGTTTTTAAAAACAGCCTAGAAAAAAAATTCTGCCAGGAGTGACAGAAATATAACCAATCCTGCAGAAGGGGGACTTCTTGAGGGTCCTTCCAGCCCTATTTTTCTAAATGCTGCATGTCCTCCTATGTTTTAAGGCCTCAAACCACCAGAGCACATAAACACAGAAGTAATCCCATTGACTTCAAAGAAAGTACACATGAGATTTAAGCATACATTTAAGTAATTTGCCAGATCAGCGCAGCTAAAGGAAGTATCTTGCAAAAGTGACTGCATTTGTTTAAACTGCCCTAGATATATATCAGCATTATATTTAAAGAGTGGTTTCCTGGATTTCAGTAACTGTCTATAGAAGGAGAACACAACAGATTTGTGCTACAGACTTCTAAACAATTGCTTATTAGCATGAACCTTATAATACAGTGTCTGTATTCACTGAAGCGGGGGAGGGGGGGCGCGTGCGGGAAAAAAGGAAAAAAACAGACAAAAGAGGTCCAAAGGGTGAAATCACATGTTAAGAATGGCAGCTTTTTCTACTCATACCCGCACTTTTTCTTTTTTTGTAAGCCAGGTTGCATACAGACAGTTTCAATATGTAGTATCTATAATGTTGAGGACACTAGATTATAAACATGTACAGAAAAATGGAAAGCTTCTTCTAACTGTCTCCCACATCTCCTTCCATATGCTATCACCAAATGTTTTGTTGTATGCCAATTTTCAGCAGATATCATTGGAACCAACATTTATTTAGCATACAATTAAGTAAGATTTGCTACAGATTATTAACTGTCCTCCTATTCTGTCTCTACCATATTTCTATCCTTTTTTTATTGGGGGGGAGGGGGGGGAGGTCAGCCTCACACATCAGGTCCAAACAACATCAAGTACCATTTCACTGTGAAGGATAAACGTGGTTTTAGGATACTTCATTTAACCAGTGCTTTGGAGTTGAGACTGCCACATATGTTACAGAAAACTGAAGGATACTTTGGTATGCCGGTAGCCTTTAAGAACTCATTGAGCAGGAAAAATGCATTAGAGACTGAGCCTTTCCCTTGCCCTGGCTGTGTAGGAACTGTTACCATTTATTTTGTCATTGATTTACACAATAAATCCTCCTATAAAAATAAGGTGCACATATTATAAACACCTAAAATTATATATACCTCCATCTTTCTCAGAGCTGGAAAGAAATTACATCCCCTAGCAACAACACATCCCTTCCTAAGCAAACATCTGATTAAAGACAAGGCACTTCTCTGATCTCTGGAGCCCTGTGCAAACCAGCTCTCTTGGATGGGGAGAGGTGGATTTCAGAGTATGGGATCCTACAAATACACACACACAAGGAAAACCTCCAACACTGCTTGCCTCAGCAGGCTGAACTCTTGAATACTGTAAGCAGCAGCAGGAACACCAACGTGCTGCTCCAGATTTGTAAAGATATCACACAGCCAAAAGCCATATCACCTAAGACTGTGAAAGGAAAATGTAAAATCTGGAACTGCATCTGGAAACAGGCAGGCAGCCACCAGGGTTGCAGAAATACTGCTTTCGTGTGTAGAGAAAGCACCATAAAAACAGAAAAATCAATGTGTTTCTGAAGTTTTCTTCAGACACAGGTCAACACAAGTTTCCCAGGAAACCATGAATTCCCACAAAGGTGGGAAGAAGCTCAGCTGCAAAGAACAACAAGCTGGCCCAGGCACAAATGGGGAGCAAAGAAAACAGGACACTGGGAAAAAAACCTGCCTGTGTCCAGCTCTGACAGGTCCCACTCTCTCCACTGGTTCCTTCTACCTGGTCTACCAGCAGCTTCGACTTGGCTTCTCAATTCCCAGCAGGGGAAAACAAACAAACAAGAAGCCCCCAAAACCCCCAAGACCAACCTTCAACACTTTTTTGTGCGGTTTATCTCTATCTGAAAATGTTGCCTGTGAAACACGCAGCCCCAAGCAGAATGCCTTCTGCCACTCATGTCCTCCCTTTACGAGAGCTAGCAAATGCTTGAAGACAGTAGCCTGCCTTGTCCTTGTGCCCTGACATAAGAAATTTTTGTTTCTAGAAATTATTAATTTCAAGGCATTTAAAGGTTTGCTATCCATTTTGGAGCAGTGTACTTTGAACATATTTTATTATTATGACTTATATTTGAGATGCAGAAACAGAACAGCCCACAGAGCTACCATTTAAATCCACTGATACTTCACATTTCACACAGCTAATACAATCTTTTGACCTACCAATCCAAATAATGTTTAAAAGCATGAATGGCAAGAGGCTGTCTGCTCAGGGCTGCTGATATAGAAAGCCCCTGTATAAATCACAATATCACAGAAGTCACGAAAACTGTGAATTTTGGTGTCAGCTGTGAAAATACTCCATCTGGTTTCTGTCTTGTAGAAAAATGTTTAAAATCTGTCTAAGTACAGGAAGTTTATTTTTGCTTCATCAGTGCAGCAGAAGTAAGCAGTGTAAGACTGGTGAATAGTGCCTCAGAGCCCTGCTATTGCTCCAGGTGCTTGCAAAGTTTCCAAAACAACATTTCAGGTTTCATTCAGACATCCAACTGCACTACTATTTAATTTCATGCCCCTATTACAGGCTGAGTAACCTACCAAATGGATTTGTAACAGTTACTCTTGGAAATATAACAAAAGCAATAATAGGCCCTATAGCATCAATTAGCTGAAGCTGACTTTGACAGCATATTGGGGGGGGGGGGGGGGGGGAATATATATACATCAATGTACATTTGCTTCCTTCACTTATTAGGTCCCTACTACTAGTAAGCCACTAGTAAAGCCAGTCAATCCACCTGAGCATCTACTTGCAGATCTAGGAATTTAGGCAGACAATTTCAGAAGGCTAGGACCCCGACTCTTTATATGTAGCTCTTGACAGGGACTGATTTTATGCTTTCACTTTATTTCTCTTTTTCATTTAGGTCATTTATCTATTTAATGGAAACTGTATAGAAAAATTATGATAAAAAATTACACAAGAGATGTATTACTTCTTAAATCCCCATCACTATCATTACCTCATTCTAGCCAATGTGACATTCAGCAAAGAGCCCAATATTCATTTTTATACTGTGTCACCTCCCTGTGATTCCCAACACCTCCCTGTGATTCCCAACATCTGGAACCTCTACATTGTATCAGTTAGACCTAGTATAAAAAGAGAGCAAGAAGCCAACATAAGAAGGAAAAAAAACAGTGCTGCAAGAGAAATTCAAGATTTGCAGAGACTAGGCTTTTCAAAGGTGCTTAGAACAGACTCAGAGCTATTTTCAAAGGAGCTGAAAAAAGACTGGTGCCCAAGAGGCTTGGGCTTGCTCACCCCCTTCCATTTCCCCTCCACCATGAACCTCGCTTCCTCTGGCACCCCCAGCAAAGGTTTTAAGCATGTGGTCAGGTGGAAGGGACATTTCACAGCTCATGGGGGTGGTCATTTGGATGGAAGAACTTGATAGCCCCTTCTATGCCAAACACCTGGGAGGGGACTGTTTGGGATCAAAAGGAACTTTTGAATTAATTGATTTAATAATTTAATGAAGAATTGACTGACCCAGGTAAGTCTTCCCAGTCCTGGGTTCCCATATCATAGCAAGACCCCTAAAACAAAGTATAAACTCCCTCCTCTTTGGTCTGAAAGGCCTTCCACAGGAAAAGCTCATTGTCACATGTATTTTAATCCACGGGTAGAGGTGATGCTATTGCAGCTTGTTACAGCAGATAACTCTCTTGTTTCCAATCCTCCGTTATCTGGCTGGCTTTTTCAATACCTCCACCCACTCTAGTGGGTGCTTTGTTCTTCAGGGGATTGTTTTTGCAGAGGGCAAAGATTGGATGGAGTAGGCAGGAGGCACCTACCACAGTTGCTTTTCTTTCTCAGGTGGCTCCCAGGTTTTTTTCCTTTCCCTGCTGCACTTTGTGCGCAGGGGGAACAAGGGCAAAGGAGGCCTTTAAAAGATAGCAGGGAACTGCCATGGTGAATTCAAGATGGAGCATGCAATTGCTATTTTTGATTGTGTTAACCCAGGCGTAATTATGTAATTATCCACAAAAATTTAGTCAGAGTTTTGCATATCTAAATCATTAACTTTAACAATTGACAGGCTGCTTTGATTAGTATTTTCACAGACTAGCATAGCATACATTTGTCAGCTTTCCTATGATTAGTTGTAATTTAGAATTTGTTTATGCAAAATGTTTTTATTGCTTGTTTGGGGGGAGGGAAAAAAGGGGAGGGCAGAGAAGACATATTTATCCTGTCAGGAGATCCTACAGAACTTACTAGGGTTGCTGCAAATGTATTTTTGCTGTGCTTTAATGTCATTAATTTGGTGAACTGATCCAGCAAATGTTGGCTTGTGTTTGTTAATGGGGACAAGAACTCAGGCGAGCACCTTTTTTTTGCCATGCAATGTCTTTGATTTTTAGATCAAAATTTAAGTAAATGAATTCAGAAGCACCTAGCACTTTGTGCAACACCATATTTTAAGTCTATTGCTTTCCAAAAACAATACTGATGCACCATGCAATCAGAGTAAACATTTTAAAATGCTGCTTGTGTCAAATACTATAATGTCAGCTCAGTCTTTTCATTCAACATCGTAATCGATATCATAATTCAAGATGAAGTTTATTAAGCTAAGCAATAATAAAGGATTCCATCCTGCACCTGCTAGTGGATCAGTTTCTCCATTAAGCTCTCTGAAAGAGAAATCTGAAAGACACCCAGTTCATCCTTCACAAAGCAAACCCTAATGTAGCAGAATTGTGTTTACGTGAGGTACCACACTGAGTCTGAAGTACTGTGGTATGGAGTCTGGTGATTCCCAAGTTACCTGATGGAGGTGAAGTGCCTGAAAGGTTTTCACTTTCTTATTCTGCTTCCCAAGTACAGGCCACATGTGGCAAAATGCATCTTAAAACAATGCATACACTACCTCTAGTCATTTTGACTGGATAAGTGCCACCATTTTTTCTGTGGCTGGTGGGCACAGCTTTTTCTCTGGTTGGCAGGGAGTTCAGGTAAGATCAAAGTTCTTGCTTTATACCACCATTACGACTTCCATGTCTTGAAGCATTAAGAGTCTTTGCATTATCTTCTTTTGTACAGTTCATTTAAAAATTGGGTAAACTCACAGCTTTTTGTGAAAGTTCTCCCATCCAGCAGCCTCCACCTGACTACTTCATCAACATTCACATGACTTCTGAGAGGAGCTTTGACTTCATAACCAATGGCAGATTGTGATTTATGACTTCATCTGCCCTGTGGTAGCTGCAGTTTAGTAATTGCAGTTAAAACTTCCTACATGATCCTCAGGGACCACTGTGATGGGCACAGCATAAATCCCGACGTTGCAGATCCCACGTATGTCCAATAACCTCACCTAGTTAGGCTTCAGTTTTCTCCATCAGTAGGGGAGGTCTGCTTCAGAGACTCATTAACAATTAATGTGAAAGACTCATTAGATGGATATTTTTTATTTTTTTTAATCCTAAATCATTTCATATATATATAAATAAATGCCATACTCTCATTAGGAGATTATCTGAGTCCCATCATTCAACAATCTCTGCTCAGGTACCTGATGCTTGGTTTTAAAATCTCTCTTCCTAGGTATAGCTGACTGCTGGCATATTCACTGCATCAGCTCTCAAAAGGCTGGCTCGCTGCTTGGAATTCATGGGGAGCAGCCCCGTCTGTCTTTGTAGGAATTTTGGCTGCACGACTGAGTACACGAAAATCAGGGAAGCCAGAAGAAAAGAATGATCTGTTACCTGAGTTTCTTTCACCATTTGAAATCCGCTGAAAGAGAGGCATCTTTGTAGCACAAGCTGTTGGCAACTCCTCTCTCCAGAGCATATCATCAGTCCCAAGCTTGCAGTCTTTTATTCTTTTAATTTTAATTGGTAGCTCCTGCCTAGAAACCAGTTGGGAATTGAATTGCCTGTGTGTTCCCCATGCTCCAGAGCAATTGCCTGTATATTCCGCGTGCCTCCAAGCAGTTGCCAGCCTGCTCCTCGTGCTTCCTAGTAAATGCCAGTAATCTGTGCACTGGTGTGTAAAACTTACAGTACTTGATTACGTCAGGAAAGAGAACAGCACAAAATGCAGTGTATGCTGCCATTTTCACCTTAACCTTAGTATATGCACTGTGTCCCAGCCTTTGGCCTCAGCCCTGTGAGAGCAGCTCAGCTGAAGGTGAGGTAGGGGAGGCATGTTTGGAGGCCCTGGATTTGCACCAGTTTATGGATGGTCCCAAGGAATATCCTGGAATTCTTGTACCACCCATCTCTACACCTCACCTGCCCATCCTGCTAATGCTGACCTAAGAGCTTTGCACTGCTATCCATCCTTACAACAGGATTAACATCTCACAGAGTGAACCTCCCTGCTGCAGGTTCACTGTTTCCCCATGAAGCTGAATAGGTCTCAGATTCTGCCTGGAGGGGAACAGTACAGTGCTGCTACCCTGCTACCCTATCATCTCTTCTCCTTCAGCCACGTAAAGGCAGGAGTAGGCTAGGCTGGGTGGCAGAAGCCATTAATTAAATAGCTCATCTGTCCCTTTTAGAGCCGCTTGTTCATGGACTCCATTTCAAGTCCAGTGGTTTCTTCCGCATTAAATGGGATGAGTTAGTGCAAGAGAGAAACAGGTATAGGAAGGAAGGACAGGAAACTTGACTCTTCTATAACGTGTTCTCCCTACCAGCACAACCTCCAAGCAAATGAAAGAAAGATAACAGTGACTCACTTTCTCCAAGATTAGACCAAGATGGGAGAAAACGTTACTCTCCAAATCACCAATCTGTGCAGTGCTCCTGTCAAAAGCAAAGCTCCCATTACACATCACTCTGGACTGAGCCTATAGGCCAGACAAGCCATGCAGAATCAAAAGGATATTTCTAAAGTTTGTTTATCAGGAGCTGCAGTTCACAGAAACCAAAGTAAAACAGACTGCATAAGTATGTGTTCAGAGACTGAGCATCAGACAGCAGTCTCTGTGCATCAGGCACTTTTCCATCCCAAATCAGAAAAGTTCCCAGTGTTCTTCAGTCATTTATCTGGGTCATGGGGACACTTTTGTCTTCTCACACCTTTGCATCCTTCTCTACACGCTGCATTTTTCTGTGACCACTCTAACAGCTTATCCTTTCAGTGGACAAGGGAAGAACTACGTATGTCATCTATCTGAACTTCTGTAAGACCTTTGACATGGTTCCCCACAACATCCTTCTCTCTAAATGGGAGAGATATGGATTTGATGGGTGGACTGTTTGGTGGATGAGGAGTTGGCTGGATGGTCACATCCAGAGAGTAGTGGTCAATGGCTCAATGTCCAGATGGAGGTCAGTGATGAGTGGTGTCCCTCGGGGGTCTGTACTGGGACCAGTACTATCTTCATCAGTGACATAGACAGTGGGATCAAGTGCACCCTCAGCAGGTTTGCAGATGACACCAAGCTGAGTGGTGCAGTTGACACGCCTGAGGGACAGGATGCCATCCAGAGGGACCTGGACAAGCTTGAGAAGTGGGTCCATGTGAACCTCATGAGGTTCAACAAGGCCAAGTGCAAGGTCCTGCACATGGGTCAGAGCAACCCCCAGAATCAATACAGGTGGGGGGATGAAGAGATTGAGAGCAGCCCGGCCAAGAAGGACCTGGGGGTGCTGATAGATGAAAAGCTGGACATGAGCCAGCAATGTGCACTCACAGCCCAGAAAACCAACCGTGTCCTGGGCTGCATCAAAAGAAGCACAGCCAGCACATTGAGGAAGGCGATTCTCTCCCTCTACTCCGCTCTGGTGAGACCCCACCTGCAGTGCTGTGTCCAGCTCTGGAGTTCTCAGCACAGGAAAGACATGGACTTGTTCAAGTGGGTCCAGAGGACCCCACAAAAATAATCAGAGGGATGGAACACCTCTCCTATGAGGACAGGTTGGGAGAGTTGGGATTGTTTAGCCTGGAGAAGAGAAGGTTCTGGGGAGACCTTATTGCAGCCTTTCAGTACTTAAAGGAGGCTTATAAAAAAGATGGGGACAGACTTTTTAATAGGCCCTGTAGCAACAGGACAAGGAGTAATGGTTTTAAAGTAAAAGAGAGTAGATTCAGACTACAGGTAAGGAAGAAATTTTTTACAATGAGGGTGGTGAAACACTGGAACAGGTTGCCCAGAGAAGCTGTAGATGACCCATTGCTGGAAACATTCAAGGCCAGGTTGGACGGGGCTCTGAGCAACCTGATCTAGTTGAAGATGTCCCTGCTCATTGCAGGGGGTTGGACTAGATGACCTTTAAAGGTCCCTTCCAACCCAAACTGTTCTACAATTCACTCTTCTCACCTCCAATTCAGTTGCCTTCTGACCTATCCTGTGTTCCTGTGCCATTAGCATCCCCATAATGATGGTGAGCCCCACATTGCCTGGCCTCATTCAGTTTAGGAGCTGTCTGTTTCAAACTCTCTTCCACGCTTCTAATGCCCAGAGCTTCCCTGCTCTAGTGTACTCAGACAGCCTCAGAAGCAGCAGTTCTCTGCAAGAGTCCTTCTCCCTCAAGGGCTAACCCTGTAACATTGTTGTTTGTATTTTCCTTTATCAATCATCTCCAATGTGCTATCTATATTTAAACAAAGATATTGTCATAAAGAGATATCCTGGTCAGAGAGTAAATCTCAACTCTTAATGTAATCTGAACCTCCTGGAGCCATTCATTGTTATTTCTAGTGCAAGTCCAAATACTCTCCCTTGAAACAGTTTGGCCCCAGTGGGCTTGGTTTAGGTTCAATAGTGTATAAAGATGGTAATTCTTCACTCTGTATTGAGTAACACAGTAGTCCCTTGAATAGGCTGGCACAGGTTGTGTGAATTACAGCTACTTCACCTCCCAGACTCCTTCCTTTTACAGAGTGGGGAGCTATTTCACCCTGCTCTGCAGAGCTAGCTACATCCCTTCATTTGTCAGGATGAGGTTCCTTTCATTTCCTGCCACTTCATACCCCCTTGCTCACAGGAGCATCTGGCATTTCTCTAGGTATGCTGCTGTAATGTTCCTGCTTCCCCTCCCCGTGACATGAGTACAAGGCTTGCTGAGAAGAAGGGATGGTACAAAAACAGACTTTCTCTCCTTCACCCATCTGCTTACCCAAGTAAAGACTAAGATGGGCTATCCTGTTAGGCTTAATTTTAGCACGACTGGGACAGCCCCTGTAATAAATTACAAGCTGCTTCTTAATTTTTGTGTGGTGTATTGCACACTAAAATAATTCAAATTTAGTATC
This sequence comes from Strix aluco, assembly GCF_031877795.1. Classification (NCBI taxonomy): domain Eukaryota; kingdom Metazoa; phylum Chordata; class Aves; order Strigiformes; family Strigidae; genus Strix; species Strix aluco. The sequence goes on from NC_133934.1 coordinate 57,316,694, forward strand.
TTTTTTTAGCCATCCTTTTGAAAGGAAAACATTTATCAACTTCTTACTCCCATTTCCTCCTGCCCAGCCCCCAAATTCCTGTTTAATTATATTGCAACAGAGTTAAAAATGTAAAGCAAGGCACCTTCACAAGAGGTCCTGAGATGGACCGGTATGGTACAAAACATCATTCTGGCAGTGATGTTGTTCAGTAGCCATTCAACTAGTTTCCATCAGTGGTAGTGCTTAGATGTACTTGAAGGAGAATTTGACCTCTAAAAAGAATATGCCCATTTATGTGTGAAACACACACTGCATCCTACGAGCGAAAAATGTAAGACTAAACTCTGAACCACTGGTATGTCATAGCTAGAGCTCCCAAACAGTGAGGGGGTTAACTCAGCATTGCCAGCCAAGCTGCTCTCAAATGAAGTAACACTGGGCTTTGAACCCTTCCTCCTAAGAACCACGGCTGAAACTCTCCCAGTTTCTAACACACTGACAGAACTCTCTCCTCTTTTCTCTTCCAGACACTTAAAAGGAATTGTGTTTTCTCTTCCATGAAATTCAGGAAAGCAGGGATATGTCTTTTCTTGCCAGCAGAAAAAGCAAGGGCTGTCAAGACACCTAAATCTGATCATCTTCACTGCACTAGCAGGGCAGGGTTTTGTTGGATGGCTGCAGTAACACTGTATAAAAACCACGTCAAAAAGAGCCCATGTAAATCATGTTCGCTGACGTATAACTGCATCCATCGCTCCTAAATGATATGCCAATCCAAAAAGTGGGGCACCAGATCCTTCCATCGTGCTCAAAATGAATACTAACTTACCCTCTTGGCATCTTCAGGGAGCTACATGCCTCTCAGTTGAACAGAGGTCACAGAATGTGACTCTTCAGTATTAAGCAGAACCCACCGCAGGACCGCGGCAGCAGTGTTTGCAATGTTGTTCAAATGTTCCTCACTTGACAGTGCCCTTCATTTATAGTTAACGATAATGTGACAGCCTATTCTCCTGGCGTACCATCTAACCACACGCAAAATTCTGCATGTGCCTCAGACTGGAATCCTATTTTTATCGGAATAGACATGTGCACTGAGGCTTTAACCAACAGCTGAGACGGGGGTTTAGCGTGAGATTTTCAAACCTGTCTCAGGTATTTAGAAGGACAAATTGCAGTGAAAGACTAATTGAACTGTGCTTCTAAATCCCCCAGGTGCTGCTGAAAATCTCTTCCTTAATAACTTGGAATCTCCTAAAGAGTAAACCTCATCGAACTTAGGTGGGTATGCAGATCCTACGGTTAAGATTTTGGAAAATGCTGTGTACTGGCTTAACTCCCATTGACTTCAGTGGGAACAAAATTAAGTTGACATTGAGCCTTTTTGAAAATTCCCCTCCAGGTGTGTTTTCTCTATTTGAATTTGAATAATCTGTTAACTGCTGAGATTGCTTTTTGATTTATCAGTATGAAGAATTTTACAGTTTTTCCCCTTAATTTTTGATGAAATGAGACTTAAGAAATTGCAGCGTACTGTCACAAAAGCTTATCCACTAAATCTACAGAAGGAACTATGTTTATTTTCTATATGTGTTTACTATTATTATTATGTGTGCTTCAGCAACAACACAGGAACTGAAACCACAGACATTATTGTGGGAGGTGCTGTGCACAGTCTGTTAAAATATTTGTACGATACAGGCAAGCTGTCTAACTTAATACTAATAGTCAGACTCTAGAGTAACCCAAGAATCATAATGAATATCCCCAGTAGGTGTAATTATACAGCAGCATTTCAGTTACTACTTCACCTCCTCGCAGACATTTTCAGGAGACAGGGATTTCCTTCAACTCCCCTGAATGTTTTAGTTTACCTTTTAAATTAGCCCTACTTACAAGAATGAGGAAAGATATTTCTAATCTTGGTGTGTCCCTCACTACAGTTTTGCAGGCTGCACTTTACTCTCTGAGTTGCACAAAACACAAACTTCTAGGGGTACAAACTGTGTTCACTTTCAATTCAAAAACACATTAGGGCCAAAACTTTGCTTCTGCGGTACAGGTTTTAATAATATGAAATAAAAGGAAATAGACTGTAAGAAGTCCTCTATTTTACAACAGCGTCACTGAGGACACACTCTCTGTGCCCCAGATTCCTTGTGAGAAAAAATAGCTGCACTTATACCACCCGCAAACAGCATGATAACCACTTCTTTGTTCCCACCAAAGATACAACAGCAGAATCCTGTAAGAGAAGTCATCTGATATGTCAGCTCATTAAATTAGTCAGAATGGGTGAATGGGGAAGAGGAATATACCATTGTAAATGTATGTTAATTAACAAATGCTATAAGAGAGGCATTTAAATGTATGAAAATGAATATTAATGAGATAAAACACCTAATTATTGTGCATCTAATGGTATTATCCAGAGCATTCAACAGAAAATGCCTAATTGTCATGCATCTAAGGCAACAGTGCAAGCCTTCAGACACAAAGATTCGGTGTACGTATAGATCATATTATAGCTTAGTTACAGATGTTGCAAAATCGCTACACCGAAATTTGGAAGTGTTTTTTTAAGTTCAATTTGATTTATTAAAAAAATGTTAGATTTCAGCAATTCCTTATATCATTGTTGCACTTCAAAACTGCATGTTTCTTCTTAGTGCTTCTGAAACATTACACTGAAGTGCCTCCATGTTTCCGCACACACATCTCCATTTTGCAAGAATATCATTAGAAACAGCAGGCCTGGAACTGGCCTGGAATCAAGTTCTGAGGAATTTTTCATGAAATTGCATGAAGCAAAACTCAGTCTGCATGAAATTCCTTCCTATGCAGAGGGCTACCGAAGGAGAATCCTGAGTTAAAAATAGTATGGATTCCTGGAATTAAAGACTGCCTCATAATACATATGCATTAGGAAGCTGAAATAAAATTATACAGGCCACTTGAATTCCATTATTTCCTAATTACTCAGTGGTTGGCTTTACAACCTTAATGTTCTTTTAATGTAAGTTTTTCAAGGTTTTTTTCTTTTTAAATGTAATTGCAGATAGAGAGCCAATCTCTTCACCCCAGCTAGAAGGACACAGGGAGTTTTGCTTTATAGAGAAATTCCAAACTGGCCCAGCTATGCACATATTCCCTGTCTGAGGCTCTAGGGCATATGCCAGGGACACATCCAGAGAAGGATATATTTTAACAACTACCCTCTGCATGGTATTTGCAATCCCAACAAGACTAATATCATTCACACATACAATCAATGAAGTCTTAATGCTACCATCGAAGCAATTAATGAAAACAGAGCGCATTAACTTAGTATTGGAGCCAGAATTGATTCCTGAAAGACAGCTCTCTCCTCTCTCAAAACTGAATTATTAATATATGTATAAGTGTCAGTGTGACAAGCACTTTAGATATACCTTGACATATATATTTACTGTCACTCAAAATGACTTACAATCCAAAAAATTATATCTTATCCATGCTTCTAATTTTCTTATGAGACTGTTGTATGGAACTGTAAGAAAAATGTTCAAGAAATGGAGACACATTATTCTGGTGAATTTACCTTATCCACTAAGCTTTTTATTCTATCAGAGAAAGAAATTAACTTAGTTTATATGATTTACTTTTAATAAATCCATGCTGCCATCTATTTACCACCCGTATTGCTGTAGTTGCTTTCAAACTGATTGCTTTACTAATAACTCCAACAGTGTGCTCAGTACTGAATTTAAGTTAAATGCACTGGTTTAAAATCACTGGATTTTCTCCTATTCCCATTTGCAGGTAACGGCTGTTCACCTCAAGAAACTTAACAATTCAAGTAACAGCAGCAGCGTATTTTACATTACTGCATGTGTAAAGGTTCTCAGAGGGATTTCACAACCCCATATGTGCAAACCATCAGAGCATTTCTGCTACCACAATTAGCAGAGGGCAGGACCAATCTGTCAGCAGTATTTTGCACTGCCTGGGATACAGTTGGAATTTCTAACAGAAAAAAAAGTTTCCCAGCAGTTACACACCCTTGAGTTGGAATTACTACAGGGAGGACAGTCATGTTGTAGTGTTATGGCTAAGCTATAACAGGGGAGTCATATTAGCATCTGGTATGTGGTATCAACCCAAGTTTTTGCCTATGCTCTCCAACCATGCAGACTACTTCAGTAAAAGGCACCAGTGTGCTTCAGTTAAGCCAGCTCAAGTTAGAAATATGAATTAGTGTATTTGCTTGCAAATAGCTACACTTCTCATTATGTTTCTCTCATGTCTGTTTGAATCTATAGCAGTAAATTGTATCAATACGGGTGGAGTCGCTTGGTGAATTTCTTACATGTGACTTTTTTGCAAGCAACTAGAGTAAGCCTACAGTGAGGGAAAGTCCTTTAAAAAACTACAAGCAAATCCTTTACTGGACTGTAAAATCTGTATACCACGTGGGACAGAGACAGTTGCCCTCAAAAGGATTCGCAACTACACCAACTCTGCCCAAACTAAAATTTTGGGTCCAGGGAAATGATCTCTTCCAGACACAGGAAACAGTCCTGCATGGCAGTTAGCACCTCAACCTGAATGGAAGCCAGTCATAAACTGTGGTAGCCCAGATTTTACAGAAGACACTTGGTCCTTCATTCCCCCCCAAAAAACAAAGAACCATAAAAACAGATCCTCTACAGAAAAATATAATGTAAATTCAATCTGACAAAAATAGAAATATATTTGCAAATGCCCAATTCACAAAAAAAAAAGATAACCCCTTTTCAGAAGGTTTACATAGTCAATATTAAACTACTGTGTGGAAGACCTGAAGATATTGATAGCCAGTAATGCAAACGAGATTGCAGTTAATTGTTAACATCTCCTGGGCTACGCTTCCTATGTCCCTGCACAGATGATGAATAAAATTATTTACCTATTCAAGTAATGAGAGCTATGCATTTTGATATCCACATACACTGTAACTCAGACCTCCTCTGAGACCCCTACCTGTAATTAGGAACAGATGTAGGATCTTGTTCCTGAATTGATAAAAACAAATTTCAGCCCTCCTATGATATATGGCTTAGTGGCACCGCTAATGGGAAGAATACCTCTGCAGAAGGATCCCTCTCCAGTCACTGGACCTAATCAGCCCTTCCCTGCACAAGAACCCTACTACTCTAGATACTTCTCAGTGCTTTTCCATCACTGATTTGGGACACTCACTAAAACATTCACAGGTCGCACAAGTGCATAGCAAGAAAGTGACAAGCAGCATTTACATGGCTTCACCTCTGATGAAGAAAACCACAGATCTGTACCATTCAAACCCATGGTAATTCTCTAACATGTACGGCCTTCTCCATGGTGGAGTCATTTAAAATTAAGCATACACAACTTTATATGCTTTCAGCAACAATTCTCAGCTCAGCACATGCTGCTGGCGAACACACTTCAAATTATTTCATGGGGGAAACTCAAAATGACATTCAGTATAACATACTTATTCTCCAAATGTCACACTACTGCAGGAAAACATGCCTACCACAACTGTTTCATGAACTGCAAGCAGCCACATTTCTTACTTTTTATCAGCTGGCTGAAATAACCCAAGAGGAATAGGTACCTGCCCATTTTCTTGCTCTCACACATAGGTACCAATACCAAAGCCCAGCAGAGAGGAGTGAATGCTCTAAAGGGAATTTGCCATCTAAAGATACTGCAGGCTGAACCTTCCCCAGTCAGATGCAGCACTTGGACCACCCCATATGTGCTACCCCCATTGGATACTCTGACAGCAACAAGAAGACACTGAGGATCTATGGCAGGCCCAACCCATTCACAGAAGAGGTTCAAAGGAGCTCTTGTGATCATTTTCAACAAGTGAGACAAGTAAAGCTGCCTTCTTTCATGTTCCTTCCTTGACCACTAAATGCTCCTCACTTGATTTACCCTGATCCAGCAGAGTTTGTAATTCCCACTGGCTCCTAGCACAGGTGACTAAAATTATGCCTTGTGAAAAGCCAGAAGAGCTACAACCCCTCAGGCCTGTAGAAGAGAGACAGAAATTTATATTTACTGAGGTCATCTCAGTACAAGAAAGTGACGCTGTTTTCATTTAAATCTGACTGAAACAATTGAAGTTAAACTGATGCGAATGCCTTCATACATCTCTATTTAAAGATGCTAAATGGGGGGTTACTTGATTTCAAACCTAATACAAATCTAAAAGAAGCGACCAGATGAAATAAGACTGTCCATGTCACATTTTGCATTGGTTTAACTAAGCAGGTTTACCAGTAATCTTAGTGCAACTCCCTCATGTATACAAAGTCTGAAAATACATTCACTCTCCAGCATTACCCTGCTTCATGCCAGGAGAATTTGCAGCTGGAATGGGCTCAGGGGAACCTCAATGCCTAGAAATCAAAGAATTGGGGGAGGAATCATAGTTGCTGTGCTCATGGGCCCTCCATGGACTTTGCCTAAATTAGGGTAATTAATATAGGGCAATGTGTCTGTGCTCCTCAGTAGTTTATAAATGTTACAAAAACAGGAATGTTTTATATGTCCCCTGACGGGTTTTAAATGTTAATAAATGATGTGCAAGGAGGTATTTTACATCTCTCCATTTAACAGTGAGCTGACAGCTGCAATTATAGGCCAGTCTCGGACCCCTGCAATTCTTCCAGGAACCTGAGGAGTAAATGGAGTAACTTTTTTCCAGAATAACAAAGTGCATCAGGATGCTGGCTCAGCATTTCAAGAACCAAGGTGAGACATTTCTGACACCCTGGGATCCCCCTTTTGCTGCAGTATGCACTTGCCAGTCATGGTAACTGTTTACCTTATCACCAGAGATCCATTGCTACTCTTCCTGTGGTAGCAACAGCTCTTCATCTTACAGGTGCTAGAGAGTGAATGGAGCAACCAGCCAAATAATTACTTGCTATGTTGCTCCTCTGCTGTGGACTAGAAAAAGAACTGGACTGTACCTGGCACATCCAGGGCAGCAGAGGTAGATAGCGATATTGCATGTGTCAGTGCATGCTTTTTCACTCTGGTTTTGACCAAAAATCTATTACCACTGAATCACTGCAGCATCCTCTCTTGTACCGAGTGTCTGTGCCTGCACACCCGTCCTCACCAGCACGGACAGACTAGGAGGGGCATGCCTATCCTTTCAAAAGGTAGCAAAGTGACTGCTCAATAATGTGTGCCCCAGCAGAAAGCCCCCATAGTTTTTAGTAAGCCCTAGTTACTACCATTCCCTTCTGCTCTACCCAACCCTCACCAGTAGAACAGAGCCTCTGTGAAGTTTAAGGAAGCTGAAAGCAATATTTTAATTAGGTATGTTTCAGGTTGCAACCTTTGTTGCAAAGTAACAGCAGAGGGAGAAGAATCTTTGCTTTGTGCCAAGGCCCTAAATCTGCTCACAATGCTGTATTCCTGCACACCTGTATATTTTCGCCTTCTCCTTTCTCCTATCTGTAAACAACCTTTGGTCTTGATCCTTAAACTGTCTGTATTCACTGTTGTTAGTGTGCACATTCATTAGTCCTATTAACCATTGAGGTACTGCCTAAGGCAGCACACAGCTGTTTTGAGGCACTTTAGTTCATGCTGTGGGCATTGTTTCACTCCATAGGAATTGCACCCCACTGATGACAAAAGGCAACTCACAGAATGAATGAAACCAAGCAGAACTGTAACACCTTGCATTTTCACTACATCATCCCAGAGGCAGGGAATGGGTTTTACAATTCTATTAAAATCCCACAAGGTAGTATTTTTGCCACTGAGAATCTCTTGCTTCCTTTTATTTTTGAAGGGCAGAAGCCTACAGCTTAATATATCTGATTTACATTTTTTATTATTTCCCGCCTTTTTTTTTTTTTTACATGAATGGGTTGTAAAGTAACTGATCTCTTTCTTTCTCCACTTTCTAGTGTTGGAAAACACTGGTGACAAAAGGGCATGTTCAACTATTAGAATTATAGTTTTCTTTCAATTAGTGATTCCACAACTGCACCTCAGCAAACCTTAGAAGAAATCTTATGTGGCAAGAGCAAAGTTTTTTTTCAGATTTGGGACAGAATTAGGTTAACATTTTCACGGCATTCATGCTGTATTCAATTACAGCCAAACGCCACTTGACATCTTTCACTTATATATTCTTTCTGTTTTGCACAAAGATTTCTCAAATGTGTCTTAGGAACGGGTCTTGTTTACTCCTGTTGAAGTCTAGGCCTTTAGTACAGCATTTCTGGGACTAAATTATAGCTTTTCTTCAACTCCTCTCTGCGTTTGGTTATGCATTTCTTCTGGTTTGCATTAACTCATATATAAATGATGGTGACCATTCTCTCATTTTTCAGAACTTCACTGTTATTGATTACAGCTGGGTTTCCAGAGCTTTTGAACAACAGAGACCATGTCTTTAAATACAGTTTGTCTTAGGCATCATGTTCATCTCATTCTTGATGGCGTATGTCAAACACGTTCATATTAAGTCAAATAATATTGCTGTGGCTACTACAGCCATTATTTTACAATGAAGCATGACAGTCGGTTATTATATTTGTCTGTCTGGTTATTATAATTGCCTGTTAATTAAATTTATCTAATAAAATGGGGGTAGAAGCAGCACTGCCGTATGGCTAGTCACATCTCCATGGAACAATGGCTATACGTACTGAAACTTGGCTTGACAGCTGACAGCTATGAGCCTGTGGTAAAGGACTTCCGACAGGAGACACCAGAGCTCGGGCAGAGCCAGGTACTGCCTAACCCTGGTGCCCTCCAAAGCCAAATCCCACAGGTGCTGGAGGTTACCCCCTTGCAGGGCCACTCACTCACCCAACCTGAGAAGCAGCACTTACAGCCCTTGCTACTTCCATACCTCTAATTCAAGGTGGGGGAAAACAATCTTGTGCACACCTTGAAAGACTGCCAATCCCTGCAGTTAGAAGATGGCAGCTCCTCGGGGGCGGTGGGGGGGGGACAGAGGACACGACACACACTTTTGACATTCCTCCTCTGCTTCAGTGTGGTCCCCCTCTCACAAAGGGCCACCACTGTAGCCCCCTCCCCTGTTACCAAAAAACTCCTGACGCTCACTCAAACAAGGATAGATAATATGATAAGGAAAGCCAACAAGGTTCAACAGAGAGAGCAAGATCTTTTTAGCCTTGTTATTGTGCAGGTCCATCTAACCAGCTGCTGTTCTGTTAGCCAATATTCAAGACCAACACCCAGAGATTACACATCCCTTCTCAGCTGCAATCTATTTTTTATGTTACAGCACCTCAGTGACATTCACAGGATATGTCCTAAAAGTGTCTCACTCCTGCGCAATCAAATTAAAGTCATCCAGTAATGGCTCATTTGCTGAAACGTATAAACACTGTACCTGTCTTGTATCTGAAAGACTGGTATTTTTTTACGGGGAAAAGTTATTTGCCAAGGACTTGACTGATTTGGCAATTTCTCTGTTTATCAATATCCCACAATTCTTTCACATTTACAAAAAACAGTAATAATACTTACCACCTTTATCAGCTGCTGTGAGGCATAATTCATTAGTCCTTCTGAAGCACTCAGAGATCCTCCAAAGAATGCAATCTGGAAATAAAATTATCATTAGTACATGTGGGGTATTTACTATATTCACCTCCATTCTCCATTACACAAATGACTGGATTTGGGGTTTGGAGTTTGCTCTTGTGTGTATGTATGAGAGCAAAAACTCACCACATCTTGGTATACCTCAGTGGTACCAGGAATTGCATTACTCTTACCCGTATTCCTGCTTTTATATTCTTTTCTCTAAAACAGTATCTAAGAATTTCATTTAAAAATAGAAGCCTCACTAAGCAAAGTAAGTTTGTGGACTTGTCAAACCCACAAAAATTATATGATCCCATGATATGAAAGATATAACAAGTGAATTTACACATTCCCGAATTAGTATCAGGTAGTACTAGACACCTGCTGAAGGTGATCTGAACTGTTGCTTGGACTCAACTATTTCTTTCCATTGGCTACCAAAAGAACCCACAGCAACTAAGATCACTAGGCACATCATTTAGACACCTAGCATTAGGAGGTATGTATATTCCCCAAATGCAACAGAAATTATAGATTCAAATCTACTTCACACTAGCTGAACGCTTCCATGGAAATGTACTCCCAACTTTGTTCACCCTTGAAAGTGAGCACATTTCAATTCGAGTGCTGCGCTGGATATCCACATCGGCCATGAGACTCCAGTATGATGTCGAGCCAACACCAGATAAGGGATTTTCTGGCATCCAAGCTGCTGGTAGGGAGCTTGCATCACCACAGAAGCCACCACTCCTATCTGCAGCTTTGAAAAACTCCTTTTAATCCCTCTCTGCCCTGTAAAATGGGGGTAATGTTTTTTTCTCCTTTCCCTGTTTGCTGTCTCCTTAGTCTGGAAATTCTTGTGGATTGTGTCTGTCTCTCACATCATGTGTAAATGGGGTGCTTAACACAGTGGGCCACTGATCTTCACCCCTCTACGCACTAAGGGAAAACAAGAACAATGATAACACCTCAACTGTGGCAACCGTGTATCTACATGCTGCTCACACAGACAGAGAAAAGCAGTCCACTTCGAGCCCCCAAATACACAATTTGAAGTGCCGGTCTTTGCTGAACAGGCTTACAAGCTTAAAAAAATGCCCTTTTGGGCCTCCACATTTCTTGTCCCTCAGCAATGTCAATATATTCGCTACAAGGAAATTAAGAGTGGAAGGAGGGGAGGTTAAGCCCTCCTTCTCCACAATTTTTGCCAGAAACTTGACTCAAAACAGGTTTTTAGTCCAAAGATTGTGTTCTATTTTTTATTGCATGCTTTATGCATTTCTAGACCTCACCTAGATTAGAAGTGGATGAGCCAAAGCAAACACACATGTGCACACACACACACAGAGTGCTAGGCGTGTTTTTCTGTGAGAGAGAGAGAGAGAGAGTTTGCTTTCCCAGTCTTTCTGCATCTGTAAGCAGGAAGGCTTGAAAACCTTGCAAAGAAAGTCTGTTCCTATGAGAATTCTGCCTCACTCTCTGTAGATTCAAGAAGCAATCTCTGGCTACCGTGCACGGGAATCCCAGTATTTTGGCACGATTTTAACATCAGCATCATTAGAAACATTGATTTATTTTAATTGTCACCTTGTACCCTACGCTGCCAAATGCAGTCAGAATGTCAATTCTTTATCAATGTGAGCTGTTGACATGGAAACAGATCTGCTGAAATGGAAGCAATAAGAAAAAATGTGTTACTCCTCCAAGTTATACTTAGAAGTGGTAAATCTGTGTGTGCTACAACAGATTTAAATACTCAATAAACTACACAGAAGAAATAAATGACTATTTGGGTGACAGTCATTTTAGTTGTTTACATCATAGACTGCATTTAGAAAATCTCCAATGTTACTATGGTAACCGCTTTTGCTTAAACGTAGTTCTGGACGCACTTTAAGTATGATCTAAATTAACCGAAGATGGAGGAACAGAACTGGGGAGCAACAGCTGAAGGAGCGACGGGCTGCTTCCTATCAGCCCATCCTACCTGCTGCATGCACTGGCAGGGGTACAGCCAGAGCGCTATGGAGCATAGACGCCTTGGCTCGTCCCCGTCTACGCTCTCAGACAGGACCTGAAGTGGCTGACAGACTGCACCAGGTAGGTTTTAAAAATAACAAAGACACAGAGCTGCTTGTCATCCCCAAACAGCTCGTAATGCACCCCAGAGCACTACGGTGGTCTCTCCCTCTGGTCATCAGATAGGTGGTGGGGAGACGGGTGTGAAAAGCAGCCTGCAAGAGGGGCCAGAGGCCTGCTCTGCACCACTGGCAGAGTTTGTGGCTTTCCTCTTCAGGATCTCTCCCAAGGAACAGAGCAGAGCTGCAGAAAGGTGAATCTGTAGCGCAAGCTTTCTGCCAAAATCTGCAACTGGGAATGGACACTGCCTCACGATTAACTTCACACAGCTAAGAAACTGTCCTAAAAGATGCAGCGCAGACCTTTGACCAGCACTACATTTCCACTAGAAAGATTAAATCTCTGTGCTGCTAAAGCTAGTTTCATAGTCATAGGGAACAAGGCCAGAGGGGCCACTGTGATCTGCTGTTCTTAATAGGGATTAAAGGAACCTACCGTCTCCCGCACACCTGCCTCCAACCTGAAAGCGAATGATGGCAAGATGGAGATCACTGAGCAGAAAATGGAGGGAGAGGCTCCTCTGCCCTCTTGCCAGGTGCCAGGGCAAGGGGCAACAGAAGGTAACAGACACATTTAAAACAACTGCTCTAAACAGGATCATGGAAGCATTTGGAGCCACAGACTGTTCAAAGCTCGTGGATCCTAGCCATACTGTGAGGCAGTCCAGTTCTGAACTTGCTAGGGCAACCTGCCCTCCCCTTTCCCACTTCAACTGTGATAAGACATCAAGGCATGTGGATTTTTTTATTTTCTTCCCTTTTCCGCTTTTCACATTTCTGCATGATTACATTAGATAATGATACATACCTCCCAAAAGCTTGTGCATCAATTAACAAGGGAAGGAAGGACACACATCATTAATTACACGCTGGCCTGTGAAACATGGACACGGGATATGGCATAATGTTCTAAACATAGCAGGAAGGCCTGCCTTGTTTAGGTCAAGTTTTATTTGAATTCCCATAATAAAGCACCTGATATTAAACAATGAAGCGGAAGACACACCACTGTTTAGCCTCAATGGGTGTTCCAGACAGATCTGCTAAACTTAATCCACACAGCAAAATGCAAAGCCAAGGAATGTAAGTTTATGTGAGTATGAGACAAAATAGTGCTTTAAACTTATACAGCATTTATGAACCCAAAGGATCCCAAACTACTCTACAAGCCATATACAAACTTAAATGCTTCCATCTGTATTGTTTGTTATCTTACATGTCTTACTCCATCTGTATTGTTATCTTAGTATTTGTATTTTGATGAGATTCAGGAGGTGTTGGCTTAGATGCTGGGCCAAATTGCTGCTATAGCTACATGCAGTCAGAGACGAGGAGACAGGTTGCTGGCTGTCATAGCTCTTCACAGACATGGTTATATCGAGGAAATTCTGCTTTTCTCAAATAGGGCTGAGGGAACAGAACCGGATGAGAAAAGGACCTGCAGTGCGTGTCTCTAGGTACAACTGCTCCACGTCAGCCTTGGCTAGTGAGTGGGAGAGCACAGTATTTCTAGATCATTAAGGCATGGATATTGGAGGCACACATACTTCTGGAATGAGAGACAGTCTCTGTCTGAATCTGCTTGTAGGCTAAGTGTAACAGACTGATGAAGGAGGCAGAAAAGCATCTTGCTTATACCCAGTTTTCAATAGGGAATAATAATTTGCAGATCACACAGAAATGTTGCAGAAAAGAAGAAAAAAAACCCCACCTGCCCCCAGCATAAATCAAAAGCCTTCTTCACTCACATACACACACACAAAACCCCCAACCTTCTTCCTCCTCTGGAGTAGATTGTGGCTGCCAGAAAAATATATTGCAGAGGAACAAAGAAAAAAAAATACAGTGGAATTATTAGTGCAAACTCATACTCTTTTGAAACACACCCCATGGGCAACTTGGTTTCCAGTTAGAACATACAAGATCGTCATTTTCGAAGCCTCATCGGAAAACATAAATTATGATCTTATCCTATAGTGACAGCAATAAAGGCAGCAATCTTCTATTTATGCCTCCATCTCCAATGTCAGAAACCAAAGGTACTGCTTTCTAATGTCCCTAATACATCTGAGGAGCAGACGATCCCCTGAAAGCCACAGTCTTTTGATCCTATATAAATTGGATGCTTTTGAGAATGTCACCCAGAATTCTCATGTCAGTCCTAGGAAAACATAATCTAAAACAGAGGATAATTTTGATTTTCCCCCTGACTCAGCAGATGAGGAGATAATTAGATATGGAAAATTAGAGTTCTCGAGGGTAAATATACCTGCTATAATCCTACTGCCAACTGAATTAAGGTTTGCCTGCCGCAGTAAGGCGTACGTTAACTCAGCATCTGAAGGAAAGCTAAGACCTGTTAGATTTCAGAAGTCACTGGTGGTCCTTCCTATGTTATAATTCAGAGCATAGAAACCAATGAATAAAGGAAAGAGGAGAGAGAGAAATAGAAGAGAGAGGAAAGAAGGAAAAGTATTTGTCTCTGCCTGTGGTTGTAAGCAACAGCAATAAAAGAATCCAGCAACACCACAAGAAACCGAAGCGCGTGGCTTGCCTGTTCTTTCCTCCACATCAAATCCAAATGATTCCTCTTACTGACTGGTAACATGAAGCGGCTTATTTTTTCAAGTGCTCTTCAGCCTAACCATGACTTCCACCTCTGGAACTGGAAGAATCCCATATGTCAAGTAAGCAAAGATGGGTTATCCTTCTGCAGCGATAGCTCAATGCTGATTGAAAGTCTCATTTGTCAGGGGAAAGAATTGTTGGTTTTCTTTTTAAATTAACCCAGAAGAAGAAAAAGAAATTTGTCCAGACCCAGATGCTTTTTCATTCCTCAAGCAGCTGCTAGTTTGAGAGAATTTGAAATGGTTGGCCTTTATGAAATGAATTGGTAATTACAGCCCCGTGCCTCACACACTATAGACTGAATGATTCAGGGGACTGGTAACAGGATAAGGCCTTTCACCTCACAGGCTGCAGTTCAAATTCAGGATCATTCTTAACTTCATAAACACCATCACTACATGATAGGCATTTGATTGTCATCATACAATGAATCAGGTGTTTCTCCTAGTGGAAAAGTATTCATGCTACAGACTATATACTAATTACTGTCAGCAATTAGCAGCACTCTTGGCAGTGGCAGTAGAGGGACCTGTAGAAAATTGCCCATATGGTCATCCCTTGGAGGTTGTCATTTCAAGGCAAGAGGTCAAGCCCTTCAGACAATCATTGTGGTGATTCTTGTAGCTCTTTCCCACCCTGGGTATGTTTTGTGGATAAGCAGAGTTCAGCCTCCAGAGCTGTCAATCTACCACTTTTATTACCACTAAATTACTTTTGTTTCAAATGCTGGAGGCAACTTTGAATGCTGGGTCTAATTAGATTGTAATTGTTGGAAGATCTGAGCAACTGTGGCAGATTTGGGTGGAGACTTTGGTGGCTTATAATACTTGTGCAAATAGGTTTCACAAGCGCAAAACCTGAAGCTGCTCATAACAGTAAGCATTTTCTTAGAAAATTTATACTACTAACCGTCTAAGCCAGACAGGAAAAACTTTGAATTTCTACATGCAAACAGAGTGATCAGCAAAAGCCATCTGTCCAAGCAGACAGCTTCATGGGTCAGGCAGTTTTCATGAGCCCAGGATGTTTTGGTGCAAACAGAAGAAGACGACTTTAATTAGGTACAAATATTTTTGTACAAACAGAACAAGGTACATTGACCTAAGCAAGAACCAATAGCAAGAAGGAGGTATATATGTCACCATGTTTTCAGAACAATAAAAACTCCACAAACTAAAAAGAAAATAAATTTCAAATATATATAGGAGTAAATCCTACCATTTAGCACCAGAAGCCCTATCTTTCCCTGGGGGAAAAATACTCATGAACAGTCCACAAACTCCATGCTCTGTTGCTGAATACCACTTTTCCTCTGCCTTCCTTTGGGAAAGCGTAGAACCCTCAACACTTCAACCCCCTCTAATATAACAGTCCAGAGATCTGCAGGGAAATCCTGAAGAACTGAGAGTGAACATTTAAAGGCCAGGGAGCTTCTGCTAGGAGACCCCGTGCTTCCACATTATCTCCTGAGGTCTACCTGTCATAATGACAGCATTACCTCTTTGTGCAGCTCCAGGGAGAGCTGTGCAAATATTGGATTATCTGGTTCAATGGCCAAACAAAAAACAATCACGAGCAGAAAAAATTTCAGTTGAATCTACTTGAAATAAAAGCTAAGGGGGGTGGTTTGGCTAAGGGAAGAAAAACAAAGGAGGAAATGCTTGCCTCTGAAGTAGTAAATCCTGTGTTCTCTATTTTTGACCTGAAAAGTAAAAAAATGTCCATAAAATTAAATCATTTTTTAAACCTTTACTTTTCTCCCTTTCTTTGCTTTTGTTGGGGTTTTTGTAATGAACCTTCACCAAATTTCATGTCACACCAAAATAGATCCGGTTTCCCTGGAATATGTGTTTTCTTCAGCAAACATGCTACTTAAAAACGTTTTGCTGAGGCCTAGCTCTAGGAAGAACTAGAGAAATGCAGTGACCAGATTTTTGTTTAAGAAGAAAGAACCAAGTTTTCACATAAGAAAACTGATGTACTTGAGCACTATAGACCAAAAATGTGATTGCCGAATTTTTTCCCATGAAGGGAGAAGAGGACCAAATATCATCCTTTGAAGGACAGCCTAGCAGCCTTATTCATCATAAGTACTGACCCATTTGTCTTGCTTTGTTCTCCTGTAAGTAAAACTACTGCCAGAGTTCTTCACTCATAAGCTGATTTTTTTGGGGTTTTTTTTGCTTCTGCTGCAGTGCCTATGTGAAATGAAAGGTACGGGTGGATTCAGCTGGTGGCTGTAAAGTCCATGAGATTCCACCAGCACATTCCCACAAGCTTGTGTAGCTTGTTACTTATACACATGGCTGGCAGTGAGCACGCTTGGAAACCACTCTGGTTATCAGTTACCCTAGAGCTCTGTGAGGACTGGTTGGGCTGGTAGCTGGCTCCTTCACAGAATGAGCTAAATTCGATTCAGGAGCTTCTGCAGCTGAACAGACTTTGGTAAACATGAAGAGATACCCTCTACTACATAAAGACATACACCAAAATTAGAATGAAATTTGCTCATTAGGACAAAAAGGAAAAAAATCATAAGTCTGTAGAACTGGTAGAGCTGGTAAATACAAGCAATACTATTTACTAGAGGAAACAGATATCTAAGTGTATATATACCAAAACTGGAACAAAATTTGCTCAGAATGACAAAAGTGGGAAAGATTCAGAATTCTCCAGGTCAATCCCAAATCATAAAGTCCAGTCCCAGAAACCAGTGCAGCACTTGCATACATGTTAGAGGAGTATGAGCCCATACCCCTGAGCAGCAACACTGCAGAAAATGTAGCATTCCCAGGATGACACATCCAGCTTACTCAGCAAGTGCAGACATTCAAAAGAAGAATAAAAAACCTCTCGCACTGCAGCGACCAACTCCAGGTAATACTCAGCTCCAAACTGAAGAGGCTATAGGGCATGGGCAAACTAAACACCCTAGAAGCACAGTTAGAAGAGACAGCAAACTCTTTCAAAGTTTACCAGCAGCTTTGCACAGGAGGGGAAGGGCTAGAAAGTGAAGCTGTGAAGAGGAACCTGACAGCCAACACGAAGAAGCTGGAAGACACAATGACAAAGCAGAACCAGGACTTCAAACAGCCACAGAATGAAAAAGAAGAAATTCAAAAAGAACTCCAGAAGGTAAAGGCGGGGGCTGGGGGGAAGGAAACAAAAACTTGATGGATTTTGAAAAGAGAATAGCTAAAAAGGTATTAAAATGTGCAGGGGCTGGGAGCACAACTGAAGATCCAATAGTAAACACACAAAAAGGGGAAATAAAATTCTTGTTGGGGAATGCAGGATGTTCTTTGACAGTGTAACAGCAAAGATAAATAAATACATCCTTGCTTTCCATTCTAGGTGACTGTGAGATACCAGAGAAGAAAGCACGTAGGTGTTATATGGGGAAAGAAAGTCAATGCAAAGAAACAGAAAAGCTATTTAAATACAGAAAATAGTTAGAAACTCCTGTAAAGCAAACCTCTTCAAAGCATGAGATGAGCAGTCTTTTCTAAGTGGCCGTAAGAAGAAAAACAGAACCATTTGAGAATGGAGCATTCTTAGAGGTCAGGTTTACCTCAAGACCAAATGCAGAAACAACAGAAGAGCAGACCAGGTAAAGAGTTTCTCCTCATGCTTGTTCAGAGCTCATGTAAAGGTCAGAGAAGCATTGTCCCAGTTCAGTACACACCTATTTTCTGGGATCAGGGAGCATGTTAAAGTGAAAGGACAGGAGAAACCTTCATCAATCCCGCTAATACATAACAATACCCTGGGCAGTAGAGCTGCCCAGTCCTGTCGAAAATGGCACTACTACCTGTTGTAAAGAACGGAAAGAGCCCTTTACACATTACACAATGGCACCAGCAATCAGCAGAAGGTGTAATGTATGGCACCAGTGCTTACAGGACCCACCTAGGCATATAAATCTGCCCCGAGAGAACAAAGCTGCAGAAGAATATGTCCATTAATCTTGCTTTAATAGCTTATAGCACACATGAGGGGAGACATGCAAAGGCAGATCCCTGTAAAGCCAATCCATGTCTGTAACACATCTGGCAGTGTATCTAATGTAATTCTGCATCTAAGGATCAGATTGCAGGGACTCTGCCTCTAAGACATCATTAAAGCCTGCATATACATTCATGCCTCACACAGGCTTTAGGGGACCTCACTGCCTTCTCACCCATGTTCAGCCAGAGACCAACAGTTGCAAGACGGAGAACATCTGCTTCTCAGAAATTCTGGTTATTATGGCTAAAAGTAAGGTGCCCAGCTTATTCACTGCTACTTCATTATTTTTATTTCTCCAACAGTCAGATGTATCTGTTCACAGACGCATAACGGTTTTGTGTCGCATAACTCTTCCTTCAGGAGAGTTAACTCTAGATTTACATCTGTTTAAAATGAGGGTGGAAACAACCTTAGAGTCCAAACCTTTAAGACTGAGCTTGAACAATTCATATTTCCACTTCTGGCAAACCTGCAGAAGCATGTAGTCCCTAGCAAGACTAATTTGTGTGCTCATATGGAGAGGAAAAAATGAATACCTACATAAATACAGACAGTGCTCATCTGGAAATAACAGCCTGGAACAGCAGGACTGGGAGCCAGTAGCCCCTGGTATCTCTGTCCCATTCCTGCAAAGGCACACACATGTTGCATTGGCCTTGGCATGTGAGCTGTGCAAGGCTCAAGGGCCCCGCACAGCCCAGGAGCAAAATCAATTTATACCCTTCGCTCAGGGAGCGCATAGAGCAAAAATACTCTACCTCTGAGACAGGCCCCCGGACAGATGCAATGGGAGGGAAGAGAAGGCACTTGGCAGCTTCTCCTACTGATCAGTGGCCATGCTGAACTCCACAGCTCCTCACCTACACCAAAGGAAGAGCTCCGATGCAACCTGAGAAGTCACTTGTGTTATTACTGGAAGCGCTGGTACCCACGCAAATGCGGATTTAGGGCCCGACCCAGTTGCTGGGTACTTTTCCCTCCAATACCACCCAGCCAGTATCTCTCCAGCAAAATATTAACTTCAGAAAAGGCTAGGAGCACAGCTGGCCTGCGAGGCACCGAGCAGGGTATGACCAGCCTTCGGTTTATTTAAGGAAGGCTCCTGTGGTGCCCCGAGTCCAGCCACTGCCCCCCCCCACCCCCGGGTGCCGTGGTCCCTCGCTAGGGACAAGGACCATCTCCCGGAGGGAGGCAGCACCATGGCGGGGGAGGCGCTACCCGCCCTCCCCTCTGGGGGATGCGGGAACCAAGGCACGGAGGCACAGGCCTGGCGGTGGGGGCCGGGCTTTGTCGGGGGGCCGAGAGCTCCCTGCCTGACGGCTCCGCCATCTCTCGCCTGTACGGGAGCGACACAACCGCTCGTACGCGCAACACCTGCGCTACGTGCGCCAATTAAAGCTTAATTATTAACCCCCGGGGGCGGCGGGTGGCCCCCCCTCCGCACCCTTCTGCTTCGTCACGCCGCCGGGGAGCGCAGCCCTTACAGCCGCCACCCGCTGGCCGCGGCAGCGCCGCCGCGCCAGGGGACAACATGGCCGCCGGGCCCCCCGCGGCGGGGAGGCGGCACGGCACGGCGCAGCGCGACCCGCCCCGGCGGCAACACCTGCCCGCCGGCGGCGGCGGCTCCCCCGCGGAGCCGGCGGCAGCGCCCGCCCAGGAATTACGAGCCGGCGGGGGGATGTCGGAGGATTATGGAGGAGCCGCGCGTCGGCTCCAATTAGGATCAACGCTCCCGCCGCCCCCGCGCCGCCGCCGCCGCAACGGCGGGGCCGCAGCGCCCCCTGCCGCCCCGCCCGCAGCGCCCCGGCGGCGCCGCTGCCAGCCGGGCCCCAGCGCAGGGGCGGCGGCCGCCGCCGCGGGGAGCCCCGGCGGGGGGAGCGCTGCCCCCGGCCTAGCGAGCGGCGGCGGCCCGGCCGGGCCTCCGCGCGGCGGGAGCGGCGGTGCAGGTTGCCTGAGGGGGCAGGAGCGGCGGCCCCTTGCTGGGGAATCGGGGATTTTTGTGTTTGTTGCGGTTTTAAACGATTTTTAAATTGAAATCCGAGGGCGCTCCAGGTCTCCCTCACAGAATGGTTTGGGTTGCAACGGACCTTAAAGATCGTCTAGTTCCAACCCTCCTGCCATGGGCAGGGACACCTTCCACTAGAGCAGGCTGCTCAAAGCCCCGTCCAACCTGACCTTGAACACTTGGAGGGAGCCCCAGCCTCTCTGGGCAACCTGGTCCGGTGCCTCACCACCCTCATCATAAGAATTTCCTCCTTACATCCAACCTAAACCTACCCTCTTTCAGTTTAAAAGTGTTACCCCTTGTCCTGTCACTACAGGTCTTGGTAAATCTCCATCTTTCTTATAAGCCTCTTTTATATGTTGAAAGGGGTCAAAAAAGTCTCCCTTGGCCTTGTTGAACTTCATGAGGCCCACACAGGCTCGATCCTCCAGCCTGTCAAGTTCCTTCTGGATGGCATCTCTTCCCTCAAGTAAATCCACTGCACCCTCGACTTGCTGTCATCCACAAACTTGCCGAGGGAGCACTCAACACCACTGTCTATAGCACTAATAAATGTATTGAACAGTACCACTCCCGAGACAGAGCCCTGAGGGACACCCCTTGTTACTGATCTCCATTTGGACACTGAGCCACTGACTGCAACTCTTTGGATGCAGCCATCCAGCCAATTCCTTGTCCAACGAATAGTCCATCCACCAAACCATCTCTCTCCAACTTAGCGACAAGGATGTTGGCAGGGTCCTGGACTGCCTGGCCGTTACTGATGGAGGAGGATGGTGCTCTGGCTTTGGAATACATGAGGTTGTTACCCCAAAAGCATCAGCTGGAGCCCTTGACACACTGGCGGGGTCCACCACCAGCCAGGACAGAGCTGGCTGCGCAGGCACAGGGTGGCCAGCCCCCACCAGCATCCACGCTCACTCATCTGTGGCTGCCTGCATTAGAAGAATACATCCCCCGCAAATTACTCAGCAAGTAATGAGCAGCAGCAGCAGCCGCTACAGCAATATAAATCCATGGGAAAGGATTTTTTCCCTCTCTTTTCCAAGATAAAAATCTCAGAACAGCAGAGGCTACACCGTTGACTAGGCTATTAAAATGGTATTTATGGGGTAATCACTTATTTTAACTGCCAGCTACATAAAATTTATCATGGAAAAAAAAGACTCATGGAATTTTATAATTATCATTTACATTTTTTTAAACCTATTTAACAAATCAAACTTGCAATCCCTCCACACAGAAATACATCAGAAGGAACAGAGAGAGGCAACGAATGGGCAGTTAATGTCTGCAGAGGCGCTTCTCTCTTTGCCCAAACCCAGTCCCTCCTCTACACAAGGAAGGCTCTGAAATGGGGCTAGGGAGGCGAGGGTACCTTGCCTAGGTTTGCCATCCCTGGTGCACCATGAGCAGGACTTTAAGGTGCCCCCAGAAACCCAAAGGAGGAGACTGTGACACGGAGAAGAAAGCAACAGACACAAAAGCAGTCAACAGAGTTGGTTTGCTGTGAAATACGTTGGTTTGCTGCAGTCAAAACATCTTAATTTCTGCAGGAGGTTTGTTGGCAAGGTGAGAGTGGCATGCTGGCACCCACCCCAGGCCAGCCTGCGGCAGATGGGCAGGGACGAGAACACTTCATTCAAGATCCTTCTGGGAGAGATTCCAGATGGGACTTTCCTAGATCACTTTAGGTCAAGTAGAGAAGAGATGCACATGAGGAGGCTCCTCAGGCTGGACCACGAGGAAGGGCATGCTCAATGCGACACACAGGCTCTGCTAATGAGGTAATGGGCATCAATAAACCATCCCCACGCAACCACCGCTGAACACCGGTACACAACGTTTTGCAAGTGTAGACATTGCTTGATAGCAGCACACCCAGGCATTGCCTGACCATCCCACGTCATGCTCATGGGATGGGTATTACACCTCTGTGCTTACAGACAGGGAAAGGGGGGTGGAAAGACATTGAGGAACACAGCTGCAGCCCCACAGAGGGTCACCAGCAGAGTGAGACTTACAGCCAAGATTTTGGGCAAGGTTTTATTCCACACCAAACCCCTGCCTATGTGCGGTTTATGTCTGGCAGCTGATGGTCTGGGGTTTGGGGCCCTCAATCTACAGAAAGCAAAGGGAAGGCATGGTGACAGAGATGCGAGCAGGGATTAAAGGCCATCCGTCCAACCAGAAAGCAGCCCCAGGGACCACACGTTTTGTTCTGGTTTTCAGCTGTCCCTCCTTTATCGATGAATACTCTCACTGCCACACCAGGGGCCACCTGATCTCCCACGCTTTGCAAGAGTGAGTTACAAAATAACTAATTAAAATGGAGAAAGGAAAAACAAACGCATCACATATCTAGCTTCACTGAGGACCTGTTATACCTTTGGATCTTTTCCCCCCCAACTCATCTGTACAAAGTAGGCGTACTGGATTGCACATTGGCTGTTGATAAGAAATTCGTATTAGTTCAGCAGGTCTGCAGAGCTAGAAGTTTGCTATGCCACATGCTTGATCATACTTTTAAATTAAAATGAAAGAAAACAACTACCTCCCAACTATGCAAATCAGCTATTTAGAGTGCCAGGCTGCTCATGGTACTTCTTCGATGTTCTCTGTGTCAGAGCAAAGGGTGTGTAAGTATTTTTGTCTTTCTGGAAAACATTACAATTATTTCTCGCATTTTTAATACATTTTGTTACCCTTTTTTCTAGGAGAGCTTCCTGAGTATGCTGTGTAGGTAGCAGCACGCTGGAGAGCAAGAAGTTTTGATTTCAGTATTACTAAATCAGTTTGGTGTTTGTGAAAAAAACATGTAACTTCTGTGTATATCTGTTTACATGTAAGCATTCAAATATTTTGCACAGAGTTTTGATGCCTGTGTGACAGCAGGGCTCTCAGAGACTTTGGATCGAAAGTGCCCTGCAGGGACAATCCATGGAAATCACAGGTCTGGTATGGGGTAGCTTGTGCTATCAGTACAAAGTGGTGGTGGGTTTTGTCATTAATAAAAATACATCAGAGTAGATGAACATACTCCAAGTACCAAACAAACAGAAAGAGCCTTATTTCATCCATACCTCCTTCTGCTGAAGTGCGCATTTGTCACCAGATAAACTTTGCTGTTTTAAAGGCATACTAAATCCTTGCAAAGGGGGATTTCGTTCTGGAGAGAGGAAAATTGGGCAATACAGCTGTACGAGTCATAGAGCAGAGCGTATAATGACTCATTATTTATCAACAAAGACACAGCCATGGGCAGGATGTGATGGTCTGGGATGGGCTGATGTCACAGCAAGGAGTGGGAGAAGGGCAAAGACAATGAGAGTATTATGACTATCTTTAACCACATAATACAATCAGACACTTTACTACTATTATTAGTCACTGCAATTCTGTAATTCTACAAACCCACTCCATCCATGTACAAAGTTGTGAAAAATTTATGTACTAGATCATTAATTTTTCTTACAAATTCTTTCTCATTTAGTTTTTTTAAGAGATGTCTAAACTGGGCAAAGTGGTTTTGAAAGAAAAGCTCTGAAGTTATCCCTTGGGGAACAAAAAAAATATGGTATTGCCAGCACAATCCATTTGAAACAATGAATTGGCCTCCTGGAGAAAGGAGGAATAGTTCAAAACATAGGACTAAATGAAAAAAACCCTCATATTCTTTACATTTGCTTCTATTGGTTTGCATACTTCGGGCTTACACTTTCAACCTTTTCTTTGCAATCACAGCAGCTGGAAACTTACTTTTTTCAATGGAAAATGAGAATCCGGCTTAATCACATGAATCCCAGAGCTAGAGCTTCAAGGAAAGCTCTATCCCCTTCAGCTTGTGATTTGGCAGTGGTAAAGGTAAAGACAGCTCTGAGACTTACAGGGACGGTCCATAAGAGATAAGCATTTAATAAGTAATCTCTGGCAATTCTAATGGCCTCTAAAGGAGCAAATTTTCATCCCTCTCTAGGAAGAGTGAGTTGAGCATTACAATCTGACATTTTTTTCCTTTTTGAATCACGTAGAAGAAAAATGTGGCAGACTGTAAAAGCAGCCAGCCAGAGTATGAACATCTTGGAAGGCTTAGTCCTTAAAGAAAGAGGCAAAGGGCTGTCCAGGGCTGCCCTTCTGGCTTTGGGGAAGGGCTACCCCCAGCCCTCTGCTCATCCACCAAACCTGAAGCACAGAGGACCTAACAGAGACCCTCTCCTGCCTCTGCCTGGGGGGTCAACAAACCAACAAAGTCAGTATCTGGCCAGTTGCCCTTGGGCCATCAGCTGGGTAGCACCCCTTTACCTGGATCAAACTGTGGCTCATGTCCAAGCGAGTGGTCACACCATGGGGAAGGGTGGGTGCTTGCGGTCTGTTAGGGACCTGCCTCTTAAAGGCATGGGGGTGTTTGTCTTCTGAGTGAGCGAGGCACCATCCCTCTGATGAAGAATGTTATCAGTTTTAAGTAATTTGTTCTGCCCATTGCAAAAATCTAAAGGAGATTATTACAATTCACTTACTGAATTAATTTCTACCCTTTTTTTTTTTAAATTGCTGCAGTCATCTTTCATATTCATTTCTATAAGCTGTTTCCAAACAGTTAGGTGGCTGATGTACATGCAAAAGTTAAAAAACAGTAACTCTTGCGAGGAAGCAGCCACAGAAGGACCATCAGCCCCCACTGTGTCATAATCATGATTGAAATGAAGAACAAAATCTTAGACGCTTTTTACCCAGCAAGCTGGAAATCAGCATCACTGTAAGCTTTAAAGCACAGCCTGTCAATACAGCATGCTTCTCCCTTGTACACTACCCGAATGACAACCCCAATAGAAAAATAAATCACAAGCCTATCCTTGGGGGAGCTCTCTGAATTCAGAGTGGTCAGTGCTGGGCACCAGGGAGGGAACCCGATATCTGATTTTTATCTTGTTCTTCATTCCTTCTGGCACCCAGCACATCTTTCCATTCTCTCCTCTCCTTGGCTATCATTTTCTGACACAATAAAAATCTGTAAAGATGAAGCCATATTTATTAACTTATAGAGCTACATGTTACATCTGCTCTAAGCTTTTGTCTAAAAAATTAATCAGCATGTATCTTCATCGCACCCCCTTTAACCTCTACTTAATAAGTCACTGACACCAAAATCTGTTTTACTGTGCCTTTTTCCCAGATACCCCTGTCCGATCCAATTGCATACTGGTACCATCGGCCCCAAGTAGAAACTTAAGGCATTACATGGGGGAAGTGGGAACTCATATGGAGGATTTTCCATTGCCAGATGTTTTGAGTCTGCTTGATTTCAGCACAGAGAATGTGTTATGTCAGGGATACCTGAGGACAGTGTTTCTGCACAGATGACCTGTGTGAGCCAAGGGAAGCTGTAGCAGTGCACCAAAGCAGGTCTCTCCCACCGTCTCCTTTCTGAAGCACTTAGCCAGTCCTGTCAGCAGGGTGGGCAGCTCAGGACTGCAGTCAGCATCGGGGTTGGCTGGGTCCGGTTGCAGCAAATTCTGCCTCATGAAGCACTTGGGCTGTTTTACAGCACAGGTTCCTGTCCCACACATCCTGTCCTGGCATCAGCAATACGCACCAGCCAGCAGTTGGGGTTTTCTACCCCAAGAAAAATTAACACATGGTGGCATGGCACACGTCTCTGGGTGACAGCATGCCCTGCCCCAGCAAGTCCCACGACCTTCTGCGAGGACGCAAACTGCTACCTGCGTCTACCCTGGGGTAAAGCAACAGTCATGCAAAATGACTTTTTGCCTCGTTTTCAATGTAATAGTCTCTTGGTGCTACTCAGGTAATTACACCGGTGTGTCTCTTTGTAAGCTTTTTTTATTGTCCCTAGTATTCCCCCTGGCAAAGAACCGAGGAAAATGTCAATTTTCTAAAAGTGCTCTGCCTTAAGCTGGCCGCCAGTGATGTAATGTGGCCATCCCTAAAGTCCAGAGTGTATAACTAAACAAAATGGGTTATTTCTCGTTTCCAGAACAATTTCTTTAGCACTATTAAGAAAAAGTCTGTAGAACAGAAAAATATACACTGAACTGTTGTTTCTTTTTCCCCCATGAGTACAAGAAAGCATTTTTGAGGGTCTATTCTAAAAAATATTTTGGTAAAATACTTATCTAACAAAACTCAGTGTCTGCTCTCTGGCTTCTGCCAGTGGAGAAATGCATATTCTCAGCCTCAATGCTTCTAGCAGTAGTTTTGGATTGGTGATGAGGACAATATTTTCATCCCAACAGGTCATTTTAGCACTTATCTGCAAATGATGGACAAGAAGGTTTTGTAGTGAAAGGAGGGAAGCAGAGCAGTGTTATTTAAGAGGAATGCTGGCCAGTTTTGAAAATGTTCATTAAGATAACGATATGGGGTTTTTTTACTCATCTCTTAATAGATGTTTGAAATTACAGGAACCAGCCCTTCCAGTAGAGGTACTAAAGTTAGTGCTAAAGAATAACATATATCAAAGGGCTCAAGCTATTTGATTGTCAAAATATCTAATTTCACTCTTCTGAACAAAGCTTTTTTTTTTTTTTTTCCTCTGTCTCTCTCTAAACAAGCCAGACATCAAGCTGATCAAAGCTAATATATCTGGAGCAAACTTTTAAACTATAACAGCTTAACGTGACCAGAAGCAGTATTCTGTGGTACTGGTACATTCTTAGTCATTTTTATTTTCCCTTTTAACAAGCAGATAGCTTCTACACCTATACAGTGCTCCAAATAAGTCTGGTGAATTAAAATGTGCTTACTTCTGTTAATAGTAAAGCATATATTTGCAATCTCTTTGGCATCTCCTCCAGCTTTTAGAAGTGTTCCCCTGAGCTCATCCCATTCATTAATACGTTATCCAAAAAAAAAAAATCTAACTCTTGCCCCCTCATCCTGTGGCATATGGATAGGCCACTCTGAATGTTAATGTCACATTTGTAAATAGCCCCTTGGGTATGTTCACCATCAGCTCCTTTTGGAAGACCTGGGACCAAGCTGGTGATGTGAATTCCTCCCTTCTCAAAACTTCTGTGAATGAATCTTACGGTGTAGGGATTGGGTATTGATCCATTTGCAGCTGGGGATTTATGGAGACTTTAGAGTTCCCACAAATCCTTACCCCATCGTGAGTCTTGGGAGCATGTATGGCTGGTACAGCCACCATCCTAGCATCCAAAGGTGAAATTATATCCTGCCTCTGCAATCCATCCCACTGCTCCTCCGATCCATTCAACCACCTCTCCACAGCCACTCTCCCTTACACAAATGGCACCAGCCTTGCTCACACAAATTGAGAAATGGTATCGCTCGCTCCCTCCAGCCTTCCTGCTGTGCTGCTTATAAAACAAATGTCTGCCCTAAATACAGCTCTATATTTTACCTATCAGCTCCCCCTCCCTGGCAGGTTTGGTTTACACTTATATAGTGCCACTTTCTGCCTATCAGCAGGAGACGGTCTCCTTCAGTCACAATTAACTCTAATGGCAAACAGGTATATCGAGAAGTTACTGTGACAGGCAGGCAGGCTAAAACTCCTTATCTCTCTTTTCTGGGACACCATAACAACAAGTTCATTTCCTTCAGACTTATTCTAGAAATTTTTCTTTGATAGACTCCCTGGGATACCCTTCACAGATTCCCAGTCTTAATGCCTGGGAGTGATTTATTTTCACATTAACAGAATACATAGGAAGTCTGCGCATCCCAACCATGCTAGTAAAGGGACACAGGTCCTTCAGCTCTTTCTTTACAGAGCATCCTCATTCTGAGCCACGCTTATCCACACCCCAAGGGGTGTCCTGGTTATCCTATTCCAAAGGTTTTTCTATCTGATAGTGGTACCATCTTACTCAGCATATGCAAGGAGTTTTTCAGTCAAAGTGGCACAGTGTCATTCAATGCAGAGGTACCTGGATGAGGCTGGGTCCTCTCAGTAGCAGAGATGAATTAGCACTGTGCATCAGTGCCATGCTGCTATACTTTGCCTTTCCCCTCTGATATATAAAGCTCCATGCTATCAAAGCTGTACCGCACCTAAAGTACCTCCAGTGGCTACCCTCAGGGCTGGATTATACTGTGCAGATGTACACCATTTTTCTGGTGTTTTACTCCACAAACAAATTGCTCTTGACCTGCATTTAAAAAAAAAAAAAAATCAAAATAGCAGAGAATAATCACTATTTAGGCTTGTTAAAGGCTCAGTAATATTTCCTCCTCTTAGCTGATTCTTGAGATGAAACTTGGATTTTTTAAAAAAAAAACTGTGGTAGGCATAATGTTTTTAGACGCTCTATTACCTCTTTATATTCTTTCTCACCAAGTTCTCATGGAAAATGTAAGTCTTCAGGCACTCAAAATGCTTTCCAGCCAACGTTAGGAAAACAGCCTTTGCTGAGCTGCATTTTCTATAGAATTTGCATAAAAATACAGTTCAATTCTCAGTATATGCTGCAAAAATCGGACTCTTTTATTTCCATTAAGTTGGAAACTGTCCATATTGCCATATGTAGCAGTTTTATCTTTCCTCTTTCCTTTCTTATAAAGCACAATCCTTGATGCCAGCTTGCTTTATGATTTTGCCATTCACAAGGAAGTAAAAAATAGCAGCACCATTCCTGAAGAGGCACCAGCAAAAAAATAACTTTGCTTAAAATCCAGAACAGCAAAAATTCACCAAAACTAACCATTTAAACCACCCCATTGTAAAATCAAGGTTCAAAGTCTGTGTTTTCCTTGAGACTGCTGGTCTGCAAGCAAGCTCTTAAAATGTAAGTGAGAGCAGTTTCCCAATGCCTCACAAAGCTGGGTGTTTATAATAAATACTTGATATGCAGTCATTTAATAAAACAGAGCTTTCTATTTCTGGTTTTATGCGATACACGGTACTCAAAATTTGCACGACAGCAATGCGCTTCTGGTAGCAAAGCGGAGTATCTGCAAACATTTGCAATAATCTAGTATAAAGTTGGCTCTCTTGCTGTTCAGGCTGATTTCATTCGTACAGACACAGACCATAGCATCAGCTTTATCAAAGTTACAGGAAGGATAAATTCAGCCCTTTTAGTTCGTGTTTACAGAGTCATACATTTTTTATAGTTCTACTGGCAGAGATATTTCTGTTTAAAGCAGCATTTTTCTGGAGAAGGCTACAGCACTATCACCTGATTTCAAGGTATTTATATATAAATGAAATAGAGTCAGGTAATACAGAAAAGGCCCCTTGTATTCTTCATTACAAGTGGAAGGTGACAATAAAAGCTTTTGCAAAAACGCTGCGCTTACGAGAAGAGTTGTTTTTACTAATTGCGCTGATTTTGTGTCTGAATGCTGATTTTGCATCTAGCTTTACCATGAACAGACCATTATCAGCTCCTCAAAGAGTCCCCATTTCCCTGGTTTTACACATCTAATGGCACCTGCTGCTGCTCAGGCATCATTAGGTCTAGTCCTATGTCAGCCTTATGCCTTGCTTGTGCTAGAAATTAATTATTTAAGCCTTAAAAACATCAGACCTTTTGTTTCTTCGCTTTGACCACGCTGTGACATTAGAGAGAAGAGCTCAGACGAAAACACTTTCATTTGACTCATTTTGTTAAAACACTCTTTCTTCATCTCACGGGGTTTTTTGGTTTTGTCTTTTTGGGGTTTGTTTGTTTTAGGGAGGCAGAGAGGTGCCTCCTGAACACAACTGAGAGCAACTGGAAAAAGCAGGGGCTTGGTATGGCACCACGCATGGGGCGACACCGACTCCAGCAGCATCATACCGAGAAGTCTGCTTGGTTTTGGGCGAGTCTCCCCAAATTGACTGTCGCCTCCCTCGCATGTCTGCAGGGCAGCCCTCGGCTCCTTGCTGCTGCCCCGAGCAAGCCGCCGGCAGGCACAGGCAGGGAGGTAAGCTTGTGCTGCCGGTGTTCCTGCATGCTAGGCTGGGGAAGGGCCAAGCAGATGGAGAGGGCACCGCTGCTTCTGAAGAGAGGAATGGTTAGAGGGGGAGGGAGGGAAAATGTTATTTCCTGAATAAGTCACCTCGAGTTAAAGCCTCTGGGTTATGTACAGCAGCCGAGGCTGGTGCTGTCACCTGGTGAGTAATAAAGGAGATGCCAGCTGCCGTCTAGGCTCATTTTTTATTCTTGTGTTCAGGGAGCTCACTCATCTCAGTAGATCTTTGCAACTCTTCCTCATCACACAGTGAGGGCTGCCTGTCCCAGAAAGGGAGACAGCTTGCCAGCAAATGGGGAGGTAAAGCCAAGCCCAGAGGAGAGGGATTTGGCCACGGTGCTTGTTCTCCCCTCTCAAATCACCATACAGGTCACTCCCTGCTCCACAAACACTACCCTCCCCTCCCAGACCTTCACCCGGGGACAACCTCCCACATGGAAGGCAGTGGGGAAAGATAATCTTTACCCGTGCCAACTCTAAGCTCTCATTTGCCAGAGAAAACAGCTATTTGTCCTCTTAGGCAATAAATGGCAATTAATTTTTTTGCTGCTCATCAGCAGCTACCTACTTGCTCTGCAGGCAAGAGCCAGCCCTGCTTTTTAACATTTCTCCCTGTGTCATATAAGAATCAGCAATCCCAGCCAGTGCTCACCCTGCTTCATCAAATGCTGCTTGGATCTGGTGGCGTGGTGCGGACAGGGAGCTGCAACCAATGCCATTTGGCTCCACTTGTTTTGGCATACTGACGTCCTGTGGGCAAGGTCCCTGCACTAGTACATATTCTCATTTAAAAAATTAAAAATAAGTGAAACAGCATCCAAACTGCAAAGCTTCCCACAGAGGCACTGCCAGAGCAACTCGTGGCCAAATTGGGCAGAGGACCTCCCTGCAGCAGTAAAGGCACTGAGACAGCCAGGAGCTGGATGAGGTGTATTTCCCTGAATAATAACAAGTGAAAATGGAGACTTGTAGAAAGAAAAAACAAACAGAAATAGGACCAAGAATAAACTATAGGAGGGAAACTGTATGGCAGTAAGAAGAATTAAACTGAATACAATCATCTTAGTTATCCTTTCTGCCTCCTCCAACACCTATCAGTTATCACATCCTCTTGCTGACTTCAGATCTGTGGCAACTGAGGCACAGACTCTCTATTGAAGTGCAGAAGGAAAATCCTTTATTATTACAATGGTACATACTTATGCTCTCACTACCTTAGCTCTTACTTCGTGATAAGCAAATCAGCAGCTAGACAGTCATCAATCCTCTCTTATCCCACAAGAGTTCCATACCACACAGGCAGTCTCGGTGCTGCCACTTTCTTCACCACACTAGCACAGCCTGGTATCTCTCTTCACAGGCCTGTTTCTCCTCCAAACCTTGCTGCTTCTGCAGGCTGGTGCAGAGTTGAGCTGACACTCCTCCAAGCCAGCGCAGGACAGAGCTCCTGCCCAGCTCACCAAGCAGAGTTCTTACAGAGCTCTCCACCTTCACCAAGCTCCCCAAACAGAGCTCTCTGGCTGAGCTGCCCAGCTAATGTCGATTTGGCTCTTAAGTATTGAATCTCCCACAGCTGTGCAGGGCTGACAGGCCAATGCCGACCTGCCTCTTAATCATTTACCAGTAACACATGATTTGACTCTTAACATATTGAATCTCCCACAGCTGTGCAGAGCTGACACTCCCACACAGATCTTCATCTGCATCATCTTCCAACAAACTCTCTCACAGTTAACTACTGGGAACAATCCCATCCCAGTCGAATGGAGCTATTAATCTTAGTAAAAGTTATCACCTAAATGACTAATTGAAGATTAGGGCCCTGGCACATGAAGCTTTCCAGGCAACAGCTGCCATAAAACTATTCAGCATCTAAAGAGACCTATGCAAGTCATCTAAGCAGTGTTAAAACCAACAAACAATAACCTACTGGATTTTTGCCTGGTTGGGCAACTGGTTGCACAACTTGGGGGCTGGAGCTGGCTCTTACCCCTGCCCAGCCTCCAGCCCCATGGCAGCCCCTGGGCTTAAGGAGCCCCAGCCCTACCCAGTGATTAATTTATGGAGTTTTTGAGCATTGCCTTTATCACAAAACACCTTGGCTGTGCTTTTTACTTAAATGTGTTAATTACTTGTGCATTGAAATTGCAGCACAGCCACAAACACATCTTGGATTGATTTCTGCTGTGGTGATGCTCGTGGTCCTTGTTTAGCAGACTTACCTGCACACTGCCCCTGTCCTGCAAATTGAGTGAGTAATGTGAACCTCAGCAAAAAGGAGCTGGAAGAGGGTTTCTGGTTATTCATAAAGTACTCATAAACCATTTTAAGAGTATTTTGAATCTGTATTTTAAAGAAAATGATCAAGATCCACAGCTGTGCTACATCAGCAGAACGACAGCAGTATTAATGAAAAGAAGTCAAATTATGCCAGCCAGAACACTGACCCTAGACTCTTTAAATAAATGCAAAATACAAATAGAGAGATCATTCACAGAGAGGGTAATAGAGTGAGAAGATGAAGTTCACCTTGGGTGCTCACGTGTGTGTGTGTGTGTGTGTGTGCCCAACAGATGATAAGTTGGCATGCACTTCATCAAGGATGCTGTGTCTCACGCTGGGAAACAGTCTACATTTCATAACAGCAAAAGTATAAAGTCCTCTTTGGATGAAGCTTGAAGCAATCATCCAGCCTCAGAGACAACAAGCAGGTAAACCAGGTTTTGCCACAGCGCTAAATAATGAAGATCAGTATTTAGCAATTAACTTAGGCAACTACATCATCCATGTTTCTTTTTCATATGACAAAACTGGAGTCAGAAGAGTGAAGAAATGTAAACCAAGTAATTTCTCTTACATCAGCACTAGTTTGCCCCAAAACCTCCCTGCAGATACACCAAGCTCATTCCAGCGTCGTGCCATTAGCCATGACAGCCAGAAGCATGAGTCTGCAGGGGATGCCGTCAGCAAGGAAGGGTGAAGGAAGCAGGTGGGGGACATCACTCTCTGCTGGCGGGACGATCCTGCACCTTCCTGTGCTGCTGCCCCAGCTCTAGCCCGCACTGCAGCCGATCACCTCCTCTCCTTCACACCGTCCCGGCCTGCCAGGCTTACACATCTTGTCTCCAGCATTTAAGGGTGGGAGAAGTTCCTTCCTTCACTGCCTGGTGAGCTCTGGCCTCCTTCACTTGTGTGTCATGCTCCTGCCACCTAAGTGCTGGCTGTGTGACTGCCTGGCAGCTCGGGGAAGCTATTAAAGGCACTGAAGTGACAGGCTGTTTCTTCTGGTTTCTTTCTCCTTCCTTCCAACCAGACTATTTTTAAAGTTTGGGAAAGGATTCAAGTCAAATGAGAAAAAAGCAACCACTTCTAGGCATATTTATACAATAAGTAGTCTTTTTTGCCTTCTGGTTTATTTTTGCACATGCTGTGCTTTCATCGTGGGATCTTTTTGCTTTTTTTGAGGGTTTGTTTTGTTGTCTTTTTTTTCTTTCAAAGGAAACCAATGAAAAAAGTCATCATCCCAGTGGCCAGTAATTGTCAAGTTAGATATGAGATAAAACTAGAAGCAATGATACAACTTTTTGGAACAAATACAGAAACAGAAACGCTGCTCAGTTTAACTGCTGCACAGTTGAACACTTGCGGCACGGTGTGGTCTCGCAGGCTGCACACAGGTGTAACGGCCCATATTTTTGGTACATAACCATAGATCACTCTTATGTTCTGCATTCCTCTCCAGAGTTGCTAAATGGAGCCAACACCATTTCTCTGACACGGGCTGGATTCATTAGTAAATAGGCAAGATGCACTTGGGGTAATGACCAAAATTCCCAATCCAGTTTTTTGTATCAGTCCCTCCATCAGCATTCAGCACACAAACTTGCTTCCCTGGGAGCCTTGCTGATGAGCAGGTTTTCTGCTCTGGCCATAAAGCATCTCTGACAGTTAGCACCTACGCCCCTGCAGCCCCCAATGGAGACCAGGGGATGCCCCAGTCATCCTTACTCAGATTTATTTCAACAAACCAGTCAGTCATCCCTTTTTCTGAATTCACCCCTCCTTCAGTGGCTGCATGGGACACTGTTAGCCCATCTCTTGGAGTGTGCCTTCGGCTGCCATGGCGTGCCTGGCTCCTGCCACCCTAATGCGCCGTCAAGGCTTGGGGCAACATTTGACTGTCTCTGATGAACATTACACATATTTTCAGGCAACGAATACCTGCTGTGACAAAAAATACAAAACGAGGGAAATAAAATTGCATAGGTTGTTGTTTCAGCCTGGGATAATGACTCCACTAGCATCTGCAGGCTGACACGCTGCTTAGATTAATGTCGCTTTCAAGAACGTGGCTTGATTTTTCCTTTAAACATTTGTCTTTACCAACAAGCCCCTCACCTTAGCACCGAATAATTGACTCTGCCTTGAAGATACTAGAGCTTGTCACAACGCTTTAAATATTGGGCTGACTGCAGCTCTCACGTAGCCGAGGCAAGCAGTGGAGGAGCTGGCAGCGCCTCGCCTCCCCGTGCCACGGTGGGGTTGGGTATGCTGAACCACCAGATGCCCCACCAGCCTGGCAAGCAGCTCCTCACCTCTGCTCCCAGACCTGGCTGCTCAGGCTTCCCAAGACACATCAAAGCTCAAGGATTTCCCCCAGATCTGCCTGAGGAGAGGAGAAATGGGAAGCT
Source organism: Strix aluco (assembly GCF_031877795.1). Lineage (NCBI taxonomy): Eukaryota > Metazoa > Chordata > Aves > Strigiformes > Strigidae > Strix > Strix aluco. The sequence goes on from NC_133934.1 coordinate 57,351,691, forward strand.
CCACTTGCCAATCACCCCTCCTGCAACACCAAGCCACACAGCTCTTCATTGCTTTCTTCCTTTCTAAAAGTTTAAAATATTCTAATTAATAATTTAATTAATAATTTAAATACACTTTAAGTTCACTGGTAAGAACAACCAAGCTCAATCACTGTATAACATAGCCATATACTCACTTTCAGCCATACACCGACCATCTTCCCATGCAGGAAAGAACTCGCACCAACAAAATCATCTTGGCTACAAACTACCTTATCACTTTCTCAAAAGAGATATTTTTCAGTGTCATTTAGAGCACAGAAAGGAAAAAAGAGAGGAAACTGTTTAAAGTCAGCAACACAAAGGTAAGATCTGTTCAGATAAACATAAACGTGACGGCACAATTTTCTTTGGTCTTCTTTCTATCAAATCTAAAAAATTATTTTTAATTGATTCTTGAAGCACTTTTTGAAGTTCAATAAATGCTTCAGAAATCAGTTGGGAGTCCACAAATGTTAATAGTATTTAGCTCATTTCAATAAAAATGGCCTCATTAACATGCCAGCTGCTAAAACGTGTGATACCAACTGTGTCCTTCTGCCAGCCTGCAGGGAAGCATTTCTACTTACTACTCAGTTTTGCTTTAAAAGAGACCATTTAGAAAACATACCCATTTTACTATATGCATGCATCCAGATAATAATTACTTCACTACTGCCCTACCCCCAAAAATGGCTTTAAAAGTCCCCGGCAGCCCTTCCAATGAGGTTAGCTCAGGCTGGCTTTCTTTGCAGATTTTTTTTCTGCAGGCAAGTAAAATCTCATTTGCTTTCCCATCCATCAGTGCAGAAGGAGCCAGGTGAGCACCGTGCCTGTCTGAGGCAAGAAGTTTTTCATTATGGCTCTGCTACATGGAAATAAATAATCCTTGCTCAGCTCTGCCGCTGTCAACCCACGACTGGTGGCTGCAGCTCCCTTGGCTGTGTCTAAGGACCCAGCCTCCAGCTCCAAAATTTGAGACTCATATTGCAGCTAGCATGACAGCAAGTGCTTGCTGCCTTCACCCATCTACATGAACTAAGGATGCCACACATTTTGGCTTTATAAACAGCTTTCTAACTAGTGTTTGTGCTTTGTGGTTAGCTTTCTGAGACCTTTGGATGAAAGCCATTAGAAGCTTTCAGGACTGGGGTGATGCCTGTGTTTGAATGAGTACAACATCCAACCCAGGCTCGGGGCAGGAATAACATTTGAAAGCTCATTTTGAAACTTTTTCTGCTTTAAGCTCCTTAAGCCAGCTCCTGCTGCTGCTGCTGTTGCCTCCACCCTCCTGGCCAGCCCTTGCACGGTGAGGACTCCAGGCAATGCTGCAGTGCTTTAGGGGCACAGTAACAGCAGCAGTAATAATGACGTGCCGAATTAAACTGTGTCATTAGGTCACAAAGTAAGTAGTGCTATATAAGTATTTCCAGAGAAAATGTGAGACTTTGTTCAATAAAGTGATGATCAAGTCAATGAGATACTGGCAAAATCCAACTCAAAAAAGTCACCAACAGGTAGTAACACCAAAAATTTCCACGTCATACATATCTCCAGCAGAAGGCTGCGTTAATAATTCGAGATCCCAATGTGTATCTCAGCTCAAGAAAACCAACACATTCCGGCCTTTAAGAGTGGGATTTTGATTCTCGGATTATGCGAATGCCTCTTCCTTGTGCTTACACTTGTGACCGTGCGTCCAGCTGGCGCCGTACCTGCCGAGCAAGCTGTTCACACAGTTAAACGAAGCTGGATGTGCCAAGCAATAGTCACGTTAACCAAAGCAGCCTGGATAGCAATACACATGCCAGCTTGCCTGCAAAGCCCTGGCCCCTCTCCACCGCAGACCAAAGTAGCGTGGGACTGGCTGTGCCACAAGTGTCCCCCAGTGCATACAGACCCAGAGGAGCCTCCAGCCACCCCAAGGACCAATGTCCTCACTGTTTTAGAGCATCCCCATGCCTTATAGTGACAAATCTATCCTGTAAGAGCCAGCATAGAGGTTGTGAAGCCCTCCTCACGCTCAGGTACGCCTTTGGTGGGGAATCACGAGGTAACTTGGGCCCACATCGCTGAAGAGCAGCTGCGCAGGATGCAACCCTAAAATGCAGACCAGAGCCTGTGAAAGGCAGAGCAACAATAAGCAAAATTAAGGAGAAATCAGCAGCCACTGCAGCAGCAGGTCCTACACACGGGTCCCTGGAACCTGGTCCTACAACCCCTCGTTGTCCTGCAGCTCCCACCCTGGATGCTGGCACAGCAGAATGCAGCTCAGGCACTTCAGTGCAAGGATCTGAGCCTGCATTACTGATGGAGGTGGATTTAAACCAAGCCATGAGTCACCAAATGGGCTGATTTGTCTCTACCGCTCATGCTGCAATGGGAAAGAGGCAAAACAGAGAGTGGGACTCTGTGAACATCTGAACCAGCGCAACCCATTTGACTATTTCCTGAGCTCCTTGTGCAAGTGGAAATGGTGTCGTATGCCTGTCTTCATCCCCTTTTCCACCTACTCCTTTCCAGGTCCTGGCTAGGACAGTTAAAAAGGTGATATCCTGGCATGGCTTTTCCACTGCTCACATTAGTGCCCTGCTGGGTTAGAGGCACAAGAAAAACCTCCTGCCCCAGCACCCTCAAACCCACCATAGCTCAAGACTCCGGGAAGCACCAGAGAGACATCCGACCTGTTATCCCAGATGTGCCCCAGCCTCTGTGAAACCTTGCCGGGGAAAAGACAAAGGTAGTGCTTTGGCTTAGTGCACTGCCAAAATTTCAGGCAAAGATACAGCACCCTACAGCACAGGGAGGGCTGGAAAGGAAAAAGTATGGGTCCTGCAACTGCGGCAAGCATGAGGCCAGCAAATCCCATGTGTAACTGTGGTTTTGGCCAGAGGTCCCTGGCTGCTTGGTGCCTCTGAGTGGAGATCTGCAATTGCTGTTTCCTCCCATGCTGGAGCAAACCTTGGGGTCCCGCAGCAGGCTGGCCATGCCAAGTGACTCGTGCTACCCCGCTGGCTGTCACCACCCTCGGCAGCCTGAGCAGGGAAGATGGAGGTGTCAGCACCTCCCACAGTGCTCAGTGTTTCCAAAATGACTCCACTCAGGGCACCTCAAGTTCATATATAAAGCATAATTGAATAAAAAGTGGCCCAGACCACAAGGAGAAAAGGCCACAGTACGGCTGAACAGGTTAGAAATACCCAGTTCCTTTGAATTCACTGTGAGATGCTGAGCCCAAAGCCTGGCCCAGGACCCTTCAAGGCCACCCAAGAAATCAGAGTAAAACCATGGGGACTAATTGCATAGGGCTTTTGCAAAGGTTAAAGTACAAATGGCTTCAGAAAGTGCTTAGGCATGTTCATGAAAGGCCAGCCTGCCTGAGACCATGAGGTATAATTGCCTCTGTGATATCCTTGAGGACATCTTTGATGGCCAGACCGCAGACACATGTCCACATGCCAGCTGGCAAGGACTGGCACCTCTGCCATAACATTTGACAGCAGCTGCATGTCAAGCCCAAGCAGAGGACACCAAAGAGGCCCCTCTGCCCCAGCCACCCTGAGCAGAGGGGAGAGGTGCTGGCCTGGAGGCCACGGTGGTGCATGCAGTCCATCAGTGCTCTCTGCTACACAGCCCAACTGGGAATTTCAGCACCCAAGAACAACTTTCCAGAGCAATAAACGTTTTGCTCAACAACTAAATATATTCTTGTTAGGTCTTCACTTACCAGGCTCCATGCAAAGGCATCTCAATAGCTGGAGTATTTTAAAATTTCTCAGCTAAACTTTTTCTAAAGTGCAATTATGTTTTTTTCACCATTAAAGACTGATCCAAAGGTACATGCAGCAGATCAGTGTTCTTCAGATCTACACATTCACAGCCTTTGCCCTATACTGCATTGCTCCCACCCCTGTCTACGGGGCAGGCACCCCTCCCTGGGCACCAGCCGCAGACCACCAAGTTTGAGGGAGAAGGTGTCCCAGCCCCCTCCTTCCCCTCTGTTCTCCTGTTTTTATTTCGGGTCACCAGTATTTCGCTGGAGAGGTCAGAGTGTGGCAGCACAGCCGCGGCTGAGGCCCTTCCCGGAGGGAGGAAGGTAGCACGCAGAGCTTTTGAAGTTACGATAAGAGAGAACGCTGCAATTAAGGGTTTGCAGTTTCTCTGGCAAATTTGCATTTTAAATTACTTTTTGGTATAATTGTGTTTCATCTTTCTTGTCACTCTGACTTCTGTAACTTATTATTTCCTAAGGATGGTTCAAAATGCTGTATAAGGCTACAATTAAAAAAGAAAAAACAATTTTATATCAATATGATGTTTTTCTTAAAATATTCCTTTGAGATTAACTGTTAAGAAAAAAAAAAAAGTCATCTGAGATGACAAGGGAGTGAAAGAAGGTGATGCCAAAAGGAATTTCACCCTGAGGAGGGATCTGCAGGTTCTGGCTCATTACCCCAAGCTCTGCAGAAAGCAGAATGTGTGTAGCAAGGACTTCTCCCCGCCACATCCCAGCCAGGCAGACACCCCAACCCCCCATGGGGGGGAAATCCCAGTTACCAGCCCCTTCACCTCAAGGTTCACACCTTGGCCCCGACTGCTAAATGCAGTTATCTCCAGGTCCCATTAAGCAAAGATACCTTGACAGCTCCGCTGTCAGAATAGATTAATCCATGGCTAACCCCCTGGATCCCCTCCTCCCTCCTATCTGCACTGCTGCTGGTTGCATGAAAAGTCAAATAGCTCCACTATGGCAGATCTGTTACACCTTCATTTCTCATCCCCTCCAAACAGTCTCTTGCCACTCACCAAATACTCAATGCTGCCCTTGAAAAGGGAGCAGGGGTCTCAGCCCCTAATGGGGCCACAGAGATGCTGAGACCCTGCAGCTGGCTGCAGGGGACAGCGTGTGCCATGGGAAAGACAAGAGAGGTAAGAAAGTATCCCCAGCTGTCTCAATACACCAAAAAAAAAAAAAAAAAAAAAAAGCATGTCTAGATGTCTCCAGTGTGCTCTGAAGGGGAAAGAGAAGCCAGTCAAAGGAAAAGGAAAATGCACCTCGATCTACAATAAAAAAACACCACTGCTGTTGTCAGGCACCTGAATGGAGATGTGAAGGTTAGATGAGCCTATGTTATATTTAATGCTGTCAAACACTGTTTGAACACAAAGTGCAGCTTGTGTTATTGCCACGCTCCCTGCCTGCAAGGCTGCCCTGCAGTTTGAAAGGACCCCCAGCACATAATGGGCTCATTTTTTTGTAATTGCAGAATTTGAGTCAAGAAAATGATGGGGACTTTGTGTTTGAATGTCATCTCTGATATGTCGTGTTAATTTTCCTCTTTTAATACCCTCATCTGGATGCTAATGCCAGATTATTATCTTGGTATATGAAATGAATGCAAGCAGGTCTAAGTAAAAGGGCACCAATTCATACCCCATCAGGGCAGTGGTCTGTAGGTTTATTGACATACCAGTCCCGATTGTGATCCAAGTTAAGCTGATATAAATTAAAAGTAGCTCCCTTAAAAAAAAAAAAAAAAAAAAATTGGTGTCTGTGAGGGGAGGTCCATGGCTGGTATTAACCTGCACGTCTCCTCCGAAAGCAATGCTTCTGCAGAGACTGACCCTGACTGGACCTGTCCATCCCAGCCAGACCCACCAAGGCCACATAGGACATCCTGGGGGCTGCTGTTGAGGCAGTGCTACATGCTGCTTTCAGCCTAGTTTGCAGGTTTGTTTGGGGTTTTTTGGGTTTTTTTGGTTTTTTGGGTTTTTTTTTTGTAATCTAGCTTTGCTATTTTATATACACTGTTCCTGACAGAGGGGGAAGCAAGACCGGTTCCCCCCCCCGGCCCTTACTTCACCCTCCAGCACATGCAGCAGTTTCACTACGTCTAGATTTTGCCACTTCAACAAACCTTCTGGGGTTTGAGGTTTCTCTGTGTGTGTGTGTGAGTTTTTAGTCTTTTAAGGCAGGAAAAAGAAACAACTTAATAAATCAGTGCTTTGTTTTACTGCATGGACTTAAGACAATATCCTTAGGATATTATTAATTAACAATCCAACCCTTACAGCTTCTCCGCAGTAGGGTAAAAATTGGCAGAACAGAGGAGGTCCAGATGGAGGAGATCTGCATCAGATAAGGCTTCATGAGTGACAAGCCCCTGCCACTCACATTTAAGACCACAGACTTAAGCCGCTTGTTACATTGCAAATCAGCTAAAAATACTCTAAATGCAAACCTCTGTCTTCTTAAACCACTTGTTGCATCAGAGGCACTCAGAGTCTAACACTCCAATTTGGGTGTAGAACACACTTTTTTTTTAATTGAAAGAAAAAGTTTACAGCAGTGAAAAATAAGAGGAAAGGATGAACTGCAGCCACAGTCCAGCTTCAAAGATATTCTGTTAGAAGTTCATGGAATAAATATTACACACCACTAGCAAAGCATCTTCAAGCTAGCACTGGGTGAAATTTTAAACTGACTCACTTTTTTTTTTTTTTTCCCCCTGCAAAAACTGTAATTTATTCTCTATTCTAAGCCCTTTTGAGAAAGCAGCTCATGTGGGTTAGATGCCAAGTGCACAGTAATAATAATAGTAATACTAATCCAAAAGCCATAGGCACGACTGAAGAGCTTACAAGGGCCTCAGCTCATAGGCAGGAGACCTCTAAGCCAGCACCTGAAAGGCTTCTTGAACCAGGAAAATTAGCTGCAAAACCTTTACAAAAGAACTATTTTCAGCAAATTAAAATGCAGTCAATATAACAGAAATACAGAGTGTGACTGTCAATCCATCACTGTATGAGCCATACCAGCCAAGCCACCTTCCCGCGTTATTTTGGCCCCTGCTTCAGCATCACAGGGACGCGCACAGCTTGTCCTTCTCCTTTTGAGTTACTGAAGCACTTTGGGCCGTTCCCACATAAGAGGGGCTTGAGCGAGCCAGGATCTCAACTTACACATTCAGGTCTAGATTTTGCATGTGCTGACCCCTCGAGTCAAACCCACAACCCCCACTCACGCCTCCTGTTCTCAGCTCTCACCACCCCAGTTTAGTTAGCTTGAAGTAACCACTTAAACCCTCTCCTCAAAGTTACATAATCTTCTGTGTTATTGGAGTGGCCTTTTTTTAACTGATGAAGATTAAGCATTTCATTTTGCCTTTTAAAATCTCTGCATCGTCTCATGGTTTTAAAACGCCTGGTAGGATTAAACTTAAGACTTTTCTCCATTGGGTCCACTAAAGCTTCTGCAATTTGAATCTGTGTTTTTTTGATAAGACAAGAGGATACCACATAAATCACTGGAGTTTGTTATTTTTAAGCAGTCCCCCCCACCCCCCCCCCCATCTTCACAAAGGAAAGAATAATTTGAATTTTAGATTTTAAACATTGATCTCACTTGAGTCTCCTTCTATTCCAGATAGTGATGTTACGCTTGCTGTCTAATTAAGGAAGAGATGGATTAAGTGATAGATTTATCACCTACCTTGGAAATTACCATAACTGTTATTATAATAGTAATGTCTACATCCTGCAGGATCCAAAAGTGCTTAACCAGATAAAGAAATCCTGTTTCCATTGCACATGTGTAACAGCAGTGGCATCTGGAACATCTCCAGGCTAAAAAAAGAAAAAGTCAGGGTTCAAGCAAGTGTGTACTTGTGCTAGATGTAAAGTATATATGAGGGGTCCTCACTCTTATGAGTTTTCAGTGCGATTCATAGGTTTAAAGAAACATGCTACAGAAGGAAATATAGGAGCCCACACACACAGGAAAAAAGTCACTTTACTAGAGAGGGATTTAGATAATTTAGGTGCCTAAGTCCACAGCCAGATCTTCAAATTCCTCCTTTAGATCCTGTGGAAGCTCTATATGCATCTCTTTAAAAAGTACATAGCTCCTCATCTGCTTCTGGAGAGACAGGAGTATTTCAGCTATAGCAGAGATCATGATGGTATCCTACATTCACCAAAGCCCAAATGAGATAACAGAAGTAATAGCAAATAAATGCTCATGTGCCCTAAGGTGCTAGATGAGAATACCCTGTGGGGCAAGGAGAAGCCAGTGGTAGCAACTACTGTGCCAAGGAGGGGGCTCAGGAAGGGTTTCCTACTAAACTCATCATTCCTCATCCTTGAGGCCACAACACAGCTGTAGAAACATGCCACCTTTGCCTGCTGCTTTACAAAGTCTGCATTCCCATCCCATTTCCAAAGATCATTTCAGAGGCTCCTCAAGACAGCAACTGGAAAACCCTGCACCTCCAGAGCAACAGACCCCCATGACACCAGGCAGTGAAACAGCACACAGAGGGTGAAAACTCCAGAGCACAGCCAGGCTGCCTTCAACAGGGCTAAGAGGGCTCTCCAACAGAAGAGTAATGCCTAAAAACTGCCAGCTGCACTTGGAAGGTGACTGCTCAACTCAGAGGAACGTGGCAGAGAAGAAGGTTATTAGCAGAGCATGTAAATCATGATGGTTTGCAATTGTAGCTAGCTTTATCGAATCGTGTGCTAAAATCAGTAATTCTTCCAGGCCAGGAGGAAGATTATCATCTGTTGTAAATTGTCATACTTCAAAATAGCACATTAATTGCTGTGATAATTTATACCAGCTGAGAATCTCCTCCAGGGACTGTGTTTATTACTCAGCTTTGTGTCTCAGACAATAGAGGTCTCTATCAGGGATGGGGTCCTGTGGTACTTTCATCGTACCCATAATAATGGAAAGCAATATAAACCTTCTGTCTTTCCATTTTGGATAACCAATGTATCAGCTGAATTGGACGTAATTGCACAACAGTGAAAGTGGAGCCTGGAAACACTGATGGAAATCACCTTTGGTGGTTTTCCTCCCATCTTCCCCCTCCAGTCACCTTTTACCAAATGATCTGTCTATTTATAATACTGTGGAAAACACGACATTTTACTCATGTTTCAGTGCACAAATAGCCAAGCTACATTTTGTCTTTTAAAAAACCAATTTTAAAAGGCGTGCAGAGAGCAGATGACGAGGGTGCTTTGGGGGTTAAACTGCTCAGTGCTCAAATTTACCCAACTAAATAATGAAAACATTTTTGGCACACTTCCTTGAAGTATGACCTGTCAGCTGTGTTCAACTTGATAAGGTCTTTTAAAGCTAAAAGTTGTTGAGTGGGTAGGGCTGGCAACACCCTGCAAAGTTGCTTTGGTTTTCTTTTAAAAGCTGAGCCCTGCAAAATGTTCTTTATTAATGCTGTAAACATTAAAAAAAAAACCCAAACTGCAACCCAAATAACCAACTTACAGGGATACCCCAAGAAAAACACATTGTTGGGGGGTCCTGGGGTGCCTCTCTATGCATCCTTCCCCCTGGGTCCCATGTTTGGGCTCACTGCAGCCCAGGACAGGGCCAGCCCAAGGAGAGATGCTCACAGGGCTGGCAGCTCCTGCAGACCCCTTTCCTTTCCCAGGCACCCAAGCAGGGGCTTCCCCATGCTTTTAGTCACCCATGGTCCAACAGGCACGAGTGCAGCTTGTCCCTGACCTGACCCCATGAGCAAGAGAATGAGGTGTCATTTCTAGAGGCACGTGCCTGTTGCTGGTAAACTGTGCTGTATTTTGTCCTAGTTGACTGGGTTGTGTATAGGCACACAGTGTAGGAACAAGCAAAACCATAAAAAAACTAGAACTAGCTGGTTAATAACAGCATGCTCACCTAAGCAACCCATTTCTCTCCCCAAATGCACAACTACAGTCCCAGCAATTCAGCCTCCCCTCTCTCCAGCTGCCTTTGCCCCCTGAGGAGCCTGGAGAGGGAGCGGGAGCAGCAGCTGCAGCAGGGGGACCAGCCCCTGGAGCAGCATCCTTGCAGCATCCAGTGGTGGGGTACAACTGCAAAACTGCAGGCAGGTGAGACGGGGTTTTCAGCTGTCACTGACACTGAGCAACAGGGGGATGCAAAGGGCTGGCATTCAGGGCAGGTCGCCCCACTGCGCAGAGTCCTGACACAGAACATATAGGAAGGGTGGGTGGGATAGCTGCTTTTCAGTGGAGTTAGCTGAGAGTGGGCTCAGGCCTCCCTGATGAGCTGCCCCTTGTTTTGTGGGCTGGAATAAGAAACAGCTCATCAATTCTGACTCCTGAAGGCACCTCAGAAACCATCAGAGGTGATTTCTGTAACTGGTCCACCTGCAGCCGAGCTGGAGAGCACTGGAAGTTTTGCGACAGCTCTTTTGTTTGCTTCGTGGCCCGTTTTCCCCTGTCCTAATGTAAACAGACTCTTAACGATCTAAACAGCAGTTTGGTAGTGTTTAGACCCGACATGTTCCCAGGGGCTGTCAGAGCTGTCACCACCTGTCAGGCAGCTGGGGGGAGCGGGGAGGGGAGCCATGTGGAGCCTCTGGAGGATGGTCAGCACCTCTGGCTTTTAAAGATCTCCAGCTTTTCTGGAGTAACGGAGATCCTTTCCTACAATGTGTGCAGGCTGGACCCGGGCATCTCCATGCTGGCAAGCAGCCTCCTCTGGAGACAGCCATTTCATCTGTGTCGTGTGTTCCCATTTGTGCAACATTCCTGGATATCAGGAGCAAAACCACTGCCTGGTCAAGGGGTATTACTCAGCTTGAGCACGGTATTTGGACAGAGCCCTAACCTAGCAGTGTTAATAATCTAAACTTTGATGTCCGTATGTGGAAAAAAACTTTGTTGCATGAAATTTGAAAAAAATAGGAGGATTTGAGGCATGCTATAAAACACCTGTTATCAAGATAATTTCCTTCCAGATTCAGAAAGATAGTAATAGCCATAATTTGGCTTGCCCTCAGTTCCTTTCACTAACATGGTAAAAAGTCTCCCCACACCCCACAGCTTTTGGGAGGCTTGCTCTTGTGCCATGCCAGTCTGAAGGAGGGGACCCCATGGGGCAGCATGGGGCACGAGGCGTTCACACACAGATAGATACACCAGTGCCACCTGGACACCGTCATCCCCTTCCCACTGGCCTCATCACAAGCTGCAGGGGCACAAAGTTGACCAGATTTCCATGAAGGTGTCTTTTGTATAGGTGGTGTCTATTGGTTGAAGGTGGCCACAGTGGATCAGTACATGGTGGTGAGATGCTTCTGGCAAACCCATTTTTTGGAGGAGCTTCATAAAGCTTGCTTACATCCACTGGCCCCTTGGCCCTGTGTGAAACTCCCCCACAGACCAGCCCACGAAATGGTACCTCCAAAACTACCTGCACTCTGCCAGAGCTTCCACTCATGGTGGTATATACATTGGTGTGTGCATGTATAAGTATGTGGGCAGGGGAGGCTGTAAGGGGAAGGCATGCCATCACAGCAGTGACCTCAGCGTTTACCCCAGCTGTGCTTCTGAGGACCAAAGTCAGGACAAATGTTGCCAAAATAGCCAAGGGCTATTGCAACCAATAGGATCCTCCTCTGCTTGCTATAGAGTAAGCCTTCGCATAAATTCTGATTTCGTTCATCTAATGGTGATTTGTCACCTTGCACTGCAGGTGACAAGGACTAAGCCGCCCCGTGTCTTTATTTTCAGTGAGAATTGGGTAATTTTTAAGAGTTTCACTCACTGTTCACTCCACTGTTTCCCAGCCTGACAAGAAAACTGGAAATACTGGTGACATTTCAAAGTTTAAAACTTAATTTTCAACACCATCTGCATCAGCTGGTATGATCAACAAGTTGCTTGGCAGTTGACTCCCCTGTTAAATGGGCTGGGTTGTTCGGAAGTAAATCTATAGAGCATGGGAGCAGGGAAAACAGTAAGGCATGAGATAGGCATTGCTCCCGGGAGCCACGCTGTGCAGTAACAACAGCACTTCATCAGGCGATACACCTGTTAGAGATCCCCCTCCTCCCACGCACCAGCACAGACACTTCTGTTAATCCTGGTGATGAGAATGTGTGGTTTTGTCTCCTTTTCCTCCAGTGCCCCACCACCAGCCCCCATGACGCTTTGCTGTTACAAACAGTGGCTCCTGAATCCCGCTGGAGCAGGTACTACCAGTTTGCATCACTGAAGTGGGGTGGGTTGAGGCCAATGAACGATGCAAAGGGCAGTGAAAGCCTTGCCACCTCCCCTGTCCGCTTCCAGCCAAGCATGAGGCTGCGGGAGCAGCCATTTCGTCAGGTTTGTACATGCCTAATAACTAGTAAGCTGTTGCACTCAGCGAATTGTTGGTCTCAGGCTTTTTTCTCCCAGTTCTTGAAGCACAAACGTGATTCCCCATGAAAACACGTGATTCTGCTCTCAACCTGTTGGTTCAGGTTTGAGTTCCCGGTACCGCCTTAACAAAAAGCTAGGAGGGAAGGAGGGAAGTAGCTATTAAGCTGCTGAGGCCTTTGATCTGGTCTATTATGTTTTACAAGGCTTTGGAGCTGGACAAAAGTAGGCGCCTGTGCCTCTCATCTACTGCTGCCTTGGGAGGGAGTGAAGCAGCAAACACAGCTGGATGAGCCCTCCCCGCCTGTCCTAAGGGCATCCTTTGGCCTCCTTGTTTTTTTGGGATGCACTGTGGTCAGCCTGAGTACCCGCGATGGGAATTAACTCCAGGAGGGCAAGGCAGATGACAACGCTACTCTCTCCTAGCCGTGTGGCATTGCTGACAGGACACCATCACTCCTCCGTAGAGGAGGCTTTTGGGGGCTGCAAGGAAAGGAAAAGCAGGACCAGGCAGCAGGGCTGACAACAAGCCTCCCTTTGACTGGCCATTTCTTTGTTTTTAAGGGTTTGCATAGGTGGACTTTGTCACCACGTGGCTTGTCTTGAAGCTTGGTTAAAAAGCAGCGTGTCTGACCTCGCCCACATGCAGTCCATTGCTTTTGTGGTATTGATGACACACTTTGATACAAACTGGAGTTGTTCAGCAGGGTATTTTTAATGCCTGGCAAGGTTTCCCTTTGTTCATATTCCTACGATACAGATCTCTTTAAGAAAACCTATCTTCTGTTTAGCTAAAACTTAAAATATTTTCAAGACAGTGTATGTCAGGGAAAGAAAAAAAAAAGCATCTTCAAAATAACCCTGGCTACTGGGAGAGCTATTTGTGCACTTCATAAAATGCAGCCTCCTTTGGGCTGGGAGAAACAATAGGTGAGCACATTGCAGCAAAGAGGTCAGAGAACGTGACTCTTTTTTTTCTTTTTTGTTTAAAACATCTACAAAGCAACTGCTATTTTTGTCACGCGTTGGTTGTGGTGTGCTCAGCCTGCAGGCTTGTTTCAGAGCTGCAGAGGATCCCGCCAGGGCCCAGGGCAGCTGCAGCTCCACACCTCTGTGAGCTGGCACCAGAACAGCCTTCCTGATGCACGCAGCACCGCGTGTTAGAGGCTGCTCCTCAAAATGTGGGGCTAAAGGGATGAGGAGAACCATAAAGTCAGCTGCAGTGAGCTTGGGATGTGTTATATTGACCTTACCCTAAAGAAACCCCTAATACTCTTTGTACAGCAAAGACAAGACAAGCCCTCTCGGCTCGAGAGACGTTTGCGCAGAGAAAGCTCAATCTCTAGCACAACATGTTTGCAGAGTTTCAGACAGTTTCATAGCATGCGTAAATGCCACAACTATGGTTATGTTATAAACACCTAGAGAAGCAGATTAGATAGGTCTGATAAAATGCTTAAATAATACCCCAGGTTAATTTTAGTGCAGTTAAAATTTCTTGGAGCAGTCCATTAATGGAAATGTCAGTGACATTTTACTGAACCACATGTCTTGCAATAACTCCCAGTGACCCTTGCCACCCCCCTCTCATACCAGTCCTCATAGCAGCAGCAAGTTTGTGTCGAAGCATCCTTGCCCCTGCATCGAATCCCATAAAATAACAAGGAGAGCATCTGAAAAAAGGCCTGAGGTCTCTTTTATTTGACAGTATCACATGAACATTAATGAGGATGACTCTTGCTCAGACTGTAAAACAAACCAATAAGCTGTGAAGTTTAACTATTGGCGGGGGCAACGCAAGTCCTACAAACAATAAAAATTATGGTCGGTTGTCAATTAAACTTAATAATAAAAAACCCAATAAAAAGGCCTTTTGGTCATTAAAGATATTAGTCCTTCCTCATCAGAAAGTCTTACTGACCTTTCGAAAGGGAAACACTGTGTGGCTATACCTGCTCTGGCTAGTTTCTCTGGTGGGGAAGTCCTCCACACGTCCCTAAGCTGCCCATCCCTGAAAAGGCAGCGTGGGTGCCTGCCTGCTGTAAGCCATGCTCCCCGCACACCATGGCAGCTTGATGAGAGCATCCCCACCTCACCTGCACCTCTGGTCCAAGGACACACAGCAGGGATTTTTGGTGCCACCTGAAGATGCAGACAGAGGTGAGGAATAAAGCCTCAAAGCAAGAAATGCTGAAGACCAGGTTACATTCATCCCTCAGGATGACAGACGGGGATTTGGATGCAGGATAGAGGCAAGGAGGGTGCAGAGTTTGGCCACCTCTTTCTTTCCCATCCTGGAGAAAAGCAGAGTGGTGCCCAGTTCCCATCAGCACCGGCTTGACATCCCTTCTTGTGCTCAGTGCCTGGCTCAACCCTTCCAGTGTGCTGCTGGAAAACTCACTTGTACTCCAGCATCAGCCCCGAGGTAGCCTATTTGTCTTCACCTTACATAATAAAAAGGTGAAGGGCATATTCTCCAGTTGAAGGGTACTGATATTGAAAGTCTTGCCATACATCCCAGGAAGGAAAGCTGAACTCTGCACGTTTTCCATCTGAATTGCATCCATCAGAGCCAACTCTGCTGCGCCGGAGGCGGGAATAAGAGGTACAGCTTTGCTTCTGCTCGGTGTCAGTGAAAAGAAAAGTCTCATATAAAAAAAGAACATTTCCCCGTGTACAAATAAAGACTTGGCTGAAGTCTCTGGGTAAGATATATCTGTGGTAAGTCTCTCCAGTGGATATAGAAATTTGTTAAACATTTCCATCTGTTGAGGAGTCTGGCCATCGATTTGCCCCTGTAAATTCCTAAGTGGCATTGGTTTTCCAACACTGAAAAAAGGGAAACTCTATTTGTGGGAATAACCAAACCCGTAAATATTGCACACACATGCACACAGAAAAAAAGTGACATGTAATGTAAAGGCTCGCTCTTGCCAATTAGTACAAGGATTTTAGGAGTGCTTGCAAACTTGTCATGAAAATGTCCTTTTAGGCAGGCTGACATCACCCAGATGTTTTTAATTGCAATGACTCTGGGACTAATTTCTCTGCTTATCTGTTACTGCCCTCCAGCACTGGTTTCTGTTGATTAAATCTGCCTCAATAACAGAGTACAACTTTGCTTCTGGATACAAAATGACTGGAGATCTTCAGTTTCCTGGTGATTGGGTGTTAAGGCTTCGCTGTGTTTTCACATAAGCTATATTCACAAATAAGGGAGATCAGATCCATAGCATGATACCACCCTCACCCTGTTGTGGGTGCAGATTGCATTCCTGTCCTTCTCTCTTCTCAAAAGTAGCCCTATGTAAGTGTCTGTGTGTCCGCACACATCAGAAGATGGTGGCCATGGTTTCCAGAGGTGACCAGGATCCACAGCTTCACACTGAAGAGTGAGAAGACCATCTTCTTTAAACACAAGGTCCTGTGTCCTTAGCAGTGGAAATAGTTCATCCCACAAGAGCAAGCCATTCTCCCTTCCACAGGTGGAAACCTCACAGGCATACATGAGATTTCATAGTTTGAGACCAAGCGTGTCATTCCACTCAAGTCACCAAAGGCTTTGCCATTGAACTTAGCAGGGCTCCTTCCCTTCTGTTTCAAGCTATGGCAAGAAGGGCTGGGGAACATGCCCTGCCATGCGTGATGTTTGATGCACCAAGTAACTGCGACTGTACTTTCAAGAGGGAGGTTTGCAGGAACCAGCTTGCCAATGTACATGCTTGTTTGTGTGGGAGATGATGCAACCTGTACGGACATCCTTAGATGCCAACTGTGGACAGGTACCTCAGCTCCCAGGGCTTGTCTTCCAGTTGTAGCCAAGGGCTTCGCACATATCGCAGCCCTCTCCCACATCGTGCCTGCGAGGAGAGGGCCCTTTTGCGATGGGCAGCAAAACATTTCCACGGTGCAGAAAATGATCATTTCTCCAGGCAGATGGTTGCTGTGCTCAGAGGGAGGGAGAGAGAAGGCTTACGGACTGAGGCCCCAGCTCTGAGCTGGAGCAAAGTGGCCATACCAACACAGTCTGTTAAAAAAGCAAAAGCAATATGAGCAACTAGCAGCCCAGGGTCCCAGCAGCAGTCCCCGAGTGGTGGTTTTTCCTCTAAACCATTAGTGATTCACTGAGTTTCAGAGCAGAGCACTTTAAAAAGCCCTTATGAGCGTGGAGCGGGATTTGGGCTTATTAAATTAAGTGCCATTTATTTTTTTAAAATCTCTGGGAGGACATCACATCAAAGCCTGATCTTGAGTGGTATTTAGAGTCATTAATTTTCATTGGCTTCAGCGGAGAGATGCATATTTGCATACAGCTTAGAAGCAGTTTCTCCGAGTAGCCTTAAGAAAGCCACAGAGAAGAAATGTCTCTCCTGTCTGCAGGTGCACCCCCATTTGATGCCCCCATTCAGCACCTAACATGGAGTCTGAGGTAGTCTGTAACTCTGTTTCATCCCAAGAAATCCCTTTTCATGGTAATGCTAAAGCTTTTATGGACTTTCCTTTACATATTTAAAGAGACTGTAGTTCCACTAATGACTATAATTGTTCCAGGCACCCATTAATTTTGATTTATTAACTTATTCAATTTCCCATATTGTAGTCTTGCCCACTCTATAAGTAATTTACTGTTTTAATGTTGTGGGTCAATACTAATCATATAATCTGTAAGTTGTTTAATTAATAACAATTAACACCTCCCATCAAGAGCTCATTTTCTTGCATGAACACTGTTAATGTGATTTTTCAAAATAAATCTACCTGTTCCCTCCCACAACTGTCTAGTCAACTTATTTCACCAGAAAAGATGCTTTAAGCAGCCACAGTAGCTTGCCATCTTCTCTGATTTTATCACGTATCTTGTCATATTTACTTTTCTTAAAGCCTTGGCCCTTCAGCCGAGTAATATCATGGGAGCCTGGTTTTCAATATAATAAAAAAGTGTTGATACAGCATATGACTGTAGGAAAAGCTCTTGCAAGCATAAACAGCATTCTCAAAAAACAGAAGGTAAATAAGAACAAGATATATAGATTTCTTTCATTCTTTTGATTTTAAGCTGACTTCTGGTTCTTTTGAACCGACCATTATTTTTTAATATTGGGCATTGGGGTTACTGCAGTATTCAACAAGGAATGCACCGGTATAACAGTATTTAAGCTCCTTTCATAAAGAGCTCTGCAATCTCTCTAAGGCATGGCCACTTAAATAACAGAAATTAATATTCATGTTAGTTAATATCTATTTGCAAACCAAATACTCATCAGTTTTTTTCCAGAAATGGCTTAAATCTAGCTTCTGAAGTTAAAGTGAAATTACACCCCCAAAAAACCCCACATTAATATGCAGCGACTTGTTCAGTGACATAGAAAAGGCAACGAGCTGGTACACATCAACAGGTGAGGGTTGTTCACGCTCATTTTAACATTGGAGCTAAGTGGGAATGGAAAGGAACTAGCAGGCAGTGTTCAAAATGGGAAAGATACTCATCTGTACAGTGGCTGGCCAAACCTGGCAGCACATCTCAGGGGTGCCGAAAACTTACAGAGGTTTGAAAAAGGATCAGACAAACTCCTACAGAAGAAATCCCTCCAGCACCATTACACAGCGGCTTTAGCTGGGGAGGCTCTTGATGGGAATCCCCACTGTAGCTCTGCTTTCACCTGGGTGCCCACCAGTGCCTGAACCAGCCCGGAAAATGTGGTTAACCCTACAAGTGGTACAGCAACGCTAGCAGTGACAGAGCAAACGAAATGACATGGAAAAAAGATCAATATTCCTATTTTTACACAGATACAAAAGCGATGCAAAAAGAGGTGAAGGAAGAGTTCCAGCACCATGGAGGAAGCCCACGACAACCTGAGCTGGCTTCTCCAGCTGTTCTTCCTCCTCATGATCCCTTGCATGCAATGGTCCCTGCTCTGTGTGATTTCACCACATCTTTGCCTTTCCTCCCCTGAAGCCGGCTCTGCTATAGCAGGTGTCTGTTCCCAGTTTGCTCTTTCCCAAAGGAATGGGAAGCAAGGGAGCAATTAATACAAACATGAAACTTTAACGTCAAAAAATGTTTACCCCAACATAGCTGGAAAAGGTGTTACAATGCAATCCTTGGCAGTTGCTTTATCTTAATCTCCCATGTTAAAAATTAAAGACTGTATTAATACAATGTCAGACTTAGTTAATAGTACTCTTTTATCAAGTTGATATGATGGTAGCTAATTATTAAATGAGTTAATGTATGTCTTGTTCTTTAATCTACCATGACTGATAATGAACTGTGTCAAACACTTATTAGACACTCATTCCCTCTACACCTAGCTGACACTAACATGGCCCACAATTAAACACCAGTGATCCCTCACTGCCAAGCACAATCATGCTGTCAAACATGATCCCGCTAGCTATTCCTTGCTCCTAAGCAGCAGACATGTCATTCTCCATTTGTCTGGTCCCAGAAACTGTCCAAGAAAGAAGAAAACCAGGGAAAGTCTGACATGAAATCGTCAAACTGGCTTAGATATGCCCAGACATAGCCAAAACCATTAGTGAAAGGTTGGTGTCAAAAGTGACAAAGAGTGATACCACCTGCATTGTGTTGGAGGTTTCTGCTATACCTTCCTCTCGAGGAGATGTTGAGGTGATGTCCGGGCTAGTAAAGAGAAGGGCTGATGGCAAAGGGCACAGGGTCATGGGCATGCGAGCTGAGCTCTCCTTCTGACCAGGCAGCATGGCCGCCTCCTCCCCGGGTGGCACCTCAGGGAGCACAGGTGGGCACAGACCAGGGTTGCACCTGGGAAACTCATCACGGTTCAACACTGTCTGGAAGTGGTGTCGCTTGACTGTATGGTGCACATATCCTTGTCACGCTGTGGTGACTATCCTTCACAGACCCCCTGCTCTCAGCCAGCAGAGTGCCCCCAGGAGCACCTGTCTCCACCTCCCAACAGCTGAGAAACGTCCTCTTGGCTAGTCCTTCACTCTCCAACTAGGAAAATGGCAACAAACAGAACAATTTTGTCTTATACTGACCTTCCTTCATCCACTTCAACCTCAGCTTTTTCATTAAGATAGTAGCAGTAACCCAAACACAGCTGAGATCCTTAAGAAACTCTAGGGCTCATCAGGCCCTAGAAACTTCATTGAAACATCCTTGTAGCTTCATTGCAAGAAGTAGAGCTGCAACCAATTCAGGCACAGCTTTCTGTCACAGCACTGACAGGATTTCCTTTGACCACAAGAGGTTTTGCATTGCCAAAGGGTGACCGCCCCTCGTCAAGGGGCAGCTACCACAGGGCCACCAAGGATTGCTCACAGCAAGTAAGTTTCTTGGGCCATGCTCTCATTGCCTCTCTGCACCATCATTCAGTCCACCCTTACCCCAGCATCAGCACCCCCCAAAAAAAAGTAAACCACCCATCTACCCTTATCTTCAGCCAGACCAACTTGCCACCCCTTTTGGGGTTGCTATCAGGGCCAAACTGAGCCTGGAGGTAGGAGCAGTGAATTGTTGTTCTGGAGTGAAGCTACAGCTCTCAGGGCCAGAAAGAGTGGAGGAGGAAGAACAAGATTCAAAGCTCAACGTATCTGGTTTGTTTTAGTCCTTCGCAAATAGCTGCTGTCTCACCAGTAAAGAACAATTTCCAGTCAAGCTGACAAGCAACCTACTATTATGCTCACTTTGCACATCAAAAAATCCCTAGCAGAAACCTCTGAAATTTCTCACAATCACCTAGAAACACTAATGTAGTGGGGAGATTTCAGCCTGAGGAGTGTTCTCTGAACAACTGCGTGGGCTATACTGCTAGTTTAACAACCTGCACCATGATTTTGACTTTGTTTCAGGGAGCTGAGGCTGGGATATCAAACGCTTGACTTCATCACTTAGTTATGGAGCTGGCTTCAGCTTGCATCCACTTTCGAACATCCTGGCCAGGGGAATGTTCCTGTGAGCAGCCTTAAAGTCCTGGTTGCGTGTTAGTTTGCTAAGCACATGGGGTGCATGGGGTTTAGCAAGGCATCTGTGTCTCTGTTTTATACCTCTGGAAAACATCCCAGCGGGGTTTCATAGGAATTTGAAGGCTGAGAAAATGAAGGGTTTGAGTTACTCACACACTATTCGTACTTCTCTGGAGAAGTTTGTATATTATCTAGCAGATTTAGGACAAATCTTGGCCAGGGCTTCTGGCCCTTCAGTTGTAATAAGGACCTGCAAGATGGTAGGCCATTTTGAGGCTCTTTTTACCAGGGAAAATCAAGAATGAAGCAACGGGGTATTTTATTTTATTTTATTTGCTGACTTACCTGGGGGAAAGGGCAGAAGTCAGAACGTATAATATTAAAAAACAATCATAACTTCAGCTCATACAAAGTCTCAGGAAAAGGTTTAGTCCTAAAAATGGAAAAAAGTTGTTTGTTTGCTCGTCAAGAAGTCAATTGAAAATAGATTAAAATACAGCCTGTATAAGAACAGCTTCCCACCTGCTTGTGAACGCCTAAGGGAAATTACCTGAAAATACAGAAATTGTTATACAGATCAAACAAAAGCACTTATCTATAATTACTGGACTTATCTGTTTGTCTTGGGACTAGCAGCAACAGCTCCTGTTGTTAGGAATAAATTTGGTGCTGTGATTTGTATTCTCTTCTTTCTATCTCTTCCGCCAAGATCACTCAGGAAGGATTCAGTTTATAAAAGAAAATGGTTTCCTTAACTTTACTAAATAAAGGCAGATTGAAGAGATTTGGCCAGGTAAATGAGGGAGGGAAAGAAAGCAAGAAAATAGCCAAAAGCTGTTTAGTGAAGATTTTCTTTCCTTTTAATAACTTTACGGCTGGACCTGCTAGTATCTCAAAGACTTTGGAAGGTCTCCTGGGAAACTCCTCACGTTTCTGCTATGTCCTGGCTCTCATCTTACCTATTCAATAAATAATTATTAAAGATTTAAGCATTCACAGAAGAAACTTCCTGTTGTTAAGACTGCGCGGGCTCCTGCCAACTTGACAAGCCAAAGCTGCACTGAAGATACCAGCATCAAAGCCAAAGGATAATTATCTGGTTTATACGAAGCTGAAGGAAGTGGGTGCCCCTGCTAGTTTGTAATCATTTGCCGTTGGCCAGTGGCCATAAGAACTTGTCTGCATTGTATGCCCTCAAGTTTACAGCTTTCTTCTGGGAAAAGCTGTGCCTGTGCAGCTCCCACTCAAGGATGAAAGTGGTTAATCATGCTCTGCTAACTGTATTAGAGTTAAGGGGGCAATTTTAAAGTGAATAGAAGAAATCCGACTGCTGTCTCCTAGGTATGCTCAAAATGCATCTTGAAACAGAGCAGGATGGACAGCATACAACATCAACATCCAGCCAACCTGTTTCTGTCACACCTGCCCCCATCTGCAGTTAGAGACCCTTCCTCCATGAGTTGCTGCACCTCCGACTGCAGATGTGCACAACCCTCCAGCTGCTGTGAGAAGTCAAGTCGCTTCAGCCTGAGCTACTGCACAGCACTGCTGGATCCCCAGTGTCAGCAAACATCGAGGTCCCAGGTGAGAAACGAGATGCCTGCACCCCAACTGCTGTGCCCAGCAGCCACCCCCACATCTGCCAACACCCCCCTCCCTGCCCCATGGGCTTAGCAGCTGACGAGAGACCAGGGACAGCCCTTGTGCCGGGGCCACTGGGCATGAGCCGTTTGCCCTGTCTTTACATCACATTTACAGACGTTGCAACAAAGTTCTCACATGCAATCAGGCAGGTCAGAGGATGGCGTGTGGGGCTCAAGTGTTGGGAACAGCAGGGTCTGACAGGGACGGAGATATTGGAGGGATGGGGTGAGACTAGCCCAGGGGAGTAAACCTCAACAAGCGTAGGGATCAGAGCTGCTCCCAGTAACTTCTAAGCCATGAAACTGTCATTTCAGAGAGGATGTAATTGCTGGAGGAATTACTTAGTTAATCATCAGGGGAAAGATCCATTATACAAAAGAAACAAAAGCTCTATCTGCGGGGCTCCCAAAAAATCAGTTACTGAAAATAGTCTGCTGTGGCTCCCTGGAACCATTGTTGGCTTAACTGATTATTTCTAATTTAATACAAATCACACACTCCCCCTCACACCTTCATCGACCTGCTTCCTGGAGGTCGCCCTGATGCCTGTGCCTGGATAAAACATTCGATGAATCCCAAATCTGTTGCTGCCTTTCAGAGATGAGAATTTAGCTGTTACGTATTTCTGAGGACTTGATTATGCTTTTAGGCACAGTGCTGAGCTCATCCTCCAGTCCTCTGTGCAAGATCAGGTCCTGGGAAATGCTCAGACCATTATCCATTTCCAAGGATAGCACCTGTGTCTTTCTTCCTTTTTCCCCAAAGGTGTTAGAAAGTCTGTACTGAGGTGCATCCACAGCAAACTGTGGTGCTCTTCCTTGGAAAAAAGTCCAAGCTCTGTTCATCTTCCTCCCACTGGCTCAGAGGAAAGGTGTAAGCAGATAAACACATGTGTCTTGGCACTGCAAGTCTTCAGACAAGGGTTAGGATGAATTTCTGAATCAAACACAGTTTTAGGATAAAATTAGATTTCCCAGTAAGCACTTTTTTTGCAAACATTTGGCAAGCTTGCTTTTTCATTAAAACATCTAAAATCAGAATCCTTGGATGAGGAGGAGGGAGAAAGTGAGAAATTTTGGCTATAAAGTTCTATATTTTAAATCTCTCTCAGGAGCTGAAATTTGTTTCTCCCGTGCCGCTGCCTCCTCCATCTCAGGCTCCCTGGACAGATATATTTCTGCATTTTCCATTAGGGACTGTCCCACACATCCCACCAGTAATCCTGGAGGTGGTGCTTGAAGGAGGTGGTGCACCTGCTTAGCCATGCAACGCCGTACACTTGATGCGCGACAGCCTGTGGAGACCAGGGAGGTGAACCCCACAGGTTGGTTTGAGGAACCCTGGTTTCCCAGGCTGCAGCCACCGTCTCCCCCTGCCTCCACCAGTGCCAAGCCCTGACTTGGCTGCTGAGGAGGAGCATTTCATCACGCAGTATGGCCAGGGAGCTGACAGGGAAAAAGCCATATGGGAAGAAAACCTGGATCCTGATACCTCTGGAGACTTTCTAAGCAAGTATTTTTATATTTGTAAGGAAACCAGCTTCTGTCTGCATGCAGCTGTAATGATTATTCAGGCCAAGTTGTGGCAGATGTAAAAACCATCAGTTTGCACTCTCCCATCCCACGGGTTTCAGTCACCCACCCGCCAGCCTTCTCACCTTGTTTTCTCCAGCCTCACTGCAATGGCTTGCAAAACAAAACACTGCACACTGTGAAGACAATTAGCAAAATTCAGCCCTTTCTGCTTTTTTTTTAACAGACTAAATTCACAGGCCAGGTGTATTTGTATGGTGAGAGTGCAGTAGGCTGTGCAATGTCAATATTTTCCCCTTTGAAAGCAAGTGATACTGAAACTAGACTCTTTTTCTTAACTTTGTCTATTTTTTGCTAGCTTTGTTTTTTTAATATGCAATAGGGACTATTTTAGGAAATATTTTCTCTTCACAGCTTTTTTTTTTTCCCTACAGTAAACCTTTTAAAAATGCTGAGTACACACTTGCTCAGATAAATGTGTATCTGAACACACAAGCGATTATCCTATTTTCATATAATTAATTTTTTCAAGTTTGCATGTGCATTTCCTGCTCATTTGACCATGTAATAATTAATTAGCATTAATTATCTTAGATTACACCTTCTCCATCTACACACACATTCAATTAGAAAGGCAGGCTTTTTACAGCCCTCTTTAGAGGGGACATCCACAAGCAGTGGAAACAGCCACAGTGAGAACATGTTTCACGTCTGCTAGGTTTTTCTGATAAACTATTACTACTTTTCAAGAAACACTAAAGTCAAAATCTAATCCACACACCCACATGATCTGTCACATCCATGCTGGGGGCTGGACTTTCCCCACTCTCCCTCGCTTTCCACATATGCATGGGAGTATTTCCTTCCTGTAAGGAAGGATATTTCCTGGGTATTTCCATCTTCTGGATATATCTCTACCCTCAAAGTCCTCTCACTCTCTGGACCAGTCTCATGACTCTTTGATGTCCACCTGCCCATCTCCCAACTCTAGCTGGTGCTCCAGCTGGTGCTTGCAAACACTGAGGTTAAAGCCCTCATGCCCATGCCTCTGCCCCCTGCCCCCCCCATTATCTCCAGCAGCTCTTTCTCATCACCTCATGGGCCAACGAGTACAGCAGAGCCCCAATATCTAACTAGCTTTATTGCTGGCAGCTGAAATGGTTTCACCTCAGCACTCCTAAAAGCTGAGTATGTGTTTTGTTACTCCAGGTGAGTGTTTCAGTTTCCTTCAGGGGGGATGTGCCCACTTGCTCTAGGGAGAGGTATTTAGGGACACTCTTCTGGCAGTGTGAGACATTTTCAGCCAAACCGTTTCAGCTTCAGCAAAGTCCTGCAGGAATGAGATTAGAAGATGCTGTGGTAATGACTACCCTCCTAAAATATTAAGGATGAGATGGCAAGGAAAATTGTCACTCAGATAGCTAATGCTATCCAGATGCCACATAAACCCAACTGCAAGCCAATAAAAAAGAAAAGAGCAAAGTGCAAAAAGCCCAGACGGTGCTGCTCAGCAGGGAGGGAGGGAAGTGGTGGCACGATTTTCCTAGAAGACCAACCACAGAAGACAGTGCCCCTGGGACTGAAGCTTTTGAAGCACCGGTACGAGAAGATGAATCATCTGGGCGCTGAAAAAACAAAAAACCAAAAAAACCCCATCTAACCTGAGACCGTGCAGATGAGCATCATAGCGACACTGGAGATGAATCATCTGCCACCTGCACTGAGAGAAATGGCAGCCGCGCACCACTGGAAGCAGCCAGGGCCAATGGCAGTGCTGCTGAGCCCCTGCGCCCACACATCGGAGAAGACCACCCTAAACCCCCCAGGGACGGAGGGAGGGAGATACATAGAGACAGAGGGGTATGTGGCCTGCTTCATATCTGCATCACTGAGTTCGCCGATAAATGTTTTGGGTGCATATGCTGTATACAGACATATGTGTGTGCATATATATCTATATATACGCATCTATATGTTTGTGTGACTGCCTATATAGTCATATATATACCCACAGAAAGCACACATGATTTGGCAGCTATTGGCACTGAGTGCCATTTGTGACTTTGGAGAAACTGAACGTCCTTAAGGCACATGTCACAAACCTGTCACCTGGAGGAGGGAGAGGGTTTCCCCTCAGGGCAGGTAAGCAGCTTTATGCTGCTCTCCAGGCTCAGAGATCTTGTGGCTGTCAGCAGAAGTACAGGACGAGACCTTAACTGCCTGTGGTGGCAACGAGATACTCACCCTGGAAATAATTTTTCTCCAGGAAATAATTTTTCTCCAGTAAAATTAACATCTTTACCAAAAAAGTGTACCACAAAATGAACCAAACCCATGTGTCATCATCAGCAGACCTGGAGCGAAGGGCCACCTGCACCCCATGCCCATGCCACCCCCTCTCCATCCCATGCCTTCCCAGGAGGCCTTGGTCCAGTGCCTTCCTCTGCCCTGTCTCCATTCAGGGGATTCATTTCCTCAGCAGCATTTTGTGGTGCTCCAGAGGTCTTACTTCCTCAAAGGAGAGCTGGCAGCGAGATCAAGCCCCTTCCATCCGGGAGTCAAGCCCCTTTCTGTGCCAGGAGCCATTTCCTCCCTGAACAAATGCTGTGAGAAACAAACCCAGCCTCTAGGAACAGCTGCAGGTGTGAGGCCCCCACACCTGCCCACACAGCTGGAGGCTCAGCTGCGGCAGGGAGGGCACCCCCAGCACTCCTCTATCCCAACACCCCTCTTCCCCCAGCAAAAGCGCAAGGTGATGGGAAAGGAGAGGGGAGAGAGAGGTGCAGGAGCCTTGCAGGGTAGGCAGAGGAAGCCCAGGGATCAGGGAAATGCTGAGGGGGGCTCCAGGTGGCAGACCCCCAGACTCATTGTTCCAGTTAAAATCATGCACATACCTACACACATATTTTTATATACATCTATATATACACCATTCTTGCTTGAGCTACCTTCAGGTTCCCCACTGCCAAGGCCCTGAGCACGCAACCCTTTCTTCTTGATGGCTCCATCACCACCTTCTCCTCCCAAAAGAGCTCCTGCAGGGAGGACAAGCAGGCACTGTTGTCATTGCTGGTGTCCTTGAGCAAGGGGGTGCAAAACTGGGCCCACACTTCTCCTGCTGGCACTGGGATGCCATGGTCCTGACAGCAAAGAGCATTTTGCTGCCTCTTTCCCAGGTGTTGTTGTTCTTTGCTGCTTTCCTGGAGTAAAGTCATGTAACTTCTGCAGCTTTTCCTTTTCCTTTCCAGTTTCCTCTCCCTACACTGCAAATAACAGCCTTCCTAATAATAGCAGGCGTTTCTTGCTTGATGTTGCCAACGGCTAGGCTTGTTGGTATGAGAGCACAGGGGGCAGTGGATGTCCACATCTCACGCTAGCTTCTGCTTTGGGCAAAAGCAATGTAGTCCCACCTGCATGAAGATGGGGGGGTCTCTGCTCTTTCTAGGGGGGACCAGCCTCCCTGACTCCTTCTACTCCAACTGATCTTTCACAAGCTGAAAGATAAAACCTACTTCTCATGTTTCTGTGTAACAGAGGGATGAAGAGGCTTACCCTGCAGGAGATTTGTGGGCTGATCGATGAAGAGCATGTTGAGGCTGTATTTTGAAGTCATCAGCCTGGTGTTCAACTGCTGGTCCTGACTTTGCTTCTGGAGCATCTCCAGAATGGAGTATTTACTAAATACCCTTCGGTTCTCCTAGGCTTCCTACATCTGTCTGAAGATTTTTAGTGAGTCTCTGCCTGGGAGTATGGCCATGAGGTAAACCCGGCATTTGTTTGTTCCCTCAACCTCCCTTGAGGCCATTTTTGGCAGATGAGATTAAACCGAACCACCCCCAAAACACCCAGCAGTTCTCTGTCCAACGACAAACATGAGGACCAGCTCTGAGACCAGGTCCACCTCCAGTGCACAGAGCTGAAGGAATGAGGGAAGATGGTTTTCATGCATTGGTGGGAAGCTGGCCAAAGAATATGCTACCACCCAGGGGCGTATCTGCCTCTTGTAGCTTCCCAGACCCCTCAAAAAATAGTGTCTTTCATGGAGAAAATGCAGTCACCAAAGCATCCCTCAAGTCTTGGAGCAGGAGTTAGGCACATCCGATGACTCCTCAACTAGGGATGTGTGCAGCCTCTCTCAGGAGGCAGTCAATAAGATTACTGTGGTTCATTACAGACAAAAGTGGGGTTGTCAGGTTTTATTTGCTTATATCCATTTTGTTGCGTAAACTAACATCAAGGAGCTAAACTTTGCTGGGCAAATTATTTTCCTCGCACTAGGTTAATGATTTGTGTACAGGCAGTTATGCCACGGTTTCCACACTGACAAGATCTTTTAAGAGGAGGTGGTTACAGTTCACCATGTCACGGAGCCATGACCAAAAATCAGAAAATATTCCCTTGGGACAAGGTTTCCCAAAACCAGGACCCAGGCAGATGGCATCTGTATGAATGTTGCCCACGTCTGCAGATCCCTTCTGCAAAGCAGACCTAGGGATGCCAAAACTGGCCTCGGGGATGGCATGCCAGCCAAATCCTACAGGAAACCTCCTGACATCTTCATATCTGTGCAAATGAGAGAGAGAGAGACTTATATATAAGCACTGGGGGGGGTGGGGTGGGTGGGGGGGGGTGGGCAGGCAGAGGAGGGAATTTATGTCCCTGTGCATTTTAAAACCTTTTAAACTGCCTTGCCTATAGTTAAATGGCACAAATGAATTAATGCTTAATGCTACTGCAGGTTTTGTCAGTAGTTGGCACTCCCGACGGCGCTTCACGCCTGCAGATGCCGAAATGGCAGGTGCCAAGCAGCGCTCCCAGCAGCCAGTGGCTTCACACCTTGGGCGGCGCTGGGGGGAGGTTTGCAAAGGGAAATCTTTCATGAGGCTGAATGGTGGCTCCAGGGGCCAGCACTGCAAGGCATCTCCAGCAAACAGTGTTTCGTCCGGGCTGCCCTCGCAAGCCAGGGACAGGGAGGAGGGTGGGAGGCTCAGGAGGAGCCTCGTCTGCTCGGCTAGTGACTCACTTCAGCACTGGGATGTGCCACCGAGGGCCAGGGTTGCACAAAGGGCTGCAGGAGGGGCTGCCGGGAAGAGGGGGCTCTCCCCACTCACCCTTGTTTTGTGTCAAGGGGAGGAGCAGAAGAGTTCATGTTAGAACAACACCTTCTCTTCACCTCTCTTTTCACAGAAAAATTAAGTTTATCCTCATGCCTGACCCAAATCCCAGCTCCACAAGAGTGAGCTCCCTCTGTCTTCCTTGTCCTGGGTCAGGAAACCCCCTGAAAAAGACTTGTGCCTCTCCAGGCTGTGGGAGTGCTGGCACCACCTTACCCCATGTCGCCTTGGAAAACAAACCCAGTAAGGGACAGGGACAAAGGATGCGAAGGCAGGTGGGAGCAGCAGGATGATGTCTCCCACACACACAGCCAAGGTTTACCCTTCCTCCCGGCTGCCCTTGCCATGGGCTACACCAGCCCAAAATCGGGCTGCCAGTGCCCAGCCCTGTGGGAGATCAAGCCCTTTCCCAGGCTGCCCTCTGGGAACCACGACATTCTCATCAGAGCAGGAAAAATAGCCAGGGAAAAAAAAAAGCCCCAACCCAAGCACTCTCGGATTTTTCTAAATGAGAATTTAAACGGCTGCCAGCCTATCTGCTGATAGCAGAAAGCAGATTGCGAGTGTAACAGGATGCAATCGAGTCAGATGATTCTAGGGAGAGTACCAGAAGGCCTAATATTAGGACTACTGGCATTCGCAGCCAGTATTTGACTTAACGATTGCGCTGATTTGTGTTGGCTTCGATATGCAGAGAGCAACACTTTCTGTTTAAAACTGGGAGAGACCATCGAGGATTTTACTGACTATCTGACAGCTGCTTTCTCATAAATATATATTTCCAACACCTTAATCTTAAATAAATATGTTGAGGAAATTAACACCCCCACCCAAAAAAAAGTCAAGTCCCCAGATTGCACACTCAAAGGATGGGCATTTTATAGGCAATTTGTTACCCAGCAGCATTACATTGGGAGACAAAACACACCTGCAAGACTCAGTAGGATTTAGTGACCAAAAGGAAAGCACCAAAAGGAGAGAAGAGGCTTCTGCTGCACAGGGGTACCACTCTATGCGGGGAAATCCCTCTCTAAATTCCTGCTCTTGCAATGGTGAGCTGCGCTGACCTCTTAAATTAGGCGGGATAAAGCCCAGGCAAGCTCAGCCACACTGTCGCTCTCCCAGATTTCTCCTCTGACTTTAAAGAGCCCATATATTTAAATTAAAAGCATTTCTCTGTGCTTGGGAGCAGAGTTTTACTGCTCACTGAGCTGCGCCCATCCTTCCTCAGGATGCCCACCCTGGAGGATGCTCTACCCTTACGGTTCATCCTTTACCAGCACTGAGGCACTTTGGAAAGAAGTCCCAAACCCTCACCTCGTGAGAAGCACCGAACAGAGAAGGCACATGGGGATGGCCACCCTGTGTGTGTACACTCCCAGCCACATGTATGAGACTAATTAGCGTGTGTGAGGTAAGTAATGACAGCTCAGCGCCTATTGTTCAGTGCCTAACAGCAGGAAGAGTGTCAACACTTCTTTTTCTGGGGGCTCAGAAATAGATGTTAATTGTTAATTCCCATTTAGCAGTTCCCCTGGGATGAGGCCTGGCATACTGTGAGTATATTTTCAAAATCCACTGGCAGAAGGAAAGCCCAAAGTGGGGAAAAGTGGGGAAAAAAAACCCCAACAAACCAACAACCTGGAAAACAACATGTTAAGCAATAAATCTATTAGGAGGGACAGCCCTGGGCCCTTGGGAACCTGCAGCATCCCACGCAGAGCACCTGGCTTGCTTCTCCTACCTTCACTGGGCAGTACTGCCAACAGCATTTTACTTGCCCCACACTTGGGACAGCCAAAATTTGGGAGCCCTTAAAACAGGACTGGGTTCAGAGCATGGGGAAAAGGAGATGGATGCAAGCTCCTCTCTTCTCCAACTGTCCTGGTGTGAGGCGTACCTTAAAAAGTAGCTTTCCATGGCTGCAGCCTGCAGATGCTGCTATGGCTACAGTGATGGGGCTGCCAACCAGCTCCCCACAAAAAGAAAAGGCAGAGGGTGGACTGGGAAGGTGACTGGGAAAGAAAGCAGGAGATGGGAGGGAGGGAGGGAGGGAGGGAGGGAGGGAGGGAGGGAGGACTGGAGGAAGACGAGGCCAGAACAAGACCTTTACCCAGCAGGTTTCATTAAATCTCACCCTTTGTACCCAGGTCAGTGTGCCTGGAGCACCCTGGGACCAATCCTGACCCAGCCACAAACCACACTTCCCCAAGAGCCAAGGCTTTGGAGTCACCTGGTTTCCAAGCATCTTCTGCTTTGAAAGGGGACCCAGAAAACTGCAGTTCAAGGTGCCAGTTTGGGAGAATCTTCAAGCAGTTGCTACCCACTCAAACCCCAGGTGGTTCAACACAAAGAATGCAAAAGGAAACAATAACTTTTTGTCACAAAAGCAATAAATAACATTTTTTTAAACCAATCTCACAGGCCTTTGCTGACCAGATCATGGGGGGTTTGTATTTTTTTAGTACCCAACAGCGCAGTTGCACATTTCCCTGCTTCAATCCATCACGGCTGGGAGGAAACAACACTCTATTCAACATGCATACACAGAACCCTCCAAGAGCAGATACATCATGCCCCAGGCAGCTGCTGGTCTATCTCCCGGGTCACCTCTGCCACAGGCAGTCGCACCAGGAGCACACATGGGACCAGCCCATGGGGCACCAGACCATCCATGGAGAGGATAGGGAGACTCCCTAGAGCAGGAAAACTCTTCTGCCAGGCCACAGGGATGAGGAGATTGCTGATGCTTCCCTTCAAATTGACTGCAAATACTAAACAGAAGCAAGCCGTCCCTGCATGGTTTCCTGTGGTGGCCCACCCCTCGCTCTGGCAGGTGAATGTTTGCCATTTGGCTTTCTGTCTGGCGCCACCTTGTACCCTGAGCCGGCGTTGTCACCTGAAGGGTACCAGCCGGGAGCTGGGGCTGCATCCCCGAACCTGGCATTGCCCCTGCTGCCCCCGCCTCGACACTCTGCCAACAGGCAGCTCAATGCCTTCACCACTGCCATATCTAGGAATTGTAAATAAGCCAGGGAAGCAAGATGGGAGGTAATGAGGGAATTGGTTAAAAAATGCAAACTTCTTGCGGCTGTTGGATCAAAAGAACATGCGCATGAGGTCTCTGTGCTTTGATGCTGCTCTCTCCGCTCCTCCCCACCCACAGTTACTGCTGCAGACATGCACAGACTGAGAGGGACCGAGGATGTCATTAAACTGGGCTGTCCCCCTTGGACACCAGGTGATGCACATGTCAGGTACAGCAGTGGCATAAGGAGGTTTCAGACAGGGATTTTTACCTCCCCAATGCTGCTGATTTGCATGTAGCGAAACAGAGTTGGGAGAAAAATATAAACCAGTTTAAATGGACTGAAATGCAAGAAACATCAATTCTAGATGACGTTCAGCTCCAAGACCAGATCCTGCCCTCCTCACCTCAGCAAAGCTTGTCCTCAGTGAGACTCACAGACTCTGACCTGTACTGAAGCCCCTATTGACAAGACACAATCTGTTGCTCAAGAGCTTTGCCAGAGAAGATCAGTATGAAAGAGCCAGCACATGATGGGGGATATGATGAATGTTATCTGCTGGGAAAATATTGCATTTGAAATGCAAGAGGAGCAAAGAGAAATTAAGACCTTGTTTTTCAATGTGAAAAGTGTGGGTCTCACCTATGTTTGGAGTGAAGGGGTATTATGTTCATCAGCTGCAAATTTTTAAGCTGTCTTTCCTGTGAGAAAATGTACATATGTATACGTACATATCCTGTCACTACTCTAATATAGTCACATACGTACCTATATGGTGTCTACCTTTGCTTGAGAGAGGCATCTTTGCCTTCAGTACAGCTGACCCGGTGAAATCTCCCAGCAGATGCCCAGAGCTGCTACAAGCACTGGCCTCAGCAAACATCAGCTCTGTTGCCCGTTCACTCCCTCTAATGCAATTAGAACAGATTAACATGGGTGACTAGATGTGAAAGACAAATGCACCTCACCATCTCCGTCCCACCCGTATTTATTAATTTGAGTCCTGTCCTTTTCATAAACTTGTTGCTCTCTTGACCTCTCTCAAATGGAGCACCCTTTTTTTTGTTACTTGGAAATTAAGGAGAGCTCTGTCAGGGAGGGACAGCCAACTGAAACGGTCAAAGCCACAGGAGCCCCACAACAATAGCCCACAAAATTTCTTTTACCAAGCAAGATGCGGGTGGGAGCTTCATGGGCTCACTAGTCAGCTAGCAGATGCCTCTCTTGACTCCTTTGGCAGTCCCTGGCTTCAAAAGCCCTGGAAGGACTGTGCAATTAATACCATTACAATTCTTTTGCATGGGACATCTTGCACTTTACCTCTTCACTTTTGAACACCAGACATCTGCTCACTGGATAGACCTCCAGCGACAGGGCAGGCATCTTGATGTTAACCGCTCCCCCATCATGCTTTAATCACAGTAACAGCACAAATGACATAAAATCATGATCCATGGACTAGATTGGGCCACACAATTGTCTTGCCTGATCTCTCATACAGCACAGCCTTTAGGTAACCAGTTAAAGCACCGCAACGAGTCTTTTAGACAAACCCTTGGTAGAAAGCCTCTGCCACTTCCCCTGATAAATTGTTCCACAGTCTAGGAAAGAAATCCCACTTACTCTTAAAACCGAGAACCTTTTGGACCAAACTTGTTTAGCTTTAGCCCCTGCTCACTGTGTTTTGTTTTGTCTTTATCTGACCAATTAAAGAACTTGCAGCTACCAAGAATGTTTCCCTTTGTAGATCTTTGAGGACTGTGATCTTAACCTTGCCTTTCTTAAAATAAATATGTTGAACTTTTTTACATCTCTCAGAAGGAGACAAGTTTTTCTGACCTCATTAAAAAGATCAGGAACAGATGGCAAGTTAGCAGGTCCTCTCCAAACCCTTTCCAACCTGTCAGCATCATGTGGGTGTGTCCCTCCTGCCCTCAAATGGGTATAGCTTTTCAGTCATTACTCTGCATGTCCTGTTTCCCTATCTATTTCCCATCAGAATTTTATTTTTTTAATTTGACTTCACATTTACATATTTTTATCATATTTAAGTCATTTAAAATATTTCTGAAGCCAGGCTTTTTTGGACTGCCATCTCTATAAATCAAAGAATATTTTCCATCCAAGTCAGACCTCAGTTTACGACTAGCCATATTTTTTCAACGTGTATTTTAATATTCCAGGTTCAGTCCACTCCCTAGCACCCCAGAAAAAAAGTAACATAAATTGTGCCCCCTCCTTCACATGTGACAATGTGGCCTGTAACTCTATGAGTGCGAATAGCCCAGCAAACGGCACATCTCCACTATTTACCTTACTCTCAGCACCCAGATTTTATTTTCTTTATGTTCTGGCATGCTGTTGTGAGGTTGACAGTTCTTCCTGAGACTCTTAAAAATGTCCATAATTTTCACAGCATGATAGAAATGTGGGTCTGGGAAGTATTGCAGGTTGTTTCCTGGTCCACCCTTGGCCTGTGTGGGTGGATGTATCCTGATAGGCTCTGCCTTGTTGAGCCTCTAGTGCAGTATCTTCTCTAGGCAACTTGTTTCAGCACGGAACTATATTTACAGTCAGAAATTATTGTCTTGGCATAGCAGCTGTGGATATGCCTTGCTGCCAGTTACCCCAGGTTTTTCTTGCTTTATTTCCAGCAGATGCGAAGAGCAGTCAATGCTCAGCGTTTTAACAGAATTTAACATGGAGCAAACACTTACCAAGTCCTCACATCTGCCAAAATCCAGGTTCAGCAGTCCCAAACCCTTCTGCTTGGGGGAGAGCCTCGCTATATAAGCTGTCACTCCTGCAGACCATCTCTGAATCCCCTCGTCTAATGTATTACTGAAAGTGTGGCTCTCCAGCAGGCTGCATTTCTCCATCTGAAGCTTCACCAATCTGTGAACAACAGAGGATACCTCCCAATGGCAAATACACCACGGGGCACAGTTTGCCTTTGGACAGCACCGTCCAGCTGCTGGCTCCAGAGCAGCACCCACCGGTGCCTTTGGAGCCTTTTCTGCTGTACGTCCCCAGTGTTCCCAGGCACGCCGAGCCTGTGCCCCTCTCGGGAACTATCCACCTGTGGGCAGGGGGTAGGTGAAGTCCTTCATTGTCAGTGGGTGACTGCTCAGCAGCTGCATACACCGTACCTTCCCAAATATCTCCCTTCTGACCAAGTGGGCTGTAACAACCCCCCTCTTGACACCCTCCTCTTTTCTCTCTTTATCTCCAAACTCATTCAATAAATCTTCCTCTTGCTTCCTCCCGAACATCAGATGAAGAACAGCCTTTCATGGTATTTGCTGCAAAATTTAACCCCTGCTTTCTTTGCTTAGCTTTCTTAAATCAGCTGTGCCCTTCCCTATTTGTCTTTCCAAGCTGTGATCTGTCCCCCAGAGTCTCCGCAGTGCCTATTAAATCCTGGTTTGCTTCTGTGCTGAGTGTCCAAATAGTTCCTGTTTATTTTCTGTACTTCTGGCATGATTTCTGAAGGAATTAAAACCAAATCTGTTTATCTTTGCTAAATCCTTCTGCTGATAAGGGTATTAGTGGTCTTATTTATAAATGGAAAAACAAGGCAAAGTGGGACTGGAAGTAAAAGTCTCATAAAGCAG
Source organism: Strix aluco (assembly GCF_031877795.1). NCBI lineage: Eukaryota > Metazoa > Chordata > Aves > Strigiformes > Strigidae > Strix > Strix aluco. The sequence goes on from NC_133934.1 coordinate 57,386,766, forward strand.
GTCCCTAATTTGAGGTGCCCTAAAAGCATCCAGCAGCTGAATTTTCTGAAAATGCCAAATAACTATCCTCTCAAACTCGTGCCCCTTAAGCTGCTTCAGTTTAGGGACCTCTGACTGGTGGCACCCCCACTTCCTTGATACTGAAGAAAGCTGAGAATGTTGTCACACAGATGGGGAGATCATCCACAGCTTTTTCTTGGATGGAAATAAAATAAATACATTACAGACTATGTGTCACTCAGAGTCTGTGGCCACAGACAGTCTCCTTCTCTTACAGCAATCACTTTTTAATACATGTTCTAATTTTTCAGAGATGGAATTAGCAAGGCAGAGATTGTCCCAACAGCTACAATTTTTTACTTTTAACTTTTTACCAGCTTCATAAAAGAATTTTTTCCTTGTCTCTCAACACTCCATTAAGGGAAGGAGAAGACAGGGCAGGTTGTCACCGCCAAATGGCACCAAGGCTGTTTTTCATTTTGACAGCCAGTGGCATATTACATTGGAGGCACCGGCTGTGTGGAAAGGTGCACAACACCCGTTTAAGGCTGACCACTGGCCACACTTTGGCTGCCAGTCCCCAGCCCTGCCCCAAGGCACCTGCCGATATCAGGGACCAGAAGTGAGTCCTGCTGCTGCTTCATTGCTCCCTGCCTGCTGAAAAGGGGCACAAGATGGTACATTTTGCCCATGGAGAAAGGCTGGCAAGAGTGAAAGCTGTGCCAATGAGCCGTGAAAGGCAGCTAGCTTTTCTCCACTGTCCAAACACCCCGAGAGAAGATGGAATTTTTTGGATTTTTTTTACGTTGCTCAAGGTGGCAAGGACTTCTGCTGGTGCCTCATAGCTGCAGACCCCTGCCAGGTAATTCGTCTTATTCTTCAAATCCTCAGACAAAAACATACCTTGTAAAACATATAATGTGGTGACTGTGAGTCTGATGTATGTTTGCATCTTTCAGTAGAGCTTTTCTACAGCTTTTTGAAGAAGGGAGGAAGGAAGACCATATATAACATCCTCCTGTTCACAAAAAAAAAAAAAATAAAAGGACCAAATGCGTATCTCTTTCCCCAAGCTGCAAAACCCCAGGCTATTGTCAGGTCATGTCCGAACCCAGACCTCTTGCCCCTGAGGAGCAAGACTCCCTGACTAAAACAGTAGCAAGCATGCAAGAAAAAATCAAAGCAAGCTGACAGCTCAGCCAGGACCACAGATGAACCCTTCTACCAGAGAAGGAAATCAAAAGAGACAAAGACAGCTATAACATTTATCTTCTTTATACATTACTTCTAGATTAGGAAACCTGCACTAACAAGATCATGGGTACACAAGCATTTACATTGCTTTTGAACACCATTTAGTTGCTTAAATGCATGCTGCAGAGCAGTTAGCTTTGCATGTAGCTTTTATTTATAGGGCAAAATTGATTTAAGCAGAATTTAACTCAATATAATTGTGCCTGCACTAAGGGTATGAACAAGTGTGACACGGTTGCTTCTGCTCAGGGACTGAGAGTTTCCAAATCACAACAGCAATGGCAACCCCATGATTAGGTTTGGGCTTTGCATCTGGATGCACTGGGAGAAGGAAAACCAACAAGCCAAGTCCCACCGAGCTTGTTAAAAAGGCAAATGGTGATTAAAAATTAAATGTAAAAAATTAAAAGGTAAAGTTCTTTATGAGACGCACAACCATGCAATCCCTGCCTTTCCCAGCTCCTGCCTGGGCACACAGCTAAGGCTCCTTCCAAGCGCTGGCATTTGCCGTACTGCAGCCCAGGCCTCTGTGTGACACACAGTTTAGCTGTTTCATCAGTTCCTGATGGTTATCCCTCAGCGCTTTTCCCTTTGCAGGACTTTCTTAGGAGCCAGCTTTCATATTTGCCAGGAAATCACAGGCTACACTGCAAAAAGTGGCAGAGCTCTTTGGCTTGTGCAAGTCAATGGCAAGACCTTTTCCCTTCTATTTGTGAGATGAACAATATAAAATAACCAAATTCCTGAAATCTAAAGTTGTATGTTTAATCTATATATTGGAAAATATCTAACTAAAAGTGACCAGTACTGATTCTCTGAGACTGTCACTAGTGACACTAGCAGACATCGAGCTCACCTGAAACAAAGCCACTCTTCCTTGGTGCTTAATTATAGACACAGGGAGACTACCTTCAGACACCAAATTTGAAAATGCGGTTGCACAAGGTAAGTGTTTGGTCGCTCCTTCACTTTCTACCCCAATTTTGCAAGGAAGCTGGAGTTGGTTTCCAAGAAGAAAAGACACCGAGCACCTCTCAGGGACCAGCACCAGTAGGAATTTAGACCTTCATCATTCCTCTTCAATTTGTAGTCAACCAAAAGTCACATCCAGGGACGGAGGACAGAGTGGTGCCTGAAAACAAACCACCACTCAAACTGGGACACTTCCCGGTAAAGCTGAGGAGAAGGCAGGGCCCAGGAACAACATCATGTTGGCTGGAGTCAACGCTACCAATGTCCGTACTGGAAACAGAAGCGCCGAAGCCTCCGGCACCAGTCCCCACTTTGCATGGGCTCTGCTCACACAGCTACCAAGGGCTTGTACACAAGGGTTTCTCCTCCACCATCCCCACCAGCAGAGACCAGGGAGAGCACATAGGAGACTCCATGGCCTCATCCACCTGCCTGCTCCTGTAACACCGCTGTGGAGCTGCAGGGCAACGGCTGCCAGCGAGCACGGTGACGCTTAGCGGTGCAGCAGACCCTGTGGGCAGTATGCGAGGGTGCACACCAGGATGCCAACTGCAAGGTTGGTGGGGACTTTGAAGATGAGGAGAAAATCAAATATCAGTAGAGAAGGCAGGGAAAACTTTTAGTAAAGGGATTTGGCAGCTGTAGGCTGCCTCTTCTGCTCAGTCCACCTGAGCCCTTAGATATTCACTCAGCAGTAAAATGCTCACAGCTCGGGCGTTATCCCAGGATTTAATTCCTCCAACAATCAGAGAGTTGATGGCTGCTGCTGCCCAGTGTTGCTCTAGCCCGGAAAGGCAGTGAGAGATGCACACTCTTACGTACAGAGATGGATATCAGGGGGCAGGTAGCACTAGGCAGGAGCACTCCTGGTCTCACTCCACTGCTTTAACAACACTGTGGAGGGCTAACGACTCAGCTCTGCACTGACATGGTTTTCCTCCCCAGAGCTGGACTGACAGTGACAGTAGGGTTTCAAGACTCCTTATGGCTGCCTACTGTACTTGACAGGAATACAGCACAGATCACCGTGCTTTGCTACGGCAGGCATTCACACGTGGGAGAGCATTCAGCCACACCAAACAAGATTGATAGAGCAAGACTGGTCAACCCCTCTGCTCCCAGAGGCAGAGATTTTGGGGAAGGGCTCCCACGCACTCTGCTGTTGTTCCCCTGCATATGTTGGTCTGTGGTACTGGGTTAATATATTTGCTTTCTTGGCTTTGCTGCCCTCCCAGTGGCCCTGCAGTCCAGGAGTGGAGATACCCGAGGGATGCTGGCAGGCTGGATAGTGGGATGAGTAAAGCAGAGAGAGTTGACTTTGGTCCCAAATGTCACCAACGCAGTTGTGTCCAGGACCTATACATGCTGCTAAGAGCCCTTTCTTTGCAGGTCAGCTCTTGGCCTTTTTTTTTGAAGATTATTCCTGGAAGTCAACAAAGTAAAGTGCCACTCCTCAGTAGAAACCAGAGAACAAGTCTCCATCCCTCAGCCCACATCTTCCCCTACAGGCCCGTGAGAGGAGTCTCCCCTTGCATGAAGGATCCGGGATTTCAATCCCACAGTCATGGAAAAGCAAGCCTGAGGCCCCAAAAGAATGAGCTGTACCTTCAGACCAGCAGAATCTCTTCCTGCTTCACCTCTCCTTAAGTCACCTCTACCCCTACTCCCAGGCCAGGGGCTTTCTCACCCCAAGGCATGCATCCCGGCCATGGTCCTGGGGGCAGGCACTGCCCAGTGGGCACCCAGATCCAGGCTTTCCAGCCACAAATATCTAAGCAATCACAAGGCTACAGTTACTTTCAGAGTCATAAACACTGCCGAGCAGCATAAAGACATCTACAGCTGTCAGCAAAAAGCCAAGGGCTGAGAAGTTGAACCATCTGCAGCTTTTCTTCATCACTGAGAGACACATGCCTCCCACCAGTAGAACAACGGCCCTGGGCAGATAATACACTGCAGCTTCGACGTCTCAGCAGGCATCCCAGCTGTTGGGCACCTTGCTCCGCAAACTCCACACTGAGCTACCACTTTTCCTCTGCACCATCTCATCTGCATGGTCCTGGAAAAGCCCCCTCTTGTCCAGGGAAGGAACGCCAAGAAATGGCAAATAGTGACCTTTGCCGAATTCAGGGAAAAAATAAAGTGGTAGCCTGTTGTGTTGGAGTCCTGGGCCACCTTCAAGCCCTGCCAGCAGGGCCACCACCCCGCTGCCCACCGGCATGGCTGCAGCCCCAGTATCAGTCTGACCCCTCAGCTCTGAGGCTGGGCTCTCACACACAGGGACAAACGGATGTCTCGGGACCCAAAAAAGCCCTGCTGAAAATATAAACCAAAGCAAAATGATGGCTCGCTGAGCCTGTCCTGTTGCCTTTCCCACCGGCACTATAACACCTTGTCCCTGTAGGGTTTCTAGTGGATGCTGCCATGATCCGGATGTGGACCCATGAGAAATCAGTGTCCTTTGATAGAAGACAGAGATAAATGTCTGCATGGAGAAATACATGACAAATTTTCTGTAGGCCTATCGTGACACAGGTGACGGTCCTCTGGACTCCTGGGGTTTGCTCAAGGAGGTGAAATGGGCTATCCAGCAAATTTGTTTTCCCTGACCTCATGTAGCTGTTCAGACTTTATCACAGGGGGGAGAAAATATGAATAAAAGAACATGAAGAGTTGCAGGCTCAGTAGAAACAATTTAATTATGACTCTGAACTTGGTTTTGCACAGAAATTTTAAGTCAGAGTTGAATTTGGCCAGCAAGCTATGTGAAATGGGAGGTTAATATAAACCCCCTTATTCTTCAACACAGGGTAAAGGATGAAAAAATATTTGCACTATATGTCTTTCTGAGTGTTTCATGCAGGGGTTTGAGGGGGGCAAGTACATTATATTCCTTCAGGCAGTCAGGTTTGCTTGTTGCAGCTTTAGAGTAGGAGAAAATTTTGGCTGTGGCTTGTGCCCTGGCCATCCATCAGGCCACTCCAATGTCCTTCAGGGGGAGCGAGCTTTCCCTCTAGCAGAGGGGTAAGGCCCACGCTCTTTTAAAACTTTGATTAACTGTGTGCAATTACACATCGTACACACAAATGCTCTAATTGCCAAGTGACAGGATGCTTTTTACCAGACATTTTGCCCATGAAATGTTTGTCTCACGTGTTTGTCCGTTGGGGAAATAGGAAACACTGCTCCAGCCATGACCTGCAGTGACTCCCCCAGGCGCCTGTCCTGCAGTGGCACCGTGTGATGATCAGGCCTCTGAACTCTATTGCTATTAACCCTCAGCTCAGAAAGTTAGATTGAAGCAGATTATTCTGCTCCCATCAGATCTCAAAAGGAGGAAAAGCTGTTCCTGACAAGGGTAGCAGCAGACACACATAGTCTAGAGAGGTTTTTTTGGTAGGATTCTCAATGTGTTTAATCAGTTGAAATGTCTTTTTTTTTTTTTTTTTAGATTGTGTACAGATGCAAAGATCGACTGAGAAGAAAAATAGTGATGCTGGGATAGCCCTAGGAATAGCTCCAAAACACTGCTTAAGCTAAATGCATTTCAGTGTATTTCCAGGGAATCTGCATATCTGTTCTTTACAGCAGATATTTGTCTTTAAAAATCCATGCAATTTCAGGCTGGGAACAGCATGTTCGAGAAGTAAAAGGCTTTTTTTCCCCAAATTCTATATGGGTGAGGTGTGTCGGGTTTTTTAAGTCGCTCCTTGCTATGGTCAAGTTCAGGCATTTTTTTCCCCATTTGATACACGAAGATACAGCAAAGCAAAATGGGTCAAATCTTCTCATTCAGTAAATACATTGAAGCCAACAGAACTACTCCAAAGGAGAAATTAGATCCATGTCCCTCTCATTAGGCTGTGAATGGATATCAGGAAATGTGCATTGTAGAGCAAGCTGCGTTTGACAGAGGCATGTGTAACAGAAAGCTGTTGATTTGGAAGCCAAAAGATCCTGCGGTCTGTCAAAATGTGGCAGGACTACGGGAGGGCACCAGGTCAATTAGGAGGCTTGTAGGTCAAGATAGCTGAGCACAACCCAGCCGGGCAGGGGAGGCTCCGGTAAATGTGTCTTGTGCGCCGGGAGGGAAGACAGTACTGCTGGTTCAGCAGGACTGCTCCTGGGTTTATTGAGCCTGGTGATTACAACAGGCTGTCATTAGGGCAGTAAAGTTTTAAAAAAAAAAAAAAAAAAAAAAAGAGAGAGAGAGAAAGAAAAGAATAGCGAAGCGAACCACACCTATGACAGGAAGCATTTCAAAAATGCATGCTTCTCTCACATTCGTACATGCAGGTCAGATATGCATGCGTTGTGCCTTTCTTATCTTCAGCACAGGAGCACAGAAAGAAAAGAAAAGAAAAGAAAAGAAAAGAAAAGAAAAGAAAAGAAAAGAAAAGAAAAGAAAAGAAAAGAAAAGAAAAGAAAAGAAAAGAAAAGAAAAGAAAAGAAAAGAAAAGAAAAGAAAAGAAAAGAAAAGAAAAGAAAAGAAAAGAAAAGAAAAGAAAAGAAAGAAAAGAGGGAAAAGAAAAGGGAAAAGAAAAGGGAAAAGAAAAGAGAAAAGATAATCCCAGCTCAGTGTAAAACTCTCGCTTGTGGCTTTGGGGTTAGGGTGTTGGGGTTTTTTTCTTTCTTTTTTCATTTTATCCACCCAGTTAACCAGGTTTGCAGCTGCTTGCTCGTGCAAAGGGAAGAGAGGGCTGTGCTCCCGCTGGAACCAGGAGCTGATGTGGCAGGGTCCTGCCAAAACCAGCCACCTGCTTTCCCCAGCCGCAAAGGGCGCACGGGCACGGGAGGGATCTGAGCCATGCACAGGAGTGTCACCTCACCCAGCGCAATGCAAATACCAGAGAAAAGCGCAGAGAGAGAGGCCCGGCCGAACTCTGCCGATGCCATGCCCTGGTTAGGCAGAACAAGACGGTGCAGAGGACGGAGGTGTCTCTGCAGGTGCTGTAAGAGCGGCTCGGGGAGGCGACAGTGCTTCACACCCGCTAAGAGGTCGAGCGCGCTCGTTCCTGGTAATGTCAGTGGGATGTGCCACACCAGGGGAAAAAGCAACCCTAGGCTTTAATACACAGACTTAAAAGAGCTTGAAATACCGATTAAAGTCTGCTGGAAATCAAGCAAGTGCTGTGAAAGCACAAAAAATCTGGCACAACTGAGACAGACCTTGACCGTTCTTTGCGTCATTTACTCTTCCAAAAAGAGACGGAGACTAAGCCTAATTTGCACAGGTTTAGGCTGCACGAGACGCTGCTGAAGTCAGTTCTTCGGAAGCAAACACAAAGACCTTTGTCTAGAAAACCCATGTATTTTCCTATGGGATAGGGCTGGCCAGGCCAGCACCTTTCCGAGGGCTGGGGAGAGCGGGCTGCCCGGCACGGGTACAGGAGTGACAATCTGCCGTCAGCGCAGAGCTATTTTAGTAAGTTGTAAGGGCAACCTTTCATCTCCAGTTTGCTTCTGAAATGTTTCACAGAAATTAAAGCAAAACCAAAACCCAGAGAACAACCTATGATGTGAAAAACAAATTACTCAGCGATGACCTGAACTTCCTAGAAATCACCCTGATCTGCATCGAGCGCATCAGCTTTGGCATCTTGCTAAAGCCCTTTCTCACTAGACTGCCTTCCCGGAGCAGGGAACAGCCAGGGATTCGGCTTCTCCTGGGCACCGCTGATGAGCACAGCATCTGGAGACCCCTCCTGCCACCTCCGAGGTGAAGGACACATCCGCGGGTGGGAGAGGGTCTGGCCAGGAAGCTAAACACTCTCCTAACCCCCCCGCCCCTGGCCCCGCAACACCTCCTAGACAGGCCAGAGTAGTTTGCGCAGCGGGGCCGGCATTGCGGACGGTGGCCACCGGGTCAGTTCAGCGCTCAGGGCTCCGGGGCCGTGTTTTGGGGGTGTGATGGTTCCCACAGAGGCGGCTTTGCATACTCCCACTTCTGCTCCCTGCAGCCGCCTGGCTGGAAAGGCTCCAGCTCCCCCGGTGAAGGAGGCCAGCGAGGGCCACGGGAGCGGGGCGGCGCGGGAGGGGACAGCAGCGGCAACCTGTCACCCGCTGGCGAGGGCTGGCAGGACGGGGAGACCCCCAACCCCGCTCCCGGGGCCGCAGGACCGAGGCCAGCAGTCACAACTCCTGCGGCTCCAGCTGTCATGGGCGCAAAACCATTTTTTCCTGCGGAGCGCAATAAAACCGGAGTTTGGAAGCGGTGCAGCCGGCACCGCTGGCCAGGGATCCGCCGGGGGTCACGCACCCGAGCCGCGGGGAGCGGCAGGTGCGTGGAAGTGGGTGCTCGCCCGGCTCTGGTGCCGCTCTGAGCCCCACGCTCAGCAATCCCCGGGTGCCTGCGGGCACGGGGCTCACTTTCGGGGAAACCCGCGGAGATTTGGGCGTGTTTTTTTCTGTTTTTGGCTTTTCTTTTACACTGCCAGCCAGCTCCCGAGCGGCGTTACCGCTCCCCCCGCAACCCCCAAGTCCGCAGCCGGGGGAAGAACGGCCCGAGGGAGAAGTCGCGTCCCCCGCAGCCGCCCGTCCCGCGGGGACGGCAGACGGGCTCCCGCGGCCGTGGGAAAGCGCCGCCGGCCCCCGGGGGGGGGATGCGGGAGGGGGCAGTCGCGGGTGGCGGGGGCTGTCGCTGGCGGGCGGCACGGTGCATCCCGCGGTGCCCCACAGCCCCACCAGCTCCCGCGCAGCGCGGGGCACAAACCGGTGCGCAGCGAGAGGCGAAAACAGAAAAAGCGGCGGGGCGGGGGGGGAGGGAAGAGAGAAAAAGGGGGGAAACCCCCCCCAAAAGGCCAAAAAGCGGCAGCAGCCGGGAAAAAAAAGCCCCAGGCGGGGCCGCGGTCCCGCGGTCGGGGACGGGGACGGTGACGGGGGCGCCCCCGCACCCGCCCGCGCCGGCTGCGCTGGGGCGCACGGCGCCGCGTGGAGCGAGGGGGGGTGCCGGAGAGGGGGTGCTGCGCGCGCGGGGCGGTGCGGCGCGCGGGGCGGGCGCCGACGTCAGGGCGCCGCGTGCATATTGATGCGGGGGCCCGGCCGCTTTCGTCAAGGAGCAGAAGGAAGCAAGATGGCGGCCCTGTAGGAGCGGGGAGCGCGGCGCCCGGCTGTGCGTGCTGGATGTCGGCAAGGCTGAGGGACGCGGCAGAGGTCAGAGCGGGGTCCCCGCGCCGGCCGCCTTCCCCCCGGCCCTCTGGGGGTGTCGCGGGGCTGCGCCGCGCCGCTGGGTGTCGGCGGGGGGGTGGGCGCCGCCGCGGCTCCCCCAACATGGCTGACTGACAGAGGCGGCGGGGGGCGCCGCGGGCCCCCACCGCCCCCTCCCCGCGGGGCCGGCCCCCAACTTTGCCTCGCCGCCCCTCCCCGCGCCTTTGTCTGCGCGGCGGCGGCGGGGGCACAGGGACGGCGGCGGGAGGCACCCCGCCGCTTCGGAGCCCCCGCCGGCCGGCCGGCGGCTGCCCGCCGCGGGGCTGTCCCGCTCTCCCCTCCGCCGCGCCCCGGGCGGCCCTGCGCCCCGCGGGGACCGGCCCTCCCGCCCCCACCCCCCCGGCTCCCCGGGCCGCCCCCGCGCAGAGCCCCGCGGAGCGCGACCGGGGCGGCGGCGGCGGGCCCCGGCTTTGTGCCGCTCCCCGGCCCCGGGCGGACACAAAGGCGGGCGCAGCCCCGGGGAATGGGGGGAAGGGGGGGGTGGGCTGCGGAGTTTGGGGAGGACGGGGGGTGGGGGGAATGAAACGCTGTTCTGGGGGGCGAGGGAGAATTGTGTGCGGGGTCGGGGGGGGGCTCGTTGCGAGGCCTTCCTTTTTCTGTGCAATCTACACGCGCGTTTTGTCCGCGTTGCTAAATCCTGCCGTAGGGGCCACTTGCACAATGTGGCCACGGGAAGGAGGAAAAAAAAAAAAAAAAGACTTTCTCGTTCATGTTCCCCTAAAATAACGCTTTCGGCGAGGGCAGACTTGTTCCCCGCCAGATGACAGACAAGAGCAACAACCTTACCACATTTGTAAGTCGGACGCGCGGCACTGTACGCTCGCATCGTGGCATTTATTGGCGTTAAATCACCCCCTTAGACGCTATCAGTCATTTTCCTGCCCTTAGTTAAAAGGAGGCTTTTCGGCTCGCGGTTTGAATCTTGGAAATTTAGCAGACCCTTTTCTGCTAAGTAATTTTCCTTTTCAGAGAGTGAGGTGAAGGGAGAAGTGATGTGGTCTAGCGTGCTTCCATCGAAATGTTGCAACTAAAGATCTAATCACAAGATTTGTTTTCCATGATGAGTGGCATGCAAATGTGCAGGCTTTGAGCAGCGATCAGCAGCTCTGAATATCAGTTCAACATATTTTTTTTTCTTTTTTTTTTCTTTTTCGAATGTGAAGTTTAGGAGTTTCAGAGATGGGGAGCTACTGTCCCTAGTGAAAGCAGGTCAGTAGGTGTTGTTTGTCGGCTAATGAGGCCATTCTATTTGCATGTTAATGGCAGGTTGACTTACTGCAGCAGGGGTGAGTGTAGTAACCTGTATATGCACTTGTGTATCTGCATGTGTATTCCACCTTGGCACTTTCTCTGGAGGTTGTAAAGTGCAAAACAGGACGTGGTTGCCGAAGATATTCAACAGGGAGATGTTAATGGTCAAGAGTCACGTATAAACTCGAGTTAGAGGGAGATCTGACTGAATAAAAGGTGGCAAAACAACACTGTTCCTTTTAAGAGACGCCCTCAGCATGGCAGGCTGACTAGATTATAAATCATTCCTTCTCTTATCTTTTGGGAGTTAGACAAATTTCCTTAAGTGGTGTGTAATGAACGTATTGGTTGCTTTTACCAGTAGCCACGGAAAATGAGCGTGTTTCTTTGAGCCCTTAGGGCTGCTTGCCCCTCAACTACCGTTACATTTCCCAAAACTTTTTTTATTCTTGGTAGGGTTTGGTCTTTTCCTGGTCACCTTGCAATTACCTTTACTTGGAGGGGTGCAAGAAATTAAGCCCTATGCAGTTTCGATATAGATTACCATTTGTATATAATTGCTAAAGGTCCGTGAGTAACAACTGTCAGGTAACAGTTTTTAATAGACTGTCATACAGAAACACTACTTCTTTCAGCTCTTTCTCGCTCAAACACATGGTGCTTTGGTTGCTGCTGTCCTTTGACAGTTCAGTTCTTAGTCGGCAAAGAACTGATTTTTTTTTTTTTTTTTTCAAAAGACTCAAATAAAACTGGATACAAACACTGATACTATTTTGCTGCATCTGCATTAAGACAATTTTGTATATGTCTTTTCCTGCTCCCAAATTACATTCTTTCTATTATATTTAAGTCCATTGTGTCTTGAAAACATTGGTAAATCTAGCAAGTCAAGAACTTTTGATCTGCTGCTGTTAACACTTTGAAAGAATGTATGCATCTTGGATTTTATCCTGCAGAAAACCAACAATTTGGAACCAATGTAAATAAATCACTGTTGGGCAGTACTTTGTCGCTCTTCTTTGGTGTCACAGAGGAGTGAAGTCAGAAAACATTTAAATCTAGCAGCCATGGTGTAGGGAGGAGGAAAAAAAGGGAGGGCAAAGACATGAAAAATAACAGGGCTTAGGTGGTGGGACTAAACTGCTGTTTACATGAAATTAAGAAGTCAAAAGTCCATCTTTCAGTGGAAATAGTAGTTTCATTTTGGGAAGTGACATCAAAAAACTTTGCAAATGCATCCAGGGAACCTCAGGAAGTGCTTTTATATTGCCTGTTTCAGAACTAATTATTAACAAATCTTCAAATGAAGAAAAGGTTGAATTTTGAGGCTCCTGAATTTGCTGAACTGTTCATAGTAAGGCTTTTAATGAGGACTTTGGCATTGTGCTGATTCCTGGCTTTTAGCCAGGGAAACTGGTATTGTTTTGATATAGTGCGCATGGTCCTAGACTTTGGCATGTCAACACTGTTTAAAGAACAAGAAACGTGTGCTGGATGAGGAGTTATTATGACGGACAGATTTCCAAGGTCTCTTTTGGGCACCAGTGCTGCATTGGGTAACAGAAATAGGAGGTTGTAAATGTTTTGGTTTCTGCGTGCAGAATCGGGAAACCCCGTAGTTGCTGCTGGAACAGGGATTTCAGCTGCCGGAGTTGGAAGGGACTGTTCCCTCTTGCCCCGAGCACTTCAGATGCTGTGGGGACTCTCTCCCATACGGTTCCTTCAAATACTAGCAACAGCCAGGCGGCCCTAAAGAAAAAGGAAAAAAACACATTTTGGAACACCACATTTTGGAACAAATCTGCTGCTCAGGTGTTGAAAAATATGAAGTTTGGATTGGACTAATGTTACCAACCCTGTTTGGGATTACAGAGAGTGCTTTACTTCTAAGTTACTTGCATAGACAGTAGAGTGGTTTTCTCAGAGTGTGCCTAAGTAGTGACTTTAAATCTCTGTTTCATTCTGAGTGGAAGATGTGTCTCGTGTTTCTACAGGAGTCAAATAAGGTCCTTTTTAAAAAATTGCCCATTTTTCAAGGTGGAATTCCAGATGAGCTGTCAAATTTGACTTATCACAGTGAGTGACCCTTCTAACTCTCTCACTTGACTGCCACACAGTAGCTCTAAGCGTGGTAGCAGCATCTGTAAGCCAGCTTCACAATTGGAGCCTGAAAGTGGTAACACTAAGTTGCCAAGTTTCAAGTAGAGTTGGTGGTTATCTTGGAAACTGTGCTGGAGAACACAACCACAAATGATTTTGCCAAATAATATACAGTATTTATTTAGTCCAGCTCTCTTATTGCTGTTAAGGCAGTCAGCCAGCAGCAGTAAGTGTTGTGACATCATTTTGAAAGGCAATGTGCTGGTTCTGAAATGGAGTGGGATGTACTATGATTCATTATTTAAAAAAAAAAAAAAAAAAAAAAGCTGTAGTCTGAACAGAGATAAAGCATATGACTGCATCATGGCTAAAAGCCAAAAAGGGAATTATATGAATCAATCACACTTGTAGCATTATTCCGATCCCCTGCTCTGTGAGGCAGTGAATACCTTCTTACTCATTTAATGACGTTCTGCAGGAAAAGTATCCTTTTGAACACTGAACAAGTAACTAGTAACAAGTTGCCATAGTGCCGGTTGTTACACTTTCAGATCGTCACTGCTTGCATGTTGAATTTGCATAGTTCGTCCCAATATCCTAGATAATAAAATGTTACAAATGGAAAGTACCATGAGTAATTATCTCAGTCACCCATTGAAAAGAAGTCACTTCTGCCTTCTGTTAGGCTCTTTAAAATTTATTTTTTTTTTTAAAAAAAAGGAAAAAAAAAAATCACTCCCCCAAGGAATTACTCAGTGGGTGGAGAGAGAGGTGGTAGGGTTAAGGAATAATATTCTGAACCTCCAGTATCTGCTGGACTAATCCCAAGGACAGTTGATGACTGACCCAAAAAGGTTGTTTGGATTAAAATACTGGGAATGTGTCTTGCACTATGTAGCAGGGAGTAATAGAAGGAAGGTAAAGAAAAACAAGGTTTGAGAAGTAGAAAGAACAGCTAATTTCACCCACCTATCTTGCATTGTTCTTGAAATGAAGAAAAAAAATTGCCCTGCCTTATAAGAGGATCAGAAAGAGTTGTTTGACTAGTTGTTCATAGTAAAGGATTTTAAATCTGGGGACAATTTAAAGAAAGTTGATATGCTTTGAAAAACACTTTAACAATTAAAAGCTGTAAAGATTTAGATTCATGTCTTTTCAAGCAGGCTTGTTCATCTCTATCAGACACCTTCCAGAAAGCTGAATCATCTTAGCAACCTGAACAAAATTCAGGCTGTCCTTCAAAAACCAAGTTTTCTGTGAAGGTGTGGATTCTGAGTTGGAGTCTTGTTGCCTTGTAGCGTACATATGGCAAGAAACCCCAGTAGGATTATTCTTAAAAATAAATAAAGGCTTGCAGTATTGAGGCTTCACTTTGACCTAATTCTTGGTGTGGTTTTTTTTTTCTCTTATTAAAAAAAAAATAAAGGCAGCATTTCTATTGCAGTGTGCAAAGCAATAGGTTTGTTCCATGCTCAAGTTCATCAAGAAAGGAAAATTCAGCATTTTAATCCTAATGAAGTGCAGCATATCTTTTAAGGCAGTTTCAAAGAAGTGGCAAAGGAGCGAGCAGGTGAGTGGTTAGATAGTTAAGATAACTAGGAATAGTTAAATAACCAAGTACCCTTTGGAAGTGACTTCCACAGGTACAGGGCAGTAGCCTCAGCACTTTCTGGTTAATTATTATGATGCAGTTTAGACAACATCTTCAATATCTTCAAATATCTTCACGTGTTCTGCAGTGTTACCTCTAACCTCAAATATATTCCACATTGGGTTCCCAGCATATGAATATGGGTTTCACCAGGTGTACGCATGGGGGAGGAGAAGTTTCCAGGTTTAAGCTGAATTTTTTGCAGACTTATAAAGAGGGTAACGACTTTTTACTCTGCATGAGCTACTCTATCCTTAAACTTACATTTCAATGACTAAAATTTAAACAACTTTTCTGCTTAATCTCCTTTCTAATAATTCATAAACAGTCCAAGCTTTGTCTTCCAATGTCCTGGCGTGAGCTGCTTGAAGTCACATCATGTTGGAAAAGGATTTGGCTCCACTGCAGTAATACCCCGGCTTACCAAGTGGGTAGATGTTTAGGTCAGGACGATGACTCTCCATGTGGTTGCACGCACGTGGTTAGAGTGTTTACAAACAGTGTCCCAGCATCCTCGGCAGCTGCCTTGACGCAGCCAGCGAGGACAGAGTTCTAGGAATGTCCCTGGTCCTCATGGGTGGCGGAGGAGGGGGAAAGAAATAAAAAAAGCGGAGTTTAAGAAAACATATCGTAGTTTGGGTTTTGGCTGAGCCTTCTGCATCTGTGTTGCATTCTAGATTGTTGGTTCCTTTGTCAGACGCCGCTGTTTTTTCCCCCGACTCGAGTGCAATCTGGGCTGTGTCGACGCATTTGCTTGGAATGGACTGACCCTAAGTATGAGATGAGGGTTAAGGGAATTGTTGCAAAGGTTTCAAATTATTTCCCTCCCCCCCTTTTAAAAAATTTATAAGGAATCCAATCCCTGAAAGCTTTTATGACAAAACAGCTCTTTGCAATACAAGAATCCCACTGTAAAGTTGTTATATATTTTTTCCTTAATTAGGCATGACTCATTGCCTGCTCGAATACTAGAACAATTCCCTTTTTAAAGAACAAAAAAGAAATCATGAATCCTACTAACTTTATAAGTAAAATCAAATAGCTGAAAGTCTTTATTACTTAATGAGACATGTTGACACATAGAGACATTGCTGTTACGAAAGCTAATACCACTGCAAGGCAAGTTTTGGATCTCCATTAGACATAAGAAGCTTGGTGAAGATTTCTGCATTTACTCAACCAAACAAATAATGCCACCAATCTGCTGTTTAACACCAAAAAAAAAAAAAAAAAGAGGAGGGAGAAGTGGTGGTAATTACTGAGGTTGTCTTGCCAAGATGGTTTCAGGAAGCACAGATAAAAATTGTAGCTGGTCAGAAGCACCCGACTGACATTGCATTTCATGCCCTCCCCTGTGGACCTAAACCAAAGCTGTTGGAGAAGTCTGGTCTCTGGAGACACCTGAAGTCTATGCATTGAGTGCACTGTGGGGACCTTATTAGCAGAGGTTCTGCTCCTCATCCAGAAACATTATTTTCCAGTCCCATGCACAGTTTTCAGACTTTCTCATGCAGTTTTGCAACAAGCACTCGGGACAGTGTGCAAAGTACATGGCTTGCTTTACAAAATGAATCCTAAGAACTGGTTTTTCCTCATAGGGAGGAAGCAGTTGGTACAAGTGTCTCTTCCATATTCTGAATCTGTCTAGATGAGTCATGGTATTCACCATTATGCAACAGAGTACGAAGGCCAGTCCATGGATCTTGTTATACACATGACTTCTGCTATTGTATGCTCATGTTGGTTGCTTCCATTTTATGTTAATGTTGATTACAATCACTGTATTTTTGTTATTACACTCCAGTGGTTTCTTTCTCACCTGTCTTCTCATTTGCAAGACACAATTATTTAGGTTACATCCAGAACCTGCTTCTGCTTCACTAAGCTCTTCACCTCCATTCATTTTCTTTTCTGACTTCTTTTTGACCCACAGTTCCCATTACTCTTGCAGCAGCTGGGTAGCAGAAGGTAGCAGCAAGAATAAAGAATGTATGAGAGAGTATGTGACAAAGGCATTTCTGAGTTTGCACTGACTATTTGTTCCTTCTCTTGCCACTTTTAGTGCTGTTAGAGAGATCAAAGGGTAAATGTTAACCCTGAGCCTGACGCTGACAGGAAAGTTTTGCCCTCAACTTCAGTGTCCTTCAATAACTTTCCATATTTGTCCCTTAGCATGAGAGACAACTGTTCGTGCAGCACTCACCCCGATTTCATGCCCCTGATACTTTTTTTCATCTCTGTTTAATCTGTTTGTTCTTTCAGTGCTACTTCACTTGTGTTTGAAGTCACATACTTTGAAGTTATACAATTTTTATACTTGCCAAAGGACACAAAACTCTTTCAGCTCTTATGTAAGCAAAAAGGAGAAAAGAATGATTGCATATTTTCTCTTGTGTGCAAGTAGCATTACTGTCCTGCTCATGGAAAAATTAGGAAAATGAATTGTTGCAGTAAAGCAGGAGTTGCTTCCCTTCTCCCAAAGTTACTAAAGTTCACAGAAGTGAGATATTTCCTTGAAGCTTGAAGTGCATGTATAGCTTAATAAAAGGAATGCAATTTATCCCTGAAAGAGGATGTACAAAAGCTGAAAAATACATTGGACTTGCCTCTCCCTGGGATTTGGAGAAGTGGGGGTGCGTGTGTGTGTGTGTATTATAGACCTTAACATATTTTCTTTTTAAATGACCAACTTTTTGTTCCCATTGCACTCCTTTGCTTGTCTGTTTGATTTGAAGTTTGTGGGCCCAAGAAGGTCTGAAGTATTACTAAAATGGCAACAGTAAAAATCAAAAACATGAAATCCAAGCAACTGAAAGGGTCAGATTAAACACTTACTTAACTCATATAGCCAGTAGACATTTTTTGGGAAAGAAAACCTATACTAGTGAGTGTCCATTCCATGCACAGTTTGCGAGTGTACTCATCACATACCCAAGAGCAAGTGAAAATATTGACCAAATAGGGAAAAGCACTCTTGATATTTATAAACATGAAAAATCCACAAAACAGGAATACACAGCCTTTCAGTTCTCTTGTTTCTATGGCGCTTTCCATACTTTCCACAGAACATTTGTTCTCTTTAAATAAGTTTGGATCTGTACTTTTCTGCTTCCCAGTAATCCTTAATGCAGAGAAAAAGCTTCTGTAGGTGTGAGAAAGTAGTAGGAAAAATAAGAATTATGCTGATCTATGTTCTTTCTCTCTATTACTACATGTAGCACCTGAGAAGTGAGAGGCCAGGTAGGAAAACACAGATTTCTATGTATTTTTCCACTGTGCCTATGTTGTGCAGTTCACAATACACTGGGTAGAGGTGGCTTCTTTTTTTCCCCAGTGCTGTCAGCTGACTTGTGATCCTGCAAACTGATGGCAGCCCTTGCCATTTTCACAAAGCATTATTCATTTTCCTTGGGCTCACAGAGCTGTAACAGTCTGCCTATGTGGAGACACTTGCAGGAGTAAAGCACCTAGTCAGCCACATTGTAGCAACTGGAAAAAAGAAAAATAGTTTTGGCGGTATTTTTTTTTCTTTGAGAGGACAGGGAGAGGAAATTGATGGAAAGACTTAGAGGCAGGTATAGAAAATAAAAACTGATTTTTACTTTAAAAAAAAAAAAACTTTTCAAAGCATTTGCAAGTTAACATGTTTTTTGCAATAAAATATAAACTCTAGCTGATGGATTGGAAAGAAGTTTTGCCTCTGGAAGAGTGAGTCTGTAACTGCCTACTGAATAGCTTCTTTTTCTTGAAACAACTGCTACTAGCTAGTTGGAGATATTTTGTTGGACAAGCTGGAGCATGAGTCTAATTCAGGATGGCAACTCTGATGCTTCTAAATATAAGGAGAGTGGATAGAGTGAAATTAATTATTGCACATTAGGAGGCACCTCATATCCCAGCCATGGAACAGAATCCCACTGTGCTTGGGGCTGTACAAACATAAGCAATTTTTGTTCCATTTTGCTATTTAATTCAGTAAAGGAGACAGAGAAAAGGGGTCTGGCAGCATGCAAGGGGCCAGTGTTAGTAACTCTTGGTTATAACGCAAAGCAGAGGCAAGCAGCTCCCTTCCAAAACACTAAATATTTGCAGTAAATAAAGCAAAGCTGCTATTGCTACCTGCTCTGTGTGTGTGTGCTAAGAGGAGTTCCAAATGAGCACTACTGCAGTCTTTTCCCTAGGGTGCTCATATTAATGAGCAGGCAAAACATGCAAAGAGTAAGAGAAAGGGTACAAAATTAATAAGCAACAACTGAGAGCCAAAGCCGACACAGATCTCGCAATGTGGTGCAAACCCTGCTGGAGCCATTCATTTCAGTGCTTTTTTTTTTTTTAACCCTAAAAGACATACAGGAAAGCTGTGGTATAGCTGGGAACTGAACCCATATCTCCTAAGCCCCAGTGCTTTACCCATGATACCCTCCTTCCTGCTCATTCAGAGGTTTACAGATAGTTTTCTCTGCTTACTAAGATAACAGAAGTATCAATTTTAAGAAACAGAAACTAGACTCAGAAACAAGCAGCTTTTCACTTTTTTTCAGAAGTTCATTTTCAGTAACATTTTCTGTTGATTGACAACACATTCTTTTTTTGCTGCACAAGCCTTCGGACCTTTAAACCAACAGTGCTCATCCAAAACAACCCAGCAAATTAAATACTGTTATCTCTTCAGGGAAGTGGATGGCTTTTTGCACAGTGCTTTGACTGCAGCACTGTTGAAACCCTCCACTCCAAGTGAGAAAGGGTGCAGGAAAGGATGTTATTTCAGTTTCACTGGCACTGCAGGTGTCTCCATGCTCCTCCAAACAAATAAGCAAAATCTCACAATAAGCTAATTATAATTAAAAATAGTATGTTGTGTCAGTTAATTGCAGTATGTGAGACAGAGTTGTGTAAGCTCATTTCAGTAAGTAGGTACTCCAATAACTCCCATTAACCTTTAATACCCTTGATCCTCCTATTCATTCAGGCAAGATTTCCCACAGTCTGCAAACTGTTCCCATATATCAGCTCCAACCTACCACACGACTCACGTTTTGATCTGTTTTATCAATTAAAGGTTCGTCAGGGTTCACGAACCCTCATGCTGACATCATACTTGGTAGCAGAGCTCAAAGGGAAAAAAGCAAAACAAAACCAACTCTAATTTGTTGTCAGGAATCGCTCAGCTGGAGACAGGATGCACAAACCAGTGCAGGTGACACAACCTTAGCAGCGTTCATAGCTTTCTGTGCAACAGTCACCTGCACAGACCTCAATCGGAGACGGTAAATTTTAATGTCTCTCTCCAGTCTTTGGGAGTTCCTTTGCTGTGGGTAGTCATTGCTCAGCCTGCCTGGTTTGCATGTAGTGCATTTAACCGAGAGCCTACCCTAAGTAACTTCAGCACATTCACAGACCCGTGATACAATCCATGACGAAATGCATTTGGAAATAAAATCTGATGGGTAATTTAGCTCATGCAGCATCTCTGGATGCTGACAGAGGCAGTTGACCGTGAAGGACAGATGGATTTTTCTCTGCCACGTTTAGAGGTCTGATAGCACTGCAAACGACTTTGGAACAAGATGGAGCAGGAGCATTCAGACTTGCTTCCCCCCATTGCTTCTCTCCCCACAGCAGTTTGGAGGTTCAGCCGGCCAAGCCCCACGTGGCTCGTGTGCACGTGGCCATACTGTTTACAAACACCCTCCCAGGCATCCCCAAGGCACCGCGTAACAGGCGAGAGGGTGCCACGCTGCAGGGCCCAGCTCCCGTTGTGCAGAGCCCTAAATTCAGCCACGTTCGTGGCTGCTTGTAGCAGTCGTGGCCAAAGGCAGGGCTGTGACGGGCCAGCGGAGTCTGCTAGCTCTTTCGGGTTTGCTCGTTTTACATTTAAGCGATATTCAGGCCAGGGGTTTAGAGCAAGGTCGTCCACAGTGAGTCAAAAATAGAAACTTTATTGCTCGATAGAGTAGTAGCGCTGGAGAGTGCTAGCTAGATGTACACGCAACAGTGAGGAAGGTACTTTTTTGCTTTCCAGAGACACTATTAGGGAATTGGGTAACATTTACAGTAGGGCAGGTTTTCAGAAAACCTGTGGAAATGAATGGGCACATTTTTTTTTATTTCCCACTAACAAACCAGGGACCACTTTTTGTCCAGGTTTAAGAGACAGGTCTCAACGAAACGCAAGTAGCTTGTTGCAGCTAGTGTTTGAAACCACAGTTGCATTATCACTTGGGAGAAGACTGCCTTGGTTTTGCTTTGTTTTAGCAGGCCATTGGCATACAGCAATAAAGAGGTTTGAACAGCTGTGTGTTGCTGCATTAAATGGCCTCCCATAGCTGAGGCACAAAAAGACAAAGCATGCTTCTTTCCAGCCGCTTCCAGCCGCTCAGCTAAAATTGTATTGACTTACTTTTTGCTGCTCTCCTCACAAGTTCAGAGTTCAAGGACTCATATATCTACTGTACCTTGAGTTCAGATAACAAGATATAACTACATGGAGGGAAACAAACAGAGAGTTCGTGTTCGTCAAAGACGAGCATTTTTCTGTACTTGTTCCCCTGTTTTGTTTTGGGGTGTGCACTGTTTATTTTTCTCCTTTTGTTTTACTCTCCCTCCCAGTGCCCCCTCCCGCTTACCCTCTGCTGCGAGCACACCCTCTTCCAGCCGCCTCTGGCTTGCGTGGCCGAGAAGTGCAGACTCAGCAGGGACTGGTAACACTTTAACTCTTTGTCCTATTCTCAGCTCTCCCAGCAAAGGTCAAAGCAAATGAGACTTACAGCTGCGCTTGAAACAGAGCCGGTATAGGAGGGAGGGACGGGGACCACAGACCGTTCCCCCTGTCCCGTGTTTTTTTTTTCTTGAAGCATAGAAGGTGTGTGGCTGGGGTGAGATGAAACTTTCCATAGGCTTTGGGTGGCTCTATCTGTTAATTTCTCATTAAGAGGAAATGAAAGACTTGTGACTTTTGTTTGTACTGGCCATATCTAGCTTCATGCAACCTCTACTGATAAACAGAAATAATTTAGGAGTTACTTCCTCAAATGCCTGCAACATGGTCTTAATTTCATCAGTGCAAAGCCAGCAAAAACTATTACAGACACGAAGTCTCGGTTATCTGTCTTTGAAGTCATTTTGGAAACCCTGGCAATGTGCCCTTATACAATTCTTTTTCCTAATAGCCATAGTTTTGCATTGTGTTGTGGGACCACGCTGGCTCCAATTTCAGTGACTTAGGGCAGAAATTAGTTTTATTTTTCTTGAGAACAATTCAGTGCTGCCATTTGCTTACGGCTGAGAGAGGGAACCTGCCTGGACGCCATCAACATTAGCATGTGTCCACGTGTGCTACGTACAGGAAGAAGGTTCCCATTTTGCCCTTCGAATAACCCGCCACAGCGTTTCACAGGGCTGTGAGGGGTGTGCGCCAGCAAGAGAGTTGGCGCTTGTTGGCTTAGCGACATCGATGCTGGCGCCAAGGTTTACCTCTCCACTTGGCGCTCCAGGTCATGCTGGTGTATCGCCACGTGCTTACACGCACATGGCAGCAGTGTTTACAAACATGACCCCAGAACTCTTACAGGCAGTTATGAAAGAGCCAGTGAATGCTGCATCCCGCGCACAAGGGTGACCTAGATCGCCAGTGCTGGGACTGAATAGCGAGGCGCTCTTACCGAATGCAGGCTCAGAGCACATCAGACATTTGAGGCAGATGATTTTGCTCCCAAACTGTTTTGAAATATCATTGCCACCAAGAGGGAGTTTTCCACCGTAAACTAAAAATAGCTACTATTACCTAGCGGGAGCGGCGGGTGAGTGATTCAGCAACTCGGGGATAGAAGTGACTGTGTTCTTCAGCACCGTAAGCCTGTTTCTGTGTGGAACTGACTCAGAAAGTACATAAAATTTTCAAAGCGGGAAGGGAAGTGCAAACCTGGCTTACTTTGGCTAAAAGAACAGAACACTGCCTGATCGTTTGGTTCCTGATTGACAGATCCTTTTTTATTCCTTTATTAACACTTGCACTTGGGCACTAATGAATGCTTTGTAGTCAGGTTGTGACCACCCATTTAGGAAAAAGATGCCTTAGTGGTTTCAAATGACACACTTCCATCTTCAAAATACAAATAGCACTTTACAGCTGACTTGTTTTTTTGACATGGGCCTTAAGAAAAAAATGCATAGCTGAAACACCCCTTTAGCAAACCAGGCATTGTAGGCTCAGCTGTCAAATGTCCATATTCTATCTTCATATACATGTTTTTAAAGTCACTTTTAGACACAGTAGATGTCTACTTAAAAAAAAGAAAATGTCCCTTCCTTACCCTTGAAGTTCTTCAAATAAGTTTGTATTGTATGCCAAATTACTCTAAAGCAGTTTCCTTCCTAGAAGTTAGCAGTTTATTGTAAAATGGAAGTACATGGTCAGATGATTAGTTTTTGACAGATTCTAGCATTCTTGAAGTTTTCTCAGAAATACATGTATGGGGAGGAAGACAGCTATATAACTGTGAGTGGTTGCCAAAGATAAACAGAGCTCTCTTGAAAAACCTGCTAAGCTAGCAAAAATAACGCGTGTTTGTTAATAAATCACTTCCAGTTTTTACTTTTGGAATAAAAGAATTTAATCCCAGCTTTGCAAAAGCCTACTAAATGGTAAAAGACATCCCCCCCTGCCCCCCCCCCCCCCCCCCCAAAGATTGACCTTTCAGAAGCAGATGAGATGGTAGAAAAATGGTAGTTCTATTTTATATTAGTTACTATGATACATCTCTGTGTTTGTAAATATCATGATGACAAAGCCCTTCGGAAAGATACACTATGAGCTTCTCCGTGCCTCTTCTCCAATGTGATTTAATCCCATTACTGAATAAAACTTTTCTAAGTATAAAGCTAGTCCATAGTCTTCACCTTTTCCATCCATACCCATGGCAGCTCAGCATTAGAGTTGTCAAAGCTCCTGCAGAGTTTTTTCACAGTGTAAACAAAATGAAACAAGAGAGGCCAACACATGTCCACTCTGGCCTGGTCACTAACTCTTTTCATGCGGTCAGATAGCTCTGAGCTGAGCAGGTGAAGTGCTCTGCAGGGCAGCCCCTGACCCATTGCTGGTTTTGTCTAGTCTCCTAGCTGATTTTTAATGTTGCATTCAGAATGTGAGCAAATGTGCTTGCGTCAGTTATTGATGTCTTTTCACTGCTGAATGTTCATTACAATGTTCATTACACTGTATATAATAGACCTAGCAATAAGAATGGAAGTACTGAAAATAGGTCACTGCTGTGTTCCTATTTTAAGAGTTCTTTGTGGCATTTCTCCTGCTTGAGGAAAGCAAATCCACCTTACTGTGAAACTGTACAAGTAAGGCCAGACTTGGAGAAAGGAGAACTGGAGTCTTACTATAAAATCTTCTCTAAATGTATACAGCTTTTTTCTGGGTACATCATTGTACATCTTCTGGTATTTTTCTCCAGAAGCCCTGAAATGCTTTTTAAAAATGTTCTGAATCAGAAAGTACTGAGGTTTACAAGGACTGGTATATTAGTATTTATTATGTCTGTGGGCTTTACCAGTGCATTTAACTTAACCAGTGTAAGGTCTGCACAGATACACAAATTCTGCGTCTGGTGCATCTTTGACTCAGAGAATCTTCTTACTGTTACCATTTATGATATTTTCTTACATTATATGAAGAGCTTCTTTTAGTCACCCAGTGAAGAGAATATCAGGGAAGAAATGCTGCTTATATTGAAGATTATTTTATTCAATGCTTTTGCTTTTAGTTGGGGGCAGGATAGAAGTGAACAGTGTAAGATTACCATTGTATGCTACAGGGTGAATACCGCCATTGTGTCAGTTGAGATGAGTATCTCAAAATAAATACAGACTCTGTCATGGGTTTGTCCTCTAGGTAAAAAAGTAATGGAAATCTTGTTTAACAAGTTCAGCGAAAGGCACACCTAAAGTTTAATTATGTCTTCAGATGCATGGCTGCAATTCTTACTAAAGAGTTTTACCCAACTACCAGAGAACAGACTTGGGACTTTTGATTTTTCTTACACTTAGAACATATGAACATATGCTGATCAATAATCACATCAGTGCATAGTTTGGGGAAAAGAATCCCCTGATGTAATAAACAACTATCCCGAGCCATAGCTTTTCTCTGCCACATGTGTGTGTGTGAGCGAGCAAAAGATTATTCACCGATTTCTAATTTTCTGCCAATCCCCTTCTCCCCCCAGCCCCCCCTTCAAAAGACAATCTACCAAAAAAAACCAGGGGGAGATGGAGAAGAGATGAAACAGTGCCTGTGGTATTTACCTGAGGGATTTTTCATTGATGTCTCTTGGAGCTGGGAATTTTGGATGGGATCTGAATTGCACTACCAAAATTTGCAGCACTGAATGAGGCAACAGGACTCCCTGACCCAGGAAATCGACAGACAGGGACCACACTGTTCCTCTTTCTGACTCATTGCTTTCTCAGCAGAACATGGTTCCTTAACAGACCAACTGCTTATTCTTTTTGTGCACAGAGAAGAAAACGTACAGAACACCTGCTGGACAATACATTAAGTTACGTTAACATTAAGTTACGTGCCCTCAGCTCTCAAAAGCAAGGTAGGAACATGCAGCAGGCCTGCAGAATATCTGCTCAGCACAAACCACAGGCAGAAAATGCTTCCCATCACCCTACCTAAAAACAGAAGTTGTTCTGTTAATTTCAGAGTCACAAGAACTACAATGTGTGCAAAAGAGAACAAAAACAATGAAAGGAGTAAGGAGTATTTTAGATTTTTACAGTACTGGGGAATGTATGGGGTAAATGCCCAGAGATGTTCTTAGGAAAGCAAGGAAATCCCACATTATAGAGTAAGTTTAAAAAAAAAAAAAAGTTGGCTGAGCCATGCCAGCAACGGCTCTTCTTCATGTTCACAGGATTAAACCAGTGAGGTGCTGATGTTTCTTTCCACGTCTTTCAGTACTACAAGAAACACTACTGTGCTTTGCCTACCAGCCTGCCTTTGGCCATGGCCAAGCACCAAACCTTCAAAATACAATGAAGCCCCCATTTATAGAAGCCAAATTATACATCAATGAAAGAAAACTGCCTTTATCATGTAACAGGCAAACAGCAGAAACCCTGATTTATGAATTCAATAGAGATACACCAGAAGCAGCAAAATCAGGTCTTCTCTTTTACTTGTGTTCCACTGTCCTTTATTTATTTCCTAATCATTTTTCCTTGCTATAGGTCCACAAGTGTCGAAAGGATGGGTGTCTCAAGCACAGCAAATGTCATGCAACTCCATGTGAAAGAATGTCATGCTCTGGTGTAGTTTTGATGTGGAAAGCTGGAGTTTGTTTAATTTTGGGGGGAAGAGTGGTCAACATCTTCCCTCTGTGACTCCTTTATGGCCTGTGCAAATTTGCTTGCACCCTCATCCAGGATAATTCTCACCAGAATATACTAAATGGAGTTTCCCTGTACTAGTGCACAGCAGGGAGAAAGACAAATAGTTCCTAAAAGTTGTATGAAATAACCATGGAAGAGGCCATTTAATCCATCTTCTTCTCCCAAGCCAGATAAATCATAACTGTCACTTTTGACAAATACTTGGATAATCTGCTCTAGAAGACCTCTTCTATTGGAGATTCTGTATTCTTCCAAGTCTTCTCATTTTGATCAACTTTCTTCTATTTGGACAGATCTAGGATTCCAGGTGAGGCCTTGCCAAGGCTGAGAAGAAAGGTAACTTAATGCCTGACAAAGCCACACAAACAGGACTATAGCCTGTGCAAAAACTGCCTTTTTTCTCAAAAGGGTTGACATCAGCTCTTCAGCTTGATACTCACTGTAACTCCAGGAACGGCTGTTCCTCATTCAGTGTTTGTGCTCACAATTGTTTCTGCCTTTTGAGACACTGTCCTTGGGTTACCAATATGAGAAACCCCAGAACTTCAGAAAAAAAGCTAGTGCGTGAAAACAGAGAAGTTGGTGTCATCAAGGAG
This sequence comes from Strix aluco, assembly GCF_031877795.1. Taxonomy (NCBI): domain Eukaryota; kingdom Metazoa; phylum Chordata; class Aves; order Strigiformes; family Strigidae; genus Strix; species Strix aluco. The sequence continues at coordinate 57,413,202 of NC_133934.1, forward strand.
GAGGAAATGCATACTGGGGGAATCTTATAATGAGTTAATTATGCATTTTTGTGAGGGTCTGGTGATCCACTAGACAGAATTTCTTGGACAAGGACCGTGTCTGTGTTACTTGGGCACACTGCTGCTATTGCATGCATGGTGTAAAGAGTTCCCTCCCGCAGAAGAAGATCAGGACAGTATCATGAACAGCTTAGTGTAGGCTGTAGCTCAGTGTGGTAGTAAAGAGAAGTGGGAAGAACAGATGCAATACAGTACTTAATCTTAGTAGTATGTATGGTTTTGTTAAGCTGTAGTGGATGGAGATGGAAGCATGTTTCAGGGAATGCAAAACATGATTTCTCTTGAGCTACAGTGTCTGGTTTTGCCATGGGAAGATCTGAATTCTCCTCCTCTTGTTCCAGTGAAGTTTTCAGATGAAATTTGTAAATTATGAGCATTCCCATGTATTCTGACTCCAAATACAATAGCCTATGCTGGGTCAGGGGCTCAGAACAGGCAGTACAGGATGAGGGAGCAGGAAGTAGAGCACAGTGAAAATAATGTTGGAGGGTGAGCTAGATACCATACATTCAAGGCAGAGAAGGGCTCTCAGGAACTTACCTTTGGCTCTCTAGCACAGTTTGAAGAAAGAATAATTTGAAGAAGTAACAGCCAACATATTTCAAATTGCTGAAAGGAAACAAATATGATTGAGTATGCTTAATCTAAGGACCTTGCTGTCACAGCCTGTTGCTGATGCAGGTTCATTTGTAAGTAGCAGGCTTTTCTGTGACTTGGGACAACGTCTAGGCTCCTCCTCCTTAGGATACAATTTATAGGGGGTTTTAAGTCTCATGGCTTTGGCTGTAAGCTGGATGTTGGCTGAATGCATTACTGAGTGTTTATACCTTTCTCTGAGGCATCTGCCCTTTAGCAGGCTATGATAAAACCAGACAGTTGTTTGCTTCAGTGTGGCACTTCTCAGCTGCTGCTGGCTGTTTCTCTGTGTGCTCCATCCTTTAAAGACTTTGCCATAGTACGTCTGAGGGTACTGCTACGTCTAGCAGGTCGAGGGAGGTGATTCTCCCCCTCTACTCTGCTCTCGTGAGACCCCACCTGCAGTACTGTGTCCAGCCCTGGGGTCCCCAACATCAGAAGGACATGGACCTGCTCGAGCAGGTCCAGAGGAGGCCACGAAGATGATCAGGGGACTGGAGCACCTGCCCTGTGAGGACAGGCTGAGAGAGTTGGGGCTGTTCAGCCTGGAGAAGAGAAGGCTCCAGGGAGACCTTATAGCGGCCTTCCAGTACTTCAAGGGGGCCTGCAGGAAAGATGGGGAGGGACTCTTCATCAGGGAGCGTAGGGATAGGATGAGGGGTAACAGCTTTAAACTGAGAGTAGGTTTAGATATAGGGAAGAAATTCTTTACTGTGAGGGTGGTGAGGCACTGGAACAGGTTGCCCAGAGAAGCTGTGGCTGCCCCCTCCCTGGAAGTGTTCAAGGCCAGGTTGGACGGGGCTTTGAGCAACCTGGTCTAGTGGAAGGTGTCCCTGCCCATGGCAGGGGGGTTGGAACTAGATGAATTTAAGGTTCCTTCCAACCCAAACCATTCTATGATTCTATGAAAACAGGATCAAGAAAATCTGTTATTAGGAGAAACATATACAAAGTGACCACCTACCCCGAGAAGCTATTTTCTTCATTTGTTTGTTTTTGCAACACCCAGAAAGTTGTAGTTTATGCCACCGGCAGCTAGTGTGGTCACTTAAAACAGTTATTTCTAAAGCAGTGGCATGAACTGTTAAAGTATCTAAAAAGAGCAAACCAGTGTTCTTTTTTTTTTAAGATCAGATTGAAGGAACAGGAAAAAGCTCTCTCCTGTAGTTCTCTCCTTTTGTTTCTAGTTTTAATATTTAATAAACATGTGATATTGTTTTAAGCTAGTCCTGATGGTCTTGTGAAGTTAATATTTAAAGCAGATGGCTGCAGTGCTTTAATAAGATGGTTACTATAGAAACACAGCACCGTGAAAGCAATAGTTTCTGTAACGCACGGTCCCCTCACTAAACAGACTCTTGATCTACATGGAGCAGGCCTGAAGACGACTAATGAAGAAATGGAGAAGAAAGATAGTATGCCTGCGTGGAGTATTTACTTCAGCTGGGGGCCACTTAAACCTAGCTGGATAGCTAACATTTTTGTGGCTCACTAAAGAGCTGCTTGAAACAACATGAAACATGAGAAGAGAGATAAGCAAAAATATTGATGGAGGAGATGACTGTGGGCAGGAGACAGATCATTGCAGTTATCTTTTTTTGGAAGGTGAGTTGGACTCAAATATTAATACAAACAAATTTAAAAGCACAAAACACCCACAAACAGTTAGCTAATATACCCAAATATTTACTTTGCAATCCTCAGGCTTTTTGTTTACTTCATCCTTGCATATCTAACCTTGCCTATTAACACACTTGTTGCAGCCTAATGATTGAGGAAGGACACATCATGTACTTTCAGGGATTTGGGCTTTTTATTACTGCTTCTAGTTTTCTTTATTCTGCCAAAACTGTTTTAACCTGAAAGTACCTAAATTCCTCTGCATGTGCCAAAGAATTTTAAAGGCTATGACGTAGACTTTAGAAATCCTTTTAAAATGTTAATTATATATATATGAATATGAGTTTGCAGTAAATCAGGATATTCGGGGGGGGGGGGGGGGGGGAATGGCAGTCTTTTTGGAAGGATTACTGGTTCTCCTGTGCGGAACTGGACAGGAAAGTGCTGCCTCAAAAGTGCTGCCTCATCTGCCTGTGTCTCTGCCTCCAGGGAATTAAGTAGTAGTTTTCAGCAGTCACAGAGAACAAGTACAGGGAGCTATTGGTTGTAGAATCATAGAAACAATGAAGCAAATAAGATTTCAAAACAACAGTAACCTGATGTAAAGATAGCACTTGTGAGAAATATCCGTCCTTTCATAAAATCTGGGCATCCTGCTGGAACTCATATCTTGTGGTATAGCTAGCAACAGTGCTGACCTGGAGTAGGTTCAGAGGGAACTGGAGACAACCTGGGCATTTTTTTTGCTTCATCCTTTCTCTTGTTTCTTTCTGTTCTCCTAAACTCAGCAGAGGTGTTTGTGCTTGCATGTTTTTGCTTCCCTTTGCACTTTAAAACACCTAAGCTGGGCAGGCCCAGTTGCAGGGTTTGCCTTTTTTATGAAGCTGAACACATCATCATTTAAATAAAAAGAAAGAAGGGAAAAAAGCTGTGAGAAACACTCAACTAATAGGGTTTTCCTCTACCCTGACACTTAATTTGTTTCATCAGTTCCTGTTTCTGTATGGTCATATCTGATTCCTCTATGGGCTTTTTCTATGACTTAAAAACTTTCAGAGGAGGAAAACCACATATGATCTAAAATGCCTCCCACCTTTCTGCTTTGTCACTATGGTCCTCATCACGATGATCCTCTACACATCAGTCAAAATACATCTTGCCTACTTTGCACCGTCCTTTGGTTTCTTTCCTTGGAAACATTCAAATATTATACCTCATCTCACTCATGAGGCTTAGCCAGCCTCATTCCTGGTTGTATTTTTCTCTCTCTCACCCCTGCGAAGTATTACTGTGAGCAGCACTGCCCACAGCTTCACAAGTTTAGCAAGTCTAGAAGTCAGAGGTATTCCCTGCCCTGCTTTACATAGTGTCTGCTTTGGTTTAGATGTATTTATAGCACAGCAGTAGAGCTGTAGTCAAATACTTCAAAACAAATATCAAGCCTTTACTCAAGAATCTTAGTTTTAGATAATTCTTCAGTACAACAGTCACACTCCGTGGATGAGGAAGCTCACCCTCAGACTTACCCCACGTGCACTTGCACGTACACTAAACACACAGGCACAGCACACAAAACCAGACATAGTATCTGTCTCTATTTTCATAACAGGAATATTTTTAGGCATGACAGATATTATGAAGGAACTCTGCCCAGCTGCACTCAGGATGGATGGGGCAGGCTATTTCAGGTTATTACATAGCAGTTCTTAAAAAAGAAAGTTTTGTAGCATGCAGGTGAAAGCTTAGCAGGGAAATCTGTCCCTGGGACACCAGCAAAAGGAGTGCTAGAGAAATGGGTAACCCTGTGGTCTATACGTAGATTTAGCCCTGGTGGGCTCTCGGTGGCCTCAGGAGGGCTTGCTTGATGTATGAACACCTGTTTCCAGTCCTAGCCCTTGACTGCTGCTCCATGTAGGATTGTAGTCCCTGCACTGAAAATCTTTTTCCCCCCTTTCCCTTCATCAACTATAGACCTGAACATGAGCACTTTTCCACAGTGGTGATTAGTTAATCTCACAAATAATGTAATTGACCACAGTGAGATCACATGTGGTTTTAACTGCATCCGTGTAAGACACTCACAATATAGCCCTTTGGGAAGAAATGGATAACAGTGAGGGGAATCAAAAGCACATTATATATCCTTACAGTGTCTAACAGAAGGAGGCCTCTGGCTCAGCTGAGGCCTGAAGACGTTGCTGTAGTACATAAATAGCACATAAATATTTTTTTCTGTATAATCTCTTAATTATTTGTAAGTGCAAATACTGGGTAGAGGTGCAAAAATCAGGACCCCACCAAGTGAGACAATGTAAAGTTGAGAAAATCCTTGCACCCTAGAGCTTAGAATACTGCTTTTATGGTAGAATACAAGAGTCAGAAGAGGCAGAGAGCTCTATGTAGGAAGACAACAATGGAAAAAAACAAACCCAGCCTTAGCACAGCTTGCAGTAGTAACATTTTGCCACTTGTCTATGGTGCAGTGGCTTATCGTTCACATGAGCAGAAGCAGCAAAAAAGTCTGGTGATCACAACCTCTGGGAGTACTGCTGTTGCAATTATCTCATAGCACTATCTGCGTTAGTCCTAAAGGGCTGGAAATCTTTTACATTGATGCAGTCGTAATTAAATGTGATCCCACTGCAGTCAGTGGAACTATTTGTGGAATTAACTAATCACCTCTATGAGTAAGGGGCTCATAAGTCAGCCAGTAGTTACTGTGGGAAGCCTCTGTGGCTTAAACTGAAAGCTGCTGAGATAGGTTGATATTTAAATGGCAGACACAGTAGCTCAAGAACACAGGGAATAAGAAACTCTGCTTCTAACATTTCCTGGCATATGACAGTTTTGATAAGGGGATTACTCTAAACAAAATTCTCAGTCTCAAGTATGCTCATAGCTTTAATTAGACCAAGCGTAGATGGAAATTCACAGTCTGCTTAACCTTCTATTTAAATCTCTGATATGTTCCCTTTGCACACCTGTTTGAAATAAAGTGTGAGTGGAAAGAATAACCTTGTGGTGCTCATTCAGGCTTTTATTGTACAAGATAGGTGGCTATGTCTGGGTAAGTTGTCTTAGTTACTTAGTAGTTAGAGTAAATTTTTTACTAGGCAACTGGGATCTGTGTATGGAGAATGCTTGTTAATGGATGCAGTGGGCAACAGCAAGGAAAGGGTTACAAGAGGATACTGTAACCTAAGTAGCGTGAAGACTCTCCACTAGCTAAGTCTCATAAATTGCCACAATAATATGCAACTAGTATATAATCCTGTCCTGGTTCTGTCTGTAAATTATATTTTCTTGAGTAAAACTACACTGTTAACTCTTCTAAAACCACAGATTTGAATGTTACAAGATAAGGAGGTTACTTCTGATAGGCAGAACCTACCCTCATAAGTGAAAGTGTGAATATCAAGTCTTTAAATGTGATTTCACATTAACTTTGCAATACATTCTGTGTTTGCTAAAGGGGATCTTGAGTTTGTTTAATTTTGAAAAAACTGTATGCAAGGGGGCTGAAGATCCTCACTACAAATAAAAATTCACCGTTGTGTGGTAAAATTAAAAGCCTGAAGTGGCAGCTGACAGATTACAGCATCACAAGAATTATGCAGCTCTACCCACCATACCTACCAGCCTGACCAAGAAGACCACAACCCGCGAGCTATGTTCTAAATTACCGGCGTTGCATATGTGCTGACACTCTTTTTATACATAAATTCTGAAAAGACCTTCTCACAAGAAGATGTAACCACATGAGAAGACTCTTGATTTATTAAAAAAAGTATGCTTCTTAAACACCCCCACCACACCCCCATAAAAATGGTGCTTTTTCAAAATTAATCCTAAACCCACTGAAGTGACTGAAACAAATCTGATTTCAGTGATCTTGGGATCAAATCATTAAGTTTGATTAAGCAAATGCCACCCAAGTGTAAGAGTATGAAGAACTTTTCATTAGAAAGCTCCCGTTAAAATTGCACCTGAATTCTGTTTCTGATGAGCCCACCAACCTTTGGGATCAAAGTTTCTGATGATTTATATTTTAGCAGCTAGCTTGCTTAGACACTGAGTATTCTTTTTGCCTGCTGACTTCCCTTCTCCCCCTTCTCCCTCCCCTGTATTTACTCTGTTCTTTTCCTATCAGTACGTGCCACTGTACTGTACATTGTGCAGTTACATTACCATTTATCTGATAGAGCTGAAAGCCTAGATCTTTCTCTGTAACTTTTGTGAGCCAAACTTTAAAAGCTTCTCCTTCTCCTCCCCCTCCCAGATCCCTTCAGGGAAGAAGCAATATGAACAAGAATACTCACAGATCTCTCAAGAATACAAATTATGTTCTGAACAGAAAGTTGGCTCATGCATGTCAATTACTTGTTATAAAGAATAAAACATTCACCTATAGTTAACCTTTAGAGAGAATGGAAAAAATAAAGTTATTGCTTGCTATATGCTATTTACTAAAGTGTCAACTGGCAGGATGAACTGTAGAGCGGGGACAAGAAAGTTGGTCTAGAGGATTCTGGGAGAGTAATTTTGAGCCAGCAGAGAGAGAGAAAGTCTCCCAGCAAAAGACAAAATTGATTTGTTGCCAGGATGTGCAACATGGGAAGAAGAGACATGCTCAGCAGTGGTGCTTAATTGTCCTTTTTATACTCGCTGCACTGTCTGTAGTCAGGCAAAAAAAAAAAAAAAAAAAAGCCCAGTCCTGAGTCAACTAATGCAAATGCAGAGTTTTGGCCTGCCTGATCCAATGGCCCTGCTTAAGCTTGTTGCTTACGTGTGTTAATAAAACACCTGTGGTTTTGGTCACTAGGAGATGTGCTGTAGATTATTTACTTCAGAGAAAGCTTGTTTCTGGTGTATTTATTAGTACATGCCTTTTCAAAACACTTTTGCTTTTTCGTTGAAGAGGATCCCTCCCCTTGTATTAATGCAAGTAGCATTTGAGGCTTGCTTTATTTATTTATTGCTGATTTTTGCCCTCTGTTGCGTGTTCTCAAAGCAGTAGTATCTTCAGGAGAAGATTGCATTGACCTGTAGTGGCACAACTGTAAATCTGCCACTCTCATTAGATATGATGAGCATACTCCTTGACTTACTAATGTAAACATCTGGAAAAGTAATAATTAGGGGGGCAGGGGGAATAGAATTTGCCTGGCCAGTAGTAAAAGCATCAGAGCTGTTGGACAAGGTAGTGAAACATGCTGCTAACAGAAATGAGATAAACATTTTTTGTGAAGATGCATAAGTACAATTAGAGTCCCTAAGTTTGAAACTTTTTTGGCCAATGTTCATAAGAAACTGGACCTCACTCAGTTCTCCCCTTGACTTGAACCCATGCCGCTCCACAGTGCCAGGGAGAACAGACTCACCGCCTTCACACTGAAGTGGTGTGCTGTAGACCTCTTCATACGTGGCAAGGCCCAAAACATCCCCTACAGTTTAGTGGATAAAGTAAACCTCTTAGGGCACGCTATAAGCTACAAATGAATAGCGATTTTTAATTATTTTAATTTTTTAAAGAATAGAAATGTTATTTGCTTGGCATCTCTCTGGTGTCTGTGTACAGGTATAAAGCCTGGCTTAATAACAGAAGCCAAAGGCTTCTCTGTTCACAGTTCAGACCCAAGTGGGAAGTTGACATGTGAGATTATTTAGTAGTCTAGATCCTGATCTGATGATGTGTGCCTGAAAAGGCACGAGGAGTAGTTCGGTCCCACACTTGCTCCAGACACACACATTCCTGAGAGAGAGAGGCTGGTGCATAACTGTAATATTACCCATGGTGATGGTCAGGTGATGGGGATATGGCTGGGATTGCTTCGGTCTTTATGTTACTCTTGACTTCTGGTCACCTTCTGGAGGTGAAAGCAGAACACTTGAGCCAATCATCCAGCTAGACCACTGGGATATCAAGGGATGCAGGAACTGCGATAAGTCATTCCTGGTTTGTTTGGGGTGAAAGGTGTTAAACGAGGGCATTTCCTTCTTCGGGAAATGGGTACTTGCAATAGAAAGTTATTTTTAGTCATTCTGTGCTGCAGGAGTTGATACACGGAGCCCTGACCTGTCTGCTGATAACACATTACCTCATTTGCAGCTCTACTGTTGACGTGCGTTCTACTATGTCCTTGCTTGAACCTGGCAGGCACTGTGTGGTACAGTTGTCATGGCACTATTCGAAGGATTAAACTGCAGCAACGAGGTTGCTAGCTGTTCAAACCAACGCAGAAACCCCAAACAAACTCTCAGCACCAACGCATCTTAGCAGTAACGCACAAGGGGACAGGCTTACATCTGTGTTATACCAGAAATATCTGTAACAGTGCTGTTTTACAGCAGTGTAGCTAACACAGTCTCATTGTGCTAATGCCGTTGTTCAGACCTTGAGCCAAAACTCAACCAGTACAGCTCTGCTGAAATCAGTGGAGCTACCCTGATCTACAGCAGCACGACATCTGCCCTCATCTCCTCCATTTCTTGCAAAATTAGCAGATTTTTTTGGCCAAAGCAAACAGGACATCTTCAGCAAGCGTTCAGTCTCCTTAGAAAGCTGGTCACGAACGGCCAACGACTACCCAACAGACTTCCCTTCCTCCTCTCCGCCAGGTTTTCACTGCTGCCAGCACAGCGCCACATCCATCTGGACAGCCAGACGAGTCACTCCCTTCGGAGGCAGCCTGGTTGCCTTTCCATGAATTGGCGCGGGGATGGCGTGGCGGCGTGCCGATCGGCTGGAAACCTTCCGCCGGGAGTACGCGCGTCACCTCTGTGGCACGCTCGACATCCCTTGGCCTGAGGCCCATGGCCTGCAATCCCGAGTCAATGCTCAAACTAGGTTTGTCACCCAGCTGACAGTGTAGTGACCTTACTCCATGACACAGATTCGGTTCCATGGGTCACAGGAAAGCTATCGTGTAAGCCATTTGATCGTTTTGAATGGGAGGTTGATAGCAGCTATTACGAACGAGCTAGATGGGTAAATTCATCCTCGAGTGTATTTTTGCCTGTGTAGTCATTAGAGACCTTTCTCTCATGTCCATCACTATTACCATTTGGTCACACCACGCTAGCTCTAGAAGTAGGTAAGAGCAACAATCGTCATTCACAGAAAGCTGAACCTCACAATTTTGTTAGTGGCATGGCTTTAAAAAGGAAGAAAATGGGAAGTCTTATTTCTTTATCACCTCCTTTCTTGGCTACGTAAACTTTGTTTCACCTCTCATTTGCTCTGTTCACTTTCTACAAGCTGAAAAGCATCACTGCTTTGTTTCAAAACTTGCTTTCGTAAGCTTTTTCTTCCACTGTACCCAGAACCTTTTTTTTCATATCTAGCCTTCCCCATTTCACATTCTCACTCATCTATTCTTGCCCTCCTTTAAAATCCTTCCTTTTATCTCATCGCTTTTTTTCCCAAAGAAGGCCAGACATCTGATTTCTCTAATCTAACCAAGGTCTGCATCTGTATCTGGATACATACAGTGCTCTCCTTACTTAACTCTTTGCAGCCTGCTGCTCCCAGAGCACCCATACATTTTCTGCTTGTGTGACTACCCTGCTTCCCTTCACATCCTTCAAAGTTCTCCCTTCAGTTCCCACCACCAAACTTTGCAACTACCTTCAACTGCTTCCAAAACAGTTTGCTTCCTAAATTAAAAATTAGGAAGGGGTGATTTCTAACACACTGCCAGCTTCCTGTCCCTTTTGGTTCTGAGGCTTTACAGCCTTTCACATGTGAGTCACTTTAATGTGTGCAAAATTGTTCTCTGGGAAAACATGTTGACTGGCACAAAATTCCTACCCTGCAGTTGCATGAATTAACATGCTCGAAAACAACCCAGAATTTTTCTAAATTGCACCACCTTTCTGCCCTGCCCCTTTCTGAAGCACTGCTCTGGGTGCACTGTCAAACACTTCTGATTTGCTCTCCCCAAAAAATCAGTTACCAAGTTTCTCTCCATAGAAGACAAGAAAGCTACCAGTCCAAAACACTGTCCTCTAGCCAGTTCCAAATTACTGTAAGTCTATTGCTTGAAAAAAGCTTGCCTGCTTTTACTTCTTACCTTCCCACCTCTCTCTGTGAACCCAAACAGTGAGTGTCATCCATGAACCTATTCCAGTTGTCTCCAGAGGAGCTTCTCACATAATCCTCACTGATCTTGCAGGGTCCAGGAGTCAACTACTGTCCAGGCTTGTTTAAAAATTACTCTACTTTGTTGTCTCCTCTCCACTTCCAGTTCTTAGAGATAGGGTTCCCTGGTGTCCTCTGACTTGTGGTTAAGGTGGTATGGCTGACAGCTTGCTGCTCTTTGGTTTGAACGTATTTCCCTTACCCATTAATACCAATGACCATTCTGCTCACTACCACTAGCTACTGCCATCATACGTCCCTCTTGTGACTAGAAGTATATATATTAAACCAGTTTCCCAGCAAAATGAATAATATGGGATGATAACTGCCTATGTGCCTGTCCATCCCCCACAAAGAGAGTCTGAGTCAACTGGCTGGCTTCAGGCATGTGTGATAGATTTAGTGCTTCAACTGCTGTGAAGATCGGAAGCTGGGTAAAGGAGAAAAACCCTGTAAACATCCCAAGTGAGGGAACAACAAATGCATAACTTCACATGTTATTAAATGCCAGAGAACCCTCATGGGAGAGATTCCTTATACATGTTCCCGCCATGGGAAGAGCTTCTGCTGAAACTCACAGTCGCCCAAGAAGAGAAAACCCATGGGACTCTCAGGCTTCCTGAGGCTTGCTGCTCCTAGAACTACCTGCTTGGGAAGCACGGCATGGGTCCCAAATCAGGAATAGTTCCCACTCTAGTCAGAATCATTTAACATTTGCATAGCTCAAGAGTAACAAATGCTACTTCACAGCATTGTGTTCTTCAACCTCATAATACAGGTAACGGTACTGTGAAACCCCTTGTGTGATTGCATGGCCTGGAAAGATACTATTTTTCAGGTTAGTGTTCGGGACTAAAAAGCTCTGTAAGTAATTCAGAATAACGATAGGTATGTATCAATTCTGGAGGAATCATAAGTTCTCATGTTATAGCACTCTACTTCTCCAGCAATGAGTTTTTTGTATAGCCTGCTCACTGCAGAATAACCTACTCCAGTAGGACGGAGGTGGAACTTTACAAGATCCTAATAAAGGTATTTTCTCAGTAGAAACTACAAGACAAACTGGGAGGTTTTGAGGAAGTCTCAGACTACATAGTATTCATACAGAAATAACTACTGTACAGAGCAAGAAAAAAATATTTTAGATAATGCTAAAGTGATTAGAATAACCTATGCAAGGCTAGAGGCAGGAAGGAAAGCACATGGCTGAAAACACTCAAGAATATTTTGGCTTGCACACAGCATCACGCTCACTAATACAGTTACTCACATTTCTATATATAGCTCTGTGTATCCCAAAGATTGTCAAGGTGTTCTGTATAGTTTATGTAAATAAAAACCTAACATGTAAAGATCACTCCTTTCATTCCCTGCCCTCTCTTTACTCTGAACAAAAATGTAGTTAACTATTTCAGAGGAAGACAGATTTTTCAAGCTACTTTGTCTCTCTGTGTTGAGGGTTTGGTGCTAACATAAGGGGAAGGTGGTTTTATATATGGAAACACGAGTCCTACTTCCTGCAGTATTTGGCCTTTCCTTTTAACTGAGTTCATTTACCTGCTTAGCAAGGGAGGTCCAGTATCACGGCTCAAGGTGGAATTGCTACTGCACATTTCTTTTTTTGCATAACACTTTGACCTCAGCTTCATAAGGCTTATTTTGGCAACTGTTCACATATTGACAGGATCTCGCAGAGGTAAGTAGCAGTTCCACAAACTACATACGGGACCACTGATCGAATGCCAGAAGCAGGTGTTTCAGAGAACTGGCTACCAAAACACCAGCAGTACACAGCAGAGCTCGGGTACCCTGCAGGAGAGTGGCATCCGCAAGCAGCTGATCTGTGTGTACAGTGGCCACCAAACCTGCATGCCTGACTTCTGGTAAAACAGGCCCTAAGGACCATCCCTCCAGAGACACTTAGACGTCTAGAGAGTCAGATAGGTACTTCTGTAATTCCCATGAAGTTTCTAATTACGTTAACTACCAAAATGATTTTTTAAGTCCCCACGAGGTGCCCATCTGCATATCTATGTGCTTAAACACCACTGCACATTTTGGCCCATCTTTTGCTCCTTTCTTCAGTCTTGTACTCAAATTTTGTTAATGTTTCCCAAGCAGTTGCTGGGAAGAACAACGCCTACCAGCCACCTGGAGGGTGGGCCCTGTGCCACACTGTCGTCCCTTCCTAGCCTCGGCAGGAATAAAGGCAGCTTCCCCTCCATCTCCCTGTCCATCGCGGGCGCTCAACCAGCAGCCTGGCCACGCATGGAGAGCTGCTTCCTCAGCATGTTCCTATCGGGCAGCTGGCTCAGACCCAGCGAGGAGGCTGCCTCCAAAGCATGTGGATGCACATGCAGCTTTTTCCAGGACAGCAAAACTGTTCCGCTCCAAGTCTAGAGATCAAGGTCCTCACAAGGAGCCAACTCCTTTCTCCCTTGGGGATTTGTCCACTCTGCCTACAGGAAAACTCTTACGCGCTTGAAAGTTTCACAGCAATTATTCTCAAGTTTAGACAACAATGAACACACATGCAGCAAAGTAACAGTGAAAGCAGTTCCTCAGCATTTCATGTACACACAGAGCTTGTGTTAGTCACGTACAACAGCTAGGTAAAAATCCAGCCTGTTGCTTCACTATCTCTGATCAATGTGGAAATCGTTCTGTTGCCCACTTTGCAGCAGTCACCTCACCACTGTGTTCTCCTGCATTTGTTGGTTTTCCCCATTACACAACCCAGTTAGCTATTTTTCCTGAATTAAAGCTACTCCCATTCCTTGCATGTTTCTGTGATTACACCATGCTTATCTATGATGTAATTAAGAGCTCTGCCCATTTGGCATCATGAGTGCTTTCTGGAGTAACACAGCACTCTGCACTCCTACTTGGTGCCTTCTGGTTACCAGTCAAGGCCGTGGGAGGACAGACGCTCAGCTGAGCAGTAGAACCCAAAGGGTTTTCTCACTGAGACCTAACCTGCCTGGCTTCGCAGAAAATCTGTTTATTCTTACATCAAATATCCAGAGTAGTTTGGGGACAACAGAAACAACACTCTTATGCTTAAGCATATTTCCTCCTTTTTCACTGTAAAAAAAAGTTGCCTGAAACGACCCACCTTTCCCCATACAACCCCTCTTGCATGACTTCCTCCTAGTTTGTACCTTCCCAGCAACAGAGGCAGCCCATCAGGGTGTGAGGGAAGAAAGGGACAACCACCCTTGGTATTTTCTTCAGACAAAACTGGTCTTGAAGTGCTCTTTCCTTAGCGTGTTCATTATTGTTGTCCATAAAAGAATGAAAGGAAAAACGTGCCTATGTTAACTTGTCGAGGGAAGGAAGCAGGGCAAGAGGCTTGGTTTTTATTAGTCATTTTGTGAACATTTGTGCAAGGACAGAGTCTGCTGCCAAACAGCATCCCAATTAGCATGTCCCTGTGGGCAGACCTTGCTTGGGCTGATCTGTGGCTTACAAAGGTGGCAGAGGGACAAGATGTAGAAAGGATTTGTTCACTTTTTTTATTCCCCCACCCCCTTTTTTTGTGTTGCTAGTAGAGGAGACTGGTACAGTGGGTGGTGTCTAACTGGAAGCAGTGACCCAGTTCAGTAAACCTGGCTTGGCTTCTGTGGGATTGGAGTGGGGCGGTGCAGAAGAGCAGGGTGGGACCCCACCAGGCACTGAGCAAGAAGCTGTTTCTAGTGCTTTGTTAGGGAAGAGAGGTGAAACATAAAGCAGTAAGACAAGGGCAAGGAAGGACCTGAGAAAGTACAAGGACACTGAGCAAAGACACGCAAACTGAGACGGCAGGTTTTGGCACTGATCAGCATTTCTTTGCAAAGACCACTGTATTTATCACGTTCTCCAAACTTTGGGGGGAGGGGGGAGAGAGACACGCAGAAGAATTGGAGGAAAGGAATATTTTTTTCTTCAGAAAAAGTTGATGAAGATTATTTTTTTCTGATGAAAACAAGGTGTGCATCCAGGCTTCAGAAAACACAGGATATTTTAAAGGTTTTGGCGTTTTTATCACACAGAAAAACAGTGTTTTGCATCGCTGAAACTCCCTGAGGAGTGCAGTAGCATTTCTCAGCATGTTAATTGTCAGATAATGCAGCCGGTAGCTTCTGCTCAGGAGAGGGGGGTGGCAGTGAAGAGATTAAAATGATGATTCAATCAGGAGACACTCAGAAATCTGCCTAGTGACAACTTTTTTTTTTTTTCTTAAAGACTCAGGCTCTGTGGCACAGTTACAAAGGAGGAGTCTTAATTAAAATTAGCAGGCAGATGAAGCATTTGAATGGGTATCTTTCAATTCTTTTCCCTTTCAGCTCACAGTAAACACTCTTCTATCTTTTCTCACAACAGCTTAAGTTTGCTTCAACAGTTTCGCTTGTCCATTTTCTTTCCATCACACAAAAAAAATCCCTTAAATTACACTCTCTCTTGAATGCAATGCAAATAACTTTCATTTCTATGGTTCCTTTCAGCCAGGAGCAATGTAAGAGGCAGTTCTGCTTCTTATCAGCCTATGAGTTAGTCTGTATATCACTCACTATCCCCAGTTACAGCTTGTGAAACAGGCACAGGAATTAACTTAGTGTCTGCATCACGATTAGGTTTTGCTGGGCATCCATAACAGAAGTTAGATGTGGTTTATTTGCAAGTTTATCAGATCAGAACAGAAATGTTGTTCAGCTCTTGCTCCAGCTGCTTCTGTTTCTGACACCTGTTGACAGTTAGGGATAAAATTTCCTGCACTAGGAAAGGCAAGCAAGAACTCAAACTGTGCAGATCATAAAGCTAAAATAAGCCCTTGAGCATTCATATATATATATATATATATAAAAAATGCAAGATTCTACTGTTAGTGGCAAAAATCATGTCATACTACATGAATTCAGATATAGATTTTATAAATGAGAGTAACCAACAATTTAATTTGCACCCTCTGTTTCACTACCCATTCTGGAGAGCAGACAAAGCTCCATTGCCTGCTTTCACCAGAGAAATGAAATGAGTTTGGGTTTTCTTATTTATGGTGTCACTTCCTTAAACCAAATTGTCCTGACAGAGCAGATAGCAAAGAAAGCACATACTCTTGAGTAAGTGGCAACATTTAAAGGACAGACTGGTGAAATTCATTTTGTGATTATCATCATCATACAGTTAAACAGAGCACAGACAGGTAACTTGGCTTTTAAGTTTGTTACATTCCTGGATTTTGGAACAGCTTTTAGCTCAGCAACTTGCTGTGTGTGTACTTTGCCAGGCAGAGCAAGACAGCTTGCTTCATTTCTTGCTAGGTTTGGAATTAAAATGCAGATTCAAAGCAGATGGGGATGTTTCTGCAGCAGCTGAATAGAAATACACAGAAATTGAGAAAACTCCCTCCTCCCTCCCCTCCCCCTCCCAAACAAAGTCAGCTATCATCTCATTCTGACAAAGGCCTATTCTTCTGCAGACCACATAAAATTATCTATCTGGTGAAGATCTGAATTTATGTACTATCAGGTCTTTTTGTGAAGTGCTGGCGAGCCCTTCGGCCAGCAGCAGCCGCATTGCTTGCAATGCCACTATTAGAGAGGAGCGGGGCGACCTCTGTTCAGGAACTCCTTGAATGTTTGTTTTACATACAAAGAGAGGGGAAAACAAAACAACAAGAACCAAAACCAGTGAAACAGAAAATTACTTCCTAGACGGCCAGTACTTCATCAGCATTCAATCTAACCTGTTCTGTATTAGAGCAGCACACCAAAGCCGTCCTCCTGGATTAGGGGTTAGTAAGTACAGACAGCTGGTCTCCCCCTGGATCTCTCCCCCACACTGACCTTGCACAGGGAATCCCTCCCTCCTTTATCCTTAAATAAACTCCCATCGTCCCTGAAACTGGAATAACTGTGCCATCTCACAGTCACATTGCTTCTGCATCTGTCATGCATCATTGCGAACCACCTTTGTTTTCAGCAGGGAGTTTCAAGTCATTACCTGTGTAAAACAGGATTTATTCAATGCGTTAGTGACTCTGAGGGTTTTCTTAACCCAGGCACAGGAAGATTTCCTGTATTTGCATTTTTCTTTTCTTCTCTATTAAATAAACATTTCATCAGATGATGATAAAAAAACCCACCTCATCCCATCCTTTCTTCCTCTGAAAAACTAGGAGTTTCAAAGCTGAATGCTGATCTCTGCCCTACCTTTGGTGGGTACATTTTCCTTCTACAAACTTTGGATCCCCCTCCCCCCATCCCTTTTTCTTATAAGTCTTCTCAGTGTAATTGATCTTAGGTGTGATACTATGTACTTTCTCCTTCCCCTGGGCAAAACTCCCCCCGCCCCCCCCCCAGCAGTTTCTGTCTGTTCTTTCCCTCCCTCCCTCCTGAAATAGTAACTTACTTTTAGGAAAACATAACCTCCTCCCCCCATGATACTGTCCTTATCTCCTCCATGCACAGCAAGAACAAGAATTTCTACTTCTTGAGAAAACACCCGTAAACTGAAAGAGAGAAAAGGTCAGCTGTGACAAGGATTATGCATTTCTGTAACTCCTTTTTCTACTAATCTAGAAAAATTCCTATTTTGTGTCTGAACTACAGAACTAGAGTTTACCCTTGCAAAAACAATAATCTTGTAAACATTAAACTTGTATCACCTGCTATGAGGTGAAAATACCGCTCTTCATTATGACAGAGATTTGTTTTTCTGGAGTGCTAAAATGCCATTTAAAGCTAAGAAGTAATCTCTTTCCCTCACCCCTAAAGATAGCCAAGAAAAATCTTAGCTCTGTTTTTAAATTGGGAATAATAATTTAAAAAAAAAAGGAATATAAAACTTTTTCTGTAGGACAGAAAGTATAAGCATGAGATTTGCCTAGGTTTTCTTCCTATCTCAGCAGGTCTGAAATACAACGAATGTTGAAATGAAAAGAATAAAAACAGCCACATGTGAGGACTGTGGAACTGAGGAAAGAGATTTCTGCCTGTCCATTACTGATTCAGTTTCCCACTATAAAGCATTTTGCAATTCTGCTTGTAAGACAGACGCTGACCATGGAGCAAAGTCGTATGGGATATGAAAATGCATACCTTTCTGGCTATGGGGTGTCTTTTTGGAATATCTCTCTTATCTAGGACCTTGTGGTGTCATTTTGACTTCCCTGGGCTTTGACTCAAATGCTCAGATGCTAAATTGTCAGCAGAAACACAGCAACTCAGATGAGCGGGATTTTGGAAGATGCATTCAGGAGCAACATCGTATGGGGCAGGAAACTCTAATGCAACTACTTTGTGCATTTTAAAATCACCAAAGATTTTAAGTGAAGAAACACAGTTTCTCATTTTCTTCTGTGGTGACTTTAACTAAGCTTTGTGTCATGACTAAAAGATAACAAGTGAGAAAACTGTGTAAATCTTCCCAGCAGGCAATCTATTTGACAGTGTAACTTTGTCAAATGCACTTTCTAACTGTAACACTGAAAGGGAAAGCAGATGATCTTTGGAGGCGTCAGGTACTTAATATTATCCATCGTCTTTTCTTCATTCAGATATTATAAATCTATTTTTTTTCCCTTTGAGAAGATGAGAAATACAGAAACTAGACTTCAAAATTAAAGTGCTTTTTTTTAAAAAAAAGGCTCACAGAAGTTTCCCTTCGAGCAAAAATTACAAAGAATGCAAATAAACATTGTCAAGCAATGAAAGACTCAGTCTTACAAAAGAAGAGCACTGTGGGAGTTACTGGGGCATGACCAATATAAAAAATACCACTGACTACTTTTCCTGTTATTGAAAGTAGCACCTCTAAGTTAGTAGAGTCTCTAATGTTTCTGTGCAAAATCTGGTCTCTGGTCTAATCAGTGCCAGTTTTCCCGTCCATTACAATGGATGCAAAAGTTTATAGTCCTCTTTTCTATGTATAGTAGATGGAAATGAAAGTGTAAATAAAGTAAAAAATCAGTTTGCACTTACATAAGTAGTTGTACTTAAAACTACATCTAAATGATGATAAGGCCACAACTGAGTACAAAAGTGAACAACAGATGTTATGGCTGCTCCTCTTTTCAGTCTGCTTATTGAAAACCCACTAAATCTCAAGTCAACAAAGTTCATTTAAAACTTAAAAGTATAGTTATTTCTTTTACAGTGTCTATGAATAGTTCATTCCTGAACTTCTGGTCAGAAAAAACCCACCCTATATCCTGTACTGTGTGCTCTACACTTTGTCATGCCAAGCTGTACATGGTGCATGGCCTGTGGCCACTATTTTACGAACAAGCGAGCCGTGATCTGAACAGGCAGATGCACAGCCTCGCGCTTCTCATGTAAGGTCCTAAATATTCAGTCAAAGAACCACGCATAGGTACAGACACAGTGCCTGCCAGGTGCCCAAAGGGGAGCCAAAGGTGGGAATAGCTTTTTGCAAGCTGCATTCCCCAGGGATGGAAAAGGTGCTGGGGTTTCCCAGCCACATCAGTCTGGGATGCGGTGGCAGTCTGGCCACCGCGAATCCTTCAGGGAGAGTTACCATTTAGCATGACATGCACACTAGTTGCTGTCCTCATGTCTTCATGTGTAAAATGCAAATCTGCTCTTAAAAGATAATGTTGGCAGTATTTGCCTTAATTAATCTGGTTCTTTATATTATAAATATGTATCTGTACCTTTAACTGCAAGAGGTAACAGCAAGTACTTAAAGTGCTTATAAAATGTGTTTCCTAAATTTTGTACATTGTTACGTATTGGTTACTGTAATTCCCTGTGAATTTGTATCTGAGGTGGTGATCTACATGAGTAAAATAACTGGTGAAGGCTGATGCCCTGTTTCAGCTGGAACATAAAATGAAGACTAAGTGGTGTCACATGTAAGCCCCCATATCATTCAGTAACCCACTGCTCATTGCAGGGAGCAGGAGGGCTCTCCAGAGACAGTTAGCCTTGAAGAAGTGGCTTCATAAATCCCACAGTTAGTATCTCAGGTCAATGAGCATGTCTCCTGGTACCAGGCTAGATCGGAGGAGAGGATTTCAGTGCAAGTCATCAGGATCAGGGAAACACAGAGTTGCTCCGCACTGGGAGATAGAGGGTCATGTGGGCAAGTTCCTATAAAGACTGATTTGAATCAAAGTTATTTCAGTTACTTGGAAACAAGTGCCATAGTTGCAAAGCATGAACTTAAACTTAAGAAGGAAAGCTTTTCTCATCAGCCATCTCTGGAGGAATTAGATTGATTCTCCTGCCTTTTTGGGCCCTTGAATCACTATTATAATTTTAAGCACAAGACAAACAGAGAGCATAGAAGATAAAACGCTGTAATCATTTCAGCCAGAATTTCATTACAATCCTCCTCTGACTCCTTTGCACACACCAGTGTTCTGTATGTATCCTTTTTCTGTTTTTTTAAACAAAAGTTTTTTATAACCAGTAAAAATAGTGATAACTTTAGTTCCACAGTCAGTGGAAACTATGCAGTAAGTTCCTAGCTGGCCTGAGCAAGGGATAAGCTTTCTGTAATAAACACCCAACGAAGGTCACTGCATGCCAGTCCCTGGGGGCACAGGCTAGCCCCAGCGGGTGCCTCAGGAGCATCCCAGCAAGGGGAGACTTGAAGACTGGGTCAGCTGGCAATCTTCAGTAATTTTGTCTCCAAAAACTACTGTCAGTGTTTGTACTCATCAAAGTCTTTAGCTCTAGTCTCTAGTTGCTGCGCGGCCTTCCTCCAACTTCAACTTCCTGCAACTCTGTGGAGCGCATTCCCCCATCCCCATCCACTTCCTCTTGTTAACCTTGTCATGGAAAATCTCTCTTGAAACCTCTCTCTCTCTCTTCCTTGCTGCTATCTGAAGTACACCAATCTTTCCTCCAACACAAATACAATCTGAGACAACAAACAGAGGGAGACTTATTACTGCTGACTGCATGTTTTAATCTTTTATAGCAATTTCCTTTGTAATCCTGATCGAGCTTTTCAGTATTCAGTAGATACAGGCTCTCCCCAACGGGTCTCTTGTAAAAGGGACTGCAAATCCTTGAGCTTTGTATTTCCCTCCTCACAATCCAAAGCAACAGGAATGCTTACGAGCGTCTAGTTGCATGATAGCCTGTTTGATCAAATCGGGATTTAAAACCTAACATCAAAGAAGCGTCTTTTATATCATTCTTTTGCAAGGCTGTGTACATTGTTAGAAGGCAGTTCCTCAGCCATCAGCCCACAATACCAGAATGGTTTTAGCATAATCTCAGGACCTTTTCTCAAACTCATTGGCAGCAGCACCGTTAGAGTTAAAGTGGTTTGGTTTTCTGTTTTAGCTTGAACATCTTTTTGCTGATTTCTGAGTATCTTGTTTTACAATAGCCTCCTTCAGGCAACAGAGTTCAGAGCAAAATTTAATCTTCAGAGAGCATAACAAAAGAAATCAGCCTTAGTTACCAAAAGATCATTAAGTAGTAGCAGCTGTTTTTTAAGACACTGAATTTTTTCAATGAAGCCAGAAAAAACTGAAGCATAGACTAAGACTTCATGCTGGTTATATTGCAGTGTATGAGGAAGTGCGACTGGAGGAAAAAGAGCAAAGAAACATTTAACATCAGAGTAGCCAGCATCCTGATCGTACAAGTCATCTGTCATAAACTCTGACAGCTGTGAAGACATCCGTGCCTCCACACCTCTGGGAAAAAGGGCTGCAGCAGGGAGCTCAGGCAGGGGGGAGGTCGGGAGCTGCTGGGATCCCCATCGGTTTCCAGGATAGGACTGGGGCCCTGTGGGGCAGTGCTGACACAGGCCAGGGCCCATGTGCCAGGCTGGGCCCTCCACTTAAAGAGAGGAGCACAGTTTTGTTGGGACTGACCAGTGGAAAGACCTTAATGGTGCCAAAGGGAGAAGGTAGGAAACAGGCTGGACTGGGAGGCATCAGCACCCTGAACATAGACTCTAAACAGCTTCATGCCGTAATTTCTCTGAAGGACGTGGCACGCAGCAGAGTTGATGCACAGTATTATGGGAACATATATCCAGTCTCCAGTGCTCACCTGATTTTAGTCCTCCACATGCTTTTTCAAAGGTTAACTTCAAGTACTCCACAATATTTTTTTACTGCCCATCTCATTTTTAGTTCTAATTTTAGGTGCAACGAACTTTTCAGAACATTTGCTTCATCATCAATGTCTATCATAAACTTTTAAGATAATTTTGGTTTGGGGAGCTGAGGCATGCTTCTGATTTATTACACATCAATTACACACAAGCTTTTGTGAGCTAGATGAGGCTGTTAGGAAGGGTTGTTTGCTGGGGAGTGTAATGAGCAGAGAAACTTTGCCATTCATCATTGCCCCCCCACCCTTCCCACAGTAAAATCATTAGCTCATTTTCTCATAATCAACCTGGCTGACCCTCAAATTGTTAACAAACCAAAAATAAAGCGTCCTTATATGCATTTGACAGTGGCATGCATATTAGCTTAAATGACTGCATTAGACATTTAGTATCCTGATAGCTGTCTCCTCTCTTCTCCCAACTCCCACTTTTTTTTTTTTTTAAAGGAAAAGCAGCTGTTCATCGCCCCCAAAGGCTGTATAGAAGTAATACTACCAAGTGCAGACTGCGATGCATTTTCTTCTGAGCAAAACCAGTTGCATACATCAGAGCTTAATGCCTCTCATCCCTGCTTTGCCCCCAAGCCTGTTCTCTCCCTGATGTGTTTTGGGGGAGGGGGAGTAGAAGAGGGAGTGAAGGTTTGTGTTGGCAAGAAAAGCAGCGGCGGTGCTGCGCAATCACACTTCACATACAAGGGCGCACACAAGCTTACGGGAACTCAACCAGCACAATGCAAGGCGTTCATCCCTTCACCTGCATTCCTGAGCTCAAGACCACCACAGCTATTAGACTTCTGGCTGAAGGACTAGCCTGGCAAACACTTCGCATAACCTTGCCAGCTAGGAGCAGTTCTGCAAGACTTGTGGGTTCAGGTCCTTCTTGCTGGAGGTGTGGATTTAAATAATGAAAAGTCACCTGACCCTTTCGAGGAGAGCTCACCTGCCACCCTTCCAAGGAAGGGTGAAGAGAGGCATTTAAAATGCTTCCATTAATTTTCACCGTCTGTAGTAAAGATGTTTACTTAAGCTGAAAAAAGTCTCAGCTATGATTTATGAGTTTCATTCAAAGCAGTCCTGTATCCTAGATTTGTCTGTAGTTCCCAGCTTTCTAAATCCAGTTGAGTGTGTACTTTACAATGGTGAGCTTTTCATCCACACTGCTTCTTTGTGCACTAAGAGCGTGACTGTGTTATGGACAGACAATAATCAATTAGTGAAACGGTATCTTGTGACTGAGAATATGAAGTGGGCTTTGCGGGAACTGACAACAGCTCTTTTAACTCACCCATTTCTGTATGTCTCTTAAACATCCCAAAATATCAAAGGTCTTTCATTAGAGCTTCAAACTCTCTCAAATCCATGCGGGCCACTGGATACCTTGGAAGACTATGAACTGATGTGAGCTGGCAGCAAATGGCGAGTTGCCAGAACGAAGAACAACCGACTGTTTTCAAAGCTTTGAAAATATTTGAAAAGGAAGGACAGAGAGAGAAGTGTTGCAGTTCCCTTCAGGACTGCTCAAATACTGCTCTTCCAAGTGTCAGCTGCAGGAGTCTGAAAGTCTTAGCAAGAGTTAAAACACAATCTGCCAGTTTCCCCCCCGCTTTAGCTTAGCGGCAGTGAATTTTCTGTCTCTTCATGTTGCATCTCGCCATAAAGAGGAAAATTTAAACAGGAGAAAGAATGTGCTTTGAATTATTGGAAATTAAAGGAAAGCAGGAATGCCAGCTCATTCTGGGATCCCAACCCTTTCTCGGCACAGCAATCCCAAGTTTTTATCCAGTCTTGTAATTTGGTTCAAGGGAGAAACCTTCATGTTAGAGCCGTGTTTTTAAACAAACGTCCTGTTGACAAAATCTAGAATTTTTACTGGTTTCCAGTTTCCCTGAAACACCAAAGGGAGATTCCACAGAAAGGCAAACGCCTGTCTCCCTGTAGGAAGCTTTTTTCTCTAGTAGCTCTCTTAACGAAATGTTTCTTGCCACAAAACACATAAAATTCCCCATATACTGCCCATTTATGCTTATATGTTAGGAAGTTTTAAATGGCTATGGATAAAAACCATGTTCTATGTAAGCAAGGATGTAACAAGATAAGAAGGAACTCAGACATGGCCTCAGTTGTGTGGAAGCATGAACTGGAGCCCGTCACTTGATCCTCAGAACAGGATTGATAGTGGCCTCCTAAAGAAAAGCTAAAAACTCTCTTGCCAAGTAATAAAAAGCTAAAATTAGAAAGGGGGGAGAATGACTGTAGGCAAGATGGTAACCACAGAAAATCTGTTTTTCAAGCCAACCTTAAGAAGCTAGGCTGTAACTCCTTGATAAATGCTGGCATGATGTGAAGTGGGTGTCTCTTGACTTACAATTTGTTTGGGCCCTGGGCCATTTTATCTAAGATTAGTCAATGACCAAGTTCTTCCCAAGCTCATACGTCGAGTATTCAGAATGAAAATCTAGTCCCACATCTTCATCTCCAACCTAAAACTGAAGGGGATGGCAACAGTACCTGTGCCAAGGTCTCTTGTGTGCTCAGAACTGTGGCAAGGCTGCGCTGGCTCCCGTGTTTTGTTTCTCTCCCAGAGTTGTGCTTTTATCGGGGTTAGATCTTGACTGCTCTTAGGTCGTCAGCTGGCTCTGGTCATCAAAAACACCTTGTCTTTCATCTCTTGTACATCTGGAGAGGCAATTGTAACTATTTTCTTAGATGTAGATTTCAGCATGATAATCCATGCCATTGTTGCCTGTAGATTGCAGTAACCCACATGAAAACTGCTCCTGAAGACCACACACGAATGCAGAAAGAAACTGAATGGCAACTGTAGCTCCAGGGAGCATCTTCTAATAGACCTCTAAAAATGCATTAGATTCTTATCTTCTGTGGTGTCTCAGCAACAGTGTAAGTCAGAAGAGATGTTTGTGCCAATAGCTCACAGGCTTAAGCATACTGAAGTCAGGTTTTAAGGAAAACAACCTCCTCTGTAAAGCTGTGCTAGAAGTAATGAGCCTGTTCCGTTGATTTCAATGTGATTTATACAGTCCATCTCACACTGAGGGAATAAAACTGATTTTAGTTACTGGGGCAAAAGCCAAGTTAATTCATACAGGTATTTGAAATATTCACAGAATCACAGAATCGTCTAGGTTGGAAAAGACCTTGAAGATCATCCAGTCCAACCATTAACCTAACACTGACAGTTCCCAACTACACCATATCCCTCAGCGCTATGTCAGCCTGACTCTTAAACACCTCCAGGGATGGGGACTCCAGCACCTCCCTGGGCAGCCCATTCCAACGCCTAACAACCCCTTCTGTAAAGAAACGCTTCCTAATATCTAGTCTAAACCTTCCCTGGCAAAATTTGTGGCATTCTATATAGGCACATACTATAGCTGCTTGTATATCAAACATCTGAACTCAGGGAAAATCTAGCAGAATGGTATGTGCATGAGGTCTCCAAAGAACAGACTGTTGCATTTGCTTTGTGACCTCCGTGCATCTGGTCAGCGAACAAATGGTATGGATATAGATCCACCCAGGGAGGAGATCAGATGTCACGAACTGGGTTGTTTATTCTGTCTAAGAGGGGAGCATTAGTAGCAGTCTTCAGTTACACAGAGAGAAAGAAGCCATAGCAGAGAAGAGAAAAAACTGCTCCATGAGTCTGTGGTAGATGGGAAGAGACTATCTAGGGTTATGTTTGGAATGGTAGAAGCTTTCTAATACGTAAGGTTAATGGAGCACTGCATGTAACTGTAGGTTATTATGCAACCCTCATCATTAGAGACTTTGGAAAACAGGTTGGAGTGGACAAGTACAGGTCTGGCTGGTGCAGCACTGGAGCCGAGGAACAGGGCACGCATCTCCTCAGGCCCCTGACAAACCTATTTTTCCCATACGTTTATGAGCAATTGGTTTGGTTTGCAAGTTGTGCAAGGCACAAATTGGAAGGAAGGAAAAAAAAGAAATCACAAGTGGGCATGAAAACACATTTTTAAATCAGATCACACAATTAAAACAGCACAAGATCTTTCCAAAGCAAGTACCCTTGTTTTGGCTCAACTCCTCCAACTTCACCATCTGGAAGTAAATCCCTGGAAGGACGTAGGAAGCCACACAGAAGCTGCGGTGGCACGCAGCATCTCGCATATGGACACACGGGTATCTTGTGGCTTGCTGCCCCAGGCAGAGATCCCCAGCACCTGTCCCTCAGGTACACCAGCACACACAGTGCACACTGTGTAGCCTGGGAGCTGTCTCTCCGTACTGCCTCTCATTTCTCAATGGCCAAGAGTAGTAGCCAAAAATTGAGTTCACTAGAGCATCCCAGCTTAGGTGTGGTGGAGGCATGAAAAAAAGGGAGGAAAAAAGTGTATGGGGGTGTAAAGGCTACCATAGTGAGGCTAGTGAAGGGGCTGAAAGGGATGCTTTATCATCCAGGCATGTGGGAGCAACAGTCAGAGTAATCCTCAGAGTCATCAGCCCTTGTTTCTGCATTCTCCCCCCTCTCCTCTCGGTATGACCTTCATCTTCAACTTTTGGAGAAGAAATTTAAGAAAACTGCATTTCAGCCAAAATTCTCTTTTCATCAGAACTGGGAGACCAACAGGATTTCCTATTTGAAGTTCAAAGGATAATGGAAAACAGAGCTGTGTAAATAGGCTTTCTGAGGACACTGCAGCCCACAGCATTTTACTCTCTTCTATCAGTTCCTCCACCCACGTGCCAAACAGGACCATTTTTGTTCCTATTTTCTAATGTTACTGTCCCAACATGATGAAAACGTGAAATCTTTAGCTTGCCAGTGGTTTTTCCTTTGGGTCCTCCCTTTCTTCTTTATAGTGTGGGCTGAAGAGAGTCAAGAGAATCTCCTCCACTGCTTCTAGTTCTCAAGGAGGATGTACTACTTAATAGAGAATTACTTAACTCTGCTGACAGCTGTGATGAAATCATCGTGGATAACCGACCTTCAACTGGTGTCAGGAAGTCATCAACCCAAGAAATCCATGCTATATCCAGGTCTGAAGCCAGGTGGACAAAGATCACAGAAACTGGAAGATAATGATGACACTGACCTCTTAGTAACCTTCCCTAAACAGCAGGTTAATAACATCAAGCGTGTCTTCAAGAACAGCCACCAGAAGTGTTCAGCCACCAACGCTTGCTTATTCTGGTGTGCTCACACAGAGGCACGCTGCACTACAGAGCTCGGTCAGAATAGCATGAGCAGTTAGCTATTGCTCTTGGATAGCTGATTTTAATCAGCAGCCAGTATCATCATTACCATTTGACACATGCGGTAGTGGAAATACTGAGAGGAAAAATCATCCCTCAAATTACACCATTTCTCCAGAAATATAAAACAGGTCTGAGCACCAGTTGCACAACTAATAACACCACCCACCCTACCTTGCCAGCCTTTGCTCAACACACTTAACCTAGCATGCTAATTGGCTGAGATGAAGAAAAAAAGAGACTTGGTTCTGTTTTCCTACCCCAACATGTTTCCCGATGTGGATCCATAGGCACTGGTGAATTACTCAAATGATGCCCTGTGTGGGTCACAATTTGAAACAATTTTGCTGGTCCAAACTTCACAGGCACACAAGAGAACTTTCTCATTATACCCAGGCATAGAAGTATCTCACTCGGTGCACACTTACTTGAACATCCCCAGCGTTTAAGACTAACTCCCATTCCCACAGCCTTCCTATTACAGTTATCAACTGCAGCGACTCTCAAAAACAGCAAAGGTGAAAGGGTGTTCTAGTTCAGCTTCCCTGTATTTGTGGAAGATGCATAATAGTCAAGGTGTCACTCAAGAACTTGAGCAATACTGGTCTTAGAGTATGTCAGCTCACCAACACCCAAGGTAATGTTAAGCAGACTAGCTTGGGAAGTAATATAGCTCTGTGCGGTGGCCTGTCAGTATAAACCACCTGGATCCACCATACTCCAAATCTAAACCCCAGAAATGAGCTTTCAATCAGCAAGATCAAGTGTAGGTGCCAACCTCATCTTGCATGTTCTGGTTATCCCAGCAGGAAGGTCCTTTTGTCTCTTAAATCCAGCCTAGTTCTAAAGTTCGACCTTTCAGGAAACATTTCTGATCTAGTCATACTATGGTGTCATTACAAGCGACTTGAAGAGTTATGTTCTTCTGTTAGAAGTGCTACATGCTACATTTAGGTGCAAAGTTTGTATAAGGCATAAATCACAAAAAAATAGGAACTAGAGAGCTGTGTTATGTGACATTATAATTCCTATTTACTCACATTTTATATTCCTGAATTCATTTCCTTCACATAATTGTTTTTTTTTTTTTCACCCGTATTGTAGAGGCATTTAATTTTCACTCCCCATGATTTTCTGCAATTGTTAAAATAGTGCAATTTTTCATGTCTGGGTAGATATAATGCAGTATCCAGTCTTGTTGATGGTTATATAATGTAGCAAGGGGAAATCGCTGTGCAGATCAGTTTAGCTTTACTCTCTTGCCCTCTGTATTAAGGTCAAAAATCAAACTGATTCAAGTGCTTTTGTGATTAGATCATTGCATCACTGAAACTCAAGAACTGGTGTCAATAAATTGAGGGGGTTTAGCACTAGTTGATTTAAAAATGCATGAATTATGAGGCTTCTCGCTTGGATAATATTTAATGAATTATTAATCCTCATATTTCACAAATCCCATGCTCTTCATTCCCTTATGCCTGCTTATATCTATATTCGCTGGTCACCATTTTCCCTGTAAATTAAGGATAAATTAGCTATAAATTAGGTAACAAATTTTAGCCATCCCACATTTTCTTTTCTGTTTGACACAGATCATTTGTAGATCTAAATGCCAGAGAAGACAATTATATTCATGTAATATGACCTCCTGCAGAATACAGTCACAGTCTCATCCAGTAGTTTCTAGATTAACTCCTTAACTGCTATTTAAAGCTCCAATGAGAAACTGGTACATTTATTTTAGAAAGAAATGTAGCCTTAACTTAAAAGCTTCAAGGGACAGAGAAGGCACAACATCTTTATGCAAGTTTTTTCCAAAGCATTACTTATACACTGAATAAATATACTATCCAAATGAAGAGACAGCTGAATGCAGAGCAAAAGGACCCCATTGTAAGCCATAGAGCCCAGCTAACAACAGAGTGTCCTTGTCCTGGGGCCTCCTTTACATCTGCCTTCAAGTTTCACTGTGTTTTACTCAGCCACCACACTTGCAGCAGGGTGGCAGTGATGCTAATAGGGAGCAGAGCAAATCCTTAGGGTGTGTTGTGGGGTTCAGAGCCTCAATTTACCTTGGGCATGAATGCAATCTCTCTTTCAAATCTGCTTTGGACAACAGGGTTAAAATTCTCTCTCATGGGTGCCTTAGCTTCAAAAAAGCACGTTAAACCCACATTTAAACAACAGGCCCACACGGGGTTTGGTTTGTGATGGTATCATATTTATTACAAACTACCAGCAACCCTGGCTTGGGAAGAAGCTGTTCTGCGAATGGCAAACCACCCAGAGTCTGGGCGGGTGTAATCCTGGTCTTGCCTCTCCCATTAGTTTCCACGTGGAAGCTTGCTTTGTTTCTATGTATAAACACAGTGCACCTTAAGTACAAAACGTACAGGAAATCCTTAAACTATACCACAGTTTTCACATGTGCAACATTTTATCCCAGCAATAATGGAAATGTCTCACTAATAAGGAGCTTTGATGTGTTACATTGCCAGTTAGCCATCTGAGTTAACTGCACATTTTTTCTCCTCTAGTGACGTTTGCAGCTTGCTTACAGGTGTTAACCCAAGGCACAGCTGAAGCAACTGCTGCTTAGGCCAGTGAAAAATGACATCCCACAATAACCACATAGCTATAAATCATGGTGTCGAGTATCATTATAACTGCTTACACATCTTGTTCCAAAGTTAAAATAGAGAAAACTTTGACACAGAGTTAATCAGATACAATTTTGCATGTATGCAAGTCTAAAAGATTTAAGATTTTAGTGCAGAAAATTCTGATAATACCATGTATGAGTGTCCTTACTTAGGAATAGCTCTAACTCATACCTTTTCTCAAATTTTCATTCATTCTTGAAATAGGAAAAAAAAAAAATCACTTTAGGACTGTTTTCACTTGTTGGATGTTCAGGATTTAGATCTCTCTGCCAGGGGCATGAGCTTTGGGGAAGAGAAGCAACTGCACAACAGCCCATAATAATATATAGCAGATTAAGCCAGAAGTGAAGCCAACTACTGTACTATACCTGTGATAGGAGCAAGAGAGAGTAAGCAGAAGGCACAATTTACCAATCTGGAGTTTGGCAAGACATAGTTAAATTCACCTCCTGTCTAGGAAGTGCTACAGGGGTTTCTTGTCTGGGAACAATTTAGAACTCTCTGTCATCTGGCGGTGGCAGAAAGGTGCCAGCAGGATGGAGGTGGTGGCAGTGCTCCCAGAGCAATCCAGTGAGCCATTGACAAGCTCCTAGGCATCCAACTTCTGCTTTCTTGAGTCTCATCCTGATAATCACTTGATCACAAGTCAGCTGAGTTCGTGATCTGAGGAGGTACATTTCTGCCAGGGAAAAAAACCTCCAAGGAGATATATTTCTATCCCAGCTAACCCCAGAAGGGGAAACAACCCATCTGACATCCCACCTTTTGGTCCTTTCAGGGCTGCGAGTAGTCTAACACGGTATCCCCCCACCTACTTTTTCTACTGGGAATCTTGCCCAGCTTTGCAGAAGATTGTACTCCCCTGCAGTGGGTGTATTCATCTATTCATTCACCTTGCATTCACAAACTCCTCAGATACAGATGCTATATAAAATAAAGTATGAACCTCTAGAACTGGCTAAAAGTAAAAAAATATTTTCCATGAAAGAAAATGACATAACTAAGAGTACTTTTGTTGCTGCAGAAATGTTTGTTGTGCTCATAACAATGCCTTCCACAGTCTTTCGGTACTCCCATATTGATAGAGGTGGCAGGAATATGCCAAAGTTGCCCATAAAGCAAAACAAAAAAAAAATCTCAAACTCTTTCAGTACCTGGTTTCCAATTTGTGCCCCATATGTGGCAAGAAATAAATGTACATACATTGCTTGCATCTGAAAAAGTCAAACGGTGGAGGACTGAATTATAACTTGAATGCATATTGGTGGGATGAGATGCTGATCCATTTGCACAGTAATGTGCTATATTTAAGTCACGCATCATGGCATCTTCAAAGAGGCCAGTCATAATTATGATGGATTAGACTGCAGAGTCAGTCCTAGATGCAGTAATTGTTTCACAGATGCTGCTGATGTGACTTGAATTTCTAATGAATTATAGCTGAAAAGAAATATGTGGAGCTTCTAAATGGTCTGGATAAAATACAGCTATGGGAAAGAGAAAAAAGGCTAACTGCTATGCTTAGGGAAAGGTAGATTTACTTTGAGAGGCAGACAGTTTGCTCCACAACAATTATGAAGGTGACCACAGAGACTTTGTAAGATGCAATCAGGTCTGCTTAGTAGTAGCATCAAGAATATCTTCACAGTATCCCAGTTAAAATCAGTAATAAAGGTATTGTTGCCATTTGTCTTTTGCCAGTTTTAAGTTACAAATAATTGCTGTGATTTGTAGCTACTTGAGCAAGATTTGTACTCAGGTGTGACTTGAGGATTGTGAGTAACTGAGCGTAGACAAGAGAAAGAAGTATAACGCAAAGTCACCACAATCCTAGACGCATTTCAAAAAATGCAAATCTGGCACTTTTAGTCGATGAATTAACTTTGTATTTTAAAGAACCAAATGATTCCTGCGTCCTTTGCAATGTCTAACACCAGTGCCTTTTACACTGGAGGTGATGAGAATTTGGGGAACTGGTTGACTCATACGCATGAGGTCTTTGAGAATACCATGAATAATAATCCATGTCACACAGTGAAAATAACCTTGCAGTTTTTGAGGATGTCATGAAACTAAGACTCTTTTCTGAAGCACAGATGTGCTCCTTGGAGGGGTTTGCAAGCTAAGTTTAGAGAAGTCAGGCAGCCCCCACTTCTAAACAAAAAGGTGTTTTTACCTATGGGTAAGGAGTTGAGAAGAAAGATTGTCTGGAAACTCTCAGAAGGAATTTAGTTGCAACCTACACAGTACACCAGAACACAAGAAGCAAGGCAGACTTTGAGGGCCAGAGGAAGTTTCTCACGGCTCAATCACACACACTAAAACTTTTTTTAAAGAAATAAATATTTTAGAAGCAGCTTGACAGCATAGTGTTAATTACTATGGTGCCTTTTATTTCATTTCATACTTGCGAAATACAGCAGCCTACACACTCATGTCTGAGTTGTGGTTCAGCTGCAATTTCTAGGTATGAAAGGTGTGAAGGCAAAGAATGGTTTCCAAATTAGGCTGACATTTTATTTTTGAGACACTCTGGGAGCATCATTCTGCTGCCTGGCCTAGAATGACACATCAGAGGAATCCTTTTCACGCTGCCTTCTGTTAAGCATGGAATATCATCTCC
The DNA here is from genome assembly GCF_031877795.1 of Strix aluco. Lineage (NCBI taxonomy): Eukaryota > Metazoa > Chordata > Aves > Strigiformes > Strigidae > Strix > Strix aluco. The sequence continues at coordinate 57,445,260 of NC_133934.1, forward strand.
CTGGGAAAGCTGCAAAGGCTCATGTCTTGTGGTACTTTAAAGCTAGGTTGGGAAATGTACTGAAATATATGTAGAAGGGAAGAAGCCTATCTTACCTTGTCAAGAAAATAGGTAAGATGGACAAACATTCTTTTCTATCTCCCTATTCTTAGCTTTCCGTTAAAAAACTCTTTTTTCAAGTACTGTTACTTGTAGAGAGAGAACTTCTCTACTTCTGTCATACAAAACATAAATCGAGTACAGAAAGAAAGGAAAAAAAACTTCAGGAGGTCAAAAGTAAATTTTAGATTTACCAAGCTTGGCATAAGGAAGAAGTGGATACAAGTCATCATTTAGGTTTTTGCCAGTCAAAATGTATGTTTGAATTGTCCTGATACTGAAATCAGAGCTACAGGCAGAGGGGATTCTGCTGGATGTGATTAATCTCATTAATTAATATTACTTTTAAAAGCATTTTAGAATCATACTACTCAACTGAGCAAGGCACTGAAAACTGTATAAATTAGATGTTCCTTAACATTTTTAAAAAAAAAGGTTAGTGTATCATAAATACATAAGCAGAGCAGCCATGATGGGAGAAATTTTTCAGTTCATCCTATGTAGTGGCAATAGCAGCCACGTGTAGTGCTTCTCCTGACTTTGCAGTCCAACCAGGGATGACCTGGTAATGGAGAACCCTTCAGATTGCCCTTTATGCAAACTAAAAATAAAAGCATTAGGACAAAGACATGCATAAATCCAAATTTTCTCTGGGCAATCTCATATCTGTAAGACCCTCTGTCAGTCTGTCTTCTGTCATTTGTGACTGGTTGAGAACCATAAAGCCAACAAAGAATAAATTACAAGCAGAGTCAAACAAGGGCTTTATCTCTTAACTGGGATTGTGTATCCTGGGAAGACCCATGTGAACAGGATTAGCTTGTCATTATATGGAATTTGTTCACCGCACATTGTCAGTACTTTTATCCAACAAAAAACTTCATTTTATAACAAAATATAAAGAGTATATGAGAAAATGGGATTTTCCATCCAAACAAAGAAGAAAAAAATCCTAGCTCCACAGCTGTGGAGCTCAGTTCAAAACCCAAATGCATAGTTTAAGCCATGCTTGTTGTGTATTTGTAAATTTTTAAGGATATTAATACCTGAAAAAATACCTCTTGCATCAAACCTTTCAGAAATCTCTCGATTTGTTTCTGTCAACATTACCAAGATGTTGATGAACTGTAAGAGTTCCTATGGACAGCAATCAAGTGTGGCTTTGTCTCACATGTGTATCGTGCCACTTGCATGGTCTTTAGGAATGCCAGTTTTAAAAGACCTTGTCAGACAGCTGAAGACAGAAAAAAGGAGGTTTTTCCCTCTAATTGGCAAACTTGGTGGCAATAATCCTTCAAGTCACACAAAAGAAGTTTGGCACACTTAATCAAATAACAGGATTAGCACCAGGTCTGGGAACCATGGTTTCGGCATGATTTTCTGCCTTACCAAGGAGAAAAAGTGATGACAGAGGAGTCTATACAAATCATTCAAAAGCTGGGAATATTTTGTGCACTATTAGGAGAGGTTTTTTTGGTAAAATATCTGCTTGTGTGTTAAATGTGGGTAAGGAGCCACTCCGTATTTTCACTCTTTTCATCTTGAAGAACAAACCTTCAAGAAAAAGGGAGACATGGGGCTGCAAAACGTCATAGGATAGTGAAACACCCCTCAGGTGCGCCTGCAAGCTCATGCTGTGCGTGGGAGCTGGTCAGGAGAATGGGTGCTTGAAAGCTGCAGAAATTGTCAGTAATCGGCCGTCCATCGATGGAAATTAAAATTGACTTACATTCTCTCCCGTTCCTTCTCTCTTTCAGATACGTTCAGAGGGTAGCCTTGTGGATGGCCCCGGAGCAGGCCAGATGGAACAGGACAGAACCAACCATGTTGACGGCAATAGATTGAGTCCATTTCTAATACCGCAGTCTTCTCACGTTTGCCAGGCAGAGCCTTCCGCGGTGAAGCTACAGAATGGAAGTCCAGCAACAGAGAGGCCTGAAGTTGAAGTAAACGGAGACCACAAGCAGCTATTCATTAAAAGCAACTATGGAGTGCCCCACCTGAAGGGAAGTCCAAACAACCGCATTAGCCCCGACCTTTTACAAGAAAAGAAAGTATATTCCAAATATATGCAAAATGGTGGGATAAAACGCACTTTTAGTGAGCCCGCTCTGTATGGACTTCATGAGAGCAAGAAAGTGAAACAAGACAAAGAGGTAAATGGAGAAAAAGCTGAGCCAGAGGATAATAATGAAAAACCAAGCATCTCCAATTGTTACAGTGAGAAGAAACCTGAGAGTTTTACAGGACAAGAAAATGAAGCTTCAGATTTGATACAGTCTACAAGATACAACAGTGGTGGTTCAGAAAACCGTCATAACCTCCTGATGCAGGATGAGCAGGAGCAGGAAAACATTCATTGCCACAACAGGGACATTGTCTTACTACTTAAGAACAAGGCAGTGCCAATGCCTAATGGTGCTACAGTTTCTGCCTCTTCCATGGAAAGCATGCATGGTGAACTCCTGGAGAAAACACTGTCTCAATATTATCCAGAACATGTTTCCATAGCAATGCAGAAGAACACATCTCATATCAATGCCATTGCCAGTCAGGCTACTAATGAGTTGTCCTATGAGACAACGCATTCATCCCATACCTCAGGGCAGATCACTTCCCCACAGACCTCAAACTCTGAGCTGCCTCAAGTGCCAGCTGTAGTGGTTACTGAGGTCTACAATGCAGAAGACTCCAGTAAACCACCTGTATTGCCAGGTAGCTGTTCACTTCAGAAACCGGAACTACAGCTACAGCAACAGATTCCAAGCTATGATCCACACCAGTTACCCGTAGGAAACAGTACTGTTCGTGGAAGCGTAGGGCAGGTTCCCAACCAAGACCTCTCTCTAAGTTCCAGCAGTAACCTGCAAGCTCAGAGCACCGCTCTGGAAAGGTTTTCTGAGCAAGCAGAAAAAAATGGTGCTTTTTTTAAACAGAACTCAACGTTTCACAAAGATTCCTCCACTCCTCCTGCTCCAGAAATGAACAGCGCGCTGTCCGTCGTGGTGCGAGAAGGACACCATTCCTATGACAACAGATGTGATGAAACTCTTCCTGGGGAGATAAAGAACGAAGGACAACAGCAGGGACCAATGTCAGAAAGTCCCAGCCTCAGCCAACAACAACTTCACCCTCAGCAGAGACTTCCGCAGCAGACACAAATGTCACAACAAGATGTCAGTGAAAGCAACCTGCAAGCTGCAGTGGCCGCCTCAATTCAGCAGTGCCCAGAAGAAATGACGCCGGCGTCAGAGCCTCCCCTCCAAAACCTGCAAACGCGTGGAAGTGAGGGTGAGTTGCAGCAACACTATCAGCGTTTCCCAGGACAGAGAGAACCCAAGATTCCTTCCGACAAAGCAAAGGACCAAGTGAAAGAGCCTGTGCAACAGGCTCAACATTATTCAAAACCAGCCTGGATAGAACTGGTTTCCACCCAGTTCCGCCAGGGAGAGCCTCCCCAAAAGCCCAGCGAAGCATTATTGCGATCAATTCTTCAGTTCCAGGCACACACAGCCGAAACAGCCTATACAAAACAGTATGCTGGAAGTCCTGATGCATTAAAGGGGCCTTCAGGACAGCCCCAGAGCCAGAAGATAATGCAACAGGAACAAATTCCTCCGCTGTACAAAAGCGAGACCTCCCAGCTGCAGCCGCATCCCACAGCTGACCAGCAGCTGCCGTTCCAGAAACACTCACCGCAGCCACAGCTCACGAAGATGGATTCCCTGCTCAAATCCCAAGTGCAGCAACACCCTCCGCAGCAGCTCCATTTCCAGCAAAGAGCAGAACAAGCCGAGCAGCCTTTAGGGGCCCCACTGAAACAGCAGCACTTGAATCCCCAGCCAGGGGAAAACGAGCAATTCTTGCATTCACACATTTTGCAACAGATGCTTCAAAAACAGACACATCAGGTGCAACTGCCATGCAGTTCACAGCTAACCCCAAACCAGCAACAGGCTCTGCAAATGAAAAATAAAGACCTGCCTCAAACTATTTCCCACTCCCAAAGCAATGCTGAGCAGCCACAAGACAGGACGTCCTTCAATCAGCTTAAAGTAGATGATTGTTTTCAAACTGGGAACAAGTACATGAAATCAGCTGCATTCTCACTGCATAACCCTCAGCTAGGCCTAGAGCAGGTACAGAGCATGAACAACAAAGCTCCCCTTTACACTCGGAAAGCAAACGCTGGTCTGCAGCATCCCTGCCCAAACAACGTGCACTTGATTTCTGAGAAGAAAGAAAACGCCGCAAATATCGAACGCTTTGGAGCCAACAAAATGCAGGACTTGCAACATGTGCAGTATTTTTCAAATAACTTGACCACAAAGCAAGATGTGAATCACTGTTTCCAAGAACAAGAGCAACAGGCGCAACAAGCTTCAGTTATACAGCTACCACCACTCCAGCAAACACAATGCTACGGTGGTAGCCTGAACCAAGATCTCCCGAGCCAACAAGCTACACAGATTCCTCAGCGGTACTTACCACACAGCCAGCAAACTGCTCCACACTCCCAAGACCAGAGAGGCTGTCATTTGCAGTCCCAAACCCCGAAGGATTTTCAAAAGCATGCTGCTTTAAGGTGGCATCTCTTGCAAAAACAGGAGCAACAAGCATACCAGCAACCCAAAACCGAGATTGGTGCCAGTGCAGCACGCAAGCCTATAAAAATTGAGGCTGGCACAAAGTCTAATGTCTGCATGCGTCCATCAGCTGGACAGCTGGAAAACAAAATGTGGAAAAAAACAATTAAACAAGAGAATCAGCACTTTGGCTGCGAGAACATGCAACAAAAGAGCATCATCGAGACAATGGAACAGCAGCTAAAACAGATACAGGTCAAATCACTGTTTGATCACAAGACTTTTACTATCAAATCACCTAAACATGTGAAGGTTGAAACAGCGGGCCCTATTACCATCCTATCAAGAAATACCAGTGCTGCAGATTTTGACACTCAGACCCCAATCTTAGATCAGCAAGCAAACTCGTCTGCTGAAAAAACCCCGACCAAAAGAACAGCTGGAACTGTTCTCAACAATTTTTTAGACTCACCTTCCAAGTTATTGGATACTCCTGTAAAAAATTTATTGGACACACCTGCCAAAACCCAGTATGATTTCCCATCTTGCAGCTGTGTTGGTAAGTGCTGAGATGTACTAAAAATGTACTAGTTCACAGGAAGGAAATGAGCCTTCAAGTTGGGATCACGGGGTTAGTTGGATGTTTTTCTTGGAGAATTTTTTGGGTTGGTTTTTTTAGAACAGTAATTAGTAAAGACTTATAAAATTGCAATTTTATACATTATACCTACTCTGCTTATCCAATCCTACACACAGGCACTTTCTCAATATTTCATAAAGCAATTACCTATTTGCTTTTTCAGTCAGAATGCTTATGGCCAGTAATGTATCCCCTCACATTCATTCTCCTTGAGCAGCAGACATGTAATGACAACATGCTGATAAAAAATAGGTCATAACTTTATAATCTAATTTATTTGTCAAGGTTAGATACAGCATTTATAAAATATGTCCTGGGTCCAAAACTTGAGATCCTTATGCCATTTTTTGCTCTAACAGTGAAATTGCTGAAGTTTTCCTGAGTAAAGTCTAAGCAAAGAAGGAATGACAGGTTATTCCTCACTTGTTGCAAGAGTTTATCCTCCCTTTCACGCACTTGTCTCCTGCAAGGCTAAAGAGATCAGCACTTTCTTAGAGAAGCAACGCAAGCAGCACAAAAAAGCAGCAAGGGGGACCCTCAGTGTTTCTTCATGGCATACCCGATCTCCAAAAGCCGGAAGCATAGAGCAGAGGGAAGCAAAGCAGTGACAGGCATGGCCCTATAGCCTAGACTTCCATACAGCACTGACACTGCACATAGCCACATCTAACAGGCACTTTCAGACTCTACTGGATAAACTATTCAGGCTGAGACCAAAAGGTGCAGCACCAAAAATGGAAAAAAAAAAAAAAAAAAATCCTTGTTATAGTCTCACTTACTGGGATTTCGTACCAAGTATAGGAGAGGAAAGTTGAACCAATGCTCCTCCAGAACCGCAAAATGGACCTTTCTGCCTTTTCGAACACTCGGGGCTATGTCTTGGAGATGATCCACAGGAACGAGGAGGTGGTGAATTTCCAAAGCACCCAGGAAGAAAACTGGAAGCCAGTTCCTTGCTGTTCCTTGTGGTTTTATAAGAAATAACCTACAAAATGTAGTTTTTTGAGAACACTGAAGTTGTTTGGGGTTTTTTTTCTGGAGACGGTTTCTCCAATGTAGTTGGCACAAGTTTTTCTGGCAATCATTTCATTTTTCTCACTATTTTTTTAGGCAGTATTGCAACCACTAACTAAGCAAAAGAGCTTATTCTCCACTTGCATTTTAATTCTTCGGTCTTAGCAGACCCTCTAGGAAATAAAGGAACATGAAAGTTAGTTCCTGTCTTCTTTGAAGAATCCAGTGCCACAGTGTAAATCAATAGGGGTTATTGCTCTTTCCTACCAATACTTGTCCTTAGGAAGATTAAAATAAACCATTCCCCCGTTGACTCATTCAGGTTTATAGCATGCCTTCATCATGCTTCTGGAGGCTCTACATCAAGAGCAGCATCACCTCATCCAGCCTTTGGATTTAGCGTGGCAGAAAGCATAAAGTCAGCCCTCAGACAAGTCAGCACAGCTCCACCATCTCCTCCTGAACCCAAGCAGAGCCTGGCCATTTCTTTCTCACTGCTGGAGCCTGCCTCCTGGTATCAAACCAAACATATAGAATATATTGTGAATGCTGACATGGTCCTACCTACACACAGAAAACTTGAGGCTACATTCTTAGCATACAAGCATTTTGACTAAGCCTTGTGCAGGATTTCTTTCAGCAAATTTGCTTTTTTTCATTTCACAGAGTCTTTCTGTGGGTGGCAGAAATTCTCTATGTAACCTTACTGGCCACTTTCTTAAGCTGTAGGTTCCTACACTGTAACACGTCTGCTGAAAAACAAATACGGTACAGCTCACTAATGTCAATATTTACCATTGTTATCCCACTTATCCTCCTTTCTAGATACTGGGAGAGAGGAGGAAGTGGGAGAAGGAGAAACACTGTTCAGTGATAACAGGAAAATGCCTTTTGAATTTCAGTGTAGAGCCCAAGATGTGAAACAACTGTTCATGCTAGCAAAAGGCACACAGTCCGTATCATGGCTATCTGCAGGATTAGCCACATGCTTTGCATGTTTTGTACAAATTGCGTGGGCACACTTTAGACAGAAGTGTTTGAAAACTCTGACCCCAGACCCATATAGCAGTATTCTAACGAGCTAGATGTAAGCTTTGCAATGTGACTTTTTACATTAAAGAATTAAGCTTCAAAGTAATAACCTTTATTTTGTTTTAAACAGAGCAAATTATTGAAAAAGATGAAGGTCCTTTCTATACCCATCTAGGAGCCGGTCCTAATGTGGCAGCTATTAGAGAAATCATGGAAGAAAGGTAATTAGTGCAAAGGCACAGGGCAGATTAACGTTTATCCTTTTGTGGATGTCAGAATTTTTCCAGCTTTTGCACATAAAGAAATAAACAATTGCAAATCAAGTAATTACTTGTAGGCTTAGCTACTCCAGTATTGCCAACATTACGCACTGTGCTATTCACCAGAGAGTCACAATATTTGACAGGGCTAATAGTCTGCTGGCTGGCACAGGCTGCGCACTTTGAGACAGACGCCAGCAAACCCAAGCAGGAACAAGTATTCACCAGCCTGCCAAGCAAGACAGTTGGCAATGGCTGCAAAAGCAGGCATGGACCTGGTGTTCCCTCTGGGTAGAAGAATGCCGAGGTAGAAGGAAGATGAAGAGCAAAATACCAAACTCCAAACTTAGCTCCCCTTCGGCCCCCCAAATTACTAAGTATACAGTACAACCCTAAAGGGCTAAATCTAACTCGGCCACATCAGAGGAGTGCCACAAAGTTGTTGGATAGGATTTCAGCCCAAGAATCGATAAGCAGTTTTGTGAAAAAACATCCCCCTTCCTTGGAGTATTGCATAAAACCAGCCTTATCTTGACTGTGGACAATCCCTGTGTCATGTTGCATCCCGTGATATATTTATTACATCAAAGCCATCCAAACCAGGAATTTTGAACAGCACAGAATGGATGCATGATCTGTGCTGTGTAAAAATACGCGTAAGTGCAAAACCCACCAGCCTTTCTAAGGTATTTAAATTAAAAATTCTCACAAAAATGACTTCTGCACTGTGAATTCTGCATTACTTGTAGCTTTTGGTGTGCATAGATATTAATGGCCAGACTTTTAGAGGTATGTGGGAATTCAGTTCCCCTCTGAACAAACAAGCAAATGAAAAGCTCCCCGGTAAGTCGGGGACAGATGAGAATTTGATTTGTTAATACCTTAAAAATCTGGACCACAGAACTGCAGAGAGGCTCCAGCCAGCTGCAGAATCGAAAGCAAATGGGCATTATTGCAGTGCTGTGTCTGAGCTAAGGAGTGGCATTTCTTAGCAAGGTCTGTTAGTTTGTGCTCATGACTGCATGACCATGGGCCAATTAGGGCATATTAAACGCTTTATATTACCTCTAAGTCCTAAGGTCCTTTCTCTTTCTTAGCACAGTGACTCCTGTGCAGGGCTTGCCCCCATACTTGTTTTCAGCTTTATGAGCAGCTCAAATGCATGTAAGCTACATAAATCAGCTCCTTCCTGCAAAGGGGGAGTGAACGCTGACCCTCCTGAGAAGTTTCTTACAATTTGTTAACTCCAGAGCTTTCATTGACTGGTTAATTCTTCAGTATTTACAAGTAACAAATAAAAGAGGAAAGTCATTCATGTCATGATTTCAATTATTAGAGGTGAAACTTTTTTCATTTCTTTACTTTGGAATGTAATTTTTCATCCTTAGTATTGACTTCACCTTTTTTTTTTTTCTTCATTTAATTTCATTTCATGTTGGCAGAAGGAAATCCTGAGAGATTATAGATAACATGCATCTACTCAGCCAGGTTCAGCAGAGTGTAGCAGCAGCCACTTGAACAATGGCTAGTTTTCAACTGTTCATATGGTATGAACTGTGCAATTCCCTGACTGAAGAACTCCAGAACCCCTCCTCATTAGTTAATTTTGTATCCCTAAGTAAAAAAAAAAAAACCACTTAACTATAAAGATACTCCCCAGCACATGTGTGCAGTTGGTGACACTAATCACAATTGAAGCACTTTTAAACTGGCTTCTCATGAGTAAGGATTGACTTTTGAGGTATCAGCACTGCAAAACAAACCAGGACTTGGATTTAGACTTGCAGTTAATATTTTAGCGACACCAGAACAAATTTCTTGCAGAATCCATGGTGGATATGTACATTTTACCTCTTCCTTCTCCCAATCCCTACTGCATACTCAGTGAGTTTTGCTCTTGTTTTAAAGCCAATCAGCTCTGGCCTGAAAGCAAGCATGACAAACATCAGGCACAAATTCCTTTGTGACAGTTGAAAAGATTTGAGACAAAGTCCATTTCATTTCCAGTGTGTAATGTACAACATATTTCTGTAGCAGCATCTGCACAGTTGTCCTGCAATCCAGATTAGCAAATTGATAGAAAATGTTAAGATTAAAAAATGTTTTTTTAATGTGGTTAATTAAAGAAACAAAATGTATACTAACATCCAAGCCTAAGCAGGAAAAAGTGACCTAATATTTGCCTGCAGAACATGTGTAGTACAACTTGATTTTATTTGTATAATTTCCTGTGACACTGAAATTTCACAATGAGATCACATCTAAAAATAAGTATTTTTCATTTCCTTTACAGGACAGAAGTTTAAATACAAATATTTTCTCTTAAATATGTCACCAACATTTTAGTGCAAAAACAGGAGGGATGAAAGGTCAAAAGTTCTCAAGGCATCATTAAATGGCTGCATAACAGGAAGGAACTATCTTGATTGCTCTATAGGTAACAGACAAAGAACAAGAAGATTGTGATTTAGTCCCCACACTTGGTTATCTAAAAATTAAAAAAGATAATGCCAAAGAGAGCGGCAGAATTCAAGAAACAGTGATGGAAGTGCAATTTGCCCAGTCCCCAAAATGCAGCTGAGTCAACATGGTAGCTGGACCTGTAATGTTGCAGACAGGGCGGTTTCTAAGGCAGGGCCTCGCCAGAGACCTGGTGTGCTCTGGGGCTTAGCAGGTGGGCACCCCCAGCTGCAGCAGCCCGGGGAGAGGCCTGGCCAGAGAACATGTCTGGAAATGGCTTAACAGGTCTGACACTTTTTATTGATTCAAGATTTGCTTCGCTTCGCATTTGCCACATATTTCCACCTGGTCCATCAGAGGACATGGAAAGTGGATCCCATTTGCTCTGGGTAACAGCACTACTTGCACATGGGGCTAGATTCTGCCTTAACGGCATAATCACCTTGATTAAATGCTTCAGCAAGAGCCAAGCTTGCCTACCTCAATCACAAAAAGATGCACACAAGCGGCATCATTTGAGGGCACCTTGTGATCCTAATTCAGTACAGAAGTCAAGCAGAAGTAAATAAGTAACAATTTATGAGCAGATGATAAAGGAAATAGATGTGATGCAAATTAATCATGACTTAACTGATTCACATTGTATCTTAGCCAGAAACAAGCACAGAAAATTAATAGAGTGGCTACTGCATGCCAGCTGTTCCATGACAATTATATACATTTCAGAGTAATAACTTTAACCCAGAAATGAAAGAAAAATGTAAAATCCCTCCCCAAAATAGAAAGAGTTCAAGTCCACTTTTCAAAATGTCATCTAAAATAAATTCTCTACAGAAACAGTTAAAATGTTTACGAACATTAATGTGATATGGATAATTTTTACTCATCTGTGATGTATTAAAGACATTTGCCTCTCTTAACATATCAATCCACCACTATAATAAAATCTGCAAGATGAACTGCATTGCACATCCCTCCCCATAATTCACAGTATTTACTTTTTAAGATAAGACTGGCAAATGTGCTCCATCTTTTCAGCATTCATGCAGAACCCATTCAATCTGCTTATTGTACATATTTTTGTTTGTTTAAGATTTGGACAGAAGGGTAAAGCTATAAGGATTGAGAGGGTTGTCTACACTGGGAAAGAAGGCAAAAGTTCTCAAGGATGTCCAATTGCAAAATGGGTAAGTGATGTACACAAATGTTAAGACTAATGTAGTTCAGTATGATGGTTCACGTAAGCAGACAGCAGTGACACGTCCTTTTGTTAGTTGACACTATGAAACTTAAAATAGCTCAACGGCAGCAGTACCACAGGACGCCTGTAGCCTGCTCCCACCTCTGCCTCTCACACTCCCTTTACTTGTTGCGTGGAGAAGAGCAAGAATAAAATTTGGCTTAAAGGTATGAAAACCTGAGAAGGAAGGCAGTTTCAGTTAAATCTAAGATTCACAACAGCAGACATTCTCATTGCTGTTTAATTTTAGCTTACAAATAAGTCCAGTAAGTGCACCACTGTGATGTTTTTTAAAATGCACTCTCGGCTCCAGAGGTATTAGGACACCCTCTTAGCAAACACTGTTGTACTTTGGCACAAATTACCCAGTGGTTTGGGTAGGCTGGGGAAGGACAGCACGAGGAAAACCTGACATGATTATAGACTTTATGCATGCCAGACTGCACCTTTTTTTCAGAAATACCCACAGTAGCACAAGCACCAAGAAGCAAGGACACTCTTTTATTTGAGAACATCTACTGCTTTCCTCTCATCACTGTAATGTTTGTGTGCAGTAAGGGCAGGTCACAAAACTGAGTGGCTGATTACAAGTTTAGCTGCTTATGTTCGGGAGGGAGAGAGCTCCCACGTGCAGTTTCTTAGTCCCTTCCTTAGCTGCCTGCCTTTCCCTGCATGGCTCCTGCCCTAAGCACAGGTGTCCCCCATCCAGCTCTGTGAGGGGAGGCATCTCACTACTCACTTCCTTTTGACCACTAATCAAACTGGGCCACATGTACCATAGCACAGATTCAGGAGAATATTCCCGCTGAATCAGAGCACAGAGGATACCTTTACAAAGCTGGTTTCCACCAGCATGGCTTTCCATGCCATCAGTCAAGCTTAGCCTTTTAGAGTCAGCTTTGTTAAACAGAAGGGGTAGCTCTGGCCCGTATCACTAAATGAGAAAAATGGACCGAGTTGCCAGAAACAAGAGGAAGACCGAAGCAGAAGTAACCTCCCTACACTCACACTAATGCTGAGGTTTCCTTTTCTCTTGCTCTTCACATTAAGAAATGCATTGTTTGTGTTGGGGCTCTGGGGGTGTGTGTTGCTGTGCATGCAGGTAGTCCGCAGAAGCAGTCAGGAGGAAAAGCTACTCTGCTTGGTGCGCGAGCGAGCGGGCCACACGTGTGAGACAGCCGTGATCGTGATTCTCATCCTGGTCTGGGAGGGAATCCCAACAAGCCTGGCTGACAAGCTCTACTCCGAACTCACCGACACCCTGAGGAAGTACGGCACGCTCACAAACCGGCGGTGCGCCCTGAACGAAGAGTAAGTGGAACAAAGGGTGTGCTCGCCAAACGTGCAACCCCACCTTCAGCCTCGGACCTGGCACCTCCACTTGTGCTATTACCCTGAAATACACATAACCCTTCCAACTATTTCAGGCACTTTAAAAACCCACAAACCTTGAGAGGAAAGCAAGTAAACATTCTTACAAATTGGGGAAGAACATCTTCCCAAAGTTGTGAAGCATCTCAGTATCTTTAAAGGAAGAGACCTCAGCATCGCCCAGGACAGCAGTTACCTCAACCTTGAAATAAAATCTAGATGCACTAAATCATACTGTAAAAGCCTACAGAAGCCACCCAGAATCTAAAGAAATTGCACCATGTCGTTTTCCCATGTCTTTCAAATAGTGAAGAACATTTAGACCAAAATTAACATAGCTATACTTTGGCTTCATGGGTAGAGTCATATTTCAGGAATTATTGCTTAGCCCCTCTCAGAGGGCGCCCACATTCTTGCAGTGCCATCAGCATATGCCCCTTTCAGGTACCATGAATATCATTACCTAACAAGGCACCATGCAAACATACCCTCATTCAAGCAAAGCCAGGTTTCTCACAAAAGTGTAGAAACCCCATAGCCCTTGCTTTACAGTCATGACATTATTCACTCTGATAAATTCTTCTGTTATAATGTGTACACCTCCCTCTTTCATTTCTTTATTATTTACCAGTGATTCCCCAGAGTGCTGGCAGAACACCAATGCCCACTGTGGGAGTGCCCTGAGGTGACCCATCTGCTGCTAACAGCCATATTCTCTTATTTTTTCAGACGGACTTGCGCATGTCAAGGGCTGGACCCTGAAACTTGTGGTGCTTCATTTTCCTTTGGTTGCTCCTGGAGCATGTACTACAATGGTTGTAAGTTTGCCAGAAGCAAGATTCCGAGAAAGTTTAAGCTGATGGGGGATGACCCGAAAGAGGTTGGTGTGCATTTCTAAAATGAGCCTCATTTGCAAGGAAATGTTTTCTGTCACTCTGCAAATAGAGATACAGTACAAGAGACCGGGGCCAGAGCCCTGTCTGAATGGCACACATGTAGTAGGGTAATTAAATAACTGCCAGTCATAACTGATTGATTCCAGTCACCAAGCCAGCTGAATTGACTGTCCAAATTCTGACAGCTGGCAAAACCCTGAGACTTGAGACCATGTTTGCAGGCTTTCACAATTAGAGGAGAGGGCACGGCCTGAATAATTGTGGCTGTATTTGGCCTGCAATCGGGCATTCCCCAGTGGCAGAGTGGAAGGTTTACCAACTGAAGGCACATAATGTTGCAGCTGGGAACCAGAGCAGACTGCATGGAGGCAAACATGATGAAACTCTGAGATGACAATAGGAAGAAGAGGATAGGAAGACTCATTCTACACCCAGTCCTGCCCCACTGAATGTTTTCAGACTGGGGTCTGTGTTAGAGCAAACTGGCAACTGTTTAAAATGAGTCAGTAATAAAAAAAACATTGACCTTAGCCTGGCCACAAGATACCTTCGAAGCTGTGATTGGAGTGACTCCTGGACACCTCCAGCTACTCGTGTCTGGGAGGCTCCAGTGGCCCAGTCTGGTTTTTGACAAGCACGTGCAAATTTAGTCCCTTGCTTATGTACTGATGCACAGGTCCACAGCTTTCACTGTATTCTGGTGTCTTATACAAATGCAAGCATTTCTTTCACATGATCAGAGAGCCAGGTACTTCTGCATCCTATGGCCTGTGCTGAGAATAGCACAGTATTTAGAATATCATCATAATTAACATACAGTTTTTCCATCCCACTGCTCTTCTACGGCCCCAAGAATTACAGAATAGCTCTCTCCCTTCAGTCATGCTGTGGCACAAAGCCTTCTTTATCATAGCCTGCAATCCTAACCCCCCTACATTTTCTAAGCTGGATACCTGGCCAGAGCTCACCAGGGCACTCTTCCAACTTGCATTCTTAGATTTACTTCCCATGCAAGCCAGATTTGGGCAGGGAAGATGGTTTTACCCTCCAGTCTTGTTCCTACACAGAGTTGGGGGCAGCCAAAGCATGCATCCAGACCAGGGGCTGGGTCCTATAGCATAGACACAGTTTATAGACAACACAATTAGGATCCTCACCAATAAAAACTAGAAGTAACACTTACAAATGGTAACCTACAGGCCATACAAAAGCTCCCAGTTCTGGCAGCAGCCACAAGGTTACAGCAAGATATTTTTGACAATTTCATAATGTCATTTTGGAGTCCCAAACTGGAAAGTAGTCCCATAGAAGGAGACACAAACTTCTAATGCATGAAACACGTCTCTCGAACCCATAGGTTTTTCACAGCCCTTCACACATTCCTAAAATGTACAGTCTCCTAAAAACAAGTATACCACTCCAGTATGCCACCATTCTTTATCCACTTGAAATATAAAAATCAGAGCCTCATATAAGCAAAGTGTTCAATTTGAGACTGTCATCCTGATAGGATGGACAACAGCTTTGGAGTATATTATTAGAGTACTTCATTTTTAAAGAGCCCTTCATTTTATGTACCTCTCCTTATAGCAATAAAGAAGTGTGGTCATTCCTACCTCCATATTGCCAACCACTAGACACATCCACAATTCTTCACTGCTTAATAATTGGGAACTTTGTTGAAGTCTGAAGTATTTAAATAATTTTAAATTGCTGCATGAAAAGATATTTCAGTGTGTTGAAATGCTGCCATTGCAACATGCAAAACCCTTAAAGTAGCCAGATTTACCTGGTGGACCATTCTGGTATTATTTCTCTCAAGCTTTCTGAAGAGTATTATTTTCCAAAAACTCCAATAGGGAAAAGAAGAGGATCATCACGCTTAGATCTAAACCATCTTCATGTTGAAGAATGTGTTTCTTAACGGAAACCAAATTAAGGTTATAGTATATGATGTCCTCTTGCAAGGATCACACTACACTACTACTTCGTTACTCTAAACATAATCGTGTAAAGATCCTAACTTCTTAGATCCCATACATACAGTATGGAAGTGTCATTGAACTCTATTTCATGTCCTAACAGGAAGAAAAACTCGAATCCAATTTGCAGAATCTGTCAACCCTGATGGCACCTACCTACAAGAAGCTTGCACCTGATGCATATAACAACCAGGTATGCTGGGGAAAAAGGAATTGGAGCGGCCATGCAAATAATCTGATTTTTACCACACTTCCCAATGCTTCAACCTTGCACCAAACATTATGTACATTTTGTGCCAGCATTCCTTTGACATCAGGGTAAAGACAAATGGAAATGAACAATTCCACTTAAAATGCTTTCAAAAGTAAAACCCACAGAATTCGGTCCATTAAATAGAACTAATCTTTTCACCTACATCAACACAATAAAATTACTTCACACTTGAGCAGAACTCTTCAGCTCTACAACACAAATTTCTGGATTTAGCATGAGTCATCAGCCAAACTAGCAAAACAGCCATGAAGATGGTGTGAGATTGGCAACGGTGCCAGAAGGCAGCGTATCATATTGCACTCCAGTCCCGAAGCCACAGTTTCAGTTCTGCTCTCTCAAGTGGCAGATTAATTTAGTTTTCACCAAAATAGCCATTACAAACATGCTTTTAAAGCAAAGTTTCATCTTTGAACACACTCAGCCCTGCACATGCACACAAGTGCCTGCACCAACATTCTTGCATGAGGGATCACGCAAGCATATTTTCTGTGAAGCAGCGTTCACAGATACTAGCACATTCAAAGCTTTTATGAGGTTCCCGGTGTGGCTGTCTCTCATTTGCGTTCCTTTACCAAGTGTCTTTCAGATATTTGCATCAAAATTTGACAACATACCCCTTGCAAACGCTTAACTGTTGGCCTTCATTGTTGTCACTCAGGTTCACTACCATTACAAACATTCACAGAATTTATAGTCTCCAAACTATCATCATCACTGCAAACCGAGATCTTCTTTCCTTCCTGTTGACAGCATTATGCTGTAGCAACCAGCACAAGATGGATTTTCAATTGTAAAGGAAACAGTAAACTGACACAAAACTATCTGTTTTTATTTGCTGTAAAACTCACTCCTTTACTGCATATTTAGTAGCAACTAGACAGGGTAAGCAGATTCAGTGCAGACTTATCCAATTTCACTTACCTGATCAGATTATGTTTGGAGATTCATTATGGAGGAAACTGTGGCCACGTGCCCATTAGCTGTGTTATCTGTCCAAATATCCGAGAGACATTCTGAAAGAGAAGAAAGGAAGAGGAAGAAGACAAAACGAGGGAGTGGTGAACAATAAAATGGTTCTTTGCTTGGACTGTTTTACTTCTCCCACAAAAATTAGCAATTTCTTTTCTCCATGTAAGCTGTGGTCCTGCCTGACACTTTTTGAAAATACATGCTTTTACAAGTTTCAGTTTTTACCTTGTGTAATAAGGCACGTGTATAACTTGTCTTATTTCAGGGGTTTCATGCAGATCTTGTATTTGTGGGAAACTGTGATCAAGCAATTATCAGTGGCTTTAAAGAGAGATGATCGAGACCTAGTTTGTATGGTATTGTAAAAGGTTCTAAAGCCAAAAAGCCCTAAACCCAATCCCCCTTTGAATCCTGAAAAGAAATTCCAAGTTCCAAGATTTATTCTAATCCAAGTCTGGATTGCTACTGGATTAAAATCTAGAATTGGAAAGGGTCTGTTTTTCCAACTGGACCCAACCGAACATCTCAGAGAACAGTTGTACCAGTACACTTTAATCAGACAATTACAGTCTGGCTAAAGTTTCAGACCACTCTTGTTTAATTCCAAAGAAGTTTACATCTTTCAAGTTTTGGTCTGCTTTTATTTTCAGATTCCAGGGAAGTAAATATTCCAAATTTTAAAAATAAATGTCTGTGAGCAAACTAGACATTTTTTTAGTGATCTTGGATCAAGACTTGGCAAAACTTCTAATTTTACCTTAACTTAAAAGTGTAGATTTTTTTGCATTCACTTGAAAGATTCAGGAATTTCAGCAAAGCATTTTACAAATGTGGTTTCATTTTTAATTTTCAAAATAAAACATGAAATTGTCATTTGTCTAAGGCTTGATCTTCCATTACTAAATCCTTCCTTTTTGTGTAATGTTTACTGCTGCGTTATCAACTCTTTGTAAAGCTCCTTAATAATGAGTGCACGAGTAGAAAGTACTGTCTTGACTGATTTATCTCTCTTTTTGGTCAGGGGTTAGAGTTGTACTTAAGTTAGTGAAATATATATTTAGCGTGCCAAAATATTACAAATCAAAAAGTAAATTATTATTTTTCTTGAAGTCATTCCGAAGTCAGTTTTCTAAAGCCATTTTCCCCTAATAGCTTGGTATATTTCCAGTCTACACAAACATATCACTCTAACAGTGCCAGACACTGAAACCATGCACTGTATTTGTCATGTAAAAACACCAACCACTGGCAGAGAATCAAAAGTAATATGCAAGGAGGAGTATTATTGGCCAATTTCACAATCACGCCAGAGAAGAAGGTAAGAGGGAAGAAAGCAGCAAGGAATGAAATATGGATACGAAATTGCCATCAAATTGCTTGATTTTATTTGCCTTCAAGATCTGTATGTTGCCACCTCTAAGATGTTAGGAGACTTGCATGTTGTCACGGTGGAGCATTCAGTGCTGATTCCATGTACTGAAGCATCTAGCTCAGTTGCAGTGATACCTGTCATCTCTTTCCAGATCGAGTATGAACACAGAGCACCTGAGTGTCGCCTGGGTTTAAAAGAAGGTCGCCCATTCTCAGGGGTCACTGCCTGCCTGGATTTTTGTGCTCATGCTCACAGAGACTTGCACAATATGCAGAACGGGAGTACACTGGTAAGTCCAGGATGCATATAGCCTCCTTACTCCAGCACTAATTTCATATATTTAATTCATTATCTCCCATCTGTTTAAATTTATACTTGTATAACGCAGATTGCTACAAAAAGAAACATTAAGCAGTGATCGAGCTAACTTACTACCCCCTACACAATTTTTCATTCAAATGAATGAGACTTATGGTTATTAAAGAAAGGTTTAATATAGAACTGGTAAAAGGGAAACCGCGGAGACAATGGAAAGAAGATCCCAGCAGGGCAGAAATGCCTGTTTCAGTGTTCCTGATACAAAATGCTTTATGTTTGTCCTCTTGAAACACTTTTTTCTAACAACTTTGGATTATATCTTCTAATAAAATAGAAACAAATAACTTATTTCTAGGAGAGTTTTGGAATTTGTGGATTTCATTCCTGCTTGGGACGAGCAGAAAGTCTGCAAGCCTTGCCATCCTTTGTATTGTACATACACCCTTTATACTCTTCAGTTCTGATCTCTAGCATGTACAGCAAAGGTTCTGTAGGAGATACCAGAAAAGCGAGCTAGTTTTCAATGTATATTGTATTATTTCTGTTCCCTGCCTACTCTCTCTGTGACAATACAGTTGGGGTAAACGTGAGAACAAGTAATCATCAGTTTTGAATAATCATCATGGTTGTAATTTGAAGCAACTCCCTAGATTCACAGTGCAGTTCATATTACAACCAAAGAGAATATCTAGTTTTTTAATACAAACTAAATTTTTCCTGTTTCCGGGGTCTAATTTAATTGACAAGTCAACCACCACCAACACAATATATATTTCTAGTCAAGCTTTCTTCCCAAAACTGGCTGATGCAATGATTTTGCTACAGAATATGTCTGTATCAGCATCTTTTTCCACTGAGATCCTCCCAGTACCTGTTTTAGCTGGAGCTAACACAATGAGCATGCTGCATGACACAACAGTAACTTCCTTAAATCTTGTTGTTAACATTACAGTGTCTTGCTCCTTTGCAAAGTCCTGGAAGTTGCCATTGTAAGGGGGTGTGAAATACAACAGCAGTGTGTTATAGTGCACTCTATTTTGAATAGGTAGCTAGCTAATATATTATAGTGAAAAAATCTTCAGATGAGTACAAAGTCCCAGGTTCCACTGTTTTAGCTCTCTGGCCACGGTACAATAGATATCACAGTTTATTTCACATTAGAATAATCCCTAACTATACTGTTCATCTCAGCACAAGTACAAGAAGGAGGTATATGTACACCTTCTGTTTCTATTGTCCAGCAGAGCAATGGAAGAAAGGAAATTGCAGGCTTGTTGTGCTATGCATAAATTGCATAGAAACTTACAGTTTACAAATAGCTTGCCATATGCCAGTGCTGACAGTGGCAGGGCAAGGTAAAATGCACAAGCTAGTATTTCAGATCTCTTCTTCTCAGACTGGTTTGAGAGAGTTACTCTAACACACCTCTCTGACAGGTTTGCACACTAACTAGAGAAGACAATCGTGAAATTGGCCAAACACCAGAAGACGAGCAGCTCCACGTGCTCCCGTTATACAAAGTCTCTGATGTGGATGAGTTTGGAAGCACTGAAGGCCAGGAGGAGAAGAAGAGGAATGGCAGCATCCAGGTCCTTACCTCCTTTCGCCGAAAAGTAAGGATGTTAGCAGAGCCTGTTAAGACATGTCGGCAAAGGAAGCTAGAAGCAAAGAAAGCAGCTGCAGAAAAGCTTTCCTCCTTGGAGAATGGGTCTAGTAAAGCTGAAAGAGATAAGTCTGCTGCAGCACGCCACAAGCAAGGCAACTCTGAGGCCGCAGGTCATGCAAAGCAGCTAGCAGGTAAACACATGAATCTGATCGGGATCTTTATCAGCAGTGGTAAGCTTCCTAGAAATCAGCACCTTTATAATGAGTCTCAAGAAAACCATTATTCTCAGCCCAAAAACATTTTAAAGTAAAAAGGAAAGAATTCTTGAAAGTAAATATCAATACTTCATATATATAAATACTAGAGTGCCAAATTGTGGTCAACTCTGGAGAAGCAAAAAGAGAAATCTGTACGAGAAATCTTTTACTGTTGGATGGTTAACACCTGCGGAAATCTGGTGCGTTTGCAATCTCTGCTTGCCATCCAGTGTATTGTAAAGTACCTTTAAAAGACTAGTAGTGCTAGAAGCCATGAAGTGTGTGATGATGCTGCCAAAGAAAGAATAACCTACACATCACTCACTGTCTGCCACTGTTACAGAGAACCTCCTAATTTGAGGGGATTCAAGCCTAACCTCTTTATTTGTACTCTCCACTTCAAGACCAAAAGCAGAGCAGGTTTTTCCTTAGGGGAGTAAGAGTTTAAAAACCCACTAACAATCCCTGGCAGTTCTCATCAGTAGATTTGAGAGTCCTGAGCAAAGGAGTTCATCACAACTATTTTATTGTTACAGCAGCTTTCTCAGAGAGGAAAAAAGCGATATATCCAAGGCCACCCAGAAGGTCACTGAAATACCTATGAAGAGAAGTCAGCTGTCCCATGACCCAGGCTAGGGTTGTAACCATTAAACCATGCCATTTCACTTTAACAAATGATGGTTTTGCTCTTATGTCTTCAGTTAATTTCACTTGTTACTGAACTGTTCTCCCTATCAGTGAATGTGACCATTGGTTTTTTACATAAAGCTAGGGATGTTTTTTGGAGACAGTTCTATTAATATAGATGAGAAGAATTATTTATTTTTGGGGAAAAGGTCGCCTTGTGCATGGCTGTTTGGGAGCACTTTGATGCTCCATTTCATGGGCTGCTTAAATGATGATTCAACTCTGGATTTTGTGCATGTGACTCTGAACAGATTGCACTGTCCTCTTTTTCCCCGTTGCCATTAGCATCTGATCTCACTGGATACATGCCCAAAAGGATGAGTAGCCTCAGTACTTATTCAGCTTCTTAAAGGATGATATTTGAGATATGAGAAAGGGACCCTCTGTTAATGTATCATATGATATACTTTTCTTAGAAATTCCATAGATAAGTATCATGAAAAGTCTGTAAAGTATGTAGTTTGTTGGGGCTTTTTTTTTTAAAAAAAAAGCTTATTTGTTGTCTGTTGTTTTTTTTTTTCTTTCACATCTACAGATCTTTTACGTCTTTCAGGACCAGCCACACAACAACAGCAGCAACATCAACATCCACAGCGCACTCTCCCTAACAACCCTCAATCAAATTCTATTAACTCTTACTCGGGTTCAGGTTCTGCAAATCTCTATGTAAGGTTGCCTAATCCAGCCAATGCTTATCCAAGCTCTTCATACACTTCAGATCCCTATGGAGGGTCCAGTCCCATGAACCTCTATACAACCTCATCACAGCCTGCGGGGTCTTATTTGAATTCTTCCAGTCCCATGAACCCTTATTCAGGATCATTAAGTCAAAATAACCAATATCCACCCTACCAATGCAATGGAAACATACCTATGGACAACTGCCCCTCTTACTTGGGCTCCTACCCTTCCCAGCATCAGCACGTGGACTTGTATAGTTGCCAGAGCCAAGACCATATGTCTAAACTAAGTCTACCACCCATTCAGACATTATACCAGCATAGGTTTGGGAATAACCAGAGTTTTGGTCCCAAGTACTTGAATTACGGAAACCAAAATATGCAGGTAGACTCCTTCAGTAACTGCACCATTAGACCAAATGTACACCACGTAGGGTCTTTTTCCTCTTACTCCACCCATGAGGCTGATGGCCATTTTATGGAGATTGCCTCAAGGTTAAAATCTAATTTGAGTAATCCGAGCATGGATTATGCCTCCATGAGTAAAACTGGTGAACATCATCACGTGCAACCCCCTACACACTTAGCACACGACTACCATTCTGCTCCAAGTATGTTTAGTGGTCCTCCTAATTCACTGCATCTCCCAAATAAGGATAGTGAAATGATTTCACATGCAGTTAATGGTTTGTCTAACATGCTTCCAGGTCAAAACCATGATAGGACTACTCCCCAGGGTGGTTTAGATAAAACTGATGTGCTGAATCCAGAAAAAACAGAGGATCCCGATGAAGTCTGGTCAGATAGTGAGCAGAGCTTTCTGGATCCAGAAATTGGAGGAGTGGCAGTTGCTCCATCTCATGGGTCAATCCTCATAGAGTGTGCAAAACGTGAGCTCCACGCAACAACTCCCTTAAAAAATCCCAACAGGAACCATCCCACCAGAATATCCCTTGTCTTTTACCAGCACAAGAGTATGAATGAGCCAAAACATGGTCTGGCTCTGTGGGAGGCAAAGATGGCTGAGAAGGCGAGAGAGAAGGAAGAGGAATGTGAAAAGTATGGTCCAGACTACGTGCCTCAGAAATCTTACGGCAAAAAAGCAAAGCGGGAGCCTGCTGAGCCACACGAACCCTCTGAGCCAACGTACGTGCGCTTCATCAAGTCTCTTGCACAAAGGACACTGTCGGTCACCACAGACTCCACAGTAACTACATCTCCATATGCCTTTACACGGGTTACAGGGCCTTACAACCGATATATCTAACTTCACACCTTTGTTGGTTTACCTCATTTGAAAAAACACCTTGTCAGTAGGGTAGTTCTTTAGGTTTTGGGGAAGGCAAGGGTGGAGAAGAAAACAGTGTTTTTATGAAACTCGTCAGTGGAAAAAGCCTCAGCACACCAGCAAAAAGAGGTAATCTCACTAGCGCACTTATTTTCCACTGATTTTTAAGTGGTCACAGATGGCACGTAGGAAACAAGACCAAAGCATCCTATGCAAAAACAAAAACAAAACAAAAAAGTGTTTCACAATTTACATTTGAAAACACTGGCTCCATTACTGAAAGAGATAATCTGCAAATGGATTTTTTTTTTTTCTTACAGTTTTGCACATCTGTGGCCACTTTTAATGTCATCAAGTTTGCATAGTCATGGAACAGGAGCAAAAAAACCCTAAAAAAAATAATACTGTAGTATTACAACTGCAGGAATCTTAAAATAACATCTGGTGCTGAATCTATGATGTACTGAAATACTGGAATTATGGCTTTTTAACATGCAGTTTTTACTGTAATCTTATTAGTCTCTTGATTTTATTTAACAAAGTAGATAAGT
Source organism: Strix aluco (assembly GCF_031877795.1). Taxonomy (NCBI): domain Eukaryota; kingdom Metazoa; phylum Chordata; class Aves; order Strigiformes; family Strigidae; genus Strix; species Strix aluco. Next base: position 57,468,842 of record NC_133934.1, read on the forward strand.
ATAAAACATAATGAATAGACAGCAAAACACTGAATTTGTTTGGATATTCTAAAACCATGGTGCTATCTAAGAGAATGGTGTCTTTATTTTAACAGTCGAACAGTTAATGCCTTTATAACAAAATGTCGATGATGTAGTCAAGTGTTCTTCAACAACAGGGAGGACCTTTTCATTCATGTATGTATTGAATTTACCTGGTGTTAAAATAAGCTTACTTTTTAACATATGGGAATTAAAAAGACCTCTGGATTTTGCTCATCCAGTCAAGTCCTAGAAAAGGACAATAAAATATATAGAGAGATATTTTTTTTTAAATAGTGTTTCAAAAGCACTTTGTCTACCTAAGCTTGGCAACTTGAACAATGCTAAGGTACTAAGACATTAAAAAAAAAAAAAAAAGAGTTTACTTTGATTTTAAAATGCAAAGATAATTTTTTTAAACTAAAAAAAGCTTTTAAATACTTTTGTTTTAGCCGTGCATCTGCTAGTGGGCTACATATCCATTTTTAATACAGTCAGTTACAGTAAAAATGGGGCTTACTGGATATAAGGGAATACTTTAGTACACAAAACACATGTTTTTCTGGTGCTCATCTCACACAGCTATACTGTAAACTGTTTTCTACAATTATTATGACAAGTTCATTGCTCAAATATGTACAGTTTTAAGGAAAGAATTTTATATTAACCACAGGTAATAATTAGCAGCATGCAACAGACTACAACTAGTTAGCTTGGGCTTCTGCTGTTTTTAAAGATCTGTACGCTCTTCAAATATTGAATGGCAGATTGCTTTTGTGTTGATAATTATGTACATTGTGGTGTAAGTCATTTCTCAGTGCAAGTGTCCTCTTTTCCAGGAAGATTGAGCAGACTGATGCCTACACAAGATGAATGAAACAGGGTTAGTTCTGTGTGATTCCGTTGATTAAATAGAAAAAAAAAAAATAGGCAGCTGGCTTGCTGTGGTGGTTTTAAATCATTAATTTCTATTAAAAAAAAAGCAGGAGAGTTGTATAGTAAATTAAATTGTAAACAAAACTTTTTTTAACGCAATGCTTTAGTATTTTAGTACTGTAAAAATATTAAATCTATATATATTTGGGTTTTGAGCTGAATTCACATCATGGTGCTACTCAGCCTGCTACAAATATATCATAATGTGAGCTAAAAATACATTAAAAGGTTTGAGTGATGTTCCTACTTGTCATATACCTCAACACTAGTTTGGCAATAGGATATTGAACTGAGTGTGAAAGTTTATATATTGTATACCATCTTTTTCCCCAATAGCCTTTGAAAAAAACAAACAAAAAAAAACAAAACAAAAAAAACTCTCAATACTTGACATTTTAGCAAGTATAACTTGAACTTCAACTTTTTTTTTTTTGGTTCTAAAAATTCAGGGATATTTCAACTCATGTTCTCCTATGCCAACGTGTCACCTGTGTGTATGTAAAGCTGTTGTAGGTTAAATATATTATTCTTGGGTTTTTTGTTTTGTTTTGTTTTTTTTTCAGGGATTTAATCTTTTCTTTTGAATCCCTTCTCTAATTTTTCTTGTACATGTATTGATGTAACTAAAACTAATTTTGTAAATTCGTTAGCTCTTTTTATTGTAATGAAAGTGTTTAAGAGATTTAGAATGTTTTGCCTGTTTCAAACGAATAAAAAGAAAGTAGAATGCACTGAGCTGATTAAAGGGAAAAATGTAAGGCAGGGGTTTGGCAAGTGACTGTTTGCTAGAGTTGTTCAAGTCACTCTCTAAACAAGGCTTCTTGGATACTGTAATGAAAAAAATATGAAAAGGTACAGTCAGTACAAGGGCTTCCCTAAACATGCAAACCTCCATGTCCCAGATATATCTTGTGCAATATACTGTAAGATTAAGTTTGGTCGAAAGAAATTTTATCTAACAGAATCACAACCTAACTCAAGTAAATCAAAGGAGGCCTTTGGGTTTAACAGTCAAATATTTATTATGGCAATTTTGTTTTTTAATTCTCAGTCTGTGACTTTACCCACTGCATTGAAACAAAAGTTTCGCCTTTTTTAAAAAAAAAAAAAAAATATGGTTATATGTCAGATTAATTAAATCATTATAAATCTTCATCTTTTGGTGATTTTTTTTTTTTTTAAAGTCCTGCATTATTTGTGTAATCCATAGTAGATGTTTGGTTAATATGCTGTGCACCGTCATTTGCCAAACTGCTGGCAGCAGGAGCAGGAAGCTTAGTTGGTGAATCAGTTTTGTATTGTAAATACCCGAACTGTAATTTTTGGTGTACAGAACCCTGCCTCAGTTGGAACGAATGACAAAGCAGACATAAAATTGCTTGTATAGGATTATCAGGTTGACTATAGCCATACTTGAAGATGCTTCTGAGTGGTGTCAACTTTACTTGAATGAATTTTTCATCCTGATTGACGCACAGTGGTATAAAGTTCACTTCTAAAGCTAGTGGTTAACTTGTGTAGGAAACTTTAGCAGTTTGACACTAAGGTAATGAACTTCTGTGTGCATTTTCTATGCTTATGTTCTACTTCTTTTTTTTACTTTAGTTTCATTCATTTTCATGAAATGTTTGGTATGTCTATAAAAAGAATCCAAGGATGGTTATAAATACTGTAAGTATTGTAATGTAATGCAGGTTATTTGAAAGCTGTTTATTATTATATCATTCCTGATAACGCTGAGATGTGGGTGTTTTTAATAAAATTTATATTTATTTAATGCACTCTAAGTCTGTCTTGCAGAAACTTATCTTTCCCTGTCATTTTTATCAGCTGATAACAAAGCCAGCACAGTGAAACATGGCCCCTAGTACCAGCTACAGGTCAAGAGCCCCAGGGAAACCGGACAACGGTTCTAGGGTCAGGGAAAACTGCTAGCCTGGGGAACTTAAATCTAAAACTGTTATAAGAAGTGGAGGAAGTTGTGTACTTCAGCAGCTTAGAAATTGAATGCATCAGCTGATACACCAGGACAACCCAAACTTCTCAGTGAAACAGGCCCACCTCCCCCCAGGTTTAGCCCACCTCCATCTTCCCCGATTCAAGCATCACACTCAAACAAAATGCATCACTAGGGACTTCCAAACAGGAGATCTAGATGTCACATGTACTCCTAGTCCTGCTTTGACTCTTGCCTCTAAGGGGTTGGGATGCTAGCTACCTAGCCCAGGCTGCTGCTCAACAAAATTGGTGTTTACAGTGAAGGAGGGAGGCATTTTTATGGGCCGGAAGAGTGCGTAGAGCATTGCTGCTGGTTTCCTACCAGTGTTTGTGGACACAGATGAATATGGCATATTCATTGTTGGAATTTCCTTACCGCTCAAGTGACAGCCACAAATGCACCACTGGCAGAGGCAGGACAAGGGGGAGACTCTAGGGGTTCATTGGTTCGGTTGGGGTATTTATCTCTACCTGTTTACGCATTTTTTCAGTTGATTTCAAATTCCTCCCAAATGGTGGGATATTTCAACAGATAGTAGTATTGCGCCAGGGGAGGTTCAGATTGGATATTAGGAAAAATTTCTTCACCAAAAAGGGTTGTCAAGCATTGGAAAAGGCTGCCCAGGGAAGTGGTTGTGTAGCCACCGCTGGAGGTATTTCAAAGACTTGTAGATGTGGCATTCAGGGACATGGTTCAGTGGTGGACTTGGCAGTGTTAGGTTTATGATTGGACTTGATGACCTAAAGAGTCTTTTCCAACCTAAATGATTAAGAAACAACAAAATTATAAAAGCCTAAAACCTCACATGCAATCTAAATCATACATAGCCTAGAGTAAAGCCAAAGCAATAAGAAAGTGTGTCTGAATCCATACCAGGACAGACATTCTTGCAGTCACCAGACTAAAGCTTGTTTTCATGGTCCCTTCTTTTAACTTCAAGGGATATCAGGACTGGATCCTGAAATACTCTTTTCTGTGGGAAGAGACAGAAATTGCTCTCTCCACAGTTGCAAAATGTTTCTGCAAAAATTGGTACTTGAAAGCTTTTCAAGCTTTTTTAAGACCACAAGTTTGTTGTCAGCCCTGGTTACCCCACCCATCAGTGCCACGCACCTCAGGAAAGCCCCCCTACTCCGCACATTCCTGTAGCTATGCGTCTTGGGGAAGCAGTGATTTAAGACTCAAAAAATCTGTAATGTTCACCCCTGGCTCTCAGCATATTCCCAGATGGGAATGTCTCGAGGCAGGCTCGCACGCTGCAGCAGCCAAGTGTTGCTCTTCTCTGTGCGCAGGTGCACTTTAATGCATTAGACAGCTGGAACCGACAGATGCACTCGCTTTAACAAAGGTCTATCACCCCTTTAGCCTTCCCCAGAAAAAAACCCTGCCATTAATGAACATTCCCACCGGCTGCCTTTTAACACAAGCGGCTCTCTCTTCAGCACGCGTCTACAGATCTCGCTTCAGAGCTGCCGCAAACATTGGCACAACGTGCTCCCAGCCAAGGCCACTGGGAAGTCAAACTGCACCTGCCGACCCCACTTCTCCCACAAACAGGGGCTCTCCCCAAGACAAGGGCAGTTTGCTCCTGTGCCTCAGGCAGCTGTGACCAAGGCACCCCTCGCCATCGTTACCCAAACCACAGGCGGCTCGCCCTGATAAACTAGTTACAACTGGGGGTGCCCTGCTGAGGATCCAGCTCCCCGAGGTAACTTTTGCCTTGCCCTTCCTCTTCTCTTACCCATCTGTTCTGTCATTTTCTGCCTTTTGACATCTCAGAGAGGACAATACAGCTTTTTTATGGGAACGACTGAAAAGCCTGTGATGACAAGCCAAGCCAGGGTGAACAAACCCAGGCAAAATTTAAGAGCAACAGGTGACTGTGCTCAAAGATACAGAACAGTATCCAGCATGGATGAGTGGGGAAAAGGACCAAAACACTTAAACAAAAGGCTTTCTTTTGGAGAAGTAAAGCACCCTACAGCAGGCAGCAGGGATTCAGGTGGATAATGGTGGTTTTTCCATATGCACATTTTCACCACTACTTTCAAGTGCGAATTAGGAAATATTTTTTTAAAAATGCTCAAATCTTTTCATGCAAGTAAAACTCAAAGCAAGGGAACAAGAGCTTGGATTTAAATGTGAACCTTGAGGTTTGTACCTAGCTGAAAAACAGAACTTATAGAAATGCACATCCCCTTGCCTGTAGGCTGTTCAGAAGAGCACAGCACCACGCTGCCAGCACAGCCGCCAGGCAGGGCTCTCCATTACTTCTACACTCACGTGACAAGCGTCACGCTGAACTCACTGAAGCTTGCTGACAGTCCAGCAGCACCGAGATTAGAATTGGTAGATATCATCATCTCAGCAGCAAATTAATACTCTGCTATTTAACTGACACAGTAACTTTTTTTTTTTTCTGAAAAACACACATCTGTCAAGTTTCTCTTACACTCAGCTGTGTTTACCTAATGCAGACACAACTAATAATTTTGAGGCACTCATTAAATGACCATCTTGTCTCAAATGACTGACAATTTTACCCCCACCACCCCATGAGCTACAATGATAGCTCTCCCTCCATCACTTAGTTGAAAAACAAAATGTCTCACACAAAGTTTATGTATTGGGTCCCTTTACTTTGACCTGTAAATGATTCCCTAAATTAGTTTAATTAGGGCAAAAATTGTACTAGAAGAGATTCTTGCAGAACTTCCAAATAAGTCAGCTCCATGTTTTACTTGCCTTACCTCTAACCAGCAAAGGAAATAACTGATATGTGGGAAGTTAGCATAGAAACTGTTGCTGATTTAAAGAAAGAAAAAAATCCTTCTGTTTAGAGGGAAGGTAAACCTTGCACTGGGGTAAGAAAGGGTGAAAGGAGGAAAAGGTCTGTTGAAGATCTACCGCTATCCTTTCTATTCTTTCCAATCAACAGAGAAAACTGGGGATTGAAGCCGTGTACTTGACTTGCATGTTGAAACACGAGGCACTCGAGCCCCAGCCAAACACCACGCTTGCCGTAGCCCCCCCGCAGCACAGTGGGATGCCAGTGGCCACTGTCCCTCCAGGGGAACACAAGGGAGGGATCCCCGGGTGCCAGCGAAGGGAATTACACACTTCCTACAACATGGTATAAAAATATAGCCAAGGCCTTTCAGTTCAGAAATCTCCTTATTCTTGACTTCAAACGGTCGCCTTCCTTCCAGGTTTGGAGCCTGCACCTGTTTCTTTCAGATGCAGGAACAAGGCACCACTGTTTCTCCCCCAGACCATTTTGCCATTAGTTCAGTGGTTTGAGTACTCACAACCTTGACATTCAGGTCCTCCTTGCCTGAACAGATTCAGAACACCATCTTACAGAATATAAAAGGCTTAAAATACTCTGGTGTACACACAGGCACATCACATCACCCCCCACCCCCTCCTTCTTCCCATGCCACAAAAAAATACTTCAAATCACTATATGAAGGAGTGGGGGGAGGGGGAGCCTGCTGTTCCACTTCCTTTTAAGATGGGGTTTAATCCTCAGTGTAAAAACAGTGCCACTCTCTTGATTCATAATCCCAGCAGAAACACAGCACTCGCTGCTGGAGGAGGCCACGAGAGGGTTTGCAGGTTTTTTTCTTTTACAATCCAGCCAAGCTAATCAAGGTTAACCTGTTTCTCCCACTCGGGATTTGCTTCAACTAGCACATTAAATACTTTGTCTTCGTAGTATTTTTACATGAGGAAAACCATCCCAGGGCAAGCACATTTCCTTCTAATGTCATGGCAACACAGCTGTATGCTCCTAAATCACAGCAGAAAAGCCAGCCCAATGCCTGGCAGGAACAGCTTGGGATTGTGGTTCAGCCTCCCTTTAGCTTCCACTGCATTAGCAACTGGAACCTCATTGGATTTCCAGGCGTAATCATCTTCCTCTTATTTTTCCGCTCCTGTTGTGATTATTTGTAAAAATGACAGCACCATTATCTTCTTGTATGTAAGCCTTCGTACAGACCACTTTGGTAAAGAGATTTAACTGGAGGGGATGGCTTTAAGTGCAGTCTGCTATGAAAAGGGATGGGCAAAGTGGTATCCTGGGGTTCCCAGTCCGCATTTCTACTATTGTTGTAGCTAACATGCCTGATTTGGAAGGGGGGTGGCATTTCCCCCCATCTATCCCTCCCCAAACAGATGCAACAGATCTCCTCTGACTAACCCCCTTCTCCCCACCTGTGTAGTCCTGGCTCTGTTGACATTTGTACAGGCATAAAGCTGGTCAGATGGCAGGAATCCAGTTCTAATTAATGGGAGCAAATGGTTTGCTATAAACAGAGGAAGGGTTGGCATGGGGGGAGGTGACAGATGTCAAGCAAGGGGAAAACATCTATTAGCTGTTCCCTCCTCCACCACCACCCCCAGCACATTTGTTTTGCATCACAGCCCTTCAGTTCAGGCCCTGGTTTAAAACATCCAGACTCACATATTGGATCTGTATTTCAACCTTTGCAGCATCCACACAACCTTCTTAAGGCAGAAGAACGGGATACTGGAAGGAACCGTATAAGGCAGAATTTTAAAACCTCAGGCTTGCCTGCTCTTCAAGAATTTACACAGTCTTATAATCAGTAACCCTGGCAAATCTCCCCTCTGTTTGTCTCTCTGCTGTTAACACTCTCCATACCAGAAACAAGCGTGCATTTTGTCAGAGGGCTGCTGCTCGCAGGCATTTATTTTCCCAGCTCTTAAGATGAAAACAACTGCTCGTTGGCACAAAACCACTCCAAGGTCTCTGGCACAGGATGCAAACAAGAGCAGCTTATTTCCACCTTGACCCAGGCTCCTGTGGCACCCTTAGGTGAGCTGCAGAAACTCCTCAGCTGAGCTGCTCCAGGGAAGACGGGGACCAAGGCCATGGCACAACACACACACCTCACAGAGGACACGCCGGGCTTCTCCTGTCCAAAACTCCAGGCAACAAATACCAGCTGACCTAGTGGTATAGCACAGAGGACACTCCTCTGTATCAAGACAGTGACACTGGGAGGAGGTGTCAGGTGATACCAGCCAAACCGAAACAGTACGAGGAGGAAAAGGGGGTCTGACAGTTAACACAGCAATCAAATTGCCAGGTGTGAGTCCCAGACACATAGGGTGACAAGACAAAGGTGAGTCTCTCTCACAGGACTACCAAGGGGACATGGGGAATGGTCTAGATCTGCTATCTTGGTAATTTTCCCAGCAGGGACACACTGGCGTTTTACAGAAGGATTTGTGACTCAGGATTCCTAGCCCCAGCACAGGCAGAGGCATGGTTTCCAGGTTAAATCAAATTGAAAACCAGATGTGCTTTTGTCAAGGAAACCAGGTCAAGTGTAGCCACAAGGTTTCAGAGCTCCTGCAGCTGTGCCTGTTACGTGAAGAAAGCAAGTGCTGCCTCCTCCTCCACCACCACGTTCACTCTTGCTGCACAGCAGCAGCTGCTTCCTTGGGAAAGGCAGACAAGCAGCTTGCTTACACATACTTAGACTCAAAAAAACCCCCCACATTTTAAGTGCAAGAAAACTTCACAAAGTCTGAAGAGGATCTGACAACTTTCTGTGAATCCAACAAGTATTCCTATGTGCTCTTTTCGTGCTTTTGTAGTAAGGGGCTATCAAACTACTCAAATACACAGCTCGGTATACATATAGTCAGGTATAGCTGACATTTGACCAGCTGAGAACCTTAGCTGCCATTTTCTTCCTCGTCCTAAGAAAGCAGTTTGCTGCCAGTTGATAGTCACCAGTTACACATGGCTGTTAGATTTCTCTGAAGATAGACTTCCACAGCATAATTTATGGACTATCACTCTAGAAAAGCCACTGCCCTCTTTTGGAGGGGTTCTGCATTATACTTGTGCTGATAAAAACAAACCAAAGAGATTTGCTGCCTGTTTGATGTCTGCCTGCTTGCCTCCAGAGCACGGACTAAGCAGTGAGCAGATGCTGTTTGATCTGCGGAGGGCCCTGCTGCTAGTGAGTATTCCCAAACAGCTCCTGGTAAAGAGCAAACAAAGTTCTTGCTTGTTCAGTTAACTCTGATCAATCAATTACAGTTAAGAGAGATTATACGTTACACATGACCTCTTGCCACAGAGGCTGGAAAGACATCTCTTGCCTACCATGCATGCAAACATCTTCCAAAAATGCAGCTGGGTTCCTGTTAGGAAGCATGGTCACCATTTTCAAACGACTGCCAGAAGAGATTCAAGCCTTCAGTGCAGGGGAGAGCATGACAGCTTTAGTCCAAGACATGCCCCCCCTTGAGGAAGGAGATTCCTCCTGCCACTCAACCCAAATTATAATAACGTATTTGCTGGGCCAGGGGGACAGAATATGCCTAAGGGGAGGCGTGACTTTGTTGTATGGGAGTGGAGAGCTCTGCTGCCTGTTCTCATTCCTGCTTATGGATGTGATGTTAATATTAAACAGCACATTAAGAGACAGTGCTCAGAGATAGCACTTGACCCCTGCCTTCCTCTTCATAGGCAAGCACCTTCCCCAGTAGGCTCTCTACTTCCCCAGCTACACTTTAAAAGAAGTCAAAACAGAGGCATGATGCTTGTCGGGAGCTCAGTTCCCCTGAGCAATGAGTCTGCTTTGATCAGACCTTAGGCAGAGGAACACTTCGTTTTGGGGTCAGGTCACACTTCCCTGTGAGCTGTGCTGTGGGACTGCCATTCTAAGCAGTCCCGGGCAAGTATGAAAGCAAAATCTGGCTGTTCATAGATGTCAGGGAGATACATCACCTCCAGGGTAAGTAGTGACTGAACAGGGAATATCCAGACTGCAGCCTTGGATTTCAGCATCTAAACTCTTGCTTAGAACCTGCTTTAGGTACCCAAGCCCCTTAACTGGGTTTCTCAGTCACAGTTCCCTTGAAAAGGGTCTGCTCCAGACCACATGGGAATGTTATAGCAATAAATACTTTAACAATTTAAGTGTTCAGGTACTATGGTAACAGCACCTGAATTATGTATCCTTGAATCAGGAGAGCTCAACTGGTTTTTTTTCCTGTTTATGTTAACTTTCTTCTTTCCTGATTTAAACTTCCACCCCTTATGAATTAACCCGTATTAAAACACTTGGCTTTTCCTCATCTTTGCCTTAAAAATACCTCCTTTAGAGAACTGTTTCATTGTCAGTCTCCAGTTTATTAAAAAAAAAAGGGGGGGGGGGGTAGAGAAAGAAAGAGATGACTTTCTATAAAAATCTTCCAGTTCATCTAGCCCATCTCAAAGTAGGTATAGACAAGAATAGCTGCTCAGCGTGCGTGTAAAATTGTTTTACTAAATGTGGAAGGAAAAGCATTGATTCAATCTCACGGACATGAGAAGTCAAAATTGCACAGAGTTGCCATTAGTGCTCTTGCTGCTGTGAAATCTGAAAGGAGTGGAATGGCCACTCGTTCAGAGTCCAACATAAAGGCAATGGAGGAAGCCAAAATTACTCTTCTGAATTTCCTCTCACTGCTGCTGTAATTGGGCACCCCAAGGTATTCTCTTCTCAGCCACAATGGTGAGCAGTCAAACCTCTCACTGCATACATAGTAGGTAGCAAGAATTGACAGCCAGGGCAACTTTTTCATTGATTTTTCATAATATGATCAATAAAATATTTCATTATGACCCATAAAATCCTATTTGCATCATCAAGAGATGGGAAAGATGCTGTCATGTCTGGAAAAAAAAAATACCTTCCAGAGATGCAGATCTGTTGACTGCTTTTTTCCAGTAAAAACCCATACAAAATTATTTCTTTTCTGATTCTAATCATACCACATCAAGTACTGGCAAAAAAACCCCAAAACCCACTGGTCAGAATCAAGTTTCAGCTAGAGAAGTGTCACGCAATTCAACAATGATGCTTCTAGTTGCGTCGGACAGCAAGTTCAATGTAAAAGGACCAGCTTTCAACATTACAGGCATGCTCTACTGTCTCGTTCAGAAATAACTGCACAAAACGCTACAGAAAACAGCCATCATGCAAAACTTTTCCAAGCAGTCTTCAGTGAACTGCCCCAGATGCAAAGCCGAGAAGTGCACCTTTACCACTGGCTTACAGCTCTGGAGGCAGAAGGGCTGTATCCCAACTAATCAGCAGTGATCTCTAGAGCGCTGCTGAGGGTTACAAGTGGCCCTGGGGAAAAGGGTATTTTTTACTCAAATGCACTCTCTAGTCCATCAGGGGTACGATAATTGGAGGTGAAGATACTTAGATTTTCTTCCTTTAGTTTAACTCTGTATATGTAGAAAGCAAACCCCCATTTTTTTTTTTCCCCCCTCTCACTCATCACTTATGGTTTAAGGGAAAGAATGAAGCAGTGTCTTGAAGTCTAGAGGAAGTAGGTGGCCAAATACACTACAAGCTCTTGGAGCCTTCCAAGGTTTTCAGAGTGCACATTTTAAAACCTTTCAAGGCCACCTGATTATTGGAACATAGATAGGTACTTCAGCTTCTTTTTACTGTCTCACATTAACCATCCAACACTCAGCTAGCCACTTTGAAAAGTATTTGAGTGCGGACTAACTATAGATCAGGCTACAGTAATGTCTATTTCTATACTTATTAAAACTTTTTTTTTCTTCCTTCAATTACAGACCTTGTTTATACAATTTTTGATTGCTCACGAAATAGTCTATGGCACACTCTAAAACCTGGGATATAAGTAGTACAGATTCTGGGAGATTGTTTACAAAATGCATAGTTTTCTCAGAGCCTTGCTTACAAAGCTGAGCTCAGACTGCGAGAGCTATTTAAGACACTGCTGCCCTGACCCTCTCACCCTTTCAAGATGCAAGAAACCCTCACAACAGCTTAGTTCTCCAACAGTCCTTCCCAAAAGGCAATTCATAAAGTTTTAAAGCACTAAGATTACACTGGATATAGGACTTGTGGGAAAGTTCACAGCAAGACAATGCAGCCATTCTGCAGGATACTATAGAATAACCATGAAGGTGTAAGAAATGACACAAAAGCAAGTGAACTGCACTCACCCTTGCCTATTTGTCAGTAGAACAACTGAGCAATTTTTGCAGAACTCCAGCCAGGCTCACCACAGTTTTTACTCCAAGATGCACACAACCTATACTGAACAAGAAGCACCATTTGTAACTGCTACCAGTCAAAGAAAGACATGGACTGAGGGTTTCTGAAGGGATCATGTGTGACACAGGGAAGACTGGCTTGAGAGAGAGAAAAAGGACAAAACTCCATCTCATTCAATTTTCTCCTTAAAGTGGAAAACAGAAACAGTGAAAATCAGCATAATACAGAAGGGGGGAGGAGAGGAAGGACAGTCTGAGGAGAGAGATTGCAACACTTTATTGCTATGGATGTGATTTTACAGTCGCCTGTTGCAACACTGCAGGAAGTCAGGCCAAGACAAAGAGGATCGTTTACACAGCAAAGGTAATCTACTGAGTGTCTGGTTTCTCCTTCATACCGAAGGCCTCCATCTGATAACCTCCACAAGCGGGGACCTGAATGCAAACTGTGACCAGACAATACTACCTACAGCGTGCACCCCTAGGGACTGAGGAGGGAGGAGGAGATCGGGTGTAAAGTGAATCCACAGGAATGGCAGAGAAATCAATCCGAGCAGCCAGAATACAGTTTTCAGAGCTGGCACCACATGTGGCACAGGAGTACCAAGATGTCAATAATGACCGCAAAAAGTCTCAAACCCTCTTTGGGGCTGCATGAGTTTCTGCAGCTTCCAAATTACTCCAGGGATTTGAAGGTTTGCTTCTCCATGTCCATTTTCAGGGTGCTGAAGAGATCTATTTGCCCAAGACATTAGAAACAGACTTGTCCTAATAGAGAAGGTAACCAGGGCCTGTAGTCAGCACCATTACCCACACTGTTACTTCTGTTTGGGACACCCAGACTCTTATGCTTCAGTACCAAGACCTCTTCCTTCTGCTAAGAAATTATACTCTCCTCATCCCTCAAATAGTCTCAGCACTTTAAGCCTCACCATACAGTGACTGCAGCTTTGCAGAAGCCATAGCACCTTTCCAGAGCTCTCTACTCTTCTACCAGGCTCACCACCTGACTCAACAGCATCAGCTGGCAAAGAAATTCGGGGGGGGGGGGGGGGGGAAGACATTATGAGAATTATTAGGTGTCTTCTATTTATCATTTTGTTATTTCTGTTCACAGCAGATTATTTTAGTAAATTGTTTTGAAGTCTCACTCTGTATGCTTGCCTACTGCCCTCCCCATTAGCTCAGAAAAAAACCCCCAACTACTTACGCCTACATGATATTTTCCTGCCATAGAGCTTTATTACTATGACCACCTATACTAATTCCAGAAAATGAACAGAAAACTTCAGCCATTGACAGGAGCTCACACATGACTCTGGAAGGGTATATCCTACCAGATTCTGTGGCCACTGAAATGCAGCTCTTGTTGCTTGTGACTCAAATTGTTTCCAGAAGATCAGAAATCATACCTATGGTCTCTCTTTATTTCCCTTCTCCTTTTTTTATTTTATTTTATTTTTTAAATCCTCTTTACCTCCCTTCTTAGCAACTCAATATCCTGTTTACCATACCTACAGAAGCCAACATTATAAAAAGAATAGTTTAGCCTGTGGGACAAAGAATAGAAAGGCTTTTCTCATGGAGTGGCAAGGAATGGGATCTAAACCAAGAGGCTATATAGAAGTTGAAATTCACTGATATGCATTGATGCTTTCATCTCTTTCATTTCAAGAGAAGCACAAAAATATGAACATTAAAGCCCCTCACTTGGATACTTTCAAAGGAAAGTCAGTCAACAACTAATCAATCCAATCATTTCAAGTACTCTCACATGGGAGCCACACCCAAACTGTGAGGTTTTATATTTAAGGCACCTTGAAAATGAGAAAGAAAAAAGGGAGTTAGGGATAA